>NC_140141.1:3866187-5172000 GCF_964035555.1 Netta rufina
AAAGAGCAGCCTGTGGTCCAAAGGGTGCAATCATTTTGTCTCAGCCCAAGTGGCCAGGCCACCAGGGTGGAGACCCCAGCAGAGCAGAACTTCCTGACACCTGCTTTGAATTAGCTCCCAAGAGGAGAGTCAACAGCATGTGGACAAAGCGGAGGAGTAGGTCAGGCAAATCAGCAGGCAGCAGGATTTTCCCATGCTCAGTAGGCACTGAACGCTCTACGCAGTCCTCAGTTCAAAGCCGGGTGCTGGTGGAAAGAACAACGCAGAGCACGAGTCCACAGCGGTCACAGACAACCTGAGGAGCAGTGGTAGCTGTGAACCAGACATACAAGATACACGTCAATGGCTTTTAAACACTTCCCAATATCTAAAATCTAATTTAAGTACAGAACAACCAAAGCTAAGCATTAATGATCTCCAACGAGAAGTTTAGGGACTGGCCAGAGGTTTTATACACCTTTGTGACTGGCAGGCACATGGTTCATCTCTCCTGCTGAAGGCATTATCTCTCAGCAGATCCCCAGCTTTTATAGCATCCTCTGGCCTGCGTGCAAGGACCCTACAGCCAAGTGTCAAATCATCCCCCTGGCTGCTGAGCCCTTAGATCAGAGCTGCTGAAGTCCCTCATCGACCCAAGAGGCTTTCTGTGGAGTGCAGCAGCCTTTTTCTAAGCCAGACTCCTCTCTCGGTTCTTTAAAGCTACCCCTGAAATAACGTAGTAAAGGCAAGGCTGGAACAACAGGGCTGTCGCAGCTGGTGGCCGCAGCTGTGGGTTTGGGCCAGAACACATTGTTTTTCCTTCTGCAAATACTTTCTGTTAATAAGACAGTTACTACTGAGATATTTCTTCTTTGCTTCAGTCTTTGGGGATCTACAGCACAAGCCAAAACCAAGGTCAAAGAAAAAGTCCGTTTTTCAGCTCACCATTTTGGCAGGATAAACAAGAAACCAGGAATGTTTGGGTCCCATCTGACATGAATAAATAAGGCCTCTGCTATTCACAACCTGTCAAAAGTTTCATCGGCACAAAAACTCAGGTCTAGACAGACAACCAAAGGCCGTGAAAATGATGCACAATAGAAGCAAACTCGACCTTCAGGGCAGAGCAGCCTGGCACAAGCGCAGGAGTTTTGCACACCTGGTGCAAGGGTGTGCACACACCGACAGCCTGAAGGAGACCTGCGCCCTGCAGGGACTGTCAGAGCTGCAGGAACCAGCCTGCACGTTGGAGCTCCACAGTCCCTTGTCCATTAAAGACACAATCCAGCATAAACGTGACTCCAGGAAGCTTCTTCCAAGACACTGCAGGAAGCCGTCTCTCCTAATCACCTTTTCAGGAAGCCTTGCAACTATTTCATCCTGACCCACAGCATTCAGCGGCGGTACAAAGCAATTGGATTGTATCTCGCTGGCTTTTGCTCACATATATCTGAACACACTGCCATTAGAGGGGAAAGAAGTGTGGATCAGCTCAGTGCCACCTTCTCCTGCCTGGTTCAGGCGTGATTCAGGATCACTGGAGACCTGCTTTAAGCCCAGCAGCAGTCCCAGGGCGGCATGCAGCTCCGCGTGGCTCAGTGCCGCTTCCCGGTCAGCTCCACCCATGGGGTTTGGGTTTTCTGTCTCGGGCTGCGCAGCTGAGTGTGTCTCACTACTCAAAAAAACATTATTAACTTAGTTGGACCGATGCCTTCCTGCACAGTTTGTAAACAGTTTGAGACCACAGGGTTTCACTATGCCTCATGACTTCTCCAGAAGGAGGCTGACTCAGAACTGGTCAGCGAAGAAAGCTGTTGCGTCTGGGACCCCCGCCTGGTTTGTTTCAGAAGCTGGAAGGTGTGCAGTTGTACTTTGCATGCATTTTTAGTTCACTTTCTTTAGATGCCCTGCTGATGTGGGAAGGGGAGGCTTGGGGAGGTGAGAATTTTCTCTTTCTGACAAAACCCCGGAAAAAAAAAAAAAAAAAAACACACACACAGAAATACCAACTCTCAGTTTTATGCACAAACCTCCACAATGCTCCCCTGAGCATTCACATCCAAAATAACTCTTCAGGAGGCTGTAACACCCACTCACACCGTTTTCCATTAAGCATCACCCAGGTCCATCTCTCTGCTCGCCCCCTGCAGCTATACACCCGCTGGACACACAGTGCTGCCCCCAGCCCGGCACAAAGCTGCCCAGTTTGCAGGTTCTGGCCCTGCCACGAGAAGCACAGGATGGCTGCATGTGAAGGCATGCAAATCTCTGATGTATAAAGCTGACTCTGCTCAGCCTCTCTTCTAGCCCCAGAGATTTATGCATCCGCCCCATTTTAAGTAAACTCCTTTCCAAAAGCATGACTGCAAAGGTAAGTTCAGACATAAACCCGGGTAAATTATAGGGTTTGAGTTCCCAGGGGATTAGCGTGGTTTCTGCAGTCTCTCTGCTACGCGAGCTCCCCCATACGCTCCATAATCATTTCCAGCTTCCTTCACGCTCCCTGACACAGGGCAATAACTCAGGCTGTCACTCCGTGTGCTTGAGAGGCCCCTCTGGTGGCTCCTCTGCTCCCCCTTTCCCAGAGCGGCAGGGACCAGAGCTTCGTGTCCCAGAGGGACAAGGTGCCAGCACCCATGGGTGGCTGGGTGCCCCAGCCCCAGCAGATGGGAGCTGTTGGCCCACAGACCTGCTCCATTCTTCAGGAACGTCCATTTTACACCTACCTTGTGAGACTGCACCGTGTGCCTTTGCAGCGAACGAGTTCCATAAAGATCAGAAATTGCTTATTGCCTATTGATTGCATGAATGAAATATGTGCACGTGGCATTAGAACCAAGCGTTTGCACTACAAACACTTGTATCATTAGGGGAGATGTGCACATTAATGAGGGACCAACTATATTTTCCGTAAGTGCAAAGAGTGTTTAAAAGGAGAAGGAGGCTCCTGGAGCTTTTGAAGTCAGATGTTGTTAAACAGCCAGCGGCTGGAAATTTAAAATTCCTTCACATCAGAGCTCATGGATCTGTGATCGATAGGGATTAAGTCAGACAGGACTTTTCAAAGCCTCTGGCCCTATTAACAAATAGGAAACTGAAATACCGAGGCACTCTGAGGCACCCGCGAGCTCTCGGTGCCAGGAGCGAGGCGAGGGGAGAGCCGGTGCCTTTGCAGCGCTCTGGCAGCAAGGCGAAGGAAGCACCGTGCCAGGCTGGCTCGACAACAGCCACAGGAGTGAGATCTCGATGCCAATTTCCCTTTCTTTGATGCCTGACTACCTCCTGATCACACGCCAGTCTGCAGAGGAGGTTTCCTGCCAAATTTCCAGACACCCTACTCCTAAACATGCTACTGCGGTGTACTCCCCATCGCAGCAGCGTGGCAGCCAGCACATGGGCTTTGCCTTTCCTTCTGTGTTCTCCACGATGTTCTTCTCCTTCAGGAAGGGGTTACTGGGAGGATGATGGTCTTGGCGCCCTGGGTTGGAGCTTTCTGCAGGACACCAGAGAGCACTGGGCGAGGGAGGCGGAGGCTGTCCCGGTGGAGGGAAGCTCCTAGGACCGGAGTGGCAGCCTGCTGCAGTCACTGAGTTAAACCAGTTCTGGAAGGAAAAACACATCTGCAAGGGGAGCAGAGAGACCTACTTTGCATGTTCTCCATTTGCAAAGTTCAGCGTCTTCATTCTAATAAAATCTTGTCTGACTGTTTGCTTTTTCTCCTCAAGCTTAAGGCCCTTCAGTCTTTTTGGGGGATCTCTCCAAAGCTCTGCCTGACTCAGCGTCCCAGCATAGTGGACTCCTGCAGGCTTTCCCAGAGACTTTTGCAGACCTTGTTTCTGCTGCTACATAAAGCCCCAAAGCCTTTGAGTTATAAATGAAGCAGGATTCCCTCTGCTATGCTTTCACATCACAAAACAAGTGGACTGATCCATAAAAAGAGCTCCATGTGTTACACGGAGGTCAGCTGCTCAGCTTTCTGAACATCTGGACCACTCTGAGTGCTTGCATATCTGCTTTTACACGTCTTCTGGTCTTCGGACCACTATGCAAAATGGTTCATGAGGTTGCACAAGGCATGGGTTTGCTTACGCACACAACCCCGTACGTGGGCACGCCATCTGCACTCAGCATGCGTCGTTCTTCATGGCAGCACCACCTGGACACTATTGGTGATCCTCCACCGGCTGGCCTCAAGGCTAGATTTGATATTCACACAGTGAACCGCATCCACCTGAGGCATATGTGCAGGCCAGCAAAAGCTGGGCAATTAGCAAGCAATTTTCTAGGTGATCTTGCAGAGCTGAGTGTGTCAGGAGAAGGCCAAGGACCAGATCCATGGGGGTGGAGTGAAGGATGAGACCTGTGTACATCACCTGGCACCTCCAGGACCAGGTTTAAAACTCTCTTCCACCCTCTGGCACATCATCTGCAAATCTGCTCATTAACGGTGGGATTCACTCACCTGAGGGAAGAAGAAAAAAAAATCCTTCCCTTTCCTGGCAGTCTTCCATTTGAGTATGGACTGAATAAAGCGTTAGGTCCCAGGCCCACAGAGGCAGTGATTCTATAACAGAGAAGCAAAGATTAAGAGCTTTGCTCTGATCAGATCCAGAAATCAATTTCTTCTTCTTGTAAGGTTCTTTTTATTTACTTTTTTTTTTTTTTTTTTTTTTTTTGCATTTTTACTAGAGTTATAAATACGCTGCCTTCTGAGGAGAAAAAAATAAAGAAAAAAGACTCCTGCAAAATTGAGAAATCCAGTTCCTTTCTTTTTATATCTAGCAGGTGCAAGCTACCAGAAGAGATTCCTTCTCAGCAAACCCTGAATCTGAGCACTGCGGTTTCATTTACAATGTTTCCTGCATGAACGAGCTAAACCCCGTTGTTGCCACGTCTTTGGATTTACGATGTGGTCAACAGCTTGTTATTTTCTTCTCTGCCTTCCAATTGCCTTTGTCTCGCTCCGACGACGAGGGAGGCTGAGGTGAGTCATCTGGCCGGTGGAAACCGCTGTGCATCTTAACCAAGTGGCAGCCCCAGCCTCTGGGAGCCCCAGTAGCACGTCCCGGCCCGAGATGCATTTTAATGACAAATCGCAGAGATGAGCACAGTTCGGAGCCCAAGCCTGTTGTCCCCGGCACAACATCATCGCGCTGACTAGCGGAGCAAAATGTTTTATGTTGCTGTGAAAGGAGCCGACACGGCTGGAGATTTAATCATTTCGAATTCATCTTGGCATGACGCCACCAGCGCGTACAAATGGAGCGTTTAATGTTTAATGCGCTGCTCTGACTGAGCTGTGACCTTCTCGTGCAATTGCATGTTGGGGATTTCCGATGCCATGTCGCTACAAGCAGCATTGCCACTCGTGCTGCTCGGGGTGGGTGCAGCCCAGGCAGCCCGACACAGCAGCCTGCCACCGGGGGCTCGGCCTTCCCCGGGGTCCTGCAGCAGCCTGGGACCCCCGAGTGCTCTGCTGGTGCCTTCTTCACCCGGCAACAGGAGGTTGGGCCGTGCAACAGGACCCTTGCCCTTATTTCCCTTACCGTGGTGGTCTCTGCCTCTTAAATAACCACAGGAGATCGGGAAGGACGTTGCTCTGATAATGTGTTGCTTTGGGGAAATACAGCCACCTGGCAAATAAGGCAGCACCAACTGCAGGAGCGTCCTCTGCCCCCAGTTCACCCCAAGTCGGCTTTTCACAGCCAGGTACCCCAGTACAAGGAGAATGGGAGTCCTGCATCCCTGTCAAAGCATCAGGAGACCCAGATCTCTTCTTCACATGATACAGAAGTAGAATAAGTACTAAAATATTATGGAAATCCAATCAAAGGTGGAATACTCATTTTGCGCAAATATTTCTCCTCCATTCTTCCCTCCAGCCCAGGAAAACTGTAGACTCCTACAACATGCAAGCTTCCTGAGGATGCCTTTATCAGCCAAAACAGTGATTGTTTGCAACGTTCCTCTCTTTCCCTCTGTCACATCATTTTCATTGGCTTGCTCGGTTTCCGCTGCATGTGCTTCTCACTTCTCTGTGAGAGGAAATGAGCAACACGCAGACCAGGCATTAGAGAGAGAACTGAAAAGCACTTAATGCCAATTAACCCAGGATTGGATTGAGCCCAGCGACTGCTCCCCACGTAACGTTATTATTGCTTTTTTTGAAGTACCTAAATGCTTGGAGGGAATTTTGAGCAGTGGTGTACATACGTTGCCCCAACATGGGTCAGGCAGAACACAAAGCAACACCCCACAGCTCTGCCTCAAGGAAACTGCACTTTGATTTCTGCCTGTCCTGAGAATGAGGTATCCCTGCAGGTCCAAGGGGCTGCCTGAGGACTTCAAACTCCTGAAGACAGTTTGCTAGATACTCAGAACTGCTGCTGAGGAATCAGCTCTGAATCTGAAACACATTCTTTTCTTTGAACGTTTCTTCTCCATTGCTACACCTTACTCCCCTTTCCGTATCTGCTGGCTTTCTCAGCTGGGTTTCCTGGGACTGGAACAGACACCAGGAAGCCACACAGTTCATCCTACTTCCCCAGAGGAGGATTAGGTAGTTGGTCATCCCTGACTAAGGTCCACTGCTCTTCCTGAGGTTGAAGTCATGTAGCATTCTCAGGTGAGCCATTATGGTGCTTCACAATTTTGGGAAATCTCCGTATTATTGCTAGAATCCCACTCTACCATCTGCTTCAGTTTTAGTAATGACATTTCTGAACATTAGCAAAACTCTCTAGCTCTGCATTTGCTGGACAAGCACGAATACTGGAATAATTACAGGGAGAAGATTTCCATCAACAAATAAAATCCATTTGGATTTTATCCATTTGGAAGAGGTTTGCTGAGCCTTAGTTGTAAAGCTAACTCTGGATGTAAGAAGAAAACACAGAGAGCATCAAAAGCAGTGTGGCCAGCATGGCGAGGGAGGTGATTCTCCTCCTCTGCTCTCGTGAGACCCCACCAAGAGCGCTGTGTTCAGCTCCGGGGACCCCAGCACAAGAAGGACATGGAAGCATTAGAATGAGTCCAGAGGAGGGCCACGGAGATGACCAAGGGCATGGAGCGCCTCTCCTACGAAGACAGGCTGAGGGAGTTGGGGCTGTTAAGCCTGGAGAAGAGAAGGCTCTGGGGGGACCTTAGAGCAGCCTTCCAGTACCTAAAGGGGGTTACAGGAAAGCTGGGGAAGGACTCTGCCAGTGAGCGTAGTGACAGGACAAGGAATAGTTGAACAGGATGGGCTTTGAGATCCCTTCCTACACGGACCATTTTATGATCCCAGGGCTTGTCAGATATCAAGGGAAGAGCCGAATTAGACAAATAGGTGGGAATTGTGGTGCAGTGCAAGCAGAGATCTGTCCTGACAAGCACCACGATCCAGTGGGAGGTATGACCTTATGCTGGGGAGCTGCTTCAGTCCAACGCCAGCCTTTCTGGTCAGAGCGTCAGGACTAGTCTTTCTACAAAAGAGATGCCAGCCTAGTGGGAACTGGGCAGGAGTTGCCAACTCATTTCATATGAGCACACTAGGCATTGTCAGATGAACAATGATGTTCAATCATTATTAACATGGGCACACTCTGAACTACATGACGGAAAGGAAAGCACCTCTGAGTCATCCCAGCTCTGTTTACTGTTAGCTCCGAGTGCTGAGAAGGGAGCAGGCTCCCGGAGTGCCTCCTGCTGCAAAGGTGCTCTCGCACCCCACACACCGACGGATGGTGCTGTGCAGAGCAGACAGAACGGCTGGCTGCTGCGGCAAGGGGTTTCCTAGTGGGAAACTGTTCAGAGCAGAGTGAAGCTTGCTGTGGTTTCAGTTCGCAGGTCTCACCAGCTTTTATCTCCAGCAAGCGCTCGTGCGTGCCCGGTGCCCAGGGATCCGTGCATCGCGATACATAACTCAGCGCCGGTGGGAAGTTCAGCTGGGTTCCTCACTCAAGCACTCAGCCGAACTGCTCAGGGGTTGTTGCACCTCATTCAACGGCTTCCAGCCCCAGCTGTTTCCCACGCTGAGAAAGGCGGTTGCTGCCTAACAGCCTCTCTTGTTGCTCAAGTCTCCACGGGGAGAGAACCGTTTCTTATTTTCCTCTTAAGGCACTTGCCCAGCCCTCTGGTTCCACCTCCCTTGACCTCCATAAGCTCTGGCCAAGGAGCTGAGTCTCATGAAGGTCAGAGCTGGACATGTGGACCCAGAGCTCAATCTAACAATTAAAGCCAAGGCAAGTCTCCACGCCACTGAGGGGAAGAGTCAAGCCAAGAGATTTGGCACATCCAATTAGTACTCATACTGGGAGGACTTTTTAATAAAATATCATTTAATAAAATATAAAAGTCGGGATTTTGCTGAGGCCAGAGGTCCTAGATAACACTGCTGCTCAGCTAACCTGACTAATGGGCTTATCTGGATAGTCTGGCTGGGAGATAAAGGAAACCCACAAAACTTGAGAAAACACCTGCAGCTAAAATCTTATCAGCACTCGTCACTTTTCTTCTCTCCCTTATCTCCTGCACCATGTGTTATGAATAGTTTCTTTCTCCCCTCCCACAATCCCGTGTATCAGCACAATACTAGTTTTGTTAAAATAATGTTGCACGTCCTTTTTAGGACCAGGCTGCAAGCCCACTTGGAAGGATTTGGATCCATTGGAAGTCTTACACATCTCTTTTGTTCAACCAAGAGCAGCAAGGTGGAAGGAAAATGGTGAAGCAGGTTCAGGCTCACATCCCTGACCTCACAGCTGGGACTGTGTAACACCAGCAGCATTTTGATAGAGGGGGAGGAGGAGAGATGCACGAGAGGATAAAGAGCCTCACGCCCCAGTGCAGGTTTGCAATAAACGTGGCTCCAGTCTGACGACACAGAGGGAAAAGGCAGGTGCCTGGGGCTCATCCTTGATGCAACTGCAGCGGAAGGTACAGAGACAAAATGGCAACTCAGCCCCAGGTTAACTGATAGTGGGAAGAGCAGGAAGAAGTGGGCAGAAGATGCCATAAAGATGTGCAAACAGAAGAGCAGCTCAGAAACGTATCTGACATGGGATGCATCTCACCATACTTCAGTTGCTCTCTGTTCACCCCCAGCATGGTGGCTCTGAGGACACGCCGGGATTACAGTCACCAGAGAGAAAGAGGCCCATTTAGAGAATGATTCATCTGACCTATTTCTGACATCTACTCTAGCATACAATGACTCATGTCCTTGGGGTGCCCATTTCTTTCCTATAAACAAGAGTCTAGACAACTAACTCAGATGTAGACATCCACAATCAGATGTCTACATTTGGACAGATGAATTTTGCCTTTAGTGTTCAACCAGAAATCAACCTACAAGCTGTGCCAAAGACAGCTCTGGTTGATAGCCACGCTAGGGAAGAGAAACAGGGTCATTCATTCTTTTTGATGCTATGTAGCTCCCTGCACGAAATGCTTCAAGCGCCAGCTGAAAGATTAACCTTCCTGTGAATGGATGCGACAGTACTACTGGAGCAGCAGCAGGGACCAGTAAAAGGAGATTCATTATTTTCAGTATTTTTCTAACAGGCGCCTGTGTCTAATTAGCTGGTGTCGGGTTCCTTTCCATTCAAAGGCATTTAGCAAAGGAAACACGAATCAGACAAGTTTCTCATGTGATCTCCTACCTAGGGTGAGTGAGTAACAGCACGGGTGGGCTCCAGGCCATGGGTTTCCACTCTCCCAGGTTTGAGAGGCCACAAGAGAAGCTGGTGCCAAATCTCTTGCTAATCCCAAGCATCCCTTGTAGCATCAGCTTAGGTAGTGCTGTGCTTTGTGGTGTGGGGTTTGGGAGCCCCGGGGAGGCTGGGGGAGCTATCAGGATCTCAGGAGGCTTTAAGAGCCAATAATCTGGACAAAAAGACAGGTCAGGCCACTGGGAAGGTTTTTTGTTTTCACAGTTTTAAAGTGTTTCTCATTTCAACCTGTCAGTCTGGTTTCCTACGGCTCATACATTCACACTGTCTGTGTCTGCCTCAGCAACTTTGAACTCATTGAGCAATTTCAGCCGAATTTGACAGAGAGATAACAGCCTCCGAGACAAATCAGTTCCTCAAAGGTTCATAAAAATAGACATCCACGTAAAGGAGAGAGATGTTATGAGTAACCTCAACTGAACAAAAGGCTGCAGCGTGTGCTCAGCCTTGAGTAGACACCAGAGAATCCACAAGGGAGGGAAAGAGCCACTGCAGATCCCTCAGACCAGTCCCAGGTACAGTTTTCTGACCTCGCCACCAGCCCAGACACACACACACCGGCTCAGTTCAACCCAGCAGTAGAGACCCTGGGTTGTTCTCCAACTGCTTTTGAAAACAAGCAACTGAAGTTTCACCACACAAGTTGTCCCCAAAATTAAAAACAACCCAACAAGCACTGTGTTTTAATGTTGCAACTGCAGTAGTATTTTTCAAACAGGTAAACTCCGGTTATTTGAGCTGAGTTTTGGAAGGGAAAGCTGAGCACTCTCAGTAGGAAGGTTCCAGCAGCTGCTGGCACCGCAGTCCCCAGGGCAGCGGCTGCCTCGCTGCATTGCCCCAGGATGCATGACCCCAGGCTGGGCTTGGGCAAGGAGCACACCACAGCCCTTGTCTCTGGCACTGGCAGAGTCCATCAGGCCCGTATCAGTGTTTCGTTATGGGGAAACGTGGCTTTATTGGCCTACACAAAACCCTACAACACCAGGGCACAGGACAGGCAAGGGCTGCAAGAGGAAATCTGCAGCAGCGCCTGATTTATGTTGTCACCTCTCAACCCTTCCCTTTCCCTTCCCACACCAGCCTAAGCTGCAGCACCTGCAGAAGCCCACGAAAGCAGCAGCTCTGCTGTCCCAGAGGAAGCAGGCACCATAAAAGCGGCTCCCTTGGCCACTGCCCCTTGCCAAAGCTCAGCGGGGTCCAGCCATTCACAGCCAATGCCTGGGAAATTCCCCCGCTTTGCCCTCCAGCAAGGCACCTTTATTCCATCTGCCCTCATCGCTCACACGAGGGGCAGAGGCAGGAAGAAGCCAGACACACGTGCTTGCAGAGGGCTGCTGTGGTTTTGGCCAAAAAAAAATGACATCAGAAGTGGGAGGCTGGCTGAGAATAGGAGCGCATAAAAAGCTCCAGACATCCTGAAGTGCTCAGACGGCGTAAAGGCAGGCTGCTGGCCACCCTGACAAAACACAGATAAGCCAGGAAGCCACATCGCTCGCCTGCCAGAGCTCCGCGAGCTGGAGGAGAACTCAGGAGGTGCAGCCGGAGCTGCCTGGCTGCCAGACACCTCCACCCCACAGCCGGGAGCAGCGGGTGGAGGGGGGCTGCTCCCCCTGGGCACCACTGGGGTTGTTGCAACACACTCCTACCATGCAGGCATCAGCCACTTCTCAGGACGTGCATTGCATCCCCCCTCAGCATGGCTGCTACTGCAGTCCAGCTGGTGCATCCTTCAACCTCGTGTATTTGAAATGAGGTCAGTGCTGACACTATGGAAACAAGCCCCTCTCTCCTTCTCTTCCATAACGTGGAAGGACAAAAACCAACCTTAACCCAACAGACCCCAAAGGAAATCCAGCTGTCACCCCAGCTCAAAGGCAATGTGTGAATTGCACGAACCATCCATCCACCCACCCACCATCCATGGATGTGGTGTCTTTGGTAGCTTGTCAGCTTCTATCTGCCCTACTCAGCCCAGCGCTCCCTGCTCCCCAGCCCCAGACAGCATCACAGCCTCCACGGACACGTCGGGGCTGTGAATTATCCTGCTCAGCTCATGCAGCCCGGGGAGCTGACCAGCAGCCAGCCACCGACACATCAGCACCTTTGGCAGCACGCAGAGCAGGGCAGCCAGGAGCCTGCTGTAAACCTGCATAAAACCCAAAGCCCACACACCCCTAGGCCCAAACAGCCTCTATAGCACGTGCATCCACGGACATGACTCGGGCAGACTCCGAGAAGTGTGCTTTGCTCAGCCAGGGGACACCCTGCGATCCCGAGCTCGCTGGCACCGAGCGGGCTGCGTGTGCCTGGAGGAGGCTCTGCGCTTACAGCAGTGGCATTTAATGTTTCCTTGCGTACTGCTCTGCTGATTGATGGCTTACCACGGAGCTGTTAACGCAGCAATATCCCAGCCCTATTTACAGACATCTCTGAACATTTACTTTGTCACAAGTAAACTCTGCACACAGCAATAAAGCTTAAGGTAATGACTTCTTCAGCACAAAGCCAGCAATTTCCTGTCAGCTTGGTTTACAAATGGCTAACTCTCTGTTAATTTTCAACTGTGGCTCCAAAGGCAGCTATGCAAAGTGGGGGTGAAAGGACGGAGAAATGCCAGGCTGTGCCACCCTCAGCTGTGACATCCCTGCTCTGAAGAATGCACACGATGGGGTGAATCCACCCCGTGCTCCTTGCTTCAACACCTTTCTCCAGAGCTTGCAGAAGAACCTCAGTGAAGATACAAACCAACGGGCTGCCTTGCAGAAAACCTGCAGGCACCCCAAGCATCTCTCACTGTGTCGAGGAAAACAGAGTATTAACGGTCCTTCCTGCATGCATCAGCCTCCACACGCTGGAATGAGGATCTTAATTTCTCCAGCCTCCTTCTATAATTAGTGCAGAGAAAGGATGTCTGAGAGCAAGCATCTATTTTAGGTGCTGTGAGTCACCTTCCAGAGATGTGCATCTTTTTTTGCACTGACCATACAGAAGGATCTGAAAGGAGATACCTAAAATAGCTGGCATAAATATGCATTGAAATCTTGGAGTGTGCTGCCCTTTAACTGGGTTGTGATGTTCTTACTTAACAAGGGTGCAAAAACACTTTGTCACACTGACAACCACGCTGCAGCACCTAGGAAGGCCATCAGCAGCCAACGCAGGCACAGAGGGGGCTGGATGATGGTGGTGGGATTGTTGTAAACCACCTTGCTCCAGCATCCTAATGCCACTGGAAAACAACCACCCACCCTACCCTTGCCTTGATGTGGGCCTGCAATGACATAAAACTGGTCGAAAGCTGCTTTGGTGTAGCTGAAAAGGAGGGACAAGCGGGTGTAATTCCAGCTGTGAAAAAAAAAAAAAAAAAAAAAGGGCCAAAGGATCAAGAATTCATCTTGGCTTAGGCTCCAAAAGGTACGTCTGCACATAACATTTTCGGGTTTGGCTGGGGCTAAAAGGAGAAGAAACTGAAGATGGAAAAAGGCATGCTCGTGATGTAGTCCTGCATATTTGTGGAGGACACACCATTAGGAAAGAAGGAAGGGCTGCACTGAAGCATCGGCAATTTTCCATGCTAGAATCCAAAGATTGAGGATTTTTTCTTTTTTGCTACTGATTTTCCCAGATTTTCTTATTTTCTTCCACCCTTTCACAAGGACTTCATAACCAAAATTCACATCATTTAGATGAATCCCTTCTGTTCACAAAAGCCCAGTCCTTAACCTTTTGGTTATTCTTGAGATCTTGCTTCCCATTGCTCCTGTTCTGTCTAGAAAGCAGTCTCCTGTTTCCATTATGAGCTGTTGGATTCGTTCCCTTTTTCCCCCCTTCTCCATTTATCTATTGCCCATTCCCCAGCTTCAATGAAGGTTTCCTCAGTTCCTTCTGCAAAGACTTCAAAGCTCTCGAGAATGAACTATGCTTCGGCTCTGTGTCCTCTTAAACAGCTTGCTGAATATGCTTCTTGTTATTTTTAAGAATCTGTTAGAATTAAATCCCGGTAAGAAATCTGCCACCATTGTGTGGGATAGCACATTAATCAAAGACACAGGCCTCTCCCCAGCTGCCTGGGCAGGGCCCAGCCTGGAATTGATAAATTGCACCTGGAGGTAACTAATAAATCTGAGAAGTCATTTGCTTTTTATGAACAGGAGCAGTGGGGGATCCAGCTGCTGGAGGAATTTGGTTTGAAGGAGAGCAGCGCCTGGAGCTCTGGACACATTTCCCTTCCTATTCCCTTACTCCCCTGTGCACCTGATGTTTGCTCGCAGACCCGCTGCCTCGCAGAGCTTTCCTAAGATATGGGGCCAGGAAATTCTTAAATTGGCCATCGGGGCTTTCTCCCAGGCGCGCGGCGGGAGCGCAGCCAGCGCATCCCCCAGGCCCGCAGGGCTGCACGCAGTGCAGGGGGGCAGCTCCTCGCGGGCTGCAGTCAGACACGGGGTGCTGGGGGCTCCCCACTCATCACCCAGCCCCTGGTGCCTTCCCCACCCCAGGCCCCGAGCCGCTGTCGCAGAGCACAAGCTCTGGAAGATGGGGGCATCCTTCACGCTGCAGCTTGAGCACCCAGCACTGGGAACTCTGGTTTCCATCACCGTTACCACGATGCATGTGGCCAATAACCATCCCGGGGGGAAACCTCCTGTAACTGCTATCAAAATCAGTGCTTGCATATTACCTCAAAAGTTTGGGAAATATATTCCTCACCCTCCTTGGTTGGAAGCATTTTTACTACGTCCACGTCATAAAAATTCACAAAACAATAGAATAAATCATTATACATCTGGTCCTAAAAAACTGATTCTGTTCAAAAGCACAGAGTCAAGAAGAAATATATATAACTGCTGCAGTACTGCCCAAAATATCATTTCCTGTTTTCTCCAGATCACAAACTCCCCAAGGTAAATGGTCTTTCATGCCTATACATTTCACCAAGCTGAACACAGTCGCTAGCAAAAAAAGCCCCAACAACCTAAATTTCAGATATTCAGAAGGGTAGAAGAGACAGGACGTGATCATAGTAGAAATCAGGGTTTAAAGCATTTCCTCCCTCCCACTCCTTTCCTCTTTGGAGGCACGTGGGCATGGTTAGGGCAGTCTGGAAGAGCTCCCCTGACACGTGCAGCAGCTTCTGCAGGGCCAGGAACCTGCACAGGCAGCACCTCAGCTCCCAGACGCAGCAGCTGCCTGCTGGCACCCACCCCATCCGTCATGGGAAGTGAGCGCTTCCCCGATACAGGGTGTATGTACCCTGTAGGCATTACAACACAGCTTCGGTGTCAAATCTCAGATCACAGAGCTGTGTTACAGCCTGCATTTCCCTCCAACCTCCCTGCAACAGGACTGGAAACTCACATGTAAACTCAGAAGCATTTGGGGTTAAGTGCTCCATGCTGTGAAAGAGGCAAGCCTCATTCTGCTCTCGGCTCTGCTGGCCGTCCCAGGGCTCCCAGTCACTGGCTACCAAAGAGGATTGCTGCTGCCTCAAGGTCCCTTTTGCAACACCAATCTCTTGCTAAGCAGGGAGGATGAATCTCTCCTGAGATTGTCAGTACCATGCTGGGGGATAAACGTGTCCCCTCCCCTGGGTCACAGAGCTGGTGTAGATGGTGTGACCATGCAGTGCCTGCCATGAGGTGCAGAGCACCCAGGCTAAACCACCCGCAGGGGACAAGCAGTTACCGCAGCGGTTATGTTACCAGGGATGAGGATGGCAGTTTGATTCCACCCTGTTGCAGCTCAGGCTGGCAGGAAGGGTCCCAGGAGAGCTGCCGAGCGTACTGCTGCTCTGACCGATGCAGGAACGTGCCCCACAGGAAGCACCATGACACCAGGATCTCCCATCAGGAGACCTCCCCCCTACACAAGAAAGCTGAAGCAGCCCCCCAGCAATGCACACAGCAGCACCCCACTCATCTCAAGTCATATGCACTCAGTGAGCCTTGATGCTGTATCTAGCAAGAGGTCTCCTGGCACTTACAGAGCAGCTCTGGTGCCCACAGCCATCATGTAGCATCAATGCCAAATCCACCCCGTTAGCCACCATCAGCAGCTGTGACTTTTTTTTTCCCCCATTTTCATGAGTCGGGCTGCTCTGATATTTGTTCACAACATGGGCTGTGTACAGCAGCGGAGTGGGATTACTTACTGCCAATTACTACGTTAAAGTTCAAGTGGAACGATGTACTAATTGCCTTGTTATAGCTATTAAAGCTATGTTATGCAAGCAAGGCGCTCTTAAGAGTATCTGTAAGCTGCACGGTGATACGTGAGGTATAAAAGTGATCTGCTAGAAACTGACTGCTGATACAATCATCGCCTGTTTAATAACATAAATTACATATGTAGTGAAAAAGAACAAAACATCTCCTGCTCAAGCTTTGCTGGGGGCTCTGCAAACTACTGAAATCAAATGGTCGCCAACTGCCTATCCACCGAAACAAAAGCTCATACACCACATGCAGCAAACCCGAACTTTAAAAAGCACCATAAAAACAGCAAGAAGTACAACTCCTACAAAGGAGGGGAGAGGAGACATCTCCTCCCAGCAATATTACAACCGGGCGTTCTTGCTGGCTGGCAGCAGGCATTTCAATCTTGTGTGCTTTCCCAGGGTCTGATCCTGGTGTCTGACAAGGGAAGCCCAGGGAGAGCTCCTGGGAGATGTCATGCAACACCAAGCTCTCTTGCATCTTTGCCGGGAGCTAATTCACCGCTGCTTAGCAGGCTTGCAGTCAGACAAATGTGTGAGCCACTGCTGGGATGTGCAGCTGGGAGGTGATGTGAATGGCACCGCAGTCTCCTGCAGCTGGGCAGAGAGAACAGCCTGCTGCTCCACACTTCCCACCATCATGACGACAACCACCTCCTGGATCATGGTCAGATGCTTAGCTGGACTCATCCCCTGTGGGGTGCAGACCTGTTAAATTCACCCCAGCCCCAGATACTGATGCCCCTGGGGAGCTGCTGTCTCCAGCAGATGCTCCCTTTGCACGGAGATTGCAGCCCTCCCCATAGCACCAGCAGGCACTGCTGTAGGACCAGAGCAAGGACAAAGACCTCCGGCTGTTTCTTGAAAGGCTCCTTTGCTGGTTCAGGCTGAGGACACAGGCAGAGCAAGTGCCATGGCCCGCATTTTTCATTGTGGTGGGCTGAAAAGTTTCACAGATTAGGGGATATAACCTGGGGAAAGAATCCCCTTTCTGTGCCAGGAAAACACACAGTCTAAGCCTTTCACTGTGCGGGAGAGGATGAGGATTTGGGGGCCCTATTCTAACACCCAGTAAAGTCAGTTGAAATATTTCTGATTTTTTCCAGTGGGCCCAACTACAGAAAGTCTCATGCTTAAGATCTCACTTAGCTGTAAACTCAACTCTCCAAGAACCAATCCACTCAGATTCCTACTTCCGTTTTTCTGTTTTGCTTGGGAAAAGGAGGCAGATAAGTCCTGAGTTTCAGAAAACATCATTGTTTTCTTTCCAACTACTTGAAACCGTAACTTAACTTTATCAGTAACTCAGCCTGGTACAGCAGTGGTACCAGCCACTGCAAAACAGGCTGGGTGGTCTCACCACGGGCTGAGGGAATTAATGCTTTCAGTTTTAATAACGTCACATCAAAGTGAGGGCAGAGCAATGAACTTACTTCAGCATCATTTTTCATAGGACATCTGGAAAAGAATGAGAATAAAGTAGCATTTTACAGAGACAGCAATGAGGAATTCAGTAATATTCAGGTCTAAATAAACTCCTATAAACTATTTAAGTTAAGCTCCAGCTTGGATATGTCTCCCAGAGACTTCTCATCGTGCTAGAAGTAAGTCACAACTATAAATGGGAAGCTTTTAATAAGGAAATAACATGCAAGCTAACCAAACGAATGCCTTCCACACAACTTCAGCTCCAGCTTTGTCTTGTTAACCAGAGCCCAAGCTTGGCCTGGGTCTCCCTGCAGCCAGTAGGGACCTCTAAGGCAGCACGACTCAGTGCACAGAAGGCTGCGCCTGCTAGTAGGGCTGAAGCTGACTCTCCCAGCCCCAATAAACCAGAGGTGATCCGGAACAGGTGTTCCCGTGCACCCTCAGAAAGGAAAGAAATATGCCCAGAGCCAGCAGGACTCACGCTGGTACCTCCGTGGTCCGAGCACTAAAAGCAGTCCACCAGCAAGCCTCTTTTAACACATCAGTGTGTGCTTTAGAGCCCCGCGGGGCACACTGACTCAATTACCAGATGATGCGGACTCCTCACCAACCCATCTCCTAATAATGAACAGACCTGCAGGTTCCAAATCTTTAAGAGGAAGGAAAGCACCACCAAATAGATTAGCTCCACAGTTGCGCTGTTAATTATGGGTCATTTAGTTCAGTTAATCAATAGGCAGACTTCTTTAACCGGCTAATTACGCCAAACTGCTTCCACAATGAGCAGGTTTGCTGCTAGTTGTTAACCATGAAGGGATAATATTTCACTGTAAAGATAAGGACAGTCCCAGTGCTCAGACAAATGCTTTGCAGCCCTGGAGTTTGCACTGTCACTGGCTGCAATTTAACCCATTCCACACCAAGCAGAGGCTTATGGCCAGGTAAAGAGGTGTCAGCATCAGTGGCTTCTTGCTGCTAAACTATCAGGGAGATACCACGCCATCTCCCAAATGAATCACTCAGATCATTTACTTGCCTCACCTAGGCTAAACAGGAGCTGAAAGTAATCTATGCAAACCAACCAGCTGAACTTCTTTGTGGTATCCTAAATAAAACTAACCAGCCCGTATTACCTTTCAGGCCATGGATATAGTTCCCTCCTTTGCTTTGCCAGACAGTTATATGAGACATCTCCCAGCCAAGGCAGGAGCCTGGAGATGCAAACCACATCCTCCAACTGGACCCTCAAAGAGCACATCAGCACGCAGAGGAGGGCAAGGCCCTCGGCTTGTCAAAACAGACAAAAGGTCAAGATGACCTCTTTTTACTTGCAGTTGTTTAGAAGAAGGAAAAAAAAAAAGATTTTGTTGCACACTTGAAGAACTGATTACTGGATTCAAGGCCCCTATTGAGGTCATCAAGTAGTTATTGCAATAGAGAAAGATAAGAGCTGAGTGATAGGAAAAGTTTGTAGTTGAATTTCCTGGAGATTTGTTTTAACGGAACAAAACAATTGGTGCCTTGGGTTTGCTAGCAAATTGCTTTAGCCAAAGAACAGCTTGCTGGGTGAGAATTCTCAACACAGCACCCTTAGAGATTTAGAGATGCTTCCTCTAACTTGTCAGGGTCTCCACTCCCAGTCGTGGGGCTTCAGGTGTCCCACCCGCAGCCCCACAGGATGACAACAGCAATAGCACACCGCTCAGGGTGCCACCAGCAGTGCATGAAAGTCATCCAGAAGTCAGCAGAAGCAAGTCACAGTTCCTGTCCTACTTGTATCCCCTATTTTTATTTCCCCATTGTATTTCCCCTTTTTAACCCCCATCAACTGGCAAACCAACCTTGGCTTTTTTACTGCTTGAGAAAGTCTATTAATGAAGCATTATTGTAAAAAAGAAATGCAAATGCAAGCTTGGCGGTAAGCATTTGCTAAAAATTTATCTCCCCAGAAAAGTCATACTGTTGTAAGTACACCAGGATGACTAATGTAGTTTGATGCTGTTGTAAAAACACAACTAAAGAATCAAATAAGCTATACCAGTTAAGACACCTTTAACTAGAAGGGAGCTCAACGTGACCATTCAGAACAACTTCAAATTAAATCTCTGCATGTCTAATTCAACCCATTACACCAGTACAAAACCAGCTTGTTCCCCAACTCTGCATAGCAGAGAAAGCTTGTAGTGCACTGGTAGTGCAATAGTGTATGGCCCATGAACTGTCTGTGACACCTCTGTTCCCATCTGATGACCTTTTTGTGACCACTTCACTGCACTCTTAGCCACAATGGATCTTAATAGCTACAAGCAAGCAAGAAGTTTGTTGCAGATAGAAGTTCTGTCTGTGTTCTCTGTCACCTCATTGGCACATGGGAGCTGTATTGTTTTAAAAAGAAACCAAGCTAAAATTCAACAACACTTGCCTGCAATTAGCTCTTTCAAAAATACATCGTTGGAGCAAAAGCTGTGTGTAAGCTTTTCAGTTTTAGACATTTTCTAACCTCCTCACGTGTTTACTAACACATTGAAATGATTGCAACATTGATTGGGAAAAAATGGATAACAAGCTTACAGAAAAGAGGGGGCTTTGCTCAATCATGAAATCTGAAAGCAGTGATAAGGTTTGTATCCTGAGGTGACGTGTTAACCAGCCACAGCAATTTCTAGTTGGAAGGGCTGCAGTCAGATTTCAGAGGAGCTTGGGCAGAGCTGCAGGATCCAATTCCAGGCTAACACCAGGTTTCCTCTGGAAACAGAGCTATTGAGATCTGAAACCACTCCTTGATAGTACTATAAAATATTGTACACTCCCACATGCAACCCATTTACTAAACTTCAATGCATTGGTCAGGAGCTGGAATTTCAGTCTAGAAATTGGGAAACAGAAGCTTAATAGTTTGTGTTGGAAAAGACTGTTTTTAGCCAGATCACTAGAAAAGAATGGGACAAAGAGCATTCCTTTGGGACAAGCAGTGCTAGATTGCAAATGTGATTCATGGAGACATTTGATCTGATGGCACATCAAAAAGCAATGGTAAATTACACATCTTCAATAAAAAAAACATTAAGTCATAGATGCTTGGCCATGTAGTAAGGCAATTAGACTTCAGCATTATTTGTTAAACAGGCATAAGATGATACAGAGTGAATTTTTTGCAATAATAGCCATTCCTGGTTATTCATTCTGAAGAGAATAAATCTGTCACTTGAGTGAAAACAATTGACAGCACCATTTATTACCTTGCACACTGCAGAATAACAGCACAATTTACATGTTGCCCTTTGGCACCGGGACTCTCAGCTTGCTTAGAAACAAAGCAAAAATATCTACAGACCTGGTAGTAAGGATTTAAGCAGCAGCTGACCTTATGTGGGTTATTTAAACCTCTATAACGACGCACTCTTGTTCAGCCTCTAGTTATCAGGGAAATAGGTTCTTCTGGGGAATCCACAGCCTCTAGATGCTGAAACACAAAGGGTCATGCAGAGGTCTCAGTATCTGATAGTTCAGAGAGTAACAGTTTAGCTCTGATCCTCTGAGATGTCTCCTGGGAATTAAAGATATTTGGTTTCCTTTCAGAGGCTTTAAAGGGCTGGACCCATCATAAAGAAGGGAATTTTTCCCTAGCTCATGGAGATAAATCTTTGCTCTAAATCTTAGCTTTCTTCTTCATATAAAGGCCAGACTCTTGGTACCTCTAGGCCATTTAGCCCACTGAAAAACAAGCCAAAAATAATAAGGGAAACACTGTGTTGCTGTAATAGAAAATAGCCAAAAAGGAGTCCAAATGCCTTAAAATGCTGCCCTTTATAGTAACATCTCTGCAGTCTTAGCTGTTGCCTGGTATGTGTTTTTATGAAGGTTTAAAGGTTTCCTATGGTACCTGTTACCAACACGAGACTCTCTATTTGGGATCAATTATAATGGAGTTCAAGAAGCGTGCAGACAATTTTGGAAGGACGTTTTAAGCAGGTATTTGATTCTTGAATCCAACAGAAATATTTAGGCAAACAGTTATTATAAGCTTCTATCAAGCACCTCTGTATTAATTCACAGGCAAAAAACTGTCCAGAATGGATCAACTGGAAAATGTCCTACTTTCACCCTTATGGGGTTACACTGTGGTTTCAAGATTAGAAATGGATGTGGGATATAGTGCCCATGGCAGCTAGGCACTGGAGAAGCTTTCTGCCTGTTCTAGGTCTCCGTAACTCCAGCATGTTGAAGCAAGGGCCAAAACACATTACTTTTCCCCATCACAAAACCACCATTTAGCAGCGTCCAGAACAGTTCCTGAAGGTTCACGTCACTCTTCCCTTTGGCAACAACTCTCCAAGTTTGCAGAAAGGGCGGGCCAATACCTTGTAATTCTCTCTTTCATTATGTTTAAAATTTAGAATGGGTAATGTTTATTTTAATTTTCCCAACTGTTTGACAGCACAAAGCAAGGTCAAGAGACTGACTGTTTATTAAGAAACTCCATTATTCCTGAGAGCTAATCTACACATTGTAAAATCCTAGAGAGATTAACACAGCTGCTGGCAGCACTTATGCTCTTCTTGAGCACCAACCTTATGCCTTTGTGCTTCCTCCCACAGCATCCAAGTCTTTGCAGAACTCTGAAGAAACTGTCACTCTGAACTGTCCTTTTCTCAGCACCTGTACCAAGTTAGAAGAAAGTGAGACCTCAGTTTTCAGTTATATTAAGGGAAGATTTTAGTCCTTTACTGTTACAGAACATTTCCAAAGACTGAAGCCATATCTCATTTCTTAGCTTTTTTTTCTCTCTCTAATTCTTGAGGATGCTAACATATAATCAAAATGTCTTCTTTTCCTTTTTTCTTTTTCTTTCCCCTTATATATATATATATAGTTGTCATCAATCTGTAGTTACGTTGTCAAATAAACTGCTGATGCAGGTATATCATTTGCAGTAATGTCTAGCAATACTGAGAATGGAGTTTCACTTTTTTCTTTAAACACTGCAGTACAAAATTCCACCTGATTTACGTGTCACTTCAGTGTGCCAAAAATACCCTAATCTAAAACCTCCATTCAAATGAACCAAATGACAAAAACATTCAAAGATCCTGGGCAGCCCAGAACCAGAAATACCCTGTCCATAGGAGCAGACCAGAAATCACCAATGAACCTCAACCCCTTACTACAAACAGCAAGCATCTGGAGGCTGAAACTTCTCGCTCTCTCCATTAAAGTCCAAAAAAGAAGAATCTAGGCAGGAGTTATTTAACCATTTGTTCATTCAGTGGAAAAAGCTTCTCTTGAAAGGAGCCATGGCAAGGCACTGCAGATGCTTCACATTTTTCAGACTGTTCTTTGCAGTCAGATGTGCAAATGTTTGGAAACCCCATACAACAGGATTTGGGTTTTTCTTTGCCTCTCCCTCAGTCAAGAAGCATTTGTTATCTTCCTCAGGTCTGACACAGCAGTCCTAAAGAGGAATTACACTAATTTGGGTACAGCTTTAGAAGACGGAGGGGCCAGATCTCCTCACCTTTGGAGTTCTCTTAATTAAGCTAAAACTCTTTATCCTGCTCTCTTCCTTTTATCTCTTGCTCTCCACATCTACCGCCTTCTTTAAACAAACAAAATTTGGCAACAGATGAAGCTGCACAGTGCCAGGCTTGTGGGGCAAGCAGAGGTCACCTATCCTATCTCTGACTATGGAGTCTGAAAGCAGAGTACTTAGCGTTATTAGCTTTTCTGCATGAGTGATCAATCCCAAATTGGACATACGGTGCCATGGACACACTGATAAAAGTTGCATTTATTTTTTCTGAATGGGCTATTTACTACTTACTTGTGACTGCAGTAGCAGTCTGCAAGCTATACTTCAGTGATATGCTGCTATCATACTTTGCGATAAGGCTGAAACCATTAGGCAGGCAATAAATAAATAAAAAAGAGGAAAAGTCCTCCTGTAAATGCTAGGGGAGTACGTTAAGGCGGTCTGGACACATGCTTAAAGAGATGATACCCCTGAATTCTCTCTCTGTTCCTAGGCCTACTCCTGCTGCATCTGTGCAGGGATATATGAAGACATAAAACAGGCTCCTACCTATTTTAGGCAGGTATTGTGGGATCCAGCTCCACCCACACAGGCTTCATCTGAGAGGTTTTACAGCAGGGGGGACCAAATGCTGCTCATCTTTCTCCAAACACTTGGGAATATCAAAATTCGCACCCTTCATGTAGCTTTCCTTCACAGACCCCTGCCTCACAGTGAAGGCCAGTATCCTTCAGCTTGCTTTACAGACGGGAAGCCCGAGTCACAGTCATGCTCTGCCCAGCACCACAGTCTGAGTTTCCCTGAAATATTGCTGTGCGGCTTTGCTCACTAGCAGAGTTTTTAAAAACAACAAACACCAGATGAATCATATTAAAGTTCAGATGACCTTCACTGTAGTCTAAGAGACTAACTGACACTAACGCCCACACAGCCTGCAAGGTGATGGGAAATGATAGCCTGGCTTTGACACACGGTCCTCTCGGTGCCTTTTGCTGTACAGACGACCTTCCTTTGCTTTTTTTCTGCTTCCTGCTGAGCAGGGAACATGCAGACAGTGGGACAGCTCCTTACCAATTCAGGGCCAAGCCGCTGTTCCTGAAGGTGACCATGAGGCCTGGAGCAGACGTAGCTGGGCCTTCCTGCTTCACAAGGATCTAGAAGGAACCGAAAGAAGTCATGTACTGGGTGCAGGGGACTGGGAGCAGGCCACTGGCCCAGCTCTGGTCATAGCCTCTTACAGCATGAGAGAAACACCCATTTCTTTAAAATACTCCCTCAGTTTCTTTTTTCTTGTTTCAGTTCCCTCCTCTGTACTACCCTTCACCACCGCAGGCCTCATGGCAGGCCTCAAGTGCTAAGGAGCCAGCAGCCAGGCAAGCTCAGGTCACTTCCCCACGTACAGCCGGCACACGGCAGCAGCTGCCCGGCCCCAAGCACTTCTGCCACAGCATCTGCTACCCCACTGCTGGTTCTCAGAAAGCTCCCTTTATATACGCAACATCTTCACGTGACAAACACGCCAACGTACACTAACATATCTAGGTTACTTTGCTCCAGAAGGGTTTTCTCCACACACACACATGAAAACCTTCACACAGATGCTTAGGGTCAGTGTCCCGTCTGAGAACTGTGAACCCAAAAGCAGCACCACAAGAGCCAGACCCTGTACGAAACAAGACACAGATTTTCCCCTCACCAGAAGCCTTCACTTAGATAGTCTTAAACACACCATAAAATCTCAGCCCGAATCAAGTATACCCTCTTTGAACATCAGAAGAGTATTTTCATTTACAGATTAATTAAAAAAAAAAAAAGAAACTATTCAAAATGAGAAAAATATTTCAATTTCAGATGGTTTTACAAGTTGCTCCAAGTAGTTTGCAGCCCAGCAATTTGAAATGTCTGCTCTTGCAAAGCTGTCTACATTTTTTGGCACAGATTAGTTTTCCGCTGCAAATCCCGTGTGATCAATCTGTTCTTCAGTCAGTGAAAGGCAAACTAGGAAGCCCAGTTGCAACAGAAACCGATGGGAATCTTTTCACAAGTTTTAATAGGAGCTGAACTAAGCCCAGGGTTAACGCAAGACGCTGGAACAATCCACAGCTTAAGACAGACACGTAAATGCTTGGGATGCCAGATGTCAGGAAGGGACTGTAATGACCAACCTCTCCTACCCCAGACACCGATGCTCCCAGCGCTGCCTGACCAGCACGGCCGCTCATAGCCCACCCTGGCTGAGGGCTCCTATAAATGAGAGCTGCATCCGACAGACCTGGGTCTTGTGGGTTCGTTACAGTTAATTATTGCAGCCGCCTCCAGGCCGATCGATAAATGAATACAAACAGGGCATACACACTCAGACCATATGTGCAATGCATCTTTTATGGGAGCCACAACTAGCAGCGTGCCGGTGTCTGTCAGTTTGCTTAACGCGCCCCACGTGCAGACCACCCACGCTCTGCAGCCCGTGAAACACGCGCATGCCAATGAGGATCGGCTCTGCACCAGAAGGGATTAGGAAATCTCAAAACTACATGTTGCTCACGGCTTCGCCCTGACTGCAGAGATGGCATAAACTATAGGAGACAATGTCAAGGGAGAAAGTGTACCTGGGTCTCTGATAAATCGCAGGAATGAGACACTGCGTGGGTCACCTTGCTCAGCTCCCTCGAGAGCTGCTGGCTGCGCCAGCACAAGGCTGCCACCTCACCAGTGTGAGTGCTTCCAGCAGGCATCCTCTGTGAGCTTGTTAGCAAACCAAGCCCATCAGCACTGCCATTTTCCAAGCCAGACATTTGAATCATGAAATCATAAATAGGGCTGATCAAATCATAACTAATGTGCGCGACAGCTTTCACTGCTCACTCTTCTTTGTCTCTCACAACAGGAAAGAAAGTGGATGCGGAGCTGAAACATGAAGCCCACAACATGTCACAGCTTCAGAGGCGTTACTGGGATTTGCTGGGCAGTGAACACACTTCTTGTAGTGTGATGTAAAACAAACTGAAAAGGTTCTTAGACCAATGGTAGACAGCTACAACACATCCTATCCACCTGAGCACAGCAGTGAGGGACGCGGTGCAGATAATCCCAATGCACAGCAGGCAGGAGCAAGGGAGAACTGCAACAGGGGAGAAGGGAGCAGCATGGTGCTGTTCAACTAGGTGTAAATGAGAATCACGGGAAAAGCATATTTCTGGGCTATAACCAGGAAAAAAAAAAAAATCATAAAAATTAAAGCAACTGCTAAAATCAGCTAGAGCCAGGGAAACATACTTCCTTTCTTCATCTGCAAGACAAGCATTAACAGTATTTCCTTACCTGACAGAAAAGCCCAAGGCATTTCAGTTAACAGTTCAAGAACACCTTCTGGGACTCCAGGTCAATACTCAGGGAAACAAAGGCTGTTTCCCCAAGGTGGGAGCACTTGGTGTTGGACTCTGCTGCTCCACAGTGCAGCCCCCTAGATGAGAGGAGCCTCACAGCCATGCTTCCCCAAGCATCCTCGGAGCCACACGACCAGGCCCAGCCCCTAGGCCCACTCAGAGTTACTCTTAAGGCACTCACATACTGCAGGTGAAGGCCTTTCCTCTCTGGTATGACTGTGCTCCTGTGTACTTCACCTTCCTCACTGCCCCCCATCCCTGTACCCCAAAATACCCCACTACAGCTTTCCTTGTCCCATGGGTTCAACTACCCCTTGTGGTGAAGCTAGAGGCACCCTACAGCACTAACAAGAAGGAAAGAGGGCTCTAGGCTAAGCTAAAGTGGACTCCTGGATGCCCTGTGGGGCCAGTGAGGGCCAGCAAGGCCTATTAGTGCCCATTAGTAAGGTGCAGGCTAAGCTCGTCCACAGTTACCTGAAAACAATCACAGGTAAACCAACGCAGCTATGCAAGATCCACCACAGCAGTTACCCCCCACAAAACCTGAGCCACCAAGCCACGGCACCACCTCTCCCCTTAGCACGTCCCTCCCACACCCAGCCTTCAGTGCAAGGTGCAACTCTGAAGTGTGGCAGGGCTTGCAATCACACGAGCAGCCCACCCAAAAGAGCAGATGCCCTTCTAAAAATAGCCCTTCTGCATCGGGTTGGGGTGGAAAAATCAGGTCCAAAAACACTGATGGGGCTATTTATATGAATAGCAAATTAATGATAGGTTTTTTGAAGGGAAATTGGTATGGGAGGAGATGGATTTTCCAAAATGTCAGAACATTTTGTTTTGACATTTTTCAAAATGAAAATGTTGACATTTTGCAAGAAAAAAAAATTAATTTAGATTTTAGTTTAATGTTAAATGTGGACTCATCAATAAGAAAACTCAACAAAATAATCCATTTTATGTCAGGCATTTTACGTCTTGGCTAAAAATTAATTTGGGTTTGGGATATGTTTAATTAATTAAACTCTTCTGGAAAGTACCAGTTTCAGCTGGCCTAAAGTGATACATCCCAGTTTATATGTTCAGCCACTGAGACAGAAATCCTACACTTGAATTAAAACAAGGTGGGAGAAGATAAACCAGCTTGCAAGAGCAGCCTTCACTGAGACACAAAGAACAGGCTGGGAGAGGGAGGGAAATGTGCAGGACTCACCAGCAGAGATCACAGGGGAGAAACGAAGAAAATGGTGTAGAAGTGCACCGAACCCATCAGAAGGGGAGAAAGGGTTTGGATTAAAGTACTGGTGAGAAAGTGTGATACAGAAGGGGCTTTACGAAAATGTCTTAATACCCATGTATCCTCAGGCTAAGCCCAGCTTCAGAAGATATAAATGCTTAAATAAACATGAGTCAATTTATTATTCCTCTGTGTTTCAGAGCTTCCTCACCTTCTGCCTGGCTCATTTACTGCAATTAAATGCTTGTAAACAGATTATACCCTGAAAGCTACATTTTCTTGGTAAGTGGTCACCTCAACCTCCACTGCTTTGGCTATGGCTAATATTCCCCAGGTCACACTATAATCACTGAATAATAGGACCAAAATGAATCACTGGGTCAGTCTGTTAACAAAACTGTCTCCAGTATCCAAACCATGTAAGCAACTATGCTCTGCTGATTACTGAGAAAAGCACTGCTTACACGGTCAGGAAAAAAATTAGTAATGTCATCATACTTAAATAAATTAAAAAAAAAAAATTGTCCTGAACACAGGACATACGTGTGCTACCATATTAAATCAGTAAGTGTAATAATGAACTCTAAACTCATCTAGTTTTGCTTTCTTGTTGGTTATGGTGTGTACACATTGTGAAACCAGCAAAGTGGAGCCTGCTGTGAAACAGTGTAATTTTCTGGAAATGTAGATAAGCTTCTCCAAGCTATTCTAAGAACTGGGGTTTGGTTACCTTGTTTTTAACTTAGTCCAAAATAAGCTGCAGCACTACCTATATAGGCAGGGGATAACTGTAAGAGCAGCAAGAGGACCCACTAACAAGACTGACTTTTTTAATGCTTTGTTTGTTTTTAGTGGCGAGATCTGAGCTGAAATACTACTGACAAGGACAAAGTTTATTACAGCTTCTCAGATGGGAAGCAGGTTTTGAGATGGTGTAGATTAGTGTGACTCCACTGAATCAAGTGGGGTTACCAGTTTATAGTAATTGGTAGTCTTAGCCTGTATTTTCTATCCTCCTTGGCACTGACTCTGTCAAACTGCATCGATTGTCTCTACTAGGAAAAAAAAAAAAAAAAAACACAGCAGGTGATAATAAATATTCCTCCCACATTTAGATTAGAAGTTCTTGCTCTCTCCTGAACTGGATTATGCAGGTCATTTCTCCCCCAAATTTGTATACCCCTCCTTTCTTCCTGCTGCCCATCCCTCCCCCCCGCCCCCCCCCCCCCCCCCCAAAAAAAAAAAAAAGACAACTGAAAAAAATGATCAAGAAAGGTGAAGCTGTCATGAAAAAGCAACACACAGCCCTAACTGAGCATGTAGCATGAGTGTCACAAATGTCACAGCCCAGCAGTGTGCCCTTGTGGGTTGGTTTCTCTATGCCCCTTTGGAGAAGCAATGTGAAAATAGACGCGTGCTCTCCCCCAGGCCAACACACAGCAGAGAGGAAAAGGAGGCCATTGCATGCAAGTCTCTACAGGAAGCCAGTTCTATATTTTTACATAATAATCTCTATTCTGAGCTTTATGAAAAGTTCATAAGAGGAAAGGAACAGAAAGTCACAGTGACAGTGCAAGTAAAACTCAAAGATGCAGAGCGGTACTTAGCAGTGTTTACCTGCTCCAGCAATTCTGATCCCAGGGCAGAGTGCTGAAGATTAGCTCCAGACCTCATTAGGCAGGATAGAATTATGTGGGATAACAAAGTAATACTCGGCTTTCTTTTGCATTTTAAAAGTGGCTTGAGACCTATAAAATCCCTTTGAATTTCATTAAAAGTCTTCCGCAATCATTTTTCATCTTGCAACCCTGTTGAGCCGAACTAATAAATTAGCATGTTATCTGCGTGGATATCCATTAGAGCTTCAAATGAACATTATTAGAGCCAACAAACTAACAGAGCTGGTTCCAAGTGTGGAGAAGGCAGGCTGGTCCACCAAGCAATGGGTACTGAGGATAATGGATGAGGGCACATCTGCCCCATGAGCCCCCAGGAGATGGGCAGTGTGAAGAGCTTCTCCAGCTGTCAAAAGGTCAGGTTTTGGACACCCCAAACAGGCAGCAAGAGGCAGCAATCCAGGCAGGAACTCACAAGAACTGAGTACTGTATGAAGGCTTCAGTAAAGGCTCATCGGGCTTGTCCTCATTGCAAAGTCCAGGCAAATTTTAGCTCACAATAAACTGGAACCTGCTGCCCACAAGTAAGTTCTGGCTACAGATAAACCGTGTGTTTCAAGTGAGTTGTCTGCTTTGGCTCAAACCCTGCTCAGTGTGAGAAGGCCACAACAGGAACACAAATCTTGCAACCTTCTAGCTGCTACAGCTCCAGGCAGCATAGTGGCAGATAAGATTTGAAGCTGGACTGATATGTTCATACTTGGCATCAGCTTCCCCCGTGCCTTTTGCTTTTCTTCCGATGCTGACACTGAAGGCAAGAAGGCAAGCACAGTGTGATACTTTTTGGCTCCTTTGCAAATCTCGTGAACAAACAGACAAACTTAAAAAATAATAATAATAATTTGGGGTGTGAAAAGCAGGTGTCATTTGGAAAGCATGTGCTGGGAGATTGTCTTTTTAATAAGCTTTATCAGCAGTGCTCTTGGCCTGCGAGTGCTGTTTGCTCAGTGGAAGCTGGCAGGATGCCGTCTGCCCCTCTTGCTGTCCTGAGCCCTGGAGGGCAGCAGGTGCCAGATCCAGGCCCAGCAAGGTAACTGCAGCAAACGGCCAGGCAGAGCTGCCACAGCCCCTGCACTCCCCTGCCAGTCCCCAGCACAGAGCCAGAACTGCACGCCCTGTCCTCCTCCTCCTCCCATGTGCCCTCACTAATTTATTTCTGTCCCCTGCCTTTGGGCAGCTGCTTGTCCACACGAGCAGGAACCTGGCTGCTGAAGCACCAAAACTCCTTCAAAACACAACTTCCCCCCAAGCAGGTGCAGGAGAGAGAGTGCAGAGGTAGGGGAATTTCCTTGCTCTTCAAGGTGTATTTCTGGGATTATTTCCCCCTCCCAGCCACTCTGATTCCCACGACCCCATCTCCAAAAGGGCAGGCAGCCCAGGTGCGTCCCGCAGGGCGCTGTGCAGCCAGCCGCTGCAGCTGCTGACGTTTCGGCTTCCCTCGGAGTAAGCTAATCACAAGGCAGGGATTTAAGGGAAATGTCATCACATGCTGCCTGGTTCACTGAACCACAGCAGCTTGGTCATGCTTCCCTGGACTCTTTCTCTCAACACTAAAGCCGCGGCTCCCTCTTCCAGAGCTCCAGTTCCTGCAGCCCCATCCCATGTAACCACCACCCTGACAAAAATACACACATATATTCCACTACCCCGCCCCCCCCCCTCCCCCCCAAAAAAAAAAAAAAAAAAAAAAAAAAGAGAGAGAGAAAGAAAGAAAAAGCTCCTGTACGAGTTGAGCCTCATGATATGCTACATGCTGCCCAGAGTGAATCTCAAATCTCCTCGCTGCTGCTCTTCCCCTGGGGTCATGCAGACACCATTTTAGTGTGTCTTTATTTCCAGCCTTCCTCCTCTTTATCTAATTCTCTTTCACCTCCCACTCCTATCCTTTATTACTCTTCTTCTATTCTTTTCTAAGAGGAAAATGTTTCTTTTTACTCTCAATCTCTGTTCCTTTCCTCCTGTCATTCCCTTCATGTCTCATCCACGATGGTATTTTTGTTCATGCAATAACTAGTTTGCTCTTTCTCCTCTTCCTGCTGGGCTACTTTGATCTACTGTTCCTGTGCCTGTTTTACACATCCCTTTTCTTCCCGCCAAAGACACATCAGTCTATTTCCCATCCCCTCCTCCTTACTCATTTCTCTTTTCCTGCTCTGATCTATTCTTGCTACACCAAACTTGTTTCATGTGTAGATAACTTTAAAATCTGCTCTGCTGCCCCAGTGAGCATTGCAGTAACTACAGGAGGATACGTCTGTCAATCCAGTCACCCTAAGCCAGGATTCAACACCCCTCCTTATCCATGCTCTATTGAGAAGGAAAACCCAGCCCTGGAGCCTTTAGAAGGACAACAGCTCAGTCACTTGCAGGTTCAGCAACACATCACGTTGCAGCAGGGATTTGGAAAAGCCCCAAAGACCTGTGCCAGCCACTGCACGGACCTTAGCAGGAAGAGTGCCAGCTGACACGAGTGGCCCTTTTATTGTCCATAGTCAAGGAAATCCCCTGAAAATGAATACACCTCACTTGTAGCCCCATGGGAGCACAGAGAGAGGAACTTTGAGCTGTATGCTCTCAGTTACAATAAATCACAGAGAGATTTGGTGTCGTGCAGAAGGGAGCCCGCTGGCCCCCACGCAATGGGAAACCTGAGGGTGAAAATTACTCTTCCCTTACATGACAGCCATTTACTAACCTGTCCTTTGCCCTGGGAATCTGTAAGCAAGGAGAGAGAAGAAAAGCCTAAAGATCATGCTTTGCCACCCTGTGCCAAGCAAGATAATAGCTGATTCTGCAATATCTCTTCCAGGTGAAAACTCACTTCTACCTGACTTGGCCACTTTTGGGGGAAAGCAGATATACAGCAGGGAAAAAAAAAAATGACATGAGAACTGCTGCAATATTCCCTCCAGAGACTGAATAACACTTCCCTGGGGACAGGCATTGTGAAAGAAGGCCTTCTGCAGCTGGAGCACTTGGACGCAGAGCACAAATGGCATTTGGTGCCCAGCAAGTGCCCCCCCTTAACTTGGGCTGGCTTCTAGGCTGTTTGCCCAGCTGCCTTACCTCCAGGATTTTATGAGCAGCACTTAATCTGAAGGTTGTAACAGAGAGTTTTGGCAACTTCAGTTCACAGAGCATCATCCAGTGATTTCATTAATACCACAGTGCTATGGGACTGTGTACTGGGTCTGGCTGGAATGTTAACTTTCCCGGCAGCAGCCCATACAGTGCCGTACTCTGTACTTGTAGCTGGAACAGCAGTGTTATCACACCAGTGTTGTGTCTACTGCTGAGCAGCAGTGGCACAGCATTGGGCCTTTCTCTAACCCTCCTAGGGGGTGGGCAAAAAAGTGAGGAGAGAAACATCACTAGGGCAGCTGACCTAAACCAATCAAAGGGATATTCCATACCATGTGGTGTCACACTCAGCAATAAAAGGTGGAAACAGGAAGAAGAGGGGAGGGGTGGGCTCTCGTTGAGAAGACGTCGGTCCTCCTCTCGAACACCGGCTGCGTGCGTTGAGGCCTTGCTTCAAGGACGTGGTCAATCACTGCTCATTTGTGGGAAGTAGAGAGTAATTTCTTTCCTCTGCACTTCCATATCGCTTTCATTTATTTTGTTTGTTTGTTTTCCTCCCTTTTTCCCCTTTCCCTTTTATTTCCCCTTAGTTAAATTGTTTAGTTCATGGTAGTCTTTATTTAATTATTATAATTATTTCCCTTTAATTAAATTATCCTTATCTCAAGAGAGCGGTTGTGGGGTTTAGCTGCCCAGCACGGTAAAACCACCACAGACTGGCAGAAACATTGGTATTAGGGCCTGGAAAGGAGAAGAAAAAAAGGGCTTACTTCATTTTTATTTGTTCCAAGGAGAAGAATACAGGAATGTGGTGGTGTGCTTACTGTAAAAGGGCTGGTTTACCACTAAACTGAGCCTGAGTTAAAAGACTCTGTTGATAACAAATGAAATTGTGAATTCACCAAAGTTGTTGCAGTAACAGTCCCAGAAACCCAGCCTTGCTTTCTTTCACCTTGCACACACAGCCATGTGAATCAGCACTCCCAAGACGGTAACTGCATCCAGACCCATGCAAAGCCCAAAATTTTCCTCCCTGGTCTCCAGCCCTACATCCTCCAGGCTCACTATTGACAGCAGCCTGCAAGTGAGCTTTGTGTGCATTCAAGCACCCATGAAATAATAAAGGGGCCACAGCAATCTTTCTGTCATTTCAAAGGTCAGGTTCAGGCTGCCCTTTGCATGCCCCAAATCCAAACCTGGTTTGTGGCTGAGTAAAAAAAAAAAATGAGATGAAGCAAGTCTCAGCAATTGCTTCACACATACTCACACACACACAGTGCATCGTTCAATAGTAATGGTCTGAAACATTGTACTTCCACAAAACTATAACAGCATCGCTTAGAGTCATTATACAGGGATAATGCAGCTCAGCTGGGCAGCATGAGGTTTGCTGGGTCTTCTTGCTGGGTCTTTTCTTTTTTCTTGTTTTTCTTTCAGTACTGAAAGGAAGAACTGGAAGCCTCGTGAACTTTGTCAGCCCATCCTAAATAAGGCCATTGAAATAAAAATTACTCAGCTCAATCTCTGGGATCTCAATCTCTCTGTTGAATAAATACAGTCATTTGTATATACAGGGGAACAGTTCAAGTACCTGACAAGCATCTATTGCTATTTTGGCATCTAAGTGCACCTGCTGCAAGAGGGCACAGGTCTCCTGTGTCCTAGATGCCAAGTCTATGGCTGTATCTCAAATGCTCTAGGGCATCTAAAATGTCACAAGACACCTACATTTGGGCACCTGATTCACTCTCCCATAGCTCCGCAATAGCAGGGGATGTAACATGATAAATCTCAATGTGCAGTCTCTCCTCTGCACAATTCCCAGCCCACCTCTGACCATGAGTATGTCAAGGCCTCACAAAATTAACTCTCGGTACCAAGCCGGTTGATTTGACTAGAAAGGTATAATAAATATTAATTAGTGTACATATGTATGGCATATATATAGTATATATTTGGGTCTCCCCTTTGAGGTGCTGCTTACCGCTTGTGAACAAATTTCTGCTCTCAGATATAGTGACAACCTGTGGGCTCAGGTCGGGCTATGGTCAAAGGTAGCGCGTGTTCTTAACTTGAAGTGACACAGGTTGGTGGAGAAGATATAAGAAAACACCTTAATGTGGTGCCAATGGCAAATATAAGTAGATACCTTAATAGCTATCATCGCTGACTGAACCGTATGAATAACCAACACAATTGCTGTGCTAGAAAACAGTTTTTGACCTGCTGGTAACATTTCATTTTTAACTCAGCACTAGCCACAAAACATAAGCCTTTTGAACCTGGAAAGATATATACACAGCACATGCAGTGAACTCCTAGCCTTGAGGCTGAACGGTGCCTTACTTGGTGAAAATTGATTAGATTTGTCAGGTGAATAAAATTCTTTATTAAATTTGCCTGGTTGAAAGTATGCCTGTGTATTTTAGTTTTTCATTAGAGCATCACTGAATTTGTCTGAAGTAGTTAAGAATATCATAAGTGATACATCTGGAACAATTGGACCAAGCCACAGCAAAAACCCCCGAGGAGCGCATGCCTTGCCCATGGAACTGAAGTCTAAATGCTGCTGGTTTCAATTTCTGCCCACCAGAGGGGAGCAGAAGAGAAATTAGCCTGGAAAAATGTATTTTTGTTTAAAAAAAAAAAAAAAAAAAAAAGAAAAAAAAAAGAAAAAGAAAAAGACAACGATATAAACCCCAAACCCACCTCTCCCTGCTCATACACATACACAAACAGCACCAAGAAGGCCAGCACAAGTATTTCAGAATCAGCTGTGAAGTTCAGCAGCAAAGGTTGGATGCACAGATTGTAGCCAGGGCATTTTGCGGAGCCGCCCGCTGTCCTCCCCGCTCCTCTCCTCCCTCTGCTCCCCACCACTCTCTCAGCACACCACACATCTGACATCCTATGCCTGGGGAATTCATTTCAGTTGCCCGGGTCTGATTTCTAATTATGATGCAGGATGCATGGTTATAAATTTCCTATGGGATACTCATTATATAGAGCATATGAATGTGCTGTAATCAGGCGTATTTGTTGCTATGGAAAAACACAGCAAGCATGCAGAGCCTTCTGTGTGGCATCTTTAGTGTCCCTGCACTCGGAGTACTTGGATTCCTTGGCAGCGTGTGGCATAGCAACATGTTATCTGGCACAAAACCCAAGGACATTACAAGTTTCAACTGGAAAACTTGCAGGGCTCGTTAGCCCGCTGCATTTTCAAGGGGTGTTAGACTTAATGATTTTGCATTATTCCCTTTTAAAGTGAAGAGATCAAAGAAAATAGCATGGGCAGCATGAGGTTGTAACTGTGACCTTTCCCTCCTCCTTCCTAAAGCCTCTTGTCTTACTCTCATATACACCAGCCACATCCATTTTAGAAGGGGAAACAGCATTGTGTGATGGTGTATTCAAACTTGCCATGCTTAAATAGAGCTCAGCTTGGCTTTCTGTGCCCAAGTACACAGGTATTAGCTTGAACACTACATAGGGTAATGCCCAGGTAGCACATGCTGTGCTTAAAAAAATAAAAAAAAAATAAAAAATGGGAAAAGAAAAGAGAAGAGAAGCACCATGCTTATTAATTAAATCCTCTGTTAATCCCTTCTAGAAGTGGCTGGTGGAGGTGGTGAGGGTGCCCAAGAGCAGTTCTCCCTGCACTACTGAATTAATGGGTCTTGGTGGCACATGGAAGCGCTCAGACCATTTGTTTTATGCCTCCCTTATTTTAAAGCACTTTAGCCGAGGCCAGGCCCACAGAGCTGGAGCTCGTTCCTCAGGGGCTCACGCAGTCTCCATAGGCAGGCAGAGGCAAAGCCATCTCGCCCTGCAGCATGCTCGCCTGCTCATCCAATGCTGTGCTGCACCTGCATCAGGTATGGCTTTCCCCATGATTGCCCAGGCAGTGGGACTGGCTGCAAACTGGAAGAAGTAGTAAAGGACACATAACAGCTTCTTACGGTTACTAATATTTGCTCAGGGCATGATCCAGAGTCCGCTGGAGGAAATGGGGAAAACTCACTTCCATCACCTCTGAGTAATAGCCAGTTCCCTATTTCTCGAGGCTTTGACCCAGAGACAGCTTTTCATGGCAGTGTGCTTGATGTGAGAAGTGAGATGGTGTAGCTGCGAGGAGCTGCCAATACCGTATCGATGGCTAGAGCAGCTGCCATGTGAAAAGCTATCAGAGCTGCCCAGCAGAGCCTCGGTGGTGAACCGGGGATCATTAGCACCGTGCTCCTTATTCCTGGGAGAAAATTCACTGCAGCCCTGGGAAATTCCTATACCCTCACTTGTGGCAGGCAATTTAGAATATATTGTCTGGAAATAAAGAGGGCCAGGCAGGCTTAAGCTGTCATAATAACCACCCCTGCTTAAACACTTAAATGTTAAATGCAGATGCAATGAACAGTGGAATGTTTTTTCTCCAAAACATGAGTCTACCCATATTGTATTACAGCAGCACTCGCATTTCTGTTCACCTCAGGCTGGAGGAGAGATCTAATTTGTACTTGTTAGCTTAGCCTTGCTGTCCCTATGCAATGAATAAAGATAGAACAAATTAATCTCTATTTTCTTCTCTAAATTGGGCACCAGTCCATTGGACTGAGTGGTGTTAAGCAGGGCTGCCACCAACTATTTTTGTGATTTCTATCAAGACTAACAACTCCTACTTCAGGTGAAGGATTTTGGAAAAATAGAAGTGAGAGAGAGAGGTGTTGAAGTCGTCAGGCTCAGAGAGATGCTCTGCCCTCCCCAGCTTCCTCCGTCTCCATTTCTTCACCTGAACTCCCTGGGGATAAAAACATGCTATGGGCACCAAAGACGGGGCTGCACAAGCCAGGAACAGCTGCTTCTGCAGACAACCAGAGCAGGACCCCACCAGCTTGTTCTGCTTCAGAAATCAGTCCGTCCTTGCCTGATTCCCACACAGCCATCAGGAGCTGAGACCTTTTGGAAGGACTGTGCATGCAGAGGTGGCAGCAGGAACTGTAGCAAGACAGGAGGTTGAAGGCGACACACTGGCCACAAAGGCATCCATATCATGCTGGGTTTGGTGACAGAGCTGAGAAATCCCATACAATAGGAAATCCAAGCAAGTGAGTATCAGATGGAAACCTCCCCATCTGCATGGCTCATACATGAGTTGACCAAAAGGGATGGTCTTACCATGCAATCCTCTGCTAGGAGAGCCACCAGACAACTACAGAGTGATGGATCTGCCCAGATTCAACCGGCCTGTGCCGCCGGTTGGCTTTTGCTAGCCTGAGTGTAAGAAGTTGGGAGCGTTCCCATTCTCATGGAAAATGCCATAGAAAGAGGTTTCCTCATAGTGCAAGCCTCTTATACCTGTCTGGAAGAGGCTTCTTGCTCAAAGACTGGCTGCCTGGAGAGGAACATGCAGCCAATGCAGGATGAGGCCAGCCAGTGTCACTGCCATTCTTGTGCTCTTTTTCCACTACTGTTTACTTATTACCCACAAAATCTGAGAATCTTGGGGTACTTCATCAAACCAAATTACCACCAATCCTGTTGCTTTTGAAGACTGGCACCCAGAAAGTAGAGACTAACAGGGTTCTTTCCAATCCCAAATGAGGCATTGGAGAAGTCAGGGCTCAGCCTGGGCTTGCTGCCCCGCTGAGAGAGGTGGTGGTTCCTCCAGACAGCTACAGCCTCCAAACCCATTTTCTCCAAAACACAGGCAGAAACACTGCAGTGCATCACATGTGGACAGCAAACTGAAGGTAAACTGGAGCCTGTGCTCGACTGCCACAGCAATGCAATCTCCATTAATTCATTCACCCAAAGAAATTGAGATGCATTTACCTGCACAATCCTCCAGACTACAGTGAATGTTGGGGAGGCACCGTCACCCGTGTATTTGTACAGCACCTCACACAGTGCCTTCCCAACATCTCAGATGGCATAAAATATAAACCTACTAGCTTCATAAAAATTTACCAGCACCTCAAGCTCATAACTCTCCAGAACAAGTGCATTGCTGAAAACTAATGTCTCAACAAAGAGCCCGTGATATAAAACCAAGCTGACAACAGACCAGCAACTGCCACGCTCCCAAACACATAGCAAGCAGGCAGGTTAATGGCAAAGTGTCATTCATCAAACTTGAAGGAAAACCATCCAAAACATTCTTGGTTTTGTTCGTATAGCTTTTTGCAATGCTTATAAATGAGAAACTTGACAAGAAATGTGAATACACAGTTTCTCAAACAAAACACACACAAAAGAGTGAAATTCCCCTCCTGCTTCAAGGGAAAAGTGTCTCATTTGCTGATGCCAAATACTGATTTAAAACACTGTCAGATACAGACCACTAAAACTTCCCGTAATGAACTGTGGTTTTCAGTGTTGGTAAGAAACCTCAAAACACAACAGGAAATGAGGCAAAGGTTTTGTTTTGCTCCCTCCCCCTACCCCCAACTGTTGCTTATATAAAGGGGAAATTGTTATCATTTATTGCTAAATCCATAACTCAGAAAAAAGATCTGTTCTTCCCATTTTTGCCACCATAGCACAACCCCCTCTGTGTGTGCCTGGAAAAGCAGCAGCGAAAGGTGCAGGTCTGCACCCAGCCAGGTGTAAATGTGAGCAGAAGCTCAGCTACTCATTGCAGGTCTTTCAAATGCTGCTTTTTTGGAAAAGTATAAAAAACGTTTTTCCTCTGTAAGTTGCATCTTGCCAGCAGTGCTGCCATGGTTACCATTTGGGGCTTTTGTTTTAATGTTTTTTTGCTTTTTGACTCTGCTGAATTTGTTTTTTCTCTCTCTGCTGAAGTGTTTGATAACGCTATCTGGCTTTTCTTTCCTCAACCTGTGAAAATTCTTGCCTAGAAAAGTTTTGGAGAAGTGATTTTGTCTTGCCTTTTTTTTTCCCTGCACGTGTTTCTCAACACCTTCCTTCCCATCCCAACAGCTTAATAATAAAACTGTGGCACAAAACAAATGGGATGAAGAGCAAAGAGGAAAGAGCTTCTCAAAACCATGCAGCAGTGGGAGCAGGAGCTGGGCAACGCAGCAGGCTGCTATATCACTGCACCTGTTTCATACACTGGATAACAGCAACAATTCATAGAAGAAGTGAAAAGAGCTATTGCAAGCTCTCTAATTTCTTGCCTGAGAGTATCCATGGTTCAAAATGATGAGTAGCAGCTATTGGGACAGTACCAGTAAACAAATACTGAAAAAAAAATACCCCCAAAAGATGACCCTCATTTCTGCTTTTAACTTCTGGATGATGCATCAAAGCTTGCCTGACTTCAGTGCTCAAAACTGGTGACAATTTTCTGATTCTTTACATTTCTTCAACTCAGAATCAAGGGAGAATACAAATATCTGGGGTCACACTCCTAGTATCAGGGACTGATCACACTCATAGGCTAGGTTTACAAAACTTGAGATAAAGTACAAAATCTGCTTTCTGCAACAAATTGTGCCTAGAAACTACAGGCAAATCTGTTTTAAAATCCATGGAAATATTTGCAGACATTATTTCCCCAACTGCATTCAAATTAGCTATGAATATGAGCTATTAACTAAAGCAATATTAGCATACTTACAGCAAAGCATCTATTGGCACTATTAGTCTCTGCCTGTGTCACACTGCACGTATTCTCAAAGGACAGAAAATACACAGGACCAGCTCTTTGAAGTGAGTGGGAGTGTTGTTATCCCATGAACAGGATTAAACATAATAGACAGGGGGGAAAAATGACCTTGTTTTTGAGGACAGAGTCCAAAGAAAGCGCAGTAGAGATCCCAGGGCTGCGGCAGTTCGGTAATTCAGCCAGAAGGTGCCATAAATAAGGTCCACAGGCCAGGATACATTAAGGAGGCATGAAGACAGTTTTCCCAGGGATAGAGATGGTAATCTCTGCTCAGCTGCAAAGGGCTGCAGCTGCTGAATAATTGCTTCAATACCAGCAGTCCCAGAGTCACCTTATCAGCCTGCCCTGTCCTGCCCTTAGAGTGGGAGGTTAAGATCCAGGAACAGAGAGGATTTTAAAGGAACAAAGGAAAGATAACTAGAAGGAAGAGGAAGACCCCTGTTTTCTTCCCATTATACTTCCAGTTTGGAGAGATAAGGACATTTTTCTTTTCCTCTGAGCATTACAAAGGAAGCAGATTAGCTGTGTGGGCTACAATCTTCCTCCTGGAGCACAAGGGAGAGGGAAGCAAGGTGCTTGCGTCATCCGATTTCCTCCTTAAGGCTAACTTCCATGTCCATCCCAGTGCCCAACCACGGATGTGACATTAATGACACCAACTGTCCTAGAGGTGAGCAAAGTCTCCTCCAGGTAGAATTGACCCTAACATAGCCATTCCCTATTTCAGGTGAAAAATTATCAGTTTCTACCTCTTTTGCTTGGCTAGGAAGGGAATTTTGGCAGCAGGAAATAGCACAGGTTTATCAGCTGGGGCTCAGCAGTGCACTGATGCTGCTCTACAACTTCTAAATAGCAATGACATAATACCCAGCAATTCAGCACACAGGAGTTCATATGCATCTGTGCTGGCCTGAAAGAAAATATCTTGAGAATGATATAAATAAATAAGTAAATTAAATAAATAAATAAGTAAAAATACACCTTTTAAAACCTGTACCCAGCAGCTGTGTGACAGGGGACACATAGGTTGGAAGAGGGGACCCAGGAGCTCTGACGAAAATGTTGAATCCTTTTTTGTTTTCACGAGGGACAAATGCAGCAGTGTGGTGTGCTACCACAGCAGTACTGTGCATTGAAGGTGCCTTTCCAGCAAATCCTCCTCTCTTGGCAGCAGAACCGTATCCTGCCTCAGGACTAACAGGTTTTGGAGTGGCTGGAGACTCCTGTCTGCAGGGCACGTTGCAGGCAGCAGTGCCTGGGAGCAGGAAGCCATGTGCCCATACTCATGCCCTGGCAGAGCCACACCAAGGGACACCACCAGTGGGTGCAGCAGAAGCCCTAGAACAACATTTATCAGTGGTTATCTATGGTTACGCTTGATTTTGTCAGGCAGCACAGCACATTGATGATGTCACTTCTTAAACCACAGCTTAGCATAATTCTTGGGTGCCTTGATAAGTCTCATTGAACTCACAGGAAATTAAGCTGACGATTATCTAATCAAGAGCACAGACAGCAATAATTTTCCCTTATCTCCCCATCAGCCTAGGATCTCAAAGTAATTTACAGAATGAGTAAGTCAAGACACATAACTAATCTCCAAGGGATGATACTGTGCCCATTTTACAGGCAGGGAAACCAAGGCACACAGTTTCCAAGCAAAGGTCTGCATGGCTTCCCATTATATTGTAAATAGACTCACTGAAACCAAAGGGATGTAGATGGCCCCAAAGGTCTGCATAGAGTTACAGATGAGAGCACAGATGAGACAGGAAAAGATCTAAAATCCACCAGCTTCTCAGTGCTGTGATGGACCTGCCTCTTACAGGCACACCCAGAAAGTCTTTCCCTCTCTCTTTATGAATAGTTACATATACATGTTCCTCTGAAATTCATTCTTACACTGCACTGTTGACTTACTGGCCCTCTGCGGCAAGGGAGGGGTGATGGATTCACATTAATGTGCATCCCGGGAAGCAGGCACATCCCCAGGGGAGCAGCATGATTCATTTTTAATGATACTTCCCTGAGACTGTAGGCCCCATAAGCCAAGAATTACAAGCCTTGAAAGTCATCATCACTGACTGAGCTGTTGCTGGTGAAGGAGGGTTTCCAGCCCAAGTGGGAGTCGTTACAGCAGAGGGATCTTTTTAAACTAAGTGACAAGAATATATTAGGGGAAGGAAAATTACACTTTTCAACAGCTAAAGAAAAGAAGGAAAAAAAAAAAAAAAAGAAAAAAAATACTTCCTGACAGAAATTCTGATTCAGAAACACGACAAGAAGGCAAATAGGCAAATTGCTTCCCCTGTCTATGCTGCATGGAGCTAACCTACGCACATAGGTCAGAGGCCTAGCAAGAGCCTGAGGCTAAACTAATTATTGTGATTTGCTCGTCTTTTGTAATTAATCTAGGAAAGGCTTAAGGCTGTTAGCAGCTTTAAAGAAGTAAATCTGAAGGACCAATTAATTAAAAACAGCAGTGCTTAATGAGGACCTTTTGGTTCTCTCATGTTGATTGTTATATTTGTTGAAAGTTAAGTTTCCGCTGTCTGTCAGATCTTGTCTGGTCTTGTAAAATAGATCTTCTAACTTGGTGCTTAACCACTTGACACTGGAACAAAAGCTTTCGATTACAAAGCAATTTGTGGGGATTATAATGGAATGAGCTACACTCACGCTCCCTGATTTAACAATCAATTTGAAGCAATGTTCAGTTCAACCAAGAAGCCTTAAGAACCATGAAACCATTGCTCGGATCTCCTGGTACCTCTCCTCTAGTCTGGACTTCATGGATGTTAGTAGTGGAGATAGACTGAAGCATACAACTGAAATTCTAAGAGAAAATTTCCTATGTTGGAAACTAATGTGGATGCATTTTTTCCTTGCTCTTAGTCTTAAGTTTACAACTAAGCACCCATCTGCCTCCACGTTTTCTGTGCAAGTGTACATCCAGTGTAGACCAGGAGAATCATGGCTTTCTCTGACCCATAAGTGAAATTCAGTTGAACATCATAGAGATTAAGCTGTGGCTTTATGATTATGTTTCTGCTGTAGTCTTGAGTGTGGTCTGAAAGTTATTTTTAGGACATCCTATGCAATTGCTTTATGAGGGGAAAAACAAACAAACAAAAAGCCTTCGATGCTCTAGTTTATTTATTCTGAACAAGTAATTCACCTCAAGAACATCCTTTTTTTGTTTTTATTAAGCTGGACCTACATAACAGAGTCCTGATAGCAGAGTTCTGCCATGGGGTGGAAACCTAGACCAACAGGTTACCTAAAGACCCTGAGCATCTCACAGAGAACAGAATTATTCTCTAAGTGAGGCACCTGTCATTGGCAAAAACTGGGACCCTTCACCTATTTGCTCTTCTTGCATGAGAAGTGTGGAACTGCTTTGTGCTGGGGAAAAAATTATATATATATATATATAAAATAAAATAATGCTGGGAAAGGAGAAAGCAAGTATAAAAGGAATAAAAAGCAGATTACCAAGTTAGCCCCAGAAACAGTCTTTTGTGAACAAAAATGGACTATTTTGCCTGGCGAATCAGAGGAAACATATCCATGCTATTCTCTTTCAGACACCTTCTCTGTCATCTGTCCCCACAGCTAGCATTTTTCACATGCAGCAAATTAATTTTACATTCTCAGCAGGCATTCCTTTTAGAGACCAGCCAACTTCCTGATATTTTGTGTTCAGTTTTTATATCAGCAGATCTATTTTAAATAAAAAGCTATGTGTTTTACAAAACATGAGTGCCAGTAACACAGAGGAAGAATGTGACATTTTTCTCCCCAGGATATTTTGACTGACACATGAAAAAGTCTATAATCTTACATAGGCTCAAGCTGCTCATGTTGACATCCAAATGTTTGGTGAAAAAGAGCTTGATTGCCTTCCATGAAAGGTGTAGGCTTCTGATTTAGTCTCTCCCTCACAGGAGGGGAGAAGGAAAAAAATAATAATAATAAAAAAAAACTGACCTCATGCTCTTTCTGAAGGCATGTTATTTTATTCACCTGCCACAAATGCAGCAGGTGAATTGTGGGTGAGTTGTCTTTCCAGTGCATCACCAAGTCCTCACACAATATCTTATTTATTTTCATCACATTCTTATGCTACCAGCTGCTTATCTGAGCCTGTCCCAAAAGCCATCTCAACTCATTGTTCAGCTTGGTGGAAATACTCCCTAGTGTTTATAATTACTTGATCCTTAGCTCAAGAGCCTCTATAAAAGCTCCACAGCTGTGATCCCTCACCATCCAGAGAGATCTACCATCCTCCTGCAGAATCAGTCACCCTCTGCAGAAAGGAAACATCTGATTTGTCTGTGGAAATGAGAAAGCCTTCCCCATCCCACACAACCACTGTGCTGCCTCATCCGAGTGTTATTCAACTTCAAAATCCTCCCAGACAGCAGCATGCAGATGCAATCTTCTTGGAGCCTGGCTGTAAAATTAGTTAAGCTCCAAATGAGAGCCACATCAAAACTTTATTATTTTCTGGTATCCTTATGGTTCTGTACTTAAGTGCAAGCACTCGAACACCAAGACAAACTATCCCCTTTCTAAGGGTTTTTCCCAGACAACACAGTGGAAACTCCACGAGCTTTGAGTCATTGTTTCAGGCTGATTTTTTCAGCAGTGACTGGGAGAAATGGAGGCTGAATGGGAATTCATCCCCAACACCTGTAAGGCACAGAAACCTGCTGGACCTGGATCTAACTGAGAAGAAAACCCTAATCCATTCTGCCTCCCAGCAATGAGCAAATAACAGTGCCGCCAGTCTGAACCAGCAACTAATCTCCCGAGTGTTATGAGTGAACACAGATTTCAAACCAACCCTTGTGTATATACACATACAGCCTTTATGAGTTAGTTTTATGGCTGAGTCATATCAGCACACAAGATGGAGTTAATGCACAAAAGCAAAAAGGCTTACTTTTCAGTGCAGAGAGGTCATCTGTCTGCATTTCAGATTAGGCTTATGTGGATCTAAGTTTTTGGGCTGGGAAAGTTGGTAGTTCACTGCTGCTTTCATGGCCTTGACATGTAGGATGAGTGTTGGTGTCAGCAATGTTCACAGGCTCACCTTTCACTTCAGAGCAGCACAGAAAAATGGGAAACAAGGTGGAATGGTTTATTTCTGGTTCTTCCACACCCTCAGAAGTTTACTATGAGAGATGATGTGTGATAAAACACAGCTTTTCTGATCCACTGGGGTTAAGGTGAGAGTCACCAGGTGGGGCTTAGGCCCTGGGTTTGAAGGAGGTTAATTTCGTTTGAAGGAGGCAATTTTGGAAGGGAAAATAAATAAATAAATAAATAAAAACAGCTGAAGATGTGCAAGAGAGTTAGAAAGCCAGAGAGTCACAGGAGGGCCAGTGCTTGAAAGGACCAAGACCCCAGGCTTCAGCTCAGAGCCTCTCATGGTCACTTAGCTGTGGTTAACCCTGGATTTTTATTTAGTTTATTGTAAGAATAAAAGGGGTGGGGGGACTACAGCTCATTGAAGAACTGCAAAGAACCACAGCTAGCCTGAGGGATGAGGCTGGTAAAATCATTGGTATTATTGGTACAAGCACAGGTGGGCCTAGCTGGGCACGAACAGCCTCAGAGCTGCAAGGGCTGGGAAGGGCCAGTTGCTTGTGTTTGCTCTGGGACCTGCTTCTTGCTAAGCTCCTGGTGTGGGAATTATTTATGGACCAACTTTTCCCTTTACAGACCATCTCCATGACTGTGACCCACAGCCATGCTCAGATGAGGCCCTGGAGCCACCCCACTCCAGACACCACAGCCAGACGGCAGGAACATGCAAACTGCCATGGAGCAGATGAACGCACAGAGGTGGAGCCAACAACGTTCATCTGTTATTACTAAATAACAAAGCAGACTGGATGCCTCCACCACAAAACAAACAGGAGCCCTGCCCTTCATTTTGGCCTCGCTTTCTGACGGAGACCTGTTTTTTTTTCAACTCAAAGGCATGAGGGGGAGTAGGAGCTATTTAGTTGAATGCTGAAAATTAAAGTCACCTTAGGATATTTTTCCTCTCAGCATAAGGTTTCCCAGGTCCCAGTTTCCAGCAGATCTCAGCATGATACTGCCAGCAGCTTTGCATACACACACTGAACAGCCTCACGAGCCTGGGAAGAAGCATTTTAGACACCCAAGGCTGCCAAAGCACATGAGGGTAGAAGACCCAGCTGGTGGTGTGCAGCACGGGCCCAGATATGGCTGCAGGCCTCTGAGGAGCCTTTCATGAGGAATGGGCCGAAAACCCACCACAGCAACCTCCCCCCTTCCCTGCTTTCTCATTAAAAAGACAATGCTATCAGGAAGATCTCTGAAATGAGCTGTCGGATAACGCATCTTCTCTTTCTGAATTTCTAGCCAAATGGTGAAATTCAGTAACTGCCACACTTGGTAACACTGCCATGATTCTTCCCCTTCTGTTTTGATGCAGCATAGAGAAAAAGCAACATTTCCAAGCACACACGAATCGACAAAATTTTTTACACAACTCCTTCCCATTTATTTCAGCTGTGTGACCAAGGGCATTTAGGACTAAAGCCCTATGAACTTCTTGTGATTACTGTAAATGCCCCAGTTATTTCCTAAGAGACAGTCTCTGCTGCAAGCTAGAGCTGGGGAACCTCCTTGGCCTATAGCTGCTTTAATGACAGTTTCTGTCATTATTTACCTCTCTGCAGCACCACATGGCATCACATTGCCCAGGAATAGGATGCGATCTCAGTGCCCTGATACTCAGGTCACAGTTTAGTAACTGGCCGAAGGAGAAATCCCTATGGAAAATCCCTCACTCTTCTCAAAATCCAAACTGGCCACACACCAGTATCTATCCAATGCACCATTTTGTGGATCCACACGGTGATCTTGGTCATTAAACTGGTCCAGGCTCCAAATGCACATGGGTGAGCAAACTGCCATGTCAAGGCAGGAGCAGAACACGCAGCTGAGGCCAGGAATTGCTGTAGTTGGCTTCACTGCAAGATCTACATATAATTAAACTAAGGCCCATGCTGCAGTATGTGGGAAATCAGTCAGTCAGCACCTTCCACCTGTCCCTGTGCTCAGCCACATGCCAAAGTATCTGTCTACAGCTTGCTATGGCCCAAACACTTGCATGCACTAAGCACCATGGCACGTGGCCCATGCACTGATCTCATGCTTGCAGCCAGAAAGGTCAGGGTGGATTTTGTCTGTGTCAGCAGTCACTCAAAAAAAAAAAATCATTATAAATAATGTACAGACAATTTTGCAACTTCTCAGGCATGAATGCAAGACAGACAGAAAGCTGCCAAGGTGCAAATCACTCTGGCTAGATGGCTCAACAGCACCTGGCTGCAGGGACTGGGAAGGGAACAAAAGATCCTAGTCCAGCAACATTAATTTCTTGTTTGTTTAGTTCATCTTGGTAAAGACCATAGCATCATCTGGCTGCTTTTAAACAGAAGGGTTAGAAGTGCATGAATTTCTGATTAGCTGAGTATTCTCTCTCCAGATCTGGACCTCAGCATCTCTTTAGGATGGGGCTTTTTGTCTGCTCTCTTTAGAGTGGGACCTTGCTGGGAATGAAGAAATCCAATGGTCGCTGGAAACATTGATCTCAGACTCCCTGCAAATCACAAAGCCAAGGGGGAAAAATGTCTTTGATGTTTGTTCTTGCCATAATTCAAAGTATATGAAAATCCAGTAAGATATTCAGGAAAAGGAGCTGTGGAGGAATGGTTAAGTGAAATAGGACACGTGGATGTTGGGCAGTTAAGAGGCAATGGGCTAGTGAAGTACCGTACTCAACTCACATGAGTCTGGCACGTACACAGCTGGCTGAGAGCCAATCAGGCTCAAGGACACGATGCCCTTGAGCGATGGGGACAGTCCCTAAGGCGGGACGGTGGCTAAAAGAAGGAGGAACTACCTGAAAAGAGCGGGAAATGTTAGCCAATCCTGAGCTTAGTTTTTGCAATATGTATGAGTTGATTATGTTCAAACTAGATAAAAGGCGACTGAGCTATCCATTAAAGTTGAAGTTCATTGTTCACTCATATTGAGCGTCTGTGTTTTCCTTCCGTCGACAACAAATTGGCGCCCGAACAGGGACCAGTCTGAACGGGATTTGGACACTGCTGGCAGTGATCCTGGGCCACGGTTGGACGGAATAAGGGAGGAACTGGTCCTGCAACGCAGCCCCGGAGGTGGAAGGGACAAGAATCCCCGCACCCGCGTCGGGAAGGTGAAAGGGACGTGGAGTCCCCGCACCCGGGAGAGGATCCCGACGGTCACGCGTCGCCAAGGTCTGAAAGGTGAAAGGGACAGGAGTCCCCGCACCCGCAGCTCAGAAGGTGGAAGGGAGTCCCCGCACTCGGGATGAGCCTATAAAGGGTCCCGCCGGAAAAGCGCCGCCGAGGTCTTTGGAAAGGCTGTAACTGTATATATAAAGGTATGAAAAACAAGCGGCGTATAATTTGCTCAGATGCTTTTTAGAAAAGCGGAGTATTTTAGATATAGATTGTAGAAAAAGATTTGCCAGGGTTATTAGCATATGCAGTAGCGCAGGGTTGTTTTACAAATCCTGATACAGTTTTTTGAACAAACAGAGTGGCGTAAATTTGGAGATAAATTGTTTGGTGATGTTATTAATGATATTAAGTCTGCTAAAAAATTTATTGAAGCCTTGGAGAACAGTCACTAGCGCTTTAGCTACACATCAGGCTGAGCAGAGAGTCGCTGTTGCCGCTACAGAGCGACTGGGATTGCCGGGAAGTGCTGGAGCTGGGCATTGCCCACTGCCGCCTTCAGAGAGAATGATAACGCTGCCTTGGGGCTACGGGGCAATGGGAGCCTCCCCACCCCCCTCAGTCACCGCCACGAGCAGCGCTGCACTTGGAGTTCACCGTGTGGCGAGTCGGCACAGAGCAGAGGGACGGACATCAGGACCCTGCAGCCTGTCTGACGTAACCATGGAAGCAGCGGCGGCTGTGCTGCTTCTCTCTGGCATGTTTTTGATCTGTGGAGACCGTGCATGGCAAGGAGTACCAGCCAATGCTTTTGGAGGACAGTGTTACCTAGGGCGACTCACACTTTTCACTCCAGATTTACACTCGTGGCAGAACTCGACAAGGAGCAGAAGAATTAAACGAGAACTAAAAACTTTGGGTTCTGACTGTAATGATGATGTAGAATTGTGGGGTCCAGCAGAAAGATTCTTTGCTTCTTTGGTGCCTGGTGTGGGAACTGCACACGCTTTGACTAACATTAATAAGCTTGCTTGTTGGGCTGTTAAACAATCAAATGTAACAACACAAGTTCTTTCTGAAATGTCACAATATATGGAGAGTCTAAGACATGCTGTATTGCAAAATAGGGCCGCTATTGATTTCTTACTGCTGGCTCAGGGACATGGGTGTGAAGATGTAGAAGGAATGTGTTGCTTTTATCTTTCCGACCATGGTTAGTCAATTCACGACCAGTTGAAATGGTTAAGGGATCATATGCAAAAAATTGTAGTACAAGATAGTTGGTTTGAAGGTTGGCTTAAATCTGTTTTTGGGAACATGGGTGGATGGGTTTTGTTAGTTAAAGAGGGACTTCGCTTTCTACTTATAATTATATTGATTATAGTTGCTGCACATATAATCTTTAACTGCCTAACTAAGAAACTAGAGCAACTCACAGAGAAGGTATTTGTAGCGCAAAATAAAAACGGGGGAATTGTGGAGGAATGGTTAAGTGAAATAGGACACGTGGATGTTGGGCAGTTAAGAGGCAATGGGCTAGTGAAGTACCGTACTCAACTCACATGAGTCTGGCACGTACACAGCTGGCTGAGAGCCAATCAGGCTCAAGGACACGATGCCCTTGAGCGATGGGGACAGTCCCTAAGGCGGGACGGTGGCTAAAAGAAGGAGGAACTACCTGAAAAGAGCGGGAAATGTTAGCCAATCCTGAGCTTAGTTTTTGCAATATGTATGAGTTGATTATGTTCAAACTAGATAAAAGGCGACTGAGCTATCCATTAAAGTTGAAGTTCATTGTTCACTCATATTGAGCGTCTGTGTCTTCCTTCCGTCGACAACAAGGAGCATCTAAATATTGTCTCTTATGCAGGACAAGAACACTTGCCTGGAAGCAATCAGAAGATGCTTGATAATATGTTTGCAGCTATGTCACTAGTGACCTATCAGTCTTCTTACATATGAAGATAGATGTCAAGGCTGAGCCATTGTGTATTCTTGAGATACAAAAGAGAATACTTTGAAAAGTAGTCCCAGAGCACTGCAGTCATCACCATGAGACGAAGCACAATAAGACATCTGAAAAGCTGTGGCAGTTGTTTTATGTCTGATATGTGTTTTTGTGAATAGCAGCTTCAGTAATTTATGTTCCTGGTTGAAAAGCTTTTTGTAGTCTTAATACACACAGTGGTTAACCCTTCTGCTCCTCAGTTCAGAAATCTGTACAAGTCACTGAAGACAAATAGTACTATCCTTGGCCCCATCTCCCTTGCCCCTTTCACATTTATGCACTAACATCCCTTATTTTCCATGCACTTAGAACAGACATATCCCTGAAGCACAGAACACATCCTAAAAGAAGTATCTTGAAGTATCAACACTTGCTTTTCTCTACCCTTCTGCAGCATAACCCTCCCTCAACTTCACACGTCATGTTTCTTTGGGGCTCCCTCCTCTCCTTCCTGAGGAATCTATCCTTTATCTTTGCTGCCTATATTAACACTGTCATCCAACCCCTCCCACAAACTTTTTGCAAGGGTCCAATTCTCTAAAAATTAATTCAACACAATTTCCAGACTTTCCTGGGAAACAGAGGTTTTGCAGAATGACCTCAAAAATGTTTCCCAGGTACAAAGAAATCTAATATGAGTCCTACCCACCAAAGGCTAACACTTTTTAACTGGTGGGGATCTCAACAGAAATATTTGTAGTAAAATTGTGAATATGTGCATATACATAAAATGCAGGAAATGATTACGAGAACAATATCATACAAAACAAGAACAGAGGGGATAATTTCTTATCACAATAACAAGAGGATAAAAATATTTAGTCTTATATTCTGGAAAACAATAAAAAATGTCCTTGCTTTGTAAAGGATTCTGTCTCTTTTGCCTACGTGCCTCTCTTCATACTCAGCCTGCATTGACCTGTGCCCATCTCTGCAGGCTTGGGACAGTCATTGAAATCCTCAGAAAGTTCATGCAAAGATACAAGATGCATCAGTATCTTGTAAGGTATTGACACGTTGATGAGAAAAAATGATACAGTAATAAGACTGTATGATGTCCGCAGCTGCCTCTGTTGCATCATGCTGCCACTGCATGTCACTGTTAAGACAGAATGGCAAAGAATGGCAGGGATTTCAAGGAATGCTGTAAAACTCCAGTGGAGATGGACCACCCCAAGTAAGAACTGCCCCTTGTCATACCTTAGTCAGCCTCACTCTCCTCATGCAAGCACAGGATTGAAGACCTGAGACACCATTAATATCTGGGCTAAATTGAAAGCAGTAACGGAATGAAAATATGCTGTTGGAAGAAAGAAAAGGTGGGAAAATAGGTGTGAGGAAAAAGAGAGAGAGAGAAGATTATGAGAAAAGAGAGCGGTGGTTAAAGAAAACCACTTGCAAACGGAATTGAGGTTAATTCACTCCCTATGCCAGCATCTATCAGCAATGGGGGCCTTCTGAATTTTATAACAATATCTATTACTCTGCTAACAAAAAAAAAAAAAAAAAAAAAAAAAAAAACAGTTTGCTCAAAATTAACAGGAGCTAAACAGGTGCAATTTCTTACTACACCTTGCTGGTGTGTTCACAGTCTGTCAGAAGAGCAGCTGTCAACAGCTTTGCAATAGCACGGCTTCAAAAGGCATTACCATCCCCATCCTGCCCTGTTCCCTCCCCTCTGCAGCCACAGGAGCCCCTTTGCTCCAGTGCAGGTCCTAGACCATCTCGCGGTTGGCCTTACTTGTTGTTCTCATTCCTAGTTTATGCAATCTGGGAGACTCATTTGAGATTAAACAAAGGGATAAAGATTAGGTGCTCTGTAATTTAGTACTTCCTTTGCCTGCTTTATGTCTAACAGCTTTTGGCAGAGAACAGGAACAGCAGCAGCCAAGATGGGCTCTTCCTGTGAATCCACACGACCTTACCAGAAACGAGATCGTGTCACTTGGCTCTAGTTAGCAAGCCAAACTTTTATCCAGGGTCCCCTTCCACACACTGCACTTGCATTCATTTTGCCATCAAGCCATGTGGTTGTTTAAATAGGCTCATGGAAAACACATTAAAAAATAAACCGTAAAGGAGATCCAGATGTTTTGAAATGCTAAACTTAGTGCCTCACACTCTTCCCTCCTCATCCAGCTTTAAAAAAAATTCCTGAAAAAAAAAAAAAAAAAAAAAAGGAAAAAAAATACTCAAAGCATTCCTGAGCTGGTTTGTAATGAGCCATTACTTCATTCTAAAAAGTATACTCTAGCACAGACTCAAATAATCAATCTTTTAGCCATAAACACGATTACCAAAACACTTTGAAGGCTTGGATCAACTTCATGAAAGGATAAAAATTCTTTGCTCTCTTTCCTATTTTAAATAAGAGTCTTGTTTCCAATAAAATTTAGTTTTCACATTGAAAATATACACAAAGAGGCAAGATGATATCCCTGAGCACCAGTCTGAACGTGATGCAGTACTTATACAAGCTTGCAGGACAGGACACAAAGGCACTTTGCACTTGATTTTAGAAATGTCTTGCACAAAGCAGGAGCAACCAGGAGCAAAGGACAGGTCTTAGCTGGCAACTTGTGGACCACCTCTATACCATGAGCTGAAACACTAATGTGTATGGGCAAACTCTTCCTCCTCTGCCGGACCAGAGGTCCACCATAAGACAACGAAGAGTGGGTATCTCAGGAATAATGACATCTTGTCTTTGGTGGTATCCTGATGACACTGGGCAGCACTGCCTCGCTCACCCCATGCACAAGCACACTCGTCCCTTGTCACCAGCCTTGCACTTATCATCACCCATCTTAGTTATAGGCATGTTTTGGAGCTACAGGGCCAGAGGGTTGCCAATTCTGCTCAGTTTTGGAGTCAGCTGCCATTTGCACATTACTCCTACCCCCAGATCCTATATTTTTTTCAAATGAAAAGATTTTTAACCTGATCTTATTTCTCTGGGCTGGCCAGGAACCTCCTCAGCTCCATCTCCATACCACAAGTCAGACTCATAATTAAAAAACTGCCTGGCCAAAACCAGTTAGATCATTTTCCCCCTTCTTTTCCAGGTATTGTCTAATAGTTCCCAAGCTCTCCCCCTATAGTTTCCTATAGCTTTCAGGCAGTCTGAGAAACAAAGGAGATCAATAATTTTATTTTATAATCCTAGATACAGTAATTGAAGCCTTACCTCCCTGAAAAGTAGTTGAGGGTTATTCAGTGGATGAATATGACAAGTGCATTAATATATGCAGCCTTGTGGTCAGCCATAAAAAGCTGTGCTGAGAAAAATGTTGAGACTAGGTCACTAGGGTGAGACAACTGGGGTGACTGCCTTCCTCTCTCTGTCCCTCAGGCCCAGTTTCCAGGCTTATTTAGACACAAATGCCAGGAATGAGCTAGTCATTCATGTCACTTGATCAGCTCAGGTGCTTTTGAGAATCCCCTTAAGGTACTCATCACCATCAGTAACCATTTCACTGCCTTTGAAAAGCTGATCCACAGGCTCTTTTTTTTTTACACATGGAGAGCAGAAGCTCCACAAGCCTAAACTTTGTAGAAGAGAAAGTTTTTCTAATCAATGAAATGGCCTCACTTCAAATTCATCCACTGAGATACATTAAGATCTATATTGTCAGTAATTTTTGTGCATAAAAATAAAGGGAAAATTTGTGTTTTTCTAATAGAACTTGCACCCAAATAGTAATTAAAATGCTCCTAGTCCCACAAATTCAGTAATGTCTGCATACCTCTCCTTTCTCTCCTCTGACCCATTCAAAAGTACCATTTTATCCTGACCAGCTCACATCTCTCATGTAAGTCTCAGACATCAGTGAAGATTTCCCCGACAGGCTCTACTTCACTAAAAAGAAGTGTCCCAGCCTACCTGTCAAAATAATTTCTCCAGGATCTGGTCCTTTGAGACTTACCATAACTACACACTGCAGATATGCTTCAAAATCAGTTCCAAAACATTTGGAAATTATTACAGCCCGCTAAGTCTGTAATTATAAACCGCCGAAATTACTTTGAAGCTTCAGTTAGGGAAGAATAATGCTGCAATTACTCAACAGAGTCATTTGCAACCTGATTATCGATGAGCATCATATGTTCATATCTGTGTGTGAATGTGAACTACTGAAGGGCAGGACACTACTAACCATGCACGTCCAGGCACCTCTTGTTAATATGTTGCCCCATAAAACAATCTTCCATAAACTAAGAAAATAATACATTACATGCTGGTTTAATTGTTAGTTATAGTTCCCTCGTAAAGCAGCATATATAAGAGGGCACTGTGAAAAGCTGATATGTTTTATATAGGAGGCCAGCAAATTATGGCTCAGCAGCATGGAAATGATTAGCACCTGCATATCGGCACAAAGCAGCAAAGTTTAGAAACCATGATCTCAGCTTTTGGCAAAATGAAGAGCCTGAAAGGTCTTAAGTTTTCCTGGGCAATAAATCCAGTGATTACAGAGATTATATTAACTTAAATTAACTTCCATCATTTTTTGTTGCAGCAGCATAAACAATCCTACTCAGATCTTGCCCAGTCAGGCACAACTCTTCAAGGTATTGCCTCGTGTGGACAGGAAAGATGAGTCACGTAGTAAGACCTGATCCTGTGACCCTTACTCACATGAATAGACCCTGAGTCTGCAACACATGCTGAGTAACCAAACTTATCAAATTTTAGAAGCATTTGTGAGGAGAAGAGTTTCTTCAGTAAAAGTCCATTTGTCATTAAAAGTTGGAAACTTCTCTCTCTGAATGTTTTTGTCTACTGGAAGAGTGTTTTCAAAAGCCTTTCTACTGGAAGAGTATTTTCAAAAGCCTTTCAGTAATTTACTGAAAAGCAAATATTTTTGTGGGATATTCTCACAAAATGAAAGCATAGTTCAAAATAATTCTTATGTAAAAACAGGGCTTTAGTGTGGGTTTTCTTGTTTGCTTAGTACCTTGGACTCGTTTTCATTACTGTTATTTCCAAGATGGAACTTAAAAATCTAACCATAAAAGCAAAGACTGCAGAGTTAAGGTCCTTGAGTGATTCAGTCCGTTTCAGCAGAATGCCCTACAATCAACAGGGCATACTTCCCAAGAGGAAGGTGCAAAGGCCACCGCAAGCCCCGTTCATGAGGAGTGGTGTTCAGCCATCTGTTTCACACTCAGCACATGCAGGGTGCAGGAAGCAATTCACAGGGAAACCTGCTACATCACAAAGCTCAGTTATCCCCCATTTAGCTGTGCTGTAATTTAGAAAACCCAGTTATCACTGTGGCAAAAATGCTGGCAAAGAGCAGACAAAGCCGTGGGCTATAAAACTGGGCAGAACCACCAGACATCTCCCGTAGACAAGCACACATATGGTGAGGAAGAGGAAGGTGACTTGTAGGTTTGGTTCCACCACTTCTTCCAAACCCTTTTCCACCACTGTGGCTGCATGGGCATCGTGCAAGGTCACAAACTCCCATGTGCTGTGAATATTGGTCACCTTCAAGAGCAGAAAACACCATTCTTCTGCCTGCCAGTGCCAGGGAGCTAATAGCTTGTCAGGAGACAGAAGATGAAAGCAGAAGGAGAGCAGACTTTTTCATCTTCCACCTCTTGCAGGGAGCTAGATGAGGACCCAACACCGACCTCTGTGCTGCCCGTTGGGGCTGGTGATGCTTTTTGCAGCAGCTGAGCACTGTGCAAGGGGCAATGCTCATCCCTGAGCTCACAGGGCACACAGCCAGGCCCCGAGGTCCACCAGGCTCCTGTGCTGTCAGGCAGCACACCCAGGCCCCAGCACAGGCACCTGCACACGCCATCGGTTCGGAGGAGAGCATGGGCAGACAGGGCGTTACTGCCCGCCTTGGACTAGACACTGCCTAAGAAATTAAAGGCAGTACTTTCTCCCCGGGTAATGCTGTCACTTTCACTTAATTAAACTCATTTAATAGGCACCTCCCTCCCTCGCATCTCCCTGTTAGCAGACATCTTATTCAGGTAGGAAGATTAACAGTGTTTTAGTTACTTTGATGTTACCCAGAACAAATTCAAAATTAAATGAATCTACTTAGTCCCTTCTACAGCACAATGTCTTTTGTGTTACATTACTAGTCGTTATTTTTTCTCAGAACCTGTCATGGAAGCTAGAAAGCAACCGGATACTTGTATGTTTTAAGGCATTCAGGTCTTCTCAATTAGTGCATCCCTGCCTCAAAGCTTTGAATCAAACCCACGAAGTTACAGGTACTTGTGGATGGGGAATAATGTCTCCCTGTTCTACATTGTTATGCAAAATTGTCGCAAACACTGGTTTACAGCTCTGTTTATCCCAGAAGCTTATTTCAAAGCCATGTCCTGTTGTTGATAGCTTGACTTTGAACCAGAGTTGGTACAGCATCATAGCAAATGCAAACTAAGCCTGTCAGCATTAGGAGAACCACTCAGATATGTCACAAACAGAATGGCAGATTAATAGAGGCTTGAAAAATTAACATTTTTTAGAAGATCTCGTGGGTGGAAAGAACAGAAAAGGATGGGAACAGGAGAGGATATGAAAATAAGCCAAAAACAAATAAACCCTCTTTGCCTTGGTTTGCTTGTTTTTTATTTATTTTTGTTTAAAAAAAAAAAAAAAAAAAAAAAAAAAAAAAAAAAAAAAGCTCCCACTTTCTGATTGTTTTGTTTCCCAATAAGATTTTGGAGTCATTCCTGATTTTACCCCACCTTTTTTTCTTCTGAGCACTTCAACATCACGGTCATAAAACAACAGCACATTGAGAAAATTTTTAACCTCATTATACGCTTAAAAAAATATAAAGAAAGAGAGAAACACAGCCTGATGCATTTCAAGTCCCTCCTCATCAAAGCGTTAGTACCTGCAGCCAGACCTTTCTCGTGCCCTGACTTGTCCTGGCTCAGAGGAACTTATTTACTGTCAGGTTAAATCAGCTCCCCACATCCATCTCATCCCAGCTCCTGTTCCTGACCCCGCGTGGCACCACGTGCCCTGGCAGAAGAGCCAAGGGCTGTGCTGAGGCAGAGGCAGCCTGCCCTTGCCAGGACTCCTGCTCTGAGGGCATCACTGCCGAGCCAAAATCATTCAAGCCGCTCCATCTCTGAATAGCCTAAAATGCAAAGCAGGGCAGGGTGAAACTAGCTACAGGTCCCTGTCAAACGCCTTGCTCAGCCCAGCTCCGATCAGACCAGGTGGCTCAGGACCATGGTCCAGGTCAGTTCTGAGCATCAGTGAGCATGGAGACCCCACCTCCTCTCTGGGGACTGGTTCTAGCATTGGACCATCCTCATGGGGAAAAAAAATAACACCACAGCAGCAGTTCTAACATCATCAGGTCAGTAAAGGGATTTCCTTGTTAATTTTTCTGAAGTGTGCAATCTAAGGAAGCAATGGTGCGATCGCACTGCTGCTCCAACACCTGACCTTACCAAGCAGGGCTGCCGAGAGCACACGCGGAAGAGAGACTATTTGGAGAACATCTTTGCTCGCTGCCCATTTGGTTGCTGAAGGGCAGGTTGTTCCTCTCCCTTCCTGTAGCAGCAAGCTGTTGTTTCACTCCTCCGATAAAGCTGTTGGTGCGGTAAATCCAGCACCGAGGTACAGCAGGTTCAGCAGTGCAACAGTTCACCGAGTGAGCTGTGAAGCACGCCCGTCAGCGCAGACAGCTCACTGCAGAAGAGACTGCTCAACCCGTTTCTATTAAAAATATGCACAGGAGCTGCTCCTCTCAAAGCAGTTATTTAGATCCTGCTTTGCTCATGAGACAGAAGTGTTTTCTTCCCCGTGGCTCGGCAGAGGATAAAACTTCTGTGGAAGGAAACGGAGCTATTCCTGTGAGCAGGCTCCTCGCAGTAAACCGACCCACTCAGTTCCTCTCCAAATGTTTCATCTGGTCCTAGAGGGGGTTGAAATTAGCTCCTTCCTTTTGGCCTCCCATTCTGAGTAGAAAAGTGAAGTAACGGGGAAAAGCACCTCCCCAGCAGCTGCACAGCCTCAGCAGCCTGAACCAAGGCTTGAGCCTCCAAGCTTAAGCCCAGATTTTTGCAGAAATTGGTCTTAGGGGCTCAGCAAGCACATGTGAGCCCACATACAAGCACCTAGAGAGGACACTCAAGCCTCAAGCACAGCAGGTGTGAACCCAGCTGCCCCAGTGCCACAGGTATTGCCCAGCCCTGCTCAGACCCACCCTTGAAGTCTCCTCGCTGTAGCTGTGGGGCTGCTGCCCCTCACCAGGACACGGAGCTGCACCTCTGCCACCGCAGTTCCCATCTCTATAAACCAGATCTCCCTCCTTCCCAAGGCAACCCTGAGACTATGTTAATGCTTGAAAATGAAAAACGCCATACAAGCTACAATAATTAAAATTCCAATTTAATTCCTCTGTGCAGGAGAGGGAGAAGAGGTCTCCAGCACATGTTTTCCCACTACCACAACAGTTTGTGCATTGTGTTATAAAATTTTTCAGTGCCATTTATTTTTATTTGGCCTGTGAAATACTTTGGGGAAGGCCTCCTTGTAAATGGCCCATAAAGTTTGACAGGAACTAAACCTCCCGCTGCTTTTGTGACTGATATAAAAAAGAACCAACTTAGTTGGCACCCTTAATGCATGTTTTATGGGAAAAGGAAGACTGTCCCTCTGTAGTAGCAGCCGATTCCCGAGCAGACCAAGTTCAGTCCTGTAAGCATCTTTTGTGGCCTTTTACGAGGTAAGGCTTTCCTTATAAAGCCCTGGCCTCGCCACAAATCCTCTTCCCTCTGGGCTCATCCATTAATAAGCACTTTCATTAAAATTCCACCTTTCCTAGAGAAACAGCCAAGCTAATTTAACAGGAAATTGACTTTCTCCATCACCATCGTGCCTCTGACTGCAGCGACACAAGGCACCTTTGGCCAGAGACACCCCGTCTGCGAGCACTTCTCCTTCACAGACCGATCTGTGAGAGCCGTGAGGTTCCTGGCACTGCTGCAGGAACAAGCAAAGGGGAAGCTCTCAGGACAGCCACTTCCAAGACAGCTGCTTTCAGGAAAACACCCAGAAGTGACTAATGCATTGCATCTTCTGCTGTCACCAGCCTTTAAGGGAGCACGACGTGGCTGCAGAAGAGCCCAGGAATAACAATGGGGGTTGGAAAATACAGGGCTCTAAAGGACCAGATGGTGATGGCACTGGTCTGAGTGGTTTTGGTCCAGTCAAACACACACAAGCCAGATGGCAAGAGATTGACTGGAGGGGCACTAAACAAGTGACAGGGTCACTCGGACCATGTAAGAGCTCTCCCAGCTCTTAGTGCCCTGCAATCTTTTGGGGCACCATCCTCCTGCAGACGTGAGTCTGTCACTAGCAAAAGCTCAATCCTATAGAAAGAAAAAAAGAAGGAAAAAAGCAGCCTCATGTCACACACACTATATTTCAGAATATAAATTTCATCAGCATGCCAATATTTTATGAGCAGAGAAGGGATCTGAGTTCATCAAATACATTATCTGCATCCTGTGTATTGGCAAACTTATAGAAATTAATAACTTTTTTGGCTTTATTGTTAAAATCCATTTTTTCTCTCTTTTGGCTTCCAAGACAAGCTTTCAGGTGGAAGGCTGTACATAACACCACTGTATTTAGAAATGAGAAACCAGGAACGACAGTGACTCCATCTGTCCATAAAGAAAGAAAAAAAAAAATATGAAAAAAACATATGATAAAAAATCCATACGAATTTATTTTGCATTCTAGTGACGTATCTCTCTGCATTTCACAAGAAAGTGTCCAGGGAAAATGACAGGTTTATTTTTAGCCTTTCTTTAATCTCTGTAGAGTATGGCAGCAGATTGCAACCCATCATGAGTGTCCCAAACTAGGCTGAGACATGCTACTGAAAAAGAATGGGTTTGGATTGACTGTCATATTGCAAAGATATGGAGATGTTCTTAACAACCAGCCCCACTCCAGCTATAAGAAATTTGATCATATGCATTTCATTCTCGGTGTCACATATAAGTGGGAGATACATTTGTCACTGGATAATAGATTCAGAATTAACAAGAAGAACTTGTCAGGTTTTGGCTGCAACCACTGAAGCTAAAGCCTAGAGCGAAATAAACTGTCAGATCAGAGCTTTGTTAAAAGGATTAAACCCATTCTTAAGGGTGGAGCTGTGGAAAAGCTTTTAAGCTTTGTACTTACACCTGAAAGGTTTTAAACTGGGATTCTAACAAAGACTGACACGAAACAAATATTTTAAAAAACAACAGCTAATTTGACCTCACCAGCAGGACCATTTCCAGAATCGCTTGCATGGTGAACCCAGCTCCAAGCAAAAGCTGCCGAGAAGCCCTGGATCCGTCGGGCAGTCACTAATTATTGGCCACATTTTTTGGCATCTGCTCAAGTTGCTGTAGAATCAGTAACTGTTTTGTAAGTTAGTCTCGTTACAGACCTGCTGCAGTAATTGATTTGCACGGTGGCCATGTGGTAACTCATAAAACTTTGCACAGGGGTCCCAATTCTGCAAATATTTCTTCCTGCACTTACAGGGAACAAAGCACCCTCTGGAGTCAAGGCGTTCAGCCACGTTCCCAGCCTGCAACTAAGCACTGGGAGGAGCAGAGCATTGCACTGCGGCCTTAATGCCACAGAAGATGTTTTCCTACATTCGATTAATTATCAAATTGCACCGCATGATGCCCTTGTGAGCGAAGTAGGTGTTACTGTAATGCTCGTTTTGCAGCTAGGGAAGCAGAGCCATGACTCAGAGGTGCAATGAGCTGCTCAAGGTCACACAGTAGCTCTGTCATAAATAGGACCCAGGTGCCCTGCTCTTGCCTAACTCTGTGATTTCTCACCCTGCTTTGACAGTATTTTGGGAGCTCAGCTTAATCTTCAAAGAGGTGTTGAGCCCACCCTGTATCTGGCCTGCATCTGTTTCACCCACCCCTTTACTCATCTTGCTCCAGGTGCCTCTGCAGCAGCCCCATGGTTCATTGCCCTCCTGCCACCTCCCAGTCACACACAGAAACCTCATAGCACACTGATGAGCTATGAGCCTTTTACATCTGTGTTATCCACCGATAAAATACAAAGTTGGGTCATGCACATGCCTTGCAAAGCCCAGTTAAAGGTTTTCAGTTAGCCAATGGCCTGCTTTTCATCACCTATTTGGGCCTAAGGCAGGATCCCTGGCTCCCTGCAGCTGTGGGAACTGAGCTTTACAGGACTTGGCCCCAAGGAGGAAGAGAGCACCAGCTGCAGGTAGGTGCTCACAGGGGCTTCAGCTCAAGGACAAAGTAGAGCCAGAGCAAGCCTGCATCACACAAGTCAGAGCCTTTTCTAGAAGATGAATCCCAATAAGATTAATTGAGTCAGAGGCATCAGACAGTACAGCATCAATGGTCTGGGATCATGAGAGCTGAAGTCTAACCTCGTTACGACGTTGCTATATTCCTAGATGAATAGGAGCAAGCCTCTTAAATTCTGTGTGTCTGCCACCCAGTCGGATACGTCTCTCTCAGCTTCATCTGGCCAGGTTATCAGTGATCAGAGCACAGCCTGCTCCTCAGCAGTGCCACACCCGCCACAGCTGTAAAGCTGCAATAGATAGCCTCTGACAGGAGTCTCATATTTAACGCTGTTCTTTAAGTAGTGTGGACATTAATATATAAATATATATTAAAGATTCCTTGTTTCATATTTGAAGCCGGTTTGGGTCCAAAGAGGCTCATTTGCCCGCGGGAGGAAAGACTGTGTGTCATAGCACCTTTTTTAATGATCAGAGCAGGCTGTGAAGAATCAATCCTCCCAACACCTTTAATGATGATGTACCACAACAGCACAGCATCACCCCTTGTGTAAAGCCACGCTGTCGTCCCTCCTGCTTTTTACAACAAGCTACTTCATGGCTGGGGGGAGGGGGCGCTCTTCTTGCCTTCTGCTTTTTTAATATTTGAACTCAATTGTGATAAGTACTATATGCTCACTGAGATATCAATACACCCCCAGTGACCAACCCTGCCAGGTAATTAGGTTTGTTGCTTTCACAAAAAAAAAAAAAAAAAAGAAAAAAAAAAGAAAAAAGCAAATAAAATTAAAAAAAAGTGTAATTATGGTTTGGAGAGCACTGGTCTCAATTTTTCCATTCTCAAAAGTCCTCTAGGGAAACAAAGAATGAGAGCTACTTATTGATTTCATCCTCCCGACGCTCACACACAAGACCTGCTGGAAAACAGGACCCCTTGCTAGAAATCACCGCTGTCCTCGGCTCCCCCAGGGAAACAGGGAGGAGGCAGCAGAAGAGAAGGCACTCGAGTTCAAAAGGCAAAAAAATAGAGAAGGGAAAAAAAAAAAAAAAAAAAAAAAAAAAAGAGGGCAACAGCTTCGGCTTTCATTATAAGCGCTGTTATATCAACAATGGCTGGGGAACAAAGGAAGCCATTTCCACCAGTTCCTGCTTCAATTAGTTATTTGAACTAGTGAAGATTGTGCCACTTTATCTCCCCCTTGTAACATAATCATTGTATTTTACATCTCATGAGAAAAAAGGCCTGCCAGAGGACATTATCTGGCTCTGGGTCATACATCACAGGAGATAACATCGTTATTCATGTCAGAAGGGATGATCAAGGCCTTCCTGTTTTATCAGCGATTAGCCAGGAAAGAAAAGCCGCTGCTGCTGCTGGCAGGCGGCCAGGCTCTGCATGCCCTGCGCCGCTGGGAAGCGGGGCCACCGCGGGGCAGGATGGCAGGGGGCTGGTGGGAGAGGCCCCAGGAGCCACACCCTGACCACACCCTGCCACACCCCAGCATGTGTATGGTATGGCACATACACACCAGTATGGTATATACACGCCGTGAACCCAGCAAGACTTCCCGCTCGCTCCCTGAGCTTGGGCACCCTGTCCTGAGGCAGTAACAGCACCACGGAAACTCAGCACCCAAATCACCAGGCGAGATTCATCCAAGTGGGCTTTTACCATTGTCTCCCACCCAGCTGACTGCAGAAAATTCCATTAGTTAAATCAAAGCACATTGAGTCTGCTGCCTGTGAGCTGGTTAATTCATTAAGACCAGATTTATACAAGTTTAGAAGGCTGCTAAAACACAAAATCAGCAGTGTGAGTAACAAACACAAATGTGTTTAAGGAATATGCAGCCTCCTACTTTGGGACAAAACTTCCTTCGAGTGCACATTTTGGATAGATCCATTGTGCAAGTTTTGTGCTTTCCCCCAGATCATTTATCACTGGCCAGAGACAAGGAAGGACAGACAGGAATTGCTATATCGAATCATTCCAATAGTTATTCCAGCTATTTCAACAACAGTTACTCCAACTCACAGCCTCACACACAATTATGCTGTTGCAGCAGCCAGCCTGAAACTGGAAGAGTGTTAACAGCAAAAATAAAAAGTGTGAACCAAAACTTATCAAGCATTGTGATACGTTAAAAACAATAACAAAAGAAAACTGAGACCAAATGCCATTTCCCTTCAAAGGGAGATAAAATCAAACGTGACTCAGCAGCTATGAGTCAGGACAGGAAACTTGTCACAGAGCCAGTGATTGTAGCTCCAGTGGAAACGGGCAAGAGGGCTCCAATTGCTATCGCTGCTGTGTTCATCACCGCCAGTGCTGCCAAACTTGACGCATGACCCTCCTGCAGAGCCACGCAGGACAAGCTCACTGTGCAGAGCTTAGCAAAGTCAGATGTTCCTCCAGCTGAGTTATGAAAAAATATAACTGCTCAAGCAGCCCACAGAAGTGAGCCAGGTCAAGCAAGCACAGCTGGGGATCTTGCAGGTCACGGAGCTAAATGGGAAAAAAAAAAAACAAGAGGGGAGCATCACGGCAGGAGAGTCTGGGGACAGGGATTTTTTAGAATGGGTTGCACCAAGGGGCTGGGCACAGGGTGACCTGCTCCTGTCTCAGATGCTCAGAGCAGTTCTTCCCCACTGCCCATCTGCACGGCTAGGGTGTGGGTATAAAGCAGTTGCCCCCAGGTAGTAGGCAAAGGGCACTGTGAGCCTTCCAGCCCTGTTGAGGCTGGGCACAAAAGGACTCTCTAACCGTAGGACTTCTCAGGGGCACTGCACCCAGGACTAGGGCAAACCTCTGCTCTGCAGCCCTCAGCTGATACCCAAAGTGTTAGCCAAACCGTGGGAAGCTGTGCTGTGCAGCAGGAAGCTACCTCCAAAGTCAATCATCAGGACTAAGTCAAACTGACAGTTGGGCTTCCACCCACAGACATCCTGGGCGAAATACAGTCCTCATCATCTTACTAGAAATCATGGGATCCAGGCTGGGAAAGGCTGGCAAGTAAGCTCGTATGAGCAGTGAGCAACCCATGCAGTGCTGTTTTGGAGAAAGAGCCAGGAGATGACTGTCTAGATAGAGGAATTCATAAAGATTCACTACAGAGATCATATAAGCCCTGCAACCTTTAATAAAGCAATTGTAATTACAGAGGATTATTATTTTTTGAAATCAACTGCTTCAAGTGCCAGGTATACAAAAACACAGTTGCACAAGCTGCCAAAAAAGAATCAAGCAAAGTATGCAACTCTCCCAGTAATTAACATTCATTAGGGCTTATTTGCATATGATCCCTCATCAGATCTAGAAATGCCAGCCCTGAAGAGCTGCCCAGCTTGTCCCTTGGGCATACCAGCCTTGCTCACATCCTGTCAAGCCTTCTGTCCAAGACCTCAGAAGACCAGCAGAAAGGCAAGGTGCTGGCCGCCCCATAAGGGTTCTTATCAAGCACGTAGCAAGCCCCTTACGGAGCACAGCGGCAGGAGCTACAAAGCAGAACCTGTATCACCTAATTAATATTGCTCAGATAGTCCAAGAGAGCACTCTAATCTCTCTTTTCTCTTCAAAGGTGGCCCAGATCATCCCACTAGTAGAGTTCTCCCAGGAAGCAGAAGCAAAGCCTCTCCTGCAGGATTTTCCCGTATCTCTGCAGGCGGTTTCCCACAGCCCCCAGCCCCTTGTCCCACCAGCACCGCCTGCGAAGCTGCAGCCCCGAGCTAACGGCTTCAGCGCGGCTGCTGGGGCTCCCCAGGCGCAGAGCCAGAAGCACGGGGACGGATCCATCCTGGCAGGGCCAACCTGAGCACAGCCCAGCCCGTGATCCAAGCTGGAAAGGTTTGCCATGGATAACTACTTCTACAACTGCCCTACAAAAGCTATTTGGGGCTGTGTAATGGATATCCAAATACCAAGGAGATGAAATCCATCTGCACAAGTTCTCTTTTTTTTCTTTTTGTGGAAGAATAGTGCACTATAGGAACTGTACACAGCACTTCCAGCCAAGCATGTTATTTTGCATGGGCTGCACCACATGGATATTTTTATTACTACACTTCATAAAATATTTCTGAAGTTTCCTGGAAGATACTGTTTCACATGCCACCAACAAACACAAAGCTTGCTCACAGCAACTCCCACTACATATGCAGTGGAAGGGAGGAAATATATCACCTAGAGCCTTTTCTAAAGCCAATTCGTCCATGCATTGCAGAGATAAGAGCCATGGCTCGCGATGGATTGGGCCATGGCCAGAGTCCCGCTCATGCAGAGCTTTCCCAGACGACTGTATGCTCACTTCATCAGGGGGTTTCTTGGATCTCACAACCCGCGTAGGACAGTTTCCCACAAAAGCTTCCAGATACACTCTGCCAACACCACCATGCCCTCTGCCACCCCACAGCCTCCACCTGTGGGCATGCTGTGACCATCACAACACCTCCACATCAGTCCTGACCTCTCTGTTCTGTGGCCAACAAACCTTCTCGTAAACTGTAAACCAGCTTCTCTGTTCCCACTCCCTTTAGTGCCTGGTTGGCACACACAATGCAAAGAAAGTGCTCCTGTGTCAGCCCCCAGCTTGTATTGCCCCCAAAGTCTTCATGGGAGTTCACATCCTGCTGCTCACACTCCTCCTCACCCTGGGGTCTTCACTGAGAGTCCTGCAGCAATCACATGTCAACAGGACAGGAGAGACCCCCACATACACATATTTCAGCCCAGTTTGCTGCACACGGCTCACCAACAGGGTTTCAGACCCTGGGTCCGCTCCCAGGCGCCCACCTCCAGCAGACAGTTTGTGCCCCAGCCCTGGAGCACCACCTTTCCACCCTAGCAGCCTGAGCTGGCAGCTGGGGAAATGCACTTTAAAAAAAAAAAAAAAAAAAAAAAAAAAAAAAAAAAAAAGCATTATTTTAAATAAATAAATGCAGAGTGATGGCTCTGCTAAGAAGCGCTGCTGTCAGGCAGCAGCTTGAAGAACAACATTGTCTGGTGAAAAAGCATTTCAAGTGCTTGTTTATTCACCAATTTCTTAGATGATTATCAGCTTGGTGTGGTTTAGCAGGGCATATAATATTTCTCAAATATTTACCCCAAGTCTCATGCTATGAGAAAATAATCGCTGGCTAATAATACAATGACATTTAAACCACACTTAAGAGAGGATATTAATGAAGATATTCCCCAACTTCTAAATTACAGCTATTGATTATATCTTTGTAATGAGGATGGATAGGATTTCAATTTCAGCACTAACCTGATTGCTGAAATAATTGAATGGAGACGAAAACACTTCCCCAAGTCAGTTACCTTTTGCTTCTTTAGAAGTGTTGGCTTTGAAGTACTTTAAGGGACTAGCAAGGTCTTAATGAGAGCGTCCCAAATTTCTCCTTCATGTTTCAGTGTAGCAGCAGATATTTCCTCAGATTTTTTTATTTTTGTAAACTTATTACAAGTCTCTCACAGAAGAGTGTGGATCTTAGTATGGGATATCTAAGCCTGGGAAATTGTTAATTTTATGAACTTTAATGGAAGTCTTTACCAATGAAAATCTGAGTGGCTTCAGACAGGATCTGACTGTAGGGTGAAAAATAAAAAAAATAATAATAAAAAAATCTTGTTACTCTATTTCCTTAGGAACCAAAGGAAGACCAGAAAAGACCAGTGGAAAGGAAATAATCATTGTAAGTATAGACATGCAAAATTTCTTTATTCTGTTATTAAATGATTATTTCATTTGAATCCTCATAATGTCACAGAACAAATTACTACAAGGACAGGGTCGTTGTCCCATTGCTGCTGGTTAGCCCTGCCAGTTCAGGTAATAACTCCCACACAGATCTGAATGCAGATACCAGAAAAGAAGAGGCTTATCTTTGCAAATGTACAAACGGGGAGAAAGGGAAAAAAAAATGCTTGTCCACGTCTCTGAAATAGAAGTACAGATTTATCAAGTTCTTTCTGCTAAGAACACGTTTGCCACAGAGACATAACACCTTGAGATTAATTATTGTGAATAAAAAACATGAAGGATGACAGTAAGCAATATCAATTCTGCACTCACCACTGCCATCCTAGTCTCATTCATAGCTCATGCTTCACATCCCCTTGCCTTTCTCTTTGTTCTCCTTTCACCTGGAGCTCACCCACAAAATAAGAGTCTACAAATACTTAGTTTCTAACTTCCTATTTTATCCAACTTCCCCATAACAAAGTACTTGAAAACACCGTGCTCTGTAAGTTAAGGTCACATCTTTCTCTCCTTTTGCAGGTCTTACACAGGTGGTACAAACCTCTATATTTTCAATCTTCGGGAAAGCAGAGCCAGGGAGTCATGAATGTGGCCACCATCAGCCCTGAAACCTGCCAGGTCTCATGCCCGCAGGGCTGGCCCCACACAGCAGCCCTGCAACATGCAGGGGACAAGGCTGCGAGCCCAGGCCATGTCACAGCCATCCCAGAGCATCTATCTCCTGGCCCACAGGGGGCCAGGCTGGAGGAGGAGGAGTTACAGCCCCAAACTGCTCCACCAGCTGCTGGATGGAACAATTCGGAGCAACCACACAGCCCCACTCAAAACTGGGAGTAGCTTTCCACGATTATGTTCCTGCAAACCACAGCTTTTAGGAAGATAGCTGGGACCAGACGCTCGGTGACTTTCCATTCAGCACTAGGCAGTTGGGGTTATACAGGATTATTTTTATATCCCCAAGAAAGCTCTGCCAGCACTGAGGGGAGGAAGGGACATATTGCCAGGAGGGAGGTGTTTAAGGTGGGAGCAAAGATTTGTGTGGCTTTTTTTGCTGAAGACTTTGCATATGCGATCAGTAGCCAGAGGATAATTTATTGACAAAATTTGTGGCAGATCAGACAAGGTGTTTGTGAGATATGGGACTTTGAAAAATGAGGTGCAATTCAGTCTTTGAAATATTCCTCTAACAATTTATCGTGGAGCCATATCTCAAAACCTACTTGGCCTAGAAACTTCAAGTCTGTTTTATTCAAGAGTCCTTGGCTAGATTCAGTGCATAGGAACAATTCAGATAAGGTCAGAGCCATATTTACAGTAGGCTTCCCCCCTAAAGTCTTTTTTAAAGAAAGAAGTATCTTTGAAACCTCAAATATTCCTTCAGCCTAGAAAAGACGTAAGGCAGACATTGCTGTGATTTTAGCAGGGGTTAGTTGGTGTGGGAACACAGTAGTAACATTCAGGCTATTTTTAAGAGAACAACAACAACAAAGCCTGCAATTGCTGAGGATGGTTTTATCCCAGGTTTATGGAAGTTAATTTAGTTAATTACATTCCTTTGAAAAGGAGAGAACTCAAAAGTTCCAGAAAGGTTCCTTGGGACATGGTACCTCCGCTCCACTCCCAGCATTTAGCCTGTCATCTTATCCCAGCTCACCTCTCCAGCGTCAGCTCCAGCTTCCAGTGGATAAGAGGTGCTCAGGCACCTGGAGTTAGGGTGCCAAAAGTAGGGGGATGGCTTCTGATGTTCTAGGAAGGGGCTGGAAGCTATCACGCAGCTTTCTCTCCCAAATCCTCACCCCACACATGCTGCAGGGAAGCAGTGCCACAGGGAAGCAACACCACACAGCCCTGAACTATCCCAGCAGGGTTTAAAAGCAATTAATCCCACAGGCAGGCTCTGGGTGCTTGAAGGAGCACAGCCAGGCTTCTAGCACCACCTTGCCCAGCCCCATGCACCCCTCCTGACCCAGCTGCCCTGCTGCACTCCCAGGGAAGAGCAGGAGGGACCTGCACTGTTAAACTTAGACCCACAAGGCACCCCATCTATTGGAGGACTAAATATAAGATTTCCCAGTCAATGCTTTGCTTAAGAGTCAGGCAGATAACTATCACCACCCAAAGTACTTCCTCTCTGACTCTTTTTGTCACCCACTGCTTTATCACTCCTGTAGTTGCCCATCAGCACATGCCTGCCCACCTCACCTGCCCCTCATCTCTATTTTGCCCTGGACCAGCATCAGCTGCACACTGCCAACCAATGCAGATGGATTAAATTTCTTTTGACCTTACAATTTCAATAATCAGGTAGGCTTTTCACCTGTCAGACACCTTGACAAGCAAAATGGTGTTGCAAATAGGAAAAAAAAACAGCAAGGAGGGGCAGAAAGAAAGTGGATTGGGTGAGGAATGACAAGCCTATCTTGCCCCAGGTGAGCACTGCAAATTGGCAGCAGCAGTAAGGGAGTCACCCAGGGTTACCATGCAAATAATTGAGTATTAACAAGCATCCTTGCATTGTTTCATCCATAATGTATAATTAACCCCTTGGAGCCAATGAGTCTGGCACTGTCATTGTTAGGGCTGATGTAAAAGGCGGCGTGGCATGTTGCACTGGGAATTCCTAACAGCCCACCATCAAAGGTTTAATCATATGCAATTTATGCTTTCACAGTTTATTATATATTGGAGCTTGTTGGAACCTCTCCTGTTATCGTGCACCAACATGCAACAAATCTGTGTAATCTCCAGTTGAGAGCATTGTCTCACAAGTGCCCTTTCTCCATAGGAAAAAAAAAAAAAAATAGGCAGTAACAAGATATTTTTAAACAGTCTAGACTGTAAATTGAATAGGAGGAGGCGGAGGCTGAGAATGAAAGATATGAATGTAGCTCCTGTAATATAGGACAGCACATATACAGAACTTTAACTCTTGCAGCTGTTTTGGAACACCCAGAGGGAAACACAAAATCAGACATTTCTGATTTTGTGGTTACTTCTGGGCTCCAAATTACTTAAATATGTATACTACTTTTCCCATATGCCACTTGTTCATACCCAACACGTGTACTGTGCCAGCAGGTAAACAAATCAGGTAACAGACGAGGAACATTCACACTTTCAGGAACATTTTTGCACTGGTGCTAGTGATGTACCTTTAAAAGACAAGACAACCCCCCCCCCCCCCAAAAAAAAAAAAAACAGGAGCCAAGTTTCTCACATAATCAGCTAAGTCAAGGACTTGGGGTTTAAATATTGCAGAAAATGTCATGAAACTTATGGTCTGGTTAGTAGAGAACTGGAGGAAACTGAAGTATCAGCAGTATCTGTAACTGCTAAAGGTACTTTAGGCGTCGGACTTGATGATCCTTGTGTGTCCCTCCCATCTCAGGATATTCTGTGATTCCAGGACTCTACTTGAGTGATTTACAGCAGTCTGCTGAGGCACCTGCTTCCAAGACAGCCCTGTCTGGACCAACATCTGATCTGCAGAAAGCAGGCAGGCTTCAGGGAGGGAAAATGCAGGGTTATGTTACAGATGAGGAACAAGAAAATTAAGTGACTTGCTTAAAATCACAGGCAATACATGAACAGAAACAGGGACTGAATTTAGCCCTTGTAAACTTTCATTTGAGATTATTGGCATAAAGCTGCCTTCTCTCTGCTCAGTGCCAGAGGAAAGCTCAGAAAAGTCACCCAGAGGTCACAGTGTTGAAAACGACAGGACGTCCCCCACATAGCACACATAAATAGATCCTCACTACAAAATGTAGCAGGATGCTTTTCACATTATCACCTTTCAAAGGTAAGGTCTCAATACAGGCAGGGATGCTTCCAAACAGGAAGGATTTACTGGCACTTGCAGTGCACCAGGCACCGAACAAGGAATTTATCTTTGCTTTAGTGATGTGACCGGAGGAACAGAACTGTGTTATCTCCACACAGGTCTTCAGGTGACACAGGCGTTCTTCCAGCAGTGACTGCAAGAGACAGCAGGATCGCATGGTGCAACATCTGCTGTGGGAGGTTTCTTCTCAGGGGATGACTCAGCTCTTCTGCTTTCCAATCTGCGGTGGAAAAGAGAATAAATTTCCAATTAAAAAGTTAATATGTGGAGAAATGACAAATACACCATGGACTGCTTCTTACCATGTGCTTGTCCTGGGCATGTTAAGGATTGCTCCCCCTGGGTGCCCTTTCGTGCACGTTGGACAGATGTCCATCAGGAAAGGCCTGGGTACAGAATTACTCCTGTCTCAGAAGAGGAGAGGTTAAAGGATTGCTCATGATTTCTCCAGCCTCCTTGTTCTACACAGGGACCTAATAAAGAGATGGCAGAACAAATTCATCACGACTGTGACAAGGCAGTGACAGGCTGTCAGGAAGAGGCTGTCCTGGGGGTGGGTACAAGCGCCAGTTCGCTGGGGATGGATGCTGTCTTCTCTGTAGCTGTTCTCATTCAGAAAGAGAAGAAGGAAAGAATCAGAGCCGGGCTAAGCATCACCATCCCAAAGGTGGAGATTTGCAAAGAATTTTTCCAGACTGTCCAACCACAGGGCTGAGAGCAAGGGGGAGCACAGAAGGGATTGGCCCTTGGACAAATCCCAGAGAGCCAGCCAGATTGTTCATTGTTGGCAGCCAGGGCAAAGGTGTCTTGAAATTATGGAAAACCATCAGTAGTGCTGAATGCTTGTGGTTAAAAAAAAAAAAAAAAAAAAAAAAAAAAAAAAAAGATTGCAAAGAATCCAGCCAAACAGGCATATTTCTTGGTTCCCACTTGAAATACAGCTCACGCAACCCTCCTACGGGGCTGTGCATCCTATCTTTACATCTCGTACAACCACCTCCTTTCTTCCTGCAGCGCTGTGCTGTGGGTGTGTGCCGTGCTACTAGGGCATTTTCCCCGCTGGGTGGGAAGGGGCTCTCTGTGCCCGCTGCACCGCAGAACGAGCTTTCACGGCAAAGGAAGCAGTGGTCACGGAGGAATCCTTTGCCCCTGCTCACCCTCGGCTCAGCTTTCGCACTGGGAAGTGCGGTTCCAACGAGTACCCTCTCTTCCCACTCCCACACACACTCACTTCTGGATCTGCATCAAAAAGCAAATGCAAGAGGCTAAACCACTTGGTGCAACCAGGCGGCAGCTGTAAAGGGAGAAGCAGTGGTGGGATGCTGGTGAGCCCTGGAATGCCATTCATCTCAGCCGGGGCTGTAAGTGAAGCCAGCTGCTGCTTAGAGGTGGTCTGGAGGGTTTTGTGGGGACCAGCCCACCTCTCCAGCATTTTATCCATCGCGACTCGGATTCCAGCCTCAGCTCTTGTCTTCTGTGCCAAAGCCACGAGCAGAGCCCTCTGCACCCCTCCCAGGATGGTCAGAAAATGAGTGAGCTGCTCTTCCCTAGCCCTCGTCCACAGGGCACTGCTACCCCACTCGCAGAAGGGGCATCTCCCCACACCCCTGAGACCATTGCAGCTCATCCCCAAGGTGCTGGGGAACACCAGGGTGTGGAAAAAACAGGCTCAATACTGGAAGGATTGTCCAGAGAAGAGTTTTTCAATGATGGATGAATTCTCGCCATAGCATCACTGGTCAAATAATTGGTCAAATAATCGCTTAACTTATGAACATGGCGATTGCTTTAGGCAATAAGCAGTTAATTTTAAGTGTGGTGTTCACTTGCTTTTCCCCTGATGCCAGGAATGGTCTAAAATTATTCAAGGCCCAACCTCTCCTTCACCCTTTGCACTTCAAATTTCTTTCTAAGCCTTGCAATCTAGGCTAATCCAGCAAAAGATGCAAAGAAGAAACCTCAGCTCATCCCTGTCCTAGATGTAGTTAATTGCCTCTAAGACAACTCCACCAAGAGAGAAAAAGACAGACTCCATAAGTGAAAAGCTCTTATGATTTTTGCAGATCTCTCAGGTCTTTACACATACTTTTTCCACTGCTTTGAACAGCTACTGTCACATCAAAGTTCATAACATCAAAGTTCATAACAGAGCTATCCACCCAGGAGCTAATAATTCACATATCTCACAACCAGGAAGTAATTTGGGCTTTAAACTCCCAGTTCTGGGATCCGTGTTAACAAGGCACTTTTCCCAGATCGTTCCTTGTGTATCCAAGCCGTCTCCCTTTAATGTGAGAAAGGCCGTAGCCAGTCAAAGATGCACCAGGAGGAAACAACTCATAAACTTGCAGCATTCCAAAAAAAAGTGCATTCCCTCTAGAATAAGCAGGGCTGATCTAATCTCAGCCGCATTGGTTTCTGCTGCCAGCCCTGAAGACACGCACACAGAAATTAAACATTCCCCTGCCCTTCACAGGGACTCTGGCAGAGCAAAAAGGCTTTGTGGCTGCGTCACATTTGCTCCCCAAAGCCTCTTCTGCTGGCATCTATTAAGATATCTCTTGATTAGCATTAGCTACATTATACTCCAGTCTTTTCATAGGCAAAGCAGATTTCTTTACAGCTGCACGATGTCAATAACTGCTCTATGAGATGAACCACAACCTCACATATGTTCAGTGCAGAAAGAAGTGTAGCTTAAATGTGAAGTGTCCATCATGCAGATGGAGACCTGACACAGAGACTGTGCTTTTCCATCATGTTCTGGCTGCTCCCTGTACCCGAGTGCAATGTACAGACCTTCAGCTGAGCAGAGTGCCTCTTAAGAAATGGTATGGAAGCTATTAAAGTTTAAAATGCAATCATGCACATGAAAGAGAGGTCATTCTTTCACACTGCTTTGAGTCCAAGCAAAAGAAAAAGGGGAAGTATCTCAGCTGATTAGAACAGGTCAGTGGGAAAGAAATGGAAGACCAGAGAGGTAGGGGATCCCAGCTCAGATGGAGCAGGTCAGAGGAGGCAACCTGCTATGCTAATGCAAGCAAGACAAATAGTGATGGAGCTGAGTGGCCTCACCCTCACCCTGCCAGCCCCAGCAAAATTCCAGAGAAATGGGGAAAAATGGTGAACTGTGACTCTAGCAGCATAAAAAGCTATAGATATTTTTAACAAAGTATTTCATTCTTAACCTGGGTCTCTGTCAAGCTCCAGTGTTGGTTGGGACTTGTGGAAGCAATAATTTATAAATTATAAAGAGTAGCAAACTAACAGCTGTTTCAGCATCTGCTGTTGCCTGTGAAAGAAATATACTCAAAGCCCCAGGAACCTCGAGGTGTCAACCAAAGAAACTTGCTCGTATGAGCTTCCCCATCAATCAGAGTGACCAGCGTCTAACCACAGCTTGGGGTGGCAGAAAACAAATGCTTCCAACACGTTGCTCGCTATTTGCTCTGGTGACTAACAGCTCAGGGGGAAAAAAAGTTTGCAAGCAATTTATGAGTGGAAAAAAAGGTAACACTTGAATATTATTCATTGCAAATTATTCACGCTCTTTTTCATGCAACTAGTCTGTCCATTCATCAAAATTGTTGCTCCATCCAGGGCTGGGAAACAAGCTGTTACTCATTTTTATTTTCTTGTATTGCTCTCAAAGTATAATATATAAGGAAAGTCATGCTCTGCTGGTACACAAGCAAAGGCCAGAATTACAGCAAAACAAAGCTGCAGCCAGCAGAGCCGTGGGGCTGCACGCAGCTCCCCTGGGGAAAGGGACAGCATAAATTCAGTGAGTAACGGGGGGGAGAGTGAGGCATAAGATTTTAGACCTTGCTCAAGCGGGTCAGCAGGGTTTGCAGCAGGCAGGGGGGATGTTCGTGAACACTGGCGAGGGGAAGCAGCCCCCAGACAGTGCCCACAGCCCCCCAGCATCCTGGAGGGCCGATGTGGTGGAAAGAGCTCAGTTTTCCACTCGGGGGGCAGAGGCATCGCGGCTCTGCTGCTGAAGGCGAGCGTGCGGTGGTGTACGCAGACACATGCACCTGCACACAGATAGAGTCATTGCATGTGGCAGGTACCAGACGGGTCTTCGCATGCATAATTATTCAATCTACATTTGTGATAATTGCCTGGGCAAATCCGGCATGCAGGTGGGTGTTTTCCTGGGCTTGTTAGACTGCTGATAAAAAAAAAAAAAAAAATCAAAACAAAAAGCCAGGCTTGCTTATGCATTCCTATTTTCTTGTTTTTCCATTTCATTGATTAAAATGTGAGAGTGAATTTAGCCTTAATGAATGTCAAGGACGCTCTCGCTGGAGGTTAGACTAGTTCAGGCAGTGCTCTGCAAACTTTCCGTGCTTGCCCGTGCCAAGCAGACCGTCCTGACTTGCCGACCGGCCTCTGCCTGTACTACCTGCGGGGCTGAGCACCTTGTGACCGTGTTGTCCCCATGTGCTTGGACTGGTCACTGTGCAGGTGACAAGAAGTCAGCCAGGCTCGCACAGGGGGCTCACTGTGCCCCTCGGTCTGCTCCCGGCCCCAGCCCAGCCCGGCCCCAGCCCAGCAGCTCCTGCTCTGCTCTTGCAGAGTAAGATGTTTACCTACAGCCCTGCCTTTCTGCAGCAGCTGGAAAGTAGGCTGAAATACAGGAAACATGACATCATTTGCCTTCTCCAGCAAAAGACAGATTAGCGTCTTTGTAAGGGGAAGCAGTGGTGAGAAACACACACCCCCAGCAGTAAATTCCACTATTACAGAGACACATTTATTGGGAGATAACAAAAGAAAGCTGCTTCTGCAGTGACTTTTTGGATAGAAAAAAGGAGACATCTATTTTATTCTTTTGAAGTAGATACTGTGTAGGAAATGGCTAGCTTTTTACAGCTGGCTGTGTTTTCAGCTATAGTTTTCCCCAAACCTGCTCCTGAAGCTATGTGCTATATGAGTCACTCCATCAAATAAAGAGCAGTATAAGTTATTGCGAGCACCAGGCTTTTAGATTTCTCAGTCTCTTCATCTGAAGAACAAAAATTACCCCCCTCCTGACTTCTTAACTTTGTTGGCCAAACTTTAAAGCTGTGGCTGAAAACCAAGCAAACGTACTGAGCATGCTACTGTAGTGCAATGGGTTTCATGTAGTTCAAAGTCAACATTCCTGGGTTCATTTCCCAACTCTACCATGGCCTTTTCTTTTCCTTTTTTTATTAAACCTTCAGCAAGTCATTTGATGAGTCTCTGCCCTGCAAAACAATCCTGTCCTGAAGGACGCCAGAAGGCGCAGAAATCCATATGAGCAAATTGCTTCAAATCCTTCTTTGCTTGCATATGAAGCCACATAAATGAATAATGGAATTAGTTACTTCTTCCCGAAGAGATCACGATTTTTAAGGTTAAACAGTGACGTTCGGGGATTGTTCGCACAATAGCTAACTGGGGTCATCTACAAACTAATGGCTCACTCCCAGCAGCCCAGCCGGACTGCAGAACAATATTCAAAACCACAGCCGAGCCCTGGCGCCTGCAAAAGAGCTGCTCACTGTTCACACCAGATAGTGAGGCTGCTGCTCCCTTATTGCTGGCCCAAGGTCAGGGCAGCCTTTCCACTGCATCACTTTTTCCCTTCTCTGGGTGCACACATTTATTCCCCCACATCTCCCACTGCCTTCTCCCACGCAGCACTGTGCTGTTTGTGGCTCCCCAGTAATTTTTTAGGATAACGTGGGAAGCCAGTCAGATTGGGGCCTCTGAAAGGTCAAGTTGGCAACTGGAAGAGCAGAGGTGCTTCTAACTAGCCTAGTTTCAATGGGTTACATTCACCACAGGAATAGTGAGCAGATTTCCTTCATTCAGCTTTCAACACCATTTTCTGCTTTGTCCTGTTTCTTGTACCAAAATCTCTGCTGTATCCATCCTTGTGGCCCTTGCCGATTTGGATGGCTGGGGACAGGATGCAATGTCCAACTGGCACAGAGAGTAAAGGTCATTTTGGTGCTGCCCCAGGTGGCTGTTTGTGCTCCGAGCCTTCTGCTTCACACCTGCAAGGAGAAAGGAAAGCACCTCTTCTGCAGCCTTGCTCATTCACACAGAGCCGGGGAGGCTGCCAGCAAGGAGTTTTTGCAAGAGAGAGGATCCTAGCAAGGTCTGATTTCCAGCTGGGAAATGCATTATACATCCATTACCTTAGGGAATCTGTTGAGAAGGCTGAGCAAGGCTGGCAGTGGGTAGCTATTAAATATATTGCAGCTATTATTATTATTACTGTTGAGAAGGCAGGCACTAGGATATCATTGAGGGAGGCTGACGAGGAGAAATATAAGCAAAACACCAGCAGCACATAGGAAATTAAACCATCTTCAGAAACTAGCCCAGGGAAATGCAAAACCAAAGTACAACTAGCTGGAACAGGCTCTTTTTTTTTTTTTTTTTTTTTTTTTACTGCAATTGTTTCCATATTCACCCCATTGCCCACTCCTCAGCCACAATCAGAGCCCCATTTTGGACCGGAATGAAGTGTTTAAACCTGGCAGAAACCCAGCAAAAAGAAAAGGTTATGTACTTAGCATGAGACTTTGCAGCCAAAAGAGCTCACTGACTCCAAGGTCCCTGGGTCAGCCCATCCAAAGCCCACTTGGGACAGAGCAGTTCCCACTGTGCCCCAGACTTGGCACAAGGTGCCCGCTGCTCTCCTGATTTATTGGAGACTGAAGCTCACACTCCCATGGGATTCCCTTGCAAAGAATGAACCAAATTAAGGCTGCTACATCTGGAAATCAGATTTCAAGAAAATTAACTCCAAAAAAAAAAAAAAAAAAAAAAAAACAACAACAAAAACTGCTTATTTGCATCACAGTCCCTAAAACTGCAGAATTCTGCCTGTTATTCATTAAAGGTGCTGTGGCAGAATGCATTTCTGGTAATACAAATGACCCTTTCCACCCATAAATATCCTTCTAGCTTTCAGATGCCCCTCAGGTCTTTCTGTTAGTGTCCTACACCTGGTACTGCTCTAAGAAAAACATATGCCAGGAGAGCACCCTTATTATTCCAACTTGTGAAGATTGCCAGAGGAAAGCAGATGACCTAAACACTGTATTTGATGGAAGGAAATCACTATGTTCTCACTTAAAACGTGATGGCATTCAGGGGCTCACGTCAAAAGCTGAGTCTCTGTGCACGGGGCTACACAGACTCCCAGCAGAGTCTGCACAAAACACACACACTGCACAAAACACACACACATAAAAAAAGGAATAAAGGTGCAGCGATGGAGGAAAAAAAAATAACTTTGGACATGTTTCCACTCATTCCTTCTAAGGAAACCAATGGCACTCTTGTCACGTTTATCAAAAGAAGTGAGAGCAGGAGAGCAGGCCCTCCTGCGAGCACCACGAAGCAGGTCGGTAGGCCTGCCCGACCTGGCTGCAGCAAACCAGGTCCACCCCGCAAAGGCCGATCACACTACGAATTTCAGTGTGAGCAGCTTTCCTGACACCATGCCCTTTTCCCCACACCGGGGCTCTCCGTGCCCTTCCCCTCTATCAGAAGGCCCTCTTGCCAGAGCAGGGCTGAGGTAAAATGTTTGCCTCCCGCCACTTCCCTGGGGACAGGCAGATATATGGAGGCAAAGCCTTTCCATGCTCCTTTTCATGTCAAAACTCTATTTCCCAGGGAGTCTCAAAACAAAATTGCATTTATTCTAAGTTAGATTGGAAGTTTCCAAATAGAAATGACATTTTTGCTGAAACAAATGCCAGGCTCCGGTGCAGTCCAGTCCTCTACAACTGGGCCTGTGGCAGAGCCCAGGGCATCTTTTGCTTCACCCAGGACACCACACTGATAATCTTAACACTGCCACCCGCAAATATTTTTATGGGCTTTCGATGACTGGACCACTGTCTACTTTATCAGGTATTTGTTTCCACACGGCAGTAACGTGCACTTCTGCTGGGGCTGCTCTGGGAGGTTACCACACCGCATCCCACTGCTCAGAAAGGCAAAATCCAGAGGCAGCTTCCAGCCGCAGGAAACAGCAACTCTGTCTGCAAACTGTAAACCTGCCTGTCTGATGCAGGTCAGGGCTGGTGAAAAACATGACCCAGTTGCCTGCAGGGTTTTTGGTGCTGCCATGTGGCTTGTTAACCCAGATGGGGATTGCATCTTCCCTCCAACTTCCTTTGAAAAAGGCAGCCCCAAGGTTTCTCCTTCCCAAGCTCACACAAGGGGAAACGTGGGAGAGGATCTGAGGTGGACAGGTTTGTCTGCATAGAGCTTTATAGATCTACCTAATCTGTACAGCATCTTTCTCTCTATGGCACAGGGTGGAGCGATGTTCCACTTGGTCAAATGCTATTCCCTTTTATCTTTTAATTTCCAGCCCTGCAAACAAATACATCTGCCAGACTGTATGTAAACAGAATAATGGGTTCTCTGGCCAGCAGGAAGGTATGACTCATTAATTGCTTTACACCACAGTATAAAAAGCCATCAGTGTCTGCTATGGCCAATCTCCTTGTAGAAAAGACATTTTTTGATTGTATTTTTCAAAAGAAGCCTCTGTGTGCTCTGCCACTGTTTGCTATGTAAATTTTGGTGTTAATTGCACCAAAATGAGAAGCATATTACTTAAATCAGTGCACTCTTCAGATGGGCATCAGTGCATGTGTGTGATATTCTGCCAGATGTTATTTTATTACTGCAGTTTAATACCCAACCATCTGCTTCCTTCTTATTTTGTCATGGTTTGTATTCTCCCTGGGACCTCTTTTCTGTTACACTGGCTTTTATCATCTGCATTATGTATTAGTATGGTCAAGGCTAAAGGCTGGCAGCATCCCGAGTACAATATTTGCCCAGGGAAGCAGAAGAGCAGCAGATTATTAAAGTAAGAGCACGGAACGGATACTGCAATTCGACCAAAGAATGAAGTTGATAACACAGAAAGACAAAAACAAAGCTGAATATTTAGGGACTAGCTATAGTGTTCCCAACTGAGACAGAGCATGCAGTATACCTTGCAGTTTGGGGGGGGGGGAAGGGAACAAAACAAAACAAACAAACAAAAACAAACAAACAAAACAAACAAACAAAAAGCCTTTTAGGGATGGACTGGAAAAAAAATAAAAATAAAAAAAAATAAAAAAACTCTTCATTTATCTGAAATTATTTTTTTTCTTCCCTCTCCCTCTCCAGTCTGCTCAGTGCTGCAAATGCAAGACAACAAGAGGAGGCATTAACAGGGATTTTAGCTGGACTTCCCCATTGCTTGGCACTGTGATTTGAGCCTGCTTTGAGGCTAGTAACTTGAGGGCCTTGAGGATGCATCACATCAGCAGCACAGCTGCTAACACAGTCGTTGCTTAAGTGCATGTGAGAGCACAGGGCAGTGGAAAGTGGAAGCAAACCTATGAAGATTAACACCTCCACAGTGCAGGAGGGTAGTACTGCTAGCAACATCAAGGAAAAAGCAAAACTCCTTTGAACATGAATATTCCCATGTTTGCTCAAACACAGTAGACTGCAATTAGAATTATGGGATATTTGCTTTGGATGTACTCAGTCATGTCTGAACAGCTTCGATTCCACACCATAAACTAAATTCATCACTGACTGAAAATGGTGGAGACAACATCACATAGCCACTCTGCAGAGGACTTTATCAAATCTTGTTTCTGCCAAACAGGACCATATTTTACTGTTTATGATGTGAGTTCTGAATATGTTCCTGAGACACTTTAGAAAGAGCCTCAGTGGTTCTCCCACATACAGCCAGGGAAGGGAAGATGTTGAGCTGAGCCATGGAGACATAGAAGTGAAAGCAGCAATCACAAAGAAAGAAAGAGCCTCTCTTTCTGATTTCTCTTACTTTTTCAAAGCAACTAGATAATGTTTTTCAGATCAATTTCACAGGGACTTTTTTCAAGGGTTTAACGGCATATCAAAAGCCAGGAGCCCTAATTAGCAGTGTGGGGGCTGGCCATCTTCAGCAAGCCTCACAGTAGGTCTCAGAGGCATTTCAACATGCGTGTTCCCATGAGGGAGTGAGATTGTTCAGATAATTCATTTTACCAACACATAAAGCAATATTTTCAATAATTCTGTCTAGTCTGTTGCAATTTTATTGTCTAGTAAGAGATAATGGATAAAAATGACCTGACCTTTTGTTAGTAAACTTCCACTAGACTACACATAATATTACTTGGCACTTCATATCCTCAAAGCACTGCACAAATACTAAGTAATGGATCCACATGGTAATTGTCCCACACAATAAAGAGCAAAGAGATCAGTATTTACAGTAAGTATAGGGAGCACAAGGTTTAGGGCCTATCCACAATATAAACCTGACCGGTTTTGGAGATCGTGTTACCCCAGGCAGGCCCCTCTCATGCTACACCAGTTCATCCAGTGGTGTTATAACTGGGCTACAAACACCGCCCTGTAAATGCCATAAAACAAAAACAGTCACATAACAGTACCCAGTTTCTGGCTTCCTTTTGGTTAAGAATGAAATTAACTTTCAATTGATTAGGAATTATAAGCATGACAGGGAATATAACCCAAATGCAATGCAGAACGGATAACGGACCTGCACAGCAGACGCTCTTGCCTCCAACCTTTAAAGCTATTAACCCTGGCATGAATTTTTATTTAGTGTTAATTAGGGGACTGGCAGCAAAAATCAATTAATTAATTACATCTCAGATCCACTGGAAAGCATAATGGAAATCAAAGAGAGCTAGATTATCCTGCATCCATGGAGGAAAGGCTTTGGTCAATGGTACTCCTTTTCTCTTTAAGATATCAGGGTTTAAACAAATTTAAAAACAAAAAGAAGATGAGGACGAAGAAAGTAAAGACTGATGTGAGCAAGATCATTTCTCCTAGTTGGAAAAGCTGAATCCTTCCTTGACTTGAGTCATCCTCTGGGACAATGTCCATCTCTGGCTCCTGCTTCCATTTTACCTTTGGAGTTCTCCAGTCCTGGGGTTTTCCTGCATCAGTCCTTCTGCAAAGCTCTCCCTATTTGCAAAGCACCACACATCACCCACAAACAACCCCACAAATTCAGGTTATGAGACCTCTGGAGAAGGTTTAGAAGGTCCCCCAGGGAGCTGTTTCCATAGGACTCGAAACGACATGGCAGCACACATCCACATCCCTCTGGGGAGCATGCACATTTTGCTGTTTCATCTATTTGGACAAAATTATGTACCGGGCTTGGTTTTGCTTTGTTTTTTTACTGCCCAAGGTACAATTAGCTAAATAACATTACTGACAGTGATTAGCGGGTGCTAATTACAATAGGATTTCTGTCAAATTACATGTTGCATAAATACGGCCTGACAAACTAGTTCAATTTTTAGAAAAGAGGGAGGGAGCAACAGGGCTGGGAGCACGCGTGCTGCTGGCAGGCATCTCGCGGGCAGAGCAGGGTGCGACACAGCACTCTGTTAACATGCCTCCAATCTTTTGCATTATTTCAAGCAGGAGACTTCCACTGAGGGATTTCTGCCTGGGCAGGATAATAACACTTGGCCTTCCCAGTTGCAAGATATGGAAATTATAACAGTAGCAAGCGCGTGTGTTTGTAGAGGGTGCCAAGAGCTTCCCAGCTTGGAAACCTCCTGCTGCCGCAGCATTTGTACCATGGAGAAGGTTGAATCTCATCGCCCAGGATGCTTGAGAAGAGCTGGCTGGCATTACTGAGAACCTGCGCTGCCCTCATTGCATTCCCAGCAGTGTGTCGGTGCCGTGGTGCAGGGGAACGCACTGCACGCCCTCGCCAGCACCCCGCGTGCTCAGCCCATTCGTCAGCGCCACGGCGGAGAATAAATATTTATAAACGGCTTGTCAGCTCTAATGTGATAAATTATCTCCAGTCATCACAGAGGTGGCTCAAGATGTGTTAAGCCAGTTCTAAACATTTGGTTAAGAAAACGCCTGAGAGGGAACAGGACTGGGGAGAGCAGGAAAAAAATGCCTGCTGCAAGAAGACCTCACAGTGAAGGACAAAACATCTTCCAGTCTGACTTTGCACGGTGCTTCTTGCCCCTGGTTTGTGAAGTGTAAGTAACCTGCTGAAGTACATTAAAACTCTCTTGACTAACCCCAGTTTATTGTAAATATTACAGCAAATCCATTGTAAACAGCAGCAAGAGGCTTTTGGGAACCCATTAATCAAAATAAACTGCTCTGGAAAATGCCTCTGCTCAGCTTGTTTAACTAGCGCTGCAGCTCCATACTGCATAGCTGATTTCAAAATATACAATTTATTGCCTTGGATGTCTTTGCTCAGAGCTAAATCTAAATTCCTCTGGGTACTTTAACATACAGTTAATCAAAGCACAATGCCACCCCTATCATATTTACAATCTGGCAGGCAATTAGTCAATAATAAATAAAATGCATTGGAAAGACAAATGATATTACTGTGTATGTATCAATGGGCTTATAGGCTCAAAAGATTTATCAGTACCACTGGAGAGAATAAATATTTATAAATGGATGTGTCACTCATAAAGTGATAAACTATCTCCAGTCATCACATGAAGAATGCATATTTTCAAGTTGACATACTTTATTATCTACCTAATCATTTTTCAAAAGGTGTTTTTCAACTTTATTAGCCATACTTAACAACTGGAGGAACTTATTATCATCATCACTGAATTGAGGTTGTACAGCAAAGCACTGCTCACGATTTGGACTACAGGTTGTAAAAAGAGAATATATTTTCTTTCTTCTTTGTTATCCTTTGGCCACAAATGAGTACCAAAAGTCCTGAAAACTCTATTTCTGTGAGTAGAAAAACTTAAAAAAAAATAAAAATTAAAAAAAGTCTTCCCTGAATAAAAAATTTCAACAGTCAGAACGTTTAAAATCCAAATGCCATCGATATGCAGATATTTGAAACCCATCAGGACTCAAAACATTTTGATTAGCTCTACCACAGTTTAATACTGCGAGGGAGCAGGATTTGAAACACGGGTACAAACAAATCTTTTCTACGATTCTTTTCTCACCACCTCCAGGCATAGGAGTCCTCATACCCAGTTCTGCTGAATTAAATGAGTGACTTGCAGTGTCAGAACTAAGTATGTGTTTTAAAACCTACCAATTTTTTGTATAAATATTTAAACAGGAGTGCTTTTTAGCAAAGTAGCTTGTGTTAGCAAAAGTGTGAATGAAGTTATATTTGTATAAAATGTTTACACTATAGCTGTATTTGCGGAGAAGATTTAAGCCAATATAACTGCACCCACACTTAGAAGCGTTCACAGAAATAGCACAGAAAAGAGTAATTCTTTTCTGCTTACATCCTCACAAACAGATCATTAGCTACTGATTAACTCGACCATATTTATTTATAGAACTCTGATTTTCATTTTATACTATTTTATTTTATTGACTGAACAGCTAAAGGTATATATATTATAAAATATCTATGCAACAGTTTTAAGACCATGAGTAGCCCAATATCTGAGGTTTAGCTGAGAAGAGACAGGCAGGATCTGAATTCATGAATTAGCCCAGCAAGGTGCTGCAGCACCGCCAGGACAGATGTTTGCATGTTTGCCTGTGTGCTCTGATGCTGCACCTCTGGGTTTTCCTGCCTCAGGGGATGGAGCTCTGCTTGGCTTGCACATTGAAACTTGTGAGTAAGCAAGGGAAACTGGATATTCTCCACATCTGCGGGTCTGCCATGCCAGTTAGACCTGATAAAATTTTAAGTGCTCCCTTGAATGAAGTTTTTTAAATGCTGCTGTTGTTATCCCACTCATTTTACATTTGAGTTTGGCAGCAGATGCCATTAGTAAACATTCAGTGTCAACAATGTCATGATGTTGCTCTTAGAGCTGTGTCAAGTACCGTAGCATGATCTTGTTGCATTTAAAATTAACCACAGTAGTAAGGCTGTGCCAATTCCTCGCATTAGATACAGAATCGAGCCAGTAAATGTGTCAGGTGCACAGAGCGTGGTTCAAGAATAAACAAGCGACAAATGAAGCTCCATTCTTGTGTTGCTTATTCCTTTGTGCCACGTCTTGTCATGCAAATTAATTGTTAGAGAAAAAGCCTTTCTTGTGCTCCTGTCGTACTGAAAAACTCTATTTGTGCAAGAGAAACCAGAGATAGTAGCTAGCTAAATGCCTGTGGACCTCTGGGAGAACTATGAGACAGCCACTTAGAACCTGGTTTTCAACTTCTCATTCATTATTCTCAAATTAACTTTGGAGGCAGGACAAGGAGTTCAGCTAAACCATGCAGATTTGTTTATCTAGGGAAAAAAAAGAAAAACATTTTAGAAGCACGTTGCCCAGGCCATGCCAGTTAACAGGCCTCTGTTCAAATGCGCCTTTTTTCCTGATGCAGTCACAGAGTTTTTCTCTGCAAATCATTTCTCAGTGTAAATCTTCAGCTTCTTGGAAACCACATGACTGATGGTCCTCAACGCTCAAGCTCCAAATAATCTATTGCACTTTAGCTGCAGAGTTGCCCACTCAGCATTATACACAGCTCTCTTTTGCACCACTTGTTTTACGAGGTATAATACCAGTTTTACATCCTTCTTAGCTGAGGCTCTGACAGTTTTTTTCCTCTATGATTCAGACTGGGGAAAAAGAAATGCATTTGGTGAATTGAGAAATGCTCGTGTTAGACTGTTTTCATCTTGCTTATTCACATACAGACAGAAAAGACTTAGGATGGAAACCCCAAAATGTGTGTGCAGGAGAGCTGCGGCAGAGGCCTGGTGCACTGAAAACACAGCAGTTGGCCCAGGCTCACCCAGACCTGGCCCAGGACCCAGGGCTGCCACCTGCAGCACCACCCAGTACCAGTGGAGCACCAGCTGGCTGCAGCACTTTGAAGGTCCTGAGCAAGCATGACATTCACCACCGACTTTTTTCAGTTTGCCTGTAAGTTTCTATCAAAACACCTCTCTCAATAAGTGGGGCAGGTAGCGATTCCTACACCCCACTTCTCAGCAAGCACCACGCTTCCCAGGTACGTGCACGGCTCCATGCAGGGGAGCAAGGCGCCTTCCAGGAGCGCAGCACCAGGTGCACACGCCATGCCTCGCTTCTCTTCCAGCCTGGGCTCACTGCTGCTGCGTGAGCTCCTGCCAGCACCTTCCCCAGGGACTGCCCTGGGGCTTGCTCTTCTGCAGCACCCATGCCAGACACCAGCCCTGGCTCTTCCCCACTTCCCTCCAATGCTGGGAGTGAGCACTGCTCACCGTGCTCCTTGCTGCACTGCAGCCAGCTGAAGGCACCCAGTCCCTAGGACGCTGCTAGCTTGTGAACAAACTTTAAAAAGCTGTGCCTCAGCACCACATGGAAGAAGTTGTGCTCCAAAGCAAAGACAGGTTCCCCAAGGACACACTGTGCTCAGAACCAAAGGCAGATTCCCAAGGGATGCACACAGCAACACCAGCCTAAATCACTCAGGAGAAAAGTCCTCCCTGGGCCTGCCCATATCTCAGCTTTTTCTTGGGCAAAAATAGCAGATAGCAGAGCAGCCTGGAATCAGACTTCTGTTCTTCACTCTTACTGTTTCCAGTAGATGCACACAAGCATTACTTTTAAACAAATAACCTCCTCCCCCTCCCTCTGAAGCAGGAGCAGCACTGGCAGGGAGGAGACAGCAGGCTGGGTGCTGGTGCTGTGGGCGAAGGGCAGCTGCAGCCCTGCTGCCATGTGCCCACTGCAGGACATCCTACAGCAAGGCCAGACAATCACACACGGGGCTGGGATTTTGTTTGTAACGAGGGGTTTGGCAAGTCCAGCCACCTTAAGAGCTTCTGGGGAAGAAAAAAAAAAAAAAGAAAGAAGAGCACAACAACACACTGCTCCTGTTTCATAAGCATGCCAGAGACCATTTCTTGTGAATAACGCCTCTTACGCAACCCGGGCACCATTACATCAGCGACCAGAAAAACTGCCACGGCGGGGTCACCCCTGTGCCAGCAGGCACGGCCTTGCTTCGCGCAGCCAGGGCGAGGTCTGCAAGCTGCCTGACCCACTGGGGGTTGCTAGGACAGAGGGCTTGAGCAGAGCTCACAGCACCGAGGAGTGGTAACGGAAAGTGCTGGGGGCAAAATGATGTTAAATCTTTGAAATCGGCAAGCTTTGCCACCAAAATATTTCCAAGAGACAGCTGGTGACCTGCAATGGATCGCCTAGGTACCTATAGCAAAGCCAAGGGACGAGGAGCTTCCGCGGGTGGGGAGAAGCAGGAGGCAGGGCTGCTGGCACTGCAAAAGGCTGCCGGGCTGCTTAGGGACAGACAGGGCCCAGATGGAGAGATGATTCCTCAGTTAAGGACTTCTCAGCAGAAGACAGGTGTTGAATAAGATGGTGTCAAGATTGAGAAGGACGTCTGAAGGAGCTAATTCCTTGCAGCAGCATGCTATGCAACCCTCATTTCACTTCTAGTAGGTGAACAAAATTGCAAACAGCTGGTGGATTGTTGGAAGATCTTAAAACATTCCTTTCAAAGGTACTTTATTACTTTCTTAGAAATAAATACGCATGCCATACATTCCCCCCTCTTGCAGACACAATGAACTTATATCCCAGGGACTATTTTTGTTGGTGAATTTCACATTCACTGAAGGCAAATTTCTGATCTGATCTCTCTACAGCAGCAAGACTCCATTTTATTCCCCAGCACCACCTGGTTGTTGCCCTTCCCCAGGTGAAGAAGTGCCTTCCTCCATCCACAAGGGATAGGAAGGTGCTCCCCACACAGCTGTGCTGTCAGTGTGCTCACGGCCCCTCCAGGGGCAGAGCATCCCTGCCCAGCAGGGAGCTGCCAGGGGGTTCTGAAAAGTGAGTGGAAAAAAATGATTACTTTATGCATGAGGGATTTGCTTCAAACACTGCTGTGAGGACTCCCCAGAGGTCCTAAAAGCTAAGGATAGATTTAAAAAACTGCGTTCTTGCACATGGAGGGAGGAGCTGATGACTGCAGAGTTCCATTCTTTATAGAAAAGGTAAGGAACAGAAAGGCAAAATGAAAATTTTCAGCTCACACTGTGCGCCCCACATGAACATTTTGCTATCACGTAACTTACTGCAGCCAGAACTTACCACAGCACCTTAACCACCAGTAGGTAACAGATGGACACAACCAAAGACACGGTGACGTGACCCTCGGCAGTGAAGGGCATGGCAACAATGGCATACAGCTGCTGGAAACACTGCGACCGGTGGGGGACACGGTACTGCGCCTTGTGCATTTTAACACACAGCTTAATTGAATTCATTACGAGAACCACATCCCCATGTTATGAATACCATACGGTATTTTGCAGCTGGGGTCATTACTCAGCTTCATCAAAAACCTGTAGTGGCTAGGAATGAGCTATAGCAATGGCACGTAACTTCTGCAAGAATATAGCACAGCATATTGCTGCAGACAAGTACGTGCAAAGTCAAGAACAAAGTAGGGGGCTTCAGGTTTCTTAATTTTAATGGCAGTTTTCACCTGTCAGAAGCAGAAGCTCTTTTGACTATGGATAAAACAATACTTATATAATAATTAGCAATTACAAGCCCTTAAAGTACAAGGTCGATGCCATTAACGTACCTACAGGTGTGTATTACGTCAGTGAGAGCTCCAAGCTCAAACATTTCAGGGATCTGATGACACCTCAGAGCCGTATTGCTGCCAGTCCCCCTTGTCTTCTGCTCTCCAGAGGGCAGAGAAGGGCTGGGGGCTGGGGAACTGTCCCCCTGCTTGCAGGGATGATGCTCATTGCATGTGGCAGCTCAGGCCAGGCAGGAAAATGTTACAAGCTCCTTTACAAGGCAACAGCAATGCTTTTTTTTTTTTTTTTTTTTTTTTTTTTTCCCAACACACAGCAACTAAATACTCTTCCTTGTACTAGCTTGATAACGAGTGGCTTATATTTCCCTCTTTGTACGACATCAGTCTCTAGGGACCTCTGTTGCATTACGCACACATGCATGCATACACATTTACATCTACTAAAAAAAATCCTGCTTGAGCTACACCAGTTGAAAAATACCTTGGTCCTGCAGTAAAACTTTGTTCAGCAAGCCAAAAGACAAAACCCTGAAATTTCAACCTGGCAGATTATCCCTTTCTTTGCAGTCTTTTTCCTTTCCCTGTTTCAGAAGAACAGTCACTCCAAGCATCTCCCTTTCCTGCCTCGTGTTAGGTGAGGGTCTCTTTGGGATGCAGTCACATTTCCTTTAAGTTGAGATGGGACAAAACTGAAAAAATCTGGAAGTTTGGCAGTGGTTAGATCTGAAGCTTTAAGCTGAGACACTCTGAAGACTGAGAAAAGGAAATTTCACAGAATAGGAGCCACAAAATATATATATATATATATATCTGTAATCAGACTAATTTGATAACCGATTTGTTCCAGCCACGCTCTCACCCTTGCTTTTGAAATGAATGTTCTTTGGAGACAAGTGTCAGAGCACGGGGCTGCAGTGTGAAATCCATTGCGAGCAGAGCCACCAGATGTGTTTGCTTTATGGACTTCGGATTTCCTGAGCCTCTCGCTTGAAAGCATGTGTCTGTTACTTGAGATCAGGAGCAGCGCATTTAGTGGCTAATGACCAAATCAGAGTTACTTCTTGAGAAGTTTCGGCAGATGAGGTTATTTATAGTGGATTACATGCCCAATTCAAGCAGCTTGAAATTTTCCAACAGTTACTTGGTTCACAGACTCACTACTTAGATGCAAAATAATCTAATATGGCTATCATTTTTAGGTATAAAAAGTCCATAATGTGCCAAAACATGTCTTTTGTGAGAGTCTTATAGACAAGCCCATGAGATGCATTAAGCTCTAGAAACACAAATTTCTGTAAATGCAAACTGGGAAATTATCTGTTTGAGGCAAATCCTAAATCCCTAAGCCAAACATGTGCATCTGTAAAAGCTTGGTTTATATGGTCGTAAAACTCTTGTAGGAAGCGTACAGTCTTTGACCCATAAAGAAGGCTGGAAAGAGGAAGCCCACACCGATTGTGCATTCAGCGTGTGAGATGGTGAGCAACATTCTTATCTGCTGACTTCCCCATGAAACGGTTTTAGCGTCGCACCAAGCAGCACTGCATATGTGTCCTTATTTATAGAACTTGCTGGAATTTCTATCATACCACGGTTTAAAGTCAGTATTTTAGTTCTCAACGACTCTTGCTCACACCACACGCGCTCTCCTGGGGCTCACAGCCCCGCATCCAGGGAATTTCATCCCCACCTTCCCAAACCTCTCTCACCTCCTTCCCGTTTTGAAAACCATTCCCACCCCAAAAAAGCAAAGACCCGGGCAATGCTGCTACTTTTACAGCTTATCTGAGAGCACAGCACAAAGGCAGGCCACAAATTTCTGAAGCAACCTCGGTGTAAATTGATGACCAGGCAATAAACCTGTCTGTAGATAAGTAGAGCAGTTTGCATATGCTTTTGTGCATGCACCTGCCTGTTCTGCGAGTCATCACTCATTTCACAGCTCATTTCGCTGACTGCGGTCTACAGGTTTTATCTTTTTAATTGGGCAAACAATACACACCTTGTCTTTGCACATAAAGTCCAGTGCTAACGTGCATGACTCCTACAGGTTTTTTTTCAATCAGCTCTTAGTAATAAGGTACATGCTGTACTTTTAAGGTGGATGCGCTCCCTTTTTCGCCCGTTCCCTATCTGCAGTGCAAACACTCGAGTTTCTGCAAATATTTTGATTCTGTCTGAAGGAAATCTTCAGAAGCTGATGTCTGTGTCCCTTACAGCCCCGGGGAAGACTCCCTTCAATGTCAAGTGGCTTTGGGACATACCCAACAAGGCCAAAAACACAAGACCAGAAGTGTGAGCCCCACTTCACCTCCAAGGACCCTGGAGCAGATGAAGAGCAGCAGCAATGCAGCAGTTACCCTGCTTCAATAGGAGTCTCTGGGAAGTGACTGTGGGATTAAATACACAAACAGGGCACGGCCCAGAGGCAGGGACAGCTCAGCACACATCAACCACAGAGGGGACAGACCCCATAAGTGCTGGGCCATAGGGGAACAGCTCGAACACCACACATGCACCCCACATTCTGCAGCATGATTAGTTCTTGGTGAAGGCATGCCGAATTAAGGGGGGGAAAGTGCTGCCTTTGTTCTGGGATGCAAATGAGCATCTTTTTTAGAAGCTGAGAAAGAGCCCCAACTAACAAAAATTGCACATTGACTGAAATAAGCCAGGCTGCCTTTCAGATGTAGACTTCAGACGGAAAATGAAACATATCAAAGTGTCTGATTTGACGTGGCTTGCAGCTGCAAGGCAAAGCGACTGTCCCATTTTTTTCCCCCGAGGCGAACACTCAAGATTTTCTTGATCTTATCGTTGTCTTTCTATAAGTCTTTGAAAACCATCTGTAGAGATTCATAAAGGGTATTTGTGTTTTAAGTAAACTGCAGAAGTGATCTATACTGAACAGATGGAAACAAATCAAAAAGCTTAACAGGATGCAGAAAAACAGCAACACTTAGAAAAATACTGGATATGAATGAGTAGGCAGGTTGCCTACCATTTTTATTACATTCAGGGTGCCATCTATTACCCCTCGTCCTCTCTGCAGCTGGCTTGGTCAGCGCTCACTGATATCCTTCCTCCTGTCCTCATCCACAGGCTGCAGAACACTCCCCAGCCATACTCGTTCCTCCAAAGGACCGTGGCTTGGTTGGGATCGTCCTGCTCGTGGTCAGCACCTGAGCATAACACAGCTGGTTCCAAAATACTGCCTGGGACAGCAGGGGGCTGGCATTTTTCACTGCTTCCCAAGACACTTCCAAGCAGATGCAGTGGGGGAGAAGAGTGCTACCGATCAATCTCAGCCCTGCTCTGCGAGCTTGTTTGCGTGTTCAGGGCGGTGTTTTTCTGCCACACCATTTCAAGGAAGCACCAGACTGTTTCCTCAGTAACATCTTTTCATAGAAGACACATTAAGGTACAAAACGCATGTTCCTGGAGTGAGTGGGTGTTAATGGGACTTCCTGAGTATACTAACAAAAGCAACAGAGAAAGAGAAAAAAGCTTTTTCCTGTGTTTCAGCCATTTCCCCTGTTGTCAGCAAGGCCCTGCATCTTCTGCTCTCTCTGCATTACTCAGGCTCCTACAACATCTGCCCAATTTCAGACCAGCCACTGCAACCCTGAGCAAAAACTGCTCTTTGTCACACCTTCACTGCAAAGACTTTGTGTACCAGCACGGGTCTGCTAAATCCTGCTGGGATGCAGACAGGGAAGGGACCTGTGGGTCTGCAGAGCCCAGTCCCTGCCAACAGCAGGTATAATCCCCCCCATAAATTTATCAGCCTCCATCATAAAACCCCACAGGCTCCACACATGCTCAGCCACAATGTTACCATGCAGCTGCTTCATAACCCACCCCTCTGGTCATAGCAATACCTGTTTTATTTCCAGCTTACGTTCATTAATGGTGAGCTTGTACCTTTTTTTCTCCCCCAGAGGTTAAGGTAAATCCCGCGTGGGAGACCTGGGAAGATCTCTCAGGGATGGTTTCCCAGCAGAAAACTGCTGGAGTTACATCAAAGCACAACTGCTTTGTTTCTGTAGGATGTTACATGACAGAAGTTCAAGATAAATGTGTGTTTCCATTGAGCTACTTAATTTATTATGAAGACAGAGGTTCTGCCTTAAGCATCCCGGGAGGAGGTGATGTTATCCTGCAGCCCTGGCTCTCCCCCAGGAAGGACACTAGGGATGGACACCAGGGACAGCCCTGGCCCTTCAGACTGGGTCCACGCTGTGCTTGGGGTACCCAGACACTCTTGTGACAAAAAGGGCACAAGAAAAGACCACTTCAGATGAAGAAAAGATGGGGCATGCTCTGACCTGGGCACAGATGGGGCTGCAGGGCTCCAGCATTAGCAGCTGCAGGGACAGACTGATGCGTAGGCATCTGTGATGGGGAAGGCCCCTCAGCCCACCACATGTACTCAGTGACCTCCAGGGAAATCTCTGTGGTGCATCAGGCATCATTTCTCACCAGTTTCCTGAGCTGTCACACTAGGAAACAAAGCACATCTTCGTGTTTCTGTGTCCCTCCCATCGGGGCTCACTGCCTTCTCCAGAGAGGAACAGGCAAAGGCTGACTTCCACCCCTGCCCAACAGACTACACTCATGAGACCGTGTACTGGTGACATCTTGGGGCACTGTCAGGCTCCTTTTCCCCCTGACCTGGATCTTAGCCAACTCCCAGCTCTGCCCCTGAGCAGAGCACGAGGTGTCCCACGCTGCAGCCCCACTGGACCTTTGGTATTTGGATCCATGCGAGTGAAGATTCACACTTCTTTCCACCTACCAGCCTCGAGAGCCTTGTACTCAAAAATAGAGGCAATACTGTGACTGGTATTTTTAGAAAGGGAATGCATATGTAAATTATTCCCCTGAAAATGTCTCTGTGCGTCAGACTCTCCCCTGACTCAGAGAACATCCCTTCTCTTTTCCTCAAGTACGCACTGCGTACAGCGGAGCTGAACATCTCGGGGAGTCTGGCAGCCACGAAGGTTGCCGCAGAAGTGATTCATCTCCCACATCTTTCACAGCTTCGGGAAGCGGTGCGAATTCCTCTGCCCCCGGCCCCGGCTGCTCGAAAGCTCCTCGACTTCTCTCTGTTCACGGCCTCACACAGGTGCAGTGAGGAGCAAGGAGCGGCACTGCTTCCCTCACCCCCGCGTCCCAGCCTCTGCTGCTGAGCCTGCGGTCCAAACACCTCCTGATGGAGGCCCAGAGGCCACGGCACGATGTGGCTGAGCAGCAGTGAGGAGCCCCAGCAGCCTCCCTCATGGACCACCCCCGCTTCGAGACCAGTGCCATGCACTGAGCTGGGGAATTCAGCCAGCAGGCATCTCACTGCTGCCCTCCACTTTGGGAAGTAAACAGCCCCGTCCCCAGCGCTGCGTTCGATCGCTGTCCAGAAGCTATTAGGAAGCTAATTAAAATGAATAGATCACTTAAGCATTCAGAGTTCATATCACATTAATTCAGCAGTGTGAGATACAGAGAGAAAGACAACGGCTGCAGAAAAGGCCAAGGACGATACAGCAGTGTTCCTTGGTGTAGGCTTTTTTCACCCTTTTCTTGTAATGCAAAAGATAAGCCTGTCTCCTGCCTTATCTAGATACATTTGTAAAGATTAAAAACATGCTTCTTTTCCTTTGCATTCTGCTGTAAATGATTATCCTGTGGTGTCATTAAGTAGGGCGCTCTGCCAGCCTTAGGGCTCTGACTTAAGCCATAAAAATGGGGAAATTGGGAGTGAAACCTGCAGCTGCCTGCACGGGACCAGCCAGGACCCTGCCACCCCTGTCCTCGCAGGCAGTGAGCAGCAACACAGCCAGAAAAAAGCTGGCTGCAGGAAAAGCTGGCTGCAATTACTGCACCAAGATGGGGAAAGAAAGAGTTTTCTTGCTTATTTGCATTATTTGGGAGTAGGGCCAACAGCAGCTGTGCAATGGGGTAGCTCCCAGCTTGGACAGCTCGGTGATCTTACACCCAAAAGCCAATTTGTGCAAAGCTACCAGATGGGAGCTGCAGTCTGCAAAGCTGTGGGCAGCATGCAAGGAGGTGGTCCCATGGAGAAACCCCAGTCCCCATGAATATACCCAAAACCCCTCTCAGCTAGAGCGATGGGATAATCAAGTCAGATAGCTCAGAGGATGGGAAATGGGATTACACACTGTAAAACACACTCCGAAGATTAGCTGTTGGGTATCCTCAGGGCCATCCCTGCAATCTACAAGACCTGGATTTTCTCTGCCACAAAGATCTGTTTGCAATGGTACGACATGGAGCATACAAAGAAAATCCAGTAGCGCCTGCGATGCAGCTGCCCACCTCTCACCGAAGGCTTTATGTCGCCGTATCACTGCAAAGTCCCATGCTTCGTGTCTCTTTTTAAATCTGACACTGCAGGCAGTGTCAGATTTAAGGTTTTAGGTTTGTCAGATTTTAGGTTTTAGGTCAGATTTAAGATTTTAGGTTTTCTGTTGTTACCTGAAAACATTCTTGGGTCAGAGAAACTCAGCTATAGGCAGCCTGCTGGAAAACCATCTATGTTTGTACCCTGAAAGCCTGTGGTCATTGTCTTACCTTTTGGAGCTCTTTAGCTTAAGAAAACCTAACCTAAGGAAATGCATTGCTTTGTCACATTCCAGAACAACACAAATTAATGTATTGGTATTAAAAGACCATGAAAAATGGGGTTAATTACAGAAACGATGACCCTTACATAGAGCAGCTCAACCATGGGCTGCTATAATACATCACAACATTAGGAAGAGCCACTTACTGACACAAAACAGCAAATAATAAATAATAAATAATAAATCTATCAACCTAAATTGAACCTTGTGTAATGTCCTGACATAACATAGATTAATTTGCCTAATCCATCATTTGTTAATCCTTCATGCCCAAGCAATGCACGTAAGTGCTCCAACAGCGACATCGGTGTCTATTCATACAGCCATGGTGACCCATGTGCAGTTATCCAGAAGACCATCAACCCAATCTCCCACCCTTCACAAGTACTGCCAAAATACAGTCAGCATTACAGTATTCCGCAAGTAGAGGCTGGATTACACAGAGAAGATGATCACTGCTCTTGGATTAACCAGGTCGCAGCAAAAGTGCTGCTCCTGGGGCCACCCGAGGGGTTCAATTGCTGGATACGGGATGCACGAGCTCACATGGGTCAGCTGCTGAGAAGTGGAACATCCCATCTTCTGGCTTTAAGAAGCCAGGAAAATAATGATCATGGTTTTATATCATCAGTAACTAAGACGATTAGACTAGACTAAGCATACTGTTTGCATTATATAAATAATAAATGCTAATATTCAGTGTTAAAGGAAACGAGCTGTAAGACATACTAGTAGATTTATACAGTGAAGCTCAATGCAACAAAGCTTGTGCATTATAGTGTGGCCCTTGATAAAAGGAGTAAATTATGAGGGTTTTTTAGGTTCTAAGTGTATTTTATCCTGGGGCTGTTTGGGGTTTTATGGCTGTATGAGAACTAAAGCTCAAAACAGCAGACCTGGGGAGCCATGGGTGATGACAGAGCAGAGGCAGATATGCCCCCCTTGCCAGAAGCATCAGAAGTTGGCAATGCATTTTCGTGGCCACTGAATGCAAAATGGTCTCGGAATAGCCACTGGCATTGAAGAACAATGGCAAACTCACAGCTTTCTGCAGGAACCAGGAGCTGCTGCATCAGTCTCAGCCGTGGCCAGTTCTGCCCGAGCCAGGAGGTGAAGGAGCGATCTCAAAACTGGCACTGAGCTCCACTGCAGGAGAGCTCTGAGCAATGGGCAGGGAGAAAACATTTCCTGGGAGCCCTGTGAGTGCCCATTTCACTCCAGCCGCTTATAATGAGCACCTAAAAGCTCTTACAGGAAATTTATTTTCCTCTGGTACCATGGCACACTTTGGATGGACCTTATCAGAGTGAGCTTGAAAAGCCAGGACAATGCACTTCCTGCCGGAACTGGGGCATTGCTTTAGTCCACCTTATTTAGGGACCAAAGCAGAGGCTCTGGGGCAGTTGTCGGGTTGTCCCTGCTCCCATCTGATGCTGTTGCTGGCTGCACTCCCTCACAGGGCTGCACTGGGCTAACACATCCTCCTGGCATGGCCCCTTCTACCCTCCCAAAATGCAGCAAGAGCAAGGCAAGCCCCTCAGCTGGACATACTGGCAGCACCCTAATGCCTCGTCTCAGCAGGAAGAGCAGCCAGCCCCTTCTGATGAACTTGCTCATGCACCCTCTCTACCCAGATCCACCCAAACTCCCAGACTGGGGTAAAACTTTGCAGAAGATTCTCCAATTATTAAAAAAATGCAGCAACTTTTCCCCAGTTCATACCGAGTGACAAGTTCTGCAGCAGCAGCACCTAAAATACTCCCTTATTAAAGCCATTATTAGATACAAGAAGCATGTCTACTCCCACACGAGAGCTGGAAACCCATGCCTAATTTTAAAGTGAAAGCCAAGAAGCAAACAATGGAAATAATATTTTCCCTCCCAAAACAGATTACTCAAGTTGTTTCTAACTGCTATTGTCAAACCTAATTATTGTGTTCCTTGCAGCACCGCTTGCGTTCGCTCTAATTGTCAAGTGACACACAAGTGACAGCGCCAGAGCTGCCACCAGACCCCACAGCCCTTCGGCACCCAGAATGAGCCCCCAGGCCCTGCTCAGCCGGCACCTCACTGAGTAGAGAGGTGCAAGGGGGCCAGGATAACATATCCCCAGGTCACTATCCAGATACTAATTCAGAAATCCCAGTCCATTTTCTCCAGCCATCCCTTTACCCAGAAGAGCCCGACCAAATAACGCACCAACACACTCAAGCATTATATACGGTTATCGCTGTATAAGTGAGTGTCGTCACATTTAAATCACAATCTGCTCTGGCTTGGAAGTCAGCCCTGCTTTGAGCAGGAGGTTGGACTCCATGACCTTCAGAGGTCCCTTACAACCTAAATTATTTGGTGATTTGGTGACTGCTTTCCTTGACAGAAGTTTTCCATCTGCATCCGCCACCCTCTAACAGAAGTTACTTATTGCAAGACACGAGAAAAAAGGTTTAATAACAGGTACCTGCCACTTTGAGGATACTTTGGATTCAAAGTCTAAGGGAGGTAAATACATTTAAGAGGGACTGCAGCCTTTAAAGGCACACACACGATACAATCCTGTAGCATTCAGCACAATGCCTGCACCCGGCTCCAGCACGGGCACGACTGCTTTTCTATACACAGCTATTTGATTTTGTAATGGCATCCAATTACCTTTCATAGCATGGGAGACAGGCTTAAATGCACTATTGTATCTTTTTCTCCAGCTGCTAACGTCCAGCTTTGGTTGCTGGAATCAGCACCCAGCCCTCCCTTCCCTGGGCACCACACAGCCCCAGCAGCTGCCCTGGAGGCAGAAGGGAGCCCAAGCACAAAGCGATTATCCCCTATTGATAGACATATTGATAAAGGGCCAGGGCATCACCGTGGTGCAGACTGCGCCTTGCCAAGGCACCCCAGGAGCTAAATCCTGGGGAGCAAAGTGGCCCCACCTGCACCAGGCATGAAAGCAGCCCGGCTGCTGTGAGGATCAAGTCGCGTTTGTGTCGTGCTTTGATGTTCCCAGGTGGAAGGAGCTCTAACGGCGCGGTGGAGTGTTGTTTTTACACAAGATTTATCAGCACGGTTAACACACCGCCACAGAGCTGCTAGTCGAGCATGCCCTGAATGCTAATAGGGGCACACAAGATAGGCTGCTGCTGCTGCAGGTACACACAAATGCTCACCTTCAAAGAGCTCCGTGAACGGGAGCACAGCGAGCCTCACCTCTGCCTCTCGAGGGAGAGCTCAGCTCCGCTTGGCCAGGACAGGTTGGAGGTGCACAGGTCACTAACGGGCGCTGCAGATGGGCTTGTGAGGGCAAGGCTTCAAAAGGGATTTAAGTGTCTTATTTCTCACAGACCTTTGTATGGGACTTATGCGTTGTACTGCCTGGGGGAGACATCATACTTAAGCGCTCGAGACTTTTGTGGGTGAGGATGTATCTTATCTTGTGCAGAGTGGTTTCTCAATATTTAACAGGATGAGCTGCTCTATAAAAGAGTTCCAAAACAGAAGCTTTGTCAAATTTCAGCAGAGACACATCAATGAACCCCCACTGATGTCCTAGGGAGATCAAACAGGAGGCTAGAAAAATACAGGGGAAACCATCTGGAATCCTTCAGGGGAAAAGTAGCAAAATATCATAGGACAAAAAAAAAGCTTGATGGGGTATCAGGAGATCATCCTCTCTGCTCCTCAACATTTAAAAAAAATCACTTCAGCATCTTCTTTTAGAAGTCACAGACTATCTTGTGCACTGTTGGCATGATCGTGTCATTTGCAAATCTTTCCAGTATTTGAATTAATACTATTTTTTCTCCTCCTAGTTCTTTGTTCGTTCTCCTGCATGATTTATCTCTTTCCTGGTTGTCTTACATGCCACCCTGTGTTGTCTTGTGAAGGCTCATGGACTACTAGTGAGGTCTCACCTTCCAAAATCATGTGCTATGTCCAAGCCACCCACACCAGACCAAGACAAAATGCCTTCAGCATCCTGCCCATCACCTTCCCGCAGCTCAGCAGCTCCCCAGCTCCACGCTGCCATGGATCGTGAGCCTCACCTCAGCAGTCACTGTTAACAGGCACCCTCTGACATGGCCTGGTTATATGCTTTTAAAAATAGAACAACCCTTAATATATCCCTTGTCAAAATATACCCAGACTCATCCCAGCTTTGCCTGGAAGAAAAGTAACAAAAGTAAATAGACCTCACTAGGTTTGCAGAGAGAGATCTCATGGAAATATCAGAGCCCTCCCCAGATCTCTGCAGACAGCATATTTTACACATCCAGCTGTGCTGTCAGACAGAAAAGCCCAGCAATTCAAATAAATACTATGTCTCTAATCCTTCCAGCTTATTACCCTGCCCCAATATGACTGCCTCCTGAGCTACCCTGTCCTGTGGGAAAGGCTTATTGCCACCGGACACGAGCCAAGGCGGTCTGAGCAGCCCCTGCACAAAGCCCTCCTGGCCTCACCCAGAGCCAACCCCACCTGCCCCACACCACACCACAGCACTAGAGGTACCAAACCCTGCACCCACCAGCACACACATCCCTTGGGATGACAGCAAGGGGGGATTTTCACATCTGGGCAGGCATAGGCAGGTTTTCCCATGCCTTTCTCACACCCAGCCCATCCAAACTCCTTTCTGAACCGCTAGCACAGAGATCCTGCGTGGCTCGTGTATGCAACTAATGCACAGAAGTCTGTTTTTTGTTTAAATAGCTGTGAAAAGCACTGTGTGTGTTTTACCCAGAGATATATTACACTTGATTAGGCGGTGCGCTGGAGCGCGAATGGTACAACAGGAGACGGACGTGCTTAACTAGCGGTTTCAGCCTGCGCGCCGGTATCGGGAGGTCAAGGGAAAGATTAACTATATCTGACTGCCGTGTCAAAACACTCAATTGGAGCATTTATAAACCCACAGAACTAGTTGCCTCAGTCGGTGGAGCAGATTTATTTCCTTCTGCATAGCTGCCTCGAAGCAAACCAGGGCAGTTGCCTGGCCCTTCTTGGCTTTCGGCTCCTTGCAAAGGGCAAGGAGAGCCAAAACACCCAGATCGAGCCACGCAGGCTTCAACAGCTGGCTAGTATCTCCAGCCAAAAGGGAAATGTGGGGGGAAAGCCAGTGATTCTCAGTCACTTCCACTTACGGTTGATCACAGGCAGGTACGCTTCAGCTCAGGAAGTAGCCCAAGTCTCATTTTAATAGAGAAAAATTAATGTTTCCCTGCTTCTCAACAGGTGTGACGTACATAAAGCTTTTCTACCCACTTCTCACATTTTAGGGGAGCTTTATTATTATTATTATTAATCTATAATCCTACAGAAGATGTTTCTGCTGTCATGCAAAACAAGTTGGAGAAGATGCCTACAGGAAGCTCCCCAGAGGTGCCCTCCTGTTATCAACATCAGCAGCCTTTCAGCACGCAACATAATAAAACTGCTATTAGGTTTCCGACTGTACATACACCTCTTGGAGCACAATAATCCTTTTTCACCTCGGTACAAGTGTCCAGTTAAACAAACTGAGCAATACCTGGTGTGAGCGTACGACCACAGCATGCAGCCACTGATGGCCTGTAATGAGACAACTGGGACCAACATTTTTAATTTTTTATATATATAAATATATATATATTTATACGTAACTTTATATATATAAATATATATATTTATATATTTATATGTAACTCTCTCTTTATATATATATATATTTATATATATATATATATATTTATATGTATATAAAGAGAGAGAGAGTTACGTACTCTTCCTTATTTTCTGTGGTTTCAGAATCAAGGTTGATACTTTAAGTGTTTCAAACATGTAAGGAGCAACTTTGGGTCCAGAGGTAGGACTGGTGCAGCTGAGCAGTAGCACACCTAGAATGAATCCTGCAAACACTGCTTCCCAACCCAACCCAGCCACATAGACTCCCCAGCACAAACCAGAGGGCTCCTGCTCTCCATCCCATTGCACAATGTGGGCATGCCCACATATTGGCAGGAGACAGCAGCGGGACTTCTCCACTCCAGTCACCGGAATGTTTCTGGGTTGGGGCTGTCTGGCTAAACCAGATGCTCCATCACCCTGAGCTGTGCTGCAGGGGTGCAATTTTGTTTTTAAGCTGCACTTAGCAGCGTTCTGACTTGCAGGTTTCACTTTTTAATAGTAAACACATTTTGTAGGTGCCAGAGAACATTTCAAAGCATTTCAGTGGAGTCCTTTTACCTTCACAGCCTGGGGGCATATACACTGAAACAACAGCTGAAATCCAATTACTGAGGAATATTCTCAAGTGCATTTCCATAGGTAATTTGTTAGTCTGTTGGAACATGCAAAGTGATTTCTCCCTACTTCTTGATGCTGTACCTCAGGCTCCTTGGTTGAAGATTTCCATCCAGTGGCATTGTCACCACCACTGAAAGGAATCCACACAGCAGCCCTTCTCTCCAGGGGGAAACCTGCCACCCAGAGCACATCCAGCACCTCCCAGGGCCCAGCCCTTACTTGTGACTTGACAAAAACCGGCAGCCAGGCATACCAAAAGCCCTGCCACTACCCAAGCTGCTCCTTGCCCAATCAGTTTGATGCATAAAGACATAAGAAGCCTAAAAGTATTTTTCCTTCAGCATCCTGTTTATTGATTTAGCAGAGAGCTGACACAGATGTACAGTTCTAGAGACAAGCTGTAATGCAATCCCTTCATCTGCTGTCACTCAGGATCACGCAAGCTGGCTGCTGCCTTAAGGCGAGGAGTGGCCACCCTGCTCATTTTGGGGCTGCCGGCCACCGCAGCCACTTGCATGGCCCTCATTAGGGAGGCACCCCCAGCCTATTGCAGGCTTAAAGCAGCTGCCAGACGCCCAGGGAGAAAGCTGCAGAGCACATCATCCACCCTGTCCACGAGTCACCATCGTCACCCACTGGTGAGATACTGCTGGAAAGGGGTCTGTTTGCAGAAGGAGGGGAGGGGGAATTAAATAGGCAAAGTTTGGGTCAGAGTGACAAGGAACGTAATCAGAAAAGAGCATAGATGAAATGCAATGAGTTCTACAGATAATTCAGGGCAAATTAAAGCATCTGAAATCCTACTGAGAGCCGCTGATTCGGAATTATGAAGTTAACTTACGGCAATCATTTTCTATATGAAAGCAATTACAGATGGGTTAAAAGCTTCTGTTATTATGGATTGTGTATGGCTGCCACAGAGGGTTCAATCTCCCCAGATGAAATTTTAGCCTTCATGAAAAGCCGCTATATCCTGTATGCCAAATCTTGTTCACCCATCAGAAAGTCATTGAGCATTATCCATTTTATTAACCAACGCAAATGCAAACACAGCCAGGGAGAGGTAGATAGGGAACATCCTGCTCACCAATAAGACATACACACACAAATTACCATGGTTCATTTCCCAAAATAATCACACAAGCTCAAACACACAGCTGTGATGAATGGCAAATTTCCAAGTCTTAATGCATCAGAAAGCAGAACTATTGTTTGAAGTGGTCATCTCTTCAAAGAAAGGGAAAAGTCAAGGGAAAGCGTGGGAGAAACCTGCAAGCATGGAGCCATCCCCAGGAACAGCCTGGCAGGAGATCCACCAGCCACGGTGTCACAGCCACTGGGCAGGTGACAACTGAACTCACCATCCATGGTGAGATGGAACCACACAGAGGACTTGTCCACAGCCTGTGCCCAAGGAGAGGCAGCCCACCTTCAGGCCAAGGCTTCAGGCCAAGGCAGTGGTGAAGAACACCAGCCTGTCTCGTGGCTCACCTTCACCAGCAGGAGTAAAGGGGTCAGATGGGGTCTGGTGGCACAGCCCTACCTGGGAGGGACAATCCACGCCCTCTCCATCAGAGCCAGCATCCCACCAGGCTCGCTGCCTGCACCAGCCCTAGTCCCAGGTTTGCGTAGCCCACAACCAGAGCAGATGAAACCACTCATCCAAACAAACTATTATCCTGAGCCTCTTCCTTCGTTTTTCTTAATTGGGCTTTATTTCTTGTTTGGTGGTTTCTGTGCTGTTAAGCAAGTTCACAGACCTTTTGTTTCTGGAATGGCAATGAGGTTTTGGTTGAGATGTGCATGGCAATGAGCCGAGTATACAAGGGTACTTCTATTGCATACCTTCCTGGAGGAGAGTCAGAAAAGGAGAAAGAAGGGCAACCTACCACAGACCTGCTGGAAACCAAGTGCTCACACACAGGTGGTCCGTCAGTAGGTGCTATAGTGTGAATATTTGGATTCGTCCTGCTGCAAAGGAGGAGACAGCAGGAGGACAAAGGGACCAGCCTGGCTCCTGGGCCAGCCCCTGGCAGCTTGGTGAGGCTATCAGGGCAGGGAGGCTCTTGCTCCACACCAGCCACATTGGCAAGGGAATTAATACAAGATGGCCAGTGCAGGTCCATAATTGCTGTTAGCTACCAAGTTTTATTTATTATAACTCAGATGGTTATAATAACACGGCAGTGAACTACACAGAGTTGGAAAGACAATGAGAAAGCAAAACTTGCTGCATAACACTTGTGAAGGAAAGCCACAGTGTTGACAGTAAGAGCTAGATGCTGGTTACAGAGGTTGAAGGCAAAAATCCTCATTGGATTCAGCAGTGCCCAGACTGAATCCTAACAAGGGGACCAAGCTGCTTCTCATTACAGCGAGCCTCTGCTCCCTTTTTCCTGGCAGGCCCCCAAATCCTACTCCTCTCGTTCAACCCAGGCAGAGATTTTTTTATCAGGTCTCTAAGCTTGGCCCCAAGGTTCCCCCAAAGGCATTTTTGTGCCCTTTTCAACTACATTAATGGAAGAACGTCTCTAAGCATGTCACACAAAGCCAGCCCAGGTAAGTGATGCCAAGCACCCTCATGGATTGCCCAAGGCCATGCAGAAAGTCCATGGCAAAGCCCAGCTCTTGCCACTTTCTGCAGCCAACATAACCCTTCCTGCAGCTCCTGGCCTTTGGGCAGCTTTTTGTGCTTGTTCCCTGCCCAGGTTCCTGAACCAAAGGTAAAGGTGGTAAGCGGAACAGATTTGCACTACTGGAAATCCTATGTTTAGATGGATTTAGATCCAGGAATCCTCTTTTCCCATGTAAAAAGCTCAATTCAGAGAGATCTTTCAGGGAGGGATCCTAAAGGTGGCCATAAAAAAAATGGAAAATGCTCACTGAGAAGCAACAGGAAGACAAATCTTACCCTTTTCCCCTTGAGATTCTTTTCTATGAACGTTTCCCATGGCATACACAAGAAATTGCACCTATTTAGCACTATTGATCCAGCTTACTTCAGTAACAAACCACATTAAGTTAAAATCAATACCAGCCACTCTTAAACTGATTTAGGAGTGTCCACACAAAGGGGCTCACGCCAATTCAGACAGATCTGTTTTGTTACCAATTTAGTTAAAACGTGAGATCCAGGGGTTGAGCTGTGCTCTGAATGACTTAAAGGCATTAACTCAAGTTTCATCGATAGCTCCCCAAGGGGAGGACACCAAAGGCTAAGAGTCGCTGACCAATGCCCATCTTTCTTGGAAAAACATAAGGTCTCCATGGCTCCAAAAGCCAAAGACCTGGGGGTTATTTTATTGCTGTGGCCCAAACTTTGCACCAAAACAAAACAAAAAACAAACAAACAAACAAACAAACAAACAAAAAAAACACAAACATGAAGGTGCTTGAGCCCAACAGATCAGAAAGCTGCATTTTTATCCCTCTCCCTGGAATATTTACTCTGGGGCTGCATGAATCACAGACAGCTTTGCCCACCATAAATCCACCAGTGCCATGCTTTGCAGTTCATTTTGCTGCAGCATCAAAGCAACCAAGGTTAGGAGATGTAACATGAGAGAGGGTTTCTGGGTGCTGTATATCACAGCAGCCTGGTTGTGTTTTGACACCGTTTGCTGGTTTAATATCTTAGGGTCTGCATGTGTGTGGAAGAGGCTTGAGGTGAGCACCAGGGAGTGAAGCACAAATTTTATCATACCCCATGACATCATAGCATCACAGGCTGCCCTTTGAGCTGGGCTGTAAATCTGCTTAACAGGAACAGAGGAACAAGGATTCTTACTTCAAATGAGATGAGGCTTTAACATTTAATGAAGTGAAAGCTCAGGGGTCTCCATCAGATACCAGCCCATGCAGCTGGCGGACAGACCACAAGGAAACCATACTGGGTGCTGTCCCCTTAAGTGCTGACAAACCAAGGGGAAAACATTATTATTATTTAAGGCTTGAACTTCAGAGGGAAAATTTCATAGAATCTGCCTTGAATAAGTCAGGACATCAGGATTTTTGGAGCAAAAGATTTTGGCCTCAGCAACACCAGCTAATCTATGACAGAGCAGAGAAGAAAGCTTCCCCCTCCCATCCTTATTTGCTGGGATATAAGAACAGTGAGGCCTCTCTGGAAAGACGGGCAGAGCAAGCAAGGTTCCAGCACATGGGGACATTAAGAAACCCCTCAGTGAAAGAAGATAGCTCTAACTCTAGTTGTCATAGAGATGAAAAAAATAGTTGTTTTTTTTTTTTATTTTAAAAACCAGCACTTTATGGATGTTCCTGGGTTCACAATGGTAACAGGGCATGGGAGAGGTTCCAGGGCACCCACCTGCTACTGCAGGACCAACAGGGCTAACCTCCTGCCCAGTCCCTCCACCCAAGTAACCAATACTTCCACCTCTAGTCCCCACAAAGCTCCCTGCTCTTTCATTCCTCCTCCTGCCACCTTTCTCCTCAATCTCCACCTGAAGCCACAGGTATCATTTCCCAGCCTTACTCATTACCTTGGGAGGCCAGGATCAGCCAACCCACTAAAATTCCTCTGAAAGGCAGAAAACGCCACACTTCACTACTGCTCATCCACCTACAAAATGTGCATGTTCAGGCATTTTGCTCCTAAGCTCTTTTTTAGAACCTGCCATTCAAAAGTGGTTTGGGGTTTAAGTTTCAGGCTGTAATTCTGCAGAGCTTTGTGATATTCTGGATACCTGGGAAAGGTTTGCAAATCCTTTTCCCTGGTGTTACCAGGTAATAATTTGTTGCATAGAGAGGTTCAAGAGTCCTACTTAGGTTGATGAATTAAACACAGCGCTGTTTTAGGAACTGAATTGAACCATTTTCTCCCCTCCTTTACAGCCTCAAGGCACTCCAGCTTTCACCTTCTGTTTCATAAAATTTACAAGAATGGGTCTTTTCCCAGAGTGAATAAACAAGGCAAAGAAAACATCTTCCTTGCTTCGCTGTTGGGTACAGAGGTGAGGCAGGATGAGTCCCCGAGCCCTGGGGCCACCATGGCAACAGGCATTCGGGTCCCAGGAGCCAGGCAGGGCTGGCACATGCCACCCCAGCTCCAGGGCACAGGATTTCCCCCAAACATGGCCCAGCCCCTCTGTATCTGCATGTTTCCCCATTAGCTTCTGCATTCTCACACTGGAAGCAAACCCATATGGGAAGAGCAGCTCATGCCTTTCCCCGACACTACACTAAAAACCTGAGTAGCACGCAAAAGGCTGGCTTGCCCCAGGGAGCATGACGGAGCTGGGAGGGCTGGCATCTGTCACCAGGCTTAATACTCAGGCTGAAGGACAGAGCCACCGCTGTGACGTGCTATGACAAGTTTTGGATCGAGGACTCCAACCACACGGCCCCAATTACCATCAGGATGGTATCAGCAGGAAAAGCCAGCACACATCCCACACGGCCATTTGAGGTCCTCCCTGTGACAGAGAATTAAAGAAAACCCTTCCTGGTGGGTGCTGTGGCGCAAGGAGACAGATGAAGAAGCTTTCTCTAGTGAGTACGCACAAATTAAACATTTTCCTGCCCCCAAAGCACCAGTCCTTGTGGCTTCCCCATGCAGGACGTACATGGGGAGGGGAGGCTGGTCAGGGACAGGACCACCAAGAGGGTTGCACTGGTGGGTGAGCACAGCAAGGCAGCTGGTGTTGCTTAGAACAGTGGTATGTGGAGAAGAGTTAATGAAACCACACCCTTATCTGCACAGAGCCCACATCTGGAGAAGCTTTTACCCCTGTGATTTATATCTTCAGTGCCGAGTGCTAAAGCCACATGACGATTTAAGCGCCTGCACTGATGATGGTGACAAGGTGGCGTTTAGTCCATCTCTCCTCTTTGAGCACAAGTGGGTTTTTGCTGTGCCAAATGCACTTTGCAACAGGAAGACTTAAAACCCAGTTGCAAAATACACTGGGTGCAGCGATAAGAGACTCACCTGTTTCCCCCACCAGCTGATGGGGGCAGCGAGGCTCCTGCCAGCCCTCTGACTGCTTGCTCTGCCCCCGCTCCCCCCATGCTGCACGGGACATCCCCGCAGTGCTCCAGCACAAATCCCCATGCCTGGCTCCCGGGCCCCTTCCAGCCTCCATGGTATTTACAGCCAGCCCATAATTCTGTTTGGTTCTTGGAAAATGCCACAAACCGAGTCATTTCTGCATTATCCCTGCAAAAGCAATGACAAAATAAGAAAAGAGATTGGGGTTTGTGGTTTCAAAGGCAGCGCTTAAGTGCCTATCGACCACATCCTCACAGCCCTTTCTGCTCTACAGCTCCAGTAGAAGTTAAATACGTCTGAGCCTTCCTGCAGCCCCCTCACAGCCAAATCTCACCCAAACCAGACACCACACTTTGAGCCCCAGGTCAGAAGGAAGGCCAGGGGTACTCCTAGGGTCAGGGTAAGGAGCAAGGAGGGAAGGACGTCCCTTCATGCCGTGATACTGCCACAATGCAGGATGGCTCTGCAGAAGAGGATGCAGAAGGGGCAGAGGCTGTGCCTGCTGTCCCCAGTTAACTCTCCCAGCTGTGCCCTGGCTGCCCCAGCCTGCAAGGCATCCCTCAAGGCCACGAGGGCTCAGAAGTGCCCTGGCTGTGAGTCAGCAGCCTAGCGAAAGGCAGCGAGCAGCTCAAGGGCGCCTGCTTCTATCTGCAGCCCTGCCATTGATTCAGCATGAGAGATTAAGAAAGTAGCTTTACCACATCCTGGCAATATGGGGATTTAAAAAAAAAAAAAAAAAAAAAAGACATTTGTTTAATCAGGATTTGCAGAGCACTGAGATACCCCAGCACCAGTAAGTGTGGGCTATCACCACCGCATGCTTGTCACCAGGTGACAGGGTGCACAAAGCCAGCCCAGGCTCCGCGCCTCAGCCACAGCCCTGATATGTGCTGCTGGAGGTGCCACCCTACCCTTACAACATGCTGCCCAGGGTGTGAGCACACCTGGGACGTGCAGCAGGATCAGGCCTTTGTGGTCATCTTTGGCTCATTGGGCTGCTGCAGGGATGCACCTTGCACCAGAGGCTGAGCACCGGGGGGAAAGGAGTTTCTCCTGCTGTCCTACCACAAAACTAAACCATGGCATCTTCTCCCCCTTACCTTCGAAGCAATAACCATGAGAGAGAGGATTTATTGCTTTTTAACAAGTGCCACAGGACATCCATTTCATTAATTTACGCAGGAGGCATGGGGGGCAGTTCAATAAATTCTCCCAGACTATTGCTTTGAAACAAACAACCCCACATACCCAGGCTGGGGATGTCACAGCAGAGGCTTTTATCCAAATGAGCTATGTTTGCCATGGAATGACTAAAATGCTTCAAGAAAAAAAAAAAAAAAAAAAAAAAAGAGGGTGGAGAGAGAAGCCGCTCCCCACAAAAGGCAACGTAGCCCTGGCACATTGTTTGAACTCCCAGTGGCGTATTAAAAAAATAAAAATAAACCCCCTCTGAACCACAGCTGCATCCTCAGTTGCACTGCTGTGTTATTATAGCTCCAAGGGAGAACGGCATTTGCTCATCTTTTTCTTCTCCCTCCACCCAAAGAGGAGAGCGTGTTCCTTTCTGACAGCCCCATTCAGCAGGTGGCCAGCACAGCTCCACGGCCTGGGGGCTGCAGGGAAAGAGGGGCTCGGGGGGGGGGGGGGGGGGTTCAGGAGGGGACCTCTTGCAGTGCTTTAGTGACCAGGCTGAGCAAGGGAAGGCAGCGCGTCCCCCAGCACAGCAGGGCTGCAGATGCAAACAGTGAATACAAAATCCTGCCTGAGACCGCAGCACTTCTGCAACAATAGAAATAAATAGCTCCACATTTGTTTGTTTAGGAACTTCACTTGTGAGGGATTTGCTCTGTGCTACCGATGAGGACACAGGGATGAGATGCAGGTGGCCCTGTAGACCTCGCTCCTGCTAACACCAGTCCCTGCTGGGATGCTCGGTGCCCTCCCCACTGCAACACCCCAGAAAACCCATAGGAGCAGCTCTAGCAAGGAGAAAGAGGATAAAGAAACACTTTTACCCCATGAAAAGGATGCAGCTGGGCTGGGGCTGCCACAGTGCCTCTGAGCATCACAGCTCAAGAACCTCTTCCTCACCCAGACAGCTCACATCATCAGAAGCAGTGGCACAGACCCTGAAGCAGCACAGGCAGAAGGAAGGAGTGGTGAAATGCCAATCAAGGTTACCCCGCTGATCTGCAGCAAAGCCAAAACTAGAAGTTTTATCTACTGGCACCTACTGTACCACTAGTTTCCATTAGATTATGGCATAATGACTTGCTCTTTAATTGCACAAGCTTCAGGCTTCCCAGTTCCCATTTCACCTTTCCCTTTCATATCACTGCTTCTGCAGAAAGCAAACCAGAGGCAGCCAAATACCAACGTGTGCAAACACATCCCTACCCTTGCCATCCAGAAGAACATATCAAACAAATGTGACATCAGTGGCTCAGGCACATACTGTTCTCTCCCCGTGCTAGTCTCTGCGTTTTATCAGGAACAAACCTTTCATTTGCACACCTATCTCCAAGATCCAAATCTGAGGCTTTGTCTCTCCTTGTGCTAAAAATACTGACAGGCTACGATGGTGAAGCTTGGAGAGCAAAACAAAAAGACATAGCAAAATTAGCTGACCCAAAGCTGGAGACAAACAGACTCACCCATGCTCCAGGCCCACCTGAGGCTTGTTTCAGGACCAGGATTCAAGCTGCAGAAAGTCAACATCAGGTCAGAAGCTCCCAGTTCTCAGGAGAACCAGCCAGGCAGCAGGGAGTATCCATCCTGCAGGGGAGCAATGCTGCTGCAAAACTTCCCAAAGCACACAGCTGCTTTTTAAATGTGCTCCATGTGCCTCTTGGGAACCACTTCCATTTCCTCCATCCCCATATACTCCTTTTCATGGTTTTGTACATCATTGCCAGGAACTGAACTGCAGCCTAGACCTGTACATGAGGTATTTTCCCCTTCAGGCCCTGTGCATCTTCCCTTGGGTCTTCACAGCTTGCGGGCACAGGCAACTCCTGTCCTCTGCCACCCCTGAAGGCAAACATTGAAGGGAGAGCTTGCAAGCATTTGTTTAAACAATTGGCAAATACACAGCTGTTATCAGAAAGTGTTCATTCTGATCAGTTCTGCCATCAGATAAGATGAAAAACAAAGGGGGTTGTTAAAGAGTGTACAAAAGTACATTTTTGGCCAATAGTTACTTTTTAAAGTTTCTAGTTATAAAAAAAGAGAGAATTTCTTATTTATGAAGAGTTTTTTCCCATGTTTTTCCAGGGCTTGTTTATAAAAGCTTTCCATGAATACCAGTATTCCCACTGCCTCCGATTTCTACAGCACCCATCGCTGCAGTGCCTGGGCACCTCACAAGTCTCAGTTAACATCAGCCATCCCAGCAGGTAAGAGCAGATCAACAAATCCACCCCAGCTTCAGGCAGACCCCTATGGGCACCCTGTAATACTACAGAGTGCTACCAGGTCTGAACCCTAAGTGGCTGTCTTTTAGCCCTGAAGTCAATCCTATTGATTTGTCCCCCTCCCCGACTTTTCCCCATGTTTTAACACTGATCCCATCACCACGCCCTCATAACTTTTACTGGGCCGATCTACGTGGGAGCCATAAGATAGCCAACTGCTGATATTCTCATCTGTCCAGCACAGGCTGGAGCACAGATAGATTATTTGGTTAGCTGCTATCCAGCACACCTACAGCAGGGCAAGAGGAGAGACATCCTGAGACAGAGCCTCAACCCTTTCAGCTACCCCAAAGCTCCTGCAAGATATCAGCTGGGATTTGACCTTGTAGCCCCTTGGGCACAGGGCACTCTTACACTGCTTTTATAGAGACAGCATCTCACAGCTATATCATGCAAAAATTATACTAACAAACAGTTGAATTACATGCTATAAGCAAAAACCAACATGAGATTAGGACTACCCATACTTTGCCCTACAGCAGCCTCATCAGGGAGTTTGAGGCTCACAGGATTACAAGCACTTGGATTTACTCTCCCTCTGACCCTCCCAAAAGTGGGTTACCTAGCTTATAAAGCCCTCTCCTCCCCAAGGTAATGCATGCCACCTTACTCTTTTCCATCCAAACAATCACCAAAGCCTCACCCAAAGCAAGGGACCCCAGCCCACAGCCACCCCACAGGCTGAGAGCACACCCCAGAGCAGCCCAGAAATCCCAGCTAGCCAGCCAGCCAGCCTGGGGGGCTTCTTCTACAGCCTTAAGTAGGAGATTGCCAGAACCTCTTCTGCTGACCACAGCCACCTGTCCCTGCTCTCCTCGCTCATTACAAACGAGATACACCCCAGCCAATTAGCTAATAATTAAACCCCACTTCCAAAGCTCAGGAGCTTTTAGGACCCCTGCTCCCAAGCTAAGACAAAGCCTCCTTCTAGCCAGCCCCCATGGGCTGAGCATGTTCAGGTCTCGGGGGGCTGCCGAGCAGCCGGTGCCCACCCTGCCCATGGCCAGGCGATGCACAATGTGCAGGCTGCGACTTCCCCAGCCCCATGCTCGCCTCGCCTGCTGTTCTCCCCTTTTATCTCTCCTCGCTGCTACAGATAAACACCAGCACCAGCAACCAGAGCTCTTGGTCTCCTGCCAGAGTCTCTTCCTCCCTGCAAGTTGTCCATAGGGAGGTTTGGGCCACCAGCCTTTGCTCTGCTGGTTTTTATTTCCAGTCCTGCCCTGACCCCCGGGCTCCCCAGCCCACGTGCAGCTCTGTACCCGCTGCCTGCCTTCGCGGGGCGTGCGGTTTCCCTCACCTGCTCATTTGACAAGCTGTAAGCCTGCTGTTTGCTAAGCTTAGAGATTATTCTGCCAGCCAGGAAACCATGTGAGATCGGTGGCAAGACCTGAACTGAAAACAAAACTCGAGACAAAAGCGTTCAGAGAGGCTGCAAAACGGCTCCGATTAGCAGCAGGCGACAAAGAGGCTTTCACAGGCAGCACACACTGCCCTCCATTAGCTGTCACTGCAGAACGAATTTGCTGAACTTGGGAGCCAAAGGAATGGAAAAAAAAAAAAAAAAAAAAAAAAAAAAAAAAAAAAAGAGTTTGATCCAAGGAGCAAATCCTACCAAACTTGGGCTGGGAGGCAGGGCGGGGGCGGCACGGCTGAGGCTCAGCCTCTGCTCCCTGTCCTCCAGCTGCCCTGGGGATGCTCCTTGTATTCCTCCCACTGGAGCAGCATGTGGACGTGCAGTGACTTGGATTCATTGCCTACAGAAAGCAGCCAGAACTTCCCTGCTCTCCCAGCCCTCGGCCTGACAGCAGCGAGGGTGATGGGGCTGGGGTCCCTTTGGTGCCTGGGCTGGGATGGGAAACGGCTGCTGGTCAGCAGGACGCGACGGCCTCGAGGTAAAAGCAGAAACGTTTTAATAAGAAATGTGCCTCTGAGTCACGATGCTCCAGGGACCAGTGTATTGCCAGGGCTTATCCACCAGCCTTGCTCGGGGACTTTCTTAAGGTCAGGATCTGGGCTTAAAATTGCCCATCTGTGAACAGAATAAACACTTGGTCATGTTTGCTCGCTCACGCTAGAGGTGATTCACTCGTAATAGCTTTCAGAGGGAAAATTATGTGAGTAATACTTTGAGAAAGAAGGTATGAAAAATACAGAGAGGGAAATTTGTGATGTATTTAATAATCATGAGCACTCGCAGAATCATGATCCTCTTACAGAGCCGCTTCCAACAGTCACAATTATTTGATTGCGCTGCTGTGGAGCGTGCTAACCCTAAAATGTTCAGCAAATACATTTGTGTCACTCAGTCCTATCTGTGTTTAGAGAGCATCTTGGAGCACACATTAAACACTTCAGCTGCTGAAGCGAGTGTCAGCGCTGTCCCAGGAGCCTCCGAAGTAAATGATGTTGTTAACCACATCACGGGAAAACCCGTATTCATCTCAGCTCTCTGCAAACCTGGTTTGCAACACCAGAGCCACAGGTGTCAAAGCTGGCACATCGGCTCATTGGCAGCGGCTCGCAGCAGTCGAGTCTGGCAGAGAAATGGCAGCCTGGTACATCTGCCCACCCCTGCCCCACGCAATGGCTTCAGACAGGCAGCCAGAGGTACAAAAGCACCTGGTGCTGGGTTAATTCCCCAGGAGCAGTAGCTGATGTTACTGCTGACAGCTTCCAGCAGCACCCATCAGTGTCCCGGAGCCTGGGGCAGCAGCAGGGAGGCTGGGCAGGCTCCCCGTGGCTGCAGGGCTGTTGTGTTCCTCCAGCTCTTCTGGCCTCTGCAGGTATAATTGCTTCTTAGGAGGTGTCCTGTTCTTACTAACGTGTATAGAAATGCATCCTGCTCTCCCATTCCTTGTTTCCATACATCTGCCCATGTTTTGTGTGGGGACAGCAAGGGATGTGCTGTACTTCCAGCAGGCTCTCTAGGAAGCTTGGCAAGGGCAGCAGGTGCTGGGCTTCCCTGGCCACCAGCACTGGATTAATGACTTTGCAAGGCAAGCTGCTGTCACAAACCTTCGGGGCAGTCCCTAGGGACAGCGCTTTGGAAGTGAGCACATGCAGGTATTTGGGTTCTGCTTTCCTGGGGTGGATGAAGAGCAAACAGGCTGTAGGCAGCTCCAAGAAGGCAAACAAAATCTCTGGGACCAGAGGAGCAAGGAGCTCAGGGCTAGCCTGGGTGCAGCAGGGAGATGCTCAGCTCCCAGCCTTCAGCTCCTCTTTGCTGCCCCTGCCACTTTGCACCAGGAGGCCTTGCACCGCGCAGCACTAGGACTCCTGCCATGGCTGTAATGTAATTTTGCATGTGTTAATTTCATTTCTTGGCTTTGCTTAATATCAAGTTGTTATTCTGCTGAGATCGTAACCAGGAACGGGTGAAGCTGGTTCTGAGAAAATAGCCAAGCCCATGCCTTTCATTTCCCCTCTCCTCCCAGCTGCCGTGACCTTTGCCCATTATTAGAACCAAAATTGAAATAAGCCTTCTCTTTCTGAGGCTCTGAAATGCTCAGCTCTGAGTCAAATTTATGAAACAAGGGAACTGATTCAGACGGCCACAAGCTATTGTTTCGGTTCCACCTTAAAGCGGTTCCAGCTCTGTCAGCTCTTTTCTTTCCTCTTAAAATGTGACTGGGAGCAGCCCAGCCAGAGGCCAGCAGGCACAGGGAGCCCCCAGCACCCCGGCCCCTCAGTGCTGCTCTCCCCACCCCGGCACAGAGGGGACAAATCCTGCCCATCGCCACCCCACTAGGAAACCAGCGCCGAGCTGGGAGGCTCTTGAGGCACGAGCTGCCCTTTGGAGCAGAGGGAGATCACTTCGTGGTGCTGCTGGCTCCCAAAGCAGCCAGAGGCTGGAGTTTTATCTCTTGCAGAAGTAAAGAGGTCCCACTCATAGGGCTGCACCGCTCAGCTCGCCCACCACAGCACGCCTGCTGTTAGCGACCCCCACGGCAAACTCTGGTTATCAGCGCGGCTCGTGCAGCGCCTGGATGAGGACTAATTGCAGGGCTGTAAGCACTTTTTCCGATCTCGCCGTGTTTCTGAACCACAGGTTTGTACTGGTACAGCGACCTCGGTGCAGCCTCACCCATGCACACTTCTCCAGAGCAGGTAAGCCAAGCCCCAAGGGAAAAGGCTATTATGAGTCCTCTGAGTCACGGTGTGCCTTCTCCGGCTGTTCTTCAACCTGATACCGATCCATACTTCTGTTAGAAGCAGAAATTAAGCAGCTGAACAAGTAGCTGGGGAGGCACATTAAAGACTTCTTCATCAAAGGTGATTTCAAAATATTTTCCAACTCTGCCTTCTTTACTGTAAATACACCACCCAAGTTTCTAGGGGCCTTTGGGGTAAGAAGACTGGTGTTGTAAGGAAGCATCTGCTCTGCCAAAGCCTGACATTTGAGGAGCTCCTACTTGCAAAATAGTGCAGGCACCTGTTGTTTGTTTTGGCAATTCTGAAATCACAGCGTTCCCAGAGCCTCCACACAGGCACTGTCTCAGGGAGAGCTCTTGCTCTTGGTACTGGAAGACATCACGTTATCTAAAAAAAAAAAAAAAAAAAAATCTCAAGGTTTCTGAATGGTTTAGTAAAGATTGTGTGAAAAGAAATTCTTTGCAACTGTTATATTGCTGAGATTCAGGCCCAAAGGCCAAAAAAGTTGTCTGCTCTTGTCTTCACTGGAGGGAAGGGCTGCTAGCCGTGACTGCGCTGGCACAGCTTCTGGTCACAGAGGAGGTTGTGGGTGAGGGAAGGAGGCATTTGCCTTGAACCTGCCCATCCCTTAAGTGTTTGCAGCCAGTGACACTCAGGATGCCGCTCATCTCCAGGCCGTGATGGGCTCCAGCCAGGATGACCAGCCAGGTTTGGACGCTGAGGGGTGAATCCAGCCCTGCCTGGCGCTGGGCAGAGCAGCCCACACCACCGAGCAGAAAGCTCCAAAGGAAACAGAGCTCACGGCAGCTCCAGAGCACAGGCGTAAGGTTTCTCATCTCCTTAGCATCTCCCAGGCCACAGGCTGCAGCCAGTAGGAGTTGCACCCACACAACCTGCTGGCAAAAAAAATCCCAAACAAAACAACAACAGCAACAAAACAGATGCTGCAAACCAAGGCTTAAAGCAACTAAGAGCTAGTGCTGGTGTGTATACACGCCGGCTCAGATCTGTGCTGGTGCAGGGCCCTGGCTTGGGGCAGGATCAGAGACTCTGCATCAGGTAGGGACGGTGGGACAATGTCTGCAAGGCTTGTTGTGCTCTTCCAGAAAAGCAGCAACCCCCGGGATGTTAGCTGCGGAGTTGTGCGTGAAATAAGAAGCTGCTGCCTTAACTCCCAGCTTCGCGCCCGAAACACGTTTGTTTTGTATAGCTTTTATGCAGAAAATTTTTTCAGACACCCAAGACAGTTGTGATTACTCACCTTAATGTTCAGCATTTATCCATATCTCTCTCACGGTAGTTAACATACGCAAGTCAGCCAGGCTTAGCAAATCTTTGCCCTTTTCTACATTATTGATCTGACATTTCCTCTGGAGTATTTCAACTGAGAATTGAATTAACGCCGTATCTATGGACATTACCTAGTTAAGACGGACCAGCTGCACAGACTGGCACACCCTTTGCTTAGTCAATCACAATCTTCCTTTTATTAATTCATGAAATCTCGTTCTTGTTTCTTAAAAGTGGAAGATGCTGTTAGTAATGCTAATGAAAACTACCAGGCTCATTACACCCCACGCTCTCCCGCTCGCCCAGGAAGAGCCTTCCCCATCCTGCAGAGGCCCAGCCCTGCTGTTCCCAGGCAATAACGACACGTTGTTTGCTTTTCTCCAGACACATTCTGGGAGAAGATCTGCCAAGATATTAACTGTGTCGTGGCCATGAGCACTAGCCCACTGCTAAATCTGGGGCATCTCCAGGGGTCCCCTGGAACAGCCCTGCCTTCGTCCTGGCACCAGCAGGAAGGAAGCATGGCTGTGAAAGGCACCGTGTCAGCTCTTCCCCTCGCTTCCCGTCTCTTCTCAAGCTTAAACCATCAGGTTATTTCCATGGTTAAATACTCATTTTTCCCTTTTGCTTTCATGTCATTGCAATGCCATTGAAGGATCAGCCGGAAAAAAAAAAAAAAAAAAAAAAGACTTAGAGAAAGATTGTTTGGCTTGAGGAAGAGGTGTCCTCAGCATAGACCCAACCGCCTTCCCGGATTTATAGGGCTTTCTTTGGTATTTAATAAAGATTGCTGTTCTGACAATAAAGAGAAACATCTGCTGCCTTGTAAGTGTCTGGCCTGCTTTAACAGCCTTTATGTTTCCTTCTTGAGAGAACAGTTTGGATTGATTAAGACTCAAGCAAGTATTTTATACTTTGATACATCCCCAGCTCGTTGAAATCTTACCTGAAATCTTTTAAAACAAAACAACGCAAACCAAAATAGTGCATTAAACGAAAGTCTGGAGGACATGTGAAGGTCCAAAGAGTTCAAAGAAGTGCTTTCAAGAATGAAGGCTGGATCCAAAGACATTTGTATTGCTCCAGCCACAAAAGAGGCCTTGGGACGGGGTCTGCACATTGTGCTGCACGCAGGCCAGGATAAAAGCCCAGTGCTGAGGCCGAGTTTGTACATGCAATCGTACAAAAAAAAAAAAAGCCTTATGCAGGCTAAGCAGGGGCAAGAGCCCCAGGCTTTGACTCAGGCTGATCTTCTACCCAGCCGACGAGCAAAGCAGCCAGGAGCTGCACACTGCAACATGGAGCAGAGATGTCATGGGAAGCAGAGAGTGCTCTAACTGGGGCTTTGGACTGGAGCGAGGTGGGCTTACAGTTTATTTACAGGAAAAATTGTAAATACAGAACAAAGGAAACAAATCTACAGTGATGCTTTTTATCACTTGTAAAGCTCTGAATAGGAATCAGTGCAGACTTGTTGGCTCCAAGCATAAAACACCTCTAAGTAAAAAAAATCCTTAACACCACATGTATTGCCACAGGTTATTTCTCCATGGAATACCTAAAAAGAGGTTTTTGCTGTAAGATTTCACTCCCTTCTTTTAAACTCTTCTACTTTGCATTTGCAAAAAAAAGGAAATCTGTGATAGCAGATGATAAATGTTAATGTTGGTAAATGCCCTGTGCTCAGTAAAGTCATGTTGCACTCAGGCAGATGACTGCTCTCTGCGGAAGCGTCTCAGCGTGCAGACGAACCCCAGTGGAGACGAGGCTTAGGGCTGGTTTGATGCTGGTACATGCTCCACGGTGCTGCTCTGCGCCCCGCGGGGACCAGTCATGGGGCAGCAGCTGAAGCAGCCGAAGCAGGAGCATGCAGCCTGCCAGCCCTGGCATTAAGAGCTCACCACCTGAATAGCCCTGCTCAGCAAAAATACATATCTATCTTCTCCATTTCAGAGAGAGCAAAATTATGTGCTAAACTCCCCTGCACATCTGAGCTGATGCAGTTTGGGAATAATCCGCGTTCTTTCTGCTATCAAATGGAAAAAAATAAAATAAAATCCTTGCCTCCACTCACCCAAATCTTCCAGTCATGTCAAATCAGGTGGTATGTTTTGTAACGTGGGCAAAATATGCACTGGGGATTAGGCTGGGACTGCTAAAGCCCTTCCACTTGCAAGATAAGAGAGATGCTTCAGGCTCAGGTCCCTGGGGGTGGATGCGACCCCCCCATGGTGCCCAGCCACAGCCCCCTCCAGCCCTCGTGTGCTGACCACCCTGGCGCATCACCTCCCACCCACCGAGGGCTCTGGCTGGGAGCATCCTCACCCTCTGTGTTTTATTTCCCGATGATGGCTCCTGTGTTAGCACAAACATTTAATTCATTCCCCTCCTGTAGTTTAATTGCTGAAATTACGTTACAGGACTAGAGAAGGACACAAAGCACACAAATCAAACCCGCAGAAACATCACGACATCCACCCATGATCCACCTCTCTTTGCAAAGAGGAAATTACTCCAGGTCAGCTTCTGCACAGCCAGTTTATTCAGCTAAGACAAGAGAGCTGTTGGAGCAAATAATTGAAGAGTAATATGATAAAACACAATATTAGTGCTAACTGCCTTTACAGATTGGCCTTTGAATGAGATATGCTCAGTGCACCACACATGCCCCCCTTGCTGTCATTTTCTTGCTACGAACAGATTTGCTGAAGATTTGAGCCCTAATCTATGCAGTGTAACATTATCTGCCGCGTTCGTATGCTGATATGCTGTGGTTAGACGTAGGCTGTGGCTCCCAGGGGGACTCCATAACACAAGCTGATCACTCCTGTTCCAAATATGTGCACGCTTTTTTTTTAGGGAGAGGTTTTGGTTTTCTTTTTAATATCAAACAAAAAAGAGGCAATGACCTGGCATACAGAGGTTGCTCACACAAGTGGGCTTCACGGTCAGGTCATAATTTACATGATTGCAGAGACGAGGCATCCACAGCTGACACAGATCAGGGAGGCTCCACAGAGCCTGTTGATGGAGCAGCCAGGAGAGATGAGACACCTCTGACCCGCTTTGCACAGAAAATGCGAGCAACCAAGTACAGACCCTCAAACATTATCAATTAGTGCTGTTATTTCTAACATGCTCAAGGTGAAATAATCAAAGTCAGAAGTGTTATCCTGAAAGGGAAGAGCACCTGCTACTCCTTTGGTCACAGCCTCCCATTTGCTTTATCTTCTGCTTCTGACTCTTTAATCTGTTGTGGAATGTCATTTAATTAAGCATTTTCAGAGTTCACTCTAGGCCGTGGGATTATGCTGCAAGCAGGCAACACTGGCCTGAAGTTGTGATAATTAAGGCTGCGAAGGACAGGCTGGCACTTTGTCTAATCAGGGAGCCAACATAAATATGCCAGAGCTGGTGCTAAATATTTCCATGGTAGAAGCACTCTGACTTACTAGATTGGCTTTCCCCTAATCAAGGAATAGAGGCATCCAAAAAGTGTGGGTTTTCAGTTACAAAAAAAAAAAAAAAAAAAAAAAAAAGGAAATGCAAAGGCAAAATGTTGGAAACACTCTTGACACCTACAGCACCGGCCCAAATTTATAACCTTTTAATAAATGATTTGTGAGCACTAGGAACAGGAAGAGGCAGCATGTGGCACCAGTCTTCTACACCTCAGCTCCAAGCCAGCCCCTGGCCCCAGGATGGGCGGCAGTGCCCATCCCACGTACCTGACTGCACCGCCGCCACCGCCGAGCTGCAGCCAGGCCAGGGCTCAGGCTGGTGGGTGTGTGAGCAACTCCAGCAGCCTCACGGAGCAGTCACTGCTTACACTTTCAGGTCAGAGGATACACGGACAGTTCTGGGAGGATCACTGCTCAGACCAAGCTCCCGGTGAGATGTCGGTCCATTTGACTTGGTGATACGGATTTCAGGAGCCTGGAGTCACATCCAGCTCTGCATTCTCCAACAGATACCACTTCCAAGAAGCTAAATAGAGGAGAGTAGAAGCAGAAGTGATTTGGAGAGCTGTAACTCCAGTCTTCTGCTAGCTTTGCCCCCACCAAGACACATGCCAGGCTTCTACAGTGAGCCTTGCTGGCTGAATCCCACCTGCTCCCAGCCTACAGCTCAGACACTGGCAATGCCTCTGGGCATTTCCTCCTGCTGCCTGCTCCTCTCATGGCATTGGGAATTTACACAACTTGATGTTTCTCTTAGTGGTAATCCTGTCTGCTTTCCCACTTTGCTTGGGCTTCTTCTATGTTGACAGAGGCTTGCTTTATCCTTCAACATGCTTGAATACAGCAGATGGGTACAACCAGCTCAGCTACCTGCCTAGGAGTTTGTGTTCTGGTTATACTGACAATGCTTACAGAAATTTCTTGGACAATTAACACCACTGAGCTTCTATTGTTTCCATTATTGCCAGACATGAAAAGTTAATATAACACGACAGAGTTAATGGCATTACAAAGGAAAAGGAAGAATGATGCATGCAACTCAACCAATGCAAATCTGAAGGAAAGGCAAACAGGCTGGCTACGAAAAGAGAGACAAATAGGAAGGAGCTGTATATTGTAGGCATGATTTAAGGTAAGTCTGTCCTGCCTGTTAAACTGCAGGTTTCACAGGACAGGGAGAAACCTTTGCAATTGTACAGCACCTAGCACAAACAGGGCTTTGGTCGCTTTGATCAGACGCAGCAGCAGATTGCACAGCTGCAATTCAAATGAGTGCTTGCAGGAGCCAGGTCATTCTCCTCCTTTTATCTGCACCTGAGCAAAACGCAAAAACAGACTTGAAATAAGCAATGTTCTTCCTTCTTGTTTTCTGCCAGGCAGGCCACAGAGCCGATAGCTTCAGGGCTGAGAAAGCAGTGCTACATCCCCCAGTGCCTCCTCATTAGGAACAGCTCCCGAAACACGCTTGGCATCGTCTCCATTTAGCGTCAGGTGACAGACGTCTCCTCCTGCAGCATTCCCTTTAACAGTGGTATTATTACTTTTACTTGAGTGCTTTGATTTAAGTCACGGGAGATGTCACAAATTAGTGTTTACAAAACTTAACACGAGGGGGCTGTCAGTACTTGCTTGAGGATGAGGAGTGAGGTTGCTGAGACCCCACTGCGGAGGCAGAGCCTCACACCAGGAGCGAGGGTACAGGAAGATTCCTGACCTCCAGCCAAAGAGAGATTAATGATGCTCAGGGTGCAGCTCAGGCACACTGGAGCAAATTCCCCACCTCTTACACCACCTCTCCCCATCCCAAAGCAAAAAGGAATTAAAAGAATAGCATGAAAGAGGCCTGCTCGTTTTGGTATGTGCCACCTCTGCTGCGCACAGGTACATCCTCACCTTGCCTGCAGGTACACACACGAGCTGTGAGCGGCTCGCAGCCAACCTTACTCATAAATGGCACTGAAGCTGCTGGGTTACACGCTGCAAGGGAACTCATTCCAAGGAGGCCTGAATAAATAACTTGCCTGCTGATTCAAGGAGATGCAAATTCTTCTGCGATCCCAGATTTCACCAATATCGCCTGCTAGCTGGGAGACTTTACCCGCGGTTACATACCCAGGTGGAATAAATCTGCTTTGCATTTGGGCAAGTTAAAAAAAAAAAAAACAATTTGCAGAAGAAATGCAAATTTGATACAAGTGTGACATTCAAAATCCTTCAAAGTAGAAATACAGAAGGCACGAATGTGCAGAAGAATGCAGAGTAGCCCTTTGGAACAGGGCTCTCCTAAGAGGTACTTCAGCACAGCCAGCTACTGCCCCTGTGCCCACCAGTGAAGAACAAAAGCACACCACTAAGACCCCTCCAGCATTAATTCTGGCTGGCCTCAGCGGTGAAAAGGTTTGGTTTCTTGGTGTTTTCCAGTTGTGTTTTTTGTTTGTTTGTTTGTTTGTTTGTTTTTTGGTAGTGGTGGCATTTTATTTAGTCATTTATTCTCAAACAGACGCAGTTATCTTTGTGACATGATCGCACCAGCTCAGAGCCATGGGTGCAGCGTGGGGTCCACGTCTGAGATCTTAGCCTTTCGTCGTGATTCACTGTGCCATTCAGTGCAAATCATAAGCTACAAAATTGCATTATCAGTACAGCTCTTTTCAATCAATTCAAGGTACTGATGTTTAAATATCTCCTGCACTAAAAAGCAATTGCTGTTTAGACCTATTTTTTTTTTAAAGAAATCATTATAACATTCTCATAATTACTCATCTTTCAGGGGAAGATAACACAGACAGCTGCTATTTCAAAGGATACTTTGTATATGTAGCTCGAGCAGTCACATCTGAAGTAGAGCAGATATTCTCTCCGATTCAGGAACCTATTTATTGCTGTCTGCGTCGTGCGGCAGCACCGCAGCCGTCGTTACACTCGCAGCAGAGGTATTTATACATCGTGATTTGCCTAAGGACTTCTTCCTCTGCCAGGCCCCACTTAGCAAAACATCAAAATAGGTGCTCAAGATCACGCCCCAGTGATTTACTGGAGAGGGCTGAACATCCCCAACAGGCTTTGGGGAGGTTTTTTTCTCCTCTAAATGTTCCTCCCCTTATTGCTCCCAGCTCATCACACCAAGCACCCTGTACCTGCCCCCCAAACCCCTTCTTGGCGTGGGGGGGGGTTCAGAGGTGGGCATCGCCCCCACACTCACCCCTTGGCCTCTCCAATGGGAAACCTCGGGAAAATATCTGTGTGGTGGATAAGGTCACATAACGCTTCTGGGGTCAACAACAGTCTCTATCTGGAATTTAAAGAGGAAACGTGACCTTGCCTTGAAGGGCTTGAATTGAGCCTCGCCCTTCCACATCCCCAGGTAGGGCAGCGCATCCTCCTGCCCACCGACGGGGGTGTCACCACCCAACAAAGCCCTGCAGCAAGGCTGCTTCTCTTCTCTGAGGGTGCTCACATCTGCCCCACTGAATACATTCAGAGGCTCTGAGAGACTGCATTTCACCTTTCAGCTGGTGACCAAAGACCTGTGGAGTCACAGCAATCTGCCACACCAGAGACATCTCAGAAAAAAATCCTGACATTACAATTGCTCGTGCTGGAGAACCCACTGGTGCTTATGTTGTTCCAATGGTTAATTATCTTCACTTTTAAAAAAGTATGCACCCTTCTTCCCCTGTCAGAAAACCGTGCCAACAAATTAGTCAGCTAATCATCAGACTGGCTTACTAGCTAACAGCTACAAACAGGTGGAAGAGATGAGAAAAATGCATGGATAAGACCAGTTCTAAAAAGTTACAGACCAAAAACGACCCTGAAAGTTAGGTCACATTAACAGGAAGACAAAGCATGTTAGAAACCAGGAGGGTTCGTATCTGTAATTTATGTTTCAGAATGGTCACTCTGACATCTGCAAGAGCTTTCAAACTCCTGTTTCCCACACCCGCCTCCAAAATGCGATGCTGCTGACAATGTCAAGCAATTTCCTCACAAACAAAGCCACTCTTACAACCTTTTGAGATTTTGCCATATAGGAACATTGGTAAATGAATAGAGAAAATACTGGGGGGTGGAGAGTGATCCAGGATCTCACCTGATTGCAATTGTTGTCCCCAACACAGCGTGGTGATTTCCCACAACTTATAATTTAAAGCAACTCCTAATGCAATTCCGCTGCTAAACATCATACTTAACACAAAGGCTCCCTGATGCCGCTAACACAGCTGGACTGCCAGCTCTGAAATGTCAGCTTTCTTCCCGACGTTGCAAAAGCTCTACTGTTAATTTTGACATCTGGTTTTTAGTGAGATGTATTTCTCGCCGAGCAAATGCACACTGACAAATCTGGGGCCCTCTGTGTATTTTGGTAAATTGCAATCTATTATGAATATATATCTTCCTATAATGAAATGTTAGCTTTGCAGTTGTAACACAAGCTGTCCAAGTATCTGGTGGGAACATTTAATAACAATAATATTTTACTGATGATAACACAGCTACCTCATTTAGGTATTCCTAACTCACTCTCCTGACAGAGTTCTCCCCCTGATATATTAACAGTTTAATAGCACACAGGTGAAAGCTACTAGGTGATATTTAGATAAAGAACTGCCCTGGCAGCTTAGAGCCTCCCTGCAGAGGAAGCAGAGCATCAACACGCCTGCAGTGATCCCCAGCGGGGCCTTGCTGACAGCCAACATCATGGATCAAGGCTGTCTTAGAAGGACACGGCTCGGTTACTGCATGCTGCTCACCTCTCATTGTGTTTTGAGGGCCTGGCCGTGTCTCCGGAGGCTCTGGGGGCATTGATGGGTACAGCGAGCCCAGCCTTCCCACCCGGGGGGAGAGCAGGGCTGCTGGGAAGCATTCCCTGCACCTGCTTCCCAGCACAGGGAAAATATTAGAGGGGTTCTTGCTTGCTTCGATGTTTTTGGTCTAGGAGATTCTGAACACAAAACGAGCAGATCCTAACACAAAGGACTGGTCCCCAGAGGATCTGCTGAGCACGTGGAGTGTGCTGGAAGCGGGGATGCCACGGACACAGTGCCCACCCCAGGGCAGCACTGCCAGCCCTCACACTTGCTGCGGCTCAGGCCTGTGCCTCCTGCCAACAGGACAATCTTCCAAAGGACGTGGTGGCAGCCCGGTGGCACACTCATTCCCCTCCATTTCAGTGGGGCTGTCTGCCTGCTGTGAGCTAGATGAATACCTGGTGACAGGAACAGTCAGCAGCACCTTGTCCTACAACATTTCATTGCTTCAGCACAAGTCCCCAACAAACAGCAAGGCAGCACAGAGCCACGCTGCTGGCTGGAAAGGATGCTCCAGCCCCACACGGTGATTCAGCACCACATTTTTTTGCTGTACTGCAGTGCTACTTAAACTTACCCCATAACATTAGGGGTATTTCACCTACCTTACATCAAGCATTTTGTCAGGAGAAAAAAAAGAGAGACTGAGCAGTTGGGTAAATCATAGGGAGTTGTGACAAAATCCACAGCGAGGTCTAGACACCAGATAAACAGACCCAAGAGAGACTCAGACAAGTGCATAATTAGTAATCCTATTCATTTCACAAGAACCCCTCTCAAATTATAGCACCTAGAAAGAGAGCACTAAGAAGTCATTAAAACTTCTGTTGTTGTTCAAGAAAAATGCATGTGTGTAGCCCGAAGGTAGCTCGGCCACCCCGGTGCTATGATTACCTGGGGTTTATCGCCAGGCTTGGTGCAGGGCAAGGGGGAATTTCCCCAGAACTCTGCATGCAGATTGCTTACAGCAGACGCACACAAGAGGAATAACATTGCAGGTTCACATTTCTTCCAAATTGCTCGTCATGTTTTGCTCTAGCACAAAATCTGGAGTACTATCAAGCCAGTAACAAGACTCTGGGCATCTAAATCTCCAGGTAATCAGAATCTAGCTTTTCCGTTTCACGTTGATGCCTTATCCAGCTACTGGAAGAGCTTTGATCCTAGTCAAAAAGCAGTTTACACCTCTTATGGTCAAATTCATTATTATACTATTCAATTGCATTGTGCTTTTATGCTATTTTGAATACTGCTTGCATTGTGAGTATAAGGGCTTCTTCACAGAGATGCAAATCTCACAGTGGAAAGACTTAGCTGGCACTAGGGATCTGGATCAGGCCCCAGCGAATGGAAGAGAATTAATGTTAGTTCTTAACTTCACTATTTGAGCATGACGTGCCCCCAGGCTTGCTGCTTGTCTTAGCAGAAGCACTATCTGCTGTTTAGGCATGACAATATTTGTCAAGTGTAATGCTCATTAGTCTGCTGTGTGGTCAGGCTAGCAGCATATAAACACTCCGAAAGATCAGGTAGGGACTAAAGGTCCGCTCTTCGCGGTCAATTATAGCCATCAACATTAATGATGCCACCATGGAGAGCTATGCAGGAAGAGAAGTGCTTTTCCAAGGTTAGTCTTAACAACATACCTTGGCTACGAGAAGCTGGCAATGAAAAATGTAGTGTGCACCTCCAGCCTTCATCTAACCCTCTCAGTGATTTATTTCAAGAACAGTCTAGTGGCTTTTTTTTTTTTAATACCTGAATAAAAGACAAGCTTTCTAACCTCAAGTGCATTCTCATGTAGTCTTCAGAATTCACATTGTTGATGATACTTAAACCTGGTATTTAATCAAAAAGAAAAAAAGCTGCACAGGGGCGATGAAAGTTTCCCATCTCTGCCATTGCTTTTGCTTTCTGCACCCTTTCCCCAGAAACCTAGGATTTCCCAAAAAAAGCAGATTTTTGACTGCTTTTGCTTGGAGAGAGTTCTTGGTTCCACTTCCTACAAGAACTGGGAAAAATCAGTAAACATTCCCCTCCCTCCTTGGAAAATTTCTTTTAAAACTCTTAAAAAAAAAAAAAAAAATTAAATAGGGCTAGAGGTTTCCAGACCTCTCTCAAAAAGAAAAGGGTAAAAATAAAAACACTTGAATTCTTAGAAAAGCAGAAAGACTTCGCATTATTAAAAATATATATCTGTCAAGGCAAAAAAAAAAAAAAAAAAAAAAAATCCCTACTGCAAAGCTAACAGTACGGGTAGTCATCCCCGGCTGGCAGCACCCCACTTACTACCAAGGGAGCAGGACCACTCCCTGCTGCTCCCCTGCCATCCCACTGAAGGGCAGAGCTTCGGGAACGCATCACCAAAGCGAGCAGAAATAGCTTGAGATTTTGAAATCCTTATATAGTTCCCCAGGCTGACTGGAGCACTATAAATATAAACGAGAATGATACAGCAATAGCATGTCCTGAAACCCCAGCGAAATTTGGCATACGCAGAGCTGTCTCTATGAATCCTATCCACACAGAACTAGGTAAGCATGGATACTCCCAATTAAAAACTAAACCCCAAGTGCATGTTCCAGCCCTTCCCTAAACAGGAAACGACTTAAGCACAGGCTTAATTTTAAGCAGGACTGTAAGAAACATGCATTGCAGTTTGGGAACAGGTTTACTGCTTTGCCAAGGAGTGCTTTGGTCAGTCATCATTTGTTTAACCCATGACCATTGATTTCAATTTAATTGGCATCTATCATCTTTGCCAATGCAGCATAATAGAGCACTAATATTAGGTTCTTTGACATATTCCATTCCTTTAATTTCATTTACTGGCCTAAACAGGACCCTACATGTAAGGTTATTTATGTACTTGTCCACACAGCAGATTGCACAGCAAACAGTAGCATTCAATATTTGATGCATTCTCTAAAAAAAGAAAGCCACGTTTTCTCTAAGTGAGTTGTAGCTCAGTCAGTAATTCAAACTCTCAGCATCCATGAAACCCTGCAATCCATTTATGCCTGCTTTGTGGAACTGATGTTTGCTTGGTGGTCTAAAGCCTTTTATTTTTCTTTTCCTTTTCAGCATGTGCTCTTGTACTTACCAGGGCACTTACAGTATTATTTAGGTTGCTGCCTGCGATATTTTCAAGCTACTAGAAGACAGTTTCTTAGACATTTTCATAATGTTTTGAAATGCTGATGAGGATTTAGCATTAAAATTAATGGCAGCCAGCCGTGGTCTTTCAGATGTGAAAGACTCTGCAGTACTTTCTGAGGAAAAAAGGTGGGGGGAGAAGAATGGAGATATAAATAGCCAGTCTTGCTTTTCTCTAGGCAGGATCCTTTTAATCATGTAAAATAGATTTTAAAGATTAAAGACTCTAGGCTCTGTTCTGCCTTTGCTCATGACTCGTATCACAAATTTTTTGTTTGTAATTTGAATGAAAAAGGACACACAGTGTTTTCATTTGCATTACCCCAAACTGGAATTTCCCCTTGAAGAACATAGCCCCTTCTTCCTCTGTGCTGAAAAGAGCCACGCACCTAGGCGGAACAACTCAAAACAGGAGAAAAATCCCAAATCCTTCTCCTACTTCTTGGACCTTCCTTTTTCTGAGATTCAATTTCGAGCTATGACTTATAGGCAGAAAAGGAGACAGAGGAATTACTGGTCCAGCAGCTCTGTCTGTGTATGTATGAGCTGCGGTTCCAGTTCTCACCCAGCCATCATCACACTGCACAGGGAACAGCCTGCACTTCCCGAGCCAGGAGCCCCAGCACTGCTCCAGGGAAACGGCTGTGCCCGGGCTGAGAGGTGTCCTGTGCCTGGGCAGAGCTCAGGGGCGTGGGGAGGTTTAGCCAAAGGCAAGGGGCAAAGAGGAAAGGGCCAGCTGTGCAGGGAAAAGGTGAACTGAGGCTCTGCAGGAACTGCGTGGCCTGGTAGAAGTCAGGAGAGGAGATGAACTAGAGAGCTGGGACAGAATAAACTGCCTGTGCCTGCTAGGGGAACCAACGTCCCTCTTTCATCAGCCACTTGCATGACAAACCCTGCTTTGCCCTAACACCCGCTCTCGCCAAGGCAGGTAAACACAATGGGAGCCACAGCTGAGCACACATCATTCCTTATTCTTAACCTCTTTCTAATTCACCAGCATGCAAGCAACTCTGACCCGCTAACCAAGCGGTCCTTTCTCCAGCACAACCTGCAGCTCCTCAAAGCTGCAGCTGTAGTCCCGTCTGGTTTCCAGCCGTGCCTCCCCAGGAGCAGGAGGTCCCTCGACTCCTTGTGATTCTGAGGCCAACAAAACTCTGCCTTGGGATGTATCAATCTTAGTTGTACTTTAAATAAACTACAGAACACTTGGGTAATTCGTCTGGACTGCACTAGTACCCAGAGCATCCTAGTTTTGTTCCACATGCTAAGATATCATTGGGCACGTAGCCTTCCTTAGAGGACCACCAAAAGCCATCAGTTGTGAACCAGCTTTCTTTCTACTAGGTATATTTATCTTCATCAGCCACAGAATAGCAAGGAAGCAAAGAACACTTGGATACAGACATCTTTGTAATGACATTGGGAATCCCCCCTGAAATCCTTCTTGCCAAGCCCATGACTGTTTTTTGGTGGGCTCCACCTCCAGGGGGCTGAGGAACAGAGCCTGTATGTGCCATACACACAGCCTGTGGGAAGACGTGGGGAAACAGAGGAGAGAGAAAAGGAGCATTTGCATTTCAGAAGCTGTCTTGGTTCCTAGCAGCAACTCGTTGGGGACAGCATGGCCTGAGCGAAAATAAATGTGCAGCCTTCTTCCAAGAGAAGAAAACCCGTCTGTAATTACAACGACAGACTTTGTCTTGACAGCGCTGGAAATAAAGTTCACGAAGCGCACACAGCGTGGGAAGCGTCAGAGCAAACCTCCCACACGCGCCTCCACCAGCGCAACCAGGGGCTAAGGGCAGTTTGTTCCCAGTCTCTGCCTGCTTCTGCCTCTCGGCTCTGAGTGGCCACCAGTGCTTTCAATTAATTCCAGGTGGCTTCGTGCTGCAGGCACTGATCCACTTGGAGCTGAACCAAAACTGCTCCCCTCGCTGCACAGATAGCGCACATGCTCTGTTCCCTCACAGGCTGCAGATCTGTTTCAAGGTCCTGACCCTAGTTTTTAAAGCCCTTAATAGGCGAAGGCCTAATGAACCTCGGAGACAGCTCCTTACTCTGCAATCCAAAGCAGCAGCTGGGAGTGCTCTGGGCGAGCAGGGCTGACCAAGCTCAGGGTGAAACCCTCCTCCTTTTCTGCGTCTGAGCCTCTTGCTACCAAAACCTTGGCCCTGTCTTTTACCAACAGTGACACAACCTCACATCATCTGCAGGCCTGCCACAGCCTTCTTTGCTATTGCTGCTGTTTCATTAAATATCGGCACAAGGTAAAGGAAGATTGCACTTTAGGAAGATACACTTTAGGTTTTTGCAGAAGCAGTCATGGTGTGACCATGCCTCCAAGAGTACAGGGGAGAGATGTTGTTTCTGAAGTTGTTGAAAAGTTGAGTTGGGAGCATAGTCCCAACGCTGGGGGAAAAAAAAAAAAAAAAAAAAAAAGAAAGCCTTGAAGAAATGAGCAGCAGCAAGAGCCCTCACAGCACAACCCCATCTAGCAAGCTTGAGGTGAGGCACCGGCAGGTGAAAGCAGAGACAGCACCGTTCACTGGGCATCTTCATGCTTGGTTACAGCCAACACAACACAGCTGCAGGACAGCATTCCCCATTACTGCTGCATTAATGCTCCCTAATTTGCCTATCAGCCTCTTCTCATTCTTCCACATGCAGCCCATGCTTTTCTATTCCACAGCTAGGAACAGCACGACAGAATTAGCCTGCACCTGGCACTGGTTTGGAAACCTGCGTCTCCAACCTCCACACCACACACTACTGCGTACTTCAGCAGCAGCTTTAAAGCAGATTAGAGGCTGACGAGCTGAAACAAAGCCATCTCATTACTCCTCCAGCTCTAGCACCACTCTTCCTGCAGCCTTCCTCCTTCTTTGCATCCTTCCCCTTTGCCTCCATCCCCACTGTGTGCAGTCCCTTCAGCAGGGACACCAAGCTTGTGCAGCACACCGAGCCACAGCCAGGTGCTTTGAGCAGGCACCTCCACCTTCCTATAACCCACTACACACAGCACGTGCTGAAGCCCTTGGCTTGCCAAGGAACTCATCATGCTGCTCCTAACCTTCGAACTTCAGCTGGTCAATGAGTCCTTTTAGACAGTGTGTTCATCTGCTTTCACATCCTTTTCTGTTTTGTAAGTGCAGGTTCTTTCAAAAGAATAAGCAGTAATTACTGCAGCCACACCTATACTGGAAATGCCTGTGCAATGATCTGTAGTGCGTGTTCACAAAGAAAACAAAAGCTGTAAAGAAATAAGCATCCATTGACTTTGAACTTTGGTATCTGGTCCTTTTCTGCACTGGGGACCCGATTCTTTGAAGCACTGAGCTGCCCTAGCCCCTCAGGGACTCGAGTTTCTTCTCACACATGCAAATATAAATCAGAAGTCGCTCTGTTGAAGAGAAGTGAATTATGCAGGTGTGACCTCAGTGTGACAGACGGGGCTCATGGATAGCAGCAGAGATGGGAACATGTGCCCTTTCATTTTTCACATGGTGATTTTTCATTTTCAGCCACTTGGTTTTGCACAGCTACAAAAACACATACAGCTGCAACGCAATAGGACAGGACGGCTGATATTTAGGAGAAATCACACGCTTAGATCAATGCACACTGCAGGTATTCAGCTGGAACCGAACGTGTTGGAAGCAATGTAAACCCCAGGGGGCTTGTTCGCTAATCAATAAACACAAGGAGTGTATGCCACTGAGTTATTGCTGGAGTGTTAATTGTAGCTATACAGATTTATTTATTTATTTGTTTATTTTTTGCATTGCTAAAGACAGACATCAAGAACTATGATTTTTACAAAACAAGAAAAATGCTTTTATATTCCCATCTCTGGTATGTTTCCAACTTTAGAAAGACATCTAACCCCATTAGGAGCTCTCAGTGTTGCCTTACGAAGAAAAAGAGGAAGTTCATAATGGTTCCCATCCCCTAGTTTACCACAAGTGACATTTAAGCAGTCACCTGGGGAAAAATCCCAATGGGAAGACTGACAAAGCTTACCATTTGAAAAAGGTCAGGCCTTCTATTCTTCCTCTGAATAGATGGTGCTGACCTTAAAACCTTCCAGTCTCAATCCCCCTCCTCATAAGCTGGAGGAGCTCACGATGGAGCAGACAGCTAGGGTGAACCTTGCTGGGAGAGATGCAGAGCATCATTGCTCTGAAGAATCTAATTCCTCATTTCCCTCTGACAAATATCTAATTTGTTGTTTCCTTCTGACAAGTTACAGGTACCAGCTTAGCTGTGAGCAGGTGCTTGGCAGTATCAGCAGCACAGGCACCAGTGGAGCAGTCCTGGGCAGGCCAGACCGCAGTGGGGAAGAACACTGCCTCTCCCCAGGGCAACTGCCTTGAAGACACATGGCAAAAATGCAATAATATCCAAAATCCTGGTGGACAGGGCGCTCTGTGTAAATACAGGTAGAAAAAGCAGGATTCACAAAGATGAACTTTAACCAAAACAGTCCAGAGAAGGAGTTTACACCTAGCAGCTCCGCTTCAGTCTCTGGAAGAGACTACTGGATACAGAAAGTACACGAACTAGTTTTATTCAGCTGAAGTTATCTTTCTCATATATTTCCTTAATGGAATACCTCTCCCTCCTCACACATTTTGGTAGAGAAACAAAGGGCAGGCAGATGGATAAATATTTCTATCCCGCAGATGGGAACCAGAGCCCTGGTACAGCCTTGAGCACAGGGTCAGGCAAGGAGGTGACAGCAGAAGCCAAACCCAGACTCACCAGGTTCCAGCTGGGGACCTCAGTCACGATCTCACCTTCCTCCTGGTGTTAACCTCACTCCTCAGCTGAGCCTGCGAGCAGTCGGTACAGCAGGCACCAACTCAACAGCTACACAGAGGATCACCATCCTGGCCCCAGGCTGTCCGTGAGACCAGCACTACACCGGGCAGTACAACTGCTGCAGGCTGGTCCTCCCTGCAGGCTTCAGGAGAGCAGGCTTCCGACTGAGTCATCCTGTGGGATGGAAGGGGACAGCCCATGGTGGTAATCCCAAATGCTGCTGCATGCTAGGAGTTCAGTCCCTAACTGCCGCAGTCACAAAACTACAATACACGTGCCTTCTGATGCCATTTTTAGTCACTTTTTAATGCAGCACTGCAGTTTGTCAGTCTTTCTTGTCCCAGCTGGAATAGATGAATTGCTGCTGCTTTTTAGGACCACTGGCAGATGAGCACAATAGAAACATCACTCAGATATTGATGAGTAATGCACACAAAACACTTCCAAAAACTGTGTTGCTATCGCAGCTAAACAAAGTGTACTAAATTAACATTCCCATGGAAGGAAAGGAGCTCATTTCCACATATTCAGCATTTAAATGAACCTATTGCGCCGCTGCAAAGCTCAGCTGAAACAAAAAACTGGCCGTGGTTCTCCTGAAACTTTCATAGACCTCTGTAACCCTCACTCAGGTTTCAGGCTGGCAGCAAAGCCTGGGGTATCTCGCAGGGTATGGGATTTCATTATAGAAATTTCACACAGCTCCAGCAGCTTCTCTTGGGTCACAGTCCTACAGACCTCCAGATAACATTCTGACTTTAAATTATTATTGCCCTGGTATAAAAGCAACAGACCATGCATTATTTGTAAGACACAGTCCAGCACATTTCAAAGTTCACAGAAGTCTTTTACCAGCTCAAATGGATTAGATCAGCTTCTTCATGGGAAACCTCCTGGACAGTTTTCCCTTTAGGACTAGAAGCAATGTGCTTGAGTAGGGCATGAGCTAGGGCTAACCTGCAGAGGCAGAAAGACCTCACAGTGGTTGATAATGCCTCTGCCACAATAATCAAAATCACAGAAGAAAAAAAAAAAAAAAAACACTAATTTGGACTGGGGAAAAAACAACTAAATGCACCTAACAGCAATGTAGTGGAGCTTGGAGCTAACAGACTGACTAACAGAAAGGAAGAGCCCTCTGTCTGGAGCAGGATTAAGGAGATGACTCATGAAGTAGTTCTGTTGCTGTCATCTCTGACTAAACGTTATGCTGAAGTCCAGATATAAAACAATATGACTCAAGAGAGTGAAGTAGCTATGGGGAGTTAGAGCAATGGAAGGGAGTCAGCACGCCCAGCTCCTGCTCCCGCAGCCATGTGAAGGCTCCTGCACTCACAATCCTTCCACTTGCAACGTTACAAGCCTGAAGGGAATTCTCTTCCTGCCCTATGTGCTCTTAAACTTCCTATTATGACAATAATTTATAACCCCCAAAGCAGAACAGCCTATTTCAAGTCTCCTGTTGCTGCTACACAAGACCACTTGCTTTGTGCCTGAAAGGTGTCTAAACATTTGCTGCTACTTAGACACTTTGTGAGGATTAATGTTTTACTGCACTTGGAAGTTGTCTTGAACAGCTTTTTCCAAAACCTCTGTTCAGGTTAGAGTTTGTTCTTCAGGTACAAACAGACAAGCAGCAGATCCCCATCCCTGTTTAATGGCATTAGGCATCAGCACCTTGGAGCGCCTTTTTGTAAGCACTTCAGTCACCTTTACTCAGGTAAAGCCTTTATTGACTCAGTGTGCCTTCCGCAACGCCTTCAAACAATTAGGAACCCCAGATACTAACTCTTACTTCAGACAAATACCTGTCGTTCCTCTTCAAACAGGAATATCACCCTTGTGCTCCTGGTTACTGCAGCTGCTGCAGTCCAACCAGGGTGGATATATTTTAACCTGACAGACTTTGAAAGCTCCCTTCCAACAGGCTGACCTTATTCCTGAAATTAGTGAGGGGGAGCACAGGAAGTGTTCGTGAATAGAGGAGAACAACAGAATGTTTTTATACGTCTGGTGAATTTCTGTTTCATTAGATTAGGGCGCAGTTGCCTTTAATGTAACTAACGTGTGGCAACCACAGGGTAACCACAGTGAGTAAATCTGTCCTGCAGGAGGAAGCAGAAATGCAGCAGGGTTTGCTTCAACTGCTAGAAGAGAATTGGGCAGCCTTCTCAGTGCTGGTTGCAGCTGGGGGCGGAGGGGAGGAGAACTGAGAATACACTGGTAGTGACAGCTGAAAACAGAAATATCTCAGCAGCAGCGGGTGGGGAACCAAACAGGTCCCAGCACCCTGTCACTGCTCCCATCCGTGCTCCTGATTTGTTCTGGGTGGGAAAAGCAAAGCAACAACCTGATAGTCTTTGCTCTTCAGGGAAAGGCTTGAGGAGGTCTTCATATATTTAATAATAGCAGTTTATCATTAGATGTCTAGATATGCACACATTTACATGCAAAAAACATACAAGCTAGAGGAACCACAAAGCTGGGTGACTCTCGTATTACCCCGCTGATGGGAGAACACAGCCGGTTCCACTATTCTCCCATATTCCCACCAGGAATGCATCTCCCTTGCTTTGTTCCCCAGGCAGCCCAGAATTTAACAGATGTCCAAAGTAAATCACGATCATTCCGTAGGTTTTGGGAATAGAAGCTAGATGGAAAAAATCACGGTCTAATAAAGCATGGCAATCAAAAGAGTTCCAGCACACTCCTGGTCGTTTCCAAATAAATTAGGGTATCTTTAAAATCTCTGCACAACAGTTTATATTTCAAATCAAAAGGCTGTATGTCATTGAATTTCCCCTGAGTAATCTAAGTGAGAGGGCTCTCTGAGGTGCGGTAATAGGATGTAAGCGAAGAAGTGGGTATTATTTTACCCGTGCTGTGATAATCTGAATGCACCACTGCCCAGCATCATAAACAGTGGAGTGAGAGGTATTAACAGCACTTTCAAAAGCCATGCATTTGGGGATTGTCTAAATAGGGCTGAGGGGGCAGAAGGAAGGGGAAAGCAAGAAGATCTGCAGCAACAGGGAATATAAGCATTTAAGCTAAAGCACAGATAACATAATACTGCTTAAAATCTGAAGAACAGAGGGGAATTATTAAAGCTTGCTTTTCACCTAAGACAGCAAAAAGAAAGGTAGCAGCAATGTCAAGAAAGAGTGCAGCTCTTAATAATCAGCATCGCTTTAAATATGATATGGAAGTTTTGCACTGAGACACTATAATTAAGAAATCAAGGCTTACCAGTTACCATGTGTCTGGAGCAGAGCAGGAGCCTGTGCTATAGGATCTCCTGCACAGAGCCGTGCTCACTGCTGAAGCTGGGACTAGGAAAAAAGTAGCCAAGCCCTCGCACGCCACACATTTGCCCCCCAGGTCACGCACTGCTTTCCTTCTCCTCCCCAGTCAGGTTTCCTTCCCCTGTCTCCCCACAGCAAGCCCGGCCAGCCTGTCCCACCGCCCCGCTGCAAGGCACAGGGCTCACAGCCTGCTTGCTGCAATAGGGTCAGGAAGGGGAACGCGAGCCTTGGAACTGCCGCTCACACTGCCTGGGGTGTGCGGTGCCACCAGCTGAGCGCTGCCTTATTCAAAGGAAGCCTCGGCTCAGATCTGCACTGTGCCTGAACCAAGAAGGGCAAATAAATTATTTTTAAGGCAGGAAAACAGAAAAAGGGATCATTACATGTACTTATTTTTAAGGACCATTTTAGCATTGCTTTCAATGTCAACTGCAGAAGTTAACTCTACGCGAATGGAGGAACACTCAGGCTTTTCCCATTTGGGGAATTTGTGAGATTCTCCCACACCAGTTTGCTTCCAGCAGAAAGCTGGACTCACCTAGCTGCAGCAACAGCTGCCCACCCAGAGACACGCAGACCCTTCCCAAATGGAGACCCCTTCCCCTACCTCAAAACCCAGGCCATCAACACCAACAGCACCAGGAGAGGCCCTGGGGGTGCAGGGGCCTCACAAATGGTGCCCAGGGGAAGGACACAGAGCTTCCTCCCCCACCTCTACCCTTTCCAGACCAGGGGAGGGCTCAAGGTGTCAGCAAGCCAGCCTGGGTCCTCCCAAGCACAGCAAGCAGGTAATAACAAAAATGGGAGATGACCCCATTTCTCCTCATTGTAATTACCCAGGATCCCCTTGCCAAATACAAGTGAAGCAGCTAGTTTCACCCATAGCCTTTGTTCAGAGAAGAAAAAAGCAGCAACTTCCTGGTCTGTGAGAGTGCTCTACGCTGGCCCAGACATGACAGGGGTCAAGGAGCAGAAGAGGTACCAGACAAGGCAGGAAATGCACCCGTTGCTCTGCACCATACCTAGAGACAAGGTGACAATTGATAATTACATGGAACCCACACTTTTAATGCGTTATCCATCATGACACCTGGAATTGCTTTCACAAAAACTGCACCAACAGCATGTTGCCCTATTCAAACCTCCTGCTTTTCTCCAGGCTACCCTCAGTTTAATCACAAAGCAACCACCCAGTCTTATGGGCTTACATTTATCTGCAGGTCATTCCCATTTAATTTCCCGGGTCTGTCATTTTTCTTGAGCCTTCCAAGGAGAAGGTGGCTAACCCTCCATAAGATGCGCCGGCAGGACCCAAAGAAAAATCCAAGTGCAGCTTCAGTGGGTTTTATACCTGCACTGAATGAAAACCCTCGTAGACTGATATGTGAGTTGCTCCCGAATTACTAAGGGTGATTGGATGTGAGAAAAATAATAGCTTTGTACACCAAGCCAGCCCTCCTTTGACTCCAGATGCAAAATTACCATTTTTCTGCTGAAAGGGTGATTTCATGCCATAACTTGCATGACTAAGGTTTTCAGAGAAGACTTTTGTTTAGATAAGGACAAGAGATGCCCTGAGGCTCGTATTGTAATGTTATATGGATATATAGATGGAGAAAGAAATTTTTGTTGGGCTGAGGGAGTGGTGAGATTTTTATCTGCATGATTACTTACTGACAGACACTGGGAACGGCGAGATTCTTTTTGACCTTTCCTCACCCCTGCCTGGCTAGAAATGCAGCAGCCACCCTGGCTCTGCAGCACCTGGGTACCACGGGCAGCCCGAGCTGCAGCTGGTTTCTCGGGGTGCCCACCTTCCTTCAGCAGGTCACTGCTGTCCTCAAAAGGGAGCTGTTGTCTGCCTGAAATCAGATCTACAGCTCCAGAGGGAGGAAAAAAAAAAAAAAAAAAAAAATCTGGAGCTGACAACAGTCCCAAAGGAAAACGGACAACAGAACAGCTTCTGTGCTGATATTTTTAACAGCTCCTGGGATTTGCCCTCTGCTTGCATTATTAAATAAGCTTGCAATTGCAGCGCTTTCGCTGTACTTTCAACCTCCAGCTAGAGCAATCTGCATTACAAAGCAAGCTGCACAGCTCCGGGTACAGCACTGGTTATATGGTCACCAGGAAAGCAGCGTGCATGCTGATGCTCTCCCTTGCTGGCTGCTCCTGCGGTGGGTGCAGTGCCTTCGTTAATGCATGACAACTGGTGGTTTGATAGCAAGCGGTGCTGCAGGGATGTGATTAACTCTCAGGGTGCTTCGGGATGTTGCTGGAAACTTTGTCGTGTCTTGTCTGAGGCTATTCATTATTCTTCTTGCCTCCTACTTGAGACAGTAGATAATCTCAGTTCAGACTATTAATTAGATGTAGAACTCCATATCTCAATCTAGAAATTGAGTTCTCAGCAATTTCTGAACCCAAGAACAAGAAATTGGGTGGTTTTGACTCAGTAATGTCTAAAATACTCACCGAAAGCAAAGCCAATAGCGGTAGCTACAAAGCCTTTTCATCCACAGATCTCAAACAAATTTAGAAAATGAAAAAGTTGTTCCCATTACACAGACAAGAAAGGACAGAGGAAGCTGCTTGTTTTCAAGGTATGACGTATAACCTTCAACTTCTACTTGGAGAAAGCTGCATTAAGGCAACTGAGCAGGACACATTCCCTCCCCTGTTCCCATCCCACATCAGAAGCCTTGTCCCTGTGCCCAAGTGTCATCCCAGGCTCAGCCAACCGACCCTCCAGCTTCAATACAGATGGACAACAGCCCACTGCTTCAGTGAACCTGCACCTAGAACAAGCAGTGCAAACGGTATGGTATTTCACAATACTGACCATCATAATTTTGTGATGGATAATGTCAGGAAATACTTCACTTTGCCTGTCTATCCAAGCTTCAAGACAAAATTAAGCTTTCCTCTGAGCAGATAAATATAAAAAAAATACCCTATTAATTCAGGTAAATAGGGTAAGTAGAAAAATATGAAACTAAATATGCACGTAATTTTTTCTCTATCTCTGAAAGGTTCAAAAACATTAAAGAAATATTTTCCATCAAGTTTCATTGCTGACTACATCTAAAGAATCCCCTTTCAGCAAAAGTTGGCAGTTTGAAAGGTTTCTAAGTGGTGTTTTTTTTTTTCCCTACTTTTTACTTTAAACCATCTATGATACAGCACAGAGTCACAGCATCTGTGTTAAGGGGATCAAAGCCTACATTACTTTAAGCTTAAAAATTCTTCACACTTTCAGCCTTATCCTTATTCAGCTACAGGAAGGGAAGTAATATCTGTCTTGGATTTTACTCCGCATTTCAAAATACCAAAACCATCCAAACAAGAGCTGCTTGTGTACAGTGCAAAGTCTTTGTTTTGACTGGCACCCAGGAGGAATTATGACATACTATCATCAAAGCGAACTCTGCAGATTATGGGGTAAGCAAAACAAGTTCTCTCAGTTTTCCAAGTTCTCATGATATAAACATCTTTTCAATTAAGCAGGTAAAATATACAGGAGTTACAACCTTAGAACCAAGGTTGTAACTCAGTTAAAAAAATTATTTCTATCCACACAGATGTTTCCTGAGCATGTGAAAAGCATATGCCATTTTACTACGTATATATTTCAAAATGATCTGATTTTCATGTATATACACAATAGCCATGCTCACACTTACTTCCATGTCAGTCACCTGTATGCACAAATGCACTCTGCTGTAGGGGAAGAATCTGCTCCCAATGCACAAGTCTGTATGGGAACTAGGAAACTGCCATGCGGCTCCTCTTCACAGTAACTCTCATATTTCTGTCCTAGAAAGAGGTGCAGTTGTGAAGCTTCAAAAAGCTTGAGAAGCAAATTAAACTATTAAAGGTTCATTAGCCTTAACACAGTATGGAAAACTTTGAGATGTTGGGTTTTTGACATGTTTCTTCAGGAAGAAAAAAAGTGACACAATGGCTACATAGCTTTAAGCACATTAAAACAATATCAACTAGAAATATTCCTGTAAATTTCCTTAAAAAAAAATATTAAAACTTGGAGGATGCAACAAACCAATATGACCCAGACACTGCAAAATAAATACCAGGTGCACAGACAGAAACCAAGGGCCCTGTGAAAGTCATCATCTCTTTGTACAGCACATCAGCTTGACAATATGACTAGGGCCAAAAGGATAACATAACAGGTAAGGACAAAGAGTTAAGGTTGTTAGCCAAAACACAAATAAGAAATACCATATTTTCAGAAGTCTGGTTTTCATCAACTTTGACCTCAATTGGTCGCTTGCCTCTTAAACATTTGCTTTTCATAATCCCATTGTTCTTACAAAGCTCTTTTAAAGTCCTCTAATCGATGTGTATTTGTAAACCATACAGGTCCTTTGTTGGAGCTCCCATTCTAATCTGGGAACTTTAATTTTCAGAGCAGCCGATTCCTTAGTGGTGCAGAAGCATCAAGATGAAGGTTCAGTGAACTCAAGGTCAGTAAGTCATGCATTTCTTTTGACTAGCATTTGTTCTCGACAAGCAAGCTGCTCACAAATCCCTTTTGCAAGTTTAAGGCTCTGTGTAGCCTGCAGAGACAAAATTAGAGTATAAACATCTACTCACTAGAGAAAACAAGGGAGTTATTGTCACTGTAAAGAAGGAGACATCTAAACCATACCCCCTCTGCATTAATTCCATTATTGTGCACAGGCAAGCTGACAGTTATACCACCGAGTAAACTGCAGTTATCTAGTCAAATGATCATTTAATGTTCTTTATTTTACTTTTTCTAAAGAAAATTGATTTCTTGCTATTTATGTTCAGGGTATTTCATTGTGCTGTGATTATAAACTAGACTGAATGCATTTCCACTGGCTCCCTGCAAAGTGTGTTTTACAATCCTTCCTGTTTGTACAATGCAAGACGTCTTCTTTAATTGCCAGTCTTTTTTTTTTTTTTTTTTTTTTTTTTTTATTAAATAGGATGCTTGGTTGTTTGTTTACTCAGAAGCTCTGGAAGAGCCAAGGCTGGTCTCCAGTCCTTAGACATGCTGCTATGAGATATGGAAGGAAATATCCCCAGTAATGATGTCTGCTATGTAAATAACAAAACTGTCTACAGCCCATTAAACTCCATCAAGCCTTTGCAGAAATTTAAAATTTGACTTGCAAGGACAACTCCTAGGACAGACTCTGGGCCATAATGGTCTCCCCCCTCACATCAAATGCCTCCTCCCAGCAGCAGCGACAGAAACCCGCATGGCCACAGCCGGAGGAGCGCTCAAGATCCTTTCTCCCACACGTCTGATTATCCCATTGGGATTTAGGAGCGCCTCTCTACTGCACAGGAATAATGTGAGATGATGAGATGAAGACCTACAGCAAATGGGATGGAGCTGATGGAAAAGCAAGGCACAGCCAAACTCAGCAGCAGTGATGTGCAAGCACCAAAACCCCAAAGGTCCCGCTGCCACTCAGAGCCGAGAGCAGCATCCCTGGAGCAGGAGGCAGCGTGAAGCTTCATGGGGGATCTTCGCTTTGTGCAAGCTGCCTCGCCTCGTCTTTGAGGGGGCTGCGAGGAAAAGAAGGGAACCCTTGCCTGAGAAAATGCAAACCTCCCAGCTCCCCTCCAGTACTGCTCATGCAATCACTTCAGCCACCCCCGGCTCAAGAGCCTTTTAAGGACAGGCATTTAGGCACAGGTTTTGAAACACGCTCAACATCCTGTGATTATTTCCCCCCCTCCTTTCCTTCCCACACCTCAGTACGTAAAACCTTACTGCTGTGGAAATAAATGTGTGAAAATCAATCGGGGACCTTTGCAAGCTATTAAAAACCTAACATAGCATTACAGGTTTACCACCAGCCGTTAAAAAGAGGCTCTCTATGAAACTGTGTGGGAAATATTCCACATGACACAAGGATTTTGACAGACATACTGAGTATTTTGAATAATCCAGCAACTATTTACCTTGAAAACCACAGTCACTTTCACAAACACGTAGCTCTATAAATATTATTTTACTGCTGATGTTTTACTATCCTTTCTTGGGAAAACTATCTCATGTAGAAACATTTGGTTGGAGGGAGGGGTCAAACTTCATCGTAAATACCAATTGTTAAAAGACAAACAAAGAAAAGTGTAGGGTTTTGTTCCCACCCACTCTCAACTGCCTGCTTCCCTCGTCTGCGATACAGTTCAGTGCTCCTCAGATACGATTAAATCGCCGTTCTGCTGCTGGCTGCTTGCAGCCCAGGTGTGCAGCAGGGCAGCGGGTCAGGAGCCCTCAATGCTGTGGGGTTGGGGCAGGAGGAAGCCCCCGTCCCAGCAGCCTCCCCACCCAACCCAGCACCCCAAGCACTGCTGAGCACACAACCTGCTTTCAGGGGAAGCTCAGATTTCAGATTTCTGCCTCCTCCCTCAGCACCCAAGCACCTCACCCAGATGCTGTCCTGATCCCCAGACCGCAGACCCACAGGAGGCGTCCTTTTGTCCGTTTGGGGGCTGGATGCATCAGAGATCCTACTGTCCTGATTGTATCCCCCAGACAACCCTCCTAGGGGGGGAAAAAAAAAAAATCAGGAAAAGAGGAACTTGGCAGCTGTAAGCTTGACAGAGCCCACCCCCGCCAGAAGAAATCACTTTCTTGGCCACCCATATAGAAAATTCATGAAACCTCCTGTGAATAGCATGGAAAGAAGCAGTTCAGCAAAAATACAAGTCTCTTCATCAGTACAAGAGCCAGCCCTCTGCCTACAGCAAAAAGTTAGTTCATCACAGCTCAGCTCAACAGGGATAAATCTACATTTGAAAGAATGAAAAGGAAATAAATTCACCTTAATCCAGTCTTGCAAAACCCTGCTCTCGCTCCGGAGACGTAACACACTCAGGCTGGAGAGTTATGACACCTTTGCAGGACGCATTTAATCAGCAGCATGACCTGACCTGTTCTACAGGGAAAGCCCTTTGTGTACACTTCCCAGCCCTGACCTGTGCCGTGGCTTTGCTGGAGCTTACTCTGTCGTTACAGCACAGTTTTCTGACCCAGGAGAACCGTTTCTTTTGTGGCACAGGCCATGGGCTTTCCCTGTGCTCAGACTCCAGCCAGCCAGGCCATGTTACTCTTCTGGTCACCAAGCAGTGATCTAAGTGATGCTTTCAGCTCCCCAGGCACACTTTTTCAATGCATCATCCTTACAATGAGGGCAGCTCCTGCAGCAAGTTACATGTGTTTCCCAAAATTCTCGAGGGCTGCAGAAGGGGCACACCACAACAGCACAGTAAGCTCTGTGTAGGTCTGTACATGCACGTTGTTTTGCAGACAAGTCATTAGCACTGCTTTCTTCCAGGATTAATAGGAAAATCTGAGAGCTGCAGAGTTGAACTTGCAGGGCCTGATCCTCTGATGGTTTGTAGGGCTATAATGAAAGTTTCAGCTAAAGAACATTTAAGACTGTGCTGCACCAGACCCAGTCTCGCTGAAGTCAGCAGGATCTGGTCCACCAGCCTCAAAAGGCCTGAGGGACGTACTGTAGCATTGCATCCAGCAACCGTGACAGCGGAGCTGTTCCCAAGAGAGGTCCAACACAAGGGGGAAAATGACTCTCCCAGCTTCTCGTTAGTGTTAAGGTGAGATCTTCTCATCTTCCTTGGCCACAGCTCCACTTCTTTCAGGTTTGTGAAGAGGCTCACATTGCTGATGGCACTGAGCTCACACAAGTGTCAGTTATTCTGGAGTCTCTCCAGAGGGAAATATTTTGACAGTCATTCTGTTCATTATTCTTCCGAGAGAGGAAGCACGCACATCGTTATCTGCAGGAATACAGTCAGCCCACCATGCTCTTGCCTGACTGGCTTATTTATCTTGATAAATGCTGGCTAAGATCAGGACTTAGTGCCATTAGATGCGTCTAAAACATCAAGCTGTCATTACCATGTCAGCACCAAGGATTATTTCCAACCGTGATAATGGCGGGGCCACATTTTGAACAAAGACAGATTTTAGTCTGCAATGGCCTACCACACCAGCTGTTTCCCATTACAGCACAGAGACCTTTCACTCACGATTATGAGCTACGCCACCATTATTATTATTATTTTAAGTTGGAAACCAGAAATATCCTCATATTGGACCTAGCAAATGCCTACCTCATGGCTGGGGGCTAGCAGCACTGAAGTCTGCAACAGCTCAAAGGCCTGCTTGATGCAAAGACAAAAGAGCACTTGGTCAAGGAAGGAACTCCAGACTGCAACCAGCACACAGATCCCACACCCCAATCCTCCGACACCACCGCATGCACCTCACAGAGGTACTGCAGCACAACGCTGGTGCAAGATGTGCCTTCTCTGTACCACCTTTCTGACACCAGTTTTCATAGCACAGGCTAGCTCTAAGAAATTTCTTACAAGACGAGAACTCTAATTCAGTCTGACCTGACTGCCCAACGTTTAAGCAAAATGCTTAAGAACTTTCCTGCCCAGTAAAACACTTGAGAACGGGGCTTATTTTATAAAAGGTAAGCAAACATTCAAGTTACTTTCTCTTTCTCCTAGCAAAGATCTGCCCTGCAAGGCAGTAACTTGTGCTTTATTCCCCCCAAAAGCAGCACCTGAAGTTGCATAGTGATTCTGTTCCAATCAGGCTGAGTGCTAAAGATTTCACATGAACATAGATTTATGACTTGCTGCTTGAAAATGTACAATGTCAAGCATCCCACTGAGTTTTATTGAGTTGGCTGTGGCAGTACCCACTACTCAGAGCAGTATGATCATTTCAGACTTTAATCCTGCCTAATCCTGTTCCACAGAAGGGTTTCAGATTTTTTCCCTTCTCTTTGCCTGACGATTTTGGCATCTAAGCTACAAATATTATGTTGCTTATATTGAAAATTAAGATTAACTGGGCATCTTAAAATTCGGACCTCTGCTGAGCACAAGGCTTGTCTGCGACCCAGCAGTGCCTTGCTCACTTGCCTGCTAGCTCCGTCTAGTCTTGCCTGAAGCACTTCGGTTCTGCTGCACTGAGAGCTGCCCACATTTTGCTCAGTTTACACTTCAGCTGGTGGCATCTCTTATTTATGATTCATTGTAATGCAAATTGTTTGCAGTTATTCCGCATAACAATACAAAGATTTCAAAAGCTGCAGAAACCATGTGCCTTTTAGTTTGACTTTCTTCCTACAGCAAAGCAACAAGAATTAACTTGTTCTCCCTAAAATAAAACCATTCAGAAAAAAAAGAAAAAAAAAAAAAAAAAAAAACACACACAATTAATTCCCCAGTAGATACCTGCAGCATTAGGTCCAATTTGTGCAGCTGTCTCACTGGCTCTACAGGGTTAACATCAGGTGGAAATTCGCCTTTTGCCGGAATAGGAACTGCCACTTGTGGAGCAGGAGGCTGGGCATCCTCCTCCCCCCGTGGAAAGGAAGTGCTGTTTAGGTGCCCAGCCACCGCAGAGGCTACAGGCACGCTGTGATGCTCTAAATGGAAAGTTTAACATTTGGAAATGTTTTGTTTTCTAAAGAAGGCAATTATGCCTTTATTTTCCCCTGAAAAGGGGAAATGAACCCACAAAGAGCACCAGAGTTAAAGGTGGGACAGCAACGTGATCTTGTAAATAACTGCCAGGGGAGACAGCGCATCGCACACTGTTAATACCCCAACCCTTGGAGAAAAGATGGGATTCCTCAAAACAGTTATGGGCACTGCAGGGTGATAATGAACTCCAGGGACTGCCAGGGCATCATTTGAAAAACTAGATATGTATCTTAGTAATGCTGTCTTCAGGGCAAGTATAATTACACAAACCAAAGAGAAAAGGCAAACAACCCCAGAGCACCAGCTCCTTGCTCAGAAGATGGCAGCTTACGTTCCCAAGTGGGCAGCAATATGAATGGAAATTGTTGGTTACTATCACCGCAGTGTCCGACAGCCTCTCCTCTAAGGGAAAGGTGCAAAGGCGTCTTAAGGATCAAGCAGAAGGCTTCAAATGGGAAGTACTTCTGTCTGGTAAGAGCTTCCTAAGCCATGAGGTTGTCAGCCCAAGGTTTCAGACTCAAGGAGCCCCGAGACAGCTGCAGCCCAGCCTCCCTGGCAAATGTCAGCAGGGTCTGAGCGCTGCCTCCCTTCAGCTGTGAAAACCTTCGAGTTTTGAAGTCTCTCCATCGAGCTCAAAGGGTTCAAGAGATTCAGTGATAGTGGTTTTGGAGCACCCAGATAAAATCTATTCGCTAGGCAATGCAAAGTTGTTCTCACACCTTTGAAGACGTATTTGGAGAGAACCACAGGAGGGAGGAAGGAGACCCAGCACCTCTGCTGCTGGCTGGGACTGGGGAAGTCAGAGTTCATTTCCCCCGGCTGCCACCAGCTACGAGTCACACTTCCTCTTTCTGCTCCGATATCTCCTCTGTGCAGCCAGAGAGAGACGGGGCTATTAGCAGTCCCCTACCTGCCAGGCTACTTGGAAGTAGCTACTGCAAGCGTGCCAGGCCCCTTGAGCCCTCAACCTAAAAGTGATACAACGCACGACAAAGCAGAACAGAAGGGTGTGCTGTGGTTAACACGCTCCAAAATCATCCCGCTATCATGTGTTGTCACTGCTCAACGACTGAAAAATAGATACATATTTTTATGCTTTGAACTTTCCTCTTTTGACAAAGCATTTTTTTTCCTGAGAATTTCAGAAGGTTTCTACACTCCTCTTACTTTGTTCAAGTGTCCCCTGTGACAACCATATCCTGGAGTGTATTAGAGTTTAAAAATACAGCAGCAAGATAAGCAGTGGCAGGAAGATAGAGGAATTCAGAACTTTGAGACTCAGAAGAAGAGATATTTCTAATCTCTGCTGAAAATATAAGACAAAGTGGATAAGGCAGACAAGCACGAGAAGGCTGTTACAAGCACAAGGAGAGGCTGGAAAGAGGGATGGGAGGGAGGGAGGGGGCAGCTGCTCACCCCAGCAAGCGAGCTTGATAGCGAGATGAGAGAGAGGTCACAGCAAGACAAGCAGAGCAAGCAAGCAGAGCTCCAGAGAGATACGGTCTAGAAGACAGGTCAGGGCAAGTCTCTGTCTATGCTTTGTTCTTATTTTTGGTTTTCCACATACCTTCAAAAGGAGAGATTATCAGATAAGAATTGATGGGGCACCATTAAGACAGAAGGTTTTTCCAGCTCTATTGTGTGCATGACATTCCTTCCCCTCTGGTCTCCAGAGATCTCATACATCTGGGGATGTAATTTGCAAAGCACGCACGCAGCAGAACTGCACAGCAATGCTGCCTTTTGTTAGGAATTTGATCAAAGGTGCAATTTGAAGTGGGTGTTTAATAGCCTCATAGTGTTTCTGTACCATGGGACTGTACAGCCCGGCCTGTAACATACACTTTGTGCTATCAGTAGGTGCTGGGAAGCGTGCCAAAGGCCCTCATCTCACCACAAGCCTCTGCCTTCCCTGCTGGTGTCCATGCGCTCCAGGATAAAGGAGTCCCAGACCTTCTGTGGCAGGAGATTCAGGCACCTCAGCTAAAGAAAAGTAATTGGGACCAGAGGCTGACTCCTGGGGCTAATTCCACCGGATGATAATATATTGGAAGCAAAAGCCTATATCATACCAACGTCCTGGGAACTGAGGAGAGGTGCAAACAGAAAGGCCAGGTCTTACTGCAGCTCAAGTACCGCGTTTCCAAAGGTCAGGAGAAGCCACATAACCAGACTGGGGAAAAAACTTCTGGGTGCAACAGTGGGACAAGGAGGATCAGCAAGCACAGATCTGTATGATAGTATCACCAGCAGTGCTGCCAAGGTGAAAGAGGACCTGATGTATTTAGCTTGCTGAATACATATTAAGCCACTGGCAGAAGAGATGGGGGTTGGAATGGGAGGGAATAGGATTTCAACTTCTTTTTTTTTGTAGGAACCTACCAACTTCTCCCTTTGTTGTATTTTCTTCCCATTTACCTTGATACTGAATGATCTCTACCAGCTCCATTCCCAAAACATTTTCCTAGTAGTCCACCATATTCATTACCCTTTGACTATTTTGTCCTTGCATCAAAATTACTTTTGACTGCTCAATTGTAAAGACACTCAAGCCCCTGCACTGCCACATGGACTCAGGCAGACAGCACTGAACAAACCGCCCAACATCCACCTTCCTGCAGGGCTTCTTCAGCTTCCACACGACACCCAGCCACTCTCCACTCCCAACAGCCCACCCCACAAGCTGCTTCCCTCCCAAGGCCACACAAAGGGCACAGGAGAAAGCAGCAGCTCTGACATGGGTAAGCTTAGGGAGCATGGGAAAGAGCCAAAAAGGTGTTAAAGAGACACAGCAGGAGCAGCGTGCAGGGAAAGGTGATGCAGGACTACAGGGAAGATGGGAGAGGAAGGATACTACAGAGGAAAAATCATGGGGAACATGAAAAGGCTGCTGAGACTGCCCCAGAGGAGGAGAACATAAGAGATTGGTCAGAACTCCATTGCTCATGCAACAGCTCCTCTTATCCTTTAATATTCAGTGCTATTTTATAGCAGCAGGATATCCCTGACTCTTCCTCTGCTTTGGAATGTAAATAGCAGCTGTCTGTGTACTTGGCTGGTGCAGAGGCACGCTGCAGGCATGCTCTGTCTGTGCTGTCAGCAGGGCCTCTCAGGAGGCAGGCGGGAGAAAGCCTGGTTTGTTAATCTTGACAGGGCTTAGGAAGGAGATCAGATTTGAACAGTTCAGCATCAACACGACTTGGATAATTCTAGACATACAGAGAAGAGCTTTAAGTACCTAAGGAACCCTCTTGGTGGTGATACTCAGCCGCTTACAGAGGTAGGCAGGAGCGGTGAGGATTATCCTTCTGGATTTAGAGCCGAAATTCTTCACGTTCCTCCTTAGGCACCTACTCCTGTCTCTGTTTCCAGCACTCAAAAAACAGTGTCCTTTTCCCCATCCATGGAACAGCAGTTAAAAATACCTATCGAAACAAAACCAAGCATCTTTGAGTCTTCTTCTTTCTTCATAGTTTTGCTGCTGACTTCACTAGGGTATATCCTAGAGACACAGGCACCAGGGCAAGGAACAAACAGATAGAGCAGGAGAAGCCAGGCCAAAACCAAATAGGGTTGGTCTACTTCTGTCCTAGTGAGGTAAACCACAACATTGCTGCTGGCCCTGGGTTCCACCAAATTGACCTTGAGTGCTCAGCTGGGGTGTGGAGGGCTATTCATCATTTCTCCCCCTTTTACTGCAATTTGGTCCCAAGAATCCCTCACAGGAACCTTTTTTGACACCTTCTCTTTTACTAATTACAAATGAGTAGAAATATTAAGATCTCCTTGCTAGAAACCTGAGGATTCCTGCAGAGCTTGTTTCAATGCAAATCTCCTTAGTAACAAAGAAAACTGAGAAAAGAGACAGACGAGTTTCTGCATGGCACCGGAGCCTGCCTTTCTGGGGGGTGCTGCCGCGCTGCTCCCGAGACCATTTGGCCTCTCGCTCATCAGCTCCCCCTCACTGCCCCTAATTTCCGAGGGCTGCTTCCAAGGGGAATGTTTTTTCAAAGTTCTCAGTGAGGTATCAGCTGCTCTTTAAAGAGATTATGTTGGGAGCATTCCTAGCACATTGACTCCACTGTGCAGCCAGCCTTGAGATTAAATGGCTCAAAGGTGGCTTCCAAGGATAAACCGTGCCAGGGATGACAACTTTTCCTCACCAAAGAGGGGAGAATCTGATGAAAAATAAGGATGGAGGAAAACTGCTCTAGCTCTACAGCTATTATTAGTGTCTCAGAGCACTGTCACTGCTTTGCCTGCGCTGTCAGATGTCACTTTGCATCAGTTCTGGGCAGCGCACAGAGGAAAAATGGTGGAGCTCATTGAATTCTGCAGTGCACGCCTGGGCTCCGCAGCAGGGCCGCGCAGAGGGTTAAGTGACCTCTTAATGCTGGTGGGAGCACTGCTCAACAAGTTCAAGTGGGCTCTCCAGTAATGTATGCAAGCACCTTTTTGCATAGACCAGCAATTTATAGCAATTTATACCTCCTACCCAGCTGTTCTCGCAATGCATTAAAAAACTACTTACAAATAAGCTCTAGCATTCAGTCCTATCATCCCCTAAAGCAGCTCCATGCCAAACTGGCAACCCAAATGGGGTTTGGAAAGGGGAAAGAATACACCCAGTGCAAGCAGATGACTGACATGTAATGGATGCTCCTACTCTGGTGCACAAGCTGTGTTGGGAACCCAAGTTTTGGCCTGTAAGCACCAGGCATCACAGCAGCAAACCCAGCACAGCTAAACCCCTACACACACCTTCTCCAGCAACGTGATTTCCCACATTCTTTCTGCTCATTGTAGGATCATCGTTCTCATTGAAACTATTCTTTTCCATTTTTTTTCAGGGACAGGTTATTAGGATTAAGCCAAGCAACTTTGACTCCTGAAGATCTTAGCACCCAGCAGATGCTGATTTTTTTCCTGCTTTGAGGAAATGCAAGGAACACCCTTTGCACTTTCTCACAAAGAATCCAGATCATGACATGCTCTATGTTTCAGTATTCCTGAGCTGTATGGTTAAGTTCATTTTGCTGACCATGTGGCAATTTACTTTGAACTATATGTACAAGCGAAGTTCATCTGAGCTGACACGAGATCTACACTCATCCTACAGCATTCTCATTACGCACTTAAAGGCCTGCCTTAGCTCTGAACTGAAAGCCACATCCACCAAGAAAAAAAAAAAAAAAAAAAGTAACTGGTTTGTCTTCTGATCTTAGTCACCTGCCAGCACGCTGTTTGCTGTAGAAGAACACAGCATTGTTAAAGGGTTAGGTAAATGCAAGTTAAAACGGAAGCTTTAGAAAACAAAAAGCAGAAAACCCAGGTGTTAGTGACTTATCACAGCAGCCTGAAATCACACCTTCACATCCAAGCTGCAGACAGATCTTGCATTTTTAAGGTGAATTTGGGGAAGCCAATTTAGCTCCTTTCAAAACATCCATTAGCTATTCAGCACACTGGATGTGACTGGGTGTAATGTCATGCTGACAGTTGCAAGATTTCAGCCAGACTTGTAGATCAGAGTACCTGATGGATTATACTTCTAAGTACCTGCACAGCTCAGAAGCTCAAATTAACTGATAGTACTCTGTCCTACTGAATTGGAAAGCTTGGCTTTACGTAAAAAAAACTTTCATTGTCTTGATTACAGTGACCAGATCTCAGAATATCAAGTGCTCTTCATTAAGAGTGCCTTTTTCCCCAGAACAACAAAAAACATCTGTGCATACAGACACTGAGATGTAACGTTAGAAAAATCTGAGAAAGTCATCTTTGTGCAGACATACCTGATTCACTGGAAGAAGTTCATGCACTGACACACATTCTCTATCGTCATCCTAGAAGTGGCAGACAGCTGTGACAGATCCCACAGCTCCCATTTTACTGAGGGCCCCATCCTCTCCATCTGGTGAGCACAAGTCAACTATGAGCTGCTGTTGGCCTTGCTGCCTTGAGAGAGTCCAAAGCTCCACTAAGTGTCTTTTCCCCCAGACCAACTCTGGGACAAACACACAGGGAGGAAGGAAAAAAAAAAAATCAGGCATAAGTCTTTGAGCTGATAAGTACCACTGGAGATCTCTTGGATTAGAAAAGTACAAACACAACAGAACTTAATGATCATCCAAGGATTTAAGCGTGGAAGTGTCTGAAGACCGGTATTAGAACTAAATTCAGAGTCGGGCTTGTTTGTTTCCAAGGTCTGAATTTAGACTTTTTTTTTTTAAGCAATAATTTCTATTGCCCTTTTCTTTTCCCCCTGGCAAGAAGAGAGTAGTAATGCCTTTTTTAGCTCATTTCCTCTTAGCTGTTGCCTGTGAGGTTTCCAGAGAGACACAGAACTGTAAGCAAATTCTCCCCGACATCAAACCCTTTTCTTTCAGTTTAATCACAGCTAGGGAAGCCTGACCAACAGACACCCAAAAGCTACCTCAATGCCAAGTGTAAAACGGTGCAAAAGGTGAGGAAGTACACAAGGTGCATCAGGCTTCTGCCAGGCAGGAAGCAAATAATTTGTAGAGGTAGTTCCTGGTTACAGAATCGCTGCCCGGCCACAACTATTTCATTAGCATCACTCTAAAGGGTCCTAGGGACTTTCTTTTTGAGGTGTAGGCAATTCAGAGAGCTGAAAGATCACTGTAATTTGGCCTATGAAAAATGAGTAGGTGTTCACAGTTCATTTCCCAATAGAAAAAGTCATGCTCATCACAGAAACCATCATCATGCACAGAACTAATAGCTGCCCTGCTTGGCAGGCACACCCATGCACATTAAAAGCTCACAGTGCACTAGCTTTTACCAAGTAGGAACAGAAGATTTTGGTTAGCAGAGCTGTCAGTAAGGCACATTTTTTCCCATAGCAGGTGAAAACTATTATGATGCCATAAATAAATACAAACAACCAGAATTAGACTCCTGGAACCACACAACAGATTGAAAACTGCGAAGCATTCCCAAAGAAACCCCTGCTCCCAGGTGAGCCAGACTGAAAACACCCTGAAAGATCAACAGACACACAGAGGAAAAACTCAAGGCTACAGGAACAGGGGCAAGTAGATCAAAATGTTGACCAAGACAAATAAAATATGCTTTTGCTTATGTGGATTAGTAACATCAGCTGTGGTCAAAGGGCAATGGCTAATCAGGACTCACTATTTTCTCACTCATGTTGCAAGCAAAGGAGAGTATGAGGGTTGGGAACAACAGAGCAACAGCGCTTGGGACTCCAACAGCCAGCTACAAGCCTACGTGGAGACTGCCTTAAACACACACAAAGCCTTAGAAAACCTCAGGGCTCCTCTAGAAGACCATTTAGCATCTGACCTCTGCTTGGATATTGCCAAAATAAACTGAAGTCAAAATTAGACACGGCTGAGTCCAATTTCACCTTGATTAGTATTTACATAACGCAGAGAAACGTGAGAAGGGCACATAAATAATGTACTGTTTGTTGCAGCCCTCTCAGGAGGAGAGTTCTCAGATATGTTATTGATCCTCGTGCATGCACCAGCTCACTGAGCAGAAGGCCAAATCTTCTTCTCCGTTAATGAAAGCAAGTTTCCAGAAGCTGAGCCATCTGGGCTGGGTTGCAGGTTGCTGCTTTACCACACCGGTGGGTCTGGCAGTCAGCTGTGTTCTGGATAACAGCCGCGTATGAAGAAAATGATGGGGACTTTCCAGATCCGGTTAATTTAGGAGACATTCTGCTTCCTTAGCTTCTTTACCTGTAGTGGATTTGACATTTCTGACAACACTCCTAGGAAACCTAGCTTTGTGGGAAGCTGCTATGGGGTTTGTCCTCCTGTTACAGCAGCACCACTCACCCACCCAGTCTCAATACCGGTTGGGGGACAGAAAGCAAAACTGTTACCTAGAAAGACAGCACCACCACTGAGGCAGCCTGACAATACAGCATTACTCAACAGCCACAAGGAGAGCGTGCCACCCGTGAGAACGAACTGTGAATGGTTTCTCTTCCCTGTTCTCATTCTCTTGCTGGAGGAAGGGTTCAACTTCACATCCAGTCCATGCAGTTAAAGGTCTGGGGCATCCAGACATTTATATTCTACCCCTTTTGGCAAACAGTGATAGGAAAGTAATTTCCAGACTTCCTTTGATTTGGAAAGACGTTTCCAATGCTACTTAGCTTATTCCGCCCTTACCAGACTTCTAAAAGTTAAAAGAAAAATGGCAAAACAAATACACCACAAACCCTCACCACACTGCTCCTGAAAGCAGCTCAAAGCAATGGCTGCACCTGGTCCTGGCTCGCAGCTCATGCAGACCCTGGTACGCTGTCTGCAGGATTTCAGCCCACGTGAGGAAAACGGGTCAAGTGGCAGAACTAACAGGCAGCGGGAACCTGCAGCACACCGCTGCCATGTACAGCCATAAGGCAAAGTAGCAGAGGATATTACAGCTGGTGAAAGAGGCAAATCAAGCTTCAGATCTAAAGTGCCCAACACAGCAAATATCCTCTGATAAGGGACTTGGACTGAGGCAGCAGGAGCGGCAGCCGTAAGATTCAGCATTACTATTTTCCTGGTGCTTCAATGTCTCAAGTCTGCAGCAATCGAATGTCACTCTCAAGCACACTGTTAGGAAAGATTGCTTAAAATTAATTAGCTTAGTAACAATGGACTGTCATTATGCTACTAAGTCACCAGCATGAGCACATAAGTTACATTGACAGCTCAGGGTATAAAATAAGTACCATTGTATTGAAATTTGCAAAGTGCCTAGCAGTCAAATGCCAATCTATTCACTTCTGGTAATATTGCATAGTTTCTTCCTAATAGGCTGCTCCAGACTCCCACACGAAGATATGACTGACTTTAGTACAGAGAAGTCTTTCTACTTCATACATTGACCATGCCCAATTTTAGAAAGCTCTTAAAAATGTGTTTATTTGTACAGCGCTGATTCATTCAACGTCAAGTTGAATGTGAGATTTAGAATCTGGCATTAGAAAAAGCAGTAGGAAATGGAAAAAAAACCTCTTGGATGCCATAAAGGTGCGCGATAAACAAAAGGTAAGGCCTGAGTTCTGAGGGGCAAGAACATCAGCAGTCCCCACATTCAGCACTTTGTGAGACTTCCCCAGAAGTGAAGGAAATAGTTATTGCTATAATTATTTCATAGTTCCAGTCAGCTGCTTTCAGTTGTACTGTTATATTCCAATGGCAGGGAAATGGAATACAGTAAACTATAAATATCTGTCAGAATTCCTTTGAAAGGACAACAGTTAATTGCATAGCTTGATCTCCTGCCGTGCAGAGCTTGCATTTCAGGTTAGAAAGGTACAGATTGTTATTGATTTAATTCTCTTGAAACGTGTAGTATAAAACTGTTCAGAAGACTTATGGGGGAGAAATATATGCTTCCAAAGGAAGTCCTATAGCACAAGATTGTTGCAGGCTACCTTCTTGTAAAATGCTTTCTGAAATTCAATACACCCCCCTTCTAAAGGCTATCAGTCCCCTCAAATTGAGGTTCTTTCCTTCCTTCACAGAAGTGAAATTAAATCAGTGAATCAGGTGAAGAACAACAGAAGATCAGCAACAGTACGAGGCACGTGCAAAGAAATAGTTAAGAATAATTCAGTATCTACTACACACCCGCTAACAGTGACCCATTGAATCTTCCCTCATCCTCTTTCATATACCTTCCAAATCTACCTCACTTTTTAAAATGATTCCAGGCAGTTAATTCAACATCTTTCATCATTGTGTCCTCCTAAATATCCTTGAATCCATGTCTGATCTAGCTCTTGCAAAGTCAGTCTGAGCCCTCAAAGACACCAGAATACGTAACTGGAGCAATTTGTTAGGCCTTGTCCATCCTGGGAATAAATTCCCCATTATAGCCATTGACAATAGCCAGGGTGAAGCCCTGCTTAACATTTGCCCAGCTCACCTACTTTCCATGAAGGGTAACTTGACCCGGTATAAATTATGCATCATTGTGATTTTGCCAGTCTACACTTGGGTTTTAGCCTGCTGCTGCTTCTCAGAGCTAAAACCCCCAGCACAGAGCAGTCTCTACTAGCAAGTCACCTAGCAGCTAGCCAGCTCCTCGCTCCCAGGGATTGTAGTTAAGACAACACATCTTCCCGATGGTTGCTTCAAAGAGACAAACCCTTAATGGAGGGAACGCTGCAGAAGTGTTTTAGCACCTGTTTATCATAAGTAGCTGACCACGTGTTAAGTTATATTTGCTCTCCCTGACAGCCTTTATTAGGAGATCTCTGGAACTGGTGGATTGCCAGACATATTCTCTCCAAGATGCTCTTAACTAGAACAGAAAAACACGTTTAGAGCCTTAACTTTCAGGTTTCCCAGGGTTGTTTTTTTAAGGGAACGTTTTTCTTAGAATATTTGATGATTGATATTATAAACAGATTAAAAATAAACTCTATTTTAAACAAACTCAAATAGTAAAATGAGCACAACCTGTAACGCACTTGTAAAAAAGAGACAGCTTCTACCCAGGGAGGATTCCCAGCAGCTGTAACGGCTGCCCCTAATAAAACTGAGTTGATTTTAACTTTTATCCACCAATAAATGCCACCTACACGTTACACGTTGTGTGCTGCAGAGGACGGCTGTACAGCAGCAGCATCCTAAAAGCAAGTAAAAGAGTCATTAAATAGATCACTGAGCCCAACAGGATTTAGGCATACCTAGTCAAGCAAGACATAGTACTTAGCTACTGAACACTGCGCTGCAGGCTTGCTTCTTTTTCCCCTAGACTTTACCCATAGGAAGCAAGGCAGCGCATTCGCTGCAATGCTCACGGCCTCCTGAAATCTGACCCATGCCTATGCAAATCCCCAGGCAGACAGCATCAAACCCCAAAGGGCTGCAGGCAGGAGGCAAGGTGGCCCCATGGAACGAGTCCTGCAGCTGGAACCCGGGGAGAGCAGACAGGCACAAATACACACAGCAGCTTCGGTAGAAGGGTGGGGAAGGCTCTACTGAGATGAAGTAGGCAAGAAGGAATCTCTGGAAGAAGAAGAAAAAAAAAAAAAAAAGAGAGAGATCTGAGATAACAGATAGTAACAGCAGACAGGATGCAAATGCTGAGTTTTTTTCCAGCAGTTTTACCACACAAGATCTCAGGAAGCACCAGTGCACAGGTGAGCAAATAGGCTGTTACTGAGAGAAATTGTGAGAAGAACCCTGTGCTTCTCTGTTCCTTAGTTTCCCCAGCCTAAAGTAAGCCCAAAGATAATAGTTTTCTTCCTAAAACAATTTCAGGAGCTAAGTAGAGCACACATGGTCAGACAAAATTAAGCTACTGTTATTATTTATTACCTTCTCTCACCCATGACAGAAGATGAAAAAGACATTTTCCTTGAAGAAAAGAAGAGCATTACAACACCTACCGTTCAACTACAACCCATAAGCATGTAAAATATCAATATTTGGTTATTTAAAAAAAAAAAAGATAAACTCCTTACCTCTCCCCCCCTTCTAAAATTCCCCCTCCATCCTTTAATTCCTTAAGTCCTTGGAATTCAGGCAGCCAGCTCCGTCCTTACGGCAGAAAGGCTGAGGGCACCAGAGCTCCTACAGCTGCCCCAGAAGGGGCTGCTTTGCAGACAAACCTCCCCCGCCCCCCCCCCCCCCCCCCCCATTTTATGCTTTCTCAGGCCAGCAACTTCACCCTGGTGTCAGCATATGGAAGCAGTTAGCAAAGGAGGGGAGGGTCAGGTCCAGCCATCCGTGCACTGATTGCAAGCACACGCTTTCTCCCTAAGGCAAAAAAGTGTACTTGAACCTTTTGAAGCAGATAGGCTGGAGCTGATTTATTGGGGTGATTTAGATCTGTTAAAACAAATTTAATTTTGAATACAATTTTATATCAATTAACAGAGTCTCACAAGTGTAGCCATTAAGGATTCTCTTTCCAAAACCAAAGCCAAATATTCAAGATTTATGAGACTGACTTGCCATATTGGAAGTAACTAATTATTCGTAATGATTCTTTGTACTCTGACAGTGATTATGTATTTTCACTGCAAATGCCCACGATGAAGCAAGTGATAAAGGCAGTCCATATTTGCAGAAGGGATAACAAGCAGCTAAGGCCTGATCATTTTGGCAAAGTATTGGGGTAGCAGGAGAAGAAACAACATAAAACAGCTAAGCCTGGTGACACAGAACCCAGTTTATTTAACGTCCTGAAGTATGTTCTGGTGCATGTCAGAATTGTAATAAAAGCCTGTGGTCTCCCTTTATTGCCTTAAGCAATTCTGTATTCGGTTTATTTATTCTGACCTTTTGGTTGTCCTCCCACCTTGGACATGATAGTCTTTATCAGAGCAAGGCTTCACAGATTCAGCTTGCTCTGTTTGCAGCAGATCACGCAGCATGTTCAGGGTGAAAGGAACAATGCAGAATCAGGGCCTGATTCTCATTTGCACTGAAGTTTCTTCACCTTGCTCTGACAGCACAAGGCAGGGAAAGTTAAATAGCAGCCCTGCTTCCAGCTTCACAGTATGAAGGAAAAGTCTCTGGATTATGCTGCTCTAAGTAAAGTCCCTGGGAATCAGAAAATGATAGTTAGACGGGAACCAGCTAGATTTTCACACAGCCTCAGGCTAGAGAGAATACAAAAGCGCTGCCTTTCTCCTCTTTTCATAACTTGCAGTCCTGCCCCAGACACAGGAATAGAGTAATTGAGAACAAAGTCCCTGTTCCAGCGAGGTGTTCGGTGCCAGCAAGGTTAACGTTCAGGGGCAGGCTCGTGGCTCGAGCAATGCCACGTTTGCTGCCGGGGTAGCTGCTGTTCTGGTGTCCTACTCACTCGGGCTGTGAGCAAGGGTCTCATTTCTGATCCTCTAAGAGCAAAGGCATAGCAAGTTGGTCATTAAAATCTGCAGCAGCACGCATGTGATTAAAATGTTAATGTCAATATTGTAATCAAGGTTTGACTCACAGGACAGCTGGTAAGAGACTCGATCTGTATTGCTTGGCCCCGGTCGCCTGCTGCAGACCAGGGTTACCAAAAGGTTGTGCCCCATCACATGGTGGGGGCTGGCATTTCCTGGGCTATCTGCGGGCTGATCCCTGAAAAGAGAAAAATCAGCTCAAGTGCAGGAGCCCTAATGATAAGTTTAGCTCTGCCTGTACTCCAGCAAGAGGAAAGCTCTTCTGTAAATGTCTCTGGTGCTGTCTAAGTTGCAGCTCTGTTACGAAGGCACTTCAGTGCCTGCTGGCTATCAGCAGTGCTGCTGTGAGCCTGGCCTCCTTCCTCGTCTCACCAGCCCCTCTCTTCCCCTGCTTCTTTCAGAATTTTCTGTGCTAGTTTATATTTAGCTGAGTTTTATCTATGTAGGCCCGTGGTAAATTTTGCCTGGTGTTGTCTAAGCGCCGACAGAGCTTTAGTCTGCAGAGCTTCTTTTCAGTAAATTCATGATTAATGAAGAAGGCCTCTCTATTGTTGGAATGTCTGATACAATTATGAACTGAATGAGCGGACCAGGCAGCAGTGGAGGGCTCCCAGGTTCATGGCAGGGAATTGTCTGTTTTAACATCCATCTGTTTTCATTCCCTCTGATCCATTATCATTCACCTAGAGTTATAACATGATGAATATCATTGTGTGGAAAGCCATTTGATGCTAGGGGGGAAAAAATCACTGTAGGTCTGCCTTCTATTGAAAATGTGAAATTGCCTCAGTAGAAGGAAAGGCACAATTGATTCAGAGATGCTGTTTCAAACAGAGGCATCCTTTCACATTTGGACTCTTTGATTTTGTTAATTTCTTTGGATGACCCGGCTGCCGCATCTCTCAACAAAATTATGTGCATACACAAGCCTGGGGGCTCCCACAGATAAATATTGATAACTGTAGTGCTATCAATGCACTTCTTGTTTTTACCTCCTATTGCAGAATTTGTGTAGTTAATTGGAAAAAATATATATTCACAATTTTCCCAGAAAGGGCACCTTCAGTTTGCATTCAGAGGGGCATTAAACTCCTGAATTAAAACAGAAAGGTGGGACAAGAATCTTGATGACCCTGCTGACAGAAATAACGAAGGGAACTTTACAGACAATTTCCATTGTCCTTGTTGGTCAGCAAATTTAGAAGCGAATGAAATAATGAGAACCAGAAATGCATATTAACGATGGAGGACCTAAAGCACAACAGGACTGAAATGAGTGCTACCAAGAGAAACTGCTGTAAATTCCCCGGTTTCTCTCTTTTAAGGACTTACCATTATAATTCACTTATAAGCAATATAGGAATTACCTTGTGAGTTAAGAGATGTAAGAACAAATGTAAGAAATAGCTCAGTGTAAATGCTCTTTTCTAGAAAGTGACTCTTAAAATATTGGTAAAGCAAATACAGTTGTTAAGCTCAATCCATTGTTTAACTGGGTGTATCTAAACTCCAGATCTTTCATTAACAACCATCTCGCAGAACTTGGTTATAGCTTTAAAATACCACATATATGAAATATTATAGCACTGTCCTTTAAAGAAACAGGAGGAGAGAAAATGCTCCACTGGAAATCCACAGTCCAGTGAAACCCAAGGCAGATAACTGTCTGACTCCCCACTAGCCTGTAATTACCAAAGCAAGTGGTTAGACGTAGCTATCTCCCTTGTTTAATTGGCACGCAAAAGATTATAGGATTTTATTAGGACACAAATGACACCAATACAAGTGTGATTGAGGCACACAATGCCTGAATGACTATTTGCATTAAGAGGCTTTGTACTACACATGGGATTTCTACCTTCGGTTTTAAATTGCTTAAATTTAAATGACATTTCTATGCTACATTTTAAAAGGGTGATATTTATTTTAGCTATTGTTTAAGTAAGGTATGGCAAAGCTGTTGCCAGACATGAGAAATCCTTCTAAAAGAGCCTGTCAGGCCCAGGTGGAAGAAGGCTAATTTTCAGCTGCTCTGTTATTGCAATTAGATGAGGAATCTGAGGAAAGCAAGGAAAGGTAGGCATTACAGTCCCCCTATAAAGCCTTTCATGGGTTAGATTCCAGCTACCTACTGGTTCCTATTGCACCAGGGCTAGGGCATGGGTCTGAGGAAGCGATCATCCTCGGCGATGATTGAATGGGAACACAGGTGGCAGGAGACTTTCTTGGCTCCCCTTGCTTCCACAGCACTCCCACTAACGCTGGATCTCCTTCATAGATTTTTCCCCTGCTTATTTATGAAGCTCAGTGGACTTCTTTAGGTTTTATTTCACAACATCTTTCTACTCCTCTTGCATACAGAACTCGAGGTTACCCCCCAGGGAAGGGGAAAGCAGCTGAACAGGTGAGGAATGGAGCCAACTTAGTCAAATGGAGCAAAGCCAGCCAAACACAAGGAAGGGAGTACCCAGGAGTGATGCTAACGTGTGGTAATATCTAACTGTATGCAATAAAAAACGATAACGGGAGGATTAAATCCTGCTACTATTGCAGTGCATGCTACAGCTGCTGCACTGTGTGGGGGCCTGGGTACACAGACGCCTCGCTTCGCTCTGTCCCTGGGGCTGGGCCACACACAGCCACTGTGGGGCCACCAGCTCGGGCCCCTTCCAGGATGGCCTGGGGACAGAGCCCTGGCCAAGGCCTGGGGGTGACCCCAGAGCGAGGAGAGGGCCTGGAAGAGCTGGGAAACAAGGAGGGCACTGCGGCCTCCTCCTGCATTGCAGAGCTCAGGTGAAGCCTCGGCAAGGTGGATGGATGCAGAGCAGGGGGTGCTGAAGGGGAAGGGTCTCTTCTGTCCCTGTCTGTGCCCTGTCCTTTGTGCCCAGCTCCCCTGCACCCTCCTCATCAGCTTGTCGAACATCTTGTCCCCCAGCTTGTTTGCTGGCTCAGCCCTCGGCCTGTCCATCACCCCCGACTTGTTCCTCATCCCTCCGTTCATCATTCCCATAACTCATCCCTCAGCTTGTTCCTCATCCTTCTTTTCATCTAGTTTCCCTAACAACCCTCAGGTTGTTCCTCAGCCCATCACACAACCCTCAACACATCCCTCAGATTCCCCCAGCCCTGCACCTCCCAACTCATCCCTCAGGTTGTTCCTCATCCCTCTCTTCATCCTGTATCCCCCAACTCATTGCTCAGCTAGTTTTTGCCCCCCAACACTCCTCAGGCTGTCCCTCACCCCTCTGTTCACCTCATACCCCCACCTCATCTCGCAGGCTGTCTTGATCCCCTGACTTCCCTCAGGTTGCTCCTCAGCCCATCGCGGTACCCCCAACTCACCCCTCAGCTTTCCCCTGGCGCTTCACCTCCCAGCTCACCCCTCAGCTTGTTCCCCATCCCTCTCCTCATCTCCTACCCCCCAACTCATCCCCCAGCTCATTCCCCGTCCCTCTGTTCATCTCGTGCCCCCTACCTCATTCCTCAGCCCCTCACGCGACCCCCAACCCACCCCTCAGCTCCCCCTGCCCCTTCACCTCCCACCCCGCTCCTCAGCCCCCTCCTCATCTTCCAAGCCCCCTCTCTCTCCCCTCGGCTCCTCCTTTTGCCCCTCGCCCCCAGCAGCTCCCCCTGCCCCCCGCCGCTTCCCCCGGCCGCGCCGCCCTCCATTTCCCCAGCGGGGCAGGGAGGAAGGGAGGCGAGACGGGGACCCGCGGCCGGGCCGGAGGGGGGGAAAACTTTTCGGGGCGGCGAGGGCGGGCCTCGGCTCCCCCGGGCTGAGGCGAGGCGAGGGGCGGGCGGCAGCAGCAGGAGGAGGAGGAGGAGGAGGAGGAGGAGGAGGAGGAAGGGGGGGGGCCGGGGGCACGGCCGGGCCTGCGCCGGGGAATGACGCGCAGCTGGCAGCCCTGCTCATGCGCGGCCGGCCGGGCGGTGCTAGCGCCGCGTCCCAGCTCGGGGAGAATGGGGCGGCATCCGGGCAGCGCCGACTGAGCGCCTTCGGGGGGCCGGGGCCGCGCCGCGGGCGGCCGGGCTGGGGCCGGGGCGGGCGAGCGAGCGAGCGCCAGCCGGCAGCGGGCGGCGGCGGCGGCGTTGGGGGCGCCGCGCCCGAGGGGGGCTGCGAGCCGGCGGCGGCGCCCGGCGAGGAGGGGTCGGCGGCGGCGGCGGCGGCGGCAGCGGCAGCGGCAGCGGGGGCTGCCCGGGGATTGTCTGGCTCGCTCCGCGGCAAGAAAGTTGGGCGGCGAGCGCGGCGGCCCCCGGCCGAGCAGCGAGGGGGGCCCCGGAGCGGTGCTGCCCACCCACCCCCCCGAGGAAAGGGGGCGCCGCGGCTGGATTTATCCCGAGCTGGGTCGAGCCTCCTGGATCTGCCTCTCCGCTTCCTCGCCGAGTGAACCCGAGGTGTCCTCGTCCTGATCCAGAAATACCCCCCCCGCCGCCGCCACCTCCTCTCTTTTCTCCCCTCCTCTTCCCGTCTACTGCTTTTTTTTTTTTTTTTTTTTTTTTTTTTTGGGGGGGGTAGGGGGGGCGGGGGGTGGAAATTTGTCAAGGTCATTCCGTGGATTTAATATTTTTTTTTTGTGTGTGTGTGCCGCGAGCCCCACCGCCACCCAGCCTTGCTCTGTGGATTATCATCGCCCTGGATCCGAGGGTCTGAACAGCAGGATTTTTTGTTGTTGTTGTTGTTGATTATTTTTTTTTAATTATTATTATTATTATTTTTTGAGGGCTCCGGGGTTCGGAGAGGGGAAGCGGTGAGTTGGAGGGGGGCGACTTTTCTCCACCCCCCGCGCCCCCCCCGCCCCCATCCTCCCCCCCCACCCCCGGCCTTATTTTTATTTTTTAATCCCCCCCCGCTCCTCCCCCCCCCCCACCTCCCCCCACCCCGTTCCCCTATATTATTATTATTTTTTTTTTTTTTTCACCCTTTCATTTTTGATTTGCTTCTTCTCCGGCGATGGATGGCAAAATCCGGCAGAGCCGGAGGTCGCGGTCGCAGCGGGACCGCGTGCGGCGGCGGGAGGCGGCGGCCCGCGACCCCCGCAACCAGAGCCCCTCGTCGGGCTCCGAGAAGGAGCCGAGCCCCGGCAAGGAGAACGGCGGCGGCCAGAACTGCACCGCCCCGCGGGGCCCGCCGCCCGCCGCCCGCACCGCGCGGCCCCCGCGCCGCCGCCGCCGCGAGTCCAGCTCCCAGGAAGAGGACCTGATCGATGGCTTTGCCATAGCCAGCTTCAACACGCTGGAAGCCCTGGAGGTAGGAGCCGACAGGGGACCGGGAAAAAAAAAAAAAAAAAAAAAAAAACAACAACCGACCAACAAAAATATATATATTTTGAAAAATGGGAAATGAATCGGGGTGCTTGCACGCTGCTGATTTTTTTGTAGATGCCAATTACTGCGCCTTCGTCACGCTGTCAGCCCTGCAGGGATGCCGGGCAGCACTGCTGGCAACTTGCTGCAGGCTGGTGCCCCCCCTGCTCCCCCTTACCCCGGGTCCCCCCTCCTGTCCTCCTTCCTCCCCGGCCCCCCCCCGGCTCGTGGAGTTTGTGTTTGCGTTGCCAGAAGGTTACTTTATCTGTCTCCGGAGATTGTTAGCAAATGGCTAGTGTTTGACATTTTGTGGAAAAGAGATGTTTAAATGGATAATAATCCCTTGGTTGTAATTCCCATTTTTGAAGTAATTGAACAAATTCTTCATCTCTTGTTGACTGTACATATTTTTCTGGTGTTAATAGGCTGGCAAAAAATATTGCTTGTCTAACTTATTACAAACAATATTTGCTGAGCAAATACTGCCTGCCTTGTCTGAGCTAAGTTAAGCAGAGCAGGAAATTTAATATTTTCAGAGGGGCATTGACAAACGAAGACTTTGGCTTTTGGTTTTTGTTTTGTTTGTGTACGAGGGGTAGAAGTGAGCTGTCGAGAGGGAGGGCACCCAACAAGTCGCTCGGTAGGCACAGGAACTTGAGTTCCAAGTACATATGAGCCACCCTGGTGCCTTTGCCCACTTTGACGTGCTGCGTTGAAAAAATGTGGGCAAAGTTTTGGGTTTGCTCTCTGCCGCAGATTTCCTCTCACTATTAGCCTGCGTTACAGTAATGAAGGATTTTGTGGAGGTTGGTGAGTAAGTTCAAGTTTGCCCTGGGATCCCTAGCACCTTTTGCCCAGACCTTGGGATCCCCTTTGGCCCGCCGTCCTGCTCGGGAAGTCCTTGGTGCCTCGGCCATCGATTCCAGTGCTGGGGTGGTGGAGTTGTGGCTTGGGGAGCCTGGCCCTCCTCCCTCGCCCACAAAAACACAAATTAGGCAGGCGGCGAGCAGCCTGTACGTGTACGTGCTGGAGTGGGAACGTGACCGGTGCTGGGCTGGTGACTGGTATTCTTTGGCCTCTCGCAGCGTCATTTGTGGGGTGTTGTCCTAACAGGAAAGCCAGCTACTTTGTCTACACACAGCTGATAATGAGCAAGCGATCCGCTTATGTGTGCCTTTACACAAGTGCCATAGACCTGTCTGTGTTATTATTTTTTTTTTCTTGGGCATGCTCTTAGTCAAATCTGCATCAGCAGATAGGTCCAATTAAAGCCCTGAGTTTCTGCCGAGCTGTCAGTGAAGAAAGTAAAATTCATCTTCTTGCAGAAATTTTCTACCATGATGAGCACATTATCAGGAAATAGAATTCAAATGATAGCACAGTCCCTCCAGGGCTGCAGGGGAAACTCAGTGCTTTTCAAATGGGATATGCCTTGTTATCAAACCAACCAAACCGTAACCTTGATAATAGGGCACGTGAGGGTAGAAGGTGACCTTAAACTTCTGCCACCCCAAAGGACGTCTGGCTGGGGAAGCACTTCTGTTTTTTTTCTTTAAAAAAAAAAAAGTACATATAAATCTTTATGAACTGTGCCCTCTGGAATTCTTACACTAGCACCTGAAATTAATTGATTCCTTCTGTATTTACCTGTGTGCAAGAGGATACGTGTGCCTGAGCATCTCGGGGTAGCAGCTGGCCCATCAGAAGGAGCAGCGCTCCCCGCGTTCCTGCAGGTCCTGACCCAGGAGGTATCTCGCATTTGAGGCGCTCCGGGAGCCCTAATGATCTTGTGTATTCCATAAGTTGCAGCAACAGGAAAGAGGAGAAAATGCTCTGCATTGTGTGAGCTTTCCTTCGAGAAGTGCAGCACTGCCTTTGACAATGGGTGACGTCTGGCAGATTTGGTGTAGCAGCAAGCGAAGGGGATTATCGAGACAAAACTACTTTAAAGCAGCATATGCCCATGTAAATGACTGAAACTGCAAGGTCATTTTGCGTGGTGTGGAGCTGTGCTCTCTAGTGTACTTGACTGCAACAGGTGGTTTTCTTCTGGGTTGGAGGAGATTTGCATTTCAGTGTGTGTATATATAATTATTTTTTTTATTTTTTGTAAGAGGACTTAAAATCTGCTGCGATGATGTTTAGGAAATAAATAAGAATTGAAATCCTCCATGTCTCCATCACAGCACATGAAGGGGGAGAAAGGATAAAAGTGAATGCCCAGCCTAGGAACTGTACTGAACTGAGAAAGTCTGCTTTATTTAATTTATAATCCTAAAAGGAGCTTTTGTTGCATATGTGGTAGTTCATTGTGATCCTTTCTTCTGTTCTTCTTCTGGGTTTGTTTTTCATTAGATGTTACAGTGATCTGCGATAAAGCTTAATAGGCTAGCTAGGTTTTGGGTTTCCCCCTGGAAATTAAATTTCTCAATGGTTAGGCAGAACTTCGACAGAAATGTTTGGAAGAGGCAAGGGTTTTTCTGTTTGTTTTTCTCTTTATCTCAAAACACTGTGAATTCCCCTTCCCCACTTCAGAAAATTCTCACCGCTGGTGTTCCTGTAAATAATGGGTGCTTTATGTATGCCTCCCGCGTGTTGACCTGGTGATGCGAGCAGTTAAGGTTAATGCTGAGGGGTGGCTTTATGAAGTCTCTTCTAGCTCCTTGGTGTGAATTTTGAGCATTTGGGATTTTTTTTATTTAACTAGCATGGCGGTGTTTTCCTGGCAGTTGTCATCTGAAAACATTGCATCTTGCTTCTGTGGTAATTGATTGTGATTCGACTTGCAGCTCCCCTATTCACGTAAAGACAGATTTGATTATATATATATATTTTAAGGAAAAAACCTGAAAGCCCACGGATGCAGCAGCAGCCTCTTTCTGCGCGTATGAAATTAAAACTTCCCCTTTCCCTTCCTTCCCCTGAATCTTCTCAAATAAATCCGTTGCCGTGCAGCTGGTGGGTGTGCAGGGCATTTTGTTTTCCACCCGGCCACGACTTTGAGGCTGAAAACCTGGGACCTGAGTTGGCCCTGACCGCCGGCACGGGCGGCTTGGACACGGCAAGTGCTGCCCAGGAGATGGGTCCTGAGCCGCGGTGAGGAACGGGGGAATTTCTGGCCACCTCCCGAAATGAATGGCACGTATGTGAGCATGTGTGTGTATTCATTACGTTCAGATGAAGCTGCTAATTATTCTTGAAGGTGATTGGTGAATCAGAGTGAGAGAAGCTAAATGAGTGAGTCGGTAGTTGAGGGCTCTCTCTGATCATCGCTGTTCCTTTCAAGTACAAAAAACAGCCCTAAAAGGGAACTTCATCAGAATGTTAATGAATGCGATCTTTGAGAGCAATTGTTCTCCCAAAGTAGTTGTAAAGACAAGGGGTTGTATTTTCTTTTTGGCTTTTGTTTATCAATTTTACAGATTCCAGCAAAGCTTTGGAACACTCTGTGGAAATTTTAACTTTCGTGGTGTGTACGTAAGGGTTGTGGTTTCTCTTTTCTCTTTTTTTTTTTTCCCCCTTTAAGGAATGTTTAACCTATTTATAGCATCTCCTGGAGAATCCACTTGCGAACACGCGTTGAGCGGCGCGGTGGTAGGTCCCCTGGCCAAAAAGCCAGGCCTTTTAATTCGCGCCCAGCTTGTGGAAGCGGCGCTGCCCTCGCCAGCAGGACGGGCACCCTCAGCACCCGGGGGGGGGGCAAGAGCTTTGCCCCCTCTTGTGTTTGCTCCTAGCTGGAGACCCGGCAGCACTGACACTGCTCTGGTGTCACTCCGGAGTCACTCTGGTGTCACCGGGTTCAGAAAGCCCCACGGTGATCGCAGGCTTCTGGCCTGCATCCATGAGCTCTTCAGCTGTTATCTTGATAAGGCTGTTCTCACATGTGTGCTGTACACTGTGCTGTTACTGTTGCTCTGATCTCCCATTGATAAGAAAACCAGTGTATTTAACTGCAACTTCCTGTTCCAAAGGTTTTCTGCTAGCTCCACTGGCCTGGCCGGGTGGCTGCTGCTTTGCGATCGTGTCGCTGTGCGCCTGCTGTGCGCTGGACGTTGTCTGTGCCTCACCTTCTGTTTTAAAACAAGCTTCAAGACGTTAAATATTTTTTCCTTCTACTTAATTGACAAGTGATTGTGTATCGAGTTAGTGATTCTGATGGACAGTTATTTCTTAAATATATATAAATATATATATATATATAAATGTTTTCAGCTGCAGGAAAACCAGTAATTTTTTAGACGGTGCTGTAAAGGCTCTCAGTGCCTTTTGGTTTTCCTGAAGGCTTGTTAGCCTTCTCTGATTTATTCTCCTCACTGTTGATTTTGCATCTTCTCCAAAGCAGGTACTTACGATGTGTTTTTGCTGCTGTTGAGGAGCAAGAGGCTGTTAATACAGAGGAGCTAAAGCAAAGCAGCTCCAAGGGGCACGTTCTGCAGAGCCTGAACATCTGCTTGGTCGCATGCGCTGTACGTGGGCAGGAGCGAGAGGAGCTAGGTGTCCTGCAAAGCACGGCGATGGGTGAGGATCTGGCTCTGCTGCTGGAGCTTTTTGCCCTGTCAGCAAATCCAGCCGGGCAGCGCAGAGGCAGAGCTGTGCGGTGGCACTGATGTCACCGGGCAGTATTGTTGTCACCGGGTGGCATTGTTGGTGTCACCGGGTGCGGGGCCACTTGCACAGGAGGAGTGGCAGCGTGCGCAGCGAGTACAGGTACTGCCAGTGTGGTGTTACCACTTAGTGCCATTTAGCATAGCTGTGGTGTCATCAGAGAGGGGAAGTGGCTTGCTTACCTGAGGCCTGGCTGTGAAACGGCCACGTTTTTCAAAATCCAGGTAAAAATCCCTGCTGAGACCTCTTAAAATCTTAGAAGATTCTTCTATGTGAGCTCTCTGCAGCATTAACTGCTCGATCTTTCTTCAGCAGCCTGAAACGTGGGGTAAAAGGTGAGACGAAGCTTGTTGAAATGTAGGCATATAAGCACAGAGAAATTGAGAAGATGAATTATAGTTAATTAAAAATATATATATATATATATATATATTTAAAAATAGAACGGTGTACTGCACAGATAAGATTTTTGGATAAAAGGGCTGTAATAAAGCTAGTGTTCTACTTAATCTAAATGATAGATGATACTCAATCCAAATCAGTGTTTACTTGTAGTAATGCACTTGACTTCTTGTCTAGAGAGAACTGAAAACTTTATTGTCCTCCCAGGATGCTAATGAGATCCTCTTTTTATTTTTAATCTCAGTTACTTTGCAGAATGAGCCTGAATATTAGCATTTATTTCAGGGAAAATGAGAGCGAGAAAGGGAGCCCGGTAGGATGGGCTTAGCCTGGCGTATGTCACTTTGTCTCTGAGAGATGCCTGCCTGGCAGAAGGGCTGACGTATCGCACGACTGTCCCTCTTTAAACATCCATAGACTGATGGAGATGCAACACCCAGGCTGCAGAGTTACCCCAGCGCCGAGGTACCTGCAGCAATCTTGCTTCTTCCCGTGACGTTAACATTTTGGGGTGTTTTCTTCCTCTTGGTATCCTTGCTGTGGGGTGGTGAGTTGTCCGGGTGCTGCAGGCTGCTGCCCTCCGCCTCAGGCTGTGTGGTCTGGGTGGGTTTGTGTCTGTGAATCCAAAGAGGTGCCACGGTGAGGTCCTTGCTGCAGCTGCCGCGGTGGCAGGGAGCTTCGTGCGCTTTGTCTGCAGTGCTGCAGCGAGCGCTAGGGAGCGAACAGCATGGGCCAGATCAAAGCAGCCAATCCTGCCCGATGCAATACGTTTTTTCCCCTTTCTTTTTAAAATAAAGTTTTTTGAAATACAGTATAGAGGACGTGCACCTTGGTACCAGTCGTATGAGAACATCCTGCTGTAAGAGAGAACAATTTCCAATTCAGTGCACTTTAATGCCTCCAGTTTATCACAGTAAAGGTATAAAAGAGTTTTATGTAGGTGAAGTGGCTCTTGCCGATTAAATATCTTCTGGCTGTGCTGTGTTCCAGCACGACAGGTGCTTCCACTGCTCCAGCCCTGCTCCTTGTGCAGTCTGGATGCTATTTTACCTGCCCTGCTCCATCTCTTTGAAAACCTACCTCTTTTACAAAAACAATGAGCTTTTAAGTAGGCTGTTCAGCTGGTGAAAGGAGACCTAGTCTTGGAGTCACTAATCCAATAGGTGTAACATGGAGGCGAGCATTAAATGAATTCAGAAGAGCCTCTGCAACACATGACCGAGCCTGGGGACAGGAGAGTGGTGGTTTGGGGACTTAGTTATATAGGACAGTCTGGATCCAAAGTTCAGAAGTACCAGGCGAGAACAGGCACTGAGGCAGCTCTGTGTGCAGCGCTGGTGTGGTGCGGGATGAATGGAGAGCGTTTCCTGTGCAGCTCAGTCTTGCTTCAAGCCAAAAAGAGACTAAACTTGAACAAAAGTTGCATCTGCAAGGTCAGTGGTTGGCATGGATAAGGGGATTGAAGGGATCAAAATGATTTCCCTGCGCTGCTGGCTGCAAAACATGGGCTTATGGCACTGTTCCTGTCTCTCCCTTTGTGCTCAAAGCAAAGCTTTTTTAATCTTGTGCTGCCTATGTATAGTTGTGCCACACAGACGTGGCAATTTGAAGTCAAACGCTCTATTTTAGGGGCTCTTGGGCTCTGTCACCAGGCCTAGGGAGCTGCTTGTCTCCTCTGCCTAGCGCATGCCTTGCAGGATGGTGCCGCTGCTCTTTCCTGAATGTGCTGTGATGGAGACATGCAGAAAATATGTGTGTGGTGTGTTCGTGCATGTAGTCTAAATGCAACGCCTGTAGTGCTTGCAGTTGGATAGCATTGCATTATCTTCCCCTCCAACAGATGTTCTTTCCAGATCTGTAAAAATGACTGTAATTGTTTGGCATTTTTAATTTCTTTTTTCACCTTTAAACATAGATTGGTTTGTTCTGAAGCTAATGTATCTCTGTTTTAGTATCTACTTTGCGAGAAGATGCTTAGGTTAGGAGGGAGCACAAAGCCCAGGCTGGGAAACAGATGATTATTTAGGGCTTCTGGGTGTTCAGCGGGCTGTGGTGTGCTGCTGGACACCAAGGTCACTTCTTTAACCCCTCCTGTTGGTCAGTGAGATCGGAGGGTCTGCCCTGGTAGCTCTCACTTCTACAGGAGAGCTAAAAACCCAAAGCAATTTAGGGGAAGAAACATTTTATTAAACCATACAGTGGTACCAAGTGCATCAGCTTATAAATACACTATTGCTGTTGATTTCTTCTGGAGCTCATAAATGTCTCTTGCACTGCTAAGAGGATGGGCAGCGTCTCTTCTCCATCTAGCCCAAGCACATACTTGCACACGGGGGGAGCGAGAAGCAAGGTAGTGTGCAGCTAAGAGATGTTTATGGAATCAGTCAAACCTGATATAAAATAATTATGGTGTTTTGACAGCTTGTTAATAACTTGCAACCATAGGAAGAAATAGAATTACAGCATTCTTGGTCTTTGATGGAACCTTGGCATCTCTTTCAGATTGTAAAATTAAAGAAAAAATGTGAAAGCCATTAAAATAGTTGGACGTGGTGCCTGGGAAAAATGATGGGCCGCTTAATTGAAAAAGCGCTTCATTCCAGTTGAAGTTCATTGCAGTTCGTTTCTGTCTAGCTCCCAGGATCCATAATGGAGAAGGGAGAGGGCCAATACCCCAAAATGTGTCCGGGAGAGGGTTTTTTGGGTGTCAGTCAGTTCATCATCTTGTCTGTGAATGAAGTGGAAGGAAATTCTAGCAAGCATTAGACACGAGAGAAGTCTTGTCACCTGTAATGACTAAAATCCCCTGAAGTGTTGCCAGCATGTACTTTAGGAATCATATAATTATATGATTATTGAAAGAGACATAAAAGACCTCATGGCAAAAACCTTAGAAAGGGGGAGGGAGGGAATCCGTATGCAAATGAAGATGCACAGAATTTGCTGTCGCTTTTTTTTTCTAGTTATTTTTCAGTCCAAGGCTCGGTAATTGCTTTTATGGGGATTACTTAATAAAACTGGGGCATGAAAAGGAGGGAGAACTGTTTATGCTGTGTCACAGGACTGGCTGGCATTCTTATGGAGTTGAAGCATAAATGAATTTTAAAAGTAAAACTACAAAGTGTGGGTTTTCTGCTAACAGAAAATAGCTATTTGTTGTAATGTTATCCTACAATAAAAGTGTTTTGTGGTCTAGCGGTTAGCAGAGGGGACCGGAAGGAGAGATAATGGGGTTTTCTTTCTGACTCTGCCACAAGCTTCCTGCCAGAGCCCTGGGCACGTCTGTCTCCTGCCGTGAGCCTCGCCTCCACCCGACCGAGCTGGAGGTGCCCGCGGAGGCTGCGTCCCCTCCTTGGGGGCTCCTCTCGTTGCTAAATCACCCGGGGGAGAGGTGATGCGTGGGCAGAAGGTGTCTTCGTGCCTTCTAGCGCCTAGGAGCCGTGGCGGTGCAGGAGCTGGGAGCACGTGCATGCATCAGCGTCTCTCGGCCTCCTTTGTCATTTCAGTAGCTTGCAGCCAAGGTAGAAATCTTCCCGTGTGAACAAACAGGGAAGATTTTTCCCTTTCCCCCCAGCTCAGGTTCTTGCTGTGGTGTGTAAGCGTGTCTCGCAGGGGATGCACTGCCCATGAGCATGCTACATCTGCATAGCACTGGAAGTGTAACCTCAGTGGTAGATCTTCCTGGGCTTCACTTCTCGGTCTCCTTAGAATTAAAATACAGCTCCGGGTTTGGGGAGTTTAAGTTCTCCCTTTTCCTTACCGATGCCTGGGATTTATAATCTTGCTGCTCCTAGAAGCACTCGTTCAGGCATTTACTAGGGAACTCTCCTGATGCAGAACAGACCCATATCTCAAGAGAGGTTTTGTTGCAAGATAGGCAAAAATCTCCTTCCTTTTTTCTCAGACTTAGTAAGGCATTTGGTGCATTAGAAAAAAAAACCATACTGCTATTAGTGTCGAGTTACTGAATATTTTGCAAGGTTCTCTGCAGGAAAAAGAATAACATTTGCTCTGGTATTCTAGTCTGAAGCTAAATAGCACCAAATTGTGATCTGAGTTTGCAAATGTGATTTTTAGCTGAAAATGACAATGGTTTTCCAACCAGATGGATTCTATAACGTGCCTGCTATCAGCTCATCCATCAAACTCCACAGATGTCTGTACATTCACTGCAGTGTGTGCATGGTGGTGGTGCTGATTCTGTCGGGCACCGATGAACCTGTTCAAGCCCCATTGCCGGGGTGCCACTCGCAGCCTGGCCCTGCAGGTCCTGATGGCAGATCCGAGGTGAGCAGCCTTCTCCGGTCCTTTTCCTTGCTGTGGGGCCGGCTGCCCCTGCGGGGTCGGTGCACCTCGGAGAACTGTTTTGAGGCTGCAAAGCAGACACCGATGTTTCCTGTGCTGTTTGTGTCGGGGAGGCGGGTAATGGAACAGAAACGAGCGCCCCTGGGCTGCACATGGTCTGTGACTGGGTTCATGCAGCTCTCGCTTTGCTTCCACATCGCTGGGTGACGCTAAGTCACGTAGGGTAAGCGACTTACAAATTTACATTTTTTGTATTTGCATCCAGCCAGAAGCACTCACAGCGTCGTTCAGAAGCAGGTTCCCATGACTGTTATGAAATCATCTGTATGAGTTTTAGGCTTTTTTCAGGAAAAGATGATATCTTTAGCAGCTGTTGGGAGATGAGGTTTTCTAGAGCCTCGTGTTAGCATCAAACCCTCGGTTAAAAAATGAGCTTGTGTTTTGGCAGGTACAGAGCATGCCACTTCCAAAGCAGAGGTTATGAACTGGTGTAGCGAGGGCCTATGTCTAATGTAAACTCCCAGATGATGACCTCAGATAAACAACTGTATGGAGCTTGTTTTCGTAATAGGTTCCCAAGAATTATTTCTGAAGTTGCTGAAGTTGGTCTTTTTTAAACAAAAAAAAAAAAAAAAAAAAAAGCTGTTTCCAGACAGCACATCTTTGGCTTCTTAGCTTCAGTGTATTATGTCCCGAGAAACACATCAGTGGCTGTGTGGTGCCTGAGCTTTTTGTCCCTGTGCCTTTGAGGTTCCTGGTCCCTGGGCATGCCTTGCTTTGAGGCAGGCCATCCCATGTGCTACTGGTCATTTAGGTCTTCCTCTCCAACAATTCACATGACAAATAATTTTAAGACCGTCCCTTTCCTTTTACTGCTTACGTGGCAGGTGGCACTGCGGCCGTGAGGAGGTGCGAGGCTGTGTGTGGGACCGGGGAACCCCTGTGTGTGTGGCAGGGGGGAGCTGTGTCTGCCTCCAGCCAGGCCTAGTTTTGGGGAAGTGCCACATCTGGGCTTCATGGCAGCAGGCAGCAAAGCTGGGGAGGGGGTCTGGGAGCTGCACTGTCCTCTCCTCCGTGGTCCTGTCCTCCCCATTGATGGAGCTGGTACCAGGCATGTGCTTGTGAAGGTGCAGTCGTGGGGAGTGTGCTCCAGCATTGGGACTAGTAAGCCAGCAGCTTCTCTTGGTGTGCTTCTTGCAAGTAAATGCAGCTTTACAGCATTTTTTTTTCCTTGTTCACAGTTTGGTTTTTAGGTAATTCTGATTTTCTGCTAATTACAGCAAGCAGTTCTCACTGTTTCTGTGCGCTTACCTGGGCCAAAAGGAGCGAGCACTGAGATAGAGGAATGCGTTTTTGTCTCAAGCGATACACGAATTCTTTTTGTTCTTTTACGTCTCCCTCCCTCTGTGCATGTGTATGTTAAAATTCCCATTCCCTGTTTATAAATGTTTAGCAGCTGAAGTCACTGGTGTTTTTCATAGTATTACCTTTGCGAGGTTGAGAACATAAGCAAAATGTGATTCTTCACTCAGTCTCTGCTGAATACTGTAGGAATAATGAGTCTGTGCCTAAAGCATAAACCAAGACACAAAACGCATGCCAATAAGAATCCAGGCCTGGGGGAACAAATAAAGTGTAGCGTATTTTACCAATTGCACTGGAGCATCCCTGTACGTATTCAGGGGCTGGGTCGGCCGTGGCGTGAGGCTGTCCTTCCTGATGGCAGCGAGCACTGTGCCTTTCTCCCTTCCCCCACGTAAGACAAACAGATTGACGTGTCTGGGGAGAATGACAGTGTGCAGCACTGCAGCTTAACCAGTGCGGCTCTGGAAGCAAAAAGGCAGGGGGAAAAAAAAAAAAAAGACAACACAAGTGGCTGCATGTCTTCACGACGATGGAGTCTTTTTGAAAAGAGCAAATGCCACTGTCTTGCAACGTATTCCTGAGCTGATGAAAAGGAGAGAAATTGGTCGGAGATTTTGCTGACAAGTGACTCGCCGTCCCATGGCTTACACTGCCCAGGCAGCTGCCAAACTAGAACTGGTGTCCTGCCTTTTTCTGGGGGATGCAGATAGCTCCCAGGAAGGTCAGAATTTGGGTTACGGCTGAATTATAAGGTAAAATCTTTGCAGTGACGTGCAGATTTTTTTTTTTAGACTTTCTAGTTCCTCTAATAATACGTTGTCAAGCTTTAAAGCTGAATGAACTTTAAATATCATCTGTGTTTAACAGCATTTAATCTTCCTGTTTTCTATTTTTTTCAGCCTGAATAAAGAAATAATGTTGTGTTTTCTGTAGATTATGGTCATTGGAATGTTTTGCCTCTCTTTTTAATTAAAGAATGAGATTCTGGTTGCCCAGTTAGTGCTGCTCCCCTTAATGTTGAAAGTTTATCCTTTGCCCCCACTTTTTGGTGTAGATTTTTCTCTGAAGTGTTTAAAAACGTGCATCTGAAAGACCTAATTGGTGTTGATATTTCAGTGTCTGGGTTTATAGTGCAGTGTTTTTTTAATAGGGCACCAGGGTATCAGCACGAAATGTGAAGAAAATTTGAGCCTAATCAAAACTACATGCATCACTTCAGGTATAAAACCGACCAAACAAAAAAAAAAAACAACCTACAACTTCAGGCTGAATTACCCCTTGGTGTGGCACTTGTTCAGTGTGCCGTGTGGAGTGAAGGGGAAAAATGGTATCTTAACTAATGCTGAAGTAATTACTTACTTTGCTTTATGGTTTCAGAAAAATCTGCCTAAGCAAACACACCCCGACCGGGGCGGATATCTGTTTGGCTGCTTCTATTTTAGGTCCGATAAAGCATTGTTCACACCTGCGGGGAATGTGATAGGGAATAAATGGGAAACCCGACCTCCTTAGCACCGCGCGTCGTGCAGACAGGCCGTGCTCTGGTACAGGGATTTATTTCATGCATGGTGGCCTAGACATGAAACAAATGCGTAGAAAAGGGAATTATGTAAAATTGAAAGTGACAATTATGCAAACATTCCGGTTGAGGAAGAAGTAAATTCTTCTCTTTTTCCATGTGCTCGGCTTCAGTGCTAACGAGCTGCCTGTTGGGGTTTTTCTTGTGTGCGTTTGTATCTGTCATCTCTCTCATCTTGGCTGCTTCTTGTTTCATTTTTTTGTGTGTGTGTGTTTTTTTTTTGTTTTTTTTTTTGGTTTGACCTTATTTTCCCTTTTGTTCCGTGCTCCATCTCCGTGCTGCAGGCCCGCTTGCCATGCCGAGGACGCGCTCCCAGCCCCTCGCAGCGCAGGGCCAGCAGTGGCAGCGCGGTGACGGATGCCTCCCCAGCCCTTTATCCAAATCTTTCTGTTTAAAGAGAGGGGAAGCTGGTGAGAGAAGAAACAGGCTGTGAAAACAGCTCTGTGTTTTGGCCGGTAGCCTTTTGCAAAGCTAACCTGCTCAGTCTTTCACACTGCTTGGAAACTCCCTGCCGTGCAGCAGGGAGGCAGGGCAGCAAGTGGCTGCTGCCACCCATCAGTGCATGGTTCTGCTGAAAGGGACAGTCCTTGTGTGCCCGGGCTGCTTGGCACTGCTGCTCCTGGGTGCTGGCACCAGCATTTATACTGCAAGGAAGGCTAATTCCCCGGTTCCCTGGTCCTGGAGTGCTGCAGGGTCACACAAACGCCTTCCTGGTACGGGGGAAAGGGGCTGAGGAGCAGCTGAGCGTTGATACTGGATGTTGTAGCCAAGTGTTCGTCCCCTGCTATAGGTCATCAGAGTGGGGGATGCACTGAGAGTGGTGGTGTAATGTGGCCGTGGTGCTGTACCAGCTCTTTGGAGGCTGGTTTCGATTCAGCTTGTGGAGTTGGGCTGCTGTGGCCAACTGTGGGGACTGGCAGGGGTAGAAAGGGTCACTTGGAAAGATAAACCTTGCTTGCAGTTTAATTACTCTGAAAACCCAGTTTCCACATTGTTTTCACTGATTAATTTCATTGTGATGGGGTGGAAGAAGAGACAAGTTCTTGTTTGGTTTTGGTCAGGGGCTTCACATGGATGAGGTCTGTAACCCTACAGATGGCAAAAGGTTAGAAGTAGTTCAGTCTGTTTGTAGTTTTCATGGCTCAGTTTACACAAGAATTCCTTCTTCTTAGCCTTCCGTTCTTTTCTCCTTTCTTTCTTCCAAAACTTGTTTCCTTTCCTTGTGCAGTATGAAGGAGAAGTGCATGTTGAATATTAAATCCAAAGAGTGGGGGAAGAAGCAGCTCTTCTCATCAGTGTCACTTCTCCTTGCTTTAATCCCACAGAGGGATTGAAGAAAGTGTTGGGAGGATAAGATCAGTGTTTGAGCCCAGCTAAACGATGACTCTGCTGCAGAAAAAGGTTTTAATGGAGGCTGGTTGTGTGGGGTGGGTGAGAAAATTGCAGATGAATTGTGCAAATTTCTAAATAAAAAGCATTTAATTGCATTAAAAGAGAGGGAGGGACCCTCTTGTGTGCACATCAGAGACTTCAGTGAGCATAAGCAAGCTCTGTGCCACAGTAGTCATTGACCTTGTCAAATCATGCCATCGGAGGTCATGTATGGTAGTGCAGGGTGCCACAGGGGATTAGCACATCTGGGCGGAGGGTTTTTAAATCTGAGCATGCATGCCAAATCCCATCTCCAGTGGCGCATATGGATTCATTGGAAAACGCAAGGAGAGAGGTCAGAAAGCACTTCATGTGGGGGAAACCTGGCTGGAGCCGGGGGCTCCTCGGAGCCCCCTTGCAAGCAAAGGGACAGTTGGTTGTGGTCCAGACCCCCAGCTTGCTGACTGATTTGTGCTTGATGTTTAAATGTATGGAACTTGTAAGATCCCCTCAGTAACCTTGTAATTAGGCTGTCTTGGGCACAGGGCTGCCTTTTGCCATTGTTTCCCCTCTAGTTTAATGGGTACAAATGTTCTTTTGCATCCTGCCTACAGCTATTAGTCTGGCTTGAACAGAGAGAACTTCATGCAGGTGGGAGGCTGATCTGTTTGCCATTTTAAGGTAAAACACTTGTGTTGTTGGCCCAAAACACAAATATGGGTTTTAGTTTCGTTATAAATCTTGGAAGGTAACAAACAAGATGACATTGGTTTGTCTACCTCCGATGTAGGACGTGACGTGTAGTGTCTGGATTCATGTAAGTGATATGCCCATTTCAAAGATGGGAGTGCCTGGAGCAAACGGAAGGCAAATCATTACCAGCAACTGCTCCATTTTCTCCATGCTTGGAAAGGAAAATATTGAAAGCTTTAACTTGCCTGCACTGTTGAAGTGTTCAGGAGAAAGTTTGGCATGGCATCCCTGAAGTCCAGGCAGCTGAGCTTTATGCAGCCCTGCTCTGCTTTGCCCCGCAGTGGTAGGCGAGCCCACAGCTCCTGGTTTTTAGCTGGCAGGTGGCGGCTTACAACTCCGTCAGGAATACAGGTACTGGCTGCGTGCTACAGAGACCTTAAACAGGTTCTGTGCAGGATGGAAAGTCACGTTGTGATACAGCTGTACTGTAACTGTGTGATCAGGACTGCCCAGGCAGTGCTTTGGTTGAAGACCTGTGACCCCCTGCCCCAAACAGAGGAGCATGGATGTGCTTTGGCTTGTTTCTGTCCACACAGGTGAGCCTGTTGCCCCAAGAGAACCCATTGAAGTTTGTTTCTAATCTGCAGAATAACTGATGAGTGTGGTAGGGGATGTGCTACCAACTCTTGTCCCAATGAATAGTTTTCAACTTACTTTTTAAAGACTGAGAATGTATCCTGTGAATTTTTTTCCCCTCCACATTACTCTTATATTCTCCTAAAAATCTGCCTTAGTTGATTAATTCCCCATCTCATGAAGAAAGCATTAAAAGAGAATTATCAGTGCTTTCAGCAGGAGAATGGGTGGTAGCTTAGTAAGTTAAAGTGGCCTTAAAGTTGAAGCTAGCTAGTCTTTGTGCTTGCCAACGAGGGAACTCATTTGTCACTGATTTCCGTTGTCTCCTGGAGGGGGAAAGAATGACTAATGCCTTGCTCCTGCCTTAGTCATAAGGACCTGGAATGAAACTGGCTGTAGCAATGAAAAGGCTAAATCAAAGTTCCTGGAGAGCGGTGGTTCTTGTGTATTCTTGTGCCAAATTTTTGCTAGGCGGGAAGGGGTTAGAGTTCTGCAGTGCTGTGACTTTCATGAGCTAGTGTGTGTTAGAACAGCATCAGGAGCGCAATGCTGAAGGATGGTTGTTGGAGACACTGGTTAGGAGAGGGCACTGGTTGTCCTGGTTGGGCTCACAGGCGGAGCTGAGGGCACAGACAGTAGGAGTGAGACCTAAGCTGGGGTTTTCAGTGCTGGTGGCTCCTAGGGCTTTTCCCGAGGATGTGTAGTTCTCAGTGTAAAGCTGCTGGGAATGGGCTTGTTTTTTGTACTCACCTTTAGAAATTGTCCCGTGACTTCTGTGGGGACTGCAGGCTGAACATTTGCACTTGTGCTGCAGGGCTGTGGGGCACTGAACGGAGCCTGCCTCCTCCTGCCACGTTACAGTATTTACGGTGCCATATTGCATCCCAAATATTACGTTGGACTTGGAGAATTAAGTGGCGCAATTATGAAGCGGAGGAAAAAACACTTATGTGGTGGCTGTGATAGATTAGTCATTTTGTACCTCCAAATAGCCAATTATTCCTCTGACTGGCTTTTATCTGACCAATTTGCATGTGCAGTCATGGTAACTGGTTTGCAGATTAGGCACAGAATTTCATGTGGATCTGATGTTGCGTTTTGGTCTCGTGCTCGGTGCTAACTGGAAGCAGGAAGCAAAATTCGCAGACGAGGGATTCACTGCAACAGATTATGATTAGCTGCTTTGTATTTTTTCCACTTTCAAAGCCTTTTCACTGGAAGGAAACAAGATGGCTCACTTTTATTGTAGCCTTTTTAAAAAAAAAAAAATCTGTCAGAACCATGTAAAGTGGTCCCAGCTCTGTAGAAGCTGCAACACAGATTTCATTTGTATTGGCATTCTCTGCTGCCTAGCTTGAGAACACATTGTTCGAGGGCTGGGAACTCGCTGGAGCTTCAGTGCGTTTCATAAGAGATATGAAGGAAAAAAAGAGCTGGAGGAAAGAAGGAAAAATAAGCTGAAGTGGAGTGACCGAGGGTGAAGTCCTGCCTCCTTGAAGTCGATGTCAAAACTGTCATCACCGGTGCCAAGTTTCCACATCTTCTCCCTGAGTTTGATCTTGGCTGCATGGGTGTGCTGAAAATTAACAAAATGGTAATAAGATTTAATACTGTACACCTGGAGAGCTAAGTGAAATCTTAATTTGAAGAATATTAATAATTCAGCTGAATTTTGCTATTAGGTTAAATGTAAGCTCTGTTTCTGTCTGGGATTTGTGTCAATTTAGCACGCTGTGGACTTTGCAGAATCTCTGATATGGGCAGTCTTTGAAGTGGAGAAATGGTCTAAAATATTTGCCAGCAGCTAGCTAGCTTTTTAAAGCTTCATTTGCTTCAAATAAGCAAGCCTTTTTAAAAACAAACAAATAAACGATTTGTAAGTGCAGGAATAACACGATACTTTTTTAAAAGCCTTTTTTTTAATATGGACTCCAACAACTCAGCTGTAGTTACCTTGGTCTCCAGTGCTGCTAAAGACAAATTAAGCTAATAAAACAGTATCGTGCAACATTGTAGAAAATAAATTGGCTAATCTGTATGCAAGTTTTCTTGCTAATGCCAAATTTAAACTCTTTAAGCCTTTCCTCTTTTGATGAGAGGTAGAGGCTTTTATAAACGTAACCTTTGTAAGGCTCTGTGAAACAATGCCTGTAGCAGCCTTCTGGTGTATTTGTGGAATACAGATTGTTAAGTCAAGATGTATTTTTAGGAAATTATACATTTATTTTCTCGTAAGTGACGAGATAATCTGAGACTGATAATAAATCTGTGCATTAGAAGGGAGGTCGTTGTCTCCACCTGCCTCCATGTGGCATTACCGGCTGTCACTGGAGCTGAAGAAGTTTCTTGCTTTGCATCATATGCTAGCTAAACGCGTATGTACCTGTGCAGCTATGCACGAGTGTGTATATTTTCTCTCTTCCATGTACATAAAACAATTGGGTCTGTCTCAGATTTCTTGCAAACTCCTGTTTACTCCTTTGCTCTTTTGGGACTGACCTCTGCTTGCACCATATGGCTTTTGAACAGAGCACTTGTGAAGTCTCCTGGTTTTGTGTAAAATGTACTGTATGATAATTGCAGGTGCACAAGCACCTAGTGTTAAGTGTCTCTGAGCTGTTTAAACTTGTGGGGTTTTTCACATCCTGATTGTCAAACATCAGTATGCAAGTTTTATTAAAACTAAGTGTCAGGCTTCATTTTGGCAGATACTCTCCCTATAGTAGCTGCTGAAGATCCAGAAGTGGTTTCAGCACAGCTTGGGGGACTGGAAAAATCAGAATTGAAACTGGGGCAGGTCACACTCCCCTCCTCCTCCCCTTTTCCAGATAAGTTATATAATCTCTGTTCCTCTGTTTTTTCTGTAAAACAAGGATAACTTATCTCATGGCACTACTGCTGCTTAGTAGTTGTAAACCCTGCATGCAGGATCTTTTTGATAGGAAGTACATTAAGATTAAAGTACATGGTGTTTTGTTCTGAAGAGTTTGAGGATGAAATTTATAGGCAACCGTAAGCTGTGTGTTTGTTTATGATAAAATTGGGAGATGAAGTATAAAGGAACAGACACTGGTACTGGCCGTGTAACTTGCAGCTTTACATTACAAACAGGCTCTTGTTTGTGGTGATAAAGGCAAGAAATCCAGTGTATTCTACCAGCTACAAATAGCTACACGGGGTAGAGCTTTCACTCCTTCAAAATGAGCTTCTTCTCATTCTCAAATCAATCTCTCAGCTGTTCCTTTTAAGAGTCGTCTCTCCACCTGTTTACTAACCGTGAATTTTTGTTACTGTGAGAGCAAAAAAAGCATATTTGCTGCCAAACATCATTCAGCTGTTGTGGTTCTCTCCTCCCCCACTTTCTCCTATATTCTCAGGATTTAGTTAACAAAATTCCTTCCTCCTTGCCCTCCCCAGTCCTTTGGCTTAATTGGTTGGAAAGTGCAGACAGCAGGCAATAGGTTGCTCTTGATCATGGTATTTTCCCCACTAACCCTTCCTTTCTTCTGCTTGGTTCTGTAAAACCCCATTGAAATCCTCCTTGCTGGCACTGCTGGTGCATCGGGAGTTCCCGCAGCGTGCAGGAGCTCTGCAGAGCTGCCCGGAGCAGATTCCTATCGGCGTGTGCTGCCCTTGGGATTTCTGCCTCGGCTGCCAAGCGCAGGAGAAACACTGCTCTGCGGGCATGGGAGCTTCCTGCTCCCCCTACGGCTCTTCTGGGTGCTGTGTAAATACTGGGGGAGCCGAGGGGGGTGAGGTTAGGGTGGGTGCTTATGAATGTTGGGGAGGGAAAGTGGGTTGGTGGCCTTGGGGTATGGTTTTGTAACCAGGTGATATCTGCTCACTTCTCAAATGGATCCACTGTCTTAAAGCTCTTGATGATGAGATTCAAAATTGACTTGTTAATCTTCCTTGAGAGGAAAGATGAAAAACAGAAGGCAGTCAGTTTTCCAGACCGTGTGCCTGGGCACTCCTGGGTGCGTGCCTATGGGCTGTTGGTCTTTCCCATCGCCTTCCCCAGGCACAGCTCATCACCGTTGTTGTGCCATTGCTTGTTCCTTCCTGGTTTCTAGTCAGTAAATCTCGAAGGCTTTTCATGCCTGCTTTTGGAAATTGTTATGAATACTGTGCTGCTGGGGGTTTGATGGCTTCTTGGATCCTGGAAGAGTTGAGGAAAGTGCAGTTAAAGGCTGTGCTCTCCTCATGGGCTGCATCGTCTCTGGTATGTGCTGTTCTTCATAGACTGCTCAATAGGTGAGAAAGAGGGGTCCTGCAAGGCTTTCAGTGGTTTATCTAAATAAACAACACCCAGATATCACAAGCCATATTGTGAGGATTGTGAGCAGTTTCTTCCTGAATTCGAACTGGTACACCATTTAAACCATAATGTATGTGGTTTAAACGTGCATGAGGGAGATGGTGCTACCAGAAGCCTCAGATGCTGGGAAACAGGAGCAAATTGTTATGTACCCGTATGGAAGTGTACTTCAAATAGAGCAACGGGTCGTGCTACTGCTGTCATCGCAGGAATAAACAGGAGAGCTCTGCATGGAGGTACTGTAATAGTGGCTCCAGCACAGCTCAAGGTGTTACTCTGCATCCCTATCACACTGTACAAATTCACGCAGGTAGTGGGGAGCTCACCTGGTTGGATCCAGCCAGCATGTGGCTGGGCTGGGCACCGTGCAGCGCTGCTGGCACCCTCGATTGCTGCTTCAAGAGTGAGGCTTGCTATGGGAAGAAATGCTCCTTTGGGACTCGATTCCCATTATTTTGCTGAAGCCTTTTCGGCGAGTGCCCAGCGCAAGGAGCAGGCGGTGGCTGGCACGCGGTCAGCATGTGCAGTGCTGTGCTGGGGTTTTCATCCTCTGCCTCTCGTCCCGTTCTGTCCCCGCTCTCCGCGTGCGTTGTCGACAGGGGAACGGCAGGGACAGTCGCACAAAGCTGCCTTTCTTGTCAGTTCTGCTTAAACCTCACGTGACGGTAGGACAGAAGCTGTTTTCACTGCTGGAAGTGAGGGGGAGGTGGAATGGCTGGTGGATTTAAAGAAAACTATATATATTTTTTGTTTATAAGCAGGCGGCTTGTTTGTGGCGGTGGTGTGGGCAAGGAAGCACCTTATTATGCTGTATCAGATATGCCATGTCTATATCGGATCTACAGTGGAGAGGGCTTGATCTCCTCAGGAGTACAGATCTGTTCCTACTGCCCCTTGCCCAGCAGGTCTGGGTGCCCCGGCAGCTGTGAGCCTCTTCTGACAGAGATTGATCCTGCCTTTCCTCCCTGAGCTGCAGTGGCAGCTCTGGTGTATTTTGCCTTTATTTTTCCTATTTCTTTTCTTCCTTCCTTTTGTGAGGTGATATGTGCGGTGTGGAGGGGTTTATAAATCACATTAACTGTTTGTGACCCCACTCTGACTCGGCCGCCTGGCTCTGTCTCAGGACTCACCCCTTTGGCACGGCCAGACCGATCTGTCCTCGCTTTCCACCCTGAGCCATGTGGGGCTAAATGCAGGCCAAAAGCAAAAGTGGAGCTGGTCCCTGTGGGCTTGAGCTCCAAGGAGAGCCTGGTTTGGCTGTGCAGGGGGTGCTGGCATCATGCTTGGCACGATCCAGTGCGAAGTTTGATGGGAAGGAAGGATGATCTCTTCTGGTTTGGTTTATTTTAAGTTACTTTTGTGCATGTGTTTAGAAAATAACTTATAAGAGGAGAAAGGAATAAATGGGCAAACCAAGTTCATCTTGCACACATGCACCTAAAAAGCACGGCCAAATTGCATTGCAGTAGCACTGATATTCTTTGCTGCCATGGCTTTATTGGGCTAGGGAGGAAGTGGGATAGGAGGGAGGTATATTGGAGAGGTGACCTTGTGAAACCCAGGGGAAAAAATAATTTGTCAAAAAGCATGCAGTTACTTATTAAAAGTTGTCACCTTCCATCCTTCTCTTTGTATCTTTCTCCTCTTGTTTTTGCATCAATCAGTGGATTTTTTTTTTTTTTCTGGCTTATTTGCTGGCTGTAGGCACATGATGCTTTCTCATCTGTTCTCTCTCAATCTTGTTCTCCCTGTTGGTCATTTAAAGTCTTCCTTTGCAGCGAGGAGCATCGAGTAGTAAATACGTGAGTGAGCAGTGGAATGGGTTTTGGATATTGCTGCATGTTTTGAAAAATGGTGATCCTTCACCCGATGAATTGCTCTCTCAAACTTGAATCTGGCAATCCCCCTAAATTGGACTTGGCTTTCTCTGGGAACTCTAAAAGCAGCAAATTTCCAAAACCTTTTGCTAATGGATTACTGAGTGAAGATCAATAGAGATGCCGAGAGAGGAGCCAGGCCTGGAGAAAGAACATATAATGCAAGCTGCCTGATTAATTTGCTCTGGAGAATAAAAGCCTTCAGAGATGAGAACAGGGTATAAAACAAGCAGTTATAGACTTCCTATCTGCTGAGTAGAAAATGTTAACTTCTTGGGTCTGGTGAAGGTTTCCAGCATTAGTTTTGCAATCACATAGTACATCTAGTGTACGGGGGAATATTCAGTGCCTGCCTATTCCTCTGCCAGGCAAAGCTGCCTTTTTTCCATGCTGCATGTTGGGTGAGCTATGGGGAGGGGCTGTGTTGGCTGGAGAATGGATCTGCTCGTAATCTTCCAATTAAGTTCACCGAGCCTCCAAATTCCACTGGCAGTGTAGGGGTCCAGTTAGTCCTGACTGTAAACAGCAGTAGCAAGCTGCTTTCTTTTTTTTTTTTTTTTTTTTTTTTTTTTTTTTAAATCTGTTTTAGTCTGTACTTAAAAATACTGTTTCCTCAGTAGAACTAGTCATTTTTGCTCTCTACGAGTCGCATTTGATGCCCTTTGTAGGACAGACACACCTGGATGCAACGTGTCGTGGGCTAATGGCTCGGTTCTGAAGCTGAAGATGGGTGGTGAGCAAAGAAGCAATTAGAAGTGCGTGCTTGCTGCTAGAGTGCACTTAATTTGGTGGATCGTAATGCTCCCAAGCCAAGAGACTTAGATGCTTGTGGCATTATTTCAGTTTTGTTGCAGTTTTTTTCTTGGTGGCTCAGGTTGGAGAAAATTCAGTTTTCCAAAGGAAAAGGACTTCAGAGGCTGTTTTCTTGCACACTCTTCTCTTGGCTTCGTGCCCATGCTCAGACGATTGCAGGTGAGGCAGGAATTTTCCCAAATGGATTTTGGCCAAGAGACTGGTGTTAATGTCTCTCCTCTGCTTAGAAAGGAGTGGGATAGAAAAAAACGAGGTTTTGTAATCACAAGCATCCAGAATGGCTGATTTATGTCCTGGTGGTACTTCTCCAGCGGCAGAGGTGTGTGGTAGACCCAGCGTTTCCACCGAGAAGAAAAATGTTATCCTAAAATCTTGTTTTCATGTTTGTTCTCAAGCTACTGAACATGCATGGTTTATTTTTAGAGAAAACAATGTCAGCCAGATTTGTGCTAATTGTTGGCAACAGTATGTAAGCCCCTCAAATGCTGACAGGGAGACAATGTTTGGTGATTGCAGTCGTGCAAAGCTAAAAATGACTTTAAACAATCATGAAATATACTTGCAGCAATGTAGGAGCTGAACAGTGGGGTTTTGGTTTGGAGTTTTATTTGTATGTCGTTTTTTTTTTTTTTTTTTTTTTTTACTCAGCTGATTGCAGGTGTTGTGTGACAAATTGAATCTAGATGTGTTCTGCCTTTAATTATTATTGATGGATATATAAAATAACAAAACCAAAACCTATTATCTTATCCTTGTTAAAAGGAATTAGTGACAAGTTCACACTCCCCCCACCCACTAGCATTGCAGTTACTCTGTTTTAACTGCTCTTACTTGTTTGGTTTTGTTTCTAATTTTGCTGTGAGTTCTTTTTTTTTTTTTTTTTTTTTTTTTGTCGTGTCTTTTTCTGGTTGCATTTTGACAGATCTTTTGGTTGCATTTTGACCTCAGCGTGCAACACCGAAGAGCCCTGTGCCTTTGGTGGCAGCTGGGCCTCTGGCGGCCCCGCTACAAGGCCTCGAGCTGTGGGGCTGCAGGGAGTCCTGAGGGTGTGCTTGATGGAAACTTTGTGCTTGGTGCTCGTTCCTTTTCGCAGCCAGAACTCCTGTGAGACCCGTGGGTTGCTCCCCGAAGAAGTCTCCTTTGCAGGCCCGCAGAAGGCCGGCTGCCCCCAGGGCCGTCGGGCGCTGTGGAGCCAAGGCAGCTGCGGTAGCTGCGCTGTGAGCCAGCGGGCCCGTGAAATTGGGCTCCTCAGGCAGTGCTTGTAATGGCCTCAGGCTCCAGCTCCTTCCAAGGAGAGCTCAGCCTCGTCTAGCCTTTGCTGCGACCACACAGATGTCAGCGGGGCGGCCGGCACGCTGTGAGGGGGAAAGGTTTCCGGCTGCTACCAGCCTGCCCGAAGCTGCGAGCACCACCAGCTATTTGCTCTTTTTGTCCGGAATTGAAGAGCACAGTGCGTTTCTTGCCCCAGTGTGTTTATTTTTCCTGGCTGGCAAAAGATGACAAAGATCTTGTGTATTTAAATTGCTAGAAATGACATACTGTTCCTTGCCTGGTATCTCTGCACCTCGGGTGGCCAAACCCTGGAAGCTGGAGGAGCGGGGCAAGGAGGCTGTCGCTGGGGCTCCGACTTTCCTGGCCGGGACTGGTTGTGGCTTTTCAGCTGCTTGCTTGTCCATAGTATGGCTCTCTTTTTACTTAGCTAATTTCTGCTGCTCTTTTTACAAGCAAGAGGGCTGGTTGTCCGCAGTGCATAAAGCAAGTAGAAGCCTTGCAGAGAAAGGTGAGGGTTAAGAACTGGATGGGTAGAGGCTTTGGCAAAGGCAAGGGCTTGAAAATGCTGTGGGATGCCTGGTTTCAGCACTGTGCCAGGTGATGTGTGGCCTGAAGGGTGGAGGTGATCACAGCAGCCTGTCCCATTGGGGCTGTGGAGCCAGGAGCCGTGCAGCTCCGGCTGCTTTGATGCAGCCTGATGTGAGGGCTGCTCTTGCAGACTCCAGAATAAATTGTGGTTATTGGAGGGCATGAGGGTGGAGGTTGCTCTGAGCCTTCTGAGAGCCTGGCTTGGCCCTTGGAGGAAGAGGATTTGCTGTCTGAGGACGTGCAAGAAGTGGCTGCACCCATGGAATTGCTTGCTGACTTGGAGGTGTGCTTAGGCACCATGTGGTTTATTGTCAAGTTTCATTATAACTTCGCAAAATCTTAATAAGGAAATTTGGAAAGGGAGGGGGGGGGGGGAGAAAGCAACACTCAGGAATGATAAATGTTCTCTGAAGTAATGTTGTTAAATTTATTTTTAATTTAATTTTTCTTTAAATCTGTATATGCTTGTAGAAGTTGATGCTTCTGGCTCTAGGGAGGTTCTTGCTAACAGCCTTGTGATCCTGTTGATGGCAATTGTAGTAAATGAATTTTAATAAATAAGAAATTATGATTCTGTTACACTTCCTGATCCCTGTTGAAATACAACTGTGATTTGGTCTGAAACACCTTTTTTCCCTTTGTTCTATAAAGCAATGAGGCATATGGGGTTGTTTTTTCCCCATTTTTCTTTTTGTTGAGTAGTCAATTACATATTTTATGTGATGCCAGAGTAAACAGGGCATTCCAGAGCAGAGCAAAGAGCCCAGCAGCGGGACTCTGATTCCAGTGTTGCATCTTGTCTACCTTAAATCTCTAGCCATTTTAAAACCACTTAGAATTAATTACATAGGCTTTAAACCTCCCCTTCTCTGGCTCCTGCCTGCAGTAGCCAGCCACAGAAAAGAGGACTTGGATATAAATAAATGGTGTTGCATTGCATCCTCTGGTTTGAAGATTTTTTTTTTCATTTATAGCCTTTCAAGTGGCATTGCCTATTGAAATGTGCCTATTGGTGCTGAATCAAGTGGCAGGACTCCACGAGGCTCCGGAGTACTAGTGCAGGGGAAATTAGGTGTTTCAAAGAAATGAACAAATTAAAGAGCAAAGAGAGCTTCTTACGGCATATTAAAATAGCACAGTTTTAAAGGGCCTTTGAGCTTATTTTTCAGTGGCTGGGTCAGAACCATGCTGCTTGGCTTGACAAGACTATTCTTTCTCCTTTTGTTTGCTAGCATTGCTGGATTGAGGGAAAGCAAGGAAGATTTTATACAAGCAAGCTAGCCCCAAAACCTTAAATGAGTTGGTTTGTTTGGGGGTTTCTTAAGTGTTCTTTAAGCACCATTAGCATAGGTCATATTTCATAATCCTTGCTGTGGTGCAGTGGCTATTAAATCCTTTTGCCTGTAACATCTCAGAACATGTTGCTTCCTGTGTGTGCTGTGACCACTCAAGTTTCTTCCGTGAGGTAGGTGAGTGTTATTTGTGTAACACCTTCAGAGCATCTTCATCCTATTTAGCACTTTGCAGTTCAGTTTGTTATCAGTTTAAGCTGGTTTTATTCACGAGTGATGGCCAAGATAACCAGCTCTGCTGCTGTCCACTGGTATCTATTTTTAATTATTTAAAAAAAAAAAAAGTGTAGCACAGGTGCTCTGTAAGGAGGAGTTAGTTGTCTGTGTTACTTGTGCATGAAGATGTGCTAGAAAAACACAAGAGAAGGGCTTGTTTGTGGCCTGAGAGGCTCGTTGTGCTGGCTGCTCAGCATTGCAGTGTGCTGACCCTGCACATCCCCGAGCTGTCTGAGAGGAGAAGCCACCATCCAGCGATCTGGGGCAGCACGGGGAATGAGTGTCCTGGCTTTGCATTGCTTGTGGCTGGGAGCAGCGAGGAGGTGCAGTACCAAACCCGGTGAGATAGGATAGCTAGCATAGGCAGCTGAAGAGAAGGGTTTAAGCAGAGCGTACGGATAAGGAAGGAGAGGAGGGGATGAGGGCAGCAGCAGTGGGGTGCTGCCTGCAAAGGAAATTGTGGGATAGCCCTTAGTTTGTGTGACTGGAGGCTCCAAAAATGAGCAAGTGTAGCTGTTTGCCTCTACAGGCTGGAGGTGACCTGAGGTTCTCCTGTCTCTGTGGATTGTGTAATAATTTAAAAACAAGCAAACCAACACCTAGCATCTAATGAAGATGAGTGGCATTGGCATTTTTGCCCAAATTAAACATAGCTGCTGCCAAAATTGTTGGCAAATAGGTGATTCCTCAGAAAAAAGGGGAAAGCATCAGTGGGATAGCACCAGGAGCTGTGACAGGTGAAGTGCTTGCAGTGTGATGTTGCTGCCGTGTACCTGTTTTAATCCTCCCATCTTCCCACAGAAGTGCCAAGAAGCCTGCTATGGCCATCTTGGAACAAACAGCTTTTATTTTGATTCCTCACGGTGAGAAACTGCTCCAATTTTAGTGGGGTAGTGGGTAGAAACAAAGTAAGGAACTTGGAGGAAGCAGAGCATATTCCAATTAGCCAGAAGAGGCAAGAAGAAAAACACTGAGAGAAAACCCAAGCAAGCAGCCAGGAAAGCCGGCACTGTTTATTTTTGGCAGGAGCTGCTGAATGGAAGCTGCTTGTAGTTAGTGTTGTTGGTGGCAAGACGCAGCCAGGGTCAGGTTACAGCTCTGATTCAGTGACCAGTAAGTAAATGGTTTCCTTTTTCCCTCTCAGGCTCTCCTCCTTTTGCACAGACCTTTGGAGGACTTCTCTCTTCCTCCCTGGCCCTGTCTTCCTCCTCGTTGGGTGCTCCATTCTTCGGAGCCCTGGGAGGAAGATGCTAGGGTTGTGAAACCACTTCCAGCGAACCCAGCAGCGCTGTAGCTATTCCACGTTGGAGAGGGGTCAAGTTACGGCTCTTGTACTGGTCCTGACACTGAGAGCTGCCCTAATTCCTGAGCACTGCAGGCAGCAGGCTCTGCAGGAGAGCTGAGCCAGGCCAGTACGGCTTGGGCAGAAATAGAGGAGTTGGGTGCTGGGGCAGGAGCTGCTCAGTTGGCTTCCAGAGCAGCTCTGTGATGGTGGAGGCTGTTCGGATCCAGGGCAGGCAGGTGTGGAATTGCATGCATGCAGCCTGCTACATAGCTCATGTCTTGGAGTGTCAGAATAGCATCAGATAATGTGCAGTCCGCTCATGTCTTGGAGTGTCAGAATTGGGCACAGCGATGTGCAGAAATGAACATTGCTGGTACGAGGGAAATAGTGTTGAAAGGCAAATAGAGGAATTTATTATAAAACAATGGGAAGGGCTGCTTGAAGACAGAAATGCCTTTGCAGGTAGGTCAGAAGAGAGCCCTTCCCTTCGCTTTCCCTGCACCATTGACAGCAGGTGTCCCACCCCTCTGCTCTCTGCAGGCTGGGTGCCTCTCGCTTTCTGCGGGGCGAAAGTGAAACAGGAGAGATGAAAGCTTGCATTACATCAAGAGGGATCTGGGAAGCTCAAACTTCCTTGCAGCAGGATGCCTTTTCTGCTTGGGGGAGTGATTTTTCCCACTTCTGCAGCTGGCCTGAAACGTACTGTTTTCAGGCTGCAGTGTTATGTTGTTTTCCACCTAAGTTTGCAGTTGTCTATAACATATTGCATAACCTGTTAGGAAATAGAGCCCCAAATGGGTGCAGGTATCACTGATGCCAGCTGTGTTTTCACTGTGGGCATGTTCATCGTGATCAGAATTTCAATGTTTGTTTTTTTGATTACTGTTTTGAAATAAATGGGTGTTCATAAAGGACATAGTGAATGTTGAATGTGATGTAATCGTGTCTGTACTGGTGGATCTCAAAACACTTGATGAACAATCTCACAACTGTAAGATGGGGAAAGCTGTTCTAGTTCTTCAGGAAAGTCATATGAGCAAGAAAGAGAAATAAGCAGTACTGGAACTACAAATCCGGATATGTTGTCCCTGTGTCCAGAGCCTCAAATTTCACTGGAAAGGTTATTCTTGACTGGATGTTATTAATATGAAATGTTTATTTATCTTGTTACAGTGCCAAAAAGCTCATTTTCAGACAGATAGGGCTATATTTGCAGTACTGAAAGCATAAAGCAGGGCAAAATGCACAGTGCTGAGTATTTCCCTGATCCAGTGGCCGTTTTCCCAAACATCCCAGAGATCCCCAACTTTCAGTAGGGATGAATGGAACTTGGATCCTTCCAGGCACGAACCGTGAACCCAGCAGTGAAGCTGTGAGCCCTTACTGCAGCAGGGGCCCCGTGCTGGGGTCGTGCCAGAAGGAGCAGAGCTCCAGGACAAGGTCTAAAAAGTGTGTGCAGTAGTTTCAGAGCTAGCTGCTTTCTGTTGTTTGCTCCTCTCTGGGATCTTTAAATGACATACAAGCCCGTCCTACTCCTGGCGTCCTCAGAGCTTGGAGAGCTCAACGTCTTTGTAGAAGAAGATAATTTAGAAACTAACTTTTGTTACTTTCTCCATCCCTTCTATTGCTTGTTTTATTTCAAGGAAAACAAAACAACAAAACAAAAACCAAGATGACAAAGCATAATTTGTGTACATTTGTAGCTTACAAAAGACTTCTCTTATTCCTCTCAAAACAGAATATGGAGTGGAAGTTTAAAAATAATTTTGCAAGATAAATAGTTTCTTTTAGCCTTCCAGTGCAAGTGCTTGAAATACTTGCGTTCCCTGTTTTGCAGTTCCTGGATTGAAGCAGCAAAGAAAAATCCCCCACCAACGTAAATGTGCGCCCAGATCTATTATTTAGCCCACAGTCTGCTGTTTTTATTAATACCTTTTGCTACAGTGTTACAGTTCATTAACACCAAGTTGGGAAGTTTTAAATCCAGACAACAAATACTTGCTAATTAGAGCTAATGGATAGCTTGTTGCAGCTATAATCTTCTGATTTGCTTTAATGGCTTTAGAAGAAAACCCAGATCTTGAGAAGTTGCTTTTTGTGTGGCAGAACTATTGGAAAATCGGTCATCTCCTGGGAGGGACTGTCCATGCTATTTTTTTTTTCCTCTCTACAAATCAGTGATTATATCTTTAGTTATAGTTCCCTTCTTGGAAAATGGTCAAACAGCAATGCAAACGTATTGTGCATATAAAAACACAAACTTGAGATATGTTGGCTGTGGTGCTGGAGAACCCTGCTGCATTTTTAATATGCCCATTTTAGTGAGAGGCAAAATCTAGCTGCAGTTCAGCCATCCTGCATCGTTTCTGGAAGTAACTGAGAATCCATCTAATTGCTAAGCCAAAAACTAATAAAAAGCACATATGTGTGACTCTCGCAGAGGAAAACAGCTAAAGATTGGAAGGCTGTTGTGATCTTATCTCAGTGGGGAAAAAATTAAGGGTTTATTTGGCTCAAGTTATTCTCTTTGTCTGCTTAGCTGTGTCTGATGAGAATCAATAATGACCATCTTCGTACAGAGCTGGCTTGTGGTGAAACTCTCCGTTCCCTTTTGGGCACTCTCTTGCATTGCTGGGCTAGCCTCTGTGGGTGTAGCAGCGCTGATGGGAGCCATTGGCCCCTGGCTGACAAATCTTGGTACGTGTCACTGACATTGACATTTCAGAAACAGCAACCTGTGTTTTTGGGTTTTAGCAAGCTAAGGAAGTCCAGGTTTGTCAGGGAGGTGTTTGCCTGCATGGCTGTGTTGTGCTGCCAGAAGTTCTCCCCCTTTGCCTGCAGGCTTGCACCAGCAGAGGTTTTTTTTTTTGTTGGTAAGGGTTATTCTCAGCCCTCCTTTTCCTATGGCTATTGTAAAGACTTCAGTTTTCTATGGAATACAGAAATGGGCTGTGTTTTCTGAAGTGTTTATGTTGTGTTCACTTTGCGTTGGTGCTGTGATAGTAACGTGCTTTTTCTTAAACCGAGGACCTCTGTCCTTTTGAGTGATGCCCTTTAAGTACTGGAGGCTCTTGCACCTTGACATCGGCCTGAAGTGACGGTGGTTGCGTAGATGTTTGTAGGCTTAGAGCTGCTTAACACACATGGCTGACTGAAGCTGCCTCCCTTATAAACTAAGGGAAGGAAGGATAAAGAATAAATTAATATACTGGTATGTTGAGTGTCTTTCCCTTTTGATGCACGTACCCAAGGCAGAAATGTGTGTCTAATAGCAGCTGCTCCTTGAGTTGATTTGCTTTGTTCAGATGCATTGGCAGTGCCCCCTGCAAGGAGCGGAACTGCTGGAAAACTTCAGAATTAAAATATTTAAACAACTGCCCTGTAATACTGGAAAAATCCTGAATGGTTTCCTCTTGAGAGGAAACGTGTCAAAGCTCTGGATGGAAACGGTTGGTGTCTGTTTCTGGAAAAACCCGTGTGCCGAGCAGGAACCAGCAGGAACCAGTTTGTTCCCCCCAGGGCGCCTGCTGGGAGTGCTGGGCAGGAGGACGCGTGTCGAGGGCTCGCCGCTTGTGCAAGGGAAGCCGAGGCTCGCAGCCGGGCATGCACGTACTCACGTGCTTGAGAACTGAGCCGAAAGTTTACCAGGCAAGTGTAACTGTGGATAAAAGCAGATGTGCTGCTTCGGCTCAGTCTCGCAGAGGCTTCTCGCATGTTTACAGTTACGGAAGCGGGGAGTCCCGGGGGACACTGGTGGAAGTACTTGGAATCATGCTGTGGCTTTCTGCTGGATCGAGGCTAACGCCTTAGACTTGTTTTACCTTCTACTATTATCTTGTTAGCCAAAACAAAAAGAACGTTGCATGAAAACTGTGCAGCAGCGCTTCTACTTGATTTCTTACTCGCAGAGTCCTGGAGCAGTTCCTAGATTTTCTGGTGAGCTGTTGAAAGGACTCTCATTTCTCTGCTGTTGATACAAACCTCGTTAGCGAGACAAAGCAAGAATCTGCTCTGCCCTGAGCCAGGGCGGACCACGCTGTGTCCCTGCAGCGCCTGAGCCGAGCCCCGCGGTGTCCCCGGCTCTCACCCTGCACCGCGTCTCATCTCGCCTCTGCCCTCACCTGCCCTTCCCACCGGGGCAGTCAGGAGAGCCCGTCCTGCCCGTAGCACAGGCCTGAGGAGTTACGAGGCAGGCTTTGGATGCTGTTTGGCTTATTTAAAATAATAATTAAAAAGTTAATTGGCCATACATTGCTCTTACTCTGTGGAGAGGAATAAGCCATGTTTCAGCGTTATGTCCTGCAAATGAGCCTGGGTCACCTTCTCGTTCCCATCCGCAGGCTTCGCCCGCTATTCGGAGCGGATGGGAGATTGCCTAGCACGTCTCGGAGAGGGTTTGTGCTGGCCACTGCTCAAAGCGCTTTTGGGCCTTTTGAAAGTAGAATTAAGACCTTAAGAAATGGTGTAGTTTGTTGGCAGAAAACACAATGACGTATTTTATTTTCTGTGAGCACCTTACCTCATTCCTGCAGCAGACTCCAGTTTCTGGGCAGTGAACCCTAATGAACGCAAGCTTTTTCCAGTTTTTTGGGTTTTAGGGTTGCATGCTGTAACTGTAGAGACAGAGATGTCTGACAGCTGCTCTAGGAGCAAAACACTAACTTGATCATTGGGCATTAAATTCAAAACAGTTGTTGCACTGAAATACTGCTTTGTCTAGGCACTGCTCTGAGTTGAAAGTGAACTTTTAGAGACGAAATAAATCGGAGCAGTCATTTTTAATTTGCAGCAGGTAAAATAGATCTTCAACAGCTCCTACTTGTGTTTTTTTTTTTTTTTTTTTGTTTTGTTTTCTTTTTTTGGGTGGAAGCATCACACATTCTGGAGAACGAAGAGGGAGCATTAATAATTCAGGAGCTTCCCTAGCTTTGCTTTCAGCTCTGCTGTTTATGAAAGGTGCCGTACTATGCAAAGATAATATAATGCATTTGGGAAAACAAAGGGAGTTGAACTAATGCAGAAGAGTGCAGCTATTATTTGAACTACTGGAGCAGTGCCTTGCAGCAGTGGCCAAGTTCTGGGCCTCCTGCGAGCTCCCCTGTTGAAGAAGGGGGACAATTCCTCCTCCAAGGAGCTTGCAGCCCTTGTGAACGAGCTGGCATTGCTGCCCTTACTTCCAAAAGGAGGACAAAGGCATGGACTGGTGGAATTAACTTGTCTGTCATTGCAAGTTGAACGTGATGTTGTGATTTCCTTGCCCAGCACCTGGGTAGGAGAATTTCCTGCACAGCAAAAGGGGGCTCAGGCTTTTGAAAATATATTTTTCCAATTGCAGTATTTTTGCAGCAAAATATTATGGCAGAGGCTTAGTGAATGAGGCTTGCCGTGTATGCAAGTCTTTCAGACTGAGGTGGAAGGCACTAAAATGCGTCTCATAGCAAGGATTATTTCTCTCCCGCCTGCCTTTGAACATGTTGATTTTGATGGCTGAGGAAATGACAGTCTGACTTGTCTGTAAGGTCAGTGGCTTCCAAGCACTTTCTGTTAAACCTCTGTTTCTAATATTTTCTGAAGTTCTTGAACTCAGTCCAATGCTCGTTTCCTAGTTTGTCAGGAAATTGTTTTGCTGCTTTATTGAATGAACTGCAAAATAATCCCGAGGAAGGGAAAACGTCTTAAGGAGAGTCTCAGCAACGCTTTAGCTGCTGGTGCCAGGTAAAACTGCATAGATCAAAGGTATCCTTCTAGCTTTTTTTATCCTTATTGCTTTCAGCAATGATACTAAATTGATTCTCAGGCAACTGGGAAATGCTAGGTTGAAGTTAATCAATAGATGCACGGCAATCTGCCTCCATCCGTACCAGCAGGGCCCTGGCTGATCGAGGAGCAGCTTCAGGTCCATCGAATTCCATGAGTGCAACAGAGGAAAAACTGCCGTGAAGTTCTTCTTCCTCGTATACTTAGCAGAAAATTTATGAGCTGAGTTGACAATCTTTTTGCTGAAGCCTCCCAGTCTGCTGTTTTGGTGTCGGGCTGTGGCTGGCGAAGCGGTTCGTTGCTGGCCTCGCAGAGCGTGCTTTCCTCAGGACACGAGTCTGGCCTTCCACCTCTGTGGCCAGAGAATGAAAAACAGCCCATAAGGAATTTCAGATTTCACATCAGCGTAAACGACTTTCATGTACGCTATTATGAAAACAGTCTCTCTTAGTTATCCTGTCCTTTCCTGGGTCATGCTTGGTATTTACTTTATTATGTGTTCTCTGATAGCGTCCCACCCTCTTGCTGCATAACTTGTTTTCCTGGAGGCTGGATATGCCTCTAGTTGAAAATATTGCCAAGCAAGAACTAAATAGCTGGCTCGGATTAACTGCTAGAAAATGTTTCTACTAAATCTGTGTAGGAGGATAGAAAGGGAGAGGCTGTATCCTGGCTGTAGAATAATGCAGAAATCATGAGAGAAGTAACTTCCAGTAAGCAGTAAACTTTTTCACTAAGTTCGTATTAAGGAATGTGAAAAAGTGACAAAATAATGGTGCACTTTGAGTATTGACCTCCTTCTCTGTACTAGCCAGGCTTCTGCTGTGCCTGCCAAAGCCCGTGCTTCATATAATAGATGCTTTCTTAAAATAAAGCTCTACTGAAAGCCAGCGAGAGGCTTTAGTGATACTCAACCCCCACCCAGATATTAAGTGCTCAAAGGGGGTTTTGTTGTGTTTTTCTTTCTTTTTTTTTTTTTTTTTCCCCTCCCCTGATGTGGTAAAACTGCTGATGTGACTGGGGAAACCAGGGAAGGGCCTCAAACTGGAAATTTTTTTAGGAACCCACAAACTTTTGTTGCGCTGTTGCTGAGGTGAAGATGGCGGCAGTGGCGCTGGGGAAGCGCTGCTGAGGGCCACGGCCCTGCGTGAGGAGAGCACCGAGGGCCTTTGGCAGGGCTGAGCAGCCTTCAAAGAGCCAGTGTGGTGGTCAGCATGGACACTTGGAAGGAAGATGTGTGTGACAGAGGAAAGCAGGCCCGATTTCATCCTGCTGTGGGCCTGAGCCATGCAGGCTTCTGTGGGCAAACCCACAAAAAATGAGGTTTGGCTCAGTGGGACGGTGCTTTTGCCTGAGGAAATGTCCCTGCTCTGTGTTAAATATTCCCATTTCCAGAGGTACAGCAATCCAGGAGTGTGTGCGGTAGGCTTTGCATATTGGCATTGCTGTAGGTAACAGCTCGCTCTGGGCTTATCTCTATCCCCTCTAAGCAGGGAAGTGTCAGACCTTAATTCCCTCTGGTCTGTGTCATTGAACCGCAGCGTCTCGTTTCATCCCCTTATACAGAGACTTAAGAAAGAGACAGCCATCGAGTGCTGGGGCTGGACTCTGGTGCTCCTGGAAGGTCTGCTGAGCCCCTGGTTTGCATTTGCAGCATTTCTTTTCACTCTCATAAGTCCCTGCTCTGTCCTAGCTCACGCTTTAGCTTCAGCAAGGCATTACAAAGCAGGGGGAAGAAGTCCGCTGCTGCGTCTCGGGGGGGATGAGGAGGTTGGGTGCCATTTGTTTCACTTTAAAATGAGCTGTGCTGGGTTTCGTAGAGAACTCTGGATTTTGGAGCTGACTTGGACATCTGTTTAAGTGTGCTGCAAGGGGAAGGAAGCCACCATTTATAAGGGTTAATTGTTTGATCGGGTTAATAGCTCTAACTATCAGCTCACTTGACCTGGGAGTCCTAGCTGCTGCCAGGCACCTTGTAAATGAACTTCTCACCTGCAAAAAGTCATCACGTTAATTCTCACAGAAAATAAATGGGCCCTGCCTCCATCTGCCCAGAGCTGGTGGCATTAGCTGACTGGGAAGTAGCTGTGGCATTGCGACATCGCACCCTTTCATCAGCCCGGGCGTCACAAATTTTAATTCAACCTCCGAGGAATGTTGGAGGAATTTCAAAATCTTTGTTACGCATCCCAGAAAATCTTCAGTGAGAAGGCAGGCTTGGTTGTCCTCCAGCAGTGAGGCAAGCACTAGATCCTGCTGTTCCTACTTGCTGGCTGTAAACATCTATAGAAGGCAAGCTGAATTGTAATAAGGAGCTAGACTTCTGTAGACATGCTCTAGAAATACAAAATACGACTTCCTTCCCCTTTCTGTATTTGATGGCTGCGGTATCCAGCTCATATGTATTTGATGAAATGAAGTGTATCAATTCACAGTAAATATACCAGGTTTTTTTTGCTTGACTTCTGTAGTAGGAAAGACACGCACATATCTCACTCTTCATGAACACTGAAAATCCCGAGTATTACATGTAGAGCTGTATGGATGAGTCCTGCAGCGTAAAGTAGCTGCCACGAGACTCTTATAATCCTTTCTCTTCCTCCTGATGCAGAAAACAGTCTGCTAACTAAACAAAGACAAAAATGCTCTTTTCTCAGACTGAGAAACTAGATTGGCACACATGAAAATAACAACTTCAGAAAGCCCTCCCTATTGAGTTGCAGTGGAAGATTTGGCACAGTCTGAATTGCAGCTTGCTAAGTAAAGGGCACTGCAGTGGGAGAGGCTTTAAATACCAAGTCCAGTTCCAGGTGAGAGGTTTGCCTTCTGGGTTTCATTTGATCTGTCGAACAGCTCATAACAGCAGATTTCCTTCTGTCTCACCCTTGCTGTGTGCTGGTACCGGACAGTGCTGGATGGTAATTCTCCCAGGAAGGAAATACTTTCTCATGGAAATCTTCACACAGGAGTCGGTGCAAGGCAGCTGTGGGGCTGGCAGCCGTGTGCTATCATTCATGGCTGTTGACTTTTTTTAGCATTATCAGAAGGCTCCAAGAGAAAGGTAGTACTAATATCTCTGGAGGCAATGGCCAAAACCCAAGGGAGGGAGACTAGATGTGCACGCAAATGTCATAGTTAAATACTTAATAGGATTTAGGTGATTTCTGTTTTTTTTTTTTTTTTTTTTTTTTTTTTTTTTTTTTCAGATTGATTCTCTTAATTTTTCTGTGGTCTCTACAGAGCTGTGCTATTCTTCAGTGAAGTTGAAACCAATTAGGGCAGAAGTTCTGACTTAGACTTCAAGTTTTCTAGTTTAAACTAAGTTACGGATAGCTTTCAAGGTCAATATGTGGTTGCATGCTATGAAATTTAATTGATATTTTTCTTCCCTAAAGCATTGACATATTAGCAGGCAGCTCATCACTTACATAGAATTCCCCTGGACATCATTAGATTTAACCTGGGATGCTTTATCTCTGAAGGACTCTTACTCAAATTTTAAACACTCTTTTTTCCAGAAATAATTGATAAGTTCTATTTAATGTTTCCAAAGTAAAGTATGCACAATGAGAAATAGAGGAGGAAGAGGGATTTAAGTGCGGGAGTGCACACACATAACAAAGAAAAGAAATATTTAAGAAGAAAAAAAAAAAAAGCTGATATTCTCTCTTTTCAGAGAAAAACAAAGCAGAGCATTTAAATGCACAAATATTGCCAAGTGGAAAGTAGTTTATTTAAAATATTTTAATGTAAAGTAACAGTGTTGTCATTTCTGTGCTTTACAAATGGACAAAATGTTATAGTTGGACAAGAGATGGACAAGTCCCAAGAGTATTAACAAATGCATAGCGAACAAGGACTGTTTGTCCTCAAAGGAGCACATTTTGGGGGATCATTAGGCCACGTAAATGTAATATCCAAAAAGTAAGTGCTTGCACTCTTCGGAGGTTTGGACTCTGTTCAAGTTTTGAACTGAGCATCTAAGCAAGGCATTCTGGATTATTAATCACCTTATATTTAAGTCCAAGTTTTTCATAGCTAATGAGATTTTTCCAGAGTGGACAGTACCTGAACAGTGCGTTTAGTATAATAACATACAATAACAGAAAAATTATCTGCGAGCCAAACGTTATGTGATTCCTATGCTGGACTCTGTCCTATTTATTCTTGGCAAGAGATCATGTACCATAAGGGAGCGGCGATGCTTCCAGAAATCTGCGGCACGTGATGTGTTTTTCTCCACCGAGGCACGGGGCGACGTGCCATGAGATGTCAGCTTTCCCTTCCATAAGCAAGGCAGCTCTGTTCAGGGGAGACGGCAGCGGTTGAAATTAGGCAGGTGGAACAGTTAGGGGGAGCATCCCGTGCCCCTCTTCGGAGGCAGGTCGGGGTTTGGTGTGTGATCAAAGTCGTTTGTATTTTCGTCACAAGTTAGGGCGAGCAAAGCCCTGGCCTGCAAGCAGCCAGAAACAGCAGAGGCTTTTTATTTTCTTGCATAGTCAAGCGAAAGGAACAATATCTCTTTTATGTTGATAGCCAGGATTAAATTATTCTTGGACTCATTACTAAATGAAGCATATGATTAAATATTGAAATGAAGAATATTATCTTTCATATCTGCCTTGGAATGAGGGGAAAAAACATATGGATGAGTCAGTTCCTGTATCCAAAACAGTGGGGGAGAAGGGAGCTGTTCTCACGCAGACGTCGAATCCGAGGCCCGGTGCCTGCTGCGCAGGAGGCGCTTGTGTTCGGCGGGGGGGGCGCTGGGCACTGCAGTGTGAGGACGGGCCTTCGGTGGGTGCATCCCGGCGAGGACGGGCCTTCGGTGGGTGCATCCCGGTGAGGATGGGCCTTCGGTGGGTGCATCCCGGCGAGGACGGGCCTTCGGTGGGTGCATCACGGCCATCATCGGTGCTGGCCCCCCTGCCTGAGGTGGTGCTCTCCTCAACAGGGCCATGCCCCTGGTCAGAGAGATGCTGATCTCCCTGAATACCCCTTTTCCTATCACTGAGTTATATGTAAAAGCACCTTCTGAAGCAGAAGCATGCTCAAAACCTGCTGGTGGGTGGATAAATGCAGAGATACGTGGCTGCTGTGGCAGCTTGTGGAGATCCAAGCGGGGTTAGCTCAAGCCCGCTGGGCAGGACTGTGCTGCACGCAGCTGCCCCAGGGCTGCGTCCCCATGGTCTGCAAAGCGGAGATGGCTGGCAAAAAGAGCAATAAAAAATATCAGCCCTGTGCTGTGGGCAGCTGTGCTGCAGGTCCTCTGTTTGGGGCTAGCAGTGCTATAAGGCAGCGTCAAGGCTTTGCAGGGGTTCAATATAAACAATTTGAATAATAATCTTGCAGCATTTTTTTGCGTTCTCGTGGTAGTAAGTATGCTTTTTTTTGCTTGCTATTTATGGAAAGGCAACTAAATTGGTGGAAGTATGAGTGAGAGAGAGTTGTGGTATTTCTAGAGCATTAAAAACATCATAAGAAATAAAAGAAATGCAAGACAGAGGACAAGTAAAATTTTCAGGATTGCTTCTTACTCTGCTTTGACTTCCTGGCTCATAAATTAGTTTGAGAGGTGAACTTGGGAACCCAGGCTGACAATGAAAAAGATTCTTACGGACACAAAGTTTTGGCAATTTATGTGCTACCAAACCTCTTATACAACTTGCTAATTTATGAGGCAGCAGTTACACAGCAAAATCAAGCGCAGTGAGGAGTGCGCTGCATGGCCAGCTGTGCTCCGCTATCAGCTCTTGATAAAGGCAGAGGGCTTTCTGGCCTGGTTTGGTTCAGTTCCTGCATTCACTGCTGTGATAAGCTTGTTAAAGCAGAATGACCTTTTTCCCTAAACGAAACTAGAATTTTCTTAATCGATTTCCCTGACAGATTTCCCTGACACATTCGCAGTTCTGGAGTACTTTCCCTCATGCAATTACCGGCCTTTTTTACATGATTAAAAACTAAGAATTTGACATGGCAGAGGAAACCTGCAGATCAGAAATAGCCTGGCTGGAAATTCACACCGTGTTATGTTACGCTTGACAGCTTGTAAAGCAAGCTTAGTGAGAGGGAAACCTTCATCTTGGTGCTCTGTACCGCGATCAGCCCCCATCTCAGCAGCGCGCGTTTCTCTCAGGCTCGTTTAGCTGTGGGTTCGTAACGCTTGGGGTCAGAGCGGAGAGTTTGCCAAACGCGATCATGATTGTTTCCCAAAGGCTGCAGGAGTCGAGCTCTCTTGAATCCAACCATAGGGAAGCTCGTAGGTGAAAAGTTTGCTTTGTAGCAGTGCCGTCCTCTGCGGTTCTGTTCTGCCGGTCACAGAGGTGTGCTGTGGGCTGCTGCAGAGCTCCGGGCTTCACCTGCCCCCTCCAGCACTGTCCCCATGTGTTCCTTGGTCCATACTTTGTTAGACATTGGAACAGACTGCCCAGGGAAGTGGTGGAGTCACCATCCCTGGAAGTCTTTAAAAGACGTTTAGATATAGAGCTTAGGGATATGGTTTAGTGGGGACTGTTAGCGTTAGGTCAGAGGTTGGACTCGATCTTGAAGTCTCTTCCAACCTAGAAATTCTGTGATTCTGTGATACCGCATTTCTGCATTCCTACTGTTCGTGCTCTTGCCTGAAGCGGGTAGCAGGAGCTTCCCAAATCATCACAGGGATGATTTCAGTAATGATTGATGCTCTTTTCCAAGGAGAACAAGAGCTAGCCCAGCGATACGTGTATCTATGACAAGGCTTCTGGTTGTAGCTCCGATGGATGAAAGCGTAGCGCTGCTTTTGCACAGTGCTTGCTGCTGCCTGTTTGGTAAACTTTCTAGTACAGCTATTAAAAGTATTTGGTTTATTGCTGCATTGATGGTGCTATTAATAGTCTAACTTGGTAGGAATGACTGGAAGTTGATGCAGAAGTACAGATAGGCCTTACACAGTCTCCATTTTGTTATTTTTATTAGTGACAGATGTATTTTGTTGGCATGCTGTCCCACACAGCTGAATTGCATCAAACTACTCATGCTCTTGGAACTGTACTTAAAAAAAAAGAAAAAAAAAAAAGAAAAAGGGGAAAAAAAAAGTTGTTCAGACTGCAGAGCTGGATTTTAGATAGAGGCTGCTGGGTTGTTTGTATAATTACTTAAACGTTTATCACAGACCTGCTGAACAGTGTTTATAAATCAGATTTCAATAAAGTTTGCACTGTCAATAAACCTGGCGAATGACTTGGCAGTCAGCTCCTGAGCTGCTAGCGGGCAAAGTACAGAGCAGCCGGCCGCGCGTCACCCGGGGCGTGCTGCGAGCCCAGTGCGGAGCTGCAGGTTCCCCCGTGCCCGAGATCGCTGACGCTGTGTGCCAGCCCTGGGCCATCCGTCGTCGTGCTGATTCACATCTTTAAATGAGCGCGGAGCCGCCACGTGCTGATGGCATCGATTCCAAATTGGCAGCTAATGAAGCGGATCAAATACACCAGGGATGCAGCGGTCTTCCAGAAATTAAAGCTTTTATTATAGAAATGTGGGAACAGGAGACTATTAATTTTGTTCTCTTGACAGTTGGTATTAAATCTGACTTGTTTCATGTGGTTTTGGCTCTTTTAAATTTTGATATTTCAGTGCACTGGAGAATGGTGTGAAAAAGCCCAGTCACTCTAGGAATTACTGACAGATCCGAAGGCTTCTTGAGGGGAAGAGTTGGGTTTGTTTCTGACGTTACAACGTCCAAGCAGAACGTTTTTGTTTGCTTGCTGACACCATTTCTAAGTGGAAAACAGTGTGAAAAGGAGACCTCTTATCCAAGTTGGCAGTGGGGGATTTCCTAAGCACATGTAAGCCTGAGCAAGGAAACCATGAAGGGGAAGGTCTGGAAGATAAGATTCTTCTGCTCCTGTTACTGTGTAGAGAAGGCCTCCCAAGATGCTCGCAGCGAAGAGCGTTATGGATTTTATTTTAGAGCTATGTAGCATTTAACTTCTTTGCTCAACTGAAAATACGCCCTGTGCCAAATCAAGCTAAACTCATTTTTTTCCCCTGTTTCTGCGTTGCTGGTTTGATCCCTAGATATAGAAGATCAGCAGAAATCCCCACCATTTAAAAGGATTAGAACTGGCTGGTGAGGTTTTGGCAGTGGAATTAACTCGTGGGAGCTGTTCTACAATAATAACGCGCAGGTTGAGCACGTGGACGGGTTGCGTGTATCAGTGCCTAGCAGAATGCAAGATGTAGTTCTTAGCAAGTTTCTGTAGCCTTGCCTGCAGTAAATGTGCTTTCATGCTTTGTGTTGGGCTTGGTGTTTTTGTGTTTGCTGAACTTTCCTTCTCGTGTGGCACTTGTATTTCAGCTGCTGGTATTGTTTTTTGCCTCCTCACCTTTCTCGGTCCGAGCTGTCCCTTTATTTCCAAGCCTAATTCCCCATCTGTTCTGCTGCTTGTCCCTCTGCTGTGGGACCTGCTCAGCTTGTAATGGTGATTAATGACTTCACCGGGCACAGGTGTCTAAACTCGTATTTTTTCTGGCACCCCTGCACAAGCTGAAGGGCTGAGGGGTATGGAAGCCAGTGTTTCACTCACCTGCGTTGCCTGCCACCACTCTTATATTTGCAAAACTTCCCTGATTTTCCTGGAGTGATAACAGGGTGCTTGTGTAAAATGGTGTAGTGACATGGGGTGGAAGGGTTTCAGCTGTTCGAGATGAGGATGGCTCCTGCTAGCAAGGGAAGCAGAGGTGCTGGGTGCAGGGCGAAAGATCCCCAGTGCTTATTTGCTCTTCCCAAAAACAGTTTTTGTTGGGGCTTTGCAGCTTCCCCCTTCTCATGCCATGGAAGGAAGGGCTCACAGGCTTGTCCTGCTGGATCCTGCTTTCAAGGCTGGCTGAACCTAACCGGTTCCCGAAGCTTGGCAAGTAGCTTCAGGAAGTCGGTGGGACTTCACCTAAGTGCTCTATATCCTGTGAAGTTTGAGCCTTGAATTATTTTCTTAGAAATGGAAATTAGCTTTCTGGTTTTGATTTATTTCCTACAATTTTATCTTTCTGTTTGCAGTTAATGTTCCCAGTGACTTTTTCAGTACCACCAGTAGACCTGACCGGGCGGTTCTGTTATCTTAATCCCAGCTATTTTTGACACCAATGTTAAGCGAGGACTTTTAAGGAGAATGTCAGTCAAACCGACTTCGGGCAACCTTTGTCCTCCTGTGACTGACTGGCTCTAATCTTTGCTCCAAAGAGTCCTGTGACCACTTCAGGGGGTGATCATTGAGTCTCCCCTGTGTCGGTGTTATGTGGGTTGGTGCTGACTGCCCGTGACAGCAATCAGTGTGCGCACATCCTCAGTCCTGAAGGGTGGCAGTGATGCTTCCCCATCGCGCATTCCTGGGTGTCAGGTAAGGAGCTGGGAACTTCCCCATGGAAGTGAGAGAACTGACATGAGTTGCCCAGCTTCAGCACAGGCTTGTGTTTATCTGTGCGAAGAGTTGGAGACCCTCTGCTTCTGCAAGGGAGAGGGGCGCCTGCCTCGGCCCCGCGGGTAGCACGTGTGCGCTCTGGAAAAAATTCACGCTGGGAACTCTTCCAGATTTCTACCTTTCCTAAAGTGCCTTGGAAAATTGGCTCAAGGTACTGTGTACAGGGGGTTGGTTGCTTGTTATCTGGGGGGGAGGGGGGCGGCTTTGTTTCCTGGTTTGGGTTTTAACCGCTAATCGTCTGAAATTGGGCTCCAAGCCTTTCTAGCCTGCATTGAAAAATACCTGGCCTCACAAGTGAGTGTTTTCCTGGCTAAACTTTGCTTGCTGTGTATGAGCCAGAAAGAGCTGTGCACTCTCAGAAGTGCAGCAAGCCATCTGAAGTGAGGTTTCTGATGCTCTGAGCCTCTGTCCGGATGTGTGTTGGCCCAAAGGGAGCAGCCCAGCTTGTGGTGTGTAATGGCAGAGCCGTGCCCGCTGTTTGGTTGTAGCTGCTGTGGGATTTTGGGACCGGAGAAGCTGCACACACTTCTTCAGTGATATCAAACATCAGTTCTGGAATAAGACCATGTGTAATTTGGGTTCTTGTGTCCAGTTTGATAATTAGTTTTAGAGAGAAAATCTTTCTATCAAGATGCTGCTTAACTCTTGAAGAATCATCGTGAAGTGAGTAGAGCAGCGGAGATTTTCATATACAGAACTATTCATCGAATTCAAGTGCAACATTATGCCCTGGTTTTACAAATGGAGCACGTTGGCCATGGGCCGTGGGAGCTCTGAATCCAGTCAGATTATCAGCTGGATTTTACAGATAGGAATCTGAGTCAAAAAGTAAACAACCTGCCTGAGGTCAGATAAGAAAAGCGCGGCGCTTACGAGTGTCTCCATGTTCTTTGTCTGCCAGTCTGCTTAGAATTTCTCAGAAGCTGCCTTTTTCCTACCCTTTTACTTCACCTAGCACTCTGATTTTGATTTAAGCCTTTAGCCTTTGATTTAAGAGCGCAGGAGCTGCTGTAACATGGTAATTGTGAGCCCTTGGAGTATCTTGTCATGTAACGATCATCATTTGGACAGAAGTAGCAAAAGGATTGCAAATACTCTTAATTCCTGTTCTCATGCTGTCTGCTGTCTTGTTAATAAATTCACAAAGCTTATATGATTAAAAACTCAGGAACCTGGTGCACTCTATGTGCTCTAATTAAATGTGTGGAAAACTCAAAGCTTTCTTTGAAGGGCCATACAAATCGGAGGGTGCCTTTGCAAGCTGGTTGCCGGCAGTGGAGGAGAAGCCTGTCGCAGCATTGTTGCGTTGCAGGGGCAGGATGTTGTTCTGGGTGCGTTGTTCTGGCCTCTGCAGCTCTGGCCCTGGTGTTTGGATGGCTCTGTATGGGAGGTGTGTGAGCGTGGCAGAAGCTCCTGGGCCTGACCCCGTTGTGCTGCAGCGGGTGCTGCTGGGGGGCTGACCGCTGTCTGGGAGGAGCGTGGTGCCGTAGCACGGGTGGCAAGGGCTGCAGACCGGTGCAGATTCCAGGCTGGCCATCGCCGTTCAGCATGTGCTATCCTTGTCCTGGTGGTCGCGGGGCAGCCGATGGCAGTCCTGCCCCCGGTCCAGCAGATATCCCCGCATGGCTTCAGCCAGAGTGCTGGTGGGTTTCGTGGTTGTCTGGCTCTTGACTTCCTAACAGGAGTAAATACAGCTTCAAGTTGGTGCACAGGCTCCTGGCTGGGAAGGACTGTGTTGAGTAAATCCCCTGAAAAACTCTGGCTTCTTGGCTGTTAAACCGAGCTAAATAATGCTGACTGGAGTGTCTCCGTGTATCGGCAGCCTGGGGAAAGGCTCTCCTTTCAGGATGCATCCTTCACTTTGCTCAGCAGCCCAGAGCGCAGCAGCTGTGGCACATGGGTGGCTCTGGGTACAGGAGCGTGAATCTGTGAGCGCACAGCAAGCTGCGCTTAGGGGCACGCACGAGTCAGATGGTGAATGCTTGTGCTTTGCCCTGCCCTGAATCACAGGGAGCCAGGAGACAAGTACCTGATCTGCTGGAAGCTTGCTTTTATTAAAGAGTAATCAGCGGTGGATATGTGAGCATAATTTACTGGGTATCAGAATGTCTCTTTAAACACAGCACTGAATTAAAAAAAGAAAAACTGCTATGCATGGTTTTATTGTTTCTTTATGAAATACAGCTGTTGAATTTTTATTTTCCCTTATTATATTCACTGTCCCCCAGCCATTCATCATTACAGCTCTCTGGAGTCATGATTGCTCCCCAGCCTCTAGTATTAAAAACCCATCAGAAGAGTCCAGTTGGAATTTTCCAAGCACGCATGGTATCTCAGCATCACAGTTCTCATTAATTTTTGTGACATTAAGGGTTCAGATCCCACAGGCAGTCTTTTGGAAATATTTAGTTTCCATGAAGAAAAAAACAGTGAGAGAGTTTTTTGCCTCCAAACTTTTTTTATTTATTTTTATTTTTTTGGGGGGGGGAAGTGAATTGCAGCAAGCACTTCGGTCCTTCTCCTGGACCGTTTCTGGAAGCTCCCCCCCAGCACTAAATGGGAACTGGCGTTGTGGTTGGGAGCCCGTAGCTGGCACACCGAGTGCTAGAATCAAAGCAGCATCTCTGCAGGTACATATTTAAAACTAAAATATTACAGCAAGTTAAAACAACTTTGGCAGCATGTGCAAATTACTTGGCAAAAGTGTTAATTTCCTTGTTAAACGTCGTAGCAGAAAGGGCCTTTGATCCCAACAGCCTGTTGGGAGTCCTTCCTAATTGTTATCAAACTATCCTGTAGCTTTAAACAGATAAGACCTAATTAGCTAAAGTGGTGTTGCATTTTTCAAAATAAAGAGTGCCCTCTCGATGTTAGGCACCTGTGTTTCTGCTCTTTCAGCTAGAATTACATATTTGGCACGCTGCCCGACGCGTGACTCCGGGGAGGCTGCTATCCTGCGGCAGGCGGTGGCTTCCTGCGGCACACGGGGGACGCCGGCTCTCGTGTCCCCAGGGGCCAAGCACGAGGTGCAAACCCCCTGTGGACGGGAGGCAGCCTTTGAAACACTTCTAATGGCAGAAGTATGCACAAATGCTCGTGTAAAAGTGTTTGTTTCATGTGGAAAGGAGAGGGCAAAATTGCATTGATAGAGTAAGGTCTGGCTTCCTTGCCTCAGTGTGGAGTCTTCCCTAGTCAAGAGATGCAGTCAACGTGGAGTCGCCTTTGCTGCTTCTAACCTGAGGCCATTAGCGAGGCCACCACGGAGGAGGAGGAAGGAGAGAGGTTGGAAATGCAATATTCTTCTGTCTCCTGCACCCATCTGCCTCCAATGGGAAAACTGAAGCATTAAGGATTTGATTCAACACCTGTTAGGTTACTCAAGGAAATACAAAGACTTTACCAGATGTTTAAGAAGAAACATATGGCAGGCAGGGAAGGAGAGACTGTGCCAATTTGTCTGTTTAATCAATCAAACTTGTAACAATCAATGCTATTGTCCATACCCTTGATAAATAATTGCTCCCATGAAATACTGCTTAATGCGCTGTACAACTTCACTAATTGCCTCTTGCAGTGGGCAGAACAGAAGAGGCAAGAGGTCCCCCTTCCCTCCCTGATGGTACAGAGCTTTTGGATTTTTCTCCTGTTTTTAAGCCCCAAACAAACAAAAAACCCTTCCACAATTCTGGTGGTGGATCGAAGCAGCATTCATAACCACTTGAATAGCTTATAGAGGTCACTCAAAACGGGTACAGTGGGCGTCAGGGAAAGCAAAGAGGGTAGGCTTAGTTTTGCAAGGAAGTTTCTGACGGTGGATGTGGACTCCTTGAAGGGCTGAAGCTTAGGTTCCCTCTCAATTTTTATGTATAAAACAGATAGTAAAAATATGAGGTTTATTTTCACCCCGGGCTGCCACCTTTTGCAGTTTATTGTTGCTGTAAATCCGGAGGAGCTCCTCTAGCACTACAGCAGCTCCTATCAAAGGTGCTCTCCATCCAAGTACCATCAAGGATCAAACCCTGAGCGTTTCACCTGTGTCCTTGGGGCTACAGCCAGAAGTCAGAAGCGATAAGCAAGCTGAGGATGCTCTCCTAGTCACAGGAACGTGGAGCAGGTTAGGATAAGCACCTTGTCAGGGGAGGCAGGGCACAGTTCAGTTCTGACGTTATCGCCCAGCAGTACGCCTTCTGTCGCACCGTAATGATTAATCACAGCCTGCGCCATGTGTTACCAGGCACTGTGCATTTGCTTAACAGTCAGTAACTACCATACATACTCTGCTGGCTTAATCCCTAGTGACTGTTTTCTAATGCTAACAGTGCTGAACAATGGGATATCATGACAGTTTGTGATTGATGCTTTTTTTTCCCCCCTTCTCTTTGCAAAGAATCTGTGTTTTTCCTGGTTGAGATGCTTACTTAGCTCCCTTTTACCACCAGTGGTTGAACACTGCACTTGTTGCTGCCATTACCTAGTGACTTTTAATTCTTTGCTGATACAATAATTGGCCAAATTCAAAATGAGGGTATTTCCTTCCTCTGAGTTCGCTGTGTGCTTGTGAATTGGTCAGTAACTAAGCACTTGGACAAGCAGCAGGGAGCCCCTGCAGCTCAGGCTGTGGGGGTTTGCTGCAGCACCTCCCTGGTTCCCGTTGGTTGGGGATGGTGAGGGAGATGGGAGAACCTTGTATCTTAAAAAAAATAAAAATAAAAAAAAATCTCCATTAACATCCTTGGATAACAGCTCTGCAGTCTTCATTAAAATGCAGATGGAACCAGTTTTATTCTGTTTAGGAAACAAAAAAGCAGTTGTCACAGTGAATACACAGTTTGTAAAAGGCAGTCGGGGCTTGTCTTCATCTCCATTAGGTGAGCCAGATAGGAGAGCTTTTCCCTGTAGGATGGAGGAGCACAATGATTAAAAAAGGCACCAAAGTCAGTTAAAGACTACTTCTCTTAATTCATACCTTTTTGCCGATGTCACGCGAAGTGTTACAGAAAAACTTGTTTAGACCTAGATCAGTGTATACTTTAGCTGTCAAGCTCTTTGTCAACACGACGATTATGGTTAAGTGAAGCATATGCTGATCCAGGTCTAAATATGTTTTTCCTCTATTGCCTGACACTGTGTTAATTAAAACATCTTTCTACGGTAGGAGCTGCCGGTGGTGAGTGCCATCGCGCGTGGCGGAGCTCTGCTCGTGCTGGGCAGAGCAGCGCCAGCTCCTCTGCAGCGAGGGGACACGGGGTGTGCGGAGCTCGTCTCTGCTTCCCTCCGAACTGCCTTCAACCAAATCTGAGTTGGTAGTGGAGAAGTTGGCTAAAAAGCAGCTTGAATTCCTTCAGAAAAGCCAAATTTTCCATTTCTGGTATTTCCAGTCACCTCTTTTCCAGCTGCTTCATGATGCACGATGACTGCTGAATTCAGTTCTGGAATAATGAAAATTTATGTTTTGTCTTATGGACTGAATTATGGCCCTGTAGACTTTTTAATTGTGTTGTGGGTTTTTTTGTCTGTTGGTTGGTTTTTTTCCCAGACTTTCTGGATGTCTGAAGTAGGCTTTCCTGCTTTAATCCAGATCACTGGGATTTGCTTATATATCAAATGCAAATCTCTTTGCATCCATAATCCTTCTCTATAAACTGCTGTTGACTTTTCTGTGGCATGTTTTATCTTCTGTCCTGTCTCAATGGGTATGTACGTTCCAAGGTCTGAATTTTTGGGAGGTGCATCCTGAGTGAGTGCTGAGACAGATCTGTGCTAACAAGGCTTGACAGCGTGCTGCAGTGTTTGGAGGAGGATTGTTATTAGTTTCCCTAATAATCTGTATTTAGGTGCTTTTAAAGGAGAAAGAAAAGCTGTTCTAACCCAAAATATCAGTGATTCCCATGAGTAGGTATGAGATTCTGAAAGTAGGTATGGCAAAATGGAGCAGGTCTATCAGCGACTTAACAGCATCACATTTGGTGCTTTAATAAAAGGGAAAAAAAAAGAAAACAAGTCGACTTGTTTTTATCTTAACTAGAATATGCCTAATTAAAAGAAAAATAGACATCCAGATTGTAACAGCAAAATATGCTTTAATCATAATGTGATCCTTTTATACTGGTTTTCCTGTCATAAGTGGAGCTGCTGATTTCTTGATACTTCCACCAGTGTGGCTTACAGAAGTTGCAGCGTTAATATAAAAAAGATGTTTATCAAGCCTCGGCAGTTAAAAAATATCAAAGCAATTTGACATAGATGTTTTCTGAAAAAAAAAAAGTGCTCATCTGCATATTCTTGCAAGTATGCAAGAAGCAGGTAGTGACTAATAAGTTGTGAATACAAATGAGAATGGTTTGGGGTTAGTGCGAGGTGAAAGCATTAAGCAGTTACCCAAGATCTATTACGTACTTAGATGTAGCTTCTTATCTTTTAAGGCAGCCATTACCATATTTAAGAGCTGAATTCTGCTATCATGTTGTTGTGGGACGATTTCCTTGTATTGTAACAACAGCAGAAACACAGAAGCTTTGGCAGAGGATCCTCATTGCTTGAGACTCTTGGGCAGAGCTGTTGACTTCTGCGTGTTTCCCTCCTGCTCCTGGTTTTGTCTCCCCTTAACACGAGGCAGCCCAGCCTCTGTTCTTTGCATGCATCTTGCAAGATGCTGCAGCAACTTGAGGAGGCGTGGGGGCTGTGAGCCTGCCAGGGTTTTTAGGCCTGGATGGCAGGAGATCAGCAAAAATGGAATGAACGCAAAGCTTCTGCCTGACAGCATTGTCCAACAGTAACCCCAAACATAAAGATTTTGTAGCCTAGCGATGTGCCTGGAGTGAGCCGGTGGTATTTATCCCATCTCCTTGGTGCAGAGCTCAAATGATGTTGTTGCTAATTCCTTTTCTAGAACGTGTGGCTCTTCCCGCATATTTATCGGTGTTTGCAAGGGAGCAGCTCTGCACCGCCGGGGAGCTGCAGCGAGCAGACTGTCAGTTTGAGAGGCAGACAATTGAATCAAGGCACTAAAACATGCCACTCCAAAGCTGTTTAAATCATCGTAATGCGAATTATGAATTTATTACAATACATATTACCTCAGGGGACAGAGAGGGAAGGGAGATCTGAAGGGGCTGTTTGTAAACATGTAAAACAGTAAGTGTTTCCTGCATTGCCACCGCGACGGGGATCTCGCCTGCCGAAATCAAACGTGGTGTGCGCGCAGGGAGCTGCTCACCTGGGGCCAGGTGGCTCTCAGGGGGTCAGGTAACAGGCTGTTCAGGGGAAAAAAAACAACACCAACATTAAAAACATTAAAAAAAAAAAAAAGAAACAGCAACAAAGTGAGAATACACTCCATAGATTTTGAGGTCATTCATTTGTGTTACACGCCCTGCAATTTATTCCTCAGCTTTGGCCGTCTCTTTCTCCATTCCCATCTCTTCCTCCCTTTTCCCCCAGTTTCTCAGCTCCCCTGACCCTGTTTGTCTTATAAGCTGATGCACTGGGGGTTTGATGCTGGTTTGGGTAGGTCCTGTGAGTTCAGGGGAGCTCGCGGTGCCTCCAGGCAAGTGCACAAGGGGCAGCTGGTGCCAAAGGGCTCGGCGAATGCCCCCTTAGCTTGAGCAGCCAACCTTTCTGCTGCCTGCTGGCTCTCCTCCTGCTGAGCACAGCACGTCGTGCGGCAGTGGAGCAGCGGGCACATAAAGCAGAGTGAGTTTTGCTAAGAGATTTCCCGATAAACATTGATAGGGCTTTCACTGGCCCCAGTTGCCTCCTTATAAAAGGGCTTTTTGGTTCCAGGAGAGCCAGTTAGGACCACGTGCATGGATAGCAGAGGCCAAATTGTGGCTTCTGCACCGAGCCCTGTGCCTTGCCAAAGGGGCCAGATCTCTGATGCTCACAGGATGCTGTTTATGAAGCAGGAGCGCTGTACTGCTGGGAGGCACAGCATGCCCTGTGCTTCAGACAAGCTGCTGCTGGTGCCCTTCCTAAGGGGAGAGAAGTGAAGCCCATGCCTCTTGGGAAGCAGCACGAAGCACCCGCTGTGTGCCTGGGTGCTCAGTGTCTCCCCAGATGACACTTGTGCAGGTATGCAGTGGTTGGTTGTGGGTTTTCCCCGGCTTTTAGCAGCTGAATTTTTCTTTTGGTGCTTGGTGTCCGACAGTGACAGCCTCAGCCCAGATTTCTCTCATGGGTGGGGAGCGGGTGAGCGGCTGCCTTCCCACCTTCTGTTCTTTGCTCTGTCCTTGGGCTGTTTGCCAAAATACAGACATCCCCCAATAGTTTACAGTCCCACTAGCCACTCCATGAAATTTATTGAATGGCAGTGGCAGGATAATTAATTTTAGTCATCTCTGACCAGGAGAACGCAGTGAGGGAACCAGTGGCTCCGTGTCCCATTCCACCGGTGCTGAGCTGCTCAGTCCCACAAGTGAGCAGTCCTGCGTGAAATACAGGAGCAGAACAACTTTGTGGTGTTCTCCTCCTCAGCATTTTTCAGTGTGGGTGAGGCAGTTTTACAGTCTGAGAATAAGCATCGGAGAGCTCTGGGAGGGATGGCACTGACGATTTATAATGTGAGAACCTCAACCTGGTGCAGGGCATGCTGGCGACGCGCTAACTGTCCTTAAAGGACTCCTGGCTGTACTGCACCACAAGACTGCAGCAATTTGGCTGTAAGCTATATTTAGCCTATTTATTCTTTGTTGGTGTGTAATGTGCAGTTCAGTAGAAAACTTGGTCTCTCCAAAAAGGAGATTTGAACTGGAGTCAAGACAGGGAAAACACCATCTGTCTAGAGAACATTTCTCCTTAAAGTGATTTGAAGGGGAAGGCTGTACGTGCAATATATGTACATGTTGCTTGTTTGTTGCTTGTTTTTTTTGTTGTTGTTGTTTAACATTGTTCTTCCTTCCTTTAGTTCTGTTGCGGTTAAATTCTTTTGAAAACACAAACAGAAAAAATTACTTTGTGGTTCAGCTTTTTAGACAAATTCTTTAGTAAGAAACTATTTATTTATTTGTTTTCTGCTTACACTGAACTATTTGGGGGTGAAAATCATCTGTGTTTTAAGCAGGAGATTTTTCATGTTGGAAGCACCCTTAGATGCTGAGCAGGGATTAGCTCTGCTGTGCTTAGGAACAGCAAAGGGCAGCACCTGATGTCTGCGTGCAGCAGGGTGCAAGGTTTGCAGGCTTCGCTGGCCACCGCCGCAGCAGCAGGCTCGCCGGTGGCTCCCGGCATTTCCTGCGTGCACCAAGTGTTTGTGCTCTGCTTTGCCAAGGAATGTGTGCCACCACTTTGAAACTGCTTCAGGAATTACCTCTGGGAAGTGCCTGTAGCCCGAGAAGTCCTCCCCTGGGATTTCCTGCCGTTAAGAGAGGTGATGCGGCCGAAGTGCTCAGCCCCCAGCCTTTGAGCTTGCTTCCCTGTTTTTGCCGGAGCGGGTCTCTTAGCTGACCTTTAGGACACAAAGCAGGGCTTTGTCAGAGGAGTTTCGATCCGGAAAGGGCTGAGAGCATGATCTTCTAGGTGAAGAAAGTTGAGGGGGAAGGGCTTTTTTCTTTTTTTTTTTTTTTTTTTATTTCTGAGGCCTCTTGGTCAGACAGTTGTTGACCTAAATTAGGGAAAACCGATCGGAAAAAAAGCCACTGGGAGAGAGAAGGCTGCATCTCTTCATGTAGTAGCTGTAGCGATAACAACAACAACAGTAAATGCCATCAGATCTTCAAATCCAAATCTTAATTATGGGCAGGTTCCTGAGCGTTATGTGGCTAATGATGACCTCACTCATCAGCTGAGCTCTGGCTGAGCCCCCTTCTCACCAGCCTCTGCTGCCCCGTGATCCAAAGAGATGCTCAGCGCTGGGAATGAGGCCTGGTCGCCTTTTGGATAAGTGATGTGGAATATGTTCTGATCTTGACTAATGGGGAAAAGGTAGTTTTGGGTAGTTTCATTATGCTCATACCATGTGTTTAAATACTGATACAGGTATCTTAAAATACTGCCGTAAAATGACTGTACAAATCAATTCTGGGTATTGTAAATGACTGTACAAATCAATTCTGGGCATACCCGGGACAGAATTCCACCTGTTCTTTATGAATTTCGGTAGGCTGGGCAAAGAGTCTTTATGCAGATAACATTTTCTTAGATAACATTTTCTTAGTTTCAATAATGTTATATATGAAATATTGCTTTTTATGGCTATGCAGTATCTTTTTATTCTGTTTCTTGGGTGTCTGTTCATCTGTCTCCATAATTATATTTTACTTCCTGGAATTATGCAATCCATCAATGCCAAGAAGGGCAGGGTGGTTAAGGGTTGCTCTGAGACTCATCAGACAACTGCAATGCATTTCTGCCTGCTAAAATCATATTCTTATTAAAATTGAGAAATTTCTTCTCCCTACACCTCCCCAACTTAAATCTGATTTTATTTAAAAAACAAGAAAACTCATAAAATGGAAATCGCAATTTCTTATCATGGCTTATAACTTTAAAATTTCATTTAAAGTAGCCGTGGTGACTATTCTTAAATGAATTATTCCTGGGCTTTGCTGCAGCATGCCAAATCAAGGCATCTGGCCTTCAAAGTGTGCCACCGTGCTGCTTGGTGCCTGCCTGGCTCTTCCTGCTCCGGAGCCTTGCTGTGGGAGAGAGGGGTCGCGGCGCTGAGTGCAGGGCGCTCAGGCAAACGGGAAAAAAAAAAAAAAAAGGTCGGTGCCTGGCAATTGGTTTTATCCTACCAGAAGGAGGAAAGGAGGGGGCATCTTCATTTGGGATGCAGTAGTGCATGGCTTTTTTCCCCACCTGGTGTTTGGCACAGTGGTGGATATGGGGCAACCAGGTGTTCCCCAGCTCTCCTTGGGTCTTTGCCACGTGCAGATATCCACAGGTCAGCCTGGATGGCAGCGTAAAGTGCAGATCGATACATGACAGGCACGGGGATAAATGGGAGAGACTGCAGGTACACCCCGGTGCCGGTGTCTATTAAACCCTCATAGCCAAGGGGTTTCTCCTCTGCCTTTTTCTTCCTCAGCTGTTAAGCATAAAGGCCTTCGGCTTTGCTTTCACCTCCTTGAATTCTTCCGAGTGCACGTCGCAGTGTCTTCAGGCAGTGCGAGATGTGCTGGGGAGCTGAAGGTATTAGCAGAGCTCTGGGATTTATTGGCAGGTTGACAATCTGATAGACACGCTCCCTTTCTTCTCTCTTTGCCACTCTTTGATTCTGCCCTTCTCGTCCTCCAAGGGGAGGAAGGGAGTCCCGCTGTAACGCTGAACGTCTTCAGCATCTCCACTGTGCACTTCATCTTGGCTTAAGGGTTTTTTTTAATGTCTGAAGTTCACCCTATCCTAAGATGTGTCTGATTTATCAGGCCTCCTGTGATTGCTCTGTGTCTTGCAGAGAAGCTGAAATGGGAACTGAGCTCATTAAAAGTAAAGTAGTTTAAGAAAGAAAAGTTTCTCCTTCATGGGAATGCTTGCAACTAATATGAAAGCAGACGATGCTGCTGCTTTGTTGGTGTGAGGATAGGAAATGGAGTGGTGTCTCAGAGACAGGCAACACCTCTCACCAGCTTTGGAGCTTAGTTTGAGGCTGGGTAGGCTAAAGAGAGGCTGATGCTGTGCATTGGGTTGGGACTTAAAATCAGTTCTGGCCTCTGATGCTTCACTGGTTATCTTAATCTCTCTGTGCATCCCTTCCTAGGGTTTAGAACAAGAGTAGCAGCTTTCTCTGCCGCTTGCAGCTGGCCTGCCCTTTTCATTTAAAAGCTACTTAAATCCAGGAGCGCTACATGTGTGTCTTATGTGTGTTCTGCTGATAGCCTCTCCGTGCTACCGCACAGTGAGCCTTGTGGCAGAGTCAGAGTTCTTTCTGACCCTAAACGTAGGGCTCAAACAAATCACAACCATTCATTTTCCCCTGCGGAAGACGGCAGGACGTGCTGAGCATCGCTGTTAGAGCTTACACCTCCTCCAGCCACTGCCAGGCTTGACCTGCAGCGCGAAGCCGAGCATCGCCAGCCGGCTTTGCTTGTCCTGCATCCTCTGCGTGCAGCAGATAATGCCACAAAGCTCCTTCCTCCTGCGCATTTCAAGTACACGGCCGTGCTAGAAGATTAAGTTACTTGGAACACACACAGCTCTCCATATTGTAACTCGGCCTGTTTTTCACTTTGTTCCACTTAAACATTGCCAAGACTCACTGTGACTTTTTTTTCCCCCCCCATGAAGTTGTCTAAGAGCATGAAATTGTTCTGTGCAGGATAATACAGCAACCATGGGGCTGTTGCTGTTATCGGTAATGTGTTAGGCAGTTGGAGCGTGTCCTCAAGTCGGGGAACCCAGGTGAGCTGGGTGCTGTTGATTTTGGGGGTGTGGGGGGTTATTTCTTCTACTGACTACTCTTGTAGAGCTTTCCTGCCTGGCTTCATGCCTCACCAAGCTGTGTCACGTGAGGAATGAATATATTTGGTGGAGAAATGGGACCATTAATTCCACAAGATGTTTTTAGCAATGCTTCAAGATCTCGGTTTGACAGGAAGGACTGGTTAGAGGAGGAAGCCATCTGATCGCTTCAGATCGAGCAATTAACTACTCAGCAGCTGGAAAAAAGGTTGCGAGTGATGCGATTCTCCGTAGCAGTCGTATTTAACTATTCTGTCTGCAGTTGTAAAATGCTTTAAGCAGGAGATGAGTGTCTTGCTCATTTTGCAGATGAGCAAACAGAAGCACAGAGGGGGAAATGCATCGGCTCGAGCAGCAGGTCAGCAGCGGAGCCGAAGGAAAGAATCCCAGTCGCCCACGTCCGATCCCCTAGAGCCCAGGCAGTAACGGTTCCCCTGGGACTATTTCATCTGCCAGCACTGACAGGGCCAAGATTTTCAGGGCTTTTTTTCTGGTTTTTGAATCTTTCTTTAATGAGTGGGTGTCTGTGAATGAGATCCTCAGAGAGCACGAATGTCCAAAACTTTCAAAAAAAAATTAGGCACTCTAATTCAGCCTAGCATGCAGCATGTGTAATGTTTGCAATACCTATTGTGTTGTTTTAAGGTACGGAGCAGAGCTGACTGCTGCTTGGCATGTTTGTTTTGAGAGAACTGGTTCCCTGATCCTCAGCTCATCGCTGACCTGGTTCATCGTGACCATCGCCTGCTCCATAGCATGGGTGATGCCTTGCAGCAGGTCCCAGGGGATAGGGCTGGCGCGTCCCCTTTCACTCCTTCACAGATGGCAGAGGCAGCGAGTTGTGCATCCCGAGCAGTGCTCAGTGGTGCTGCTGCATGGCACTGACCCAGCACCCGTGGTAAGCCCGCGCCACAGCGTGGGGTTGGGTTTTGCTGGGGGAGGCCATCCAGGTGCTGCTTCTCGCTGAAGAACTCTTGCTGTTCCCCTGCTCTGTTGTTCCTTAGCGAGGTTTAAAATATAGATTGTTGCTGGCTTTGGGATCCATATCTGCTCCCAGCATATGCTATTGGCGCAATACCAACAGATGCTGTTAAGCGGTATCAAATCTTAAAGTGCAGCTATGCTCTGAAGTGTGACTCTGTGAAATGGCACCGTGGGGTTCCTGTCTGTGTCTCGGTGATTTACACGTCAAGTTCTCTCTTAAAAAAGTACGAGATGTTGATTGTTTGTTTCTTACAGTCGTCTTGACAAACTAAACCTGTAATTGGATTTTGTTTTAAGGGAAAGCCCCGCAGGGCTGGAGCGGGGCTGGTGCGCGCTGCTCGCTCCTGCCCGCGGTCCCTCGCTGCAGCCCGGCTCCTTGGTGCCGCGGGAAGTATTTCCATTTTGCTATTTAATGGCAACTTGGTCATGCTCGATTTGCAGCTCTCTTAAAAATGCAAAATACATTTGGGGTGAATAGAAATTGCAGAAATGTCAACAAACGATTAGCATCGTCAAGAGGGGTTTTTTATTTAAAGGAAAAAAAGTGTATGAACTGTGAGTTAATATTCTTCGTTCCCTCTTTCCATCCTTGTTCCCTTTTTGTTTGTTTGAGATTAAATGATTATAAGTAAACTTACTGCACAACTGACTCTTTGCTTATTGTTCCTCCTTCTCCGAAGTGCAGTGCCATCTGGCAAATGGACAAGTGGGGAAGATGGATGGTTAACAAAGAGCACCATTCATTTTCTCCTACCAGATTTGGACAGAAAGCAAACGTTTTTAATCAAATCTATATGTTTCTTAGGAATATTGGCTGCTGAAAATTTGCCAACAGCTGAATTTTTTTCTCCCTCTCCTCCCTTGTGTGAGAGAATTATATCCTGCCAGGCAGATTCATGGGAAGGGACAGTATGGATACTTTTCCTCATGTTCATAATTTCCTTATATACTTCAAGAGCAGGAAAGTCAAGGGCTGTTGGTGCTGAGGAGAGGGAAGAGTGGCAATGGTTTTGCTGTAGTGCAAATAATCTCAGAATGTAACAATATAGTGCTTTTAGTGGCCTTGCAATGAATCATGCAAGACAACGGTCTGAACAAAATACACAGTTGCTTTCAATGAAGCAATCAAAACATGAGTGGAAAGTTTGCCTGTAGTGTTGGTTTTTTTTTCATTTTTCAGAGAAAAAAATAATTTACGGGTTCCCTCTCCCATCCCATCTTCTCTCAGCAATTACACAGTCACAGGACAATACAGGACCTGGGGAGCTGTGGGTCAGGGAATTCAGCCACGCTGATGGGCTGGGAGCAGGAGACCTGGCATTTCCTGGGAAGGCAAGGGAAGGGAGGCCATCAGCTGCACAGCTTGGGAAAGGGAACTGTTAACGAGAAGGTACGAGTGTTTAGGGTTCAAGGAATATTGTCTCTCGTGTTTAAATATTGCCGCAGGTGTTAGATGGATGTGCAGAGGGAAGCTTTTGCTTTATGTTAAGATTGGAGAAAAGGGGACTTGGCCATTTGAATATTAAGTTCAGATGCCTTTTATACTACCTATAAATTAATAGGATTTCATGCGCAGCATTCAAAAGCATTGTAAAGAGGATATGGGATAGGTAGAGATAAAATGGATTTTGTAGTGCTTTATAGCTGTGGAAAGAAAATGATTTTCGTTTTGATTTTATTTTTTATTTTTTTCCCTTTGAAGTCTAATAATGGAGTTAATTAGCTCTAAGCACCTGGGTTTGGAGCTTTGAAAGCGATCCTTTCATCGAGGAGTTACTGAATTTTCTGGAAAGTTACAGCCACGCGTACACAGCCTCGCAATGGCACACGCAGCCTGGTACAACCCCTGCGTGCAGATACAGGGATTGTAGGTTAGGTGGGCGCTGCTGCAGCCTCAGTTCGTGTGGTGCAAGTTTAATAATTCACTTATTTTGTGTGCTTTTATATTTTTCTTAAATGTCATCACCCCTTTTGCTCCACTGAGTCGCGTAGAGTTGTAGATGCTTGGTGGTAGCACGCCTGAGCATATTAATCCCATTTTTTTGAAGATGGTGCTAAAATTGCCTGGGGGTTAGCCCCCCTCTGTTCCTCTCTCATCCCTTCCCATGCAGACAGGAGGCACAGCCCGGACCTGCTTCAGCCCGTGGTCCTGGCCAGGACAGCCCCTGCCGCTGTGGGGAGAGAAAGAAACCCAGCCGAGAGCAGGGAGGGAGCGTGTTGACACAGAAAGTTTCCAACTGCTGTATTTATATAACAGTGCAGAGCTTAACTCGCTCTTGAAGCTGGCAGATTTATGTCCCTTCCAACACTTTCTGCATACTGTTCCCCTCTTTTTTTTTTTTTTTCTTCCTGCCTCTGTAAATCTGGATGCTCTTGTTGATATAAATATTCTGTCTTTTAAGGAATCTTGCTAAGCTTTGTGGGACTGAATCAAGTCCTGTGGGCTTTGCGTTGCTTAAGTTTTGCCTTGATCAGTTTTTAGTTTGTTGTCTTTATGATATTTCCATGCTCCTTTATAACTAATAGAAAAGTGTCAAAAGTGTATTTCAGTCGTAGGGACATCTGGAATTGGTGTTTGAGAGGGAAAGTTTGTGTTTCTCAGCTTTGAAGAGGGGTGGTAGAACAACAGTGCTTCTGCAGAGAGCCTGAGCCGCTGCCGCCACCAGGAGAGGACTGGAGACAATGTGTGTATCCTTTCTCTCTCCAAACGTGCTGATTTGGCCCGTTACTAGGACAAAAGCAGGAAGCCTTTTCCAAGCAAACTTGGAACGCTTTTTCACTCCGATCTGGATGCAAAGGTTCGCTCAAAGACTTGAGTGATGCTGCTGAATCCCGTGGTGCTGCTCTAAGAAGGCCCCGAGAGTCTCGGATCCTGGGCTCTCCCCACATTGGTACTGCCACAGCGTGGTGCTGGCCAGAGCTACCTGTCAAGTGCTGCTTGTGGTGAGCCGCAGGACTTCAGCATGCTGAGGGGCTCAGCACCGAGCCTGGGCACATGAGAGCTGGGCAGGGTCGGGTGTTAGTGCTGGGCGAGAGGGCTCCTGCGGTGGTGGCGGCCAGCTGAGGCCCCGGGGGGCTGGGAGATGGCAGCGAGGCCATGTGTGGGTGCTGGGGGGGCCGCAGGGCCTCTCCTGCCTCCTGACTGCGGTTGGTGGCAGAGGTTGGTGGCAGGCTGTGCTGTGAGCGTGGCCGTGGCGGTGCTGTGAGGCATCTATGCAGGTGAAGGCCTTACGGGCAGGCCTTAAGCAGGTGCTGGTGTAATGAAGTTTTCAGTGATCCTGCCGAGCGAAGCACTGAGCCTTGGGTGAAGGCTCCCCAGGGACCTGCCCGCAGCTTTGAGGCGCGGAGCTGGCAGCGAGGGGCTTGCTGCAGAGCTGGCAGGGATCGCCAGTTTGTTGTTTGTTTGTGTAGGGCTTGGCACCCGAATCCTGGCTGCTGCAGGATTCCCCGTTAACTGGATGGCCTGATGTTGCCATTCCTTTGACCAAAGCCCAGCTTGTTGCCAGGAGTCGAGGTGCTGCTGATAGTGAGGGATGTGTTTGGCTTCGGTTTGCCTTGCGGGCTTGTGCTTGGACGTGTCTGCTCTTCTTGCAGTGTGCTGGCAGAGAGGCGTTGCTCTGGAGCTGGCGGTGTGGTTTGTCACGTTTGGGGAGGTTTTTCTTAGGGATGATTTTGTTGTTTTATACAAAAGCACCGTGCCTTTTCAGCATTGTGGGTGTGCTCGTGCTGATTAGACCTGCTGTCATCAGAAATCTCTGAGGATCGGGTGAGGAAATGCTCTGGGTTTGATGCTGAATTAATGAAGTGAACTCTCAAGCATTAGCAAACTTCCTGGAGAAGGGTGGAAGCAAAGCGGTATTTGAATATTCATGTGGTTTTAGTTTTCAGCATAGCTCCTCCTTCCCCATACGATGGGGGAAATCTCCTCCCTCTTTGTTTGGCAAATCTACTTTACCTTTAAAGATCTTGGGGAGCTTCACGCAGGAGTCAAAAAAGCAAGGGACATAGTGGGGAGAAGAAACAAATAATAGAGATCTTGGTCAACCAGGGCAGCTACGTGTGATAGCAGAGATTAAAAGAAAAGCCCTGCTTTTACTGCACACCGCAGCATAGTCTCTCTGGCATCTTGTTTTAATATCACTGATCAAAGCCAGCTAGGATAGGGGAGGCTGAATTTCTGATTGCTGACCTTTCCAGCGTAGGCCAGCTGGCAGGGGAAGCCTTAGACTCCCAGCGCAGGTATGCAAGTGTTGTTGAAGGAATAAAGCACAGTGGAGAGGCTTCAGGGGCTCGGAGGAGAGTCTTGTTTGCTTCATATCCTCTGACAGAATTGCATATTGATTCTTTAAAAGAAAAAGGGAGAAAAAAAAAAGTACTTGCTGCAGTGGGTTACAGCTAACTTGCGTTTTCCTAGGTGTTAATGCAGCTTCGAAGACGAATGACTGGGGAGAATGAGCATGGCTGAGCAAAATGCTGTTCCTTGTGGGCTGTGCAGCCCTTACGTGCCTTCTTGTTTGCTGCAATTCAGCATTAGTTCGACAGCTCGTAGCAGGAGCAGAATTCCTGCAAGTTGGCTGTGCTCTAATGGTCTATTGAACACCAGCCTTCAGAGGCACCCCTCAAGAGCAGCCTGGGTTTGGTCTATATTTGCAGTAAAACACATGGAGTCTGTGATTACACGGAGCAGATGCCTGCAGTATTTATGCGGGAGCTGCCTGAACAGCCATTTCCTAGAACTCAGAAGGCAACCGATGGCAGGAAGATAAATGCAAATTCCGGTCGCCCGGGTCCTTCCATCACGTATTCTGCTTTGGTGGGAGAAAGTCAGAAACACAGAATATTTCAGGGAGCTCAAAGCAGCAAAGGAATCTCACTAAGCTTATAAAATAGTGGTGAAGGGATAATTCTTGTTATTTGAGCAGAAGTGCTCGATGTGTTCAATAAGAAGTGTTCTTATGAGGCAGGATCTTGTGACTTGGAGGTACCCTGACATTGGTCTCTGTATGAGACACCGGCACGCAGGTGGCTGTTGCTGACCGACTGCCGTTGTGCTTGGCCAACCACAGTGTGTGCTTGTGGTCCTATTTTCTTCCTTTTGTGGGTGGCAATCTGAAGAATGCAGCTGCTTTAAGAAAGCAAAAAGCAAAAAAGACCATTATGCTGCAGGGTTATTTAAAACAAGGTGAGGAAGAATGAGCGGAGATTAAGCCAGTGTTTTTTAAACTGGAGGAGTGCAAATCCTCGAGGAACCCAGTGGTCTCATCCTCAGAGGTAATTAGTAGGTAGCCCTATTAATTTTAATGGCAGCTCTGAGCCGTTAAAGCCTGGCTATTGCCTCTATATTTTAAATATTATTAAATACTAAATACTTAAGTACTTTATTGCTCTCATTTAAGAAAGAAGTCAGCTTGTTCATTGTATGCCTCAGTTCAAATTGTTTTTATTTCTAGTGTCTGTTGGAAAATGGGTTCGCTCTTTTGGGAGAAAGGTTGCTATTAGGATAATTGTACTCGTGCGCTGCTCACAGCTTCAGGGAAATCCCTTCAGTCTGTACTTGCTGAGAGGCACCTGGTGATGAAGCCTTACACTGATAATTCCTGGCTTTGAATGTTTCTCCAAAAACAAAGCTGGACCACAACACCGCGTTTGAGTGACAGTTGTCGGAGGCGCCATGCAGTGCCACAAGAAGTCATTTGATGCTGGAGCAGGGATAGGTGATCCTGCCAAGTTTTAACAAACCGGCTGGTAGATCCAGTCCCTGGGTGGCAGAGGCTGGTTTGAAAAGATCCCACTCGGCATTTCCAAATGCTCTCTCGGGCTTGTGCATCTCGTGTCTGCTCTTACTGCCTTTCTTCCCCCAAGAAAGAGCCTAGGAGCTAAATCGAGCTTGAGACACATGTTAAAATCCTGGAAAATAGAGTTGTTTTGAAGATCTGGTTCTGCGTGGGGCTGTGCCAGCAGCTGAAGGGGGTTAAATTTGGGGGTGATGACAGTTTCCAGAGGAGAGGGAGGTGCAGCTGTATATGCAGCGTGGGCTGGCTGCCTGCGGGTGGCTCCGCTGCTGGCACTGCGTGGCTGGGGACACGGTGGGGGACGTGCCCTGCTTGGGGACCGCCCGGCTCTCCGGCCTTGGGAAGGGGCCAGCCGGTACCCTGGAGCTGCTCCTGCAGCGTCGAGGTGCTGGAGGCACAGTTACTCCTCGTGTGCCTGCAGCAGCCCAGACCTGATGTTTGGGGCTGGAGGTGAGGAGCACGTAACCTCTGCTCGGCGCTCCGCTGTGCACCAGGGGAGATGTGCTGCAAACCCCAAGTTGCTCTTTAGCGCTTTCTTTGCGGAGGCCCTGGCAGCCTGTCAGATCCCAAGGCTATTTGACATCCACAGTGCAACGTTAATTGCCTTTCAAGTGGAAGAGATTAGAGCATTCCCAGGGCTTTCGTTTAGTTTACTCCCAGGTTGCTCGGGGTAGTTGCGAGCAGAGCGACGGGGGCCTGCCCAGAAGGGCCCGACTGCCATCCAGCTGCCCACAGCGGGCTTGGCGTCACCACAGGGCCCTGCGTGTCCCCACGGGTCCTGGCCTAGTGCACGGGGCCTCCTGAGTGTGCCCAGTGTGACGGGGACGAAGGACATCTGCACTCAAGGCAGGAGTGCCCGAGCGAAGCTGCTCACGTGCCAGCCCCTTGTACCTGCCTTGGGTGTGGAATGTGCCGTGCAGCTTCTCGTGCCGTGCCCTGCCCCGTCTCCCTTTTATTTGCATGTGGGCAAGTGTTGCAAAACTTGCTGTTTCTTTCAATATTGAAGGGTTTGGAGAGGAGATAAAAGCATGCCACGGCTGTTCAGCAGGCAGCATTACCCATCTGGCACCGAGGCTTTCCAGTGCTTGTAGCTTGCTCTACAGGTGCCCGGTAGTGGGGGGCCATCCCGTTAAGGCCCAGGGAGGCGTCCCACGTGCAGTTCTGGATTTTTGTCAGCCATTGCCTCCTACCTGCAGGAAGCAGGCCCCCAGTGCAGCATCCAGGTATTGTTTGTACGTGTGTGCCAGATCAGTTTGTACTGACAGCAGTTCACATCCCATGCTGTTCCCCTCGGAGACGAGTGTTGCGGGCAGCTAATGGGGGAACATCTTCACCGGGGAGGATGACAGCGGGTTCCTCTTCAGACACTCACGGCGTTGAGCTGGCACCGCACTGACCTCCTTGGTCTTGGTCGAGCAGATGTCTGCGGGTCTCTGCAAGGAGCTACCTTGCCATGCTGCCGAGTGCAGCGTGGAGGACAGATGTTTGGTGAAAGCGCTGAAATATTTAACTAGGATATTTTTCCCCCTGCAGCCGCGATTGTTTGTTGTGCCTATTAATCTTTTACAAGACTTGCATCTGCTCAGAGGTGGGGCTTTTTGCTGTTTTTTTTTTCATGCTTTGTATGAACTTTGTGTGCGTGTGTGGTTTGAAAGGGTGGTGTAATGAGCAAACGTGATGCGTACGTGGAGAAATTGAAAGCATAAAGCAGGTGAATTAATCCATCAGTCACTGAAAGTCTCTTATAATAAAAATTAGAAAATGTTATACTGTTCCTTCTCCTACGGGTCTTTACCTCTCTTTTTCAGAAGTGTATTTACCCTCCAGCTTGTATAATTAAGATTTCAATTGGCGTGTCCTCAAAGAGAGCTTGTCCTTTTATATGCGTGGTCTTGTAAAGTGTGGATGCAGCATTGCGAGATAATGCCGAGCTCACCTGCCCTGCTGTCCCTTTCTTCCTCATCTCCTTATTAGCACATTTCTGTAGATCTGAAGATGGCGAAGCCCTTAGTGGTTACCAGAGGGGGAAAAGAAAGGATAAGAGCTCATAGGTAGTTAACCAGTCATCCTGAATTAGCAGCTCTTCTGTTTACGAAGAATTTATTTTCAGCTAAGATGGTACTTTTCTGTAATGCTCAGTTCTTCTGCACAAGCTTCTAATCGGAGCCACTTGTGTTTTTGTTTCCTCTCGTTATAATATTTACACTTTCTCCATAGCTGGCGATTGAAACGCCATAAAAGTCCAGAATAACATGACAGATTGAAAAAGCAAAGAAACCACATGCATGCAAAACTTTTCCCCCCCCCAAGGAGTAGCCTTGTTGGACAGTATGTAAACACTGTGTTGCACTTCAGAGAGGAGGAGGAAAAAAAACACACCACAACCTCCCTAATTAATACTTAATAAGGATTAATACTGGTCAAGTAATTAAAAAGCTCTCTGAAGCACATTTTTCCTTTGCTGCTACTGACTTAATAACCCATAGTTATTTTTTAGTCTGTTCCAGCCCACTTTTCTTTGAATGTTGCAATTCTGACCTTAAAGTCTCATAGTGTCTTTTAATATCTCATGGATGTAATACAGTTTTTGTTTTCTGTAAACTTTGTGGTCTTATGAATTCCCCTTTTCTCTGTTAGCTGAACCTAAGTAAAATGGGAAATTGTCACAGGGACCCATCTAACTTCCCCCTTTTCCAAATAGATAAGTCATTCACTCTGTATTTTTAGAAGCAAGAGTAACACTAGTTTGAAAATAATTCAGTGCAGCCAGAATTTTTCTAACCTCTTTGAGAATATTTCAGGGCAATCTTAGGAGATGATAGTGTATAACGATAATTACATGCCTTAGCAGAATAAGGCCTATTGGATGAGAAGTTCAAGTTCAAACGCTTATATCCCGTCAGTGGTTAAGGTCTGGAATTAATTCATTTTTAAGAATTAAGTTTCTTCTTTGAGTATTCATATTTTATGTGAAATACGAGCTTGTTTAGTCTGCAAAATTTGCTAGCTGTTTTCTGTTTGTGTGAGGCTGCCTAGTGTGAATGATCTTCCTCATTTCACAAAAAGTGACTGCAAAGTCTCAGCAACGTCTTTCCTGAGTAAATGTTCTCAGAAAATGTTCTCACTTAATTGTAATTGAAAATTAATTGTTCAGCTGTCTGTCTTCTTTTTTCATGCCTCCCATGTTCTGCCCAGTAACATCCTTCTTCCATATGATTCATTAGTCTTTAGATTGCTTAAAAATATCCTGGACGAGGAAGACATATTAGCAAAGTCGTAACTATATTGGTGGATGAAAATAATCCCTTCTCAAGTGTCTATGTACGTGCCAAGATCACATCATGCACACAGAATAAATGAGTGGGCTTGTGAATGAACAGGCTTTTGAAGGGCTTCTTCTATTAATCACTGGCAAAATTGGTTAGAAATCTTGCAGACTTTAATGAAAAATCCAATGGATGGTGTTCAGAATTTTTATCACCTACTCACCATCACAGTGCTTTTAAATATATATATATATATATATATTATATGCTGCTTGCCATCCACCTGTTGCTCCTATGAGTTTTCTGTCAGGGGCTCAAATCAGTTATCTGAATGAACGTACCAGCTTGATAGTCTCAAATCTCGAAGGCTATTCAATTTCAGTAAAACATAGTAAAATCTTTGGGAGTATTTATAGAGTTGCTACACAAATCTCCCCAGATGACTACAAATTCACTGCATCCTGCTTACCTGGAAGACACATCTCCCTCGTGGTATTACTGTGGGACAGCCCATGAATGCTCGCTGTGTGAAAATAAGTAAGATTTTCTAAATAGCTGGTGTTGCCTGAGAGAAGAAACCCACAGTAGGAAAAAATTGTAATTGCTCCATTGTGATTTGCCATGATGTTCTTCACACATACAGGGGAAGGGCTTCTCTGCTAAGGGCGTTTGTCTGGTTGTACGAGGGATGAGCAAAACGTGTGGGGTCTTACGTTGAGTGTAGAGGTGCAGAAATAGCAGAATTAGCAGCTTTCTGGTCTTCAGTGTTGAGTGGGGTTGCATGTGCTGTTGATGCAGGACACCACGCAGCTTTAAATACAACAGTTTTGTTGCGTAAAGGAAGAGATTACGAAAAATACTGGGGACCTGAAGTCTAACCTCAGACCTATTCATACGTGTCTGGTCTCCATCTGTTGTGCAAACACGTGGCAGCGGGTGTGAGTCACCGTGCTGCAGCCAGCAGGGCTGGTTGTGCCTCAGGTGCGTGCCCATGTTTGCAGGATTAGTCCTCAGCTGGCTGGGCTGGTCGGGGGATCTCACTTGGGCTAAATAATAGTGCATGTCAGCCCTGCTTTTCCTTTTGGTTACCGTCAGAGATTATTATGTAGGACATCCAAAATGTCTTTCTAAATATGGTGAGATTTAGTACAAGGAGTACTAAAGGAGTACAAGGAAATTAAAATGGAAAGCATAAGCAAGGCAGGCATTTATAAATGATTGAACTAAATTATACTCACTAGAATGAGCTGCAGCTGTGACAGCGATGTTTCTTTCTTCAGGTAAATAGCATTACCCATCATTATTGGTTATGCTAAAAGGCCATAATTCCATGTTAACATGCCTTATTGCAGCCTGATAAGTCATAGTCTAATCTCCATTACCAGACTGCCCATAAATATTAGAGATATGTGGGGCAGGGAAGGTAAGGAATGAAATCTGGTTTTGATGCAGCAGTATCAGCGCTGGCTGGCCCTGCCGGGACAGAGCTGAGTCATTTTAAATGAAGCAATTCCTGTAACGCGTGTGGTGACCTCTTATTTTTATTTGATTGAATATATAGCTGTATTTTCACCTATTCAGTCTTTCTTTAAAAAATAAAAAAGCAATTGTTCCAGAATGCCTTGGTGACTTAGACACATGAGGAAATACAAACAAGTTTCGGCATTAAGATTGTGAGCGTATTGCGGTGTTACACCACAAATGCAATACCACTGGTGTTTTCACTTCAGCAAGTTGCTGCTTTTTGTGGACAATAAAACCACAGGCTGTTGAAATTATATGGTATAATAATGGAGTCAAATCCGCATACTCAAGTGATCGTGTGTGTTTTTGACATTTTATTAAAGTGATGAGTAGGTAAAAAGTCTTTTTTTTCTTTTTTTTTTTTTTTTTCTTACTGCCAGGGATTGTAAGAAAACAGGGTAACACCAACCTTTCCAGTTAACTATTCACAGAAAACATAATTAGCAGTTTGGCTCTTTCTTGCCCAAACAGTTGAGTATGTGTGGTGGATTCTTGGATGGTGTGGACGTAAATGACACTGAGGTGTGTTCACTTTGAGCCTCCTGACTTTTGAAATCACGGTGGATTTCAACCACTGTTTGTTGTTCACAGAAACATTTAGACCAAAGTTGAAATCAAGGGATTAGCTCCGTTTTGTGACCCTTTCAAAAACACTGCATGCCAAATCCTCTGAAACAACTTCCATTGAAAAGCTGAATGTGTTTTTCCTCCCTGACCGAAATGGCAGAATGCACAAGGGCAGCGCTTTTCATATTTTCAAGTTCCAGGAGTGGCGAAGAGAAGCCTGGTCCCGTTACGGGACTCACCACAGGTGGCTGTCGTTCGAACAGTGCTGCCTGCTCCTAACCCTAACCCTAACCCAGGTTGTGCCGGGCAGGCAGTGCAGGGTCCTGGGCAGCCCCAGCGTGGCAGGACGAGGAGGGGAGGCCTAGGAGAAGGGGAAGAGCAAACCTCAGATGCAGTAAGGGAACAAACTCTGAAAACACATGCGACCGTCCCCATGTGCCAGCAGTGAGCTCGGGAAGCACATCCATCCACCCCAAGCTGCCGAGGGCGGGCAGCCCTCATCTGGGCAGGGCATTCGGCAGTGACATGGTGATACGTACACCAGGGCTTTTTTCTGGGGGAAAACCCAAGTGTGCGCCACATGGTTCAGAAGACAGCCGTGGTTTTGCAGGGATGAAAGTAAAATTGAATGCTATTGCTCTGCTGTGCGTTATTTTCTCTGTTTCAGGCTGGAATTTTGCTGGTTTGCACCATTTTCTGCTGCCATTGGGTGGTTTGAAAGCTTGGTTTCCCTGCCTTGGATTTATTGAGGGAGCATGAGGGAAAAATGAACTGGAGCAGTATATTTTCTTTGTTGTCTTCGTGCTGTCAATTGAGTCTTAGTGGTACCATTAGTCACTTCATGACACGTTACCTTACCTGAGTGAGTTTTGCTCCTCTCTGCGTGTTTGGTTGGATTTTTTAACATGTTTTTTGTAGGTTGCCACACATCCTGAGACTGGAAAGCATGATTCTCTAAAATTCGCTTACTTTCTGAGCTTTCAAGGCTTGCCTCCCCTCACCCCCCTTCCGTCAGGCTGCGTCCGGCAGAGCTCCCGGGGCTGGCTGTGAGCCTTATCTCTGTTGACACAATTAGTCGGCTCGCAGGGTGAGCGTGACAGCGGCTGCGTGCAGGGCTGGTGGAACGCAATTACCGAGCAACAACAGATCCCCAAAGAAAATCGTAATAGTGAAAATGATGAAAAGAATCTTCATTTCTGCACCGTGGAGGTGTGCGTGACAGTCCCAAAGCTTATTCACTTGCACGAACGTTCAGAACCGTTGGCCCTGTTGCATTTATCTTGGTGACATCCAGCTCCGTTCCTGACCAAGAGCATCGCTGCCCTAGATGCTCAGCACAGCTGCTGGTGATGAAATCGGGGTGGGAGCTGGGACCTTCAGCGCACGGCAGCTGAGCAGAGCACGTCCCTCTGCGTGCCTTCCCACCCCTTCCTTGCAAACACGCAGTTGAAATTTTTCCTGAACTTTATATAGCCTCTGAAGAGAAACTGAACTTTGCTGTGTGTTGAAGCTGTGGAGTCCTTTGTGTGTGTGCATGCAGCTTAGGATTCCTATTAATAACAATTGGTTTATAAAGTGTGGTTACTGGAATTGGCAAGCATGTATTGGCAGCAAGGCAGCACAATAGCAGAGCTGAATGCAAGCAGCAGGCTGCTAATGCACCCCTACAGTACGCTCGTTTGTGCATTTTTAAATTATTACATTTGGCCTCTGCTTGCATTAAGTGTATCTCGGGTTCAGCTGTCAGAAACAGGAAGATCCTGATAGCAGATAACTGTCCTACTTGGTAGCTGTATTGGTCAAAACAGAAGTGTTAAAAGTGTTTTCAGTGAGAAAACTTCCAGCTGAAGACTACAATTACAGAGAGCAAAGTGGTTCTGAAAGCTGGCTGCTGGTGAGGGGAGTGCTCGCGATATCCCTAATCATAATCGTTGGGGTTCGAGCGCTTCCTGTAGTGATCACACGTCTGTAACTGCAGACGGAGAAATAGCCGTGCAAAGCCTTGGGTAAGTTGCAGCTAACGGGGGGAGACCGTGAAGAATTGAGGAGCAAAGGGAGGGAACGGCACACAGATTGTTTTATTTTTATCCAGAGTGACGTTGCAAGGCAGATTTTTTTTGTTATTTCCCCATCCGCCCAAAAGTGCTTTCCCAGGTCCTACCTTTCCCGAAGGTGAAACGTTCTGTTCGTGTCCCGTTGCCCCACTGGTGAAGGACGCCCCTGCCTCTCTTGGCATGAACCCACTAACTGCATCTCCGCGGAGTGCAAGCTCAGACCTGTCCAGAAACTTGGTCTGTCGAGTTCAATTTCAAGAAAGAGGGTTTTCATTTAGCTTGGTTTCTTCAAATACGAATGCTAGGAAGGCAAGCCAACGGCATCGCACCGCATTATTGCTCTGTTGTGTTTAGGGTTGTAAAGCTTACTGTAATGCTAACACAGACTGGCATCTGTTTTGTTTCAGCTTTAGTGTTTGGGAATTACCAAAAAATATCGTACATTTGAGACTGAGTCAGATAATAAGGGGGGAAGGTTAGTCAAGAAGCCCCCTCGACACAGAACTGTTTCCCCTACTAAAATGTCTCTGTAGATGACTTGGATGCTGGTAAGGAGCTCGCATGTTGGTTTGGAAGAAAATTCTTTTGAACATAGACAGTAATTTCATAATTAGCCCTTAAAATTACATGGTAGTAAAAACTCGGGAAACATTAAAGATCACAAACATTAAAGCATCTGTTTTATATTGTAGCTACTCTCGTCTTGATCCCTCTTGCTGCCCTCAAAAAAGGAAATGAAAAAGATAGTGTGCTTTGAGTTAGTGTGAGGACTCTTTAGGGGAGCCAAGTAAAATGATTAAAAGCAGCTACTGAACTAAGCATGGGCCATGTTGATGCTCTGAAAGGCAAGTGAAATATTTTTGCACAGTCAGAGGCACGTGTGCATATAACTGGCGGATTTAATCTCCGTTATCTATAATATTTACTGATTTAAGGTTTAGTCCAGATAAGATCGCTTTCAAACATCCCTTGACACAAGAGATGCTTGTACAGAGAACCCTTTATCCCTTAGCATAAGTTTTTTGTGTTCAAGACTTCCAGTGAACACGTGTTAATTGTGAATTCTGAGTGACCAAAAAAAAAAGTCTGAAGGCTTGCTAAAAGGGATGTAAAACTCTTTCCACTGCTGTTCTCCACTTAATTTTTTCATTTTTATTTATTTATTTATTTATTTTTTTACTTTTGTGGTGATGGCCTGTTGTTCAGAAAGAGACAGAAAATGACAACCACTGGAATAAATTGTTGCACCAAACTGCTAAAAATGTAATGCTGGTTACCCACCACTACCTTATTTTCCTTACTTCCAAGCTGATAGCTCTCTAAGGATAAATCTATATTTCTGGTATTCCTGTGGCCTGCACTGCACGTACACAGCTAGTTTAGAAACATGCAGAAATTATTCTTCTTTTCAAACACGGGCTTTCTAAACCAGCTTACTTCCTAATTATAAGGCCTCTTAAGCTCAAACCATTCGAAGTGCGTTTAGAGTTTGTCCACAGGAGACTGCAGCTATTTACTACGTTATTCTGAAATCACACCTTTCTGTTTAAGTAGGTGGAACCACATGGCTGGATCAAGCCTTATAATTATCCTCACCTGTCAAGGATGTCTGTGTTTAAACAGAGTTGCAGCCTGCAGCTCTCTGGACTGGAGCTGTTAGGCTCTTTGATTGTCTCTTCAGAAAAGGCTTCTCATCACACAGACGTATTTTCATTTTCAGCATCCCCATTGATAATTGACGAGACTGAAGAGTCACGGATCAGTGAAATTCAGGAGAATCAAGTTAGCAGTCTTTAACTTTGTGTTGTAGAAAAGGAGTATGTGACTTGATTGCTTTCCTTTAATAATAGAGGTGTTTCTAAAACAGCGATGAAAAACATTTGCATTGATGTTTAGTCTAAACAGTGTTTAAGATGATGCTTGTCGTCTGCCTTATAGACTTGTTCTTAAATGTCAGGATGCTTTTTTATAAAATTAAGCGTAAGGTGATGACTAACATCACAGCTTTATGCAACAGCTTACACATTTGAATATTCCTAGGGCCTTAATTAAAAAACAAACAAAAAACAACACAACTGAAAGTGCATTAGTGAAAGACTTAGGGGATCAGCAAATGTGTTGTCTTCCAAATTGTAATTTTCTCATCATATCCATCTGGGGATTGCTTTTTTTTTTTTTTTTTTTCTCCCTTCTGAGTGTTTGCATGAGACTTTGAAGCCCAGTTCTGCCCCGGCTCTAAAAGAGAGAAAGGAGTCGCTTCCCTTCTTCATCCGGGAGCGGATGCTGCTGCAGCGATGCAGGGCCATTAAGTCCCCGTGCTGGAGCACCTAATGGAGTCGGCAGGCTCTGGCACGGAAGAGAAAAATGCAAACCAGCACTTTTCCTGGAGGCTGTAATTGCACACACATGGTGGTTATGAATGGGAGAGACACAAGTGTTGAAAGTTGGGAGTGGAAGCTGAGCCCCTGGCATGCAGGTCCTGCCGGGGGTTCGCGGTGCCAGCGATGGGCACGTCCCGAGCCCAGCAGCAAGGCAGAAGGTCACCTGCTTGGTCCTGAACCTGCTTTCTCCTTGGCTGTGACACAGGCTTGTGTAACTTACTGAATGTGTGTGGGGGTGTTCTGGGTTTTTCCCCTTCTGCCACAAAGCTGCTCAGCGTTGTGGGGATGCAGCCGGGACAGCAGGAACAGGATGCAGGGTAAGGCAAGGTGATGAGGCTGGGCTGTGTTTAACACCCTGTTGAAAGAGCAGTGCTCTTAAATCTTCATATTGTTGGTCTTGTTGTCGTGGTACCTTCAGCCCCTCGTCACCTGTATGGCCATTCTGCTTACAGTAGTCCTTTAAAGCTGTGAAACGTAACAGTTGTGTATTTTCCAGTGCTCTTAAACTAGAACAGCAGCATGCATACGTGTATGGCAGCTGGGTGAAACTATCCAGTGACATCGCCAGCCTTAATTTTCATTCTTACAGAATTACTGCATTGTGTAGTTCAGACAGCACTAAAAAATAAATCAAAAAAACACATTTTGCAGCACGCTGTCCGATGCAGTGGACTCTGCCCCGTGTTATCTGCGGCGCCCGCCTGGCCGCAGGGCTGTTACCCCCTGGAGGTTATGCAGGTGAGGCGTCCTGTGACTGCTGGCACTGCAGCAGCATCACAAACCCACCAGCTCCTCAGAGCCGCTGTCACGGAGGAGAGCGTGGAACAGATGCAGCTCATCTTTTGCCGGGTGGTCTAGGCTGTCACGGTGGTTTAGAAATGAAATGTATTAATAATTAATGATCGTAACACCACCGTTATTATTAGCCTTATTTATTCGCAGCCGCTTTGATCCTCCTTTCTTTAGCCTCAGCTGCAGTGCAAGGGGCAGGGTGAGACCTGTGGTTTGCAGCCCCGCTGGGGAGGGCTGAGCCGGGCCCGGGGAAGATCCTGGGTGCGGGGCAAGCACGGCGCATGAGCGTGATTTCTGCTGGGAAAAGGGCAGGGGAGGGAGTGGGAAAAAGGAAAGAACATCACGGACCAAGCGTGCCTCTTTGTTTAAACAAACTTGTAGTTTAAAAAATAAACAAAAATCCTACCTCTGGTTGAATGAGGGGAGAAGACAGTGACGGTGGAGGGAGATGGAGGGCAAAAGTGTGACCTGAGCAGTGCAGCTGCGGCGATCTGGCAGCCTGCGGTGGGGCAGGTTGCTGTGCCTCCAGCCCAGGTGGCGAGGCGGAGGTTTTGGGTGTAGGCAGAGCAGCTGAACAGCCCAGGTTGTGGCTGCTGCCTGCCTGGGAGAGACCTTGAGCTGCATCCCCTGCCTCCCTGGGGCTGCAGAGATCCCAGTTTGCCTGCATGGCAAGGGAGGTAAGATCTTAAATCGCTTGCACCCCAGTACCCCGCTGTTCCCCAGTTTTAAAGGGGCAGTAAGTGGGAAAAAACTGCCTGAATGCTGCTGTGAGAGGGAGCTTTCTTCGGGGCAGGCTTCTTTAACGCATTTCCAATACATATTCCCAGCAGTAATCAGAGCCAAGTTATGATGTTGCTCAGGTTTTTGTTCCCAGGGCCAACCCACCCTCAATGTTCATTAGCAAATAAAAGCTCCGCATGACCCACACACTTGGCGAGCAGTACCCTGGCCATCTTGTAAGCATTTGAAGTAATCGTACAACTTTCATAGCTTTCCCAAGCAAGCTCAGTAATTTTATGTTTGGAGAGTCGGAGCCAATCGGTCCTACTTCCAAGAGAAACAGTGTGTGCTCACCCACTTTACCTTTAAACAAAAGAGAGAGGAAAAGGGTTTGTATGGCTTGTGTTTTATGGTCTCTCCCATAGGGCTGCATAACTGCCCTCCTGAAACTTCTTTTGCTGTTGAATAGTGGCTTTCAACATTTTTCTTCTCGAGTTCCCTTAAAAAAATAAAGTGAAAAGAAATCACGGAGGTGCTAGTCCCAGTGAAGTGAATTTAACCGTACTTGATGAAGGACTTGTGTTATTTGGAGTTACCTTTTGCAGACTCTTTTAGAAGTACTCAGAATGCTACGAACTGAAACCAGTGCTGGAGGAGCTTAGATGGCTGTGCAATCACATCACTTCCATGCCCTCCGAAAGGAATGGGTGCTCTTGGTTGTCTTTTCACCCGTCCTGTATTTGGATTTATGGAGAGGCTCAGAGGAATCTTCACCAGTTGGAAAAGGCTGGGGGGGAGCAAATGGGCTCGAAGTAACCTCTGGGGGTATCGATGAATGAACATCTGGTGAAAATTAAGTATTACTTACTGCAATAAAAAAGCCGAATGTAAGGTGGCTAGCAGCCAGGAGATGGATGGTGATAAAGAGTGGATTACATTTTGCAAACTGCGTGGAGCGTGCGCTCTCCCGCTTTCTCTGCCGTGTGCCTTACAAGGCTGTACACAGCACAAACAGCCCCACGTTACCCACCACCATTTCTCAGGCTTTCTCCATCCCCATTTAAACAGCTTCTCTCTGGACCCTTAGCTACTGGCTTCTGAAAGTCTTACCCAGCGCTATGAAGTGACCGCTGACCACAGCAGATGTGCTCATAAACACACGCGGTTTATGTAGGTGACCTTTTCGGATGCTGATCTTTGTAGGAAGAATTTCCAGAAAGTTGGGTCCCTGATTGTAAAAGGGCCAAAGCTAAGATTTAAAAATGGAGCAAGTAGCCATCTGGTGCTGAAATACCTTTCTTATAAGCACTGCCCCCTCAGCTGATGCGTCTATTCAGTTTCTGGCTTTTGGTTTGTATGTATGAACTTTCCTGATGCTTTCTTTTGTATCTTGGCCAAATTTCTTTCGAATTGTGAGGAGTCTGTCTCTATTTTACTGGATTAAGGTAGCTATTTTGTTTGCAGTGCAGCAAAGTTAATTGTTAAGGAACCAGAAGGTCTGGGTTTCTAAGGAACTTCAGAGTTTTCTTAAGAGCTTAATAAAATAATTTTGGTAAATTGACAGTGCTCTCTATGAAAACAAATTAGACAAATCCTGTGTTCACTGCTGTCAAGCATCAACACTGGTTTGATTAATGCACAGTAATGTTGTCTGGCTGATTGTTTGTAGCTGTCCATAAAATCTAGAATTTGAATGTGGGGTTGTACATTAATGAGCTAGGGGCATTTTTCACTCTTGACTATGGTCCAGCTCCAGATTTTGACCGCTATTCAGCATTTGGATAAGTGAAGGCTTAACGACTTGATTTGGATCGTCTGTCTTTGCAAGGGAGAACGCTCTGTCCTTGCAGGTGCTTCTCAGCGAGGGGTTGCACTGTGCCTGGTAGCTGTAGCAGTGTATGTTGTCCTTCAACCCGCTGCCGCCACCACCCCTCTTCCAGTTTCCTTACGGTGCTGTCTTCTGCAAGCATCCCAAGCCCTGTCCCATCAATTGGCTCATCAAAATCAGCATCTCAAGAAGAAATTCATACAAACCTCTGTTTCAGGATGATTATTTTACAAAATATAATGGTGCAAAGCTGTTTGGACAACAGAAACGTGTGTGGCTTATGGACAAGCTTTTAGCAGCAACTTCTGGTGTCTCTTTTGTATACATTTCTTTTTTGATTAAACTTAAGAGAATTGTGCTTACTTTAGGTGGGTATGGAGTACTACAGAACACAATGAAGTGCCTTGGACTCTAGTTACATGGTTGTATGATTGTAGCTGGAATTTGTGCATGTATTTGTCATGTCTGCAGTTGATGAGAATTGTTTTGCTGAAGGTATTTCTATTTAATAATGGCCTTGGATGTTTTGTTTCTGCGCATACTGGATGTTCAGGTTCCTGTACACGATGAGAATTCTGCTTCATGTGAGCGATTTTATATTCAGTCACAGAAGAAGTGAGGTTCATTGGCAGCGGCTGGTCACTGACACAACTGAGCTGACTTCTATGATACTATTATTTGAAATAGTATTTCATGTGCCAAGTATACAGTGTGCTTGCCAAACACAGGAAAAACTATTTTCTCTGAAAAAGTATCTTTCAGGTGCACTGTGTCAATTCCTATTTATTTCCAGTCTTTTTCACTTTCCAGCTGATCTTTGACCGATTTAAATAAATTGACCTTTGGGGTTTTTGAGAGAGAGAGGAATAAAGATGCGACTAAAATGTCATGAAAACCGCTGGGCTGACTCTGGGGATCTCTGCACTATGTTATCTTGCCTTTTATCTAAAACTCCCTTCTCATGTGCTTTGATCTTCAAGGATTTTAAAAACATGCTTTTTTTTAATGTGCAAATGGCCACTAAAAAGTTTACAGATTCACAGCATGTGTGCTGCATAGGGCTTTCTCAAGACTGCTTTTGATATGTGACCATATCCACAAAAAAAAATCCTTTAGCCCTTAAGCAAGCTTACTCTTTATGATAATAGCTGGGTCTTGTGCAGTGTGTTTTGTCCCTGGGTCTGGAGGCTTGTTAAGGAGTTGGTTTCATTTTCTTCATTTAACAGATAAAGGGAGGGAGTGGGGACTGGGAAATAGTTGTTGAGGTGTGGGAGTCGGGGGAGAGAGAGAAGGAATAAGCTTCTTTTCCAGAAGGCCTGGGGAATGGAGGGACAAACAGCAACTGCCTTGCCTGAAAACCCAGTCTTGTACTCTGCAGTATTGTATATGTTTTTTCTCCTGGGCATGCAGGGCTACGGATGAAGAGATATGTGATGTCTGGTGTTCGGTTTACATGAACATTTATTTTTATTTTGTGAGGTTTTTAGTATTTCATGAAGATGTGTTTATTGTGCCTTAAAATCCAATTTTCCCTTGCATGATTTTCAGCCTCTGGAGGACTTTTAATATCTCAAAACCAAATCCCAGTTTTTCTGTTTGTCTCTGGCAGACGTTACAAAGGCTAAACAAACGAAAAGTCTGTGGAGCTTTTCTAGTTATTTTACTTCAGTCTTATTTGGGGTCTGGTGGAACAAGGGTATGGTGCAAGGCTGCAGTGAATGCAGTGCAGATGGTGTTGGAGAAGTAAAGGGAAGGATATTTTCTTTTTTCTCCTTGCACATTTAGTGTGTGCTTCCCAGTAGCTGAACATTTTCACGTGCTTCAACTAATTTGTTGTAAAACAAGGCTAGCTGACACCAATATTCTAAGGAATCTTAACTGGAAATGGTCATGCAAATTACTTGGCACCTTTCAGTGACCACCAAAGCCATTAGTTTCCTTGGAGAATATTGAGAGGAGCGTTAATTAAATCAACAGGAATGGACAGGGAAACAAATGGTATATAAGCAGCTGTTCAGAGAAGGAAAAAAATATTCAATCAGGACACAATCTGTGGGGAAAAGGGAGATGTTCGGAGACATCCAGTAGTGAGACACCCCCCTACCAAATCTTTCCAGCAGTCTCTGGAAAAGAGGCAAGAGATGAAGGAAACACTAATCGTGGTGACCCTTCTCTGCTAATGCCTTCCCTCTCCACCCCCTCCTGCGAGCTGGCACAGCTTTCCTGCACCAGCAGGCACGTCTATCCTGCCATCTGTACTGCGTGCAGAGAGGCAAAGGTGCCAAATTTCAGCCAGGGTCTGGCGAGAGACTTGTTCTGTTTGGGGTGGGAGACGGCGCAGAGATGGAGCTCCTTCCCACCTTCCCACTCTCCTTGCAGTGTGCGTCTCGTACGTGGTGCTGCCTGCACCTCGGGAGTGTGTCTGGGTGGCTTGGAGAGAGGATGGGAGGAAGGGAGGCCTGGCATGATTAGTGTGTGTGTCCTGCAGTTAATTAAGTCAAACAAAGCAGGGAACACAAACAGCGAGGAGGCAGACCAGGCTGGTGATGCAGCACGGAGAGGTGCAGTCCTCAGAGGTTCTTTTTGCTCCTCTTCACCTGCTGGTGGTTGGCTCTGGTTTTTCCCAATGTACTCTACAAAGCTGCTATAAATTGCAATGAAATTTGATCTTACCAAATGCAAGTTAAAATGTTACAACACTTCTCAATTCCATTTTTTGTAACTACAAATTTCTAAGGTACTTTTTCCCTGATATTTTCTCCTCTTTCTACTTCTTTCATGATTCATAAAGCAACCCTGTGCTCCTGTGCATGAAAAAAATGCGAGCATTGTGTCCATAATGTGTAAGATCACAGAGTTGCTTTTTGCTGGCATATTCTTAAAAGTTCTTGTTCTGCATGTTGGAGTATTTTCATGTTGGCTTCCAGTATTCATGAACAAGAGCAAGCTAGGTTTTTGTTTTGGATGGAAATCAAAGGATCTGGAAACGTAGCCACTGACTGTAGAATAAAAGCAGTTATCACGTGCAACAGTATTTAATTGTGTTTATTAAGTATGTGTATGTTACTTCTTTCTGTGCATTTTAGTGTCACGGTATCATTGATTTTGACAATAGCCTTGTGAAAAGGAATAGCAGTATTTTTCCTATTTGCACAACTTTGTCTTAAATAACTTCCTCTTCAAATTAACTCTCTTGGCCTCCCTTCAGACGTGCTATTATTTTCATTTCTTACCAGCCATCTAGTGATGTGGTTGACCCTGGTTTTCATATCCTGCAGGCCAGATCAACTACTTCCTGAAAAATATTTGACCAAAGGGAAATGCAAGGCAGGACAGAGATTTCTGACACGTTCTGCTTTTTCTGCACACGAGCTAGGTGGTGATGAGGTGGGAGAAGCTTGTGGAATAGCCTAAGAGGCAGCTGCAGCAGTGGGGATGATCAGGAAATCCTTTGATGATCTTTTAGTGCCCGCTGTATGTTTCAAAAATAAACACCTGTACTACCTTCTCTGCCACAAAACCAAACAAAAACCAACAGAAACTAACTGGTCTGTATGTAGCAGAGAAGGAAGGGATGTTTGCTATACACAGTTGAGGGATAAAATATGAGTGATGGCTGGTTAAAGACATTTGTGTGCTCTATAAGAGCATTTTCTTAAGAACTGAGAGAGCTTTTGTTGTCATCTCTACCTTGGACCACATCTGCATAACATCTGTTCTCTAAAAGCACATGCCTATCATTAAGTATACATGATTAAATTTAATACCATTTGAATATTTGTTTAATTTCTTATAATGACTGTACAGGCTGGTTTTCTCTTCTGTAGGGAAACTTTGTTTAGGAGCATGCTTACAGCAAGTGATTCTGTCCTAAAAATATAACAGCGGCAAAGCCTTTGGCCTTGAGAAGAGGGTAAATATTTCTGAAGAAATGCCTTCCTGTGATTAGCATGATTTGCTCATGCCACAGCCTGATCCAACCAAACATCCCATTCAGGTATTAGTTGAGGCAGGAATGCTTTAAGTTGTTTAAACAGAGTACCTGGCTAACGTTTGCTGCCAGAGCCCATACAGGTCGTCACTGGACGGTCACAGCCAAAATTCAAGCGCAGTGTGGCCTCTGCGGAGTTCGTCTCCTTTCCAGCTTGTGGAAGGCATCCTGGAGAGGAGAGTAGCAAGCGTGAGCCAGGGTCGCTTTGGGAGAAAGGGGAAAGTAAATAAAAGCGCAGACTGCAGCGCAGGATATAAAAATCCCTTCCTTCCTGTACACAGCGGCTGGGGATCAGCGCAGAGACCAGGTTTCACCCACTGGTGGCTTTCCCAGCAGCTGTCATAATGTTATTCTTTTCAGCCGCCCTTTTTGTTTTTGTTAAGAAATTGTTTCAAACATTTCAGCCCTGATCCTGTGAGAAGGAATTAAAAGCTCTGGCAGCTGGGCTTCATCCGTCCGCCCTTCCTCCCCCCAGAGACGCTTCTTGTGGAGCTGAGGCCTGCCTTGCTGGTGGTGCTGCCCTGAGGCGCCGGGCGAGTGGCAGTGGCGGTGCCCTGTGGTGAGGCAGCTGTGATGGAAATCCCCGGTGTGAGTGAGGGAGCCCATAACCAGAACCGGGTGTCCAGAGTGAAACCAAAGCCTGTGGCCTCTCAGCCTGAGGAAGCTGAGGCTGGGGCGGCAGCGGGGACTTGCAGCTCCAGGTGCCGGAGTGCACATAATGGTGGCCATTGTGAACGCGGCAGTGCTGCCTCCTGGGACCTGCTGCTGTTCGTCCTGGAAGCACTGCGGGTGTGGGGCTCTTGTGCCAGCCGTGGGGCCCACGGGACAGGGGCTGCAACCAGTGTCTGGGGAGGAGAGTGGCAAGAGGTAAGTTGGAGGCGATGGCTGGGATGCACAGGGAGTTTGTGAGGAAAAACTAAGAGTTGTATTTGGAGATAAAGCTTGAAAACTTGGAGCGTAGATGGGCCTGCAGGAGTGGAGAAAGGCAGTGCTGGGACTTGAAGGCCTAAAAAAGCACTGGAGTGTACAAGGAAACAGGCAGGTAGAAGCAGGAGCTGGAGATAAAGCCCGTGACCCAGCCAGGCAGGGGACATCCAGGCTGCAGGTAAATGCTGTCACAGAGCTGCTGAACACACTGAGCCAGGCAGCCTCAGTGCCTGTTAGAGAACAGCAGCAGGGTAGTTTGTAGGGCCCTTTGGGAGTTTGGCAAGCCATGCTGCTGTGGGTAAGTCAGACGCTCTGCAAAATGAAGCAGGTTGCAAGCCAGCTCGGTCAGAGCTGCAGCAAATGTCTGCATGCTGCCAGCTGCAGACCGAGGGCACCAAGAAATTGTGGCTGCAAACAAAAGTACAATAAGGAGGCTCAAGTCAGCTGGTACAAAGTGTGTGTGTGTGTGTGGGAGGGAATAAAAAGCAAAAGGATGTGTTGTTTCTGTTGGAAGGGTACTGCTTTTGTGGCGTGTACTGGAAATGCGTATGCTTGTGTGGCACTTTGGAATCCTCAGTCTCTGGAGACGTGTGGTTCTCTTCCCTGACCCCTTCTGCCCCTGTGGTAATTTCACACAAAAGGTTATGGCCTGATGTGATCATGGCTGATTTGCAAATCCCTGCCCTGCCTTTCCTTGCTCAGAGAGGCAATTCAGCCATCGTTCTTGTGGGACTGTTTGCTCAGGGCCTCTGTTCGACTCCATTCCACCTGTTCATGATTCATATTGGTAAAACCGTCCTCTGCACTTCTGCTTGAAGTCAGGCTGTGATTTTCTCGTTTTAGAGTGATTTGCCTCTTTCCTGATGTAATTTAGACAGGGAAATGTAATCAATCAATCAGCATAGTAATTGCCTGTTTAGCATTGACGACAGTTGAGAGATTGCCTTGCATTTAGCAAGTCCTCTTCTGGTGGAGGCAGAGATCAGAGGTCGGCACCTTCTTATTCCAGGGTTCCACTCCCTGGGGGAAATTTGGCTTTCTTTTTAGCGGGGAACAGCACTGTGGTTTAATTTCTATTGCCTGCTGTACAGGTGTGGTATCCTTGAGAAGAACAGTCCTGGCTGTGGGACGATGGCTGGCTGCTTGGCTAACACATCATGGCAGGAAGTATTTCCAGAAAGAGTCTTAGTGGGATCACGGTCAAATGATCTCTCCGGTTTTTCAGAGATTTAAAAATGGTATTTGCTCGTCTTTAGCAAGATACTGTGGGGGATGTCATGCAGAACTTCAGCTGATAGGGAACATGCCTTGTAAAAATCTCTCGAGAGTCTCTCTGAAGGGGAGGCCTGCTGCACTGAAACAAATGGAAGGAACAGCTTGCCTGTAGGACACCTGGAAGTCAAGTAGTTTCCTCAGTTGGTAAGCAGCCTGTCTGTTTTCCAGGTGACAGTTATGCTGTTTAATATTACTGTCAGTCATCGACTTTGTCAGGTAGACCCTGGAAGGATTTGGTCAGCTTGCTTTTCTCATTTTTTCTGCTGTCTGACAGAAGTTTACAGCACTGTCCAAAAGACCCTTTTCAAAAAGTGGTAATCCAGATAAATGTCAGTTCCTGCAGAGAAGCCATTTGAGATCACTGGTCAATGAACCACATAGTTCTGCTTCTATAAAACCGCTACTTCTGCTAGATGCAATGCTAGAAGCATGTTAAAAATGTGTGGCTTTGTGTCATTCCCCCCCCCACTTTCCCTTTGACAGCTGCTGTGTGGTGATCCCAGACAGTTAACTTGCACTGCCATTATCAGCAGGAGCTGGTTGGTTTGCTCAACGAACACTGAAACCTCAGACATTTTCCCAACAATTTGATTTCAAAGCCCTCCCAACAACAGAGTAATAATAAAATACAAAATTAACAAACATTGTTTGAGATCGTGACAGAAAAATAAAGTAATGAAAAGGTCAGCAGAGTGCAATTTAAATGTAAAATCTGAGAGCACGTAAAAGAAGTAAGTTTCTGGACAGGAAAAAAAGATCAGTGGATGTGAGCACACCAGAAATCCGAGCTCGTGCCCAGATGCCTGCAGTTGAGTGTGTCCAGCGGGAGCAGGGGCACGTCCCGCCGGCAGGCGCTGCTCGCAAACACCGGTGTGAGCGGTTCTGCATTTCTCCCACACGTGCCGTGCCATACCTGTGTAAGGTTTCTGAGATGGCTGAGCTGTCCCACACTGGTGTGGGTTGAATGCTTCCCTCCCCTTTGCCGGTTGAGGCAATTGGCTAATCCTTGGGTGGCAGTGAGCTGCTTTGTGAAACCCTGCTGTCAGTTGTGCCAATGCAAGATCCTGTTTTCCCCCTGAGATTTTCTTTTTTGGAGCGTTGATTTCTTCTGCCATTCTTCATTTCCTGATCAGAATGGATATGGAAATAGTTGTGCTGCTGCAGCTTGCAGTGGGGAGCATGCAGTGGCATGAGGCTGGGCATGGGGTGGGCAGCAGAGGGAAGGAGAGAGCCTGGCAGGAACCGCTGCCAAACCCACCACATCACCCAGCCGCAGCCGAAGCACTACTGAACGGTTTAACACCTGTTCAACAGGAGAAATACATCCATTGTGAATTAAATGAAAAAGCAAACAGTTACTGCAGGTTTGGGTGCCTGGTAGCAGGGCTCGCTGCAGAGATGCTCTGATGAGCAGACGATTTTTCTGCTGAGCAGCAGGTTGCAGAGCAGGTGCTGCCTGATCCCTGCTCCAGTGAGGAGATGGAGTGCATTTGCTGGTGTGTTTTGCTGCAGTAGTTCCTCCGTGTTACGATTTCTGTAGGTTGCTTGGTCTCTGAGAAGGTTTAGAAAAACCCAGCCTCCCCCTGCCACCTTTATCCATGCAGACTTTTCGGCTGTGATGCATCTGGCACCACGCTACATGGCAGCGCGAAGCCACACGTTGCCAGAAGGCTGGCAGGAATTTTAGTGTAGCCGGTCTGACAGGGAGAAGGAAGGTGTCCCTTTCCCCCAAAAGGAACAGGGACTGCAGGCCACAATGCAGTTGGATGGTGCTCAACTGTCGCTTTGTAAGAAGCTCTTATTGGGGTAACTGGTTGCCTTCACCTACGGGTTGTAAAGAAATGTTTAATGCATGGGTGCTCCCATTGCCACAGCTGTCTTAGCTTTTGCCTTTCCCTGTCTGTCTCTCCATATTTTTTTCCTCTCTTTGTCTCAAATTAGCGCCACAATTAAAGTGTGAAGCCTGCTGGCAGCTAACTAGTAATTACTGTACAATGAAAGAGGAACATCTGTCAAAGCTAGGACAAGATAACAGCTGTAATTGATTGCCACATCATGGAGCTTGACCACCAGCAGATGGCTGGGGCCAGTTCTTAATAACGGATCACAGCAGTGGTCCCAGGGATTCGGGGCGACTCTTCCGAGGTGACTGTGAATTACACCTGCTCAGAGGCAGCCATGCAAGGCTCCGTCTCTTGACTTCCTTTATTTAGTTTTATTTATTTATTTTTAAGTCCACGCTCACCTCCGAAGTCCTACCAGCGCACTACAGAGTTGCAGGGCAGAGCTGTGCCCCTGTGGGTGAGGCTCTGGAGCTGCAAGTGGTGGTGTGTGGGACCTGGTAACAAGAAGGAAGCGCTTGTGAGGAAGAGCAGAAGCAAGTCCAAATTCACTTTGAAACAGAGGGATCCCTTCAGAGACAAGCCTTTAAAAAGCAAATGAAGGGGGGAGCCATTTACTGTAGAACAGGGGCTGCTGCATCAGACTTAAATTACTCAGTACTTGTCCTGTGATCATTTCTCCCACTCCAAAATTCCCAGCTCCTGCTCTCTCAGCCCCTGCATTGTGTCTCAGTGGCAGAACTGACAGGAAAAGGTCTGCGTTTATTACAGCATTGTGATTCATCAACCTGCAGACCGGGACTAACCGAGGAACTGTCATTGTTTCCACTCCAATGTTGGCCCTCTGTTTTACTGCGTTGTTAGAGAATGTTTGTGGCACACACTCGCCTGCACCAGAAGCGTTACTGAAGAGGTAGAGAATGAATAATCTGGAGTGAAGGTTGTAACTTTTATTGCACGTAATGGCACTTGCTTTGTGGTAGCAAGGAGATAAGGCCTGGGGGATCAGACCTGTCCTTGTTCTGTGGTTTTCCTTTTCTAGTCACATCCATACATACAGAAAGTGCATGGAAATTCTTTCCTGTCCTTCAACCCAAGGGAGTAAGCGTGTTTGTATGGGGGTGTGTGGATGATTTTACGTTATTCTCCACGAGAAAGCAGAATGTCTCCGTGTAAATGAACTGCACAGGGCCTGGATGTGAGTCCCACACTCTGCAGAGAGCCTGAAGAGCTGCTACCATGCAGCTCTCCCGGTGTTCAGTCACAGGGTTAATTGTTAAACAATTAGTGCTGCATTTCAAAGGCAATATGACAAATTAGCTCAGGTATCGGGAGCAGTTTCACCTTGCACGCTGCCCTCCTCCCATCCTTGCGGTGACTCAGTTGGGCAGATCTTCCTGGGTTATTGTGTAAAACAGCAGCTTGTTTTAAACAGTGCAATCTGTCATTAATTCAGCTAATAAATCACAGCATAAGAACAAGAGTCTTGCAAGATTAACATCTACAATCAATTGGGAATTACAACATTGGCTTTCCTAGGCAAAGCTGATCGTTAAGTCATGGAAAATTTATTACCGTACAAATCTGCTTATAAAAAGTGTTGACTTGAAGCCTTTATAGATTGTACTTATTATTATCAGATATTCACATTTTTTGATGAAAGGTTAAATAACTGCAGTTGTTGTGCTCTGCATTTTCATTGAATTACAAAACACGATGGGCAATTTTCTTGGGTAAACTGAGATTTTTGTAGAACGATCCTATTCAAGTGTGCAGTTTGTGTGAATCACAATCCTCTTAGCATGACAATACTTATGTTAAATGGCACATGCAGCCTAAGATGTGTCCTTGATAAGTGTTCAAACAACTCCTCAAACCATTTTTACTGGTGCAAACCAAAGTGGGACACGTTATTTTTTTTCTTCTGGTCTGCAATGGGAGAATTGTGTTGGAGCTGTAACACAACCTTTGTCAAGGCTCTCATATCCTGTAACAAGAGGAGAAAGTCTGTGGAAGTTTCCTGTTAAGAACAACACTGGATATTTATACAAAATAAAACCCAGTCCAAGGAGCATGCAGTCAGTAAGTTCTGGACCTGTTGTGTAAGCTTGGAGCTCTTTTCCCCCTAAAATTAAACACCTGCTTAAGCGAGAGCAGGGATTCTGCACCTTCAGTAATTTCTGTTCAAGGTAACCAGAGGTAGCAGGTCACTGTGCGTGTGGTATTTCATTTTGTGATGCAGAGGGCAGGCAGGCTTAAGCTGAAATGAACGTGTAACCTGACCAGATGAGTTCTGAAGATAACTAAGGAAGTTATTGTTGCTCTATTTTTAACTGGATAGTTGCAGCATCAAAAAAAGAAAGTGCTGACATATAGATGTGATGCTGGTAACTGCTTCATCTGGTCACTTGGCACCCGTTCAGGTACGTAGGAATTATTTCCTAGCTTGTGGACAGGGTGGTTTTCTGGGCTGCAGTGGTAGCAAAGTGCAGGAGAGGAAATACCTAAAAGATCCCAGGCTATGTGGGGGTTTCGCTCTAAGTAGGGGCCTTCTTGGATCAAGTTGTTGTTTTGTTATATATGCCATGTCCTGATGTATTCCCACCCCACTTTTTAGACCAGAAGAGCTACAGGTGGATCTAGAAGGCAGCGGTGGGGGACTTGGAGAGGAGGGCTTCAGGAGCAGGGCCCGGAGCGCAGCTGGGTGGAGGCCGAGCCCTGCGTGTGCCACGCGTGTTGCACCAGCCTCGTGGCCCTGCTGGCAGCATCTCCGGAGAGAGCACGAGGAAGGGAAGAAATGGAGGGGGAGGGCAGGGGACGTGGGAAAACAGCTTTGAAAAAAGGGAAGGGGAGAGAGCAAATGCAGGAATCGATAAAGGAAAAGACTTCAGGGTGTGTGGACAGGGCGCAGCACCAGCTGGGTCTACCTGAAGCCCTCGTGCAGCTTCAGAAATGAATTCCCCGCTCCCTCACCCCTGTGCCTTGTTGGTGGCACCTCGGGGTTAGTGTCCTTTGCATTTATATGCATTCCAGAGTGGCGGGACGGCGGCAGCCAGCACACTTGACATGGAGAGCCCCTTTGTGCTCCTGCCTCCCGCGTGAGCAGCAGGTCAGCGAGTGAGCAGAGCTTGAATAAGCAGCCCTTGTGTCTTCATGTGTCTCTCTGATCCCTTGAACAAAACCAGCATACGAAAGGCAGTAAGGCAATGTGAAGGCCTCCTAAATGTCACCATAATGTCAGCAGCACTGGGAGCAGAGCAGCCTCCAAAGAGCAGAAAGCTTTGTAATATTTATAGAAACAGAATTTGTTAAAAATACATTTGCCTGTTACAGTTCAACCTCTTGGAGTCCTCGCTCCTTTCAACTCTGGGAGTGGGTGGTGAGCTGAGAGTCTCTGCATGTGTTTCAGGTTGGTTTAAGTTGTGGCAGTCAGTCTGGGATCCTAGCAAATGCTGCAAGTCTGAGAGCTCGGTAGCTCTGTGTGCCAGGAACTGGCATGGTCCTTTGGAAGAGCTCAGAGCCTTCTGAAACAAGCCTTTCCCACCTTTCTCCATGTAAACACGAAGGAGCTCAGGATCAGCTTTACATTAGCAAACAAGGGTAAATGCTGTGCAGAGCAGCTGCTGGCTTGCCTCCTATCATGTTCCTAGGCAGTGGCAGCACGGGGGATACCTGGCCCCCAGGCCTCTGTCCCTGGAAAGCCCCATCTTCCTTCCTGCAGAGCTCGGACTCAAGTGCAGAGGGCTGAGAACAGTGCCAGCCTGGCTGCTGCTCTGTGCTGCGCGCTCATCGTGCTGCGTCGTGTCACCATGAGCACAGGCACGTAACGCTTGCACGGTGTAACAAAATGGACCTGGAAAACAACCGGGAAATGGAGACAGAGAGAATGCTGTGAAATTATCTGAGGTAAACCTGCCTCTTGTCCCATGTTGTGCAGAATCCCAGCAGGTGCCGTGCTGTTCCTGCCACCCGTCACATAGTGGAGGTGGCTGGGAAGCAGCATCCCTGGCCTGAACGGGCCCGTGGTGTTTCCTGGCACAGCCCAAGCTCATTTAAACGACTGGGAGATCTGGTCTGTGCTCTGCAGGGAGCAGCGCTGCTGAAAATACTTCTGCGTACGAGCATCACGCTGGCTGGGGCTGCCTGGCTCGCCTGGGCCTGAAGTCATGGGCTCCTGTGTAAGAGACAGATGGTTTCCTTTAGCAAGAAGGAATTGCTGTTTGTCCTGTGTGGGTACCCAGAATCCTTCCTCAGCCCTCTTGGTTTATTTTTTCATTGCTCGATTTCTTGCCCTGTTCCTAAGGGTCAGTGCTTCTCCAGCACAGGGGAGCACCCTCTTGAAGTGGTCACTCAGCACCACAGCCAGGACTGCTAAAAGACAAATTACTGCCGAGCAAATGCTGCGAATCCCTCTTCCTCGCCTCATCTCGCACCCCCATTTCAGCTTTTGCTGTTTGAATTCCTGATGCTTCTGGTGAGCAGGAGTCTGGAGGAGGTACTGGCTTGTGATTTGCAGCTGGGCGCTACAGGAGCCTGGGCGAGCTGTTCTGATTTACCTGAGCTTGGTTTCAGCGAGGTGGAAGAAATTACCTCCAGTTCTTACCAAGTTTATGTTGTTTGGGCTGAGCAGGCAGCAGCTGTGTTTTAGAGCACGCCATGAGGCTAGATGTGACATATTCCATTGGGGGAGTAGGAAATCGTTCTTTTGTTCTGTGTGTTTGACATTACACAACATTTCCTGGTACCAGATTTGCTACTGTGCTGCCCGCCTCTCACTGATGTCTTCTTGTGTGTAGCAGCATGCTGCTGGAGCAGAGCACTCACTGCCCCTACTTGTTCAAACCATATGTTTCCCAAAGGCATTTTCTGCTCTCCCCGGAGTTCTGAGCAGAAAAGGCCTAACAGGACACGTAACAGCTCCGCTCCTTTCCTTTCCCTGCTTATTAAAGTCATTGAAAAAGGCACCACTTCAACAGAGCGGACTGAAAATTGCCAGAGGCAGACCTGAACCCTCTTTGTGCCCTGCTGTTGCAGGAGGCAACCCCAAAATCTGGAGCACGGCAGCTGGCCAAAGGTCCATAACCACGTGGAGCCAGCCTGGCTTCATCTGCTGCTGCCCGTGGGTTAACACAGCAGTGCCACCACTGCCATGCCTTGCCCCCTTCCACCACCGCTCAGACAGGAGCTGAGGATACAACTGCGTGAGCGTGGCTTTGTTTTATTGCTCAGGATGGCTGCGGAGTGAAGGGATGGAGCAGGGCTGCTTAGTGGATTAATAGTGTTTCTCAGCAGTTAGCGGATGCTTTGATTACAGTGCTTTTTTAATGACCACTTGACTGCAGGTGGTCAAGGATGGCTTTAAAATGCCCTCTTTAAATTGCTTTCAGACTCCACAGAGAAATATAAAATTGTACTTTTTCCCTTCCAACAGAGCTCCAGCCGTGCAGCGTTACCTGCTTGTGGCAGACAGAAATCCCCACACCTTTTTGATACGTCTTTTTTTATCACTCTTGTACGTTTTTCCCTGTGGGCAACTAAATTACTTTGGCGGGAGGAGGAGGAAGATTAGCGAAACGAGTGTTTATCTGTCTTAATTAGTGCTCTGTTGACAGAAATTATTCTGAGTATTTGCTGCACTGGAGTTACTGTTCATGTAAATCTTTTTTTTTCTTGAATTGACGTGTTTATTTCTTGCACTCAGTTACTGGTGCAGCGTATCACGGCTGGCTGCCGCTTTGTCCTTGCAACCAGACACTCGGTGAGTTTTTGGTCACCCACTTGCCATCCATCTGCCTGCAGGGCTCCCAGAGGCAGCGCTTAGGGTGCAGACTGTGGAGGTGCAAAGCAGGGAGCTCTGCTTTGGGAGGGAGCTGCGGTCACTTGGAGCACCACCAGCAGAGGTTTGGAGCTGTGGTGCTGCCTTGATGGCGAGCACAGTCTGTACGCGGGGCGGCTCAGGAGGCTCCAAAGAAAGGAGGGCACAGGACACGTGCTGTCTGCAGAGCGAAACCAGCGCCCGTTCCGTGTCAGGGCCCAACCCTGCGTGTTACTGGAAGGGGGAAAAGAAATGATGGGCAGGAGGACCTGAATGCAGAGCAAAGGCACTCCTTGTTCCGCTGTTTTCTTTGGAAGGTTGCACCGGCTTGGCTCGTTGGTCCCCTGGTGCGTGTGAGAAGTTCTGCAGCAGCAGCTCAGCTACTCTGCAGCTAGGAGAGGAAGTAAAATATCCCCTGGGGTTTAAGGGATTAGTGGATGGGTTTAGATCCTGCGCTGTGTAAAACCAACCCAGCTCTCCCAGCCAACAGCGTTCTGGAATAGGTGCTCAAAACCTGCTGGGGAGTTTGGCAGGGCAGTGACGTGTGCTTCTCCAGGAGCAGGGTGCCTGCAGGCACCTGGTGTGTTGGTGGCTTGTGCCGAGCATGCCGGTGCTCATCCCCATCTCCCCTTCACCAGCTACAGACAGCTCGGGGTAGAACTCTGCCGCAGCCCGTTCGGAGCGTTGTGGGGTTGTGCAGCCCAGCACTGAAGAAAAGGCAGCAGTAGTGTGAGCAGGTAATTTATCCATGCACTTGGGAGAAAAAATGGCCCTGTAATGTCCTCCTGGGCTTGTTGTCCTGGTCTCTTGCAGCTACTTTAACCTCGATGCTTTGTTTTTCTAACTATAAAGGGAAAATAGCACAGCCACAGTGATTGCAGTGATTAGTGCCCGCGGAGTGCTTTGAAATTTGTACTGGAGGATTCCCACCCGGAGGTGTGCTGGGCCTCGGGCTGTTGCACCCCCAGCTGCTGAGGACCGTCCCTGTGCTCTCCACCTCCCTCCTCTCTGTGCTTGGTCCTTCCGCAGACCAGGCCCGTTTCATTCTGAAAGCACCATCCAAATCCGGGGTGAGAACAGGCTGCCTCTGTGCTTTGCTGACTCCTCGGGTAATGTCCAATTTAAAGCAGCAGCTGCTGCCAAGGTCTGGATGCCGTGGTCACTAAATCATTTAGAGCCGCGCTGTGGCTGAGGGCTTCCAGCTTCGCCTTTTGTTACTGTCACACAGTGGGACCTGGAGGAGCGCCAGGGCTGCAGGCGCCCATTGTGCAGGAAAGCCGCACATCTGCAGCAGAAGATGAAAACTGGCTGTCAGCTGCCTGAGCAAAACTTCTCAAAAGTGGTGTCGGAAGGCCCTGAAAAGGGGGCCTGGCAGGTTTTTTTTTTTTCTTCTGCTTGGTGCAGCCGGGCTGTTCCGGCGTGTTTTGAATCCTGATCTGCGCCGTGTTTTTAAGCTCTACCTTTCTTTTTGGTGCAGGGGACGGTGGTGGTAAGGGAAGCGTGGCCAGAATCTTTATAACTGTAATAGACTGCAACAAAAGCTCTATTCACTCCTTGATGAAGCAGGGATTTACGTGCATTAGTCCCCACTCTGCACAGAGAGGGGAAGACTGCCTGATGAATGGAGGAAATTCCTCCCTTCCCCGCGCCCCTCCTCATCTCCCCTGCTCAATGCGCTGTCTGACATGGCTGCTGGGCCATCGGGAATCCGCAAACCCTCTGCGTGGTTCATGGGGGAAAGAACTTCGTGCTCTTCACTTTCTTGAACATTCACTTCGAGCATCAGGAGCTCCTCTATTTATTTTAGCTTTCTATTAATTTTAATTTTCAGTCCAAATGTGTGCAAGCACAAATTAAGCAGAGATGGGTTCACAGCGCAGCCAAGATGCTTGCTAAATGCAATCTGTGGTGTGTATGTGCAGCACCAAGCCAGCATGGCAGACTCTTCAGGGCAGTCACAAGTTGCTCTGAGCCTGAGCATCTACGTTGTACAGATGCCCACGGGGCTTTAAGAAAGGTCGGTGCTGCTGTATGAACATGTGCAGCCTGTCTCAGGGCCAATGTTTGCAGTGGTAAAACCACCCTGATAACAGGGTGGAGTAAGCAGCGGTGAATACCTTTACGGGCTTGTTCATATTTTCCAAACAGAGGTGGGTTTTTCCCTGAGTCAACAGAAGAGCTATTTCCTACAGCATTTTTCCCCACCCGTCCCACCTACCGGTGCTTCCTCAAAGGTCCCTTTCCCGAGAGGTCCCAGGGTCAGACTTCATCTGACTCCCTGCCCCGTGGGCTGTGGCCGTGCCCTGCTCTGTACTCCCCAGGGATTTCCACAGGCACCGAGCGTGGGCTTGGGTGGCCCCACAGCCCCTCGTGGGTTTGTGTGCCTTGTGCTCCCCCTTGAACATCGGAAATAGGCTGAAGGTATCGAGGCAAAGCATCTCCTGACTGCTCGGAGGCACAACACGAGGTTACCGTGTTGCAGAGCTTCTGAGGACATGCCCTGACTGGGGGGGGTGGGTTATTCAAAATAGCGAAGTGGCTGTGTTATCTGTGGTGTAAAGCAGAGGAAAACACCAGCTCCTGTGGCATCCAGCCCCTTCCTGTCGACTGGTGCTGAAGAGGTCTGACCCTTGGCGTGTGCTGGCGTCCTTTTGTGCTTGGAGAAGCCTGGCGGGGAGGATAGGAAGGAGAAGTGCGGCTTTCCTTTAAAAACAAAGCAGAGAACAGGAAGGAACAGCTGGTCTGCAAGCAGCCGTCTATTGATGCAAATACATTTTCCATTAGGACACAATTGGGAGCCATGTACCCGCGCTGAGGGAAGAAGCAGTGCTGTAGTGTGCATGCTTTGGGGCTGGAGAAGTGGCTTTGTCCTGTTTCCATAGCACTCCTCTTCGGGAGCGCCTTCATTCAGCCTCCTGCATGCTCCTGAAATACAAATGCATTTCTAGGGACACAGGAAAGGCTGGAGTTCTTCGGTCCTACCAAAACCAAGCTCTCTGAACTGTCTTCTTGGGTAGGTGTGGAAAGAGCCACATTTTTGTTTCTCCTTTGAGCATTTAGGAGTGACCCTGTGCTGCGGTTTATGAAGGCAAAGCTGTGAATCCCCCCTCCCCTGAGGTTTTCTACTGGCTGTCTTCATCTCTGGGATAATACGCCAAGAAAACTTGTGGGATTTACGAAACCTCAGCCTGCCTGGCCTGTGCAGGCAGTATATTTGGAAGTGCAGTTGGTCTCTTGAAATTAAAAATAACAGAACGCTGTCTTTCATACGGCTCTCGTGCTGCTGATACAGCTAATGATTAGAGAAGAATTAGAAAGAGTTATAGCAAATCATAAAAATAAATCTCAACTGAGTAATAATTCAAAAGGAGCCTTTGGTCAGCCTAGGCAAGTCAAGTTTTCTTCATCAGAGGTCACTCAGCCTCCGTCCTTCCTCGCTCCAGCCAGTTAATTCAGTACAGCCTGCACCGGAGTGTTCTGTATCCTGTACATTTTTGGGAAGGGGTTATATTTTGCGTATTTCTGTCTGTTTTTATAGGCAATGACGGCTGTAGTTGAATTTTGGTCCCTGAAGGTGGGTTAGTCCTTTTCATGTCTCTACACCCTGCCTCAGCATAGCTCACTGCGTTACAGATGCCGGTGTCGGACGCTGCAGAGGTGCCAGCGAGTCCAGCACAGTGCGAGGAGCGCTGCTGGGGTGCCAAACCCTGGGGAAAATCCTGCTGGGGGAACAAGGCTGGAGTTGGGAAGAGTGTGTTCTACAGCAGGGTTGCGTTTCTGAACGAAACAGCCAGGTTTTGGTGTCGGGGCTCATCCCATGCTGCCAGTAATGCCTCTACGGGTCCCAGTGGCCAGGGGCTTGGGGCAGGAGCCCCCCGTACTGGTGCCGGGGCAGAGGCTGGCACTGGGACGGGGCTCGGCGAGGTGCAGGCCTGGAGCTGGTGCCGGCAGCTCGGATCGTTAGGTTATGCAAATGCCCGCTGCATTATTAGCGAGGCGCTGTTCAATTTTTAATGCAGTACATGGAAGCGTAGTGATATTACTGCCATTATTTAATTAGAAAGTTGTCTCAGTAACCACTGCGATCCTACTTTGAATTTTTACATGCTAATAGCTGCTTTATACGAAGTCACGAGCGCCTGCTTTTAATACCATCACATGTGTAAATACTGTTGTCTTCAGATTGCCGAGACCTTTTGGCGGTACTGAGCGGAGCGAAGCAGTCTGTATACAAATGTTTAAACTTCATTCTGACCTTGTAAATCCTGTTTTCTCCCCAAGTGCAAATCTGGTGCAATGCAAACAGCACTGCTTCAAAAATAACCCTAATTAGCAATTAGCTGCAATAAATCAAGCTTGGATGGTGTGCTCAGTGCTGCTGAATTTGATAGTATATTATGGCACAAGTTGTGTAATAGGCATTTAACTGTTTTAGCTTGTAGAGCTGCTTTTCTCACATTAAGTGAAATATCTAAATGTCATGTGAGTTGCAGCAGCAATTTAGTTGATCCTGTGTACACTTGTCATTTAGTGGAGACACGCTCGCTGCATTAAGATAACAGATAAACTGCGGTAACTGCCTCTGAGCTACAGATGTCTTTATTCAGTATTTAGAAATGCAAAATTTCAATCATTCTGGCTTCCTGCTGGAATGCATCAAGTTTAAATGTAATGATTTCTGATACCGACCGGAGAAGGCAGGAGTCATTAGAGGGATCTGGGGGCTAATTGGGCTTAAAAAAAGGCAAATGGTGTTTTGATGATGTTCTAGCCAGAGTGATGGGAAGTGTGTTTTTATGACCCCGAATGCGTGAGGTCCCTTAGAAGTAACTGGGCAGCTATTCAGCATTGTATATTGTCCCGCACTGTTTGTAAGCACTGGAAACGGTGATTTTGTGTGAAAAGGAGAATTTAGTTTTGGAGTAAACCTTCTGTGGTTCTGCTCTGAGGTGTGGAAAGGTGGCAGTGGTCACTGCACCAGCAGCTGTGCGATGTCTCCTTAGCGTGAGATTTAGAAATGCTTCTTTAAATTGCTTTTAATTTTCCACAGCTACGAAGGCTCAGTGCGCCTTGTACAGCTTTAGGGCTCAGAGATGTGACTTGGGCGCTGTGTGGGGTTGGGAAGAGGCCGCACAACCACTGCTGTGCCCGGGGCCCTGTGGTCAGGGCTTGCCCTCGGGCTGCGGACGGGAAGGAGGCGGCTGCAGGCAGCGTGAGGGCTCCCTGGGGCAGGGGGCTTCTGGCCCCCCCAGCTGATGTTCGTTCCTGGGATACTGGTTGAAGGGGGGAGTGCTGTGCTTCCTGTTTTCTTTTGTTCTGACTATTTTGGGCTTTTGTTACACAGCTGAGTTCTCGCTGACTGACCTGGAATGTGCCTTGGGAACTTTGTGTCGCTGCTGGATCCGGGTTTGGATGGTGCAAATCGGGATTTTGGGGGAGCTTGTAGGTTTTGTCAAAGCAAGATGTCAGTGTAGCATCTAAAAAGTAAATGTTAATGGATCAATGTCTTTAAAAACAGTGACATTAATGGGACTTCATATTTCACATGCATGGCATTTTACATAACTTTTTTTTTTTTTTTTTTTTTTTTTTGTCCAGTGCTTGTGTGAGCTAGATAAAGATTGCTGTTAGGCACCTGGCTTAGGTGCTGGGACCAGAACCCTTATCCATTGATTCCCAATCTCATACCTCAGTTAAAAGATTACATTGACTGGATTTATCTTTATTTAAATTGGCCACAATGGGAGCAGGGTGGCCTGGTCTTCTGCTCACTGCAGGGTATTCTCAGGGCCTCTCAAATGTCGTAATTCATCTTCTGCCTTGGGTCAGACAATGTGCCTTCTGTTGTTCAAAAAGTCAATATTATATTATTGTGCAGGAAAAGATGACATTAGTGCCTATTACGCCTCAGTTTCTTTGAAAGGGAATGTAATTATTGGTACTAATTAAGACGGTGGATCCCCAATTCATCACTGGCTATGTTCTCTGTGTAGCCTACCTCATTTCTTTCCTGGCTTTTATCCGTGCCTACAGAATGACAGGGCTATTCCTATCGGTCACCATTACATTTATGACAGGATTCTGCATCGCTGGAGCTGTATCAAGGCAAGAACCGTGCTGCTGAGGAGCGAGGGGGCAGGAAAGCCGCCGAGCCGAGGCGTGGTGGTGCTTTTAGCAGCAGGAAGCCCCGGTGGCGAGCAAGGAGAGCGCCGCGTGGTGCCTCACCGAGCAGCAAGAGGTGGTTTCTGTTTGTAATCGGCTTTTGGGGAGCAGGAAAAAAAATCAAGGTGTAGTGCGCTGCGAGGAACTCCAATAAGAACAATTGTGGAGGCACAGCTGGGAGGGCTGGTTGTGGCCCAAAATCCCCGCGCTGGGACAGAACAACTGCCAGGTGACGAATTAACCCGGCTGCCAGGGGGAGGGTGCGTGGACTTTAATTCAACATAGGTGCTTCCTCGGGGACTGTCTGTAAGGCTTTTGTTTGTATGTTCCTTACTGTTTCTGCTGAGCTCTCCTGCATGTCCTCACTCTGCTGAGCCCTGCTGTAACTTTTGAGGGCAGGCAGCTGCTTTTAGGGCAAGCTGAGGGGGCCGGGGGGTGACTGTGACTGACACCAGCAGGGCCCCAAGGTTGGCTGCCTGGCCCACCCTCTGCTGTGTTCTCCCTGTGCTGTAAGGTAGCTGTGGCAGAACTCGGTGGTCAAATTAATTTATTACAAAGGCTGTCATTTTAGGATTTACAGCAAACAAAGAGGGGTGTCCTGTTTATCCACGGTGTGGTTTAGACTTTCTGTTAGCATGCTTTGAATTTGTATGAGAAGAATTCTTTGGTGTATTTAGGAGACAGGTAGTGTCATTCTGAGCACTGCTTTAAAGGGTGCTGGCTCTTGTTCAAGTGAGAAGCGAGATCCCTGAACAACCTGGAATTTGTCGTCATCTCCCTAATCTTACTGCACTTCTAACTGACTGTGTCATGTAGTAACAGAGATGTTGATAGTGTTGTCCTTCGCAAGCCATTTCTTGTTCTGAATTATTTACTGCTGGGATTTATGCTATGTATATAGTGTAAAAGTTTTATCACAGCAATTGTGCATGTAAACTAGCTACCGGATAGAGTCGGTCTCCAAAGTGTTAGAAGAATGTTATAGGGAAGGACTTTGATTTAATTGGTTTTATCTGTGGCTCCAGATTTAGTCATTCTTGTCTTTATCTGTAGTTTAACAAATAATCATTCTCCATAATTTGACACATTATATGGCTGAGTAATTATGTTCTAATTAAGGAATCCCTTTACTGTAAGGTATAGTTGGACAAAATGGCTTGGGTCTTTTATTGACTGGAGGCACATTTCCCGGGGATCTCCTTTCAGATGAATTTATGGGTTCCTAGTACTGGAAAACTTCAGGTTAATAATGTCTCTTGTTGCTCAGACAAAGTAACACGTATGAGAAATGAAGAATGAAAGGTCTGAAGAGCAGTTGTTAGCCAAAAATCTTAGGTTAGTGTTCTCAGTGCAGCCAGCAAGGATGCCACTTCTTAAACTTCAGCTGAACAGAAAGGGAGGGGGGTATCTGACTCATGAAATTGCAGCGTGATACACTGAAACGTAACTAGGAGATGTAAGCAGCTGAATGTGCCTGTGACGCCTTTGTTTTTTTTTCTGGTTATCTTTCTTTAATTCAAGGAAGCACTAAAGCACATCCATTAGGTGGCTGTTATAATTGTTCAGTACTTTTCCGAAGTGAAAGCTGGCAGATGACAAAGTAAAAATAGAAAAATCCAATTTATTAAAGGCTTAAAATGTAGTGAGTGCGACCCTAGTCAGCAGGGTCACTGCATTGGTCACGGTGCCTCTTTGGGGGAATGCCTGACGTGCTTCTGTTGCAGCTTTAGGGCCTGCTGCTCACTGATGCTTGCCTGGGTAAAGGCCTGATACTGTCTTAATGAATATGCCTGGTTACAGTTGCCTCCCTTATATTTGTACTTATTATTTCCAGTAATCGTACTGTTTTTGTGTTCACCTAGGTGACAATCTCATTGCCTTTCCTTTGGGCAGCTATCTGGCAAATCTGAGAGTGCTCAGAGAAAATACGGATGTGGGAGGGCAGCTCGGGGTGCCTTGCGTGGCAGGTCATTTTTCAGGAGCCGGAGAATACTCACAAATGCGCGAAGCAGCAGCGTTACGTGCTTTGCCAAAGCAAGCACGTGTTAGATGCCAGCTATTCCCTGCTATATTAGAAATCCTCAGGGGAGAAAAGCCTGCTTTTCTGTCTCCTCAAAAGCGCTGGTCTGCGGGCTGCGCTATCTGATACTACCGAAGGTGATACATTGCAGAGCTTGGTATTCTTCTAAAATGCTTTTCCCAAAGATGATGTGCCCTGATTTTGTTGTGATGTTAACATCCTGCATCTGTGGAGAGGTGGACGTGTTATGAGATGCTGGACACATTCCCACCCCGTAACGCGATGCCATGCTGTTTGACAAACACGGCAATGTAGCGCGCCGTTGCCACAGAGCGAGTGGTAAGTGATGAATCGCAGGTGTGGTGCTGAGCCAAGGGACTGCGGGATCGCTTCCAGTAAGCTCCAGGGCACGGGGGTGGCTGTGGGAAGCAGACCTTCAAACCTGCTTTGGCAGCCGTGGGACGGAGGGAGGGCAATGCCAGGACGAGCCTTGGTGCTGTCCCTGTGCGTGTGGACAGGGAGCGGAGGGCTGGCCTCACCTTTTGTGCCTGTACGGGACTTAGCCTTGTGTTACTGAGGAGAGCAGCACTTCCCATTCAGCTGTCTGGATACATTCCACGAATTGCACTGCCTTCAGTTTTAGAGACGAGTGGAGAAGAGTTGTTTTGTGGTGCCTGAGCCATGCTAAATGGCCATCCAAAATAGAGCTGCTGTCGGTGCCTGGGGTGAGGTGGCACCAGGTACGTACACAGCTACACGTGTGCCTGCACATACTCAGGTTGTACTCTGCACACATTTGTCTGGATAAGCTTTGTAAAAGAAGCATGTAGGATTTATTTATCTGGTAGTCTCCAGGCAGAGGTACTAGGGGATTGCTGTCACATCATCTTAAAGGGAGGAATTTGCCAGCGTCCATAAAGAAATAGCAAGTCTTGGGTATTAAATACTCCTCCTTGCTGGAGGAGCTCAGACAGGCAGATGCAGAAATGATCAGAGGTGAGCTGTCGTGGAGTTACCACAGCGGATGCAGAGAGCACCAAAGCTGTCTAGTGTGGGTTTGGATGGTAGATGCTATTTCTGGGACACCCCTTGCACAGGATTTTAAACAAAGAAGTCTCATCTTGCTTATTATGGGGACTTGTGCCTGAGTATTGTTGGGTAGAATTTGGCTCTTTGGAGATGTTTTATTAAACACTTTAGGGAATAGGTTGCACGTGATGTGTTCGTTTCCTTAGTGTAATTCCCTATCACCAGTGCCATTAAATGCACCATTACCAGCCATCTTATGTAAATGATTTTTCCAGTCTTTTCTCTTAGTTCAAAATACCCTTTTGGAGGGCTCTTGATTAGTTGAACTCAATTTGCTCAAAGGTTAGTGTGTTAAATTGGTATTTGGTTTTCATTAACCTGTGCAGTAATATCTTGTCATTAGGAAAGGCCTTTTGCAGGGTCTCCATCATCATTCATTTCTGGTAGCTAGGTGCTTTGCTTTTTCTTCTTTTTTTTATCTGATTCATGCTGTCAGGGATGCTGCCTTAAAAAAACAACCTGTCCTCTGTATCACATAAGAGAAAAATCTGGCAGCATGTTAACCCCGAAGTGTGCTGTGTGGTGGATTTCAGTTAGTGAGCGTTTCATTCTAGAGCTTTTTTAATTGCTGTTAGGTTTTGGCAAGGTGTTATCATCGTTACAGTTCGTTAAGATGAGAGAATTTACTTCTTTGCTGACTGAGGAGTAGTCAAATGATCAAAAATAGCACTTTAGGAAAGAAATCAGGGGAAACTGGTCATTTGTTTCTGCAGTGGAATGGAAAAAGGCACCTTTCCTTTTTTTTTTTCTCTCCCCACTGAATGTTTATCTGCAAACATTTTTCAGTGAATACTGTGGTCATGTTTATCTTACGCCTTCACTCTGTTCTTCATCCCCTCCCTCGCTATTTTGTCTGCGGTGTTTTAGTACCTGACACTCTTTTACTTGTTCATCTTTACTACACTTTTGAGGAATGAGAGCAGAGGAAGAACAACTAGACCATTTTACATACAAGAACCTGAGGCACTGCTTTGTCCGGGATCCCAGAGGAGGTGTGCAGCTGAATGGGAATGTGGAGGATTTTCAAGAGATACAGAACAGAAACATCCAAAATATACTGTTGAAGGGATTTTTTTCCCCCTTCTTAGACAACGACAGCTTGCATATGCATCTGCAGCAAGGAACATAAAAGCACGGTTCGAAATGTATGGCGGCAGCAGGCTTCTGAATAATGCTTAAACGATCTGTTACCCTGTAATTGCTACCTATCAAAACTGCATTGCATTAATAGGACTGATCACTTCAGGTGGTTCAGACGTCTCCTGCTCCTCTTCTGCCTGCTGCCTCATTTTGAAGTACAGTCATGTTTCTTCCTCCTGATGCATCTCTCTCCCTCATACCAAATTGAAAAAAACAACATCTTTGAACATAAATAAAATTAATAGAGCAATAAAACAAAAGAAATTGTATTCTACTAAATCCTGTCTGTTTGCTTTGCTTAAAAAAACACGTAACTGTAGGGATAAAGCAAGGCAGCACAAGGCACATTTTGAGTCAAGAGAGTCTGTTTTCCATCCAGAGAGAGAGAAGCATTCACTGAAACTCTCACTGTAAGAAAGCAAAAGCTGCAAGTTGATTTTTGGTGCCTAAGACTGACAGTAGGATATGGAATGAAACTTTTTCCACATGCCTAACAAGTCAGAATTGTTGGAAAGGAAAAATGGCAAATTCCTGTCTTCACGGAAAATGTGAATATCGTAACTTTTATCTCATAGGCTGGAAATTCAGCCTATTTGATTTTTTAATGTTATCAACTCACCAGTTCTGGCTGCAGAGATGGTCTCTTGAGTTTTGCATAACAAAAGTACGTAATATTTAAAGGTTTGGTTTTTTAAATACAGTGAGCAACTTTTTTCCTTTTCATCGGTAGTTCCACAAGGGTAATACGTGCCTCCGCTGGGCTGCAGCCGGAATCCCATTCTAGCTGAAGTGCCACAGGTTGCAGTTGGTACTTAGTGAAAACCGGTGACGAAGCCAATTTGAGAAGTGGCCATGTGGCATTCTGTAATGTCTGTAGTTAGGAGACTGTTTTTCCCTCTGACAGAACTGATGCGATCTGCTTGATGTCTTCAGATAACTCTGTTCTTCAGATCTGTCTGCAAAAACATTAACTGAAGTAATTAAGGTAGAGAATATGGATTTTTAAAGCTGTTCCTAAAAACAAACAGGATATTACCCCTCCACCAAAAAAAAAAAAAAAAAAAAGACAGACCCAGCTGTGTCCTGAGGCACATGGCAAGGGGGAGCAAGGCCCATGTGAGACCCATGCACTTCAAGTTTTAATGAGGTTAAGCAGTAATTTGCTGTAGGAGCCTTACATTGCTGTGCAAGGCTTTGCCGTATCAAAAATTATAGAAACAATAGGAAAAACTGTAAAACTCAAGCTGACTCTTATCTTGGGGGAAAACAAACACCAACACAACAAAACAGACAGGAACTTAAAGCAACCCGATCTATTATGCTTCATTAAACAGGGATTTCGAAATCCCTGTAATGATTTTTTTTCCAGTTCATTTCCCAAATTTTTGTTGATTCTTTTTCTTAGATTAAATACACAAGTATGTTATTACACTTTAGTAGCAAAAGAAAGAAAATAAACCCGATTAAAATGGAGAATGTCACTTTACCATAAGGATCAACATCTGTGCTTTGAGGTATCGCAGCTGATGTCCAGGCGTGAGCAGGGACTATTGGAATCTGGTCCATGAGTCAAGTTAGGTTGGTTTGAATTGGGAAAAACATTGCTTCACCTACCCCAGGTGAAGATTTTGAGAATAAAAGCATAAGCAGCGGATGCCCTAATCTCATTTGGAAAATATTGTCTTAGAAAAGGGACCGCTCCCTTCTGAAGCGAGCCCTGAGCAGGACGCCGAGCTGCCTCAGCCCTGAGCAGTGTGAAGCAACGTGTGATAAAGTAATGGGGCTGGGCGTAGCAGGACCGCCTGGACTGTTTAGGCCAAGCTGTTCAGAGCGAGGAGCGGAGCAGCAGCAGCAGCTTATTGGATCCACAACCTGGGCTCACCTTCCTGCAGCTACATTCCGGTGTAAAGAGCTCTCAGAACAGCTTTCCTGCGTGCCTCTCAGCAGCGCTGTGTGGGCGAATATATTCTTGTTAAGAGTTTGCTTAGGGGTGGCAGTACGTGCTTTTTATGAATAAAGCACTTCTCAGAGCACTGCGCCGCTGTCCCCTGAGTCGCGGGGCTGGCTCCTGCAGCCCAGACGGCTGCCGCATCCCGGAGGCGTAGCGGGGAGCACCGCGGGCAGGACGGGTCCTCGGGGGGGCCCCGGGTTCTGCAGGGAGCCAAGGAGCAGCCGACTGACCGGGAGCCCTCGGGGAGGGGCGGGGAAATGTCACGCGGAAAATAATCTGCAGAGCAGGCGCTGCGCATCAGTTTTTCCTATCACTGCGCTCTGGGCGTGCAGGTTTTTGTGTGTGTGCTTTTTTAATGTCGCTTTTTGAGAATACGAGGCTTCCTCTGGCAGAGGGTGGATGGATGGGATGGATGTCGGGTTGACTTAAAAAAAAAAAAAAAAAAAAAAAAAAGATCTAAAATATTAGGCCAAATTCTGCTGATGCGTGGTGAGGCTGGGGTAAACGTGTACCAGGGTTCTTACAGTGGGCTGGGTTCCTCCATCTCCCCACGCAGCCCCGAGGTGCTGGAACCCCTTGGGCAGTTGGTGTGGCTCTGGGGAGGGTACACGGGAAGCAGAAGCGACTGGTAGGAGAGAAGAGCAAGAGTGTGGAAAGGCAGAGGAGGATGCGGGCTGTAGACAGGAGTTAGGCTGCGTACGTGAGACCACACGTGGGGCTGTATCTTTAGCTCAAATTTAGGGCACAGGTTGTGATAGGGTTTGCTTAAGATAAAGGGTTTGTGCCTTCACTGTTCAGCTTCGCTTGGAGAAAGGTATACCAGCTCTGAAGTGTTTTTGTTGTTTTTATTCTCCTTCAAACCCCTTCTCAAAAGGCAGAACAACTGGAGGCAGAGAGCAGCCAGGAAAATGAAGCAAAACAGTTGCAAGCTGAAGCTTTCAGCAGGAGCAGCTAGCCCAGGCACGTGTCCAGGCAAGTGACGTCCTGACTTGGAGAAATGCCTGCCACTTCTGGTAGGGGTTGGCTTGGGATCCCGGGGCCAGACCTGGAGTTTTGAACCCTGCAGACGTTCCTGCTGATGCCGAGTGCTGAGCTGGGCAGGATCGTGTTCAAACAGCTCCATCTGTTCCTTTCCCCCGGGGTGCTGTTTTCATCCATCTCCCGTCCCTGAATGGGAGAAACATGATTCTTTTTTTCGTCTGTTTGGAAGAAGAGGGAAGGACAGGGCTGTGTGGGAGACACCCAGGTCAGGAGAGAAGGGCTTGGTCGGTGTTGTAATACGAAACAACAAAAGGGAACGCACTCCCATTTCAGAGCTGCTCGTCTGTAAGCTGTGCTCCTGTCCCTATCACCCCGTGTGATCTAAACGATTTCAGCCACTTGCTGCAGAGTGCACGAATGGACTTTCCCTTTCCAGCGTGTATTTGGTGCACAGCAATGATTGTGTCATAGTGGTGTCCTCGATGACATATCACTGTGCTGCGTGTCGGAATTTGCATGTGAGGGTATGCCTTCAAACACAGGTGTGCTGGGGAGAGGTAAGAGCATTGGGGTTTCAGCAATGAAATGTGATGGAAATAATTTATTTAGGGTTTCCAGAACACCGTGAGCAGGTGAGGTGCACAAATACTGCTGAGAAGGAGGTGAGGTGCCTCGTTCCTTCAGGCCTTTGCTGTGGGTTAGTTATTTGGTGTTGGTATTTCGGTGTGAACTGTGGGATGCACGTGGGGGTTTGGATGTGTGTAGTGCGATACCACTCCGAAGCACCTTGTTACTCCATGCTCAGCAACGTCCAAACTTACTATGTGCCAAACCATGTACACCAAACTGGCTTTATTGCAAATCAAAGTTTAAAAAGCTGTAAAACCTGATCATGCATGTTCGAGACCTTTCTGCTTTGCATAACTCTTTCAGCTCCTACAGCTGCTCTGCCAGCCTCGGAGGCACGCCTTCCCGAGCCTACTGGGGCAAGGCTGGCTTCCTCCAAGGCGCCGGCCGGTGTTGTACCAGGCAGCGATGGGGACTCTGCTGCTTCCACGCAGGGTTGTCTCGCTGTCTGGAGTGCAGGTTTTCAGCCTTTTCGGTCTAGAGTCTGTGGGGAATTGCCAAGGGTCCGTGAAAGGTGACTTAAAAAGTGAGTTTGTGCGTGCAATAGAGCAGTGGGTGTATGTGTGAAAACTTTAAGGTATCCACCAGAAAAGTGGGAAGACGTTGCAATTTGAGAAGATTTTGAATTGTTACTTGATTAGTCCATCATTCCCCCCCCCCAAATTTCTGGACAAAAGTAAAGGAATATGAAATAGGCTGTGTTAGAAATTAAATAATCCCCTCCCCTCAGGCGAATAGTTTGTTACAAATTTAAACTGAACCCTTAATGCCATTACTATGTTATATATGCATTCATTTCCTTTATTCCTTTTATGTTGACCAAAAAAGAGCCTTTCATGGGAGTTCAGAGAATTTATTTTAAATGATGTATTATTTACACAGTGGTAATGGCTCCTTTGTAAAGATGTCTTTTGAAACTTTTTAGCATGCGTATAATCATTTGAATTCACATGCAGAGACTATTTAAAATGTGTATTACAGTGTGCATATGTATTTAGGGGCTTGTGTATATTATTTTATCCTAATGGGTAATCCATCTTTTTGCTGTGTATTTAGGGACACTGAAATCCATGGATTATTGAGCAGTTGAGCATGCACATTAACTTTGCAAGCTGAAATTGAAATGAAATGTTTGTGTTTTAAGAACATACCAAAAAAAAAGAGCAAATTAGTTTGTCTTGCAGCAGTTTTGGGCAGGTGGACTCTCCAAGAAGCGGTCGATACGTATTTTGTGCCTGGAGCTATTTCCCTGATGCCAGACCAAATTACAGATAAAACCCTTCCAATAAAATGTAGTGTTCTTGCTCCTCAACCACGCTCTTTGCATTCCCTTCAGGTCCCAGACAGTGAGGAACCGGAGGAGTTATAATTGAAGAAGGAAGGTTTCTCTTAATTCTTGCAGTAGCTGTGCCTGCTAAGAAAGCAGAATAGCATTTGCTTTGTTAAGGCTGCTGTCATTTGAGAAGTACTGGGAATTGGCAGGTTTGGAAAATGCTTCTTCATAAAGACTTAATTTTCAGGCTTCAGTCTGGTCAGCCTTTTGGATGGAGAAATAGCAGTGTCAGACTTGGTTCTGATTGTGGTTTGCATGTGTTTTCACCAAGACCTACAAGAAGCATGTTAAGGCTTCCTTTTTTTCTTTTCTTTTGCTTTTTTAAATAACCTGCAGAAACAACTGCTGACGCTTCATGGAAAGCTTTGCTGCCTTGAAATAACAGAAATTCTGCGTTTCTCTTCATTTGCTTGTTTACTTCCATGAGTGCTAACATGAAAACAGGATCTCTCTCTCTCTCTGGAGAATTTGTCTGCTTCTCAGGCAGTCTTGAGACATAGATAATGATCGATGCTGCTTGCTCTTCAGCAAACACAAAGCAGCAGCTTCTGGGTAATAATGGCCCGATATCTTGTTCATATTTAACACAGCAGAACTTCGTATTTGAGGTGTGGCAGGCTTATGGAATAGAAATGTGCAGTCAGGGAAGCAGACTCCCAGCAGCTTGAGACACCCCTTTCCCTTGCTAATTCCTCCTTGGCACAGAGGAGCGCTGTGTTCTCAGGACACTGCCTCCCACCTGAGTAGCTGCTCCTCCTAGGCTGTCAGGGTTTTTTTTAGATGCTAATCCCCAACAGCTGTAACTGAATTTAGGATGGGAAGGGTGGCTGCAATCCGCTAATTTATCATAAAAAAGTGACTTTTTTTTTCTCTGAAATCCCTTCAAAAACTGGGTGAATGTGGGGATGGAAAAAAAAAAGCTGTTGAGCAGCTAAAAAATGAAATACAGAAATGATTTTTGTTCAGCTGTGGTAGCTGAACCGAAGCTTCTAAACTGAGTGCAGGTGCAAAGGAGCATCTTACAACCCTTGGACAGCAGCCTCTGTACATCGCCAGCAATCCTCCTCACATCGACTCTTTGATATGCAAAAAGGCAGTGGATTGGATTCAGCCATCTGAGACAAGACAGGCAGTTCAGGCAGGGAACGCTCGAGCAGAGAAAGCAAGCGTGTCCTGAAGAATGAGCCACTTGTACATTTGTACCTACTGAAATCAAGCAAGCAGATGTCTTTCTGATCACTTGTACTCCACAAATCTGTGATCTGCTGCTGCATAAGCAGCTCTGCAAGCCAGCTTCCAGAGGATCTTTTCATGAAATGGCACGCAACCGTTAGCCAGCAGAATCTGTTTCAAGGAGGAGGACGACATGCAGGAACAGAGCAAAGCTCTTGCTACATCCAGTGACCTGGGACACAGCCTCAGTGCAAGTGTGTGTTGGCCCTCTCTAAGTGGGGAATTGCCATTGCTGCTAAGTGAAACGTTGGGATTTCACATGGGGCTTTCTTCTGTGTGTGTTTGTTTGGTTTTTGCCTTGGATATTTTTAGATTATCATTCTGACTGTGCTGTTTGCTAGAACTAAGGTGCTCACAGAGTTTCTGTGGGTGGCAACAGAGGGACTGCTATCAGCAATATTTTTCAGCTCCAGGCTCGTACTATTATCTGCTGTGAACAGCAGATAGAACAGAATAGACCATCAGTCCTGCTGATAAGAGAAATGCTATTCCCTGGGATTCTCTGTTGCTAGAAGAAGCTGAGCCTACTGAAAGGAAGACCCAAATTAAAAGTCATCATTCTGCTCTTTTGCTTTTTGACATAAACACTGTAATTAACTTTTACTCACTGTCAATTTTCATGTGCCCCATTCCATGGAAATGTTAATGTGAGATAGCAAAGGCACAGGCACTTTTCAGCTGCCAACCAAGCAACGTATAGGTGTGTGTCCTGCAAAGTGCTTTAGACTTTTGACACCAGGGCATTGTTTCCCATTTTCCCAGATGTCTCGGAGGTGGTAAGAAAAGAGGCAGTGCTAGCAAAGCGCAGAGCAGTGTCGAGCTTTTCGCTGTCTTCAGTGGGTCATTTTGATGGCTTTCTCCAAACCCCAGCTGTTCGGAATTAAATGCTGCTAGGTAGATGTTAGAGAATTTGCCTTCTGCATCAGCAGAGGGAATTTTTCCACCCCCACTTTTCAGCCTACTATTACCACTACAAGAGGCTTGTCATCCTACACTTCTTAAGGAAGCCAGATTTTTGGCTAGGGTTCAAACATATGTTTCTCTGCTGCTGCCTGTGCTCTCTCTGATCTGCCATTGGAAACCAGTTTCAAGTGATGCTCTTCCCCCGATTGCCTTCCCCCACTCCTGATACGCCGCGGGCATTGCATTAAGGGTGACAGGTGGATTGACAAGAAAATTCCTGTCTCCTCAGACCACTGAACTTGTGTACTTTATGGCCACTTAATAGTTTTGTCAATCTGTTCAGAATAAATAAAACCTGTAGCAAAGCTATCCTCGCATTGGGAACCTCTACTAAAAAATCATTAAAAAAAGGTATCTATTTGTTAATACCAATATTATTATTTAAAGAATGAGTGGAGGAATGATAGACTGTCTGTCCACTGGCTGCAGTGCATGAGTTTCAAGGACCCGAATTCCCATGTTAGCAATTTGTACGGGTTTGTGATGCTTTCTAGTCTGTGCGAATGTGACCTGCATCTAAATGAAAGCAGCTGGTGGAGGCATGAAGTGGAAAGCATGGTGTTTAAGCACATAAAGACTGACTGCTCCAGTGGGCAGACAGTGTCCTGGGACCTTTGTGTTCGCAGCTTTTGGAAGTTATAATAATAACCAATTTGGGGAAATAGTTAAAGCAGCAGCAGCTTTGTGCTGTGAATCTGTGGTTGCCGAGCTCAAGTTGTTGCAGCCTGTAATGAAGTGCCAATGAGGGGATGCTCAGTAGGTTTATTGAAGATAGTTTTTATTTTATTTTTTAAATGTTTTTATGGAAAAAAAAGGGAAAACAAACAAATTTCTCCGTGGCTGTGTGAGAGAGCACACAAACTTGGTGCACTCTCAAATCAGGTAGCTGAGATGTGAGTGACAGAGCACACGTAGTTAGCAGCAGTTAGAAAATATGAGAGGATTTAGCAGCTGCTGGAACGTGTGAGCTCAAGGATTGTTATCACGTTTGGGTAGCTCTCCATCTTCTGAGGTTTTTCTGGGTGACTTAAAAAAAAAAAAACCTTCCGAAGTCCCAATAAACTGGCCTATTTTTGCTTTCCAAAATCATGAGCTATTAGGGTGTGTCTCCGTGCATGTCCTGCCTCCGCAAATAAGCCCGCTGCTTCTCCCTGTCGATCACAAGTGGAGAGGGTGCTGCTGGGGTGGACGGATGCTCGTCTATCTCGTGCCCGAGGCAGGGTTTTGCCCCGCACCTGGCTGCCAACCCTGCGGCCAGGAGGCTGTGGGAAGGCTTCGTGGCTCCCAGGTGCCTGGGGTGCTGAACTCCCCCGCCGTGGGCGCTGCATTGCAGTAACTGCACAGGGCTCCATCCATTGCCCGAGCTCACGGTGGCTTTACCGAGCCATTTCTCACCCTGATCCTTCAGTCTTGAATTTGTGTCTTTAAATAGAAAGCAGCTATCAAATGAACAAAAACATAAATGCAGGAAAAAGTAAGTCAGAACTCGGCAATTTTAAACCTAGGTCTTCCCCCAAATGTGGGGAGCGCACAGAGGTGTTTGGGCCACTTCTAGCAGTTGTCAGTGGATTTGTTCCAGCTGCCAGAACCCACCCCCTCCTGCTGCAGCACGCGTTTGACAGACTGCACAGTTCCCCCGAGCCTTCGCCTTACCTGCTGCGTGCATCACCTCTGCTCCTCCCTGCTAGCTGCTAGCAGGTGGATCACAGCTTCATCTTCCTGGAGTGGCTGAAACAGCAGGAAGCGTTGGTGCCAAAATGAGCCGTTTTCAAGCATTTATTTATTCAGGGGTAAGGTTTTCAAGAAGCCTTGTAAGCATACAGTAATGGATGCAGGTACACTGCTGCATTTTCATAAGGCTTTAAGAAGACTTTTCTAAGTAGATCTTGAATGACAATGGCGTGCTTTGTTTTTGAGTATTTGCAGTATTTGAGAAATGTTGGAAGAAAACAATTAGATCAGGTTTGGTTTTCTGTGAGTTTTTTGTTTGTTTTTCCTTTTTTATTTATTTAGTGATGTTTTCTGTGTGTCAGCTAGCAAGGTTTGTGCACATACTGATACACTTCCATGGCATTCAAAATCTTAGCAACAAAAAAAAAAGCTTCAGTTAGCTCTTTAGCCTTTCATTCAAGTAAACAATAGTGTGCATAGCCAAAAATTTTGCTAGCAGGCAAAAGCCTGTTTTTAGTGATGCTGAGACAAACAATGTTAATTACATCAAAGAACCAGCAGCATCCATTTACTCCCAATCTCCATTCGAGAGCGCTCAGACTGACTGTGGGGCATTGTTTGCAAATACAGCGCTGCTGTCCATCCAGACGCCTTGTTCGGTGCCAGGATCTGCTGCCCTTTGAGGGATTTTACCCTCTTTCGACCAGCGTTTTCCCTTTTTTTTTCTTGTGTTTTGTCACTGTTGGTATTCTCTGGCCACAGCAGGGGGAATTTGAGGGAGGATTTCTTTTTAAAAGAAGTAAAGATAAATATTTTCCAAATCATGTCAAAATCTGATAAGTTTTTCAGCAATCTGACATTTCATGGTAGAGACAGGGTGGAAACACTGTGCTTGAGCAGGCTCATCACGGTGATTTATGGAACGTTAGCCTTGCAGTTAAATCTCTATCTGCCAGATGAGGCAGTTGCATGCTTAGATACATTTTCCAAAGCCTTAAGTTTTTCTGTTCTAAAGGAACAGTAATAACGAGTTGATTGGAAAGAACAGCAGAAAGAAACACCCATTGAAAAAAATCCATGATCTCTTAGTCCCAGGAGCGAGTGTAGGCAGAGCCTTGGCAACTTCTTTTTTTGGCAGCATCGCACCACCACGTTGCTTTGGGCAGTGGTCTATCAGATTTCCAGACAGCAACATCAGCTCTAGCTGGCAGGCTTCACAGCTCGTGCACTGCTTAAAATGAAAGGAAAAAGGAAGGCTCTTCAGAGAGAGAAGTAGGTGGGTGGTCTTCAAGTCCTCAGTAATGGCAGGTGTTTTGGTTTATCGCTGCAGAAAGTGGGGTGTTGCAATTTCCATTTGTGCCTCTGGTCTAAAGTTGAGGACTCATTTAAGTGTAGCTCCAAAAAAGTGTAAGGCTTTGTGGTTGGACGTGTGAGGGGGGAGGAAAATGGAAAGGACTCGTTCAGGAAGCGAAGCTCTTGACTCTGACAAACGCTTCGCTTTTTTGTTCCGCTGATCCTCTCCAAGCCGAAGTACTGATGTTTCTTTCTGCTCCGTGCTCCTCCCGGTTTGACCTTTCTGCCTGTATTAATAAAACACTGCCCAGGTCCTTCTCCTCCTTCAAGCCTCTCATTGCTGACCCCTTTGGAAAAGACACCGTGCCTGTACTTTCTGCGCTCTGCTGGCATGTTTGTTCAAGATGCAGCACGGACATAATCCCTGGCTCATCTCTGACTCTGCCATCCCTGAAGTTGCTGCTTTTGATTAAAATGAGGACAAGGACCATCTTCAGAATTAGTGAGTGTGAATAGCAGGCAGGAGATTTGTCCTAGAAAAGTCAGCCGATGTGCTGAGTGGGGAGATCCCAGCCGAATCACTTATTCATTCATCCTTCCCTTACCCAGCCTGCCTTGGCTGCAGGTGTACTGATATCAAAAAGGCTGGTTACTCTACTGGTGGCAGTACATGTTTGCTTTATCTTTAACCTGACAAGCCATTTGTGCTCCAGGGCATGTGTAAGAAGAATTAAATGCAAACAGTCAGAGTCCTCTGCAGGTTAGAGACAAGAAAGATAGTGCAAAGGGATTAAGGATTAAAGGGAGAGCAGCCATAAGCGGGATGGAAGGTTCATTTATGCACTTGGCTCCAACTAGATAAATATTTATGAGCAAAGGGAATGGATGATTGTAAGAATGTCTGGGGTTTGTATAAGCAGAGCAAATACAAAATTCTTGAAGATTTTGGCACTATTGACTTTCAGAGATTTTTTTGGCAGTTTGAAGGGGTTAGTAGCACAGATCTCATTAAAGCCCTAATTAGCTAGATATTTGTGGCCACTCCAATTCTCTTCTGAAGTTTGAAAAGATTGTATTTCTTGGCTGAGCTGTACTTGATACGCTTTTGATATTCTTTTCACTTGCTTTCCTTCCGAGAAAGTTTTCTATTCATGGCTATTCCCTATGGCACCCGTACGACGGTGCTGCCTCCTCTGCAGAGTGCATTTTCAGATTTATTGTGTACTTTTTGACAGAATAAGCAGTACAAGGTGAGAGGGCTGCAAGGCAGTAAGGGGAATGGGAAATGTGTTGGCGATGCAGATGAAAGGGAGATTCGTTGAAAATGATGTTGTAACGCTAGTCCGTGTGCTGGCAGAGTTTCAGGGAGGTATTTGGGCAAAGGCAGCAGTGTTTATTGTTTGCCTTGAAGTATTAAATGAGTATCAGAGAGGATGTGCCTGCACTTGAAGTGATTTGGTGCTTTGGCTTCTTGACTGGCAGCTGTCACGCATGCAGTTTCAAACATCTAGGTTGCATTTAACCTGCCAGCTTTCACTAGACAAGATAAAGGCTTTACACTGACGTGGCTAAAAACATTGGCAGGTATCGAGAAAGCTCATTTATATCGCTTTTGCGATTAGTCGTCTCATGAAAATACTCAGAAACTCATTTTACAGAGATGAGTCAAATCGTTGCTGCAGGAGGGCTTAAACACGGTGTTTGTGGTGCAGCCGTGCAGCTTTCAGAACCGCTGCGGGAGTGAGCAGGCATGAAGGTTTGCCTGCTCTGGGGCACAGCCTTGCTTCAAGAGTCCTCGTGGCTGCTCCTGTCAGGCAGGATCAGGTGCTTGTCACTTCACTGACACCAAAGGCGCTGAAAAATGACACGGCCACATTTGCTCTGTGCTTCCCTTGGTGTTCACAGGCAGCAGCGATGGAGAAAACGTAAGAAAAGTCACCACTGAGAGCAAACTCCTTACAGAGTTGTACGGGACTGACACGAGAGAGCTGTCAGCTTTTCGGGGCTGATGTTATAGTAAAGCTCACAGCTGGGACCTGCTTGCCAAAGCAGGCTGGCTTGCTCCAAGCCGCTCCTGCCAAATACAGAGAGAAGCAAACCCCTCCTCTGACCTCCGGCTGCGCTGGGTGGTGGGGACGGGGTGCTCCTCCAGCTCTCACCGCTGTGCAACGTGCAGGACTGCCACGTTGTGTTGGGTTCCTACACCACCATGAATTTCCCAACAGCTTTATCGTGCTGCTCTCGTGAGAAATTCCAGGTTGTTGCCCCAGGAAATTTAGCCAGGGTTATCTTTATAATGTTTTGGGAAGCAGGAAGGTTAGTCTCGGTGGGGATTTAATTTCTCTAAATTTGGGGGGAATTAGAGACAGCTGTTTCTCAACTAATTATAGGTGATCTGCTTAAATTTAATTGTGTGCCTTTATTTCTGTTCTTAGCAGAGGATCTCAGCACTGACAAGAACCAGTCAGTCACATCCCCACTGTTGTGTAGGTGAAATTGCTTTTGTTTTCATCAGTGCTCTGGGCCCATCGGTGTTATTTCAGTGTTAAGTAGATGCTGCAGTACTTGAGACGTGAAAGGCACGACATTTCTTCAGCTGGATGCTGTATCAGCTTGTTGTTCGTATGTTGTGGTATAAACCTGCTGAAGATGGGCTTATTAGCTGTAAGTATTCAGGGACCCCACTTCAGGTCATCAGTCCCACGAGGAGGAACAAACTCCTCTGAGACACAGAAGGACGAGCCTCGCTCCTGAGCCATCCCGCCTTTGTGTGGAGGTGAGACTCCACAGCAGAGCAGAAATCCTTTTAGAAAGGTCTTCCTGCTGCAGAAAATAGGCCTCCTTCTTCACAATGCACAGAGGCAGCAGAAATACATTTCAGCTCACATTTTTCCTCGTGCTGGCTGTTTAGACTCCTGAGCAGCATTTAGAGTACATGGTTTCCAGATCTTAGGTTTGCAGTAGTTCAAGATCAAAGTTATTCTAAAGGTTAAGCTACATGTGATTTTATGCCATCAGGAGCACTTCTTAAAGAATAAAATTTGCTTTGATTGGGAGTTAGCAGCAATCTCAGAGACAAATGGTATCTCTTGGCCTAGAAATTTTCACCGACTTCAGAGCCGTGTGAGTGCCGTGCCGCTCTGGGGAGCAGGGAGGGAGGAGCAGTGCAGCGACAGGCACTCGTGTCCTGGGGACGGACAGACAGTGTGAGACCCAGAGCATTCAGCTGCGTGTGTTTGGATATTGTGCCATTTCTTCAGAGCATTCCCCCCATCCCTCTTCTTGCGTTAGCTTGGCCTTTGGGGGATCTGGTAGGGCTTGTAGAAACGTGGTGCTGGCTGTGGCTTTTCTAAGAGGCCGTGACTCAGCAGAAGGAGTTGGAAGTTAGGGTATTTCGATGCAGAGAGATGTGATGGAAGCAGGGAATGAGGAGTGTGAGGTCTGGTTGGTGGAAGTGGAGGTGCTGCGTGGTTTCCCGATCCGTCCCCATGTCGGTGTGGAGGAGTGGGTGCAGCTCGGCGCTGCTCCTTGTCTGGATCACGTCCTGCCCCTTCTCCAGCAGAGGAGCAAGCTCCCTTTTGCAGTGTCCAGTTACATTCAGACAGAACTACTGAATAGCCCCAGAAACACCTCGCAATCAGCAAGAGTACTCTAAAAACACCTTGTTTCCTTCCAGCAGCACCGCAAGGCGAGGTGGCGCAGCACAGCTGCGGGCAGGGTGAGGCTGGTAGCTGTAAGCCGTGGGGCACATCTTGCACAGCCTTGTGTCTGTGCCGTGCTCGTTCACAGAGCGTTGTTCTCACCCTGCTTGGAGCTCCTCACACTGCAGGCGCCCGAATTCTGTCACATCAGGGTTAGGGGACCCCGCTGGGAAGAGCTACAAGGACCGGCTGCTCTGCGCTTCAAAGGCACAGCCCTGGGTGTTTGCCTAGGCTGGAGGAGGCTGCTCGGCGTGACCTGGAGGAGCTGCTTCGGGGAGCAGGAGCTCTCCCTTCCTCAGCCGCACAGCCCCGGGCTCAGCAGGAAAATCGGCTGAAATCAGCTTGAAGCCGTCTGCTAATGGCAAGGTAGTTGGCGGCTGGTGGTTTTCTCCAAGGTCTCTCGCAGTCAGCTGTGAAAGCCCCAGATATTTGATTGAATGTATTTTGAAGTGGAGTGGCTTTGTCCCGGCTTTCTTATTTTGTTAATGCGGATATTTAATGGAAACAGCGCGAGAGCTGGGCTCTGAACTGTCAGGCAGGAAGGTTTCGAAATAGGGCAGGCAAAAAAAAGAGCCAGCTTTCAGAAGGTATGTTTGTACTAGGTCCTTAGCATGGCACTGTTTAACTTCTTTTAATCAGTGACCCAGGGGGAAAAAAAATAGCACCATTACTCAAAGTCCTCAGATAACACGCAGATTAGGTGGAGTGCAAGATAAGGAACAGGACTGGAGTGACTGGGATTGCTTTGCGAACAGCGTGTTCTGGGGTAATAAAACGCCCTGCTCTGGGGGTGAAATGAGGGCCCTTGGTGTATAATGAGGAGATGGAGGATGGATAGCTGCCTCCTGAGAAACGGCTGAGCCTGAAAGAGGCACGGGTGTCAGGATGGATAACCGTCTGAATCGGGGTTTTCACAGCCTAGCAGGGCCCAGAATTATCAAATCCTTGAACGTACAGGCAGGGAAAGGCTGGGCTGAGCAGCTCTGAGGTGAGCACAGCATCCCAGCCTGGTGCTTGCAGCTCAGGAAGCCCGCGTAAAAATTGGAGAGACTTCAGGAAAGCGTCATGGGAATTGTTAAAGGATAGGAAAATCTGTCTTGCAGGGAAGGACTCCAGGATCTCCGCCTATTTTATTGTAGTAGGCTGAGGGGTGACACGCTTACAATTTATAACAACCTGTATGGGGAAGAGAAGCATGGTAACAGAGGGCTCTTCGTCTGGCAGTCAGAGCAGTGACAAGATCCAGCAGCTGGAAGGCTGTAACACTGATACATTTAGATTGGAGATAAGTGTGAAATCGTACCAGGATGAATAATTAACCGCTGTAGCAGTTTATCAAGGATCGTGATGATCCCATCTCTGGGTATCTCCGAATTCAACCTTTTAAACAAGAGGCCATGGTTCAGTCTGGGATTAATCCAGCCAAGCCTGGTGGTCTGTGTTGGTTCAGTAGCATACCTGCCAGGAGGAGTTGGGAGGCAGTATATTTTTATATTAAAAATCATTTGGAGGTGAATTCTATCTTGATTTACACCTGAAGAGTCAGTGCTGGGTATCTGAATATGAGAGCACCTTGTGCCCTCACCATTCTTCTGCTTAGCTGTCAGAGGTCTCGAACAGCTCTGGCTTGCAGGTGCTGCTGCAGCTCTCGCTAGCAGCCGCTGTCATGGTTAGCTGTGTGCCAGGGGAAGTGGGGCTGCCTGTCCCTGCCATGCTGCTTTCTGCCGGGAAAGCAGGCTTTGCTCTATTTTCCAGAGCGTTGCAGTTATGTTCTGTGAGCTGATGGATGCTCGGTGGGAGCTTTTGAAATGTGAGAGATGGGAACGCTTAGCACCTTTGATGCATTGGTCCCTTTTGTTCGCGGTGAGGATGGTTTGTATTGAACCACGCTGATGTGTATTTGTACTGAGGAATTATCTGAGCCTTCACTTCTTACCTCGTGGTGGAGGACCCTGTCTGCCTGTCTCTAGAGTTGGCGTTTCAGGGGATCCATTAGCAGCTGACTTGGAGCACCGCGATACGGGTGTGTTAAAGGTGCCAGGGCTTGGAGCATTCCAACCTCCAACTTCGCCGAGGTCGGTGCTTGCTTTGCTTGTGTGTCACCGAGTGGGGCAGGACTCACATTCAGCCAGTGCTGTTATTAGTGCTGGAGCGAGCCTTCGGCGGGCTATTTTTAGCAGCCGGGGCTGTTGTTGAGAGCTTGCAATTGCTAAAAATGCCTTGGAATGATTTCACAAGCGATATTGTCTGTGGAGGAATTTGCGCACCAGCTGTCTGTCTTCAGGCCAGTTGATTGTGTTGACACGTCTTCCCTGCGATTTGTCATCTCTGACTCCGGCATCGCTGCGGCTGTGACAGGCGTGCTATCAGTGTCTGATGGGAGAGAGTGACTGAGTGGGTAAGTGACAGCAGCAGCCTCATTACTGACAGCTTGGGAAACACTGAGCTCGCAGGGAGATCTTTGGCCTGCGTCGATATTTGACTTTTCCTTTCCCACCCTGTCTCATGAAGCGCGCGTTGTTGCTGCCATCTTCCATGGGAAGGGTCTGATCCACGGCTGGGGCTTCGTGGATCCTCAAAGCAGTGTTGTAAACCTTTTCCTGACTCGAGTGGCTTCCTCCAGGCATAGCAGCCTCTGGGTTTTGGTGCGGATGGTGGCTCCCTCTCCTAAGGCAGCAGTTCTCACACGGCTCGCATTTCTGGAAGGATTATGCCCCAAGAACCAAGACTTAAATTGGGATCGCTGGAAACTCTGATTCCATTTTTTGACTTTGCCGCTGCTTCTGAAGTCTGGCCGTGTTTGATTCGTTTTCCCATCAGCAAGGTTAAATGACCGCTATGAGATTTGTACCTGAAGTGATAAATGTGTTGGAACTGATTACCGGCTGCATGCCCTGGGTAACTTCTAGCCTGCAAAATAAAAAAGACTTGCTGATATCTGTAAGTGCCCTCGCTCCCGTACACCTAACCTGTACAAATGTGAAACCACATCTGTAGCTATTTTCTTAGTCAGATTACTAGTTCAGTTAGTGAAATGAAAGGGTGTTAACTCTTATCCAGGGATTTTAAGGTGTTTAAGTCCTGGAAATACAGAATCATGGCATGCCTTTGTGTTATGCAGCTGAGAGGTGAATCAAGGTTGCTGTGATGAAATTCATTTCAGTTTTTTTATTTTGTAACAAATGTGCTGATGAAGGCACACAGTACAAAAGTTTCAATTCACAGACCTTCGAAGTAACCGCTTGCTCTTGTCTCTTAAGTTATAATCTGAAATACCCCACCATTCTTTTTAATGTTGCACATATGTGGATTTCAGATAAGTGTAAAAATACGCAAGTAAGGCAAATAAGCAGCCAGAAATGATTTATAATGCTGTAGTCTTTTTACCTCCTGAGACCTCGATTCAAATCTTGGCCCTAGCCTGAAGAGGAAATGAGTTTGGTTTTATCCTAATTCGTAGTAGATTTTTGTCCACGTTACAGAAATGCTGTGTGGCTTATCTGGCAGTCAGAAACCTTCCTCGAGCAAAGGCTGAATTAGAGCGTGTGTTTTAACAGGGCTTAGCAGGGAAACTTGTCTGTCTGCGTGAAGCTCCAACCCATTCTGAAGCACTTGTCTTTATAAGTGCTAAGTTTGCCAGAAATTAAAAATAAAGGAGGGGGGAGGGGGAAGGTGGGAGACAAATTAAGCTGTTGTTAGGGGTTGGATATGTAATTTGACACAGAAGGAAGCACGGCCTCATCATGAGTCTGTAATGGTGTTTGTACGAGCCTGGTTTTTATATATAGTATTGTATTTCTCTTCTTTAGCTCGTGAGTTTGGCCACATGAGAGAGCCTCTGTTCTAGCACAAAGGGGTCTTGTTATTTGCACGTCAGTCTGAGCCAGACACCGAGCTGTCTGTCTGGAGGTGAAGGGACTGTACCAGCAGCAACGAGGAGCGCCTCAAAGTCCCGCGCACGTGGCTCCTAAATAATTCAGCTGGCAGGTAGCTGGCGCTTCTGCCTGCTCTTTGAAAGGAGCCTGTTATCTGAGAGACTGCTCGGGGCTTTCTGGTTCTGAATTCTTGGAAGGGATTTCAGAGGAAGGTATTTGAATAGTGGCTGAAGTGATTTATACCGGGAGTGCGTCTGGGGCTGGGGAAGCTGGGGCCTCGTGTTGCAGGGCTGAATGGAGGGTCCTGGGTGCTGCAGAGCCGTGTGTGCGGCCTGGTGCCAGGCGTGAAGGGTCCCCACTGCTCTGCTGCTGCATGCATGGAAGCTGGGGGTGAGGAAGCTTCCAACTCCTGCACTGCTCTCAAAAGAAAGACATCCCTGCCTGGCCCCTGCTTACTATTTGGAAAATGACCTTTATTGTAAAATGATCTTTACTATTCCCTTTCCAGTATCTACATTCGCTTCTTGGCTCTTCCGTTCTTGCCCATTCTTCTTCCTTTCTTGCCCATTCTTACCTTGACTGGAGACTAAGATAGAGCAAGGACTGTGCGGGCAGCCTCAAATCATGCATTTTGATATTGGGGAAAGTTCCCAGATGAAATACTGCAGGGAGCAAGCAGCAAGGTGAGGGAAAGCAGGCAAGGAAGTTATGTTGGACGGGGTGACTGAGGAACTTGTCAAACATTCTGGAATAAAACTACCCCCTGCTGCCAGGGTGGTGATTTTGGACCTATTTTTGGGATGCCTCTGACTTTTTTTTGTCACTTGGCAAATTAACCTTGTGGTATGAATCCAAACAGTGCTGGAGAACGAAGAAGAAAAGCAGCTTTGGGAAGGTGCTTGTTAGCGACTTGTAGCTGCAGTTCTGTGATGGGCTGGCTCAGCGCTCTGTGCTGGGATCAGTAGCAGGAAGCTCTTCTGATGGTTGCTCATGTTTTTAACCTGCTAATGTGACTAATTTCTGAGCTAATCATCTGTACGTGCTAGCCTTAGTTTGGGCAAGCCTCTGTGGCCCAAAAGGTTGCTTCAGATGCGTTTTGGTAATCTGTAGGAACAGACCTACCTGGATTTGTTTCCCCCTCAGGGAAGGTTTCCAGATATAGCAGGGGATCTATGCATAAAATATCTGCTTGCATCCTTGTAGTTGTGGGAAGGCACAAACTTGAGCCCTGTGCATCCTCAAGTTGGATATGCATTATGGGTTGGATATGTATTATGGGTTCATTTGTTTAACAGATTACTTATGCTGTGGGTTTGGCTCTTAGGAGTGGTGTCTGTGATAGGACAGAAAATGCAGTGCTGTATCTTAACAGGTTGATGCGAAGGTGAGTGCATCAGGTTTTCCTCCTACTAACGCAGTGTTTGCTGTGCAGTTAACTGTGCATCTCTGTGTGTGTGCTAATTTATGAGTTAATCCATGTGATCGTTATAAAGAGACTCTGACCTTGAGTTTTGCGTGTTGGCCTTTTATCAGTACACCCTCTTCCCACCTCATAAAAAGCACTTGGAAGAAGTTGCATGGATAGAAGTTTCTCAGTCAGATTTGTAGCCACTTAGTACAAGCTCCCTCTGGTAAGAATGACTGGAAATCAGTATATATGTTTTACTGCAATGTCCTTAAATATCCTCAGCACTTGAGCAAAGGCTCATTTATTTAAAAGTTTATTTCAGGAATATGAGAGAATTTGGATTTGGTGACCTTTTTCAGTCAAACTCTTGTGGAGCTTCATCATCTCATTTGAACGAGATGCTTTGACCTTTATCGGGAATTAGAAACCTCTTGACCCTAAAGAAAGAATCCAAAAAATCTATTTCTTCGAGTAATTACGAGTATGTAGAGAATGTCTCAGTATCATAGCAGCACCCTTTCTTTTTTAATTGGAGTAATATGCTTTACCCAAATATGTGCAGATTCTCAGAATTGTTAAAGCAGGTTCAAGTGAAAGAAGATTTGAGTAGTTGCAGAAAATGCATTTTTCACTGTATGCCAGTTTTTGTCATTTACTTACTTCACAGTTAAAATGCTTCCCTGTGGAAAGCAGATGGGAGTAACCAGCATGGTTATTTACACAAATAACTTAAAACATGCCTCAAAAGAAAAAACAATCTGTGGCACAGCCACTACCATGCAGGATCGAGCTTTACAGGCAAAGATCTATTTTTTCCCCTGTGAGGAGGTTACAAGGGTCTTAAGGCAGTGGCATTCTGTTTCCTCTGTGTTCTAAACCCAAATATGAAGTAAAGCAGCTAGTTCTGCAAAACCATTCTTTGGGGAGGAGGGGGCAATCCACACTGAGTAAATTCAGCTGAAGTGGATGATTTTCCCTTCCTCTGCTGCATGCAAGTACTTTTACTTGCTTGGTTTGTTAGGTCTGTAGCCCTTAATAAACTCCTTAATTTTCGTGTGGTTAGCTTTAATTCACAGGCCTCCTTTTTTTTTTTTTTTTTTTTTTTTTATATTCCTTCATCTCTGTGACCAACAAGCGGCATTAATCCTTTCTGTATACACAGATTCATAATCTGTTGTTGCAAGTATTATCCTTCGCTTCCAGGGATCAAGTGTCGGAAGCGTTTGGGATTCTCCCCTCCCTTCAGCTGCCGTGGGTCATTCGGCGCTGGTTGGTACCGGGGGGAGGTGGTTCCTTGGATGTGGGGTCAATCACGCTCTTCCTTAAGTACTCACATAGCTTGTCTGAAAACTGTAGCCCAACCTAATGGTTTTAACGCTGTGTTGAGGAGTTACTCTTTTTTACCAGCTAAGAAACAAAGGCAGAGAGACTAGGGATGCAGATTCATCATCCCGGTGGGATTTTGCAGCAGCTGAGGGTGGTTTAGCTGTGATCAGTGGAGAGCTGACAGTAATCCACGAAGGTACGAACGGCAGGGGCTGCGGGCTGGGTCAGCTCTCCTGTCAGCTGCACTTGGAGTGGTAAATTCCAGCAGAAGGGCAGGGAGGAGTCAGATGGTAGCTCTTGGGGCCGCTGTAATTAAATCCACCCGAGAGCAGGGCTGTGGAGCAGTGAGGCCACACCTGTGCACCGCTCAGTGCCAACACGCACCCAGCGAATTGGTAACCCAGCCGGCTCAGCGTGGGGACCTGCGGTGCCGTGGGAGCGTGAGCCTGGTTTCCTGCCTGACTTTGGCACCTTGTGTTAGGAGGGCTGCTGCCACGGTGTGTTGTGGCTGGCAAGGAACTGGCCAGCCTGCAGTGAAGGCACTGTGCATCGCAGCCCTGCAGCGTGTGCCGGTGAAACCTGCATCGCTCCAGCCACCCGTGACACCACCCCAAACGAGTCCCGCAGACCCACTCCGTGCCTTTCAGTGTTGGTACTCCAGAAGCATCAGGTACTTGCTCTGCCTGGAGCCTTGGGAGGGGCTTTGGCAGTGTTTGTGCTGTGATGGGCCTGAAATTTCAGTCTCGATTACTTTCAGCTGCACTGCTCTGAGAACTGCGCTTCCACTGTACACGCACGCTAAATTGTTTGGAAGGACTGCATATGCCTCAGGATCAAAATGCAACAGGAAACGTCAGCAGCATGTCTAAATAAACATCTCTGTCTCTTTTACAAGAGTGTTTAGCAGCTCTGTTGGCAGATGTTTCTATAAAATGTTAAAGACTGTGCTTTCCAAACCTCCAAAATGTTTGTAATCCAGCAAATAGAAAAGGACAGGGAGACCAGCCAAGGAAGGTATGTCAAATAACAGCAGTGCCCTGCAGAATAAGTGGTTCTTCAGAAACACAAAGTGAAACTAGGTCCTGGGAATTACTATTTCATTGATAACAATGGATTTTAAAATGGATTTTATTACCGGGGTGCATTGATTTTGCTGCATAAAAGTAAACTATGTGGATAGGGGTTGGTTTAAGGCAAGTAAGGGGCTTTGTGATTGTCCTGCAAGTTAAATATACCAGGGGATTACACCTGCATCTGAGCCTGAGTGACGTTTAACAAATATTATATGTTTATCATTTTTTAGAAGTGCAAAACTGGAATAGAGCTTAGTGGTTTTTTTTCCTTTGCATCCTCTTAAAATGCTTTTTTTTTTTTTTAATTCTTTTTGTTTTGGTGTGCTAAGGGGAGAAGGGCTTTGTCTTTCTTTTACAGTTCCCCTTTGTTTTCTGTCTCTCCGTTCCTTTATCACACTGTCTCAGCTAGGGCTCGGGTTATCGCTTCTTGGAAAACTTCCCAGTGACCGCTGGCAGAAGCAGCCACGAGCACCTTGCCCTCAGCTTCTCCCTTTGTGCTGTGTGCCTGGTGACAGATTGCCACCTCTGTGGCTGCCCGCTGAGCTGGCTCGGCGCTGCTCCGGCTCACCGTGCTCCATCAGGGCCCACCAGAGCATTTCCAGTTGCCCCGTGGCTGAACGTGGCACCGTGGTGCTGCCGAGGCTGGGATCGGGGCCTGCCTTGCCAGGTGGCGAGCTGAGCCAAGGGAACAGTCCGGTATTGTCCTCCAGGAGCTTACGGAGCTAAGGGGAGGAGGAGGAAGGTCAGCTCCCAGCTGGGACCAGGAGCAGGGCTGGGGTCCCCGTGTGCCGCTCAGTAACAGTGCCCCTCGCGCCAGCACCTGTCCCCGGCTGCAAGGACAGTCAGTGCCTTAATCATAATCTGCCTTGGGCTCTTCTGCAGTCTCCTTTTTTCTTTCAGATGTTTAAAATGCCAAACCTGTGGTACTGTGAAGTACCAAGAAGTGAGATTAGATAAGGGGAAGTAGCAATCTGAGGACAGTGCTGGCAGCGGGTGCCCGGAGGAGCCTTGCAGCAGGCAGCAGCGCAGCCATCTCTGCAGCTCAGCGCTGCTGGCCTGGGAGAGGATGCTCTGTGCCTCTTGTGGCTCCTGCTTGGAGCTTTAGCACCTGCAAAACCAAGGGAAGGATAGTTGGCTCGTTTTGTAAGGCAAGCTGATCCCTCTGAATGAAAAGTGGGTCAGGCTCAGAACAAGGATTGAGTGCTTTGTCTACAGTACTAGGGTTTTAAAGTATTTAAACACTTCTCTCACCATTTGTTTTACAATCGCGGGATTTGTTAATAACTTAGCCCTTTGTTCTGGCCTTGATATTTAACTCCAAAACTCCTGACTCTTCTGTTAAGCTTGACCTGTGAACCTTAAGGCCATTTCTGTAAGAGCTCATTAGTTGTTTGTTGACTGTGTATTTATTTATTTGTACACCTGAACTTCTGAGATACAAAGAAAAGAAAATAAGGTTAATTCTTTGTGGTTTGTAATAGAAATAATTGGGATTGGCACCTACTGAACTTCCAATGTTTTAACAATCACAAAGCTTTCATGATGGGCTCTTAAGGGAATTGAAAACAAGGATAAAAATTTTCCTAGTGGCATCTTTGTAGAAGGCGCAATAAATGTATGACCTGTTGCATTAACAGAGGATAGTTAATGCTGGACAACAACGAAAAGGATGCTGTAATCTGCAGGGTTCCCAGAGATTCTGTCCTTTTTCAAAGATTCCCATTTACTTGAATTTTCTTGGTCAAATGCCCTCTGTGTGTAGAGGCAGTGACTTTCTGCTTCGCTTGGTTAAAAACTTGATTGAAAACCGCCGGTGGTTTATCTGCAGAGTGTCCCTTCTGACACGCTGCACGGCCAGGTGGGGAGCAGCACGAAGGACCTGCATGGTGCCGCCGGGCAGCTCAGCAGAGAGGACAGGCACACGAACAACGGGTGATGCCTTCACTGCTCAAGTGAAAGAACTGAGCATGGTGCCGGGGAGCCTTTGATCCCATTCCTGGGGATGGTTTCCTCCAAATGACGGACACAATTTAAAGCTCTTTCTAACCCCCCAGCCTTGACACAGCCGGGGTTTGGTATTGAGTGGACATTCCCATAGGAGCCATGGTGTGACTGTATCAGGCCAGCATATGTTCACTTCTGGCTTTGGCATGCCAGCCTTCAGGAGGACGGCAAGGTGGATAGGTGGCTACGTGTTTTCTTAAGCCGCAGTAGCTGTTTTGTCAGATTCCCAGTGATAATTATTTTTTTTTTAGTGGGCATAAACTGAGTTAAAGCTTGCTCTCCCTTTTCTACCCGTGTGACTCTCCGTACCTCGGTGGAGTTAGCAGCTGAATAAAACCATGGAGTGAATGCAGGACGGGCTGTTAGATGTGACAGGAGACACCCCGCTCGTTCTCCGGGACAGCTCGCTGTCCGTGCTGCCACCCAGGGTTCCCATTTCCTTACTGCCAAACCATCGCTGAAGTGCTCGAAGCGGAATTGAGCAGAACCCGCGCGTGGCGTCCTGGTGGCAGGACAGGAGGAAGGAGCAGCCTGTGCCGCAACTGGCGGGCCAAGCTTTGGGAGGCCCTAAGCCGTGGGGTAACGTTGGTTTTGGCTGCTGGGTGATGCCGGGAGGGCGTCATGCAAGGCTGAATGTAAAAACAGAGGTGGAAAAATCAGGCTTCTGAATGCAGGGATTAGCTTTTGGGCAGGGAAGGAAATGCGATACCCTCTGCTTTGAACCTACCCCAGGAAAATAATTTTGCATATTTTTGTGGCATTGCTAAGGGTTTCTACAAACAAAACAAATGTTTACCCGGCTCTCTCGTGGACAAGCAGCTCTCAGCCCGCAGTGCCCTGAAGTCACTTCGCTGGCCGCCAGTTTCCACGGCGCGTAGCTGGCTCTGCAGCCTCTGAAGAGATTTGGAGTCCGTGTCGCTGCACTGATATGTCACTTCATCTGTCAGCCAGGAGCCTCTTCTGTCCTCTTTGTACACATACGCGCATGCTGGCCAGATGGTGCTGGATTTGGGTGCCAGCCAAAGCAGCGCATTAGAAAGGCCAGGTTATGTGTCATATTGCAGGAGCCAAGAAGAGCTGCCAGTTCTACTCTTCTGGTAACAAACAGCTTGACTTAATGTATTGATCACGTTGGCTCTGCTATTCTCAAGCTGGTTTTTATCTAAGACACTCAAAAGGATGTGAGGTTGAAGCTGGACAAATCCCACCTGTTGCCTCCTATGTAGCTAATACCTGCATTTGCATTTATTGTGTGTCCAAGAAAAAAAAAATATCTTACATCTACCACCAGGGTTAAATCCTTTCTAGTGTCGGGAGGAGATATCTGTCATTGTGTTGGTTCTCTTGGAGCACTGCGTGGCCTGGGAGATGTAGAAACTCCTCCTGAATTTGCCAAAGGAATCATGGTTGGTTTAGGGCAAGTCACTTTGTATTTGCTTGTTCCTCCTCCTGTAAAATGGGGGAATCAAAATGTTGATTCTTAAAGCATTATGCTTTAAAAATCACTAATGAGAAAGGCGTGATAACAACCAAGTGGCAATGTTATTTTTAAATCAAGAAAGAACTTTCCCTCACCTTCTCAAGACGCTTTTTTTTTTTTTTCTTTGCTAGAGGAAGGCTTTCCCTAATGGGATTTGAGAGCTACAAACCTCATCAGCATCAATAACAGAATAACGTGTGGATGGGAAATGTACTCAGTGTGCAGAGGGGAGAGCTGCTGCTAAGTGCATGGTAATTAAGGTGGCTGTGCGCTCTGCAGATCACTGCCTTCTGTAGGATGGCTCAACCTTCAAACTGGTCCTATTGTTTGTATGGCCTCTGTACTGGCAGCTCATATCTGCAGGGTTTGGGAAGGCGTTTGCTCCTTCATCACTGCAGGGCGGGCACTGGTCTCAGGGGTCACCTGCTTTTGTGGTCCTGCCCAAACCGGAGACTTTACGATTGTAATTGTGCTCAGTCACAGTGGGGACCTTGGAAATCCATCTCCTGCCCTGCAAACGACACCTGGAGTCTCCCAGTTCTGCTTTACTGAGTACTTTTGGTCAGATGCATCAAATTTTCCCCTTCTGCCCTTTTATCTTGTTCCGAAGCATGGTGTTGTTGACACACTTGTATCTGCAGTCTTCACTGTTGGTGCTCCCCGAACCCCCCGAGGAGAGCTGCTCCGCACGCCGGGTTTTGGGGGGCTAGGAGCGCGCGGCCGGGCGCCGAGAGGAGCGGAGGGGAGAGGAGGGAAGGGAAGGGAAGGATGCTGCAGGGAGGATGCTGCGGGTAGCGGAGCCCCTCGTTGCTTAGCGACAGCCTCCCGAGATGGAGGCCGCGATGGAGGCTGCCCTGCACATCCCGCCCGTCCTCCCTGCTGGTGGGCACCGGCGGCTCTCCAGGGGACTGAATTTTTTAGGCGGGTGTCTCTCGCATGGTCACGCTGAGAGCTGGGGTGGGAGCCGCGGGTGCGGGACGTGCTGGTGCCTTGCTCGCGCCACGCTAGCAGCGAGATGCTGCACAGCACGTGTACAGCGCCATCGCCACGTCAGCTCTTCTGTTTCTGGTTATCTACACGAGGAAGCAGATAGCTGGTGGAGATGGCAGCTGTGATGGGGCTTATTAAGAGCTGCGAGACAGAAGCAATCCCAAGAAGCCCTGTTTCCATGTGGGCTCTTCTCCGGTGTCTCTGGTTTCATCTGTTCCCTTCTAACCCTGCTCACACGGACTGGAGTTTCAGCTCCTGCCGGAGGGCCATGCCCACTTGAACAACCGAACGCCGCGTGCTACATCTCTATTTCTTGCCCCGTGATGCGTGCCAGTGACAAGGTGCTGTGAGCAGTAAAGGAGAAGCCAAGTCATACCCTCGGAGCCATGAATCGTGAGATGCACAAGGGCTCTTCACTAATTCGAGTGTGTTAGCAGTGATGGAAGTTGCTGCTCTGTATCGTGTTTGAATTCCCTGTTGCATTTCAAAATTGAGCGCAGGCAGCAAGTGGAAAACTTTGCATGAATGCCCCTTTCTCACGTCTCTGACCGGCAAGGCCTTGTTCCAGGCAGGAAGAAAACAGATCCTGCAAACCAACCAGCCTTTGGGCTCTGTTCTGAGGAACCTGAAATGCTGACAGGTTTCTGTACTGGAGAACTAAGCAGTGAGCACAGGTCAGTTCCCAGGGGCTGAGGAAGGGAAGGTGGTGGCAGAGGCCCTCTTTAGCACCGCTTGGATGGGGAGAAAGAAACAAAGTCCTCTAAACATACTGGAAAGAGAGACAAAACATGCAAAAACGTGCACCCCGTGCTTTGGGTTAGGTGAGAGCAGGAGGAGGAGGTGATGGCACCTCTCTGCGGCATCTTCCTCCGCAGGGGTTATCGCCCCCCAGCTCCGCCTGCCTCAGGCCTTACACGATGTGCTTGGAGAAGAGGAGCACAGTTTCCAAGGACAAGAGGAGCACAGTTCCCTTCTGCACATCCCTTTCCGCAGCTTGCTGCTTTTGCTCCCTCCTGAGCTTTAATTGTCTACCTCCTGGTAGAGTGTTCGCTAGGAACTTCTTCCTCAGTGGCAAGTGAGACCAACCCAGCAGAAGTGCTACTCCTGGGCTCTGGGAGCAGCTCGAATGAATGAATGCACTGATTTGTTTGTTCCTTCTTGTATTGCATGGTGCCAGCTGAGGTACCCAGGAGCTGTCGTGTGTCAGTCTGTAAGCCTGCCTTGCCATTAGCATTGCTCTTGCTCTCTGTTTCTTGCTTCCACGTTCATCTCCCAGAGGAAAATGGGATGGAAATGAGAATGGAATCCGGGTTTCCTTTTTCAAAATAAAATAAACCTTAGGGGCTTCCTATTGAAATGTGATGGGATTGGGCTCCTATCTCTTACCCTTTGAAAATCCCAGCTGGAATTATTTAATGTCAAAGCAAGGAATTTCCCAGTGTGAAATTCGTTGCTGGCTAAGGGTGCGCTGGGGATTAGGGAGGCATCGCTGTGCCAGGGCAGCGCTGCTGTCACCGCGGGACACCTCGCGCACACAAAGGGACGTTGCTGGTCTGGCCTGCTTCAAAGCCGAGGCTTAGGGATGCGGTTCTTCAATTCCCATTGAAGCTGCGTGCTGTGTGACTGACAGCTGGCTTTGGGAATCAACCAGAGTGGGTAACGCTGTGTGCTGCCTGGAATAACGGGGGGCAGGGAAAGAGGTGCGAGCAAACCCCACTTTGCTGGTGTGCTCCTTGGGCAAAGGGGTGCGCCTGCCAGCACCTCCCGGATTTCCTTAAGACCCCTCCGCAGTTGAATGGTGTCGTTCATTACACTGCGTGGTAACAGAGTCAGAGCAGGGCATTACGAGGTAACAATTGCCCAGAGATATAGCAACACAGTCCTTGGGAAAAGTGAAGTTTTGGAGGGTGCCTTTTTGGTTTGAAAGTAGCTGTCTGCATTAAAAACAGGAGCATGTTCAGCCGGTACAGAGGGTAACCACTATGCACTTTTCCCCCTCTGATCAAAGATGGTTATTTTAAGTGGGTGGCAGTGTCTGTGTGTTCGGAGCCTGTAAAGCACTTGAGCAAGCTGCGGGCTGGTGGCTGGCTGAGCACCACGGGTTGCTGTAACCAGGTGCAGCTTTGTCCCCATGCCTGTTAGAAATCAGGGGTTTAGGGGGTGGAGGGGCAGAGAAGAGCAACCTTGACACGTTAAGAGAATAGCCTGTCTGGCCTCTTTTTCTAAACTGTTGATCTCTTTATAAAAAGAGGATTTGCCTTGCTGTTCTAATAAGAGTTGTAAAATAATGTATGTGTAATTAGAACTTAATAATGATTTGTCTGACTGGATCTACAGCATAAGCTGGTTCAAGTGATTGTGTAACCTTTGCATTGTGTTCATTATCTAATGTTGAAATAACAGCTGGAAGTTGAGAGACTGACATGCAGTTTTAAAATTACAGAGCTTGAAATTGCTGCTGTCTGTAAACATATGAAAATCTATTAATGACCTTTGAGCTCTCTGTCTGAAAAATGTTTTATAACACAGAATACATCAAAATTGCCTGCTATATACTGTGTTTCCCCTTTCTCAGCGATTGCCTAGGATATAAATGAATACCTCACTCCTGACACTGATACCAGAATGTTTGGAGCTATTCTCTGAAGCCCTAAGGATATATGGAAACATTTGGTTGCTTATTGTTTGTTCTAGCAAACCAGTTATAGATTAGCTGCTCGCGAGCACGTGGTGTGCTAAGCCACTCGAGGCAGGAGAACATAGCTGCTGGCGAGACTGACAGCTGCAGTCCTCTGTTGCAAAATACATTTCTCCAGTGACATGTTTGAGGAAGAGCAAGGATGACGAGAGAGGCACAGATGCGCTGTCCTGGACTTTTTATTAGTGTCGGTGACATTTAGACGTTTAGCGAGGCATTTCTCTTGTGCCAGAAGTCACCTCACTCCGCGTTTTCCCATTAGGTTGAAGTAATATACTATGGGCAGCTGTTTGTAGAGGTGGCTGCCTTCTACATATTTCTTGTTGTTGGATCATTTATGTTTCTTCTCATTTGTTTCCCAGCCAAAAGAAACTACCAGAGGACTAATTATTTAATACACATGCTAGACCTCATGACAGCTGAACTGCAAATTGTTGCCTACCACTGAGGGCAACTGCAGAGTTGGTAAAAATGCCTCTAGTGTCATAGTGTTTGAACAGGAATTAATTTATCATGCAGCACCAGGGATTCAGGATATGCCTGGTTTTTCTTCTGGAGACTCGCCCCTCCAGGAGAGCTGGCAGGAGTGGATTTGTGAGCGTTCGTCTCCTTTGTGCAGACTGTGTCAAGCTGCTCGGCTGCAGCCAGCCAGCGTCCATGCCTCTGTTCTGCTGAGTCCTTGGGAGCGGTGTGCTTCCTCGGGGGTGGTCACAGAGCACAGGATGGAGGCAGAACCTCAGAACGTCCACAGCTGCTTGCAGACTGGATGCGTTTGAGTCTGTCATCCCGTGGGAGATTTGTCTGGAGCATTTAATTCCTTACGTGCCGCTGCCTTAAGAGCAGTACATTTTTCATGGCTACGTTTTAGAAGTGTGCACTAAAAGCGAGTGGAGACTACACGTGTAGCTGAGTTAGGAATCCCAGAAAATAAATGAAAGCTTTGCGTTTCTTTAGTGTGAATTACTGAAAAAAACAGGCCTGAGATTCTTGAATTCATGACCAACCTACCTAAGGGTAGAGCTACAGTTTCTAAGCCCCAAGCTGTTCGTTCACGTGGTAGCCAGTTCAGTCTTCACGTGGTTGCTAGATACTTTGCACTATGAAGATGAAAACCTCAAACACACAAGTATAGATTGAGGAGACCAATTTAGGCAGCGGCGGTGGTAAATGAGCCGTGAGCCCTGTCCGTCTGCCCACGGTCAGGTTGGTTTAGCTCAGGGAAGCACAACGTCCCCCGCACTGCAGTGTTTGAAATGGTTGTGTTATCTCTTTTTGTTCCTAATTTTAGGGAGCTGATATTTCTAAGTATTCTTGCCCATAGGGACAAATAGGCTGGAGATATCTTTTACTCAACGGTGCCTTCCTGCTTTTTCTGGTAAGTTTAACTGAAAATTGGTGCAGGTAAAACATCCATCTGCTGTACCAGTCCGGGCTGGTAGGACCCTGATGCCTTTTCCTTTGGCAGCTTGGGGCCAGCTGGTGCTGCTGGAGGCTCGGGGTTGTGCTGCCTTCCTGGTAGGGCTGGAAATGAGCGCTGAACCAGCCACATCTGGCTGCAGCAAGGAGCGGCTGCTCAAGTCCTGATTCTGTCACTCAGTGGGAGTGGTTTGACTTCGATAGCAGTGCCTGTTCCCATAATCCGGGCAGAGGGGGGAATTAATTCAGATTAAGTGTTTATATTGTGCTCTTTAAACAAGCTCGCGACTGCTGCCTGTCAGCAGCATGGGCCCCCAGCAGTGCTTCTGAGTATTTGCACCCGAGTGCAATACTCTGAGTATTTTCCCCCAAACGCCAGACCAGGATCGCATGCTGCCACCCCGATTGCTCCCCTCGGGAGGATGCTCTCAGAGGTGACGGCAGGCTGCAGGAGCGGCGCTTCTCGTGCGCTCGGTCTGCAGGAGGCACGCTCTCCCCGGCGATGCCGCTGGAATCAGCTCAAGTAGGTGCTGTCAGATAAGCACAAGCTCTTTTCCAAATCCTTCATACGCTGCGTAAACCGGGCCGGCTGAGCCCACAGTCCTGGCTGAAAGCAGCTTCAGCCTAAATGCACTTTTATCTGCTGCGGAAGCTGGGCAGGTTGGCCTTGCAGAGCATGAACAGCAGTGCCTTTCAGCACTCCTGCAGGCTGTGAAAGCTGGGCAGGCTGGGCTTGCAATATGCCTCATTTCAGCTACCTGAAAATGGTGCCCCAGCTTCCCTTCAATCATTTAAGCTCCCTTGCTCTCTGACACACTTTCCGCTGACAGTAATTCTGTGAGCACTCGTCGGGCATTTACTGCCATCACTAGAGGAAATACTGATGGCTTAAAATGGGATCATTTCCTCTCTGATGGACAGCAAGCACCTGTGGGAGTTTTAATAGCTGTACAGTATGTCTGTTAGCAGGTAGTGGGGAAGATGTGTGCAATTCTCTGCAGTGAGGCACCCACAGGCTCCAAAGAGGAAATTGGAGGAGAAGGAAGAACGCGAAGGCTTGCTGCCTGGTGCAGTTGCAGACTGTGCCTTAAAACAGTAGATTTTGTTTATCTATCTCCCCAGTGGGTGATGGTGAAGAAAGGTTTATACTGAAAACATGGACAGCCATATGTTCACATTCATGCAGATTTCCTTGACCTCTTCCTACAGATGAGGTATTTGCTGTGTGCCTTCCTTCTTCTATTGTTCCCATAAATTGCTGTTAAACACCACTTCCAGAATGGTTCTGCAAGCGGGCAAAGCTTTGTGAACGTATAGTGGCTTGAAATGCATTTAGAAGTAGAATGACATTGACCTTCCTTTCTGTAATTTTTGGCTTGAAGTAACGTTTGTCCAAGGTACCTTATTTGGTACGGTGTCTTCAAGGTCTAGCAGCAAAGGTCTTAATTCCTGCGAGACAATAACAAGTGGTCATTTAGCAGAGTGCCGGCAGATTGCTCTTCAGCTCTTCACAGGTGACAGGAACGCAGCCGCTGGTAATAAATTTGACTGTTTCAATTACACCGAGTTTATTGGTTCATCCGCTTTTATTTTAAAGTTAAATCATGTATCATAAACCTGCAAACCAGTGGCAACTTCAAATGTCTTAACATTTCCAAAGCTGTCTTGTCAGAAAGCCATCTTATTCTTGAGCTAAACACTTGACAGGGTCAGAGCAAATGTGATGCGTTTTAAAAAGCAAGACCCAAACTCATCTGGAATGTGTCAGCTAGGAAGGGAGAATTGCAGTCTAAGGTTAAACAAGCAAGGATTTCATTTGCAATCATTTTAATTGATATTGATTGTGTTGCTTGAATGTAGGGTCAAAGCAAGAGAGTCACTTCAAACCTAGACGTGTTTTTGCTTTAAAAAAAAAAAAAAAAAGCTGCAGTGGCTTTGGCTGAAAGGCTTGGGGCTTGAGTTACATTTTCAGTGAAGCTCGCAGTGGGGGAGAAGAGAGGGTGGGAAAGTAAAACAAACAAGCGTGTGTTATGTTACAGGAAAAGTGAGAGCTTCCCCCTCCGGGAAAGCTGCAGCCTCGCGGCCGGGGTGCCAGCAGCCTGCTGCCCCAGCTGCCGGGCCACGCTTCCAGCCAGCAGCCGTGGGCACGCGCCTGCCTCCTCTGCCCCCCTCGGCGGGGCTTTCTGCCCCAGAGCTTGCCAGGCAGAGCTCTCAGACTCCTCTTCTCCCACCGTTTGTGCCTGCTCCTGCTGCTCTTTCTGTCTCCACCTATTTCCTGCCTTTTTCAGCACAGTTTCAGCACAGAGTTCGGTTTCAGTCATCTTGGTGGTCATACCTGCTAGCCGTCTGCTGGTACAGTTACCATTTTCCCATCCCATATCTCTCCCTGTTTTTTTCTTATTCACTTCATTTCATCTGCCTGTTGGCTATTCCTCTTTTCTTGTGCTAGATCCTGATCTTGGAGTGGTTTCTCCTTCTCTGAAGTTCATTTCTTTCCTGAATCTTTCTCATGTACCTCTCCAGTATTATCTTTCCCTTTAAATTGCTGTCTCTTGTGTCACCTCTATGCAACAAAATGGACGATAGTTTTCTATTAGTAGAGGTATTGTCAGTATCTGTGAAGTACTTTTTCTACTTAGAAGGCACAAGATTATTAAAGCAGCATTTGCTTCTGTGGTGCTGTTGTACAAACTGGGTACCAGGTCAGTAGGAATATTAAAGAAATCAGCACAACCAACCGGCACCAACAAAAACCCTAATTAAAAGTAAATCTGTTCCAGTTGATCTCTGAGCCACGATCTCTCTCTGAACTGTTAAACAAATGTGTTTGACAGCCCTACTGCTAATTGCATGCTGAAGTTAATATAAGGATAGATGGTGCTCAGATCCTCGGGGGCTTTTCCATTGCAGTTTTGCTGAGAGCAGCGGGAGGCAGAAGCAGGGACAAGTGGGGGCACTCTCAGCGACAGCACTTTCCTTGTATTTCCTGTGCGTGAATCCTTCTCCTGTTTGATGTTCAGCGGGATATTTCATGCTCCCCAACTTAAGGAATAAGTGCTGGAATGAACAGCCTGTGAGGTAGCTGTGGAGAGAGTTGGAGGCTGTTTCCCTTCTGGGAAAACAGCCCATATAATCCTTTAAAGTCAGCAGAGGCAGCCTGGCAACAGAGCAGTGTAACCAGTCCTTGGCTGCCCGTGTGAGGCTTGCAGTGTCCGATGGACCTTGGAGACGGGATTGTAACAGACATGGTTTCACACCAGGGCTGCATTTCTAAGTGATGCTTGAGGGCTGAGGGTTGTTATTTTACTAATGGTAGATGTTATTTTTGTCCTCTGCACCCCGCAGCAGCACACTTGAGGTTTTCTTCTAGCTGTGTGGTTTTGTGCTTTTTTTCTCGCTCTTTGTGTTCCTTCTGTCTGAAAGGTATTTACAACCCAAGCCTCCCCCTGCATGCTCTCTGAGATCTCAAATAGCTGTGCAAACTCAGAGGATTAAGGCAGAGCCTGAGCCGGGCTGAGCAAACACGCGGCGATAACTGCAGCCAGCGGGTAGCCGCGGGTGTGAGCTTGCGCCAGGGCCCTCTAGGGCTGGTGGTTATTTCCTGATCAAACAGACGACATGGAGACCACTGCACAGAAATTGCTTGCTGTGGCACTTGAGGGGTGAGAACAATCTCGTTCCGAAGCCAACGGCCGTGCACCCGCATTATTCATAGCTTTATTTGTAAAGCGAGGGCTGCGCACCTCGCGTCTCGCTGGAGATGGCGGCTGCGTGCCGCTGGCAGAAGCAGCTTGGGGGAAGGAGCCTTCATCTGGTGAGGGATGTCACCAGCTCCACTGCGAGCAGAGGTGCAGTTGTACAACTGTAACTAGCCTGGGCCAAAATAGAAGTGAAAAAGCATTTATCAAGATTTTATTGTGGTAAAAATCTGTCACGGAATCTGGTTGACATGTTTGGGTTGCCAGCCCATGCTGAGGCCTTTCTCGGCGCAGGGAGGAGGTTACCACAGTTAGGTTTTCAGCTGGACGTGGTCTTTGATACTTGTACATCCGAATAAACAAATGGGGTGATAGAATCTGCGTGCTTCGTGTGGTGACTGCCAGGAAGGAGGCTCTGGGGAAAGGCCCGATCCTTCCCCTGTGCGCAGGCAGCCAGTTGGAGCCATCTGCTCGCAGTCTGGGGCCCAGACAGACGAGGGGCTGCAGATGGAGAGGCTGTAGCCTGCCCTGGAAGGTGTGAGAGAGATTTTGAAGTGAGGACAGGTAGGAGACAGCCCTAGCAGCAGCAAGTAGTAAGGAGCGAAATGGTTTTGTGGATTTTGGAACGAGATTTGGCAATCTCCTTCCTGGAGCTGAGAACAGGGAGCAGGCCCGCATCCACCAGCCCTCCCTGCCGCAGGGGCATACGGGCTCCGAACGCCGGGGGGGCAGCTCTGCCAGAAAGCCTTGGATGGAGACGGAGTCCTTCTGACCTCGGGCTGTGACCTCAGGCACTGCCTGGGGATCCCCGAGGTTTTATATGATGTGCAAAGGGCGAAACCAGCTGCAGGTCCATGGTTCTCAGGGGAAGGCTCCAGGGGAGCGGTTTGCCACAAGGCCAGACTCACCTGCGGGCTGGACTCGCTGGATTGAAGTTACCGTGCACCAGTCAGTGTTCACCGCAGCAGCATTCTGTGTATTCTGTATGCGCTTACATTTTCCAAAAATTGCCTATGCACAAGCACATCCAAGAATAGTAAGCTCTTGTGCTAAATGAGGTCCCCAACTTGGAGGTCATAAACTTTAGTAAAAGAGCAACTGCTGGAGGGTTGTTTTAGTAGAGTAAATAAAACAAGGAAACAAAGGAGGCAAGAACAGAGCCCCTATTAGTCCCCTCCTGCTCTCTGCCTGAGGCTGCAGAGAGGTCTGTGTTTCACTGCAAAGAAACCAGCCCCTCTGTCACCCTCGGTCAGTAGGCAGCAGCTGAGTTCAGCATCCTGCACTCCCAGAAAAAGCGAAGCCCTGTGAGCGGCATCCTCTGCTGGAGTGGGGAGGAGTGGGACCAGGGAATAATCTCCCTTGTCACAGGGCTGAGAAACTTGGCTTCTTCCCCACGGTGGCCCCAGACGTGCCGCAGAGCCGAGGATGCCTCTCTCCGCCTTCATCCCGTAGGCAAGCAGCAGCCTTGGCTACCCGAGCCTGGGTCTTAATGCAGGGCTGCCTGGGAAGTGCTTGAGATTCTTGAACGCAAGTGGTGTTGCGAGTGAATGTGTTATTTGCTTGGCGGCGATCCAGTTAGGAGTGTACTCCCTGAATTAATTTTGCTAGTAGCTCAGTGATGAGGCAACCTTAAATCTCAAAACAAAATGGGGATAAAAAGCCAAATTTCGAAGTATGGAATTTCATTTCCAGTTTCAGTAAGGGGAAAAATGCAGCTTTCTTGACTAGTTCTGAGGGAAAGTGAGTCTTACAAAACCTGCAGTGAGTGTGCTGTGGGTGGTACTGAGGGAGAACTCCCTGAGGCATGCAGAGGAGTTCAATCCCCATGCGAAGCCAGCTGGAATTAAAACCTAAACTGCCGTTTACTGCCTTTGAGAGCAGCTTCAGAAGTGAACATGACAGGTGGGCCAGGACTGCCTGACTTTCTGGTGCTTTCGGGTGGGGACATTGACTTACCACTGCCTCCTTTCTCCCTCAGCGGGGCCCGTGCTGCTCTGTGCAGCATCTTCCCTGCGTCCGCCGTCACGTTGCAGCTGCAGCTGGCTTTATGAAGAAGTGCACGTTTTTGGTGACTTCTGTTTCTAATGTTTTGCTGAGTATCAGTTAGCAGATGTCATTTCCATTGCGCTAGTTTCTGATTAGTTACTAAAGCTTAGCATTTTGATTTCTATCTCAGCAGCTTCTCAGCAAATAGGACAGTGTGACCTTCTTTTAGTGGCATCTCAGACTGCTGCTGTAGAGTGTTATCTTAAAACTAAAAACCAAAGCGAGCAACTACATGCTAATTGGTATTCTTCATTTCATCATTCACAGTGAATAATGCCAGACAATCATTTTTTTGCTCTTTCGCTAGTTACGGATTTGGCAAGCTGAGCTGTATTCTGTTGTTCTGCGCCTCTGAGACAGTGCTACTTAATTTAATTTGGGGGTGGGAAGTGGTATCTCTCTGTTTTGTTTCTGTTGTTGTTGTTGTTTCCAACTTGCTGTGTATATGTGTGCTTTAAGAGGAGCTTGCCAGCCTCTCAGAGGACCCCTGCCTGAGGTCTGTAGGGATTGTCTGGCTGCTGGATAATTAATTGTCTTTTGGCCTGGGTTGGAATAGGAAACAACTCTATGTAGTTTATCACTGTGACTCAAGTTCCCATGTCTCTGCCGCCCTAAAAGTGTCAGTGCATCATCTTGCTTCCCAAGGAAGGGCAACTTGAAGCGGTGAGTGATTTGGAGTGCAATCAGCATGTTGCATGCTAAGGCAGTCAATTCACTAATTAAACGAGAGGGGGAGGAAGTAATCTAGAGCAATCAGCAGGGCATTTCATCCCAATTCCCAATTTTCTTTTTTTGTTGGGCTTTAGATTTTGAGAGGCTAGAGAGCTAATGATTTCTGTGAGCTCTGTAGCGGTAGCAAAGGTGTGTTTGTTAATATGAGCGGGTTGTGTTGTGTGCTCCGTTCCTGTAGGATACCAATGCTAACGGTGTAATTCAGTCAGGAGGGGGGCGAGACATTTGGAAACATTTCTCGGGCTGAAGCTGACATGTTTTGGCATGGTCAGCATTGCTTTTGAAGGTATTTCCTAATCTGATGCAGTTACCTTGCGTAAAAAATTAATTGGTATGGAGTCTGCAAAGCATTCCAGAAGGCTTAATTTTGACCCTTCAGCAGTTAATAAAAGACATAGTGAAAATCTTAACCAGCTGTAATGAACTCACGTCTTAGTGATTTAGTATATTGTTTCTTAAGCTCTTTTTCTGTACCATGTGTTTAGGGGGAGAGGTCGATAAGTTGTCACTGAGAGTTCGGCTTACAGTTCTCAGAGATGCCAGGGACAGCGATAGTAATTCCCTTCTCTGATCTCACTTCCTCGTGTTAATCGCCGTGACATGACAGACCAGCTTTTAACTTGCGTTTAGATTGTATGTTATAGCTCTGATTCAGGGCAGACACTTAACACTTAGAAGTATTCAACCTCTGTTATGTGTATAGATGGCATTGATCTCGGCTTGCTTACTGAATGCGTGTTAGGCTTTAAAAGTGTGTTTCTCCATATGAACACGCTGTGAAACAGAGACTGTCAGGCCCAAGGGGGGTCTGCTATGCTACTTTCTGAGATCAGAAACAAAACGAAATAAAAACCATCCCTCTTTCAGATGAGCGGAGTTAAATGCTGTTCTTCGGGATGCTGATTTGTTTAGGTGCTATTGACATATGGTTCCTGAATTAATCTGAAGCAAACTCATTTTCATAACCAGTTCCAGCATCTCCGAAATTAATCAAACACATAGCCTGCAGAGTGTTCATCCTAATCTAATCTAAAATTACTGTTTGCGTTCTGTGCGCCTAATTATTCATCTTAAGTCATCTCTGGAAAGAACATGCTGTCTTGTTTGTGTTTTTATTTAATATTTATATTGCTTAATGCTTAAAAGAAGTCATAACGAATTTAAAGGACGTACTATTTTCTTTCTTCTTTGCAGAAGGACATGTCACTAAAGCCTCAGGAGCGGAAGGAGAAATGGGAGAGGCATCCAGGAAAGAAACCTAGAGAATCTGAAAACTGTGTGTCTGCTGAGCCAAGTGAAAATGGCCATAATAATGATGCTGGGAGCTCTGAGAGAGAGGCAGAAAGAGGCAAAGAACGGGTGAAGAAGAAACTCCCTTTGAAGCTAACCAAACAGGTAGGGGAATCATTTCTCACCTGAAATGACTGCATCGTGGCCGTGGAAATCTTGTCCTGTTTGTAGGCTGGGGTTGCTAATGTAAAATGGCTTCTCTGGTACTTCTGGTAACCCAGGTGTGCTGGGTGATGTGGAAAGAAAGGAGCAGATCTCCTTTGTATCCTGCAGGTTTGAGAAAGTGTAGTAATTCACACTATAGGTTTGTGGCTCCTAGGCAGATTGTAGCCTTCTTTGGAGAAAACCTGCTTGTTAATGTGCTCGTGGAAGTTGCAAGTGTGAATGTGTCCATCTCATGAATTAAGTTCGTGTGCCCCCAAAGAAGTATCCTGGGAAGGAGGGAATATTCAAGTACTGCAGACGTTGGAAGTCAGTTTAGTGTAAGTTGTGATTTCGGGAGTCTTTTCTCTGTGCCCTTCGAAACGTGATAGAGCATGAATTCAGTAAGAGTTGTGGTGCCGGAGGGGGCGGTTGTACAGACTCCCATCTTAACCACAGTGTGTGCAGAGCCAGGGAGGTGACAAAGGAGAGGCACGATGGTTGGCAGGCTGTTTATCACTTATTGCTGCTCAGCATGGAGGTTTGCTGGTGACTCAGTGCTCATTCATCAGTTGGAAATCCACCTGGCACAGCAGCCTGTATCTATGAACACTTTTCCAGTTGTCCATTAGCACGGTGCCAAATGGCAGCCAGTGGGAAGATCAGTGTACTTGACCCTCCAGCATTCGTTCCAAGCTGAAAAGTATACTGCAATGAAAAGCTATCTTGAATTCTTTGTGGTGCAGAAAAAAAGCTGTTTAACCCAAGTGCCCCTTCTGCTTTGTGAAATCGTTTCTCTCTGTGTCTCTGTCTTCAACAGGAGATTGAATTCACCATTTTTTGGAAGTGTTTTTTCAAAGACTTCCAATATTTTTGGACTTGCAAGGATCAATAAGGTCATCTAACTTGGCCTCCTGTGTAATTTCTCCACCATACACAACCATTTGTGATTAAATTCTAGGATATTCATTCAAAAGGGCTCACCATGTTTTGCTTTAGAAGGTCTGTTGGTCAGCTCTTGGCCCTGTTCTTCGAGTGGCTGATTGTTATCATTAAAGAATTAGAAACAGTCCCATTTTCTTCATTTTGATTTAAAGAAAAATAGTGGGAATTAATCACTACAAATAACGTCTGTGCAATTGTTACTACTTCTCTGCCTGTAAACGTTTAGGTAGCAAATCATGTAACTGTGCGCTTCTAGTAAAATATTTGCTGTGTTTGTTTTCCTTTTAGCTCCCCAAAGTGATACCAAATGTTTTGTTTTTAGAAAAGATGTCAGTGTATATAGAGCTAAAGCATATCAAATTTCTTGTTTGCTTCTTCTAGTAGTCAAGTGATTGGGTTTCAGTTCCCCCCTCTGGTTACAGGTGTAATGTGTTTGTGCACAAATAAGCAGTCTGTGCAAATTAAAATATCTCTTTATTACGGGTAAATAGATGCATACTTTAGTTTCAGTGAAAGCTTGAGCAACTGGGGCCCTCTCTTGACATCAGAATCCACAAATGGTGGATTATTTCACCAGAAGGCCCTCGCTCTGATAGAAATATTTAGAAGCAATATTGCTTTATGGTGTTCCTAGGTGCTAGGATTGTGACACTGCACTCCATCAGTTCCTCTGACTTCTGCCTCTGTGAAGCAGTTGTTGTGTCAATTTTTTTTATTTACCTGAAAAAGCCCAAACATCAATCCAGCACCCCCTTGTGAAGTATACATGAGGCTGTCTCACCTTGCAGTGCTGGTTCATGGAGTAACCCTACAAATGCTCATGTTGATGCAGCTGAGCCGTACGGTGCGGGTGTGGGAACACGGAGCTCCACAGGAGGTCATTAGCCCTCAATTGCCTTCAAAATTTCTGTGACATGAAAGCTTGGCTTCAGTAAATACTGTCTTTCTAAGGGTTAGAGAGTTGTTCCTTCCAGTCTAAACTTAAACTGCAAGGAGTTTGGTGCGTTTCAGGTTTTTGCTGTGGGTATGTCAGGTCAGGGTCTTCCTGGAGCCAGGGTGAGCTGGCTCCTCAGCCTGCTGCATGGGAGGAAAAGGCTGTTAATATTGACATTTTCTACATGAAATATAAAAGTGAATTTCAGTAGTTGTGGCCAGTAGGGATTTCCTGACACTTCCCTACAAACCCTTGGGACAGCAGGGTTGGGTACACAGGCCAAATTCCAGTTTCTGTAATTATATTCTACAGCCTCAGTTTACCAAGCATTTGGATTCCTTGTATTTCTGCACTGAAAAATGAGAACGTTGCTGTGTGTTTCTTCTGGCTAGTGTTTGGCTGCCTTTGGTGATTAGACAGGATATTTGCTGCCACATTCATGAAACTCTGAACTCAATTTCTTTCCCCCATTGTTTAATTTCCCCCCCCCCAATGATATAAGTAACAAACTCCAAAAAGGACGAGGAGCTTGCACAAAGAGTATAAAATAAAACCTGTGATGACTCACTCATTAATATACCGCACCTTTTCAAACAAGTCACACTTAGAATTCTATCTTTTATTGAAAAGGGAGCTTTTGAAATACCTTGTATTATCCTAGCTGATATAGTTGTGAAAGCCATACAAGTTTTCAGGCCTGTAAGGTTGATGAAAGCAGCAAAATCCAAGGTGGATAAACAAAGCTATTCTTAGTTCAACCTAATTATGCAAATGATATAAGCAACCTAAATATTTTTTTTAATAACCACAAACTTCACACCTAGAATTCTGGTGTTTCCTGCCAAACTGTCTAGACAAATTGGCTGTAATATTAAGTTCCCTGGAATTTGGGGGAATTTTTGCATCTCAGGGTTATTAAACATAGGTTTATACCTAATTTGGAAAGCTTACTGTAATTAATGCTAATTATATTGAGACATTGCTTAGAAATTGCTGATCAATTTGCAGCTTTCCTTATACTCTCATCCCTTCTCTTCACAATGCTACTGAATTGTCATCTTTCCTGAGCAGCCTCCTCTAATAAATCAAATTGGGCATTATAATTATGGCATTCTGCTAAGCCTTGTACAGAGGTGCAAAGTGGTAAGCTGCTTTGAGTGCCAGGTTGTCTGCTTTGTTTAGAAAATTAGATTAACGCTTCGCTCCTTTTGACAAAACATCCAGTTTCCTGTGTGCTCCTGAACTTGCTCCCGAGGTTCTCGTGTACCTCGGGGTGTGGGCAGAGGGTTGTGGGATTTAACCTGCCCTCCCCAGCCTGTTACTGCAACCGTGCATAAAAATCCTTCAAGCACATTAATTCCCTGCTGTAGCCAAGCAGGGGGAACAAAGGGCGTTTCATGTAGGTGTGGGTCCTTTGGCCAAGACGTGTCAGGATCTGGGGCTGTTCTCCGCGTGTGTGCTGGAGAAGGTGCTGACTTGGAACTGCTGCTCTCGGATAGGAAGCACCAAAACCACTCGCAGTCATCAGGTGTGTGTCAAGAAACAAGAAAGCGTTTAAAGAAGTGACATTTTAGAATGGCCAGATGCCTGTGGTAGCACTGCCCTGTTTGAAAGCGTGTTGCCTCCACCCTGCGAATGTTTGTGGGTGATTGCTTTTCTTAAAAGCCACGTCCGAGTGCAACCCAGTTGGCTGTGGAAGGGAGCCCCGCTGCAGCTGCAGGGGAGAGGAGCCCGCTGCCTGTCCGAGGGGTTCCTCTGTGGTTGGGTGGGTAATTCGTGTGGATGAGGTAAGGGCTGGGAGGTGGGGGCCTCGCGGTTCCAGCTGTGCCTCCTCGTGCTGTCTGCATCATTCTTGTAGTTCTCCGAGTCCCCCTTTGAGCTTTACATCTGCTTTGAGCTTTACATCTGCCTTTCATCTAGCTGAGCTCTTTGCTGCCTTTGGTTTTGAGTTACCTTTTGGAGTTGCTGATGCTGCTGAACGGACTGGGTCGCCCTGCCTGTCGGGTGACCTCCTTTTTCCCCCAGCCTTCAGGACCCGCTGCTGCCCTGCGTGGTGGCTGGAAGTGGACTGGCCTCCTTCTGAAGAGCTGGTGCTAGTGGAAGGAGTTGCTGATGCTTCAAGTTAGCTTAACCTCAGCTCTGTGGTTAGTCAGCTCAGGAGCCTCGTAGCGTACTGAATGTGATTAGATGTTAAATGTGGTTTAATAGCACTCTGTGCTGCAAATAGTCATATGTCATGAAGATGACTGTCTTACACCTCCTTCTTCCTTTTCTCACCCACTGTTTAGGTCACCCAAGATGAGGAAGAGTCTCAGAGAAGCAGATGAGAACAGGGTGCTGTAGCACGTATTTAGTGCTCATAAATAGCGTGCTGGGTTTGGAGCATGGGAGGAAAGGGCAAGACAGCTAATGCTGTCATCTTGCTCTGGAGGTGTGACATCTCTGTGACTTCAGAAGAGCTTCCTAGGGGTGGGAAAGCGGAGCTAATTCCTGTGTCTCATTCACTCCCAGCCTTTGTCAGGCTGCTGAGCGTTGCTGATGATTAATGTATGTTGTTGCTGGGGCTCTTGCTGGACTGGAACTACTAAATTACATTAACATGTTTGATTACCTATTCATGTGATTTCTCCGTGGTGCTCTTCAGCTTGTTACCCAACATTCACTGGAGAATATACACCCCCAGAACACCACCGCTCGGGGTTACTTCTGAGCTGAGCTGAAGGTGATACATGCCAAATCATTTTCCATCCAGGATGGATGTTTCTGCTGATGTCCAGGTGAAAACCAAGAGCTTGCCTTCAAACCAGTTACATGTCCGTGGCTCCGTTCTGTGTGGTGGTACTGACAGGCTATGGGACTCTTCCCAGGATAGAGAGAAACAGTCGAGAACCGTGTCTGGCTGCTGGGATACCTGACCTGGCATAATTCCTTCAGCATCACGCTGCTCGTGCTGACGGGTGGGCAGTAGGAACACGTAGCTGTTTGGTTTTTATTTGCTTTTTTTTTTTTCAGATAATGATAAACGGCAATGCTGAAACTTGGATGAGTTTTTGAAGCCACTGGTGGGCTGGAGGCAGTGTTTGCTTAGTGACGTGGGAGATGAGGGGCTGAAATAGGCGTTTTTCAGCTGAGGCTCAGCACCCACATAGGAGAATGAGTCCAGAAGCAAAACCCTGGAGTCTTTGTAGGCCAGGGGAGGGCGGTGGATACTCCTGGCCTTCTGTCTCACTGTAGCACTTGGAAGCTGAATTGCACCTACTAGGGCCTGAATATAATAATATCTTATTGTTACTTTAAATATCTCAGGCTATTAAAAGCAAGTGAGTGCTAGAGAGCTAAAAAAAAAAAAAAAGAAAAGAAAAAAAGGTGCCTTTAATGTGGGTTTTGGGGATTGGTTTGCTTTGTGCTTTTCTGGTGTTTGCATTTCACTGCTTTTGAATGCTGAAATTATACAAGCCAGTTTCTTTTTGTTTCTAATTGAGGTTACCGTTTCTGTTAGCAGATACTGTTACTTAAATGGTCTTTGAACCTAAACAAGGGAGCAAAAGGGGGAACAAAAATGTCCATTTTCTTTTAATCAGGAAAACATTGCTTCACGCATTGCTTCAGAACAGGATCCATTTCTACCTCTGTAAGTACAAGCACGTACAATTTGGACATACCAGCTCTGTACCAATGAGTTTAAGCAAGCACTCACGATTGCTGGCAGAGTTGGGCTGGCGCTCGCTGTCTGCTTGGGGTCAGTTCTGGGGTGCAGCGCGGTGTGCTGCTCCAGGTCATCATGGCACTTCCCGCAGCGTGCTGGCCTGCAGCGTGTGAGCAGCCCGGCTGGCTGCAGAGCTCCTCGCCAGGCTGCAGTGCCGGGGGGCTGCCCCGGGGGGTCGGGGAGCTCCTTGTTTCCGTCTGAGCACGGGGCAGGCACAGATGGCCTTCCCCTGCTCTCCTGCGCTAATCTGCAGGCACGGAGACTTCACAGCTGCCTGGGAAACCACTGGGGAGTAACGGTGCAAGCACTGAAATGGGCAATACAGTATTTAGTCATTAGGTTTGCTAATCCAAGGCCTAAAATCAGCCTCATTTCCATCAATAGCAATCTGTTTGCACTGTCAGGAACTAATTTAAAAATCTGCTCTAAGTCCTGGTTAGGCACTTGGTATTCTGTTTTCTGCATCAAAGTACAAGGGAAGCAGTGGGCATAGCACAGCAGCGGCAGGAGGAGGAAAAATCCTTTGTAAATAAATAGTGGGTGTTTATATCCCAAATGAAACCCTGCTATTACAAAGGAGTGCTGTTGTTTTTACTAAATTCATCCAAGAATTTGCAGAGATTCTTCAAGTCACTGCAGAGCCCACTTTGCGAAAGGAGAACTTTGTGGTGTGCTTTGTTTGCTCGGTGGCCCTTCAAAGTGCTGTACGAGCCATAGGCATTTTAGTGTGGTGTTACAGCTGTGGCACAGGTAACTTCAGTCATCACTGGGTTGTCCCCATTCTTTGAGATGTAGCACGGCTTCCTTAACAGATGTCTAACGCACTGTGCTTCGGGGTGAGTCGTGCAAAACAGTGCCATAAAACCCCTGGGAACTGCAGCAGGGGAAGGCCTGTGCTTAAGCTGGAAAATGTATTTCAAAACCCTGCGCAGTTCTGGTAATGAAACATAAATTGTGGAGACAATGTTTGTTAGAACTGGGGGTGGGGGAGGTGCAACCCAACTGGTTTTTAGAACAAAACCAAAGCATGAAGCAGAAGCACATGCTGGATTTCATTACACTGCAGTTGCTGCTTTCTGAACAGTGATGTTGAAGCAAGTTGGGGCTGCTGCAAGCATTGTAGTGAGGGGAACGTGGCTTTCTGTTACCCCAGTGCTGCAGCAAAATGCTTGTTCACTCGTCTGGACCAGCAGGTGCCCGTTTGCAGCTGTCCCTCCCTTCGCAACCCCGTTGCTCCACGTGCCCGTTTGTTGGACTCTGCAAGTCCTCCTGGAGGGGCTCAGTGCCCGCGAGCACGCTTGGCAGTGGGTTGTGCCCAGGCTGCTGTGTTGTTTGTCCCTGCTCATGCTCTTCTCCAAAATTCCCCTGCCTGTCCCCGTTCACCTCTACCACTGAGCGACATTTGGGCGGCAGCAATGTGTTCATGCCTCCAGATGGCTGCTGGCGCTTTTCACATGTGTTGGAGCTGGTCTGGAGAGCGCAGTGATTAACGCGCTGATGCTGCCAGCACCGCCGCTCCGTTCGGGCTCCTGACGCCACCTCTAGCGGAGCCAAAGCGCGGCGGCTCGGGGTGCCTGCCATCTGCACGTCAGTTCCCATCCGAGGAGGTCGATAACTGCAGCCGTGGTGGCGCGTGGCCTGGCGGAGCTCAGCCGTGTAGAGCCTGCAGGGGCATCTCCTGAGCCCTGCGTTCTGCAGGGAGCTGCGCGGAGCACTTCTCTGCTCCCAGGGCTCGCCCCAGCCCCGCAGGGGAGAGCTGACCTGATATTCCTGGTGCTTTCGGAGCTGAAGGACAGGAAGTTCAAGTGACAGGAAAATGGTGAAGCGTGCTGCTACGGTGCAAGAAAGTTATGTTGTAGGCATGTGGAGAATGAAAGTGGTTGTAACTCTGTGCTGAAACGCTTGCAGGCCACCTTTACCTTCTCTGTCTACAGCTGGAGGACTGATGAGGACCTCAGATAGGCCACGCGTGCTTAAATACAGCCTCAGCCTCAGAATAAGGGAAAATAAAGCAATCCTCTCTTCTCGCTGATGTTCTCTAAGTAGCTGTGAGTGGGTAGCGTTACAGTGGCTCCTTTTGAAAGGAGGAAATAAAAGGGAAATTTCATCGCTAACAACTTGTCAGACTATGTAAAAGGTTGGTGGTGGTCATTGGTTACGTTGTTATAAAAGAAGAGCTAAATGGTTTGTAATTTAGAGAAGGGGATTTAATTACACCAAGTAATTTACAGGAAGCTATAACCACTTGTATCTTTTTCTCTGAGTGTAATTGGCTGACACAATGCACAATGTCCTCTTTCTGTATCCTCTCTTCTCATTTTTGGGAGGTTTTATTTGTGTCTGCTATTGGAGAAGAGAGGAGCCGCTCTGAGAGCACTGCTGGTGGATCTCGTGGCTTGAGCAAACAGAAAGGAGCACAGCAACAGGGCTGTTCGAGAGGAGCTCTTTCTCTGGCTAGTGCTGGTGTGTGTGCTGTTTGAAGAAATTCTGAGCTTTGGATGGAGGCTGGAGGTTTTTCTTGATAATTTTGTGGTGGTGGGGTAGGGCACGGTCCAGGTGTCCTGTGAGCTGGGCAGGGCCCTTTCCCCAGGCCTCAGGTAGTTGCTGCAGAACAGGCGAGGACCTAGAAGCAGCTGAAGCAACCGTGGCTTCTGCTCATGTTGTTTTTCTGGTTTGGGCATGAACTGTCTGAAGAGTTACTCAATCTTGACGTAACCACTGGCTGCCTAACTTTGTGCTCGCTGAAGAGCTTGGCATCTGTTATTTAATTGTAGCCTCTGGTCTAGGGCTTGCACCACAGGTCTGCAGTAAAATGCATGTCTCCGAATGGCAGCAGGTAGGGTTCCTTGGTCCCTCAACTTCGACTTGGTTCCTGGACTGATCATCCTGTGGTTTTTGGGAGACGCTCTATAATACATGTATTGTCGTGAGTGAGAACCAAGCATAGACGAAGTATTCTTCCTCTAATGTGCTTATAACCATAAACTACCTGTCCTGCTCCAGTCTAAACCTAAGGAACAAATAGGAAAATGGTACCCTAATATTATTGATGGTGGAGGCAGAATTACATGTCTTTTAAATGGGATACTGTTACTTCAAATGCACAGAACTTGTCGTTGGGCACTGCTGTCCATGGATCTCCATTCCTGCAAAAGGTGGCTGGCAGCAGTGCGTCAGGAGCGGCAGCAGAACGGCTTTGGCAATTGTTGGACTTTGCCTGAAGTCATTTCATGGCGCTGGTCCAGCTCTCTTGGCTTTCCTTGTGGAAGCGTATCAAAGATGACGCTGTTTTCCACCTCGCAGTTGCTCCTGCCTCAGACTGCAGCCCCGGGCAGTGTTACCACATCCCTCAGCCTCTCTTTGCCGTGCGGATTCTTAAGGGAGCAGATTTTCATACTGCTGCCTGATGGGTGGTTTATGTGAGCTGCTGAGAATGCACGCAGCTTGAGTAAGTGTGTCTTTGGTTTCAAGACATCTCCTAGGTAAAATAAGCACTTTTTTTTTTTCCTTTATGCGTTCAAGCAGTTAGCTATTCAGGTGACTGCCATTGCACTGTTTATTTGGCAAAGCCAGTATATGAAACCCACAGTATTTTCTCCACTATTTTGTCTAAAAAGATGAATTAAATAAAGCCAGCAGAGGTTTGTGGTAGATTTAAAACTCTTCCAAGGTTACTGCTTGAGGAACTCGTAAGAAGCAGATATGTACGTATTTTGTTAATTCAAGAATTGAAATATGCCATGCCTGTATGTAGGTTTTTTCAGGAATTAGCATTGTAAATTTATTCTCAATTTCTTCTGAAGTTGAGCCTTGAAGTTAATTTATTTCAAAAAAGAATAAAAACTCCTAGCAAGGAGAATTTCAACTTTTAAATATAAGAATTAGACACAAACTTTTATTATTGCTATATGCAAAAGCTTTTTTTTTTTTTTTTTCTCTCTCGTAACTTCCTCTCAGTTTTGTTTCTTTGCAGTTGGAGCTGTTCAGGTTACCAAGCAAAATATTACTTGGGATTTTGAAACTCAGTGTTTAAAGTCAATTATGTAAATACATGCAGGTTATTTAATTTAAAAACAAATCTTTCAGCTTCACCTTTCCTTCCACATTTCACTTTTGCCTGGTTAAAAGCTTTGATTTATGCACTAGGGAAAGGTGCACAGGCTCGGTTCTTCCTTCAGCTGCTGCAAATCCAGTGCGAGTTAAAGCTGAGGAGTAGTAACAGGTTTCGTTTTGCACTGTTTCCTCTTACGGCACTTCTTGACTCATTGTCACAGAATAGTAAGAACAAGGGAAAAACCTTTTCCAGGGAAACCTTAACCACTGGAATAATATTGCTAAAAGAATCCAGGGACAAAGTAATGGATCAAGTTGTGGATGCTGTCCAGCACAGCTAGAATAACAGCGTGCTGATGAATAGCCTTCCAGTGTTGTAATATTGCAGGCTCTTGGAAGGTGGTGCTGGAGCTCATAAAGTTGTCTTTCTGCTGGTTCTCAAAACTTCTGAGTGGCTGTAGGGCAATCTTTTGTAATTTAACATGACGTTTATTGGCTGTAGTGTCAGTCATAGGTATCGTTTTGGAGTTAGTCTCTCAGTCGTTTAATGTGGAAGATGGAGATGGTTCAGCTGGTCAGGTAGGTCTGCTGTGGAGTACATCTGCAGTTTTAGTTAGGGGGAGAAAAGTATTTTCCAGTTAGTTTTCAGCTGATATGGAGCAACTTCAGTGTGTAACTTCAGTTGATGCGAAGGAACGCAGCCATATTACAAGTGTTGCCTGAATTGAGATTTTTTAACTTGTTCCTCATTTGTGCGTCTGTTATTTTTCTTCCAGGTGCATGCTGCCAAAACCAGTAATATAAAAATAAAGTTATTCTTTGCTTACCGCATAGGAAATAATCTGTACAGGAAAGAACAAAGCCTGTATCCACAAAACCTGCACCCCATTCTTAAAAGGCAAATTCAGCATTTCCCCAGCACACGTCCCCACTCTCCAGTGAGCAGTATGACCCACACCGTTACTGGGGGACGTGGTGGGATGGCTGCATGCCATTTTACATTGCTTCCGCATTTTCATCTCTTGCTTTCCTTGTGACTGGCTCATTTTGTTCATAAAGCAGCTCGTAATTGAGTGTTTGACAAAGAAGTGTTTACAAGCAGTGTTTCTTGTGCGTAACTGCCTAGCTGAGGGGAATAACAATTTGGGTCTGAATTTCAGCCCTCCTTTGTCACTGTCGTATCATCATCGGTGGCGGTGCTGTCTGTGCGTAAAGGGAAAGACAGATTAAAATTGTTTCAGGGTATGTCACAGGAGCAGGGAGCACATGCTCTGTGAAGCATGTTGCGACTTTCTGGTGGCCCATGCTCATCCCTTGTTCTTGTGTTGGTTTTGGATACCACCCAGGTGTGTGCTAAATTAAACTTCTGGGGTTTTAGAGTAGAGTTTGCTCATTCAGATGGAGCTTTGTTCCAGCCATAGGAAATGTAAAGATTGGAGCTTTGTCAGGTTTTAAGCCTTCTCTCGCCACTGTGTAGAGTAAGATGCTCTAGGCTCTAGCTGTCCTAATCTGGGAATGTGGCTGGAGTTCAGGCCCCATGAGTTGAAACCTGCAGTACAGACGGCCTGTGTTATCAAAATAAAAGTCTTAGTTAGCTATCGCTCGGAAAGAAAAGGACTGTAGGATCAAGCTTTTGAGTTCAGGCAGCGTGTGGGTGTTGCAACTGTCTGTGCCAAAACCCTCCTGCAAATTATGCCAACTGGGCAGGGTGTGGAGGGAACAGAAGCAATGAAGTTATGCATGAGTAAGGAACAGCTCAGTCTTTATTTAGACCCATTATAGGTCATTTGCAAAGGCTACTCTTTCTTCTGGAGGGGAATCTTTTAAAGGGGCTGCTCATTCTGTGTTTGCAGGAATTACCATGTTTAATCAGAAGTGATGGGAATTGGTGCGCAGCAAATAAGCAGAGACAATCCCGAGAGTCGTCTTGTAATAGCTGGAGGCACGCGGAGCTGCGGGGCTTTGCAGGGCCGTTCCCATTAACAGCAGCGCGAGCCTGTGACTAAACCCGCACGTAGGGCTGCGAGTAAATCACAACATATGAAACAAAAGTCATGCAGTCAGGCGTGAGTAAGACTGGTACTCAACCACTTTGGCCAATGGATTAACTCCTTCCCTGCTGTCTGAGCGCAAACAGGATGCGATTTCTGTAGTAAGGCGGCTAGTGCCAAGGCTGCTTTTCTCAGTACAGTCATTACTTAATGGTAGACACTGATCTGTTGAGCAGAACTAGATAATCAGTCAGAGCTTTACTGACAAGCTAGGGGTAGGTTAACGTGATGGCTGAACTGGTTAGAGCATCTCTGAATTGGTGTTACTGCTTATCAGAGTCCTTTGACCCTAGCAATGTGCTGAACGGTTAAATCCTTATTTAAAAAACGCCACGCAACAACCACATCCAGAGTATCTTTTATTTGTCCTCACACAAAATAGCTTTGCAGGTGTTTTGTTAAGATGTCTTCACAATTCCCTTAGCCTTGCTCTGAATCATCCTCATGCAGTGAGTAGTTTGGTAAACAGACGGTGTGTTTTTCTCTGCATGTACAGACGCTGGTCTCTTACACTTAGTCCTTTGCTGCTAGATGTTCTCTCCCTCTTTACCTGACTTGTCAAGAGCAGAGGGAGAAGAAAAAAGTCTTTGTGGCTTTTTTTTTTTCCTTACCTTCCAGTGAAGCAAAGGAATAAAGGGATTCAAACTCTTCCCCTTACCCCCCCCCGCCACTCTACCCACAGCAGCAGCACCAGGGACCTCTAGTAAATTGATCAAGGGACACGTTTGACCCTAGGGCTGCTTGTTAGAGAACATTGTTACGGGCACGTAATAGCAGATGTAATAAAGAGTCTACATTGTCCCAGAGAAGAAGGGGGGAAAAAAAAAACAACACAACAGTAGGTTGTGTGCTTTATTTGTGCTCTACAGTAGGAACTGAAATGTTGTCTGACAACCTTGGGTCACCTCAAATAGGTGTAAGCCTAAGGCAAAGCCAAAGGCAGAAGAGTTGCAGAATAAGTTGTATGCGATCTTGACAAATAGCTCGTAACTGTTTATTGAAACTGAGAGAATAGGAAAGAATAGGGTTTAAGAAAAGTTATTTCAATTGCAAAATGAAAAAATAAAAGCATAGAAACAGCCATGTGAGTGAGATATGTCAAGTAATAACAGTGATGTAGATCCTGGAGGCTCAACATTTTTGTTCTCCCTGCCTTCAGCTGCAAGGGAAGCATTCATCCATGCTCGGTTTCTGGTCACAGAGAGCTTAGAACAGCAGCTGCTGGGGTTCCCTGAGGGGCATCCCATGGGTGAGGGCTGGATTAGGAGGGTGCCAAAGTGGGAACTCTCAAAGATTTGTGCAAGTCTGATTGGTAAGAGCCACCTATGGAAAAAAAAACATTGCTCTCTACTACTCACAACTTCTAAGCACATACATCCTTACAAGAAACTGCCACGACCATAAGGATTCAAGTAGTTGAGAGCCTAAATCCCAGAGATTTCTTGATATGGTGTCCTCCTCTGTCACTTAAGTATTTACATAAATCCTGGTTACCTGTTTTCTCTTATCTCCATTTCTGTGTTCTTGTGCCTCTCGCTAGAATAAATGTGTTCGTTCTATTTTAATAGATTCAGGCAAATAAAATGTGCAAGCTTTTGCAAGATGTATGCTGTGCTCCATTAATGGGACTCAAAATAGGATTTCTGATCATTTGAGAGGTTTCCTTGTGTGGTATCACTGAAGGGTTATTTATTTGTTTTGGCAGACTGTCTTTAACTTGCATTGGTAATGACAGGAATTTCTACAGCTTCAGCTGTACTCATTTGCAGAATGTGGAAAACTGGGACTGTTTTGTACTTATTCAGCAGCCCGTGTGACTTGCATTGATCAGATATTTCCTGTAGTTTAAGGACCTACTGAGATGTATCTGCTAAAACAGCATAGTGTGAGAATATTTATTAGTCCTTGTGTGGAACAAAGGCTGTTAGTACAGCTACGCGGTTGAGAGCCCTTAGTCCACAGAACCACAGGATGTCCTGCGTTGGAGCAGCCCCACAAGGATCACCGAGTCCCGCTCCTGGCTCCACACAGAAGCACACAAAACCCAGACCCTGCATCTCAGGGTGGTGTCCAAACACTCCTTGAACTCCGACACTCTTGAGGCCGTGACCACGTCCCTGAGGAGCCTGTCCCAGTGCCCGACCCCCCTCTGGGTGCAGAACCTTTCCCTAACCCCCAGCCTGACCCTCCCCTGTCCCAGCTCCATGCCGTCCCCTCGGGTCCTGTCGCTGTCCCCAGAGAGCAGAGCTCAGCGCCTGCCCCTCCGCTCCCTGTGAGGGAGCTGCAGGCCGCCATGAGGCCTCCCCTCGGCCTGCTCTGTGTGGGCTGAGCAAACCAAGGGACCTCAGCTGCTCCTCACACGTCTTGTCCTCCAGACCCTTCAGCATCTTTGTAGCCCTGCTTTGGGCACTTCCTAATATTTCTATGTCCTTTTGTTACTGTGGTGCCCAGAACTGCACACAGCACTCAAGGCGAGGCCACACCAGCACAGTTAATTCCTGCTAAGTATTAATAATAGCTTATTCTGACGCAATTAGGATTTAATCAATAAAAGTTCATCTTTTCCTTCTAGCTGCCTCAGAATTTAGCTTCTTCCAATGCTAAACTACATATGTTAAAGTAAAACTCCAAACACGTGATAGGATCTTTTCACTAGAGGATACTGGCTTTCACCTGGTAGCACTCCATAAGGAAATAACTTCTACATGATAATTTTATCTCTGAGCTGAATAGGAGTCTTGATCTCTAGCAGATGGGAGTATCTGAGGTGTTTGCTTTTTTCTTCCTGTTTCCAGATATTGCACACATTTGATATTGAGCCCTTTTTCTTACTTCTCAAATACTAATGCAGTCCAGGAGGGGAAGTTAGGTTGTATTCCTGTTAACAGTGCTAATTAGTGGAGTTGTTGAGGCTAAATGATTTATGCTACCAAGTTCAGCCACTAGATTGTTGGGCAGCTGGGCTAAATCACTTAGCCATCCTTTGTCTGGCTGCTTATCTGTAACATGGAGATAATAATTTTTTACTTCCTTCATAAAACACTAGGTATATACAGAAGTAGGGGGTATTATGATTATTTTATTATCATACAGGAAAATACAAGGGATTTTTTTTTTTTTAATCTCAAAGAGGAAGGGAGGAGCTCATTGCTGCTGAGTCTTGCTAGCAAGATTTGAGGGACTGGTCTTAAGTTGCAAAACACTGTACAGAGACTTGCCTGAATTTGGAGCCAGGATTGCCACGTTAGCCCCGTGCTGACCCAAAGCACAGCGAGCTAGTTCAGATGGAAGGCGTCAGGGAAGTCACTATATCCATGCTTGTATTTCTGCATCATGCCATGTAATTTTTACACATCAGATGCCCAGGGTGGGTGCCAGGTTCAGTTTCCAAGAGCTTGCTTAGAGGTGCTGAGCACCCGACAATAATTCAGGCTACTGAGAGCCTTGCAGAAAGCTCTGGCACTTGCTGGGGATGATCTAAAGCTGGTATTAGTCATCCTGCATGTTTGGGGACTAGGTGTGAAGACTGAGGGCGTTTCTGCAGTTCAAACCTAGGGAAGGATCTCAATAGCAAACTCACTGGGCCAATTTTCTAGCCTAAGCTTTTTCATAATTATAAACCCTCCGAAGGTCTTCTAGGGTGAAGAGCTGATTAGAAATACTGAGTGTATAATTTTGTGGCTTTCTGTCTTTAGTAACTGGCTTCTCAGGAAGCTTTAGGAAGGAGTAGATCCACTTATGAATGCCTGTGAAAGGGCTCAGGTATCTGTTACTCTGAAATAGAGCCGCTTGGTTATGCAGCTTAGCCTGTGAGACATACGTAACGCTGATTGCAGTGGACTAAAAAGGGCTGTCAGAGCCCTGGCTTGCCAAGAAAAACATTTTATTTATTTATTTATTTATTTATTTATTTGCAATTCAATATGAATTCATCTCTTTTATTCTTCCCAGCAGTGGGATTTGTTTATGTAGTGCCCTTAACTCAGAGACCCAGGCCTTCACCTCCAGCGTGGTCTTCTGATATTCCCTGGAGCGAATGCCGTGGGGACCTTGGCTTTCCCCTGCCTGACCTTGGGTGGAAAGAGGCAAGAGGAGCTGTTAATGTCCAGCTAGGTGTGAGAGTGATAGATCCCTGCTTAATGGGGTCTCACATCCAGAAGATTTTCTTTATCAGAAGGCGGGAGGGGAACAGCAGCTGCCAGTGAGTGGTGCTGGCACACCCAGCCTTGTTGGGTTGCATTCTGTTTTCTGAAGCTAACTGGAGAATATTCCAAATTCCTAAAATTCTGTCTGCCCAGCAAAATAAGAGGGAAGTGTAGCATTAATAGCCATGTGAATGGTTGCTTAATTTAGCAACAAGTTATGAATATTCAGAGGCATAGGCTTCTGCAGAGAGGAGGAACAGGAATGTAAGCCCACAGGGATCCAAGCTTGTTAACCGCTGCTGCCTTGGGCTCTACTACCCTGTCTGTGTGCTACCTGGAAAAAAATCATTGCAGGTGCATTCATCCGTGCTACAACTGAACCTTCGTTTTGCTTTATAGATGTTCCCTTAGAGCTGCTCATGTGGAAGTGGGACAGTTAGGCTTTGTGTGAATGTGAATGCATGTGCATGTCTGTCAAGTTTACTCTCGCAGCTTAACTATAATTCATTACATAAAGCCTGTTTGTCACACATGACTTTAAATATCCACGGCCCAGCCTCATTTAACAATTCAAATGTCTATTCCCAAATACAGGGAGGTAGGGGCTGGGGTTTACTGAAGATCTTAGGACAGAGGACGAACGTGGCTTCCGATGGGAATCTCACTTCTAACCCAGTGCTGTAGCTGCCTTGATTGAAGCACCAGGAGGTCAAGTGACTTGTCAAAGGTTGCACAGTGAGGGAGCAACTCCACTGACATTTGATACCGGGAGCCTTCTGTTTCCCAGTCTGCTGCTGATTTACACTTTCATCCTCTGGTACACATAACTGCTGCTTGAATTAAGCTGTGACACATCTTCACACCAGTGTAAAATTATTTCAAGTTAGACCTTGCAAAGGGAATGCCAGTCCCTCCACAAACACTGCTTAGGTTCAGTCCTTTTCCACCTGGTTCGTATGCTAGTTCAGCACCACTGACTAATAAATTACAATTATTGAGGTATCAATTCATCATGTCACAGTGATGGTGTCGCCTGTTCCACTGCATTGACCGAGGTCCTTTGCTAGCCAGCTAATGTACTGCGGTTCTACTCTTCCTTGTCCTGTAATGATGGGATCCCTTGTACCAATTTGAATCTTATTAGATAGCAATTAATTTCTCCCTATTCCAAACTGAGGCTGAGTTAAGTGCTGTTCAGCGTTGAGCTTACTACACAGATGTATCTAAAGGGTAAAGTGCTAAGAGAGAATCTAGTCTGAGCAATCTTTTTAATCTGTGCCTCGTGTTCCCCATCTCCCCTGATTGCAGTAATTAGCAAACCAAATTCTTTGCTTTGGGAGCACCAAAGTGAGCAAGTGAGAAGGAGAAGAGTGTAACTTCAGACGCTTTAAGAATGATTACCAGAAAGGGGAATGGTTGCAGAAAGCTAGGTTAGAGGGGGAGGGATATTTGCCTTGAGACATAAAGACATAAAGGCTTTTTATTTACGCCACAGTGGGATGTTCTGCAGTAAAACGTGGTGAGCTGCCTTCGGGTGGCAGCGAGTCATTTAATGCACGGGAAGTCCTGCTACGGTTCCGTGGAGGACCCTGTAGGAGCTCTGCTTTGATCTGCTTGGAACACGAGCACTGGTACAAGGTTGGTGCTGCGCTCCGACCCGACCCTCACCGCAGCGTCCAGGCAGGCGTAGACCCGGTGCGTTGTGAACTCCTCTCCTGCAGGGAAGTACCCAGGTCTTGGGAGTCGGTGGGAAACCTGTAAATGTTCTTCCTCAGCCCTGCCTCTATAAACACCCTGAGAACATGAACGAGGTGCAGTCACCTAGAGTATAGTAGAAAGTAAGCTTGTTCCACTGAGGAAAACTGAAAACACAGCTTGGGGCAGAGCCCACATCTGCCCTTCTTGCTTGTCAGCACGGTATTTGATCTATGATTTCAATCCTAGGGAAATATTTAAATGTCAGCGTGCAGCCATAAAACAGTAGTTTTGTTTTATGATTTAAGCTCAGATTTCAGGAAAGAAAGTACTTGACTGCACCGTCACGATGCGGTTTCTACTGGATAAATTGATCCTTGGAGGCAAACTAGATTAATACTAGGAGGAGACGAATTCAGAGTTTGCCCTTCTCTGTGGTTTCTATAAACTGAGGAATACTTCTGGGCTCTTTGTTGCTCTAGCAATTTGCTCTCTGTTGGATGATGACCCTTTCAATAAGTGGTCATCCACATTGAATTTTTCTGACTCAGGGCTTAAAAACCAGTTTTTTTTATTGACTATAGAATTCCCATACTGTAGCTTGACCTCACTGTCGGCTTTCGTTGGAGCCTATACAGAGATTTCAGCTAATGCCAAAAGAAGCCATTCACCTTTTAAGCTTGCTTTTCCCAGGCTCATAATCTACATCTGAAATATAAAGTATTGCTTATCTCTTATCTCTAAAGCTTCAGTAAGCTCTGGGCTATGCGAGCTCTGCCCGACAGCTGTAATGCTGCTCCGCCAGGCGCTTGGGAGCTGCTGCGCTGCTTCCTGAGGGGCAGGTTTGGAGGTGAGCAGTTTTAAGATGAGGCAGGCATACTGCCTGACTTCTTCCTTACTTACCTTCCTTTATATTTTCTTCTAGCCTGTGGTGGCTCATAGGAATCTATTTCTTTCAGTAGGTAGTATAAGAGAGTTCATCAGATTTGCTTGTCATTGTAAATTTGGATACATTCACACGTGTGATTTTATTTAAAATCACTTGCAGTCTTTCTGCTCACAGCCTGCTGAAGTGGATGAGACTATGGTGAAAGTGATGTTTGGTCTCCATACATGCCAGACACGTGCATTTACTACTTGTGTCTTGTATGAGCAAAGAGCTAATCAGTGTTTGCAGTGTGCTCGGGGTGGGTGTTTCATTTGCTTACCCTTACAGATTGTTTCTCCTGAGCAATATTTGAATACTAAAATCAGCTCAAGCCTCTAAAATCAGTACCTGGTGGTTTCTTGAGCGCCAAGCTGGGGCATGCTTTCAGACCATGTTCTGAAAGAGCCCTCTCCTTGGAGAGGGATGTCCATGTTAGTTATGCATCCAGAATATTTTGTATTTGCCTGTTAGCTTTAAAGTTACTATCCTAACTTGCTTGCTGTCATACATTACATTATAAGCCTCCTTGGGGCAGTAAAACTTTCAGAAAAGAGAATGGATAAAAGCTCAATGTAAATCCAAACAAGAAAAGAAAGTGCCACGTGTTGTTTAGAAATTGCATTTAATATTTCACGTTATATTTGTTCCCACTTTTTTGGCCTTTTGCTGGGAATTTGTAGCCATCTGGGATATTTGCACAGGAAACTTACTTGAGGTTGTGTAAAAAGGAGTAGGAATGAATCAGGGAGATAATTTTGTCTCATGCAAAGGAGTTAAAGCTTCTACTGGACAATAGTTGTAGCGTTTAGTTTGCCAAATTGAAATGATTTTATATCCAAGTTTGAGGCAGGTGCTCTGAATGCCATGTGTTGTTTTTCTCCTTAATTAGTTATTTTGCTCTGCTGCATAGATTTGGTGTATCTTGCTACTGTAAATTAATGGCTGAGGCAATATCCCTAAACACAGCTTCTTCAAATGACTCGAAGTGGATGTTCACCCGTAATTGTGTTTTTTGGGTCTTTCCACGGGAAAGAAATGTTTCATCCCTAACTTATGCTATGTAAAAATCCCCTCTTATTTATACAATCATACGAGGAAGATGGGTGGTTTCTTGATTGCACTGCTTGAGTAGGGTACAAAAGATATGGTCATCTGTAGACGCGTATGTGACCTTTGGCAAGCTATTGAAGATACTTCCTCCTCACCACTTCATGTCTAAAAATGGGCATGGCAGCTTCCTCTTGCACACACCAGTTCTAAGAATGATGTTTTATGACCATTTTGTACTCTGGTATTGATGAGAGACTCAGATGGCATTTGATGGAAACCCAGTCTAACCTTTCATGTGCTTGTAGCAGGAATTGGACTTGCAGAGGCTCAGAGCTAACACACAGCTATTAAATCTGCATCTCGGACTGAGAAAATATAGATGCCCTTGATTGTGAGTCAAGGGTACAAATGACAGTCTCTGGGCCCAGTCAAAATGTTATAAAATGGATCATGGAAAAGCAAAGGTCTTGAGAGCATCTTGCTGTGCACGTTTGTGTGGGGATTTCGGGCTGGTCTTCTGCTCTGAGTAACTCAGTGCTGGAACAGCGCTGCTTAGCAAAGGAGAGTCAGTGACTTCACACCTGTGTAAGCGGGCTGCGTTCAGCCAGCAAGAGGAGTAAGGGTTTGTGTCTGTACTTGAAACATATCTCTGGATGATGAATCCCCCCGGTACAGTCCTTGGTTCTTTATTTTTCTGACTGCAGGGGATTAGGTCAGCCAGCCTGACTCGGTGAACAGCAGTGTCGGGAAGGGAAGCGCAGCCCCGCACAGATGAGCGTGCTGGCACCAGGCTCGTGGGGAAGCAGAGCACGGCTCTGCGGCTCGGTTCTGGGGCTTGAACTGCGTGGCTGCCCACCTTGCCTCCATACCTGCTGCCTTCTCCTCGCAGGCTGCCCCGCTGGCTTCAGCGAGCGTTTGTCAGCCTGGCAATGTGAGGCAGCTTGCAGCCAGAGGAGTTATTTTTCCAGTTTACATTACTGGAGGGTCTGGCCTCCATTTGTCCTTTAACTCTGCCTTCTCGTGTTCTGCCAGTGATGTCAGGGATGTGAAATGCAGAATGTTTCCCACCGTGCGCTTGGTGGTTTCTGCCTGTAGCTCTCCGTGGGGCTGGGGGCCGCGTGTTCGATTGCTGGCCCTTTAAAATGTTTGGCTCTTCCAATTGTTTGAATTTTTTATACATATTAGATTTCTGCATAAATGATCGTGTACAACTTCTACAAAGCATAAAAGAGGAGAGGTTAAATTGAAAATGAAGTATATTGGAATTCAGAGCACAAAGATAAATACCTATTTAAGTTGAGGTTTAAATGAATAGTTCCTGTGGATACGTACTAGTGGGTTCAGAGGGTAATTTTTTTTAACCTTAATGTATTCCATTCTAGCTGTGCAGATCTAATTAGCTTTAGCAGTACTGAAAGGACTGTGGCTCTAGCAGTTGTGTAGGCAAACTGCAGAAGGCAGAAGGAAACCAGATTCAGTGTTGTTCTGCTCTTTTTCCCCATTTGTCATTAAGCTTCATTCATCTACGTCCTGCCAGCTTGCTGATGTTTTCCTTCACTGGCCTGACAAGCGAGGCTGTTCTGTGTGCTTTGTAAAGCTGGGATGGCAGCGCAAAGAGTGGCTTTCCAAACCCAAATATGCTACGAGGAACTAAAGCTTGGATATGTCTGGTTTTTGTTTGTTTGTTTTATTTTGTTTTGTTTTCTTTGACCTCTACCAAGCTGCTAGTTCTTTGTGCATGAAGAAAATAAGTGATAGCTAGACTTGTTTTTTTTTTTTATTTTTAATTTTTATTTTGTATGCACCTGCAAAGGATGTGATGGTCTCTTTTTGTTCTTATGCAACTTGACACATCCAGTTTCATTTATCACAGAAGTCAGAGACTTTGCATGGATCCATTTGTGCTCTTCACAAAGGCCCTGCTTAGAAGACACGTCCTCTAGAAAGGAAATTTTTCAATACCCAGGCTGCTAGATACTTTTCCAGTGAAGCACACCTTGTGAATATTCTCAAAGGAAGGCAGATTTTTCACGTTAAAGCAGTGCCAAAGACCACTGTATGGGATTAGGATCTATTGATTACGATTTCTACATTATTCTGATGTTAATCATAACCATTTGCAAGTCAGCACAATTAAGTAGCTTTAACAGAAGTGGAAATCAGGCCCATTGCTTTTGAGCATTTCAGTGTCTTCATTTTTAAGCAGTGCTAAGCTGTGTCTAAAAGATAAACCAAAGAGTAATTTAGGTTTTGATATAGAGATGAGCAAGAGAAGTTGTGTGTGGTGGTTGTTCAGAGTTGTCAAACCTAATGTTCAGAATTGCAATATTGCCCTGAAAATAGATGATGCTTCAATATTAAATTTTAAAATCATTGTATTTGCCCTTTAGGTAAGTAACTTTCAACTCCTGCAGTTACACAGGCTGTTTAAAAATGCTTTTTCAAAGGAAGAAAATTTAGATTTTTCATCACATGACTCCAGGGGGTTGGATTTGAGAAAAATCTTTTAAATATCAGAAGACTGCCAACTCTCTTGAGTTAATGAATGTGTTCTCCCATCACAATAGTTGTGCTTCATTTTGCATTATAATGTTGTCTAACAGCAAGTGGCACTTCTGATTCTTTTGTAATTTTCAAGCAAAATGCTGTTTGCAAAATAAACATGCTGAGAGTTTCCTAAAGCTAATGTCATCAGCCAGAGCGAGCTGCATAGCTAGGTCGTGTTGGGTGGAACAGAGATGGGTACGTTCTCGTAATAGTTGCTGCGCAGATGTGAGCCCCAAATTGTTTTCCTTCTTCCTTAAGCTCGAGCAGGCTGCAGCTGCGCTGTGCCAATTCACTGCTGTGGAGCTAAACCTCTTCCTACTTCTGCTGCTTTTCTGCACGGCTGACAGGAAGGCAGCACAGAACTGCTGCGCCGCCACTGCCAGAGCTTTGGTGGCACGGCCACAGGGCTGCCGCCAGCTCAGGATGGATCACGTTGAATGGAAGTGAACATTTCGCCTTGGTGCCAGCCCTCCTTAGACACAGGCACACGCGGGGCTTGCTTGAGTCCTGTGCTGTGATCACTGTAATGCATTAAGTGGGGACCAGTAGAAGCCAGAAATTCACGTAGCTGTAGTAGTGAAGCTTGTATTAGCGATGGAACAGCTTAACTGGGATGTGATTACAGTTTTAGGCCAAGATTAAGTTTCTTGTTCAGAGAAACCTTCAAAATTCAGGGGGAAGTACCGTTAATGAGCGTGCTTGTTCTCACCTCGCACATGCTCTGAAGTTTACCTGTATAGTGTCAGTGAAATAGTTTGTGTTAGAAAAAAGCACAGAGCTTGAGGCAGTGCACAGTTGTTCATAATGATCAACTAGCTACAAAATGTAACTTGTGTTACTGATTTTCTAGTCTTCTGCAGAAAAATTTAGAATTATTTTTGCATTATTACGGATGGGAAAACTGGAGGTGGGCTCATGTTGAACACCTATTACTTGTGGGCATCTAGCAAGCCGAGGGGAGGGTTAGCAGCAGAGCCAGGCCTCCTATATTCTGTTACCCTAACTGATGGGCTGCGTTTCCTCGCTATTACTGAAGCCTGCAGTACAATTTGGAGATAACTTTCAAGAGGGAAACCGCGGGAGAGCAGTCAGCCACATAGCGGTGTTTGAGTTTGTTCCTCCACATTGGGGATAACTGCTGGTAGTTAGATAGCACAGTAGGAAAACTGCGGGTAAACGTTGATTCATGTTTTTAAGGGTATCTGCTGTGTGAGCGGGGGAGGTACTGAAGTTGTCTCTGTGCGTGTGTGTAGGAGGGATATTAAAGATCCAACTTGTCAGGGTGTAAATTCATGCCAGAATTAAGAAAAGAGAACACCCAAAGTGGAGGCTCGCGTTCTGGTTGCATTCCCGTGGTGCGTCGGTGAGACAACGAAGATGATGCAAACCTAATGCTGAGGTTGTGTGATGCAGAGGAACTAGAAAGGAAACCACAAAACCCTGCTCTCGTTGCAAATGAGAGCAGTAGCGGCAGCAAAGATTCATATCTTTTGAGAGAGCTTCAGTCACAGGTAGCATAGAAGGAGTCCTGTCTGCAGGTCGCGATGCTGGACGCAGCGTGATGTTGGTAAAGTTTTATCTCAGTCTCACAATGAGCTGAATTGAAATTGCGTGTAAGCTGCTGAACTTTCTTGGAACAGAAGCTGTAGAAAGAAAAGGGAACTGCTATGTAAAATAGCCCAAGCACAAAACTGGTAGCTGTCAGTAAACCCTGAGAGAACAGCGCTTGAGTTCTTGTCTTCTGCTGTTTTTGTGGGGCACATCACCAGCACATCCCGCTTGGAAAGAGCGAACGGCCCAGGCAGTCGTGTACGCGCTGTCTGCCACTGGCATGCAATTGCTTCATAATATCTTTTGGTGACTTAACTAAATATTTATGGCACGAACCACAAGCCATCCAAGCCAGTCAGGCCCTGTCTGGAAGAGCTGAAAATACAACAACATGAGTAAGTGCCATTTGAGAGTATCAAAGAGCTATAATAATGTGGATAGCATTACATTAGAAAACCAAGGTGGGAGGATTACATGAAAGCAAAACACACAGACAGGCCCCAAGGGGAGACCATCTACCACAAAGGATAATTTCCTACGGGATTCAGACCCAAGAGCACATTCCTCTGAGGCTGCTTTAAAGCATCCAGGCAAGACATCTAAAGAGAGAAAAATTCATAATTCTTTTTCTAAGCAACTGTGAGTAGCTGGAGCAGATGCAGCGGTGCCTGGTCTACGGCTCTATCCTTTCGTCTGGACTCCTACATATTTTTCTTCCCTGTGATCTCTTTCTCAACCTAAAAAGTCTTTTTTTTTTCTTTCTTTTTTTCCTCCCAGGAGAGAAAAGGGGAAATGTCTTTTATCTGTGTTTTGGTTTTGCTATATAGGCAACGCTGCAGTCAGATCCAGGGTGTTCCCTGGGAATTGCTTTGACTTTGCAGGACAGCACGGTGGTTTTATCGCGGCTTTTGCCACGGGACTGGAAGGCTTTTCAAAGGGCGATTGCTGCTTCATTCTGGTGGTTGACAGACCTGAATTCAGCAGCTGTTTGTTTTTTGTTTTTTTTTTTTTCCAAGTTAACTGTCTTGAGTAGGTGCTGTTTACAGCCCTTTCCCCCAGACATCCGTGTGGTACCTGAATCCCACACAAAGCCGTGCATGTGCCTGGACACGCAGCGCAGGAGCACACGAGCACGAAGGATGCGCGTACCTACAGCCTGGGACTCGGCAGCCTCAGGCTCCTTGCAAAGCTCGTGCGTTTCTTTACCCTTTGGCGTTGGTGTAGATGGCTGGGAGGGGAACACCAGCTGGATTTTCTCCATTTTTCCCCCTAGTCGATGGTGCAGGTGAAGCTCAGCGGTGCCTGCAGCAGCAGCACCTTGCTGGGCAGGAGTGGAAGGAGGGCAGGCAGGCATGCAGCACGGGCTTCAGCAGCAGACAGTGGGACGTGTGTGCACGGCTTTCTGTACAGACAGAAGCTGTAGCACGGTTTGTCATTTCAGCTTTGTGCCTCTGGGAACATAAAGACCTTTGTTATAGAAAACGTGCGGTGGAGGGAGTAACAGCACTTCAAAATTAAAAAAAAAAAAAAAAAAGTCCAGTCCGTCTGTGTGACAGTAAAATATTCAGAGAAATGTGTGCTCATTATGCAGGAGGCATCCCGAAACAAGGCATTGGCACCTTTATAATACAGAAACCGAAGCAAGATGTTTGGAGAAGACAGATAGACAGCTGGTTTGTGCCCAACCCGTGGATGTACGCAATCCATCACTGCCAGGCCTGAGAACAAGCGGGAGCTCGCAGGCGCTGCCTTCCTGGCACCGCGTCTGGTCGGCAGAAGCGCGGCGGTGGCAGCGAGAGCAAGCGGCAGCCCCCTCCTGCCCCTGCCCTCGCTGGGGAGAGCAGCCGAAGGCTTTGGGCTGCGGGAGACACAAGTCCGGTGTGGTTTTGCTGGCCATCAGCTGGCTCCAGCATGCAGGATGGCTGCTTGGAGAACCAACCCGTGCTTTTAGGGCAAAGAGAAGGCTGTAAGATTGGGCTGGGGGCAGGTCTGCCCAAAGCCGTCTCACCGTCCTTGCACAGTTTGTTTGCTAGTCTGTGGTGGTGTTTTTTAATTCCAGAAGCCTCTGTCGTGATACAAACTCCTCTTGGCAGTACTGGCAATATTGATGGGTCCTGCTGCCCCTGTGTAGTGACACAGAGCAGTTTTGGGGGGGGCACACAGCCAAGAGCTATCTACATAAAAACACCCAGCTTTCTCAGTCAGTCTTGGGACCAGCTTGCTCCTTGTTCCCTCATTTTTCCAGATTACAAAATTCAGACATAGCCACCAGGCTCTCTTGCAGCTTAGGTGAAGGCCATAGCTGAAAACTGGCAGTTCAGTATTCAGAGCCACGTGCTGCATGGGTGCACCGAAATGGGTGCTTCTGGGGGTTTTCGGGTGGTTTTGGTTATCGTAAGGGCCTAATGCAGCCCATAGCGCTGTGATTCAGAGCATGCTGAAGGCAGTGGAAAGGTGCCTGTTGACTTCAGCAGACTTGAGATCAGGCCAAGCATCACTTCACCACAGATTTTATGTATTTTTCTTAAAATCGTAGCTATGGCAATGTATGCTCAGGCCTGCTAGTGATTAACAGCCAACGGGGAAATATCCCTTTTTCCCAATTTCTTCACTGATTTAAAAACTGATGCTGATCTGGGGCTTTAAAAACAGGGCTGGTTGTGTGGTGCTAACTTCAAGTGTCTGGTATTGGAAGTTACAGCTTTTGTAAAACGTTAGCAAAGATGTTAAAAAAAATGCTGCAATTAAAAATCCCATTACAAGCCCTAAAGGCAAAATAGAGATCCATAGTAAGGCCCTAATTCCACCCTTCTGGCTTTTGGACCCAAACTTCAGCACCGTACGTGTACAGCTCCCCTCGCTGATGGGCACAGGGTGAATACTGGCCCCCCCTTACAACAGGTAAATGTTGTAATGGTGTAAAGTGCCTGGGGAGTTACCGGGTAAACTGGCTGAGCTGTGTTGACTTCAGCATGACTGTTGAAGTATTTGGGCTATTTTTTCAGAAGCAAGAGTCTCTGGGCTTTGGGGTTTGATTTGTCCCATAACCCCCCTCCCTGACGTGCTGTTACACAAGTGCTGTACACCCCCAGTGAGCATCAGTGATTTTCTTGCATTTCATTTAAGTGTGTTTATGACAGCCTCTCCTGGTTTGGGAAGATGTTTGGTAATATCACACATTCTGGTAAAACGTGACACAAACAAGCGATTCTGCAAGAAGTCCTGCTCAAAAGACACGGTAAAAAAATAGAAAGCCCATGGTACAGTGTCTCTTCCTTTGACAGTAATTGTTTTGCTCTTTGTATTATCTTACACAATGTGACCACACCACCCGCTGCTGTGACTTCTGAAAAAAACAAAACTGTTCATCCACGAGCCGGGAGGAACCAGAAGGATTCTAAATTATACAATTTGTAGAGGAAATGACTTGTTCGGCTGAGCTACGTACTACCCAGTGAGCTGCTCCTAGCCTGCGGCGTGACCTCGAATAACCTCCGGGAAATTTCTGGTACCAACACGTGTCCTCCAGGCTGCGGGGAGAAGCCCGCATGGCAGATGTGGGGAGTACGAGAGCATGCTGGTGGGCTCAGCTGAGTTGTTGGGCTCCAGGATGGAGCCCAGGTAGGCACAGACACGGGATTTTCAGCAGGAAGCATAGGGACAGGCCTTCTGCTGCCTTTACTGCCCTCAAAGGCTGCCCGGCCAGCAGCTACCTGGTGCTGACAACCTAAAAGCCACATCCCAGCTTTCTGCAAATGGGGCAGGTATGGCAAAACTGCAGTGCTCGGTCTTCCCAGCATTTCACCTTAGGACAGGTGCGTGCGTTGGTTGGTTAAGACATCCTTTTCATTATGGTTTTCTATTTTAGCAGTTGAAAACCTCTGAATTCCCAGGGTTTTGCTGCAAAACTCTCCCACATGCAGTCTTACCGTACTTCCTCCCTGCTTCTCACCTTGCATCCACAGGGACACGATGGTTTCCCAAAGGGAAATTCACCTTACTGCTTGCTAAGTTGTATATCTCACCGGGTCCCCAACACCGCCCAATCTTCCTGCAGACAGCAGGTGGGTTTAATTTGTGATGTGCCTGCGGTGGGCTGTGTCCTGCCTTTGGAGGGGACAGACGCTGGAGTCTAAGAGGTGGTTTGTTTTCTTTCCTCTCCAAGTGCTGCAGTCATGTTTCTGTTGGAATAGGTTTTCAGGTTTTGAAGCTAATGAATGTTAACAAATCACTGGAAGTGAAAATAAAAATAGAGAAGGAAAGTAGGTGAGATACCACTGCAAGCTTGGCTTGTGCTTTGTGGATCTTTTTTTAATAGCAAAGAAGTGACATCAGCTCTGCTGCAGGCATGAATTAAAGATGAGAACTTAATAAAACTTGTTGGAGGAGAGAGGGAGGAAGGCAAGTAGAACTAAAGCAACGATGTCTTTATTTTTAAGCAGACAGCACCACCTCTGCTTCAGCTTTTCGAGATGGCGGTGGTGAATAACAAAAGCTGCAGCCCAAGTGGTCTGTGAATCAAAAGTGCCCTCTGCTGGAAAACCCTGCGCGGAGGAGCGTCTCCGGTTGCTGCCCAAAGCCTAATTACCCTCTTCTGCTGGGGAAGGGCCTGGCTGTAATCCAGGATGCTCTCAGCAGTTGCCTGTGCCATGACATGCCCAGCAGGGATTGCAGTCTGAGCATGTCACCGGGCACTGGTGGAGGCACAGATTTCACTCCGGTTCAACGTCATGTGTGCGGGGCTGCCCAGCTGCTGGCCTGTTTGTTACCCAGAGAAAACGTGAATTTGCATTTGCAGTAATGCCACGTGAAAGATAAGAATCTGGGTGCCAATGCTGTGCAGATAACATCACGCTTGGCAAAGACACGAGTGATAAAAAAGGGATGGAGCTAGGAAGGAGCCTCTGGTAGCCCTGCGGTCGCTCTGTTGAACCCAGCAGCGCTGATGGAAGATGCCGAGCTGCGCGCCGCTCCTGCCAGCCTTGTACTTCCAAAGCTCCAGACTCCTCTTCTCTGTGAAATAAACTAGCTGTGTGCAAAAATGTGGCTCTAACCAGGTAAATCCTCGCTATAATTCCTTTCGCTAGCCTTTACTCTGGCTTTTAGGGTACAGACAGAGCCCCTGGCATAGCCGTATCCTCACCTGTCCTCGGGGTCTGGTGTGGGCTGGTGCCAAAAACAGGGCGATGTGGCTCTCAGCCCTCAGTCCTGTGCCTCTGAGGGGTACTGGAAACAGTACAGGAGGGAAAATTAAGAAAGGGCGATAACATCCAAGTGAGTACAAGAAGTTAAATGTTTACAGATTCAGCTGCTTGGTTATCTGTTCTGTGCATCTTCAGCAATTGCGGCAACAAGGGCTGTTTCTTACCTCATGGAAATAATATTTCTGCATCTGGAACAAAAAGGAATAGGATCCATCTTGTTGTTTGTTATCACAGAAGAGTGTTTTAAAAGATGAATGCTCAGATACAAAAAGAGCAGAAATCAGAGCAAGCAGATGAACTGAAGCTCAGGAATGCAGCTCGTACCAGTTGCATTTCGTGCCCCTTGGGAAGAGGAGCTGCCGCGTGATGCGTTGTGGTGATGTTATCTAGCAGCAAGCAGTGATACTGACGGATTCTGAAGGAAAAGCTGGCCAGAAAAAGGGGGAAATAATCCTTGTAGCTATGAAGCAAGCTTGAAGTCCTCAGGGATTTTTAACAGAGGACTTTTTCCTCAGGGGAGCCATAGAGCTAGTGTCCCAGGCTTCGCTGTGCTGGCACTGGTTGACTTTGGCAGGCAGGACTTTTTCCTCTCATTGTCCTGGAGATCGCTTTGATTGTTCTGCTTGCACTCGTGGGTGGAAAGGCAGTTTTACTTAAGGTGGAATAAATATTTATTCTCTCAGAGCACTTGCCACAGCTGCTGCTTTGCAAAAAGCTGGTGGTTTCAGTTAGGAGCGAGTCATGCAAACGCAGTGCTTTTATGAATTTGCACCTGCTGGCTGTGGTTTGGGTTTGAATGAATCTAAAATCTCGGAGGTGAAGTTCACCAAAAGTGGTAAGCTTTGACCGGCTAAACTCAGTGAATTATTCATTCCTTTCTCCCAGTACCGTGAAATTACCACCAAACCTTTTACCTGCGCTCTGGATGGATTTCTCATTAAATCTGGCTGACGTTTCGGGTGTGTGCCAATCGTTTGACCTGTTTTCGGGTTGATTTCAGAAGAACTGCAGTGTGTAACATCCGCGAATTTAGACACAGGTTTCTTGGTGCCTAATTCAAATAATTTATTGAACTGACAGCACGCTTTCTATCAGCTTCTGCTTACAGCTGGAAACAATAGGATCAGATTATGTGAAATGCTTTCTTTCAGTGGAGAGTGCTGCTACCCCTGCAACCTGCCGGCAGCTCAATGTCAGGTTATAGCTGCAGGAGCGCTCGGGGTGTGCTTGGCGAGGAGGCGGACTCGAGTAAGATGAGTGCGTGTTTCTGTCGTACACGTGCTCTTGGTGGCAACTTGGTTGGTCACTTACTGATGTTGTGCGTTGGGATCTCTGCTTGTATTTCGGCTTAATGCTTTCAGTTTGGGATGCAGAAATGCCTGAAATGTCCTTCTGGTAGTTGTAGGAAGAGACAAAACGTGAGTCCATGTATCGTGAATGCAGGATTTCTGTAATGGGTTTCATTTTGAAGCGAGTAATTTCAGCAGTGGTTTTTGGAGTTACCTTTTAATCCACTCCAGTCTCTTCCTTGCCCCACAATCCATGCACACTTCCTTATATTTTTAATTTTTTCCCCCAACATCGGACTCACAGGTTCAGGTCAAACTGGTATAATTCTGCCCCTTCCAGGCAGTGAATGTGAGTCAGAAAAGTGAGATTACAAACAAAACCAAAAAGCCCTGTTTCCTTATAACATAAGCCTTATTTCTTAGTAATATCTGGTGTGTTGGCAATGGAGGGTGCCAGGAGTGTTTTCAGAGGGATTTGGTGCTTCGCTTGGATCCAGGCTGTGCTGATCCTGTGCTGTGCCAGCGGCAGCCAGGCTGGCACCGTGACCGCAGCCTCCCTGCTCTTCTCCTGCCGTGGTAGCTCAGCTCGGGGTGTGCAAGACAGATGCGTCACGGCAGCCTCACGCAGGGGAAAACCAAAGTGGTCGGGCAGTGCCCACGGGGCGATCCCAGCCCTGGGTCCCCCTGGCAAAGAGCAGAGCAGGACCGCGGCTGCTCGGCTCCCTCCGATGCAGGCGGTGGGGTCACAGCTCTGTCTGGGGGCATGGCTCTGCACCCCCAGGGCTGCTGGCGTTCCTGTGCCACAAGGACTCGTGGTTTCTTAATGCACACTGGTCTTCCCTGGAAGAGGTATGGGGAACGCTTCTCATCGCAGCCCAGCCATCCAGGTGGAGGGAACACGCGGGATCTACAGGTTTCTGAAAAAAAAGGATTTATTTCCTGCAGACTCCTCATCTGGAAAAGCAGCACATTGCTTTCTTAACACCTTAGTGAAAGGGGATACATTTCAAGGGATTGATCCATTAGTTCAGAGTACGTGTTTAGTTGACAAATGAAAGGAAACCCAGCTGAGAGAACTGACTCGCAGTCTCAGCATGGGTCTGAAATGTGAAGTGCGATCTGCGAGATGACTCCTCTTGTAAATTTGTCTCATTAGCAAGATGGGGGGCTGTCTGTGATGCAGAGCGTTCCCTTTCTGTTGTTCCCCTCGTTGGTAATTTCTAAATATAAGAAACAAAATACCCTCCACATAAACAATCTCCAAAGGCAATTGTTCCGCTCGTGTTTTTCTCTGCATGGAAATCCAACTGCTTGTCTCTTTGTGTAGAAAGTAACAGATCGCTAAGCAACGCTTGGTTGCTCCTTTAGCAGCGTTTCAGTGTGGAATTCCCCCACAGAGTACACTTCATATCTTAAAAACCCTAAAAGCTGGAGCAGGCTGTGCTGCTGTCCCTGCCCCTCTCTCCGCTCCGGCTGCTCGGTGTAGAGGTCTGCGCCTGTGGGGTGGCTGTTTGTGGGGGTGAACAGTCTCGTCTCTTCCTTCCAGGGCTTTTTCCCGTTTTCAATTTGGAGGTGCATGAGGCTGCCTTGATAGAAAGGGCTCTTAGAGTTTGTTTTTTTGGAAAATGATTAACCTTTTTCTCATATTTCACTAGAAAATTCAAAAGGCAAATAATAATTCATACAGGGGTCTTCGTTATTTTGGTCATGCTTCTTTTCAAGCAGTGTTGTTTTTCTTTATAAGAGGTCCTGACATACATGGAGTTCAATAGTATTTGGTTGTTAAAAGTGAACGTTCATAGGAAGCCAAATTTTAGGGATTTCCTCTTAGGGTCAAACAGCAACTTGTGCCTGTGCTAGGGCTGTGCAGAGAGCGGTGCCTTGCAGCCCGTCCCCAGGAGCTGTCACCCCAGGAGAGGACTGGGTGCAGTTTGCAAGCAGTGGTCTTCTGTATTTTATCCTAACCAGCTCCCTGACCTTTTTCTTACAGTGTCCCACATTATAACAGTATTGCAGAGGTCCCAGGTTACACACGGGATTTTCTATCATGTCAGGGATTCGATATATCCACTGCATTCACTCTGAAAGTTTCAAATACAGTCATTTCTGCATACATAAGAAGGAAGGCAGCTGTAAGCATCTCATGAGAGGGGCCCTCCTTTTGCATCTTGGTACATGTGTGTGTGACCCTGCACTCTTCAGAGTTGACAGGAGTGGAGCCTTCAGTGGACTTGTAAGTCAAACCAAGAGTTTAAGGAAAGTCCCTGTGTTTCTGGCAGCACCCCAGCACTCCCGGCGATTGGTACTTTTCATCTAAGGTGAATTGCAGAAGTTCCTCCACCGTTTATCTTTCAGACAGTAATTTCAGCAGAACTTCTGACAGTGTGTATAAAGTTAAGCACTAATTTAGGATGAAAATCATCCTTCAGTCTGCTCAGCTGCTCATTCGTAGATGGATTACAATTTACCTGAAGAAACTAGGTCTTGAGAAGAATGTCTGGATTTATGAGAGCATGATACAATTTTAAAAAGCAGTCTTACTGACCCAAGGGAGTGAAGTTTGTGTCCTTTTGCGGTAGACCAGCGAGAACATGCCTACTTAGGAGTCCTGCAGATGGCAAACGTTTCTGTAGTACGCAGTCTCTGGGTGAAGGTGACCGTGGTAGCACTCCTAAGGCATTTTCTGTAGTTGCACGCCATGGTTTCAGAGTATGCCGTTGCTCCCTCTTGGCACCTGTTTTTTCAGTGTGCAGGGTTTCATTGCCATGCCAGGGATATCCTTGGTTGGTTTTAATTTAAAAAGGGCTGTGTGACTGAGTCTTGTGCTGTGGTTTGGCTCCGTCCTGCTCAGCTGCTCAGCACAGTGCGGCTTGCCGTGCAGTGCAGTGAATGGCAGAGAACTTCAGCTTTGCACTTCTCGCTTCCCATTAACTTCTTCCAGAGGGAGGATTTGCATCGTGACAGTCTTCGGTCTGTAAGTGCAAAAACCCATGTAATAAGTGGATAATGTTGTGACTGTGGGCCCAAGAAACACGCTGGGTGATAGGATAATTAGTCTGGACAGATAACATGGCTCAGCTGCAAGTTTAAGATTGCCTTCTTTGCTGTGCAGACCGGCTGGAGGAGCAGAAGAAATATGTGAATGTGGCTGTGCTGCACCTCCACCACGGGGCAGAAATGGCTAAAAACACTAATTCACTTGTGTAGGCTGTTTTCAGGTGTCCCTAGATGAACTTCTTTTATACCAGGAAGAACTCACTGTCCTGCATACTTGCATGCTGATAAAGACTTTGACAAAGAGAGAAGTTAAAAATTTCTCAGGACTAGAGCCTGTGAACCAGAGTTTGTACCTGGCTATCATAGAAAAGTCCCTGCAGGGCTGGTGCGTTGATCAGGAAGAGCTAGAAGTGAGAGATGGATATTGCAGCCAGCGAGGGCCCGTGCACTGCTGTCCCCAGGAGCTGTACAAAAAGGCCATGGAAAGGGTGCTTCCACCCAGGGGGGCAGCGACACGGCCAGGGTGAGCCTGCTGGGCACGGGCAGGTATTTTCACAGCTGCTTGGAAGATCAACAATAAAGGGCAGTAACTGCACTTGGAAGATGAGCTTCTTTTAAACAGAGGCTTCATTAAAGAAAGATTTGTCCCTTTAGCAAGGGGACTTTTTGGTTAGGGAATTCTTGTTTTTCTGTTGTGTATTTAGAGTTTCTATTTTAGAAGCGTCAGTGAAAGCAGCCGTGCTGGTGTAGGCCTCAGTCAGCAGCAGCCGCTAGAGCTCAACAGGAGGAAGCACTGAGCTCCTACACGGCGTGGGGCCTGCCTTTCTATATCGTGCACCTTTGCTCTTGTCCCTGGTTATGGACAGGGCTGTAGCTGTGCAGGAGATGTGTGTGGCCCCAGGGGTCTCGTCAGCGCAGTGTGAAGCCAGCAGTGGCGGCTGGGAGCCCTGCAGAGAGGGGGCAGGGGCCCTGCTGGGAACCGGGGGGGCTTTGATGGGGGCTGCCGCTGGAGAGCGCTGGCAAGGAAGGGTTCAGGAGGAAAAAAGGCATTGCTTTGGCCATGGTGAGCTCCAGATGATCACAGGGATGTAGGCTGAGACATCTGCGGTTGGTCTACGTTGAAGTGTTAGCTGGACATGTGCAGGTGAAGTTATGCAAAGACCGAGGTGAAGGCTGATGAAAGGAGCTGGCTACCAGCTGTGGGCTGATCCTTCGAGCTAGCTCTGCAGTCATCCTTTGGGGCTTGCAGGCCTGCACAGGCACAAGCCAGCTCTCTCGCTTGCCTAGCCAGGGCATGATGTGGCTCTTTACCACCCAGGGCACAGATGTGTCCCTTTACCACCAGTGGGGGTTCAAGTGCCCTGCTGAGCTCTGCGAGGAGTGCGGAGCTCCCTCCCCGCCCGCGCTGGGAAGAGCAGGAACTGTCCTTGCTGTGAGCCCGGCCTCTGGGCTGCCGGGCATGCAGGAAAGCTTGCAACTCTCATTTGCCCAGGAATCTGCATAAATGAAGGGGGAAAGTATTTTATTTTTTTTTTAACAATAAAAAGGGGCTTTCACGGTGTTTCTTTTTTATTTATTTTCAGTGTTATTTATATGTAGCACATCAGGACCCTCCTTCAGAGGTGGGAGCATATTGCAGCCTATTCCAGGTGTTTCCTTGTTTGCTACTGATGCCTATAAAAAGGAGGAGGAAGCGTAGCCATCACCAGCTGAAGCCATGTGCACGTTGGTACCAGTGTTTGGATATTAAGCCATTTATTTCCCAAGTAAAAATGTGGCAACCTTGTTCTGTTTGCCTCACTCGTTGACTGCTGCCAAATTTAGCCATAGGTTACTGCAGCAGTAAGCTCAGGAAAGGTTCCCCTCTCTGAAAGTAAAATCACTTGCTACAACCTTCATAAGTTTTAATTAAAAGGAGCATGTAATGATTTTGGCATTGAATCCAATTTCATATACTGTTTAAATCGAGAAATAAAATTATTTCCATCAGGCTTTTAGTTCAAGGCTTGTAACGGCTGGATCATTTCCTTTTTCATCAGTTTCTGAGTTTTAAAATGGTTTATGAACTTCAGCGAAATCATTTAGAAATGGATTTCATGCAGAATAGTTAATAAATGAATAGCAGAGCCATGTAGTGAAATGAGTCTTGTTTGCATCTCAAGCAGCACAAATTTAAATAAAACACAGGGTTTTGCATAACAGCATTTGTTTTTAATGTCAGCAGTGTTTTTCAAGCCACCTCCAATATCCTTCATTTTTCACAGGGATATCTTTGGCAGCAAGGAGGATTTTCAGGGGCTGATTTGAGGTACATAATTGGAGCACTAAGACTACACACACAAAGTGTCACTTAATGGATGAGGCTCATTTAATTGTAGGCTGCTCAGAAATAACCCAAGAAACACTTGACTGGTAGCTAATGCAGAGGTGTAATTAGACTTCTACATAAGTGTAATTAGGCTGATTGCATAGAAAGAAAGAGAGTTCATAAGGTTTTTAAATGTGTGCAGAGTCATTTTGTCTCCCTGTCTTTTCCCTAAGCTGCTGCCTTATCTGTGCTGGACTTAAATAAATAAAACGCGCACGCTGCTCTTTAGCTATCACTCACCTGTGCTCTTCTGGCCTTTCACCGTTTGTGGGTTTTGCTGGCGGCGCTTTGGCCCCGCTGGGTTTTTTGTTGTTTATTAGTGCTGGGTTTTTCCTTGCTAAAGCTGCTTGGCAGCTGGGGGAGGCTGTGCCCAGCCCGGGGCACTTGGCGCAGCAGGAGGTAGGGAGGGGTGATGCCACCCGGCTCCGGGAACTCACCGAGGACCTGCTTGTGTCAGGGCATCGTCCCAGTCTCTTACTGGTTGTGCTTCTGGGGGGAGGAGGGGCTTTATGGGACATGACACATGAATGAGTGAAAAATCAGTACTTACAGATGTTTTTCTGCAAAAATTGCACTGTTTTGCTTTCCTTTTGCCTTCAGTGAAGAACATGTTGCCCAGATAAACTGAGTAGGTATCAGACGTTCCTTTACTGGTTATCTATCCAGCATACATCACTGAAACCTGAACTGACACGGGGCCCTGCTGGCTAACAGTACAGACACAGAGGATGTAAATTTGTTCCTTATTTTCTTCTAGTAACATTTAAAACAAGTACATTTTTAATGATATTTTATTCTAATATCTTACAGATTGCACATGTGGGATAAAGAAAAAAAAACTATTTAATTTGTTTTTCTTTCAAATGGTTGAAATAACCATAAATGTTGCTCCTTTATTTATGTTTTTTGTATCTGTGTATATACATGTAGGTTTTTAAACACCTATTTAAATGATCTCAGAACTATCCATGTATTTACCTTGCACGGTACTTGCTGTAAAAGTGCATCAGTATAGAGAGGCAAATATGCAATAGCAACCCAGTCGCCCCTGAAATGCTGACACTTCGTTCTTTGCTGTCAGAAACTGATCTTTTAGCAAGCTGTACAATAAGAGGGAGGTTGTTTAGAAGATTAGCGCTTGGATGAAAATCTCTGTATTTGCTTTGAAATGCATCCCACATTAATCATTTTCTTGCAGTTATGGTGTTTAGGTGGGGTTGTTCCCTGGGAGCAGATTGCTGTGCAGATTCCCTACAGCACTGAGATAAGGGAGCTTCTGGTTTTATCACCTTGGTGGTTTTTTGTTTGTTTGTTTGTTTTTTGTTTTGAGAAGTGCTGTCCAGAATTTTTACATTTATTTAAGTAGTAGTAACGACAAGGAGAATGTTTCCATTAATCAATAGTTGTAATCAATAACTGTAGCTAGTTGTGAGGATACAGAGTCCCAGAGGAAATGTAAGGGTGAATTAGGAGCATAAAATACAGGGTTGGGACGATTTCAAGCAGTATCTAAACTGAGAAACAATTTCTACTCTAAGGAGCCAATGTGTTGCAAAGGTGAGAGATGCTCAGGATATCCAATGGATTTCTTCACGTCACTCAGCCATAAAGTGCAAAGCCTCCCAGCTGCATTGCGTGTTGTCTGGGTTCACCATGTAACTGCTCACTGTAGGGGAACTGGGAAGCTAGGCTGCTATGTGCTGATATTGTAATGCAAGAAACCCACATTTTAATCAAACAGATCCCTGTGCACAGCTGGTCAGCACCTCCTAGTTGCACCGAGTGCCAGACCCATGCTTCTCTGAGCTTTCCAGGGAGCATTACTGATGAGCTCGTAGCCTCCCGAGTCAGCTGTGGGTCAGCAGGTGCTTGCCCAAGCGGCCAGGTTATTCACTTGCCCATCATGAACAGAGTTAGGGGAAGTTCTAGCGTCATGTTGCTGGGTCTCTCCTTAGGTAAGTTTAAGGAAAAACTAGTCTCACAAAGAAGTATCTGAAGTTTGCTAACATAGATTTCCACATGAGAACACCTCTGCGTGCTTTTGGGCAGCAAAGCCCAAGGCAGGGCTCAGAAGGCTGCTGCAGAAGCAGCCAGGTTGGTGTCGGTGTCTGGCTCTGTTCTTCGCCCCGCCTGGCAATGCCCGTGGCTGTTCCAGCCCGGCAGCTGTGCAGGGCCGTACCGAACGAGGCGGTGGATGCGGTCCAGCTCCCAGAGTGCCAGCATCTGCACGCATTGGCTCCATTTTTTTGGCATTCCCAACTGAGAAACCAGTGATTAATTCAGCAGAGAACGGAGCTGGAGCCTGACCCTCCGAAGAGCTGCTGCTGGGCCAGCGATGCGGCACGGTGCTGCGCTGGGGTGGCTCACACCGCCGGGCCCAGTGCTGGGGTTTGCTTTGTGTGAATGGCTTCAGCCTCCTAGGCGGTCCGTCCAAGAGAGACGAGGGTAAGAGTTCCCATAACCCCGGTGAGAGCACAGGGAAATGGGGCTGGAAGAAGTCGTGTGCAGCCTGGGGAGGGATCTGAGGAAGCAATCAGGGACAGAGATAAAAGGAGGCAAGTGGTGTGGGAGGGAGGCAAGAGAAAGGATTTTCCTGTCCCCAGCTGTTCTTTAGATCTGGCTGTGTGCTTGGAGCTGTCTCCTATGCAAACCTTGGTTCTCAGGGTTCTTTATTGCTCTTCCAGGTTGCTGTGGGTTGCACTGAGTGACGGGGGTGAGGGGAAGCAGGACACCACGTATGCTTTGCTTCTGGATAGTGTTTATGCCACATGGGCTCAAAAACCTGAGCTGGGGCTTCACAGGCATTTGGTAAATATTTATTTCCTGTCCTGAATTGGTCACATTTCTTAAGCAGAAGGCTCTGGACAAATCCATAGCTTTGGTGGTTTTTAGAGGACTTCTGTCTCCAGGTTGTTTCTGCACCAAGGACAATGGGAAGGAATAGAGAAACTGCAGAGCTGCTCAGCAATCTTCAGCTGAGGTTCTCCAGCCAAATGTAGCTTATGCTGTAGGTTTATTAAGCGGGAGCATTTATTATCTGCCAGGTGCTAGTAAGTTGTGTGATTACAACTGCTTGTTTGTCTTCACCCCCTAGCTCAGATGGCTCCTCCAGGCCTTAAGAACTGCAGAAACACCATCTGGCTGCTGCTGCCGCATGACGAGATACTTCTATCTTTCAAGTCTTCAGAGCTGGAGTCCTTTTTTCTTCTTTTTTTTTTTTCTTTTTACATTTTAGAGAGCCTAAAGCCTCTTCCCACCCTTTCTTCCCCCTCCTTGTTTCTTTCTGAGCAGCAGAATGTGCCTGCCCCCCTCATTTACAGCCACGTGCTGCAGGTGTGTGTTGCCAGTGTTGTGTTCAGAGCTGACGGCTGCTCAGGTTATCGCCACCCCAGTGTCCTGGTGGTTCAGGGAACAGTATCCTGACCAGAGCTCGCTGGAACACCTCGAGGAGGCGTGTTCGTGTTTCTGTGTGGTGCAGCTATCGAAGGGGGAGCCTGCAGCTCCTCTGCACGCAGGGCACGTCAGGCCCTCGCCACTAGGAGAGAATTTGCTCTGGTGAGGTGTGTGTGTGTGTGTGTGTGTGTGTGTGTGTGTGTGTCAGTGCCAGGTTGTGAAACAGCAGCTGGGAAAGGACGGGCTTTGGGGTTCGGGTTAATATTTGTACTGGGAGGGAGGGTGAGAAATGGGTATCGTGGGCACTGCTGTGCGGGGTCAGCGGGAACAGCAATGTTTGGGTGGTCAGTTCTCATCTCCACCAGCTCTGCAGCTGCAGCAAAATTGTTTTGTTTTTTTTTTAATAAAATATCTATTCTCAACCTCATGAGGTAACATATCCATCCCTCTGTATATCTGTAGCTGCCTTAAGGACAGGCAGCATAGCGAGCAGATGCAAGGGGATAAATGGGGGAAGTGCTCACTGCATTGGGCTAAGGTGAGCTCTGTGGATGTGTTTGTGCTCTTCACTGCGCCTCTGTGCCATCAAATGGTGGCTGCAAACCTCCTTCACAGGTTGTTTTCCCACATCCACCCTCCAGTGGGGAAAAACAGGAAATTGTTTTCCCTTGAGACATTCCAAGAGTTTGAGTCCTCACCCGTCTCCTCCCATTAGAGGCTCTGGGTGGCACAGCGTGTGGAGGAGCTGGATGCTGGGCTTCCAAGAAGAGGCCTGAAATACAGCTCATGCAGTCCTGAGCAGAAAATAGCTGGCTCTGCACTCGGGCTCCTGCGGTGTGAGGATTAAAGCTGGCTGGGGGAATGACAAATCTGTTTTGTTGCGGCTTCTGAGATTTCAAAGTTTGTTTTGGTTCAGTGTTGCAACAAAAGGAAAAGCTTTTGAATGTTGTTTGCAACATAAGCATGAGTTGAAACACCTCATTTTGGACAGCACCAGCCAGGATCAGCCAAGTAGCTCTCAGTGCTTAAAATGGCTGAAGGCAGCTTTGTGCGAGAAGGGGAGAGCGTGTGCAAGTGCAGATTGTATTTCATTTGCCTTGTCTTTTTCTTTAATGTAGCTCTCTTGTCATCAGAGAAAATGATGTTCTCGCTTTGTTGGCCAAAAATAGCCGCCTAACAGGCACCCCAGAAACAGTTTGCCCCTTGCTGCTCGGTGGGGCACGCGTTCTGCACGCACTCCTTGAGCACTGAGCTTCATAAAAGCCCTGCGCTGGCACCACTGCGACAAAGTGGGGCTGCTTTCAGGTAGAGCTGAGACCCTGCCCCTGCCGTTGTAGCACAAACCCGTACTTTCTGTTCCTAGGTAGCCTCTTGAAGTTGCTGGGATTATTGATGTGAAGTTGGTGGGATTATTGATGTGAGTAAACCTCTGCGGGACAGAGGATTTAGAGGAAAAGAGGGTAAATTATGTGTGTGTCCAACCAGCAAGCTCCAGCACTCTGCTCGGAGCTGTCCTGCCCAGCCCCAGTAGTTTATAAGAGCTAAACCCATCGTAGACTGCGGTGTGTGATTGCAGGTTTGTGGTGTGAGGATTTAGGTAAGCAATATTCTTCCACTGTTTGTACAAGCTGAAACTGCCTGCAATTTTTAACAGCGCGTTAAAGAGTTTTTAGTTTTCAGGCAGTACAAGCTGTGACAAATTGTGACTTATTCAATTAAAATCAATAATGATGCAAGTTACATAAAATATTTAACAGTGAGTGGGTGGTCTGGCTGGCAAATTGATTTTCTTTGGGGTACAGGTGAATGTGCATGACAGTAACTCCATCACCAAATAATCTGCGTGATGAGAGATGCGATCAACTTTATTAATATGACTATTTGGGTAGGTGTCTAACATAAATCAATGCCTGCTGGAAAATGCTGGGTAATCGGTTAGAGGGATAGCCAAGCAATGTATTAGAAAGCAGTTTACTAATCTATAGCAAGTGGATTAAGAAGTGGGATGGCTGCAGAGGAGGAGTAGGAGTTCGTAATCTCCATTTCAGAGTGAAATCAAAATGAAGCCTGCACAAGCTGAACCTAAAAAACAACAAAGCCAAACACCAGAAGATTAACATCTTGGCTACATCAGTGCTACTGTAGCTCGAATACGTGATCAGAACCGAGATTGTATTGTTTTAGTGGTACAACTGAACAAAGTTCTGGATACTTCCAATTTGCTAATTGGTTTCTGCCGTGGAAAGATCACGAAGTGGCTGGGATACTGTGAGTCGAGTTGGTTAATATTGGACAAGAAGTGATAAGATATGAGACTGAAAAGTCCCTGAGTCTTTACCTTCCTTATCTCTTATCACTCTTCTTAATACTTATAGTTTTAAATTAAATGACTTCCGTATTATAAAATAATTTATGGTTTATTGGTGCATGATACAATTTTGCTCCCTATTTGTTGTCGTCTGTTGAGCTTTCAGACATGTCAAAGGTCAGCCTTTTGGCTGACCACAGGGTCAGCCCCTGCAGTGAGGGCTTTTCAGTTCATAAATAAGAACACAGCTACTAAAAGATCCTGATTTTCACCCTTCTGATCACGATTTATTAGAGAATAAGCAAGAGGAGAGGGCTTCAAACCTCTCAGGAGGGATTAGAAGCCAGAAGCAGTTTGTGCGGGTAGCAGTGCCTTTCCCTGCTGCTTCCAGAGCTCGTTGCTTACCTGCTTCCTCCTCTGCAACATGGAAAGGAGGCTCAGCCGTGTGCCTTCCTTCCTGTGCCTCTAACTCCTGGTTAAACATTTTTAAAGATCTAGGGGATGGGAAGTTCTAAGTGTTAATTATTAACCTCTCCCAACAACTTGTCCTGTACTGTAGCTTTCACTTCTCCAATCTTTACGTTTTTCTTGGTTAATCTTTGTGGCTTTGATCATGTCTTGTTCTCATTGTATCACAGGACGGGCTCTTGCCGTCTGGTGGAAAGAGCGGAGTTGTGTTAGCGAAAATAAAGCACTGACGGTGGTGTGGGAGCTTTGGGCAGAGTATGAGCGGGGAAGATGGGCTTTCAGGGGAGGTAAAAGCAAGCCGCACGTGGCTGAAGGTGGGAGATGTCAGGAAATGGCTCTGGTCCTCCTTCCTCTTCAGTTTCTCTGTGGTGTGGGTGCAGCTGGCATGTTTGGGCTGCTTGATTTTGGTTTGGTGAGGAGATGGAAGGTTGAAGAACGTTACATTTTTTTTAATTCTCATTCTTTTCCTTATTTTCCGTCTGTCCTTGTTGCAGGTGGGGGTGGAGGTTGTGGTTGTGCACATCTCTGTGCCCTGAGGAGATCCCAGTTCTGTCTCCAATCCTTGTGTTACTGGGATAGCACTTTCTAGTTATTTTACAGGAAGATGAAAACCCTCCATAAATTGCATTACTAAGCACTAAACAAGTGTTGTTTGGATACAAGTGCATCTCCTTTTCTCTCTGATTGCTTTTAAATGCATAGGAGGCCTTCCTCCTAAAGCCAAAGCAGATGCTGCTGTAGTTTCCTCTGCAGCCTTCCCGAATTTCCCCTCGGCCGATGGAAGCCGTGCCGCCAGCCCAGCTGTGATCACTGCCTTCCCTTTGTCTCCTTCTGAACGTTCAGCTGAAGGACGAGACAAGCCAGGGCCGGTAAAGTTAACAGAACAAGACGATCCCTCACTGCTCGGGTTTGCTGGTGCTGTGTTGCGTCTGTGGGCCCAGGCCCTTGAGGGACCCTTGAGGGCCATCCGCGGAGCCGGTGCTGCCGTGCTGCGGGCGTTCATGTCGGTAACAAACGAGCCGGGTCCTCCCTCTCCCTGGGTTTTCAGGCTCTCCAGGGGCTGTTCTCTGCTTGGCCTCCTGGCGCAGCTGTCGGGCAGTGCTGCTGGTGGTAGCGGGTGTTTGGCACCGCGCATCTGTCCGCTGCCAAACGGAGAACAGCCCCTTGCCGTGAGGCGCTGCACGGCTCTGCAGGACCTGCGGGGTGCAGAGGCTCCAGGTCGGGTCGGCTGTAGCTCATGGCGAGCGCCTTGGTCTGTATGCCTGCCCCTTTTAAACGCAGCACACCCACATTGCTGAAATAACAGCTGTATGGCATGGGCTAGTGCATAGAAATGAAGTGGTTAATGTTCTCCTCTTTGGAAAAGGGATCGGCTTCCCTGTAATTAAGGTCTTAGAGGCTTTCAAAGGACTAACACACAAACCGTATTTCTAAATCCTTGACCAATTTGTGAATCATATCAGTATTGATCAAGAAGTGTTATGTGGTGCAACGCGTTGACGGGGGTTTAGGGTGATGGTTGTGGTGTGATACTCTGACTGTGAAGCTTGTGTTAATGAAAATACTGCAGGCTCCAGAAATGTTAGGATTGCGGATGGGAACGAGTTCTGATTCTCAGCTGTTTTAACATTCAGCAGATGGTTAACTTGCCCTCTGAATCTCTGCATAAATTGGGTAAATTCTCAGGACTACCTGTGATCTTTCATCTATTTCCTCCCCTTTTTTTTGGAGTGCTAGTAGAAAAATAATTTGCAAATCATTGCCAGGCTGTGGAATGGGAAACGTTTTGCAATAGTGAGAAACTTTAAGCCATAAATAAAACCCCTGCTTCTGATTTTGCAGCTTTTTTTTTCTACTGCACTTTTGTTTTCTAGAAACTGGGAATCCTGTCCTCGAGGTGGCTGCCAAGTGAGCCATTTAATGCTTAATTTTCAATAGTCTTGGATGAAGTGCAATATAGAAACACTTAGTCTTGATGTTCTTCAAATTATCACAGCAACACTGTGAAAAATAATGTTTTTCCAAGCTTTCCTTTCTCCTAATAGCTGCACAGATTTCAGTTTCTCTGAAATTTGTTTTCTAGTCTCACAAAACCTGACTTTCCTACAGAATTTCTTGTGCATTTTCTTTTCTTTCCTTCATGAGAAATTCAATTTGCTGCAGTAAAATAATCTTAGTGCTGAAATAATAGATATATTAAAGTATGAATTACCTTGGTGGCAATAAAGGACAGGTTTTTATTGCTTGCTTATCATGAAGGGTTTGTGTTTATGAGTTCACTGTGTTGTAAGTGCATTACATTAGAGCTAAATTTAACATGGCTAGGTAGCAACAGCATACATAGATAATCCATGAAGACGCAACAGATTTATATGGCAATGAATTTTAAAAAGTAAATTTTAAAAAATGGAAGTGCTTTCATAGCTTTTCTCAGTAAAGAAGCTGTCAGTAGTAGTGAAAGAATAGATGAGTAGCTTTTTTAAAAAAAAAAAAAAGGTTTTAATATATTTCTATTAAGAAAAAGACAAACACAGCTAATCAGTAGAAGAGTTTTTCTAGATAATGAATATCTGGCCATCTGAGGAGATCCTCATGCAGCAGCACAGGAAGGAGGGGTGGAAAGCGAAGCCTATGTGAAAGGCTGCTCTCCTGGGCAGGGCTGGTATCACCTGCAGCATTTGCAGCAGCCCCCAGACTTTTGGAGCTTAGTTATAAGCAGAAATGGCCCAAAAGACCTCAACTCATTTATTAAACTGGACTGGAAAAGGCCCCTTGTCTGGAAGGAATATTGCTCTTTAAATTCACATCCTATCTCAACGTGGAGTAATTTCCGTGTGTAGTTAAGCTGTAAAAATTGTCGCCAGGAGTGGCCGAGCTGTGTTTAGCTTAGCTCTGAAGAAGTTTGGGTGTTGGTGGTGTGGCAGCAGACTAGCAGAGAAGATGTCTTTTCAGCTCATCAGAAAAATATTATGTTGATTACATTTGGTGCTGGCGCAGAGAGAAGTGAGCTCTGTGCTCTCAGAGCCTGGCAGACACCGCTGCAGCAATTTGGGTAATGCTGATTAAATCAATCCCTGTCTCTAGGTACAAGCGGGTGGTTCTTGTTCCAGATCATACAGCTCAGCAAAACCAAGTCCTGTCAACACCAGATTGTAGACCTGAAAATTGTTATTCTTAGATCCTATCAGATGGAGAGAAGTGACAGAGCACTGTACAGGTTAATTTATAGCATCTGACAAGGTGCATGAGCAGGCACTGCTGCATGTGCTGAGATCAGGACTATGGATTGCACAGGACTGCGCAGTGCATGGTGGTGAGTATTTTAGCTGGTTTTATTGAAGTTTTAAAAAGTCGTTATTCGGCTAGTCCTCTGCTAGCATTGACAGCTGCTTTGTGTTCTGAAAAACCTGACGTGAATAAAAATTCAAGAGGCAGGAGCCCAGCCTCTTGCTGGTGCTGAGTAGCTCTTTGTGGCGTCTTTGCTTGAAGCAGAGAGCACTACACATAGCGTAAGGTATGGCTCACCAAGGGGTGGCAGGTCAACACCTGAAATGCTCCTTCTCATCCGTTTTAACGTAGGGGTTTCCTTGTATGAGTGTAAATACAAGCTGTTGCATTTAATTTGATGATAGTGCCTTCAGAAAGCAGTGTGAGTAATCCCAAGAAGCCTGATTCTCAGTGTCTGTCAGGCTGCCCTTTACGTGGTGATTTTCCAGTGCAGCTGCTGTCAACTGATTGATGGAAGTTGATTTAATAATGGTATAAACTGGTAAGTAACACTTGATTAGATTATCGTTAATTAAGTTCACTTAACATAGATTGGGCGGTAAGTTGGATCCAACCTGTTCATCTGAAGGGACTTCTTTTCCTCTACCAGCAAGAGCGAGGTGTGTGGCACCCGCAGAGGTACGGAGGAGGAACTGGCTGTGTGTGGGCAAACGAGCCTTTTGAGGGGGGCTTGAAAACGGCTTGCATCTGCAGGGCCCTTGTTCGTGCAACCCTTTGTACAAGCAACGCAAGCGAACGCTATTTCAGCAACTCCTGATAAAGGGAGAGTAAGGGAAGAGAAGCAGGACCTGTAGATAGGACTATAAGAGCAAATCTTGTCGGCTCGTGATGCGATGCCTCCTGCCCTTGGGTTTGTTGTGCAGCACAAGCTGTGTGGGAGCAGTGTGCGGGGGCTCCCAGAGGTAAATCCCACCACGGCGCTCCATTGATTTGGGCAGGTGGGCGCCATCGGGTGCCTCTGGTGGCACACGTTGGGTCGATGGGATATTTGTCAAGTTCATCAGGGCTTTGTAGGGCATTTCTCCCACACGCCTTGCTCGAAAGCTAGGAATTTGCTTTCAAGGGCAGACAAGGAGGAAGCAAGTCTGCTTAGTCTGAGCAGTGTAGCTTTAATTGAAGTCATGCTTCTCGATGGAGCAGAGGTAAAAAGGAGGAGACGTGGTGTAACCTTTATTTTTGTTAGGTTCCCTGATAAGCCGTCCATTTGATAAGAAATGCTGCTCCATTGGTGGAGCTTACAGGGCGCAGTTGTTCTGTGATAAGCACGTGTTTATTGTCGGCCATAAATGCCTGAAGTGACAGTTTATGGCAGGTTTGATTGGATGGTTTAATGCTGAGTGCATGCACCAGTACTGCTTTCAAAGGCTGGTTTGCTGCGCGCTCGAGGGCTGGTTGAAGAAACGAGTTGAACTGTAACATTAATTTGTTCCTCGGGACCCAGGGAGATGCACAGCCCTTGCCAAAAAATCGTACCAGTGAGGCTCATCTGAATGCAATATCCAGCCCCAAAAAGGATATTACGCCAAGAAGTCGTGGAGGAGGAACACAAGGATGATGCATGCTTTGGTACAGACTGCGTGTCTTATTAGGATATTGTGACATTATTGTGACATTTTTCTTTCTTCGTGTTAGTACTCACGCTGTCTGGGTCTTTGTATGGCCTCCTTTGGAGCAATACTCAAACACGTGAGTGTTCTCAAGCCCAGTGCATGAGGTAACTCCTCGTGCATCTTCCTGATGCCAGAAACCAGCATTGTCCCACTCTGAGGTATTTAGGAATGAAAACCCAATTAGTCTTCACACTGTAACAGAAAGGAAATAACTCATTTACTCTTCGGGCTAATGAGGGGTGTGATGTTGTATTTATAGATGTTCTGTTCCTGCTTGAGCTGAGCTGAACTTGAGATATATTCTTTCTGATTAAAATATGAAGACACTCTATTATTTCTATAACCACATTTAAGTCTTGCAATTTAAACAAATTAGTTTGCATTTCACATGTCAGACACAGTGATTTATGGAGCAAAATGGGGTTTTGCATCTGTTTTGTCTCTTGATTCATTAAATTTTGATTGAAGAAAGTTTTTGAAATAGGGTGTAAAAGAATTTCCCATCCTTAGTGAAGGGATTTCTTGCTTGTTTTTTGCAGCATCTGGTTGAGTTGTGTTTTGTTGTTTTTTTTCCCCCTGTGTGCATATGCCAAGAAATCTTGAATTTCCTTTCCTGATTTTGAAAGTTTGGCCCAAGGGAATTGAGCAATTTCTCTGCTTTGCCCTGCTTGCTCTCCGGTCACCCGACAGCAGCAGCGACGCGTAAGTCACTTATGACACCACGGAAGGGACCCCGCTGCCCCTGGAGCTGCTGCAGCACCTTCATCACAAGCCCCAGCTGTGACACCGCAGGCGCTGGGTGTGCCAGGGCGGTTGCACAAGCACCGTGCTGGGAGCAGCAGAGGGCAGACCGCTCTGCTAGGGGCAGAAACCCCACGTGGCAGGGGCGAGCTGTTGGCTTGGAGGCACAGCAGTGCGTTAGGAGCATAATGTCACTTGCCTGCCCCAGCACGGGGAGCACAGTAACTGGGAATAGTGTCCAGCGGTGGCTAGCAGGAATCGCTTCAGATCAGCTGGTGCTGCTGTCCTGCTGAGGTAGCTTTTCTGTTTGGTTTTGGGATGTCACTTCCAGGTATGTTTGGGACGAATGAGTGCTTTCAGCCATCCTGTAAACCCAGGTCTGGCCTGATGAGAGAAGTACGTTACAAACAGAAGTTGAGAAGCAGACACGGTGCCTTAGCAGAAAACACACGTAGGGAGTATTTGGCTTTCCTGCAGGGGAGTATTTGGGAGAGAAAATGTGAAGCTAAAAAGCTCCTGAGCAGATCCTGCTCTGCGACACATGGGTGCTCCGGGTGGGAATTCCCCAGGGTTAACAACCACGACCCTGTGTTGAGACAGGGAACCCTCTGCTGGGCTTCGGGGGGAGCCGACAGCCCGTAGGGTTCGGCAGGCCGGCGTTGGCAGCTGGGCTGCGCACCCACGGCAGGGCTCAAAGGGCGCTGCCGATCCCAGGGACAGCAGGGAGCGCACAGGCTGGGCAGAAACCTGCCCTGGGGCTGGAAAGAACCAAGGCAGAGAGATTAGAGGTTAAACTGGAAGGAGTGTTAAAATATTCTCCGTGTACGCTGGCTGTAGCTGCGGATTTTAATTGCTGAAATTACCTTGTCAGGATGCCTTATCAGCTGCTGTTCTAGTGATTGTTTGGTTTAGATAAGAACTAAAGTGCGATAAAACCTTGATAACAGTTTAGAGATTACAGCTCTTTTGAAACTGCTGGCACTTGTTAGGGGCTCAGTGAGCTGCCGAGAAACTACGGTTGAGTTTATTCCACTGCAGTTTTTTCCTCCGCCCCCCTTCACTTCTTGTATTTCGTGTTCTGTTGAAGCGCTGAAGCTCTTGTTTTGGATCATTGTTGCTTTGAGAAACAAAACCTTTCTGAGTACTTCCTGGGAAGGGGCTCTGCACGCAGACAAGGTGACCCGTGCTGCCGAGTGGAAGTGGGTGCAGAGGGGAAGAAGACAAACAAGGTACCTGCGTGCCTCTGGCGACCCAGGCGATCGGGTGCCCCGAGCTCCTCGCTGAACTTCAGCTGCTGCAGCAGTGCAGAGGGCTGGGCACTCAGCATGCTCGGTAGCATTCTCCTTGAGTTTCCAAAAATACAAAGTTTCTGTAAAAAAAATGTTTTGGTTTGTGACAGCTCATTTAATGGAGCTGTGTAATAACACATCTCCTTAAAAATCTAGCCAATATTTGCGGTAGTTGTTTTGTGCCACTTGTATTAGTTTCAATTTTATTTTTTGTTGGTTTTTGCTTGTTTTGTTGGTAAAGACAGAGAGTGGTAACAAACCTCTAGCTGAACACCTCCCATTCATGTGTACTGGATGGGAAAGCAGCAGGGTTGCAGGACCTGGTGTGGATGTCTCCAGTGGGAATCAGACAAAAGTGATTTCCGTGGCACAGCCGTGTGGCCTTGTGTTGGTTCTGCCTTTCTTCTGCTAAGCTAAGCTCTCAGCAGCTCTTGCACATCTCAAAGGGTGAGCTGCTTAGGTGTTTCAGAATAATTTAAATTGATTGTTTTTCATGTAAGTATAATTTAAATGAGAGATTAGAGAAACTTTTATGTAACTTGGATGAGCAGTGGGGAAATACTCAAATGGTAGGACTATGGTTAGAAAATGGAAATTCAGGGGTTTGAAAAAATAGACTTTCATGGTGGAAAATCCCTTTTAGTGTTCTTAGCGTTTGGATTTCTGATCGTGCTCATTAGGCTTAATAGCAAAGCAGGACATCCAGGCATTCCTTGTCTACACCTGTTTTAGCCTGTCCAGCCAGAAGGGGAAGCTTAGAAGGGTTATGAAATAAGCATGGGGGAGAAGTGCCTGTAGTGATAGTTACATGTCTTGCGCATTAATTACATTTGCAAAATTTTGAAATAATCTGACTGACAACAGTTAAACTTGTCTCGGTTTGGTAGGCAGCAGAGCTGTTGGCACTGCAGCCCTTGGATCCTCCTGCCTAGGAGCGCTGCCTCCGGTAAGGTAACCCCGTGGTGGGGCTGCCACGGGTGGACATGCCTCTGGTTACAGCCTTTGTTACATACTGGTGTGTAAATAATGTGCAAGCATCAAGAGGAGTGTCCTGTCGGGAAGGCTAGGTCTCCACCTTCCCCTTACACCACTGTGCTGTGCTGGCTACGTGACATGTTTTGGTCCCGTGGCTCCGAGGGTGCGGCTGCGCAGGAGTCGGGGCATCGGGATGGCAGCTGCTGCGCCTCCAGAGATGTGAGCCGTGAGCTTCCCAAGCTACAGGTTATTGGTTTTGTCGTGCATCTCTTTGGTAGAGAAAAATTATTTGAGGCAGAACGTAAGGAAACGTTAATTGCATGTTCAAAGTATGATTCTTTACCTTTGGGGCTAAAATATGTGATAGTGCACTCACTGCTGAGTCCGGGTGGTGAAGCTGTTGGGAAGCTGGGTGGTGCAGAGCTGGAAGGTGTTGGGGACTGGTGCTGCTGCTCACGCCGAAGAGGCTCAATGTCAAAGTGGTTACAACTAGTACCTGCTTCCTGCAGCGTGCTTTAATTTGCTTTTGCATTTTGTTGTGTTTTTTTGATTTGCTGTTAGAGACAAGCTGATTTCTTGTAGCTTGCTGATTTTTTTTGCTTTAGTAAAAAAAAGTTGTGTATTCTCTTCTACACTATTCAGCCTGAAAACATGCTAGGTGTGTGCCAGTTGGCACGGATGTGATATGTTCTACAAAGTCCACAACAAAACTTTGGACCACATCAGTTTGACTATCTGGGATATGTAAATAATTGCAACACAAAGTACCAGAGGAAACTGTACTCTGGAATAACCAGACCTTGCTTTGTTTTCAGTTGTTTTGGTTCTTTTTTTCCTTGTTTTTAAACTTCAGTGCGTTGTTTTTCCTGTAATACGGGAAGAAGTTTTTTGGCAGTTCTCTTCGTGAATGTACACCCATGTACGCTTGCAGCTGCTGAAAGATAGCGCCTAAAAGCATCGGTAAGAGCAATGGGCAGCTGAGAGGCCGATAGTTCTGCACGTTGGTCATATCTCAAAACTGACGGTTTGAGATCACTGTGAGTTAAAGCTTTGTTTACGTGTGGATGATAGCATATACATGGCAAGTTTTTACTGGGGCAGCGTCTGTGTTGGGGCTCTGGTTCCTGTCCAGGAACAGATTAATTTTGAGACTGTGAAGATTAGGTTTCTGATGTGCTGACAGCTTGTTGGTTTTCTGTGTGCTACTTAGGTACTCGTATTGGAGACGTTCTCAGAGGCATGATGTAAACCATCTCTGGCCCTCAAAGAGATGACACGGTAGTTAAATAGAGCAAAGTTAGAGGAAAAAAATGATCAGACTGTTTTTGGAAATACTGGACTGAGACATGGGGAGGCTGCATGATTGCCTTAGGGTCCTACAAGAGGCCTGTGAAAGAGCTATTAAGCAGAAGATCAACCACAGCAGAAATCCAACTCTAAACTATTCTAGTTATCAAATATCATCTAATAATAAGAATGAACAAATAAGCTACCCAGCAACCAAGATACTTAATGAGTACTGGAATAGATTCTTCTTAATTGTGTTCAGGCGCTCATGGGGTATATTTTCAAGTCTGTGTTTATGACTTGAGATGATGCACTTTGTTTTTTCTTCTTAATGAAAGCTCAACATTTGTTTTGTTCCAGCAAATTTCAGAACTCAGAGGGTAATGCCAAATTATCGCACGCCTTACAACAAGACAAAGAGTTGGCTGCATTGCCTTTCTTGGGGAAAATGTGGAAATATCCCAGGCTCGCTCCAGCCATCCTCTTAATTTGAGGTTTAACGCTCTGTTAATATCAGCCCACACTTGCACCACTTGGGGAGACGTGGGCTGGGACTGGTGCGAAGGAGTCACTGGCTGCTGCATAGCGTGGGGAGGGTCAGGGCCTGGAGCTGGGAGCCTGCAGGGGGGCTGTTACTGTCTGGGACAAACTGTGCACAGTGGTTGCAAATGGAGCCAAACGTGAGCTGCCATGGTCGTTTGCTCTGATGTGGGGTGTTGTGGCAAGTTGTCCTTGCCCGTGTCCTGCCTGCAAGGTGCCCGGTTTCACAGACCCCCTGTGGGTACAGCCTTGCTGAGGTTATCAGAGCTCTGGCAGAGAATTTCAAAGAAGTCTTCGCAAAACTCAGAGGTTTCACTTCTTACCTTAAAGTTTCGTTTTGAATCTGAGCCCCTTTCCAGATGATGCTAAAAGTGAAACTCAGCTAGCTCCTCTGGGCTGGAACGGTTACCAAAAGAAAACGTCCCAAGCCTGGAATACCTTGCATGCAAAGCAGTAGGGTAAGGCAGACAGATTATTTGTCTGGTTCTTCAGAAGCATCTCATGGAGAGGTACAGTTCTCCAGCAGCAAGGCCTAGATGGCCCTGCTATATCCCACTGCTGCTATCTGGATGTTTTGACTCAGGCCTCTACAGAAGTGCACATCAGCTATATTCTTCATGACATTCTGCATTGGCAATTAGGAGGTGAACAGAGCGCTCCCTGCATTATCCATTGTGATTTTGTGCTGATAGTTGACAGAAATGTCTGTCCCTCCAGAATCTGACTTTGAGTTACTGTTACTTCTTGCAGAGTTGGTAATATTCTTGCAAATATTGACGTGGTGTTAATTGCATTGCGTGCAAGTGATGCCATTACCGTTCTCTACCATTACAAGAGCAGTAATATAAATTGCACAGGGGAAGTAAACGTAAAGGTTTTAATGCCATTCTCTGTCTTGTTAGAGCGCACCTTAGCAGCACATCCCTCCCAAAGAATTGGTGGTGAGACAGAACTGCCTGCCCTCAGTTTTTGTCTTCCTTTGCGACCGCGTGAAGGTCGTGCGTGTGCACAAGGACAACCACAGCGCTCTTCCTAAACGTGCAGAGGCGCAGGCAGTTGTGACGCTGGAGATCTATTTTGTGACCTCTTGGTCACCTTTTTCATGTTTCTAAGTTCAAGCCATGAACAGTCGTACAGCAGAAATTAAATGCAATTGCAGTGCTTAGAATGGCTAGAGAGTGACCTAGCGTGGTTTGGCTTTGAATTTGACCCCAGAAGCAGTTGGGTTGCATGAGATGTCAGGCTTACATCTTAAAGGTCAGGACTCAGCCGCACCAATTTATTTAGCTGCAGTGAAAAATTTGAATTTTCCTGAATTTTTCTTTTCCTTATAACCACTTAAGAAAGGCAAGCTTTAAGCTACCACGTACAGCTGGTGTTTCTAATAAGACACAGATGTGTATTGGGATCTCTCCCATCTCCTGCAACATTTAAATATAGACAAATAGAACTTAATCAGCTATAAATAACAGCGTGCCGTGCCTGTGGATCACTAACCTTCTCTGGGACTCCCGCTAGACTAGGGTTAAGCTTAATTACTTCAGTCTCCTACAAACAAGAGCACAATCAGCTGCTGGTTATTGCGCGGGGGAAGGTGGAGGGAGCAGGAAGAAGCAAGTCAACATCCCCAGGCAGCGAGGTGATAACCTGGCGTTTGGTGTGGGTTATTTGTAATGTTTTGAGACCAATGGGCTTCTTTTATTCCCTGGTTTGGATTCGGGTCACTGGGGGTTTAATGTCACTTCTACATCTGTGTGTTGTTTTAAAAACAAACTCAGGAGGCACCTGTGAACACTGTTGTCTTCCCCGAGGGATAACTCCTTAGATTTGCTGGAATAAAAAGGTGCCGAGTGTGGCTCTCTAACTCTGTTCAACATGAAAGAACTTTATTCCTCTGCAGACGCTGCGGATTTAGGAAGGCACATTGGTGTGTCTGGGAGTTTGGTGACCATCCGCCCCGGGCTGTCTGGCTCTCTGCTCCCCGCACCAGCACCCAGGTGTCTGGCCGGGCTGGCCCGCACGGAGGCACGTTACGGGGCTGCTCTCTTCCAGCTGCCTCCTGCTGAAGCAAACGTGAGGCAGATGTTGGTGAATCCGCTGACATCCATCCTCTGTCGGCCGCTGGGTTCTGCTCTGCCCGCCGGGCACTGCCCAGCGCAGCACGCTGCTGTCAGCGCTGTGCTCCCTGCCTGGCCGGCATCCACGGCACGGCAGTGGTGGGCCGGCAGTGAAAAAAAAACCAGCTCCTGCACAGGCAGGGCCGTGAGAAGAGAGTTGTTTTTTCTCCTCTAGTACTTGGTGCAGACTACTATCATCTTTGGCTCATGTTTGAAACACCGTCTGTCAGTCTCCAGTCTGCCTCTGATTGTCGCACCTCTGATGCAGCTGAGCCAGCTCGCACTGGAGCTGAGATACCTGCAGCATGCAATCACTGATGGGTTGTCTTCAAGTGCTTCGTCCGTCAGTGCCGAGGTCACGCGCCAGTCTGAGCAGGACTTCCTTGGACTTCTGCTCAGTACCCGGCCCTGTTTCCCCGGTCAGCAGTGCCCATCACCATCTCCCTTCCAAACAGCCAGCCTCGAGGAGGGAAACAAACAGTTGTGTCCCAGCCTGATCAGTGCTTCCCAGTTGTATTGGTGTGAGTGAAAAGCTGTTCTCCTAAAAATGGATTTGTTCTCTAGTACGGTTGGTTGTCACTTCTTGCAAAGAGCAGTAGTGAGGAAGAAGCTTCTTAGATGTTTTTCCTTATTTAGCTTCCTCTCTTGTAGGATAATAATGAGAAAGCCCATTTACTGGTTTGCATAACCTTCTCCCAGCTATGGTAGATTTGAGCTACAGGTTTGTTTTTCACACGAGACTTGATTTCCAGCAGGGCTGTCCCTGCTGTACGACACCGCAGGCGTCATGTAGGTAAAACGGGGAGAAGCCCTGCATGCTGCTGCCAGGGCAGGGGGCAGGCTCGCAGCTCTCCTGGCCACAAAGCCCTTGCGAGGGCCATCTGGAAGACAAATGGCAGCGCTCTGGTGTTCCTGTTGCGATTTGTGCTGTGCGTCACATGCAGTTTAGCTGCACGGAGCCTGGCAAACGTGGGCTTACACGTTTGCTGCCACCCCTCTACCCCTGTCTTGCAAGAGCAGATGTTGGGGGGTGCAGTTAACATGGGGTCACCCCTCTGCCTTTCCCTGCCTTTGTGGGAGCACAGTCTGCATGTTAACGTGGGGCTGGGGCACGGGGCAGCTGGTCGTGGCGCCAGCCCCGCGGCATCGCCCGCCGCCCCTTTCCGCACGCAGTCCCCGCGTGTTTGATTTCCCCTGCTGCGGGCCAGGCTCAGGAAGACAGGGGGATATTTATTTATAAGCCGTCTGTACAGATGTTTTCATTGTGGTTTGCGGTGCATTGGTGCCACTTAGTGGGGGGAGAATTGAATTGACAGCTTGAACGGTGCAGGGGAGAACAAGGAGAGCCAGGCCTCGCGTTCCAGCCCCCGGTGGGTCCCCCATCAGCGTTGCTGCAGTTCAGCTACAAATTCAGATCTTCCGCCAGCCGCAGAGCTGCGGCGGGGACTGGAAGTGGCTGTCAGCAGAGAAGCGCGCTGACCGGAGTCCCAGCAGAGCAGAGCTGAATGGTGAGGCTAAATAGTCTGGCTTTGTTGATAGAAAAAATTAATCCGGCCATGCCTCGTGTTGTGCAAGGCTTTGGCAGGCTTAGAAACCATTCTCTCTCTGTGTTGTGATTCCCACTGCTGTAGGTGTAGTGGGAAGGATCTTGGAATGGGGTGGCGTTGGCTCTGATTGCACTTCTGGAGCAGCTAATACAAAATATTAACAGTAGTTCTTCAAAATCATCTATTAAGATTTTCCATTGATTTCCTATTAAGAAAGAACTGTGGGAAAAACAAAACCGTGTGTAACCCACCCATTTGTAAGCAACCCACCTATTCTCTTCCCCAAAATAAAGGCTTATGGCTAAGAAGAGTACCTGGAAGGGGCCGTGGATGCTTCAGCTGGCATATAGGCTGAATGCAGCGGGCAGGGACGGTAACCATCCCGGCAGTGCGGTATTTGCTGGGAAGGGATGGTAGCCAAACGTCGTGTTTCATTACAAATTGGGTATGTACATAAGGAAAGGGTGACTGGAGCTGAGAAGTGGCCATCAGCCGCTGAGCTCCACATCAGGCTGGCGTCTCGCTGTGGGGTTGCAGTGGAGCGTGCGCCCCGTGGTTAGTAGCTGTGTGTGTCTGTCTCATGCAGGAAGGGACACTTCAGGGTGAGTTAGTGATTTACTGACTTGGACGTGGGCTCCTCGCCTTTTGAGTTACCTCTCGGTGTCCTCTGCAGGCACGTCGTGTGCCACGACTTGGTGCTCTGGGCAGCACGAGCCTGGTCCTGCAGCTGTTCCACACGGGGAGCTGCGTCCAACTTCAGTGACGTTTCTGGGCATGGAGCAGTTAACTTCAGTCCTTAGGAAAACGTACTGTGACCAAGGATTGTGCTTCCTGGCCTTAGTCATACCTACCCCAGCTGTCACCTACTGAGCCCCCTGCCTTTAGCAGGGCAAGCAGCACTTGGCAGAGGTCAGCAGCGCCCAGCTACTGGCACATCTCCTGCAGCCCTCGGTACCTCGGTTTGCTCGCCGTGGTGCCGCTGGCTCCTGGAGCACAGGTTGGAGCTGGCGTGGGCACGTGTCCTGGTATCACCTCCCCGGGGGTCTGCACTCAGCCGTACCCGCTGCCTGGGCACGCTCCACTTCATCCCGTTCGTGCCGCTGCCAGGCTGATGGGCACGAGGCTCCGAGGCTCCCGTCCTCCTCCTGGGGCTTGGACCCGCCTGTGTCTCTTGCGCTCTCACCAGAGGGCACTGCACAACATGTTGCAGCCTAATAAATAACCTCTTAACCTGCTTAGCTGCTGCATGCTCAGTGGCATGTTTTACAACGTTACCTGGAGTCCTTGAATGCTGGTTCCCATGGCAACCTGATATAGCATTTTTATTCTTTATTACTATCACTGTTTTATTGCTGCCTTGTTCAAATGTGCTGTCATCTTTATTTTGCCTTGGCGTGTGTGCACGTGTGTGAGTCACAAATCTGCTTCTAAAAATTATATTATTAAACAATTTAGTGAATTTGGAGAAAGGGTGGTGATCTGTCACCGTCGATTTAATGCTAAATGGAGAAGCACACCACGAATGGGAACAGGCTAACGAGGAGACCCAGCAACCCAAAGTGGGTCGATACAACCAGCTTCAGGTGTTTGCTGGAGTCGCAGGTAGCTGGGCAGGGACAAAAGAGCAGGAGAAATGCTGCTGCCGGGGGGCGTTGCAGGTTTAATGAGAGGGCATGCTCACCGTGTCCTGGTGCTCCTGGGGGTGGATTTTGGCCAAAGCCGGTGATGGGAGCGAGGACAGAAATGGTTTCAAGTTGAAGCTTGAACAGTTTCCAGCAGGAGCCATACAGCCCGATGGGGAGCAGCCAGAAATTAAGCTGGTAATTACGAATCCTTAGGCTTCTCTAAGGGGATTTCAAGCCACGTTGTGGATAACTCATTGTTTGCACCATATTTATGTTACGTTAATCCTGTGGCTGACGTGTTCTGCTCCTCTGCAAGGGCAAAGGAAGATTTCGTCTTCATCCCTTGGTGCTAGCTGGGCTCTGGGAGAGAGAGGACAGGAGGATCACTGCCTGCCTCTGGAGGTGGAGCGTGGGCAGCGGGGCAGTGCTGCCTGCCGGTGATGCTCCGTGTTCCCAGGCCTGTTTGCTGCCACCAGCTGCTGGCAGATGCGGGGTCGGGAAGGAAGGTGGGCTCCCTGCAGGCAGGGGCGCTTTCCTGCCTAGCGCAGGCACAGCCTGTTCCCCAGCGCTGGTGGGGTTACTGGGAACACTTCTGGTTTGTGTAGCAGGAGATGGGCGATGGGACGTGGGGAGCTGCGTTTGGTCCAGGCCTGCCCGGGAGAGCTGCCAGGACGTGGGCAGGGCTCCCCTGGGGCAGGGCGGGCTGGTGGGGGCCAGCTTGGCATGGACTGCGGGACGGGATTTTTCCTCAGGGCGAAGCCCACGTTTCTGGGAATGGCAGAGCAGCCAGAGGTTAAAGGCGCTGTGATCTGGTGCGTTCGGGAGCCAGCTGGCAAACCCCAGATATCTTCCCAAGCACACGCTAGGAGCGGTGCTGCTTTCAGTGGCTCCCCATTCCTTCCCCACTCCAAGTATTAGGGGGCTGCTATGGAAATATTTGTTCTTTCTTCACTCTTCTGCCTAAGTCCCTCTTTTCTATCACCTGTTACTGTGAGCTGAGCCTGGCAGCAGGATTTAAATATCCCCTGTGCACAGAGAGGGTGCTGAAAGGATGGGGTTCAGGGCTGCCTCCCCGAGGGTGATCTCCTGTTCTTAAGGAATGGAGAGGCAGCATTTGGAAAGGTGTAAATTACCTGGGACGGCACGGAGAACTTTACAGCATGCACTTAAATCCTTCGCTGTGTCTTGTGCCGGCAGTGAGGAGGATTCTGCAGCCTCATTTAGGACACTAAATGAGAGACTTGGTGCTTTGGAGGACACGTGTGTCCTTCCAGAAGAGCCTGAGAGGTTATTCTTTCTTTTCCCCCTTCATTCTTTGCAAATTGCTCTATTTTGTGGTGATATTTTGGAGCAGGGCAGGTTTGGCTGAGGCACTTGGTCAGGGGAATTTCTTCCAAGCGCTCAAACTCTCCTTGGTCATCTCCAGAACCAGAAGCTCCTAAAATAAACACAAACTGATCTGTAGCTGGAATTCAGTCCTTTCTTGGGAAATTTACGGAATGACTGCAGGCAGAATAGCTTTTCCAAAAATAAAACATTTACAGATTGCCAGACTGGTGGCTATTAAGAAGAAAAGTAGGTAGAGCAGCGTGGTTAAGATAATGGGCTCCAAGGAAGAGACTCGTGGTCGGCTTGGAGGCGCGGTATTGGCAAGCTAGGCGAAGTGAAAAGGAAACAAAGAGTTGAAAGTTTCCTGAAGAAGCAAATTTAACAGCACAAGTACAAATTTTCTTAATGGAGAGGACAGATGGGAAATGTAGTAACAGATTACTTTAGCTAAATCACAGGCACTTTAATGACCTGAAACTCAAAAGCAGCATAAAGACATTGGAGAGTCGGTTGAACTATTGAGAACAGCTTCAGCATGAACATGCAAAGAAAAATGAGAGGGCCAAAGTCCAAATGAGCTGTAATTGGCAAAAGGCATAAAGGGCAGCCGTGGGGCTTTCTATAAATGTATTTGTAGCAAGGGATGGGCCAGGGAGTTAGCCCACTACTCAGCGGATAGGAAAAGCGCTCAAAAGATGCAAGGGAGAGAGTGGAAGTGCTGAAGGAGTTTTTTTTATCCTTTCTGCTCTTCCTGAGAGGGTCGGCTGTGCAGCCAGCAGCTATCAGGGAGTAGGGGCGAATAGGTTTGAATAGGGAAGGTAGCAGAGCTGCCTGGAATTTGGCTCTGGGCAGTCAGAGAACTGCCTGAAGCCATTTCAGTGCCATTATCGGTAATCTTTGAAAATTTGCAGAGGACAAATGAGGCTTGAGAAGACTGGAGAAAAGGAAGCTTAATGGGACATTTTTCAAAAGTGGAGAAAGGAAAGAACTGTAGGCTAAGAGGCCTGTGAAGCCTGGGATTTTTTTCTTCCTTTTTTTTTTTTTCCCAGAAGAATTTGATAAAGATGTTGGCGTTGTTTATAAGCACACAGAAAGCAGCAGCCTCTGGGAAAACTGGAGACCTGCAGTTCCCGCAGCAGTGACTATTCCCATCACCACCTGGACGGCATGCTAGAGAGCACAGTCAGTAACTTTGCAGATCATGCTAAGCTGAGAGGGACACAAAAACACCTGGGATTCAGCGGGATCCAGAATGATACAGTCTGAAACACAGGGTGCAGCCGAGCAGGGGGCGTGCTGCCCGTTTCGGTCAGTTCTGGAGGTGGGTGCGATAGGCGTAGTTCTGGATGGCCCCGTTCAGGGAGGACGGTGACCACCACAAGAGATGTTGGAAAAATCTGCAAGAAGGCTAGTTCAGCACAGGGAGCAGCTTCCACGGGGAGGCTGTGGCTCTTCCCCCGCAGATGAAGTGGGGCAGTGGTATCCTCAGGCGATTCTTCAGCCCAAGATGAGCCTAATTTATTTATTTATTTAAACATCCTTTTAGCTAGTAGCAGAGAAGCGGAGATTTATTCATGCCCAAACAGTAGTAGTGGTAAGTAAATGAAAGTACAGAATTCAAAATTAAATGGAAAAAAAAAAACAAAAGATTTATTGGACACACTGGCAAGCTGGTGAGACACGAGCTTCTGTGGGCACCTCATGAAGAGGCTGTGCCTGAACGCCCTTCTCGCACTGCTCTGCCCACGTAGCCCAGCTCGATGATGGTGATGGATGTCCTACTTCTCTCTGCAACTTCACCTTGCCTGGTGTCCCTAGGTTGTGATGGTTGAAACACGAGCAAAATTGTAAAATATTCTTGTCTTCTTTCTGTACTTGAAGGTTACATTTCTCATTTCGTACTTTGGTTTGTGTGTTAGTGAGGTATGCCTCTAATTGAAACACGGCTGCTGCGCACAAATTGCTGAAGCACAGTGCCTGCAAATTCCTTGGTCCGTTGTTGATTTTTCTTCTCCCGTCTAGCTGAGGGTGCCTGAAGACCCACTAAAAAATAAATAAAAGGCAAATTAATACCAAGTTCTTCATAAGGGAAACGAGGGCTGTAAGTGGTGTCTGGGGTGACATCAACATTTGGATCCCCCATCTTTCAGTCTGAAATCAGGCTTAGGATGGAGATGAAATAGCATCCAAGAGTTTTCATGACAGGAAGAGTCTTCAGACATCAGAGGACTCTTTAATTATAGGCAGAGTGATTTATTCAGTGGTCGGCATCTGTATCTCATTAAAATATGAAATCCTTCACTGTTTCTCCTTTAAATATGAAGGTATCCCTGTTTTATCTTTTTTGGCTTAGCAGAGCCATATTTTATGTCAGCTTGTTGCAGCGTACCTTTCGAGTGAGCCTGAATTATGTGCAGATTATTTAATGCTGAAAATGTTGAGCAAATGTAATTCACCTGTGTCGCTTCCACAAGAATCTTTTCTCCTTCAGCAGCCAAGCGCAGCAGCAAAGCAGCTTGAGATGAAATTGCAGGATTAATTTCAAATTATTTGGGGAATGGGCGTAATCAATAGAAGTAAGCTATTCTGTGTTTTTTTCCTGCTGAGCCCTAATCAGCCAGCGAGTCTTTCCCCGAAGCAGACTCATCTCAGCAGGCCCAGCCCAGCTCCTGGTAAGACTGATGGGGGAAAAAAAATCTCCCCTCAACTTCAAGGGGAGCAGCCTGCTTTGAACTGACTTTTATTGTGGTGGGGAAATATGCGTTTTGTCTGCGAGAGATGGACCATAGCTACACGTGCAAAGGAACCCATCTGCAGCTTGGCAGAGAAGAATGAGGCTGTGCAAGGGTCAGGCAAGACCGGCACGGGTGAGAGCAGAGACCTGTCCTTTGGTACGCCTTTCTTTTCCTCCCATCCCTCCAAAAATAACCTGCTAGGTATAATTAGGGATCAAAAAGGAGGAGGATTTTCAGGTTGTCTAAAAGGGTCATCGTAACTGGCTGGAATCAGCCTCCCCATTTTGTCCATCAGCTCGCAGTGACTTGGATTTTGGAGAGTCTGCACGCAAGCAGAGTTTTACAACAAACGAGGAGCAATTAAGTGTTTTCAGGGTTCTTACATCAGCTATGATTAGTGCAGGGACTTGTTACTCTACTGCCTGTTTCCAAAATGCATTAAGGCTGTCAGATGTAAATCGGGGGCATCAAAGCGCGCTTTGCGTAGGGTTCCTAGCTGGTCTGCAGTGCAAATTGCTCTGAATTCTCCCAGTGTGTTCGGTGCCAAACACAAATTACATTTTAAAAGCAATATTATGTTTGGCCGGCGTGTATTAATCCAACTGTATTCAGCAGCTGCGAGGTTAAACTCTGGTTTGCCAGTTGGCTTTAGGGTTTGAAGGAGAAACAGCAGCAACAGGTTCCTCTGCCTTGCCTGGGACCAAGTGACGCCGGGAGGAGTGGGAGAGGAGCGAGGAGATGCCTGAATTTGACGAGGGCGAGCGCTCGGCCACGCAGCCGTTCGCCGCTCCTCGGTGGGTGTTGTGATCTGCCCAGAAACACCGCGAGGAGGGAGAAGTAGGTGGAAAGTTGGGACAAAAATATATAAGGAGCTGGAAAGAGGGCTGGCTGCCAAAGTCTGCGGTGTTACAGTTGGCCCCCAGCTTTGCTCCTTGCTTGTCTTGGCGCCTTAGCTGCAAGACAAATATGTTTGTTTTACTGTTGTTCGTGAAATCTGGCCGGCTGCAGAGCGAGTGGTGCTGAGCAGCGGGGAGGCTGCGTCTCGTGAGTCATCGGCGAGCAGCAGGAGGCCGGCAGGGGAGCGATTCAGGTCGTGCAGCCCAGGCCGTGGGTTTTTGATGCTCTCTTTCAGAAGCACCTCAGCAGTAAGAAACGGCCGTGGGTGAAGCTTTCTCTTCTGCGGGCTGGGGCAGGCCGTCAGTGCTGGCATGGGGCTGGTTGGTACCGCAGTGATGCTGGGCTGGGCCGTGGGGATTGCCCTGGCACCCCGGGGAGGCAGGCTGGGCAGCGAGAGGAGGATGGTCTGGTGGCTACGGCCCCCTGGTGCATGGGGCTGAGTCTCCCTGGAGCAGCACAGAGCTGAATGCAGTCTCTGAGCCTTGCTCTTTATCCGTGTAGCGGAAATCATGCCGCTGCCCAACCCACCAGAGCACTGTGAGGATAAATCCACTGAGGACTCTGAAGTGCTCAGATAAATACCTGCGAGAGCACAGGGAGGCATTTGTGCTTGTAGGAGGGATAAGTGCTTTATTAGTAATGACCCGGAAAGGACAGAGCTACTTGCAGGTAAGGTAAGCACAAGCAAGTGCCTCCTGTAGTTGACAGGCTCTTGGTATAAATCATTTGTGGAATAAATGACACCAGAGAATTCACGCTTCCTAGAAGAGAGGGAAAGAAGTCTCTGCTGAGCTTAATAAAAATGAAAATTTGGTAATGGATAATATGAGTCTAGAGGGGGTCACACTATGCTTGACAGGAGCTGTAAGGTCACAGATTAAGTAGGTGCCCGAGTCGGCTGCAGCAATATACAGGAGATTACTGCGGGTAAATGCATCCTGGGAGCCTCCCCCACCGCACACCAGCGTCTGGCATAGCTCTGACTCTGCTTTTCCACCTCAGAATTGAAGGGAGTCATTGTAGAGAAAAAAGAAAAAAAAAAAAAAGAAAAGCAAAATAGACCTGTGTTTGACAAAGTCTTTCAAACAGCCAGGGTGGGTTCCAGGAGGTCCCTGCCAAGTTGGGCAGCAGGAGCTTGCCCCATGCTGTGCCTGCTCCCTGCTTTGGGGAGAGGGGCTCCAGCTCCCTCCCTCATGCTTCCAGCCACTAGCGTGTGTCCTCACCAGGGCTGCAGAGAGCTTAACCAGCCAAAAGCTAGCGTGGTAACAAAAAAAAAAGAAGAAATGAATTTCTTTTGGGGCTAACTTCCTGAATTATCTCACCACTTAGTCGTAAAAGTACCGGTGCAAGGGAGAGGCTGGGAACATATGGCTGGGGGCAGTGGGAGGGTGGGAATTGGTTAGCTTTTAACTTCCATCAGCTACAGCTGCCGTGGGACTGCCATGTCTGGGCCGCTGTGGCTCCGTCTCGTGGAGGCGGAGGGGAGGCGTCGAGCCGAGGGCAGGAGGTCCCCGCGCGGTGGCAGCGTGCAGAGCTCCGCGGTGCCGCCCTGGCCGATCCGTCCCCAGGCGTCAGCGCCGGCGGCATGCTCTTCTCACGGCATGTCAGCAAGGAGCTCTGCGGGCAGCAGCCCTGCCCTGTTCTTCCCGAAGCAGCGTTGGCTGGGGGTGACGCAGCTGCTGCTGGCTGGCAGCGGCCACAGCCCAGAGGAGCTGCAGGAACCTGCGCCGGTTCTGTGCCTGGGAAATGCTGCTGGCGAGGAGGCAGGACGAGCAGCGCCCCAAGCCACCGGCCTGCAGGTGCTGCAGAATGGGGTCAGGAATCAACTGCAAATCGGGTGAGTGGGACAGAAAGGCACCGGGCACTCGCTGCTTCCCCAGGGCGCGTGGAGGTCAGGCAGGTGTTGGTCTCAGCAAAAGGCTCCGAGTCGGTGCCGTGCATCTCGGCCGATACAGGTTGGTTTGCTGCAAGCTTCACTCTCCCGCAGTGATGCTCCCCGGTGGTTACCTTAAACTGTAGAATGAAGTTTTGGGCAACCTCTTCTGTATAGCTATGTTTTCCATTACAATATTCAGCCTTCTGCTAGTCTAATTCCTCCTGCTCTCCAAAAATCACATTCTTCAGGCATGTAACAACTGCTACCAGTTATTTTCTCCATTATGATCACTGCAGAGCCAAGTTGCACATCTCATCTTTTAGAAATCTTTTTTTAATATGAGTTGTTTCAGCTCCGGTAATAAATTTTTCTTCCAATGACTTTATTATCATCTAAAAGCAAGGCCAATGTACAGAATCCAGATGCACTCGCTCTGGAGAGGTGCTGCTCTCTCCCTTCTCTGTGCAATGATGGTTTTGTGTCCAGCCACACTTATGCTTGCCCAGGCACTGCCTTGCCATGTGCCCTACTCCTGCTTCTCATCACCTCCCCAGAGGACTGCATGTGCAAGAGGCGCTCGTAGTTCTGGAGACACGAGGTCACCACCAGTTGGCTCTTGCATTATTTCGTTGTGCTACTGTGTTGACGTTTGCTGGCCCGGTGATCTCACAGCTCAGCCCAGGGCTTTGCAATTCTGGAAGGAAACTTTCACTGTTACCGTGAAAACAGAAGCATAGAAGGAAACGATTTGGTAAGAGCTGGTGTAAAATCTGTATATGCCATCCTTCTGCCAAGACACCTTGCCAGCTGGGTGGTAGTTGTGTGGTTTTTAAGTTCTCTCTGCGTACAAACAGGATGACTTGACCTCTTCCTCTTTATCCTTGAACAAAAGAAAATGCTGACGACTTGAGCAGCTGTTCTGCAAATTGGTAGCTGGCTTGTAGTTCAGGAGGGAAATAGCATGGTCTTGGCACAGTGCTTCGTGTCGCTTGCCTTGGTACTTCCTTCCTGTATGCAGCCTTGTGTTCTGCCCGGACGGGTTCCTCTTCCAAGGACCAGGGATCCCAGAGCAAATCCAAGCCAAGGGAACTTCATGAAGGGGCAAGCTGGTAAATGGGGCCTGCTGGTGAACAGCCAGGAGGGAGAGAGAAGTAGCGTGGGGAGCTGTGCTGGTGGAGGTGGAGATGGAGGGGACCTGGAGCGCGCTGCCCACGTGGTGGTACCTGGACTGAAGGGTGGCAGGGACAGCTCTTGGATGTGCACCCGCGAGTGAGAATTGAAGGCTCTGCAAGGGCGTTGCGGTGCCTTGAAGAGCTCCTTCCTCGTCAGGAGGGAGCCGGGGCTCTCCCAGGCCACCTTAATCCAAAGAAATTGCACCAATTTAGCCACATCATTTTCTGCGTACACATAGTTAAACTGGTGTAGGCTGTTAGCATGAACGCTCAAATTGGTTTAACAGTGGCTGATACAGATCAAATGTATTGGAACTAGCTAATTTAGGAGTGTCCGTGCAAGGGGGTTACGCCAATTTAACAGCATCGAGTTAAAGACCCAGGCAGCTGCGTTAGTGCTGTGTTTGCAGACCAACAGGGAGAGCACCTAGGAAGCTGCTGGAAGAGACATTTTTAGCTGAAACAGTGTGCAAAGCTACTAAAACTAATAAAACTTTTGAGTTTTTATTTACAGCAGAAAACCTTGGTATCACCTAGCAGGGACTTGATAGAGCTGGGGAAAGGAAGGATCTTTATTTTATTTTTGTAAGGCAAGAATAGGGGAAGTGCATAATTTATGTATTTTATGCCTGTATCTCTGAAAATCTTTCAGAAACATTCTCCCAAAATGCAAATCTCAGACTGTGAGAGATAGATTTGGGTCTGGATGGCAGTCAGGTGTCCCGGTGTGTGAGATTATTGTCTACAATGAAAAATTAAGTATAATATTTTTGCACACCCGAGTGCTTGACATCCCTCAAGGCTGCTATCGTGCCTAACTAAAGTTGTTTTCCTGTGCAATATATTTCTCTTGCTTCCTGCACTTGAGCTCTCTCCCTTCCTCCTCCTGCGCCGTGGTGTTACTGCGCTTCCCCAACTACAATTAAAATGTTGACACCTGGCTTGGCTCTGCAGATTAGGATTTGATTTTCTGTAATTATATGTTATCGCTCACATTCAGTGGCAATTTTACCTTCTGTACAGTATGATAACACTTATTAATTCAATAAAAGAAATCAATTCACAGGCAATTTCCAAACGTAACACCTTGGTAACTGAGTACTAACCAATCAGATTATGCATCTGACATTGTGCCTTGTCATTTAATCAGTAATGGGTGATTGCAAAAGCAGATATATGTCAGATGTTAATTAAGAATAACACAGTTTGGGACCGTAATGTTAGCAGTGCCTGTTTTGTTATGATGCTGTGCTGAATATAGCTAATATTTGACTTGCACTTAAGTATTATTTACAGTAAATGGAACAATAAGGATATTTATTCTGTCTCTGTGTTCCGACAGATGTATGAAATTCTCTTTTTTCATGGGTGGAACATACTGAGTGCTAATGGACTGCCACAGGGTCTGTCTGTCTGTGGGACGTGGAGGTGGTTGTGCTCTCGGTGAACACGCTCCGTCTTATCTCCTAGAAAGTTAGATAGGTTTGCTTTCCTGGGGCTTTTTCTTTATTTTCCCAAAGTGTTTTACTTGGTACCTGCCAATCAGCTCTTTCCTTGAGGTTAGTGTTAAAAAAATCAATGTGGACCTGCCCCTGAAAGTCCCCCAGCATCTCCCCTGCCTCTGAATCCTCCTCGCCAAGGCTTCTCTTGGCCGCCTTCTCCATCGAGCTCTGGGCAAGGAGCAGCCGGGCCCAACCTCGCCTCGTGTCTGGTCTGCATTTTGCTGCTCGGGGCTGCCCGCCGAGGGCTCGGTGCCCTATGAAGGATGTGCAGGACCTGTCTCTTAATTTTTTATCTTTACTTTAAAGACCCATTTGTTCTGTGTGATTAGGACCATTAGTTCAGTCAAATTAAGATGAGAACAGGTGAAATATGCCTGGAACAGACATCTCAGCTTAGCCAAATGTTATCGTGCTGACACAACCTTCCTTTCCGATTTGTAATTAAGTTAGAACCAAGGCCACCAGCTATTAAACTCTGCAAAGCAAATGTGTAAGATGCAAGGAATCTCCAATAAAGTTGTAAACTTCAATTAGGCAGCACCAGCCCAGGGTCCTGAGCTTTCATTGGGCACTTAGCTAATTTTATTACAGCAACAGTATCCTAAATGAGCAGCTCTGGGGCATAGTCTATTCATTTAACAGTACGCATATTCATTAAATCTTACAAATTGGCATCAGAGTTTTGTTTTTAGCAACTTACTGAAAAAGGGAGGCGTGTTCAGCATTAGATCATTTGTATTTGCTGTTTGTTGAAACCGTTTCATTCATAGCTTGACTAAAACGTGGCAATTTCTACAAGCAGGGCTAAAATTTCTAGTTAAAGCGATTCACTCAGGGCTGATAAAGCAACAGAGAGCTTGTAAAACCATTTGCTGTGAAATTTCAGCGAGGAAAGAAGAGCTCGCTCTTTTGCCCCAAGATGTCATTGAATTCAGGGAAGTGAAAGGATTGCAGGCAGAGATGATAATAGCTGAGGTTTCCTTTTTTTTTTTTTTCTGTAACAATGCTCCTTTTTTCTTCACTTCATTTTACTAATAGGCAAATGCAGTGTTAGTTTCTCTATTTTTTTTCTGAAAAATTACTTAGAGGTACCACCATCTTTTTCTTCTGTTGTGGTTTCCAGACAAAAAAGTGCTTCAAAAATAACGTGCTTGTGTAATTCTCTGCCTTGTGATTTTTCATGCTCAATATTCCGGAGTGGGTTCTCGGTTTGGCTTCTCTTTTCATTATTGTCCCCTCTGTAACTGAACCAGTCAGCAGTTCTGTGCTTTAAGCAGAGCTCCAACAACTTGGATCCTTACGTGTGAACATTGGCTTGTTGCTTGAGTGTGGCTTACTTGAACTTCTAAGGAAGGAGGGTGTTTATTTTCAAAAGCGCACGCCAGTCATGAAGCAATCCTATATGTTGCAATAGCTGGTGAATGTATCTGGAGAGAGCCCAGACCTTGGAAGCTGTCAGTGTTGAAGCTGTCTTATACACTAACATTTAGGAAATATCCTGTCTCTTCTAGAGCCCTTACTGTGCTATTATATGCATGTCTGTAATGAAAAGATAGTTATTACTTCAATCCTAGTCTGAAAAAAAAGGATGATTTAAGTATTTTTTAAATATAATGAGAACTTTCACTTCCAATTTGGATCTTACCGCAAGTTTTCTCAGCCTCCATAAAGGAGTGAAGAAAGGTTTCTCTCGAACGGCTGTTTTCTTAGCGTTCTGTTGTGTGTCTGTCCGTGCCTAGGAAAGTTCGGAGGATCAGTCCATTTATCAAAATACCTGCAGACTCCCCACCCCGAATGGTGAAGTGATAATAAATATCGGAGGTAGAGCTGAGGCTGCAAAACAATCCCCATAAAATTTATTTTAATAAGTTACCTTATCTTAAGAGCTTTGATTTTGCTGGGTGGATTTTCTGAAGGGAAGGAAGAAGATTACAAAATATTGAAATGGATCAAGCTGGATTCTTTGACATCAAGTCATTCGTTCTTTCTTCATCAGCTGTTTATTTTCATGAGGGGAAGAAGAGCTACTCGTTTTCTAGGCCAGAGCACGGCAACTTTGAGCAGCACTTGGTCTTCACAGGTCTGCTCGTTGGGATGTACTTCGTAATCTGTACTTTCTTCCAAGGCATCTCAGATGGGGGCCTGGTGGGGTCACGGCAGGGCGGAACTGAGAAGTTGAGGCTGGAAACAACCTGGAGCAGCAGGTCAAGCTGCTGGTTTGCCTGTGGTACAGGAGACTCCTGTCTGCCCTGTAAAAGGGATTTGTTGGGGTTCTCTTTGTCTTTGTGTGTGTGGAAGGAGAAGCAAAGCATGGGCTGCAGGGGCGGATCAAGCTGGGGCAGAAGAGCGGTTTTTAAACAGCAGTGCTGGCAGCAGCAGTAGAAATTTTATGAATGTACAAGTAACCCCGTGTCACACAGGGATTACTCCTTTAAAGTGTTTATGCCTTTATCAAGGATGGAACAGCTTTGTTGCCTAGCTATATGGCATTAACTTGCTCCTATCTGTGAAATAATACCCATTAGTAACTTCTGACTTACGTATTTATTTCCCCTGTTCCTTATCTGGTGCAAGCTAATACAAATCCTTTCCCCACCAAACCAGAACTTGGATGAGTTTCTGCTGGCAAAAGCTGATCCTGCAGCTCATCCCTTAGCTCTTGGGCCCCACCAATTCAACGCTGGCACTTTGACCTCGCCCCATTCAAAGAACAACACGAGCATCACTATCACAGAGATGCGCAATGACAGAGCAGTCGTGCTCTGTGCTGAAGATTACCCTGCTGTTGGCAGCCACAGATAAATAGAGCCTCACAAACCGGTCGTAATGAAGTTACGTGTAACTGGTTTCTGTTTAAGAAATAAAAGAAGGGGAGACAATACAATGGCAGAGATGATACACGTGTCTAAGGTCAGACCAGAGGTAGGACGTGACTCTGGGACATATGTGCTAATTGCAGCCCTGTCCCATCTGCGGGGCGTTATCTTGGGTTTTGCTGGATAAGCAGATGTCCTGGAGAGTTAGGGATCGCTGTCATGGAGAGGCAGTGATCGGGAGAGTCCAGTCTGCTTGTTGGCACAGGGACTTTGCCTCTGTGATGTCCCCACGTGTGTATTTTCCTGCCAAGGGATTTCATGGAAAGGGCTGCTAAACTTGGAGATGAGCGAACCTCCCCAAGGTCACTTTGTTCCATGCGTTGGTGCCGTTCCATCGACACCCTTCCAACTGGTCGCTAGTTGAGTGGTGGGAAAGGTACCCAGTGAAAAATAGGGTTACAGAGCTGAGACTTCACCCAGCAGGACCTCTACATGCCGATGGAATTGGAACTCAGCATAGAGCCATGTAGAAAGCACTACTGAGTACATATATTCCATTCTTACACTTAAATTGGGCTGCTGTATATACATAAATTTATCTCCATAGTTTCTTAGCAGCCACTAAGAAGGTTTGCCGTGTTTGGAGAGCTCTCCATCCTGTATCGGCTGTACTGACTTCAGTAGCATACATACTCATGCAGAAGGCAAGGAGAGTTTTGACCTGTAATAAGCTCTGCACTTCAACAAATAATGTTTCAAGACTTCAGCATTCTCAGATAGATTTGGAAGGATACAATAGAGATCTTAAAATGCATAGTTGATTTAGTTTAAGCTGTGATATTAAAGATGGATAAAGCCAGAAATAAGCTTCACTTTCAAGGTCGTTATTTCGCAGTTCTAGGTCATTTGATGTATTTGCCAGCATATTGCGGCCTATAAGAGCTGAGTAGATGCTTATCCATGGTAACAGTTTTACTGTACCCAGTACTGCTGCTGATTGCTAGCTAAAACCTGGCTTTCAACCACATAGTAGGGGCACAGAGATGCTAATGGCAGAGCTGGAACCCCTCCTTTCTGTTGGACAGCAAGATTTGTCAGAGAACACTGTAAATTTTTACCACACTAGTTCAAACTGGCTCTTTGTCACCTGGTTTCTCTATGGGAAATCACAAATCCATCATAGCACTAAAGCACTTCATTTTAAGGCAGTCTATAGCCTCTTGAGCAGATGGGGGAAACTAATTAAAACCATGTTGTAAATGGTGGTGGTTGTCCTTCTCTGCATGTGTTTCCTGAATTTACTTGGGAGGATATTTAGGAGGGGGAAGGAGAGGACCTGGTGTTGGAAGTTGTTGTCCTGGGAAGATAATCAGTTGGATGCTTCATTTTTTAAGGGAGGTGCACTCCAGAGTTCATCAGATAATTAACATTAGTTCTCAGAGTGCTGACCATCGTGTAACTATTCCTGCCTCAGCCGCGCTAGGAATCTGTCTCCTGCCTTTGCTGCCAGCACCCCTTCTTCCATTTCACCTACCCTTCCCGTCCATCACGCTCTGCCCAAGTGTGGCATCGCTGAAACCTCAGTGCATTGCTCAGGGGATAAAGAGATCGAGGAGGACCCAGGGAAAGATGCCTGGGGATGGGAAATAGTGTGGCACTTAGTGGGTTCCAGCAGTAAGTGGGTTACGTGGTGCGTCATTAGCAGTGAAGCACCCACAGCAGAATCTGCTCCCTTCTTCGGTCCTACCTGAATCTTGGTGGTTTGGGAGCACAACAGGAGACCCCCCCTGCCAAAAGGCATGACAAAATGCAGAGCAGATGATGCCAAGGGTCTCCTGCGATGTCCCCTGTGCCACCAGCACTGTTCTCGGGTTGGTCACCAGGCTTCTGAGAGCCTCGCTGGTGAGGCAGGGGCGTGCAGCTCGCGCAGCACCAGGAGCTGCCTACACGGTTTGTGCTTCCATGGCACACCAGGAACAAAGCCTGGGTACAAGGCTTGTTTGAAAATTGATCCACAGTGAAATGGGAATCTACAAATGGGGCATGTTCTCCTCAAAAATAAAATCGGGCTTTACCCATATTACTATTAAAGTATAAAGCTTTAATTATGCCCTAAATCCACGACTTTAGCTGGGGGGCTCACATGATTAGCAGGAAGAAAAAAAAAAAAAGGCATCTGGAGAGGCTGTGTGGTGCCTTGTTTTCCCATATGTGAAATTTCATACAGTACAAATTATTAAACACCAAACCTCCGGAGAAACGTTGTAATGAAAAATTTAGCACTCCCCCATCAGGCTGCTACTAATTTGCCTTCTGACTAGATGTGAAAGAAAAGAGGGCTGTGCTGGGCGCAATCCTTGATGAGGAGCTGGCAAGAGGAAACCAGCGTGATTGTAACGTAAGGCACCAGGAGAAGCAGGGTGACGCTTCGTGGATGGCTTCTCTGAGAGACGATTATGGTAAAAATAAAAAAAATAAATCACCGCTTTCGATCAAGGTCTGTGGGAGCACATCCCTTTCTTTCCACTTTGATTTTAGCCTCAAGCTCCCAAATTTCATCTTGCAACACTTCTTTGTAATAAAGATGTACGCTAGAGAGAAGAATGGAGACGTGGAAGGGGTGCTGTCTGGCTCGAGCGTTGCGCAGTCCTGTCTTGTTCACATACGTGCATCTTCTCACACATAGGCTGGCACCTTCCTCTTCCCCGTCTGCCTTTTGCACCTCGTCCACTGCTCGGCAGCAAAATGTTCAACGGTGCACAGGGGGGCTTCAGAGCTGAGAGCCCAGCCAGCTGTTTGGGAGCCCGCAGCGTGCCGAGCAGCGGGGCTGCAGCGTGCCCCGTGTCAGCCTGCTGGGCTCCGAGCCTGGGAGGCTTCTGGCATGTGAGAGCTGCATTTTAAGTACCTGCACAGATGGGGTGCTCTCCTGAAACACGCCGTCAGGCCGTGACTGAGGCACGCCAGGTCTGTGCTACTGCTCGTCCTGCCCGCACGTGGCAGCGGCGGTGAGCGTCCCCCAGGGCATTACGTTGGGTTGCACAGAAATGCACAGCAAATGGTGGCTGTACCCGTTTCAAAATGTCGTTTGTAAAAGAGCATTAGCTAGCATTTTTTCAAAATCATGAAGAATTTCCCTACTGATTTTTTTTCTTAATATTATTATATTTTTTTAACACGGACATTGATTTGCAAGTCTGGCCCCGCAGAATTTTGCAGGCGTGTATCAGCTTGATGGGTCAAGCAAAATGATGCTAAACCTAGCCTGATGTGACCAGAAGCGCCCACTGTGTGATTATCTGTGATTAACTGTTGTTACCTTGTGCGGGGGGCTCATTACAATTAAATTCTTCCTTGCTGGAGCAGCCTGCGTCATCGCGATTGGCGCTGCGGGAGAGCCGAGCTGTTGCAGCAATCGGCGGCTGCTCAGCGGGTGCCCACCTTTTTCTGGCATCTTTTTTTCCATGCTTCTTGCTAACGACAGAGAGGCCACGTGACCCCATGGGCAGTTTGTAATGTCCTGTCGTGCTTTTAACGACTGAGAAGCAACCTCGTCGCCTCATCCACTGGCTCAGAAGTGAAGCACCAAATTGCTGATTCCCAGGGGGAAGAACTTTCCCTGCCGTCCTTAAGTTCGTATCTGCCTGCGTAATCCAGGGCCCAGTTTTGCCTGGATGCTTTAGAAGGAAAGGGCTGTAGGCACAAGACCCCCTCTCCCCACCGAGTCAATCTAAAATCCAGATTTCACCGTTCAAGTCCAAGAAAACCCAGCACCGGCAGATTGCTATTGGTCCCTGCCTGGCAGGGTGTTGATTAATAATTTGAACCTGCAAATCCTCTTTCAACTTATGTGAAATCTAAATTGTCCATCTGAGGCCTGCTTCTTTCAAAACAATTCTACTGTGATTTTCACTGCTAGCATAATTCGCTGTAAAATAGATAACCCTGTCAGTGGCAAAGCTGCGCGGCACACCTGGAAGGCAGCACAGCTGCTGAGCGCCAGCATACAAATGCAGAGGGGGGGCTCTAGCCAGAATTTCAACTGCAGTGAATTCAGTCCCGATCTGTCCAGGTGTATTTCACAGCCTTTGCACGACACCGTGTGTGTTTGTCTGATGGGGAATTTTTAATACTATTTTTTAGGCTGAAATTTCCAGGGTAAAGCATGGGAGATGGGAATCTCAACACCTTTAGGAGGCGGGGGACCTGAGACACTTCGAAAATGTCAGCGTTAGGAGGGGAGCTGCCTTTTGGGTTAGAACAATGTATTTTGGCGTGTTGTGAATTAGAGCTTTTCCCACAGGTGGCCTGCAGGCTGGGAGTGTGCTGCTCCTGGTAGGTAGGCAGTTTCTGGGAAGGACAGCACCAAGCCGTGGCAAAGAGGGAATGGTTTGTGAACTGCTCTTGCGAAAGGCTTTCGTGTTTTACTCCCAGCTATTCTGCTTCTGTTGTGGCTCCCTTTTTTATGGGTGCAGGAAAAGGATGTCATTTTGCTCTTGCTTCAGTGCAAATCCATAGTAATTCTATTAATGAAAGAAACAAAAAATGGTCTTAAAAACCGTGAGAAAAAAAAAAAAATCATGGCTGGTGTTTTTAAAAAAGGACCTTGTTCATCCAGTAATTCAATATTAGCCCTTCATGTCAGTAATAGGAGTTCAGCTCACACTAGCAGCACATTACAAGAAAGGCTATACAACTTAAACACATTGTAAATCCAACTAATATGTTTAAATTGATTTTAAGGGAAAAATATGTTCAAAAGTAGTCTTTTACCATATGTTTCAGCTCTCCCAGATACCTTATTTGAATGGTGTTTCACTGTGCTTTACCTATTGTGCTGCAAACTTTTTCAGACTCTGTCAAGTTGTACTAAAGCTTTTAAAATACAGATGGTGGTAAAATCCCCAGTGGGAAACAGACTTCTATTTCAAACTTCAGTTCTGTTTTTTTCTCTTCTAGTTCATAGCAGATTTTGACAGATCAGAAGAAATATTCACAGCTTGATGCAGCTGGATTCTTCTTTGGCATGAGCAGAAACATCTGGCCCCAAAACAGTGCATTTTACCAAAGGGCCAAAATGCATGCACATGCATCTGTTGTGCTAATATATTTTCCTGTGAACTCAGATGTTAATTGCTTTGTTTTGCCGAGACAACAGTGTTGGTTCAGTGAATGAGATTGTTTCCTTTAGCCCTCCGTTAATGGTTTCCTTTAGCAGCAATATTGTTTGAAATAGGAAGCTGTCAGGTACATCGTGAATAGCATTAAGGTAAAGTGTTCTGAGCGAGGGTATTTATAGTATGTATGTGCAGTGGTGCCTTGACATGTACTGCTCTAAGGAATTTGCATGTCGACCGCGACGACTGTTAGCACAAAAGCTCCATGTGAGACCAGTGTCACATCTCGAGCAGACATGCTCAATTTTTGCGTTGTAATTTTCGAGGCTTTTTGCCATTCCGCCTTCCTACTCCCAGTGTCCCCTTGCTGCCCATCCACTGGCAGCAACAAGGGATCATTAAGGAACCGAGGAAGTACCTGATCTCGCTCCACCCGCAGTTCTGCCGTGGTGAATTTGGTTCTTTGGGCTTTCTTCCTTCTCCCACACCTTCTCTTACAGAAGGAGCTCCAGGGCAGCCAGCGAGCCTTTCCCACGCGGCGTGAAGCGGTGCGGTCTGTGTCAGGTGGGAAGGAGCTGGGGGTGGGATCCCAGGCCGTCTCCATCAAGCTTTCTGTGCTTTCTTCACTCCGCTGAGCCTTTGGGTAATCCGCTGTGTCCCCTGATGACAGCAAGTCTCAAAGGGCTGTTTCGGAGGGCCCTGTGCCTACCCCTAGCCCTTGTGCTGCCCTATGAAGAGCTGCTCCTCGGCTGCGGACGTTAATCTCCAAGCTTGCTGATCATTAGTTAAAATAATTGTCACCCTTTTTGCGTTTATTCAGGGCTGTAAATTACCAAAGGGCTTCACCTTGCTGCTTCGGCTGTAATTATTCTTAGACTTTTGTTTTCTTCAGGATGTCGAGCAGCAAACAGGATGTCCCATGGGCATCGGGAGGAAATTGCTTCTGTGTTTCTCTGCGGAGCTGGCTGTGCTGCTCTGGTAGCTATCACGGTGTTTCCTCAAATCACAAACCTGGAGGTGGTGGTGTAGGACCTCACGGCCCTACGGAAAGTTTCCTTGACAACACTGATGTCTCGACCGATCGCGATGGGCGATCCTAGCAGATGGATTGCTCCTGCTTCAAGTGCAGGGGTGCTCCTCTGGTGTTAACGCCAGCGTTTCCTCCAGCTGCTGCTACGTGGGAGCCGTGCTCCTGCCTCCTGGGGGGTCTCCAGGCGTAACAGAGGGAAGAAAGATGATTTCAGGGACCTGACTGCGGGCTGGTCTGTGGATGGCTGAGAACATGGAGTTTGAGGCCTGGTCCTGCAAGGTGAAAGACGTCTGCTGCCATTGCAACCGTGCCACTGCAGTTTGATGTCGTGCTGGTGGTGGGCAAAGCGCTGGGCAGGGTCTCGGCTGCCTTCCCCCTGGGCTGTGCTCGTCCCCTGCCCAGCTGCAGGACCCCAGGCTGTCCCAGTGCCGAGGGACAGCTCCAGGCTCTGGTGCTGTGATCTGTGACAGCAGCAATGTGAGATTCATCGCTCCCCGGGCAGCCTTTGTTTACTTACTTTGTTTCTTCTCTTTTTTTTTTTTTTTTTTTTTTTTTTTTTTCCTAGAGCTTATTAGTTGCATGTGTGGCTTTATCTGGAAAAAATTGCTTGCAACTTATGCATGCCTACAGTAGCATATGTTTTGTATATTGGGTTTATAGGGATGGTACTGATTCCTGAATTAATTTGAACAGCAAATTGTTGTTGTATCTGCACACAGTATGTCTTTTCTTTTTTTTAACGTGTGTTATATGACACATCTGGCGGGGTTTTAATTGCTCTATTGTGGTGCCTTGGAGCCCTAGCAGTGAATCCGAAACCCTCCTGCACTGAGCATGGGTTTTTCACGTGGGACTCTTCAAGGGTTTGAGCAAATCCCTGAGAGAGAAGGGGGATGCTTGTGTCCCTGCCTTGAACTATGGAAAAGAGCCCCAGTGCTTGCAGGCTGCCATGAAAAATGTTCCCGCACCACCAGGGTGATGACTTCAGCTCCCAGCTCTGAGCAGAGGCATCACGCCTGGGTGCCCGTTGGCAGCTTTTGCTGTTCGCCTTGGCCATTTGGTAGATCCCTGGGCTCCAGGTAAGCAGGACTCAGAGCAGCTCAGGCCAGTTGTGCCGTAGGTCAGGCTGTAGCTGCCACCAGTGGTCAGTGCAGAAAAGCTCCGTTCCCTTTGGTGCCTTGGCTCCTCGTAGCACAGCACAGCTTCTGGAGGTGCTTTGCAGTGAGATGTGTCTTTCAAGGGATCCAGGCTGCTGCCTAAAACTGCCTTGTTTACTTTTAAACAAATATGGTTGGCATCTAGATTTTATCAGCAGTGGCTTTGATAATATTTTTCCCAGATATTGATGAAACTATTGAAGAACTGCAAGCCTTGTTTAAATCATTTTGACATCTATACTAAACATTGATGATTGTTTATTGACACAGCGTTCTGAGAACACAGCCGATATGTTCCCCACTTAATATATGCTTCCTTGATATTTATGCCATGCTAATTTTATCAGAATATTTTCCAGTATGAGTGCACCAAGAATTATATCTTTTTTTTCTGGTTCCTTTTTCAACCAGACTTACCAAATAAATGAAATTGGTCTCATTCAAAAAGATTAATTTTCCAGAAAGCATTGTTGTCTGAAATACGACTTAGTTTGATCAGTTCAATCAAGGATTGATTTTCTTCTGCTGCTCAAGCCTGGTATTGGGGTGATGTGCCCACAGCTGCCCAAACAGTCCCAGTTGCTCTTCTGCAGTATCTCCCCGACACTTTTTTCTTTTCAGTGGCTATTCCAAGATCTATTAAATAGATGAATAAATTAATAAAGCATATTATCCATGTGCACGTGGATCTCCCATTCTTCTGGGGCTTGTGCACCAGGTCTGCACTTTGTTCTTAAAAAGTTTGTTCTTAGCAAATGCTGCTTAATGTCTTTCGTTTGGTACCAGAAGCCTGGGGAATGAATCTCTTTTCTTTCTAAGAATAAAGCATAACTGCATTGAATGTTTCTGCCTATCTGACACTCATTAGTAATGTGTTTACCTTTGGGGGATTTACTCTTAGTAAAATCGTCTTTGAAGGTTACCATCATCTTTTGTCTTTGATTCAGACCTTTTACTTTTAATGGGTAGTAATACTAGCAGAGAAATACTGTGATATACAGAGAATTTTTTCTTGGATGAATTTCCTAACATATTTTGAAACATCTCCTGCAGCTTTGGACAATTTAATATGTATATTAAATCTACTTCTGCTTTGAACATCACAGCTGTTGATATTAGCCTTTAATAGATGGTATCTGTATGCATAGATGGCAGCAATGTTGAAGCTGTCAATTCTGATTGCCTCCTACATGGCGTTTAAAAGCATTGTGTAAACTCAGCCTAATTTAGTCCATTGGCTCCAGCTGAACACAGCGCTTTCCGTGCTAGCTTGATGCTTAGTCGGTCATACCTCGGTCCTGCACAGAGCTGCTTCCCTCCCAGGGGTCCTTCCAGCACGGTCAGCTGCCCTAGTGCTGGTAAGGCCTCGTGCATCCATTGTATGAGCACGGAGCTGATCTTTAGTGTATCCCTTTCTTTCACATCACCACAAAAAAATGTGCAAAATCACCTTCTCATTGGATGCATATTGGATGGCGCATTATAACCGAGAATCACGGGGCCGAATCACCTTAATGTGCAACTTGAAGCTACAAATCTTATTTAGTAACTTGCTCAGAGGCTTTCAGCTCTCTCACAGGGTATTTATTGGATGCTATGCCTTTAGACCTGTAGCTAAATTAAAGCGTAGTTAGGGCACCCGCTGGCTTAGCGTTATGACCGATGCAGTAATTATAAGTGCTGTATTTCCGTTCATGGTAATCATGCATCTTCATTGTCCAGCTATAGCTTTATTGTCATCTCCCAATTTTACAGCCTGTATCTCCTTAGTCACCAAGTGATGCGTCCTTTTTGTACCTACAGGTGCCTTCACTTACTTACAAACCCACCCAAAGGTGCCCCACTGGGCTGATTTGATTTCTTTGCCGAGTGTGTTCAGTGTGTCTGGACTTTTTCTCCTGCAGTCGCTCACAGCTTGCCACTGCTGGATCACCACTTGTGGGGTGGGTGCTGGTCTGTGATGGGTCGGGGGGGTGTTGTGCTGCAGCCCACGCGTGCCAGCCCGTCGCCCTGTCACCACCTCGGGTGCTGAGCTTGCCCCGCGGGGAGGCCAGGCTGCGGCAGGGCAGGGAGCGCCGCGCTGCGCCCTCGCTAGCTGTAACCTCAGCAGGTCTGCGCTGCCACGGCTTGTCACTGACGTATGTCAAACCCAGCTTTTCCCAGCTGTCTCCTACCATCTGCCAAGTACGGCTGGGGGCACACAGTGTGCGGTTTGCTATGCAGGCCGGATGGCAGCTGGAAAATCGAGCGGTTTTGCCCGTCTAAGCACCAGCTCTTCTCCAAAATAAGCGTTAGCTGGTGCATTGCAGCGGGCCTGGCGCTCCCGAGAGTGAAGCGGTGCCGGCCCTGCTCCGCAGCCCAGGCCACCTGCCGGCATGGCCATGGTGCAGAATGCCTGCAGCTGGCACAGGGCCTCGGGCAGGCCACAGAAACGCTGACCCTGCTGCTCCTCATGGCCCCTGGGTGCAGGGCACTAGTGCAAAAGGCCTCTCCTGTCCCCGAGGGCACTGTCCTGTCCCCGCTCTTTGGTCACAGCTCTCGACAATGTTGTGACAATGGTGACACCAAGCGGAGTTTCTCTCCGGTTAGGTGCTTAGGAAGTCAAAGTGTAAAAACAAGTGTTAAGATGCAAAGTTGGGTTATTAATGAGTAGCTAACATTACTTGAGGAGCTGAGAAACCAGCAACAGCTTTAGAGTATTTTGACTTTCCAGTAACGCTACTTTTTGTTAGGGTAAGTTGTTGCTCGCCCTCCTGCAGCAGCTGACTGACAACCTCTAGACAGAAATCCTTTGCTAACATGAAGTCACGCTCCTGGCATCCCAGAGAGAGTGGCGAGAATTAACCAGCAGGTTACAGACTGGTAAACAGCAATGCAAGATGTTTCAGTGCTCATCCAGAGAAAATAGGTAAGCCAGGATTAGAAAGCAGTAGTTTGTATATCAGTCAAACGTGTAAACTCTGAGCTGCTAAGAGCCGAATAACTTTCTGAATGGATGTAAAAACAAAATTTATTAAAAAGGATAAATTTCCTTCTGTGGCATAACCTAGCAACTTGCTTTGTTTTGCTCTTTATCACAGTAAGTAAAAATGGACGTGTCACATTTAAAATGAGTTATAGCTGAGATAGCTGATCACAACATCCGCAGCAGCACCACCCAATTAGAAAAACTACTCTAATCTAACCTGATGTTACTGTCATTTTTTAAAATGAGTCCTACTTCAATCATAAAATCCTCGGACCATAACATTGCTTTCTACACCATATGTCCTTATTTAGAGGAAAAAAATGATTGCACCCTTAATTCAAAGGGAACGTTTCCCTCTGAGCCAGAACTCAATAAAATGTATCAAAAAAATTGTGGAAAAGGGCAACCAAAGAAAATCAAATTGCAGCGTGTGAAACGATTTAAGGAGGGACCTGGGGAATACATAATCTCCAAACTGCCAAGTTAGAGCAAGTATAAAATATACAAACAAGCCTGATATTTTTCCCAGTTGATCTCATTACGAGGTATGCTTGGGATAGATAAATTTTGTTAGAATGCATTAAGGCTGGATTTTCAAGGAAACAAGTCAGAAGTAATGTGTTTAGCTGATTCCACCTTGTTTTGATACATGGGTCTTTTCAGGTTTAAAGAAGTACATTTTTAAAGCCAAATGGTTTGTTTTGTTTCCAGCATTAAAACCAGAGGCAACTTGGTGACTGTTTTTTTTTTCCCGTCTGGAAAACAGACGTTTATAATTTCAGCATGCTCTTTAATCATTGGGGTAGAGCGCTGGGTAGTATGTTTCACTGCCACTTATTGTTGCCTGCTTAAAATACATTGAACTAGCCTTGAGTGCAATCCCTTAACAGACTGCTTCGTCCACAAATAGTACTTTTTCCAAGTCTCCAATACATCTTAATTTAATTGTCCATTTGTATTTATTAAGGCAGTTTACTGTCTCCTGCTGCAGAAAGCTGCTACTGCTGATAGTCCACCAAGAGAAATTCAAGCTTATCTGGGAGCTGATAACAAAATGCAAGCATATGTTGGCAAAAAAGTCTTTCCAAAATATTGGTTAAGCATCATTTTCTTGTTTGTTGGGGAGGGGACAGGCCATACAATTTCCTTTGGTGAATCCTTGGGGAATCCTAATCTTTGTTAGTGAGAAACGTTACTTGCAGAAAAGTTTTCTTCCTTAGGCTGGCCCTATAGAAAGTCCGAAAGGGTCCTTTGGCAGCGTGGATGCCGGTCATTCTGCACTGACAAGATGAGAGCTGGCGTTCAGCAGCATGAGTTCAGAGAGATGAGTGCGATAAGGGGGACTCATCCCCGCCCCTGGTCGGAAAGCTTGGACCTGGACCCTGTGACTTGGATGCCCCTCAGCTGTACCTTACCTCCACGTGGCCTGCGCCAAAACAGATTTGCCGTGAAGTCAGTAAAATCTGAAGGCTGTGTCTGGTCTGTCCTTTCTCTCAACAGAAATGAAAGTTGATCTTCCAAAGCTCTTAGAGGAATTAAACTTTTTTCTCGAGCACTTAACATGCTCCTGGAGGGCCACGCTTGGGCTCGGTGCTGCAGGACCTCTTTGCCCCCTCCTGCCCTGGAAGGGGGACATTTGTTCCCCAGGTGTAGCGCGGAGGTGGAGGCTGCCATCCCTGCTGCTGGCAGAGGTGAGAGGATTAATGGATTAATAGCCCCACCGGAGCCACCAGAACAGGCGTCTCCAAGATGAATATTTTAATTATGCCTCTCCCCGAGGGCGTTGCTTCCTGTTGTTGCCTTCGGAACAGCACAGAAATGGGTTGCTGGGAATTCTTCTCCCTCCCGTGTGTGTCTGCAAGACCCATTTTGTAAGGAGCAGACGCAAACCCAGGCAGGGGGAGAGGTTTAAAATCAGCCTGCTGTGGCTTTAAGAGAGAGGAAAAACTGTTAAGGAAGGAAAATAAAAATCCCACAGCCTGTTGTAGCAGCTGTAGCTTCAGATCGTGTGGAAAATGAAGGCAGATGATTCAATTTGGCCTGTGCCCCGAGTACATTTCCAAATGCTTCTGTGTGTGCGCAAGATAATGAACAAATATATTGAGATGGCACAAGATCAGTCCGAGCCTGCCGCTGCGCAAGCCGTGGAGCTCCCAGTAGGAGCGAACTAGCTGCACTGGGTTAATGGGGGTGAGGGTCGGGGAGCCCAGCACCTTTCAGAACAACTTAAGAAAAGAATTTGTCTCCTTTTGCCCCAGGCTCCCCGTGGCACTCAAACGGAGCTTGTGATAAATCGAAGTGTATTTATTAATAATGAGCGGGGGCAGCGTGCTCGTGGTTCGAAAATAGGTGCACCAAATAAAAACGTGCTTTCCTCTGACATGGGGAAGGCGTAAGGAAATGCGGAATGGACTGACCTGCTATGATTAAAAAGCTGGCGCTGAGAGCAGGCACGGTGATAATGAAAAAGCCCTTTTTAGGGAGACGAGACCCTGTTCTGCCCATTCATACAATCCTCCGCCCACACCCCACAAGAAGAAATAGGGAGGGGAGAGGTTTGGTGGGAGGAACGAGAAGGCAGCAGCAGTGCAGGATAGCAGGGCTGGACTTTAATGAGAGCGGAGTTATTGCTGGAATGAGTTATGATATTTAATCATGCTACATGATGTCCAACAGCGCAGGGTTCATAATTCTTGGCTCTGAATATGGCTTGGGACTGTCCGCGAGCACCTGCAGCATGCAAATGGCTTACGGCCTCTCAGAGCCTCCTGTACCTTGCGCCCTCGCTCCTGCCAAGCCAGCCCGGTCTGCAGTGCTGGCTGGCTCCCGCTGGGGTGAAAACAGGGTATTTTGTGTTCCAAAAGACAAATCTGTGACTTCTGGTAAAAACTGAGCCTCAGCTATTGCAGATAGCAGGGATTGCCTGCTGCCAGCTTTTCTCTGCGGTGTGTTGCCTCGTAGGGCATGTTATTTATCGTGCAGAAGGCTCTGCTCTTCAAACAGCCTTGGGTTTAAATAATGCTTTTAGTGCATCGTGTTAACTTCAGTGCTGAAAGAGGCTCTGGCTAAGCAAATACTCGGGCACCTATTTAAAGGTTTAGCTGAATACGTACTCACATGAATGTCTTGCTGACTTAGGATTTGGATAAGGACAGGGTTTGGCCTTTGGAAGAGAGAAATTATCCAATAACTTCAGTCTTCCCCACATCCCTTTTTATTTTGTTCCAGCTTAGCAGTCCTGAAGTGATGCAGTCACCCTGCATTTAAGAAAAGGTTCCCTTCCACCCCCAGGTCTCAGGAGCTGACACTGGAGAGCACCTTTAAAGACCCTTGTGGAGCTTTGGGTGTTGGCGTTATCTGGAGACTTTTTGCTTCTCAGGTGACTCCTCAAACATCATGAGCAGACCTGGAGGCTATGCGATCAAAGATACTCGAATTTGGCCCACATATGCCTCTACCTGCTGCTCCCTTAGTGTCTGTCTGGGCTCAGTTACACCGCCTGGAAAGGGCTGTCTGGCAGGGCCTGAGCTGAGGAGGGATGCTCGCTGCCACGCAGGCAGGGCGCACGGTGTGCTGTCTGGGTGCCCTCAGGTCGGAGACATCAGCAAGCTGCAGAGGGGTCTTCCCTCGGTGGTGCGTGTTAGCTGTTGTAGTCTTTTTCTGTAACGAGCTATTTTCGGACTGCCCTCTCCTCAATTGTATGTTGAGGTTATTTGACTCCTATCCTTAAAATACTTAATAAAAGTGGCAGGTGTTGCTCCGATGTCTGCGTGAGCCTCTGGCAACGTGATGTATGGGAAGGTGCAAGGTGTTTTTCCTGTGCGTTCATGGTATTGCTTGCTGGGGACTGTGCCGTGGGTCTGTACTGTGGTGAGGTGTCCAGGACCCCCCAAAGGGTCCTGCAGCAGGGCTGGGGCTGGAGCCCACCTCACCTCTGCCCGCAGAGCTCGGGCAGCCTGCCGTGGCGCAGGGACACGCATCCACCTCCTTTTTCAGAGGGAGGACAAAGTAGCTTTATAGTAAAGCTCAGTCAGGGAGTACAGCTGGGAGGAATTTCTGCAACTCAGGCAAAACCACCCAGAGCAAATGACTGGAAGCCAAGCAGCCAAGCTGGAAGCGACATTGGGAAAGAAGCTTCTGGGCAGCTTGCTGTGATACCCCGGTATGCAGAGAGTGGCCATGAAACCAATGCATCCATTTAGCAGAACAACTTGTCCTCCTAGTTGGGTCCTGCATGTGGCTCATTAGGGTAATTACTGATGAATTAAGGCAGCTTGGCTCAGCACTCGGGCAGCGGGTGTGCAGGCTCCCCTGCTGGCAGGCAGCAGGTGTAAATGAACAAGATCTGTCAAAAAGGCTGATGACCCTCTTAATTCACAGCAGCAAACTGGGGACAGAGGTAGTGCAGCAAGTTTAATAATTGATATTTACTTGGAAAGGTTAATGGCAGCAGTGATGCTTCTAATTTGCTTGCCCGTGCAAGACCTTGTCAGGTCAAATTGTCTCAATTTGTTACCATGTGTGTAGGTGTAGTTTCCCTTTAATGAAATTTGGAGAAAAGGAACAGGTGGTGTTGGGAGCATACTGTAACTTAAGAAAAACAGCAAAAGATTGGAGTCTGGGAGCAGGTTGGATAAGTCTGTGCGAACTTTAAACAGCTGACAACTTAGTCCTTTGGAATAATTCTGGTGAGCATTTGCAATCAGGAAAATCGAAGGATTTGGAATGGTGTAATTTATTTTTCCTTTAATTTACCTCTCTCTTGTTGCTTATGTCAAAAGTGTAATAATTTTGACATGCTTTAATGTGCTGCTAGGTGGAAGCAGGAGAGTTATGGATCAGAAAGCCCGAGAATTTAGCAGGTATTTCTGTACCATATTTAAGGAAATTGTAATTCTGTTCAGTAACAGTTAAATAGTTCAATTTCAGGGAAAAACAGAGTGCCTGATGGATGCTCTGAAATTGGCAGGTTAGATGCTTTAAATCCAAGAGTTTCAGAAGAACTGGCTTATGACTGGGAACCAGTAAAGTTGGGATTTGAGCAAGTGTAGGAAGACACAGATGACTGAAGAAAGCTGGTGTGCCAGTGTTTTTGAAAGGCTGTAATTAATTGGGTATTGCCATTTACCCTATTGACTTGGCATGAATTGGCAAGATAATGGGATAACTGAAATCATAATTGCTTAATAAAGACCTAAAAGAGAATAAAATAAGTGAATGTCAATCATTTTAGGTATTTTGAAAAAGAAGTCATTTCAAATGTACTTAATTATATGTGGGATTTAAAATGTGATTGATAGTGGCCACAGTATTGATGTAATATAGTTAGATTTCTGTGCTAGATGTTGTTGGCCTTTTTATTAAGGAAACAGAACAATGTGGATGCAATGTGATGGACTCGAGGTTATTTGCTGCCTTATTACAAGATACTGATAGTGGCAAATGCAGACTTGCCGCTGGTTGGAAATGCTTCTAGCACATCCCAGCAGCAATTACCTCCTGTTGTTGTGTTGTTTTAAGGTTTTGATGAGAAAAGATGAAAAATCACTCCTGATAAAAGTTTGCAGGTGGGCAGCGTGTTGGAGGGGTATTACGGTGAATAAGATGGGCCGCTGGTGCTGGGAACAGCAGTTGTGTGACAGGATGGCCACGAGCAAAGCTGTAGTTCCAACACTTGATGTGGCTGAGTCTGAAAGTCCTGTCCTCAGGAAGAAGGTGTATTGGTGAGATGCGTTGTAGCAGAAAGACATGCGGAGTGAGGGCTGAACCAGAAATGTGTTGTCGCCTGAACGTCAGTGTGAGACTGCCTCTGTCTTTTAATATACAGGCCTATACCCGGCTGTGTACTGTGCGCTAGATGAGTACCGAAGCTCATTCTGCACATAGTATCCTGAATGTTGTGTTAAAATATTCATAGTAATAGAGGCGCTTAGCTGGCAGCAATACCTGGTGTTTGTGGGAGCGCAGAGATCAGTGTGGTCTCGGTGCCAGCGCTGTGCCCATGCCCTGCCAAGCTCAGCACAGCCGCCTGGACATGGGGGGGTTTGCCAGAGTCCCGCAAGGAAACCCTTCTGGCTCTGGAGCTGGAGACTGTACTGAAATAGGACGTGAAGAAACAAGGGGATTTTATTGCCATTAAAAGTACCAATTTGTACAAGCCGACATTTTAAATAGTGTAATTTAAATGGAACCAAACTGATATGAATAGAACCTATTAATAAATTAAACACTTCTTTCCACCCAATATTTCACAAGGGAATTAACAGAATAATTTGTTAGTAAATGAGCCCAGGAATGAAGCTGTGAATGACATATCTATCCTATCCTTCTCCTCCCCTGGTAACACGCTTTGCAGATATAAGTGGAAAGTTGTGTGATATCAAACATTGTCGCCTCTCACTTAGTATCCTATGTACAAACGCAACCAAAACTTCAGAAGGGATGATTTAGTGGTTAGAGAGCCAGCCAGCCTTGGCTGTAGGAATTAATCATGCTCTGCTTCAAGTGCCCCTGAGCAAGGTGCTTCAGGCCCTTCCCTCAGTGTCTGGGCACAACAGGCCGGTGCCTGTTAGGCAGGTGCTGTCCTCTCAGCATGGTGGCTTGGGGTGGCCCTGAGGCATGTCTGGGCCCCCTCGAGAGTCCAGACCTAAGCCTGCAACTTAGAAGAGGTGAAAAACCTCCTGGTGGAAGGGGACCAGTGAGCACCAGGTGCCAGCGTTAGGCTTTCCAGGGACGCCCTAAACCTGAGGGCAGAGCCACGGCCGCTGCAGCGCGATGGCTGCATCTAGCTGGAGCCCCTCAAGGAAAACCCCTTGCGGCCTAAATGCCTGGAGGCCACCTAAACCAGCCATGGTCCAGCAGCGAGTGGCAGTGCTCCAACTCTGTTGAGGTTTGCTGGTAGCAAAAGGTGCAGGGGGTTTGTCTGCCTGCTCCCCTCGCCGCGTCAGGCCCTGGGCCTGGGGCACGGCCTGGCCTGCCTGCAGGAGCACTAAAAGTGCCCCTTCCTCACACAGTCATGAGAGGACACACAGGGTCGTGCCCAACTTCAGAGAAGCCCCATGAGTTCAAAAGCATCCTCTTAACACAGTGCTGTGGGCCTAGGAGTAAAGCATTGGATAAACCGCTGTTGGCGACCTCGGGAACAGGTGGCAGTGCTTGAAAATCTCCTTTTTCCCCCTCCTTCTTCTCCCTCTAGATGAAGGTCCCTACAAGCAGAAGTGGCAGAAATAGCGAGGAGGACAGCATCAGGGAGGCCACAAGCTCTCAGCGGAGCAGCTCAAGGGACCGTCTCAGTGATGTAAGTACCATTCAGGAGAAAGCATCGCTTCATTGCAGCAATTCCCGCTGCTGACATGGCTTTTCATAAATCTTGCTGAACAAATGTTGGCATCCAGAGGTCACTGTGTAATAACTTTTTTTTATGTCATGATTGAGTGTTATGGCATAAGTGGTTGAGCTGCCTCGCAAACACTATAATCATGGTGCAAATAATATGATAAGCGAAAGATCAGAGATGGGAAAACAAAATGGAATTGTTATTCCTCAGGGAAAAATGGCTTGATGTTTTGTTTTCTTTTCTCAAAGAAGCTGTGCTAAAAAGCTTTTTACAGTATTTTTGGTTTTAGCTACTGCACGTAATTACGTAGTTTGGGTGCAAAGTCAGTTCATCTAATTTTATGCTTCCTGCCTCCAAGTTATGAAAGGTTTTGGGGGAGAGCTGTCTTTCTCTCAGGAAATTTGATGGTATGTTGAGTGAAATGTTATGATAAAACAAAAGCAAATGGTGCCTTAGTGTGTAAACACACAAATGGGCTTTTGAGTCACCAAGAAATCAATGGCAGTGCTGGGATAATTTTATATGAAGGCTTTTTGTGTTAGCAATTAGCATTTCGCCTTCATTAAAACATGATTTTTTACTAATTAGGACCTTTCCCGTTAGGAGAGATTTAAATGAAGAACAATAATCAAACGCTGGCACGAGCATGTCTGAAATATTAAATTTGCCATTTCAATGGCAAGCCACAGAAATCCCAGAGCGAGTGGTTTTCATGTTGAGTTCTATTAATGTAAAATATGCTTCATAACTAAAACCTGTCACAGAAAACGGCTCACACCAGCTAAATTCAATTGGACAGTTAATTTAGCTTTAAAATTGAAAACACTACCTCCGCTTCAGGATGCAAAAGGAAGAGGGGGGGAAAGCCTTTGATAAGTGTAATGTATTTGCTATTAAGGCTTTCAGAGCCCATTCTACAGGAGGAGAAGGGAGAAAAAGGGGAAAAAATGGCTCCCACAAATGTGTTTAAAAGCTGAAAGTATTTATTAAAAATGTCAGCAGAAAAGTGCTTTTGGCAGATTAAAGCGGGATTCAGCTTGACAGCTCTGACAGGGAAATGTGACGGGGGAAAATTCTCTCTACATGTTTGGAGTGCGAATGGGGCGCTGTAAACAGCCCCCGCAGTGGGAGGAAGAGAAAAATAACCCTGTCCTGTGGTCTGCAGCCAGCACTGCGAGCCCACGCTCCGCCGGGGGGACAGGTGGGGAGGGGGCCCTGGGGCAAATCACCCTTCTGCAGGGCGTCTTTGGCAGTGTTATTAGGCAATAATGATCTCGATTTTGCACATATGTATTGATGTGATCCTCTCCTTTTCCTCCCCGTGGCCGCTCTTGACAGGTATGTGACCAGAGGCGCCTTGTAGCGCTGCACGGTGCTGTGGGGGCGTGGGAGAGGAATAACATATTCAGACCCTGCCATTAGCTTAGGTCAAAGCGTTAAGTGGTCTCGGAGACTTTTCTTGTTAAGCCAATGCACTTCCCTTTTTTTCTCCTCCTTTCACTTTGCCACCAAAGTTACAGGCTGAGCCTGTAGGAATTGCATTTGAGTGCCTAATTCACTCAGAAATCTTCAAAGGCAGTTAATCAGCCAGTGAAATTCAGGGGGAAACAGGCACTCCTCTTTTCTTAGTCAATGGGGACATTTGGGCACTGCCTCAAGGCCAGGGCACACTTCAGAGCTTTGCTGAAGTTGCTCTCGTGACCCGACGACCCGTTGCAAATGAGAATTTTTTAAATTAGTAATTAAACAGTTTGAAAAGTAAGGTTCATGAATCACAGAATGCTCTTCGTTCATTACTTGACGAGTGCAATTTAGCTTTAATTACGTACAACGCTTCCTTGCATACTAGTAAATGTTCTGTAGTCTATTTAGTGACTGTCAGAAAGTCTTAGCAAGTCCCACGGGTGCAGTTGGATGGTTTTCCCCATTTGTGTGCAGAGGAATAAGGCAGCAGATTTTTTCTTTTTGTGGAGAGGGAGCAGGGAAGGGGGAAATGATGATGATGTGCTGCTGAGCATCAATTTGTGCAGGATTTTCTGTCCAGCATCCCTGGTCCCTGCGCTGCTCTGGAGCTGTATTTCCTGGCACTCTGTCTAAGTAGGTGGTGGGCAGCTGAACTGAGGCAAGCTCTTCCATGTGGCACTGAGATTTAAGAAGCCCCGGGGCAGTAAGGATGTAAAGGGAAGGCACGGATGGCTTCTCCTCGCAGGTGGTGGTTACGCATCGAGGTTCTAGCACGCGGTTGCGCTGGGGTGGCCGCGTTCCTTGCAGATGGATGTGCTGCGGCCGCAGGCACCTGAGCTCTTTCTCACTCTTCCCTGAGCAGCTCTCCTGCTGTTTCTTGGTGCATTTGGCCTTGAGGACTGCTTTTCATGCTGCCTTTCCCTCCCATCCCCGTTCCCATTAACTTGGGCGAACAATGAAGTAAATGAGGCAGGAGGTAGCAGGTTTGGCTGCTGTACGGCGGCACACAGCAGGTGTGGTGGGAAATGTGTGCGTGAAAGTGTCAGCTCCAGCATTCGGCGTTTCCACCTTAGAAGCAGGGGAGTCCTCCCTCCGGCTTCATTGTTGGTCTCCATTTAGAAGGCGCTATTATGAACAGCTTAGCTCCTCTGTGTGATTTGTTTCTCGAGGTGACTTGTTCAATGGGATGCCAGTAAGTTGTTCTTTATTTACATTAATGCATGTCATTAGTCTCTAATGGACCATGAAGTCAAGAGGTGGCCCGGTCTGTCGTGAAATAATTGCACTCTAAAGAAAGCTGAAGCAAATGATTGATTGTGTCTTGCACACGCACACACAGAGCTATCAGTCTATCCACAACAAAATGCAGAGCATTTTGCTGCTGCTTTGACACAAAGAAACTTCTGAGGGGGGAGAGTGCTGCGACTTCATAGTAAAACAGTAATTGTCTGTGTTGTATAGCCCGTCTTTCCAGACATTATGCTGAGTGCCATTTATTATGCATCATTGGGAAAAATGCTTATTATGATCAAGTGAAATCATCGCTGGCTGCAGAGGTGTGATTTGTTGAGGCTGTTATCTTCCTCTGGACGATGAAACTTCTAATGGGAAAGCAGAGAAGTTTTAACCCAGCTTTGCACAGCGGATTGTGTGGTGTGGGGGACAGGGGATGGGAATTTGCCACTTGTTTATGTTCCCAGTGTTCATGTAAAGTTCCCTTAAAATCTGTTATTAAGCTGACATCCCTACTGCACACGTACTTGCAGGTCCTCTGCAACCAACACAGAGTCAACAGCTTTTTTCCAAAATGGGATTTTCCTCTGCTGTCCTTTATAGTGAGGTAATTGGAAGTTACCAGAGAATTAAGAGCCAGATAAGCCATATTGCTATTTTGCTGTGTTGACCCAAGTAAAAGTGGAAGGCTTGGGCATTTTGTTTTGGTTTTCCCCATGTTCTATAATTGTCCTAATCTTTTCTGATGTTCTGAACAGTCCAAAAATCCACACGGAGCCTTGTATAATGGCTTTTAAAAAAAGGTTTTTATCTTTTTCTTGACCCATCAGCTTAAGAACTGCCTGCTTTTAATGGATTTTCTCCCTCACTAAATTGAATGGATCGTCCCTCATTATCATTTAAATAGAAGCCTCACTCCCTGTGAACATGGAAAATTTGAATGTGGTAGTAGAGCTGTGATAATTTGAAATATTCGGAAGGTGGGGGCAAGGAGGGGGAGCAGGCGGCAGAGTGCAGAATTGCTGAATGTAATTGTCATGGATTCTCAATTTTGTTGCCACAAGATGGGAAAATAGACTAATAATTGTCTTCCAACCCTAGTAGAATAGTTGCCCTAGTTAGCTGAAGCTAACACTCTAATTGTCATGGGGGCACAGAGATGAATGAGGATGTATGCAGGGCACAGCCAGGGCTAAATTGAGTGATATACTAAGGCAAAGAGCAAATTGGCAATTATTGGCCCAGCTGAAAAGGTTGGCAGGTGTGCTGCTTTCTCACGAGCCCTTAGGGGGAAATTGGAAATATAAAATATCGACCATAAATACTCACTGATTAGGAAATATGTTGCAAGAGGTGCTGGCCACTTAAGAGTCAAAACTCTCCTTTTCAAGGGATTGACTTGAGCTGTACAAAAAAAAATAAATCAGCAAGCGCTGCTTCTAAGTTGTTCAGAGCTTTTTCCTCTTATCTCCCATCCCCCAGGCTATCTTTTCTAATTTTCCATCATGCTATCCTCGTATGTTTGTTTGTTTTTCTTTAAACATAATAAACAGAAAGCAGTCTTTTAGGAAATGCAGAGATTTCCCTCTCTCTAAATGTTCTTTGATAAGTGTTTAGCATATTGTATAGACTAGATATAAAATTCCCTCTTTGGTAGATGAATACAAAATAATTTCTGTGATTTCTGATTCAAACAGTTCACTGTGATCTGCCTTTCTTTGTGTGCCATCACAGTTCCTATCTCCCCCTTCCCTCCTACTTTCTGTACCACGCTTTCCCTCCTGGGGCAGGGGGATTAAAGCAGCGGCAGGGTACAAAGCCGCAGGTCCATTACGTGTGCCTAAGGCTGAAGTACCTTGCCAGGAGCATGATCAGAAGAGCCTCAGAAGTGAGAATTGGACCACAGTTGCACCACAGGTCCACGTTTATCCACTTTACAAACTGTGAGACGTGTGGGATGCCTGGTCTCGGCTCTAGGCAGGGCGCAGCACAACAGAACTCAGTAAGGGATGCTACTGAGGGTGGTGCCCTGGAGGAGTTTTTCAGAAGGCCTGGGATAGCAAAATGTTGTCTGCAAACTCTTTGGGGCAGATCCTGTCCATTGCTTCCTAGATGTAAAGTGCTAGAACCTGATCCCTCGTCAGAAGAGTGGCATAAGCAATCTAGAGCTTGGTGAAATATAGAATAGTTTTAAGACTCCTCATCAAGCCATGAGTCTCGGGAAACTGGTTTGAATATACACATAAGGACTATGAAACCTTTCAAGTCACTTTCTTCTGGAAGAAAAAATTAATGTCCCTACAGCGTGCTATCTGCTTTTATCTTTGTGTCCCACAAAATGCTGAATGCTCGCATTCCACTGCAGCAGAAATTACGAGCAAAGTTATAACAACTTGCGTGAAGCTCTGGGTGGTAGAGCATAGCTTGGAAGAAAATCTGGAGGAGGCTTTGGGAATTTGGTCCACAGGGCGATGGTTTGAATGGGAGCAGTACTTGCAGACATCGTGTGCATTCACTGAATGAATCGCAGAATGGTTGGAAGGAACCCCTAAAGGTCATCCGCTCTGACCCCCATTCGAAAGGGTGAAGTCTTTTCATACTGCTCCTGGCTGAGTGACTGTGTGCAGAGATGGCTTGCGTGCTTCTGGTCAGCGGCCGTTTTTCTTCTGTTCTCTGTGGCCATCAGCTCCAGAAATCTGAGTTTCCCCTTCTGGGTGGAAGCTGGTTTGGGTTCTGTAGCTTATCAAGCCAGTTACAGATGTTTAGAGCTTGTGTAGTTTGATATCTTACTGAACGGTTTTTGCAGTATTTCCAGGGGGAATAACGCCCCTTTGTTTATCCAACATAATAAAATAAGTGAGTTACGGAAGGAACGCATTCAAGTTTTGCGTGACATCCAAAATCATTCATCATGCATTGTGGTTATCTTGTCAGGGCCTGGTTTCTAATCCAAGGGAACATCAGATGCATTCTGTGACCTTTGCCAAGTCAATTGCACTCATTGTATTAACAGACAGGGGTGTGACTATAGAAATAAATTGCGTTAAGAGTCTTCTTGTTAAGGTCTGGGATATCTTCTGTCCTTGGCCCTTTTTGCCCTCCTCCCCACTTACCCTTCTCATCTCAAGGCAGGCAGGTTTTGTAAGAGACGTGCCTGGAAAGGCAGTACTGGATTTCTCCAGTACTCAAAGCTGACCTGTTATTCTGTTGTTAAATGTTCTGTAAGTGGCCAAGTGGACCAGTAAACATACGTGCTTCCTCGTGTCTGAGTCCAGTCTGATCACCCAACTGGGGTAATTGAGAAATAGTGGAAGACAGATACAGCTAAGGTGAGTTTTCATCCTGAACAAATATTATAAAATGTAATTTCCCATCTTATTTTATGTTCTTTCCATATTATTAATTATAATGCTAGCCAGACAAATCAGGCACATGGTGTATGATGAGTCCGGGCCTGTGATTGAGCAAGGAAAAATTAGTTGCAAAATGGGAGTCAGGAAATATGTTTCAGTTCCCTCCTCTGCTGAAGACTCCTTGGGTAACACTGGACACGTCTAAGTCTTTCTCTGCCTCGTTTTTCACACTGACATGGGGATGATAATAATAACAGTGCTAGGAGGCTCTTTTGGGGGCTGTCCTTTGTCCAAATGAATAGCTATTTGCCCAAAACAGCTATTTCAACAGCTGAGATTGTAGAGTTGCTCAATGTATTCTTGGTGTCAGCCAACACAAGTGGCACATATCAGAAAAGCTGAAATGAACTCCTGACATTTCTGGAATATGCTAATTTAGGTCTTGTAGCCAAAGAAGAAGGAATTGAATACCAAAAAGCAGAGAGCTGATTTTGTGGTCACGCTGCCATCACCTGCTTTTTATCTAATCCCTCTATGGTTAGTTCATATATCAAGGATGTAAAAGATCCAAGTTAAAGTCTCTCCGACCCACTGAGAGTGTGGAATTGGCTCAAGGTGTCCTGTTACCTTGATGTTACTGGATTTTAAAGCCCTTCTAACCATCTTTCCAGTTCAATAAATAACCCAGTGGCTTTAAGAAACTGAACGGAGAGCATCTTGATTTGTTCTGCATCATGTGAGCAGTGGAAGGCCACGCTTTTGTTTATACAAGGGAAATAACTCTTCCCATCAATTTAATAGACAATCTTGGGAAACTTCCTGAAGGTTATTGGTGAGATTTTTGTCGTGATTTTCTTTTCTAAATTGCAATCGTGGTGTTGATAACGAATAAAGGAAGAGATCTTTTAAATAAAATTGCAGTGCAACTCAAACTCTCAAGGACGTTGCGGGGATAGTTGAGTTTTTCAGCAGTGGGATTTTGTCTTTGCTGCCAGAAAGGTGTATTTTTTTACAGCCAGTGTAATTAACATGAGAGCTATCCCAGGGTAGAAATAATTCATTCTGTGACATAACTGAAATGTCTTGTCTGTGCTGTCTGGTTTTGTTTTTAACCTTGGGCTTAAAAGGAACCAAAAATCTTTAGCTGTAAAAGAGCACATCATCTGCAAAATATTATAAGCCATTTATCTTTATGCACAAATGCCATCTAGCACTGTAGTTCCACTTATGCGTCATTAAATGCACAGACCACACTCATTTTGCCCCTAACTAGGAACAGTCTCCCTTAGAAACTCGGGGCATTCCCGACAGCGCTGAAAGAGCCTCGGGAGTCACGAAAGCCAGAGCTCCAGCCCGGCACTGAGGGCCCTGCCCTCCCCCCGGCCCCCTCATCCCCAGCCTCTCGGCGCTGAATTTTGGAGATGTGAGGGCGTTTGGAAATGTGAGATATGGTGGCTCGTCCTGCAGGCAGTTAGCATCGTGTCCCCACCTGGCCCTGTCCTGTAATTGCCTCTTTGGCTGCGTATCTCCTGCCCATGGTGCTTTCCTCCAAACGGTTTGGGGTGGCCAGAGCCGAGCCTTTGGTGGTGCCACGGTTAAAGCAGTGAGAGATGGCTCGGGCTGGGGTTTTGGTCACGGGTGAACCAAAGCTACCTGTTAGTGCTGGTCAGTGCGGCACTAGCACGTGCGTTTAGCTGGGTACTCTGATGACCATATCTTGCTGTTCGACGTGCTTTTAGAGGAGGGAAAAAATGACCAGAATAGCAAATGAACTATTTTGAGAGCAAGGACTTTATGATAATGCTCTGGAAAAGTGTCCCTATCCTGTAGGTGAGAGCCTCTGCATAAGGCATTGCAGCTGAAGGCTTGCTCCGGTTGCTGCTCCTGCCAGACAAGCACTCATTCAGCACCAAAGGAGGTTGCTTGAAGTTTGGGTAGATGCCAAGTTAAACTTCCACTGAGATTTCTTATATTTGCAGCCACTATTGATTACTTTCCTCATTATTTGATGTGGATATTGAGACATATGGATTGAACTAGTTTTATATCAACCCCAAAAGATATTCTCCTTAGGAACATCTATCACAGTTGCATGCAAACTGTTCTGCTCTGGCTCTCCTGGCTGCTGCTAGTTGGGGCTCTGAAGGTTTCTCCATGTGGCAGTTTGCTATGGAGTCTCCCAAAGAGCCCACAGTGTTCCTCACCAACCGAGAGCGCAATAGCGGTCTGTTAGATGTGCAGAAACGTGCATGCAGACAGCTCTGGAGAGCGTGGGGCATGGCTGTGCATAAACCTAATTGTTGGAAAGGATTCTGCAAGTGAGATCCAAAGCATTCACCAGTTACTAACTTTATACATGCAATAAAAATTCTGAGGGGAGAAAAAAAACTTCTTCCCCATGATTTCCAGGAAATTTAATGTTATAACTTGTAAAGGAGAAAGAAGTACGTAGAAGTGAAAAATGCCAGTGTAAATTGCCATTCAGTTTTAATTACTTCTGATGTAATGCTGTATTCAGCCTTTGTTTATTCTTTCTACTCAGTGGTTTAAATCAGTGGTCTGCAGATTCCTGGGGTTCTTGGACAGCTTGGGATGCCTGAAAGTTATCTAAGAAAAGCAGGTCGTTGTTAGCTTGTTTGAACTTGTCATCCAAGGATCTGCTCCATCCCTGGAAAATTCTTTGGAGGGTCCACAAGTCTCCGAGATTGAAAATAACTGTGTTAAAGTGAGACTGCTTGGAGGGGCTGTTTCCCTAGAGGGAAGCTTTTAACGAAACCTCCTGTTTCTGTTTTTGGTTATTATTTCCAATTTGCTAGACTTTGCTGATCTTTGTTAAAACCAACTTGAGTGAGGGGAAGAAGGGGAAACGCTGTCTTTTCTCCTTTCCTCCTCCCATCTCTCAGAGCAGGTAATTCACCCCCTCCTCGTTTCTGTGTGCACTTTAGGTGAACTGCCTGCTCGAGCTATCACAAGTGTCAGAACAGGTAATTGTATTCAGCTGTTCAGTGTACTTATGTAGATAGCAGGATATTGGTATTAACCTTTTTTCTATACAAGGCTGAATCCCATGAGTGTTTGTTTTGTTAATGTATTTAGGAGGAGGGATAGGTTCTTAGTTTCTCAAAAAGAAATAAATGCTACTGCCCTTCATTTCACCAGTCTTATTTCTGGGCAGTTTACATTAAAGAGGTTTATAAATATCTCCCTATCTTTTTCCAGCATTTGGAGGCAGAGGCCAAAGCAATGTGTAATATGCAAAAGGCTGAAAGTTAAACCCTGGGAGCGCTTTGTTGCTGCCATCTCAGACTGGCCTGTGAGAGCTGCCCTTTTCCTACAGAGCAGAGATGCTGGGGCTGCAGCAGGACCGTGGTGTGGGCGCTGCGTGCCAGGCCAGGGGATGGGCACTGGTGCCCAGTCCCACATCAGCTGCAGACGTGTGGACGCACAGCTTGCCTTCCTCCTGGCACGCTGCTCCCCGTGCCAGGCAGGCAGGCTGGGGGTAAGGCTGCTGGGAGCCCCAATCCCCCACGCTCACCTGGTTGTAGGGCATTGCTGTTGTCTCTTCTGCACCTCAGAAACGTCTCTGCATGGGCGCTTGGCTGGCAGAGTATTCTCTGGTGCCTGGGGCAGTTACAAGGTGGGTAGCACAGGCTGAGGGACGGAAGAATTGAGTCCTCTGCTGAGTGCAGGAGTCTGGAAAGGTTTCTGGATGTATTTGGGTTATCTTCTGATCAAAAGGCTTGAAAATGGTAGTTGAGAGGCTCTGTTATCTTAGTGGGGGAAAATTGCAAGTGTTTGCAGTAGTCCACAGTCTGTGTTAATCAATCTTTTGGGGGTACTGTGCTGTTCTGGTGATTTAGTAACATGGCAACACCTGGCGCTGCTGCAAAGACAAACAATCCTGGAGACCAGCCTGCAGTGTTCCAGTACTTTTGTTTAGGCTTTGGTACCCACTAGCACATCAGTCTTGGAAATGGGGCTGCTAAGGCTCCCTGGGTCCTGTTTAATAAAGTCACGTAGCAAGGGCATCGTGATTGTAAATCACACTTGGAAATCGGCCTGCAGAGTGTGGGTCATGTGCTGCAGCTCCCCCCTTGTCATATGCCACCACTGTTCCAGGCTCCTTTCTACTTTCCAAAAACAAGGCACAGAGCAGCAGCTGCGGATAGAGGTGGAATTCATTTAGCTGCTTTGAGAAAGCCACTGCCAGCGAAAAACAGTGGCTCAACAGTCTTGGGTTGTAGCGAGGGGAAAGAGATCCAAGTGACTGGAGATGGTATAATAAAAAGGAAAAGAACCAAATGATTTGGCAGCCTGTGAAAGAGGTAAGGATGTGGTAGAGAAAGGAGCAGGAGGAGCTGGAATGAAGAGCAGAAGTAAACAATATAATTTAACTTATTCAAAAGGGACAGAATGCTTATTAAAGCTCTGAGAGATGATAAATTAGTGCCTTGGTGCCATTGTTGTCTCAGATAGAGTTGTCATATGGTAATACTGCAGCGATGAAGGCAGGAGGCTCATGAATTCCTAGGAGGGGAGTGGAAAGTGGGGTATGTGGTTACACGATGGAGAGTTGGTGAGGGAAATGTGCAGCCTGCTTCAGGAGAGCACCCTTGTGCCTGCGTGCTGTTCCGTGGAAGCTGCCATTACGTGCTGAAGAGGGCCAGTTGAAAACACATACTTCAGTGCATCCTTGAGTCTGTGTTTCTATGAAGATGTATCCCACTCTGAGAGCTTTTACCTTAGTTGGAAGGCGCTGTCGAAGCTCTGCTGTAGTTTATGAAACCCTTGTCTGAAATAGCCCTGGAGCCCTCACCTGGAAATGCTCTTTTGCTGTTACTCCTGTGGCAGCACTCAGAATGTCAGAAGATAATTTGAGGCGCTCTGGTGGTGAAGTTTTCCCCTAAGGAATACTGGGCTGGGGGAGGGAATCTCAAAATGATCTTATCTTACATTACACAGAATCTCTTGCATTACTTACTGTGGCATATTGTTTCCTCCCACAGAGTTCTGCTCAATCGCTTTCAGGAAGAGGCTACTCCGTAAGTCATTTTACAGCTAATTCTTTCACTTCTGTTGATGTTGATTGCAGAGGTTTACATTACCTATTGCATATCCACTGACACGAAAGAAATGCAGAACGTAAAAAATAGGCTTAGAGAAGAGGCCTGTCATGCACGTGGCAAGGGACTGCTCTGACGTGAGAGAGCGTTGGGAGTCTGGGGGCTCCCTGAGTTTAATTTTATGCCTACAGGGAGGGGTTTGGGGTTGTTTTATCGTGCATTTGTGCTAGATAGCCATCTCCTGAGAATTACAAGACGTGAGAGGGGAGAGTTTTCAACACCGGTGGGAGATGTTTCCCTCCTCTCCTCTCCCGCTCAGCCCTGCATAGGTTGTCATTTGTGCATTAAATACGGAAATCAAAGAGAAAATTACTGCACTTTAAGAAGAATTGTGACCCTCACCAGTCTGAACAAAAAGTCAATACTCTCTTGTTTACAAGCTCTGAGTTACAAGACATTGTAGCAGAAAAAATCCCTTGTTTTCAGAGGATGGTGTTGCTGGTCCCAGGTATAAGTGCTATAGGGCTGGTGCTGCAGGGCCAGGATGTATCTGCATACGTATACAGTGCAGTAGTGATGCTGAATTGGCTGTTTCTGTTTTCTTGTACCTTATTTGTGTGTACAACAATGACATTTCCTCACATAGAGATGGTATAGTTATTTGTTTATTTGGGTACCTTTGCTGCTCAGTGGTCCAAAAAGGCAGGCACGTAGGTGTTAGTGCATGTATTAACAAAGAAATAGGAGAGGGTCTGAGTGGCTTAGCAATGCCAACATGAAAATTCCTGGAATCACACTATATCTGCCTCCCATAACCAGTGTCTGGTATGTAGCTAGCCGTTATGGTATCCTGGTTGTTCAGCCAATAAATCATGTATTCCCTCATTACTAGTGCAAAGGCTGTAAGTAAAGGTGTTTGCTAATCTTGTATGCAAATCTGAATGAGAACATCTACGTGCCGTTAACAATTCCTGCCCACACTTATTGACAGTAATTGCTTTTTTCATGACCTTTGCCATGATAAAATTTTGTCTTCTAGACACATGGTCTAAAACTCTTATCAACAGCTATAGCTGTTCACTTTCCATCAGTCAAAATGGGTAAATTTTATCCTTTAGGAAGCTTATGAGAAAACTGGTACACAATTTTTCGTGACAATCACATGAATTATTTTCTTTAAATAATTTGTTTGGAGATGTTTGATGGAACCCGTGAGGTCCTACCTGGTGCTGTGTGCCCAGAGAATGAATTAATTGCTAGGCAGTTCACAATTTATATTCTGATTTCATAGCAACACTGTTGCATGCTATCATATGTATTATCAGAAAGACATAATACAAAGCTAGGCACATTTAAATCACAAATGTTTTAAAAAATAACACATGACTTGAAAAGTCTTACGGTATTATGAATGTTGTCACAAATTTTTAGACAGTAATGACACGTGTCTCCTAAGTATCCTTCTGTGAAAAGCTTTCCAGCATCCCAGGTGAGTATCGTTACTTAATTCACAGAGCGATGAGGAACATTTGCTCTCGTACAGGGATTTAAATCTGTATTTGCAGACCAGTTGAGTGCTCCTCCCCCTGTATGTGAACAGCTGGATCCACCTAAGCTTCTAAAGGCAGATGCTGTATCTTCTTTTTGTCTGTGAAATGTCATGCATGCCTGTGGCACCACATGAATAATAATGAATCATCTTCACAGATTTCATGACTGAGGGCATGGTTGGGGAATGAAACAGTTTCCCACTGGCTATAACATAGGTTTCAAAATCTTAATGGAAAAAGGCCGAAGAGTTCTTTTTAGAGTCTCTAGGCCAGTAAATCACAGGACTGTTTTCCACCATCACTGAATGTTAAGAAATTTGCTTCTGTCTCTCAGATAAATTATTTTGAGAAGATTTCTAGCTCCTTCTCTGTGCATATCTGGGGACAAGTTTCTTGTATTTAGCCAACCCATAACCTGTCAAGGGAGGTAAGAGCTTTCTGCATGCCAAGGCAGTATTTTGAGATCATGAGCACTGTGAGCTGGGGTTGCTTTTCCTTTTGGGTTGTCATTTTCCCTATTAAATTGCCTTCTGCCTCACCAACTACCAGCTGTTGAGGCTGACTGTTTCCCTTAAGACTCCGATGCTGCTCCAAATTGATTCAGCATAAGGCAGACACTATCACTTCCAGCACTGCCAGACCTCGCTGGCCCAGACCTGTGCTGGAAGCTGATTCTCCCAGGTGGCAGAGATGTTCAAACCACCGGTTCAAGAAGACTGGCCCCAAACCAGGGGTTGTCCGTAATATCCTGTAACAGTTTTCATTGTCTCATGAAAGCAGCTGTATATGAAACACTAAGTCAGTATTTTGGCTCTGCCCCTGTTTACATCAAATAGGTTGTTTGCCAGACATGGTGAAAGCACATTAAGAAGTAGTGCTAGCAGGAGGCACGGTGGAGACACCGTGTCTTGTACTTGCCTGATATCCTCCTGATATCTGTGCACGGCTTGTGTCGTTGAAGACTGTCACTTGCAAAATGATGATATATATCGTTACTCTGTGAAGTGCTTGTACCGGGTTTCATAAGCAGCTGTTTAAATACCACAAATTATTTTGTGCGTGTTCATTTTTTAATTAGCTTGCTTCAAATCTGCACGCTTCACCATTCTCTTCCTTCAGCTGTCCTTACAGACCAGGTTGATTTTAGAAATGCTGGTAAATAAATCAGAGGGCATTTTAAGGAAAGAAATGCACGTTTGCAGAAAGAGTACTTAGAACCTGTCGTAGGTCTCTTGTGTGACAAGTCTCAGTCCAAGGTTTCAGCCATCCAGTTGGGCTGCAGAGGGCAAGGCAGGCGAGGCCTGCCTGCGTGCTCAGCACAGGTTGGCACCACCTGCCTCGGCAAGCTGGGGGCCCGGGAGATGAAGTTCAGAAAGTTAAATACAAGGGTCTGCATAATAGCTCCAGAGTGCTGAATATTCCAACAACTTCATTGATTTCAGGCTTCCCACAGAGCCTAAAATAAGGACCATGTTTGCAATAACTGAAATCCTGGTGTCGCTGAAGTTAACAAAGACCTCTGGTTAACTGCAGCTGCACGTAGGTTTAATTTCTAGATGTGAAAATTGTGGCCTCTAAAGTGGTGCTAACAGCGACTTGGCGTGTAGTTTCAGTCTGTCTGAGGAGGTCACGGGCAAAATTTCTTATAAACAGATTTCCCAAAATAAAGTTTTGAAAGACACATAGTTTGAGATGGGTAACAGGAGACATATCTGTGTCTGTAGTGTTTCTGCAGGCTCCTTATCTCATCAATAGCATGTGATCCATGTCCTTATCTTACTGAACGTATACTTCCGCTGTGCTGAGAAACAGAATGCTAGTTTGTTTATGGAGGTTAATATCTTATTCCCTTTATGACTTGATTGTTACATATATGCGATAAACTACTCTAGCCATTTGTCACACTTCCTGCACGCACAAATGAGATTAGTGATTTTAGTCAGACAGGTCTGTCTGTGTGCTCCGAGCAGACAAAACAGATTGTCTTTTTGGTAACAGTATGAGAGGCCTGTCTATCTGAAAATGCACTGATTTGTTGAAAAATAAATGTAAAATTAGAAATTAGCTATATATTGAGGTTTCAGTGTATAGCACTGAAGTTGCCCCGTGGACCATTTTTCAAATTTCTGATAGCTAAGTCAACTGAAGACCTAACATACTTAGAAAGTAGTTACAACGAACATAAAATTGGTACTTACAGTTTGTTATTAATGGCTAAAAAGTTGCAGTTGTTTATAACGTTGGGCTCATCGTATAGACAAACCCAAGCTGCAGTTGAACTTGGCTCAGTTCTACAGAGTACAGTAAAGGAAGGAATCGGGAATATGTGGTAGCTTAAAAAATAAACAAAAAACCTTTTCCAATAAATTATGCAGTTTATTTATAGAACATCTGTGCAGCTGTTCCTCTTCTGAAATGAAAGGGGCTAAAATGCAGGAGTGAATAAACGTGAAAGCATATGGCAAACGGGTAGGCAGTGAACCACCCCGTCTGAGCGTACCTCGGAACAAAAGTGCAGGAGGATGAGATGTCTTTGTTTTGTTTTATTTGTTCTTGAAAGATTCTTATTTTTCATAAAAGCAGTAACGCACACTTGGCAACAGCAGCTGCTGATTTTTATTCTGAGCTTCTGTAAAGTATCAAAGTCTTTGCAGCCCAGTCGAATCCCTGGCAGCTCATCAAATTCTGTTGGTTTTACATCTTTCTTGTTGAGCACCGGAAACCAGCGTCTCCGATAACTCAGACAAGCTCATGGGTGTCAAGAAATTTGCAAAAAGTCCCTGAGGCCTGCAGAGCCAAGCAGGTCATCCAGAGCCAGGTCAGCACTACCTGTACCACACAGCCCGCCTGCTTTCTGTGTTGTGAGGCAGCCCCGGAGCGAGCATCTCTGTGCTTGGAGCACCCCGAGCCCTGCTGCACCGCGTGCCTGTGGCCCAGCCTGCCCTGGCTTCCCAGTTGTTGGAGATGATCTTCGTGGCCTTGCAGGATCCTCCCATTGAATCATGTGTCTGTTCGGTGTGCTTGGTGGGGCTGTGCAGGGTGCTGTCACCTAACTGAGCTGCCCAGGGCCACCTTTACCCCCTCGGAGCTCTTTAGCTGGTGCCATGGGCACGTGTGCTGGGAGTTGTCGCCTGGTTTGCAGCATGGAGGTGGGCTCTGGTACGGCAGGCGCAGTGGGAAGGAGGACAGGTACGAGAGACAGCAAAGTGCTAGGGAATCATCAGCCTTGAGCTGTTGACTGTTTGCAGTTTCTATACCCTCATATACCCTGTAAAGCTCTTTTCATGGCCTGTTTTAATTTCGTGCCAGCTCAATGCAGCTCCGTGAAACCCTGAAACAGATGGTCCCCGCTAAGGAGGCTGCTCCCACGCCAGAAACCCCGGGTGCGTGCACAGGCAGGTTCAGCGTTTCGGCGTGATGGTTACACAAGCGCGCGGCAGCTCGTGCCAGCAGCGCTCCGCTGGTCCGCCCGGTACTTCGAGGATGCTCTTGTGCTCTCAGGCTGGGGACCAGAGTGTCAGATTTAGGAAAGCACCTTCAGCGGCTTCTTTTTCATAACAAGCTGAGCTCAACGCCAAGGTGACCGTTACATACCTTGCCACTTCTGTGATTGCCATTGAGAATCTGGCATCCTGAGAGACATCCGTTTCTGCACTAGGATCAGCAAAAGGATTGCACTGAAGCATGTATTGCTTCTGCTTGGGAATTCTTCTGTGGTTCAGCTCGTGGGTGTGGAAATGTGCTCGATGACCAGAGGCAAACCTGACTTGTAACTAATGGGGTTCCTCCACTTGCTGATCTGTCATACACTAGTGAAAAATCTCTCCTCTGTAGGTAGGTAAAATTTTGTAGCTGGGCTGGAAAAATCATTGTATTTTAGGACCTCTGATAAATTAGCATTTTTCCTTGCCAAAAATCAATATTGGAAACAGGGCTCTTGTTATGAATCTAAAACTCCTTGAGCTGGAGCCAAAGTTAAATGATAAAAAAAAAAAAAGTGAATTTAATATGCGTTTCCTACAATAGTGTGCCTGTGGGCTGGCAAAATGAGCAAGATTTTCTGGACAAGATTTATGAATAAAGGAGTAATCATTCCAAAATAAGTATCAATCTTGTTTTGCCATGATGCCAAGTACAAAAAAAAAAAATGGACTGTAATTGTCTTTCTCTTCTGGACATGAAGAAGAATGGCAGATATGGTCCCTTCAGGTGGAGCAGTGCTCTATCTTCTTTGAAGACAGGTACTCAGACAGAGAAAGAAAAAAGGGACTGTGATAAAGTGATGTGGTCTGTAGGAGCAATGGCAGCGCAGAGGATGAGAAATAGAAAAATAACAATATATAATGGAAATATAAAGGTTTTTTAAAGCAGGTCTCTCTGTAAGATAGCTAGGATTTTGGAGGGCCAGGAATATAATTGTGGGTGTCAGTCCAAAGCAGTTAACTTCTGCTGCAGTTCTTTGCGTGTGTTCCTAAATAGCCTCACTTCACAAGAACTCTCCCCATGTTTGAGTTCACCCAGACAAGCCGAGCTTACTGAATAAATACTCCAGGCTTGTTTGTTCTGAGCGCCGAGTGCTGTGTGAGATAGGGCCGGGCTGCTGTAAGGCAGCCAAGGAGCTGGCCCCTTGACTCTGGAGTCTCTCCCATAACCCATGAGCTCCAATGCTGTTGAGTAATTAGGGCATATATTATTCCAGATTTGTGGGAGCTCTTGAGGGTTTTTGAAACGTCCTCTGAAAAGCGTAAGCAGAAGTACAAACATAAATGAACTACATACTTCAGCTTTACAAATACTGGAGCCCATAAACATCCTTACAACACATTTTCCTTTAGAAGTTCCCTTTTCTGAAAATCTGTTTCTTTTTAGACGACTTCTGCTTTTAATTAGGATGAAAAGTCCCATAAATTTTCACTCATCTCCTCAGCCATAAATAAGCACAAAGGGCCCTCTCTGGCTAAGTTTGTCTGCCCGAACCAGCAGCGCTGCAGAGGGGCGGCCTCGGAGCTGCCCGAGCACCGCTCCAGCAGCAGCAGCGCCCTTTGTCCCTGCGGCAGCAGCGGCGTGGGGCGATGCTCATTGCCATGAACCCCCCAGCTGCGGGGGAGCCGCAGCCGGCAGACACTGGGAGCCCCTCGAGGGAAGGGGCAGATGACTTCTGTGTGATTTTTGCCCACATTTTTAATCTTTCCAGCCATTGCTCCCAGCCTGGCTGGGGGCACTGTGGGGGATCCGGTGGCTCATCTGTCTAGAAAGATGCTGTTGTTATACAAATGCAGCCCCGGAAATTCCCTCTGCTCAACTTTTGGGGTAGGATAACCTCACTGTCACTGGCCTGGCACACTGAAAGGAAGAGTTGTCCAAAATCCATCTTGAATTCAACAGCCTGGAAAGGATTACACCCTTCTGGACAGGAAAGGCAAAGGATTTTGAGAATATGTGGTCTTTATTTCTGGACCTTTTTGATCAAGACTGTCCTGAGGCAGTTGTGTCATATATGAGCTATAGCTTTCCTAGTATACTAGGGCAGGGTATTTGCTTGTCTGAGTGGTTTTCACATCATTATGTGCTCTCCCAACTCTTTCCTTACAAGCCCTTGCCTTGTTTTACCTTTCTTTTCTTTCCATTTACCAAAACCATCAAAAAGACAATTAAAACAGGCGGTTGATTAGAATCAGGGCTACTTACCAGATGAGCACAATGAACAGGGGATGAGTGTGGAGCCTCTCGGGGGACAGAGTGTGTTTCTGATTTTCTGTAACTCTCTGTTAGTCCTGGGCAGTGACAACTGGCGATGCTAGGGCGTTGTACCTAGAGAAGGGGTTAAAATAGCCAATTTCTGAGGGCTGTGTGAGCCTGCTGGAGTTTGCTGTGCTGGGTGCTGTGGTGTGTTCCTCGGAGGAAATTCATGTGGCAGGCGAGTTCACGCTTTCTTGTTTTATCTCATATCTCAATATGCCCTTGCAGAAACCTACACCCAAAACCACGGAGTGTAAGAGGAGCAGCAGAGGAAATAACACTGACATTAACTCGCAGTGCTATTGTAGAAATGAGACAAATGGCATGTTTTGTTGACCTTAATAGCAAATGAACAAGAGAGAACAAGGAAAAGGGATTGAGTGAATGAACTTTGCGGATGCTTTTGGCATTAGAGAAAGCTGTCTTCTTCGTGCATTGTAGGATTTAAAATATTTAATTGTGCAGTTCTGTGGAATAACCTTTTGCCCTTGTGCTCAGGGACTGATTTCTAGTATGTCCCCAAATGGTTTTACCTGTGTTGAACGGCGGGGAAATAAGGAGGTCTACAGAGGGTCAGTTATTTGGACTGATGATAAAACTCGCTGCTGTGTATCTGCAGTGCAAGGAGGGTTTCCTGTAGGCTGGTGGTCTTCACTCAATTTCAGCACATGCATTTCTTTCTTGCCGCCTCCTTCTTTTAACTGGGATTTGTTATTAAAGGTTAGAGAGAGATCTTCACCAATGTCAGAAAACAAAGATGCAGCTTTAATTTAACAAAACAACAGATAAAATCCCAAGTCAGATCTCACGCCACAGAACGGTTTTAGTAGCATATTGGAGGTGTGGTGCTGGCTCTGCTGTGAAAACTGCACGTGGGGGAAAATCTGTTGTATACTGCAGGTTGAGGTTTCGCTCTTTCTCACTTCATGTTTCAGCCTGGCTGCAATACACCAGGCTGCTAAGACGTAAATACAGTGGGGAATTTAACTGTGTGTGCAGCAGAAAGGCAGCGCTCCCCCATTTGGGAGGGGTGAAAGAAGAGAGGAATGGCACCATGCTTGCTCCTGTAGGAAGGACAGGCAGCCAGGGGAGGAGCCCAGGCAGCAGTTAGGCTCCTGCTGCAAGACTCAAATCATTGCTGGAAAGACTGGACTTCTCACCTGCTATACTAGAAGAGGAGCATTCAGATGGAAGCCCTACTCAGCCATGTGAAATGTTTCCTGCACAGTGTTGGAGCTTTCACTTCCCATCGCGTTAGCATTGCAGCTTTGCAGTTCCTCGTTGTTGATCCCAGCCCCAGTCGCCGTGACTTGCTGGTGACATTTTAGAAAGTGAAGTAACACCCAGGTGCCCTTTCTCCTTCTTATGGCAAATAAATAAACGAAACCATAGGAGGCTCGATGTAAAACGTGAAGACAGCCAGGGAATGCAGCTCAAGGGGAAAAATGTAGACGAATCCATAGCGTGCAGCCCATGTGTGAGATGAGTCATGATCGGGTGGGAGACCTTTGCCATGCTGTTTGGTAACTGGAAGGCCAAGTACTCTTCTTTATTGGTAGGCTATTAGTTTGAGCAAACAGCTTTGTGGAGGCAGTGGTGTAATTCAGAAGTCCAGTGGTTGACACACCCGAGGTTGGTCATTATAAGTCTTGTTTTAAAACCTGCTGATGGATGAGACTAATGTCAGGAGAGAAATTTTTAACTTCCAGTTCCAAATACCCGATGTTCAGCTTAGTTGCAGCTGATTGTAACTCTTCTTTCATTTTTCAGCTCATCACAGGTCAGGAACCCAAAGGCACAGAGGCTGAATAGAACTGTTCATCACTCTGAGCCCTGCTTTGTTTTTGTGGGAATTGTCTGCTCCTGTAGCACTTTGTTTCATTACTTTTTTAAAGTTTGGTTTACTAACCTGCTCTTGGAGCAGACACAAGCACCAAAGCTACTTTTTAATTAGCCCTGTGGCCCATCCGGTGTGTGTGCTAACGTCTAGGCTGCACAATGTATTTCCAGTGAAAAGGAGCAGTCTGCCATAGAGTCTTGTAACCTTGAGGTCAGTTTTGAGCTCAAAATTGCTTTTGATTATGGTGTTAGTATGTGTCTCAAAAAAAAAAAAATCCAGCAAGCACTCGGGGTCCTTACATGGTGCTGCTGAGTTACACGCTCAAATGATATCACATCTCAATTTTAAAGGAATCAACTGTTTTATTTAAGGATTCTTTCTAGATACAGTAATGGACTACTAATTGTGAATATTCAGAGTTTTGCAACCAGAATAGAGGAAAGATTAACACACTGTTACATCATAATGGACACGTCTGCAGTGGTTTCTACAGGAATGTAGCCTGATTCATACCTTGACTGTCTGCATTTTATCTCTGTGTGGTGTGATGGGTAAGATTTGCTCTTTGTGTGCATGAACACTTATGGCCTAGATCTGTAGTATCCCGAGGAATTTTCTGGTCTGATTAATTTGCCACTCATTTTTCAGAAAGCGTCATTGCCAGTCTTCAAGAAACATGCTAGGGCTGTGTTGTTGTTAGGTGTTTGCAAACCTCAGTCAATTTTTTTTGGATTGGTACTTTGCTGCCTGTAAATAAAAACAAGTTTGGGGTTTGATTCAGAAGCTGTGGGGTGTGGTTCTTAAGTTTTCTGGGCATGTTTTGGACTTGATGCTGGGACAGTTCCTGGTACCCTTGTAATCAACTAACCCAAACAGGAAGATTTTTGGCCCTGTGGTAGCGATCAGAGTGCTGTAGGTGAGGGATGATGCAGCCTGCAGAGAGTGTGGTTTTAATTCAGGCAGCATCGCACTCAGACCAGGTAGTAATTACCAAGGGGAAAAAATGGTAGCATCGAGGTGGGTGAAGCATACATCGGTTTTAACAGGTTGATGAACCAGTGCTGTCAACTTCAGTGGTTAACAGCTCTGTTTTGTCACATATCACTTATACTCTACAAAGAGCCAGAGGTAAGCAAGTCAAAATATAATTGTTGCCTGCAGGGTTTCACCCTCCCTCCCATTGCAGAATATGCTTTAACACTACTTTTCTTCAAAATAATTCTTGGTGATTTCCATGTATCATCAGGTCATTGTGACGGCTGTGAGATCTCCAGAAGTGATCTCCTGATGAGTCACCAAAGCCATGTGTGTGCCCTCTCTTTGTGTCCTGGTTAAGAATGCCAAATTAAGCCAGTGGAAGCAATTTATTGCTGACTTTCGGGCTGACCTTCACACTCCAGGCAACGAACAGCTGAGACATTAAATGCAGTAGGCTACTTCCATTGTAAGGAACCAAAGATTCAGAATTTGTTCTCAGAAAGCACTCATGTTTGAAAGGTTCTTCTCTGTAAGCATTTTTCATAGCAAGATACAAGCAGGTGTTGACACGAGCGTAGTTGTAAGGCTCGTGATCAAAGTTAGATCAAACCTCCTCTTCCAGCCTGCAGGACAAATTTTCCCCACAGTATTTGCACCATTCTTCCAAAGCTGCTTAATGGCATCTAGGCCAAGCAGCAGGCTGACTTACGTGGAAAAGGGCTTGAAGCATGAAGATGAGGATATGACAGTGAAGAAGCCTGGGGCCAGTACGCTCTGTGTAACTGGCAGGCGTTGAGCTGGGATGGGTGGAGGGTGGTCACAGATTTGTTTAAAGCATCTTTCCCTCCCCCTCAGCACTTGCTGTTCTCTGAAGAGCCCTGGTTTGCATCACCTCTAATGAGTCAGGGAAGAGGGCGGGAGAGGGTAATGAATGGTCCCTAGAAAAGACGAGCCAGTAATACACGCCACACGATGACCCAGGCAGCCTATTTCACTGCAGCCAGTTTCCTGCCGAAGATTCATTTCGAAGAGATTGTGAGAGCACTCAAGCAGGAAGCTGCAACTTCACCAAACGGTTTCGGTATCGGTGTGTTATCTGTGGTCATTCCCCTCTACAGCTTGCGGCGAGCTTCTGGTTAGCAGAGAAAGACACTTCGAGCTGAGCTGGCATCAGTTCCCACCTACTTAATCAGTTAAGCTGTGAGCCGTGCGGTTAGCTCGAGTCCCCTGGTTGTCTTGTGGATTGCCAGTGACAGGAAGGTGGAGATGCATTGAGTGGTTTAGACAGGAATAGCTTGGTTATCTGATGGTCACCCCAGAGACTGATAAAATTATGTGAGCTCTTTTCTGAGAAGACATCAAAAAAGCAGAAACTGTTGCCTGCAACCACCTGAAGAGTTTACAACGTCAAGGGAAATTTTGCTTATCTTAAAAGCCTCAAAACTGTTAAGCCCTCTTCACCGCTGCAGACCACAGCAGTGCCTCAGACTCTTGATGCACGGGATGAGGCTAAAAGAGCCCCTCACGTGCAAAGCTGTAAATCGTATTGAGGAAATGATAGAGATCAAATCTTCAAAAACTACTTGGGCACTTCAAATTAGAGGTGAACAACTTGAAACAGATGAGAGGAAGCGGTCTTTTCCGAAGGAACAACCCCCATGTTTTTGGAAAACTTGGTCTCTGGGGCTCTCCCATTGCCAGGAGTTTGGGCACGCCAAGCAGCGAGTGACTGCAAAGCGCCGCTGCCTGATGAGCCTGGGGTAGCGAGAAGCCAAAACGGTGGTGGCAGTGACACGGGCTGGAGAAGGTTGGGACAGGGAAGGTGGTCATCTTCTCAGGACCGCTTAGGGCATCTGATTTGTTTTCCTTGTATGTTTGCTGAGCAAACTGCAGGGTTACAATGGACAAGCTTCAGAGAGAGACCTGGGGCTAATGAGGCTTTAAATTAGTACTGTAAACGTGCCCCTGGGCAAGCTGCCGTGAACCTCGGGCAGAGGTACTCACTGCTGCTGCGTGTTGAGGTGCATGGGTGGAGGTGTGCTGCTGAATGGCACATGTTTGTAAGGGCATGCGTCTGTGTACAGGGCATGTAGGATGCTTTTGTCTGCTTGTGCTGCGTGGCTCAGAGCCTTTCAGAGGCAACCATAACAATCAGCGCGTTTTTGACTCAAAGCTATTTCCTTTCCTGGTGCAGATTGTCTGGTATGCATAACGTGTTAATTTAACAAAGCAGTTCTTTTGATACCGCTTTAATTTTTTAACAACAGCTCGGAGGCAATGATGTACAGATTATATAGTGTCAGTTTCCCAATTAAAGTTTTACAGGAAAATACTCTGGTTTTGCTTTAAGCATGTGTTGAATTCTTCCTTGCGGCACTTGTGCAAATGAAAACTGTGCTATTGCAAAGCATCCATTTGAAACCTTGAAATATTTATTGCAGCTGCATTGAATACTGAAGCAAGAATCTTCCTGTAGGCTTGTTGATGTCTGTCATACGCATATATTTTGTAATTAAATGTCTGGAAGTGTGTGTATGTGTGTGCGGTTGGGTTCTTGTGCTCTAGGTTTTTGCAGTTTTTGTTGTTGTTGAGCTGCTTTTCCTGAGAGAAATTTTTAACACATCCCTTTTAAAATTTCCCATGAAATCTTAGCCAAAGCAAGACCACATCTTTGAAGTGCAATGTAGTAAAAATGAGGCTTCTGTTAATTGTTGTGCAAAATGTTGAGGAGGTGACGAAACTGCTGCCCATACTTGAATGTCAGGCCTCGTGAAGATCATCCCCGTGGCATAACGTGCCCCTTTGGAGGATGTGGGATGAAGAGCACCTGAAGGGACTAGGAGGATATATTTTATTCTTAAAATATAATATACCTACGGTCTGAATAATGACATATATCTATTATTTTGAATGTTATTTTCCCTTCCCCCTTCTTTCTCCAAGCCCTTTGTCTTAGACTATCTCAGGTCAGCGACTTCTCCTGTTCCTTGCACCTGGAACCAACAGGCACTGGCCGTGTCCAGCGTTGTCTGCTGCTCTGGGAAAGCCTGCACCGCAGGGGGTGCGACTGTGTGGAGCATCCGCTGAAACTGACAGGGCAAAGCAACGTAGGGCTGGTGTTAGAGGGGACCGGGAGTCATCAGCTCCAGCAGCCACTGGAAAGCTGCAGGAGCAAAGGCCCCGTGGCACCTCCCTCCCTGGTGGCACCAGCACCCTGCCCACCCCGAGCAGGGGCGCGTCCCAGCTCAGGAGCCTCACCCTCCTGGGAGCTGGGTGAGGACCAGGGCTGACTGCAGTGTCAGATCGCTAACGGAGCTCAGCCTGCAGCCTGCGGTAGCATTGGCTGTTGCCCAGATCTGCAAAGCAACATAAAGATCTTTGCAAATGCATCCAATTCCAGCCATTAATGGGATTTTGAAAGAGGGAAGGTGCAGCTGCTTTTACTGGATAGCGAGCGTGATCTTTGAACCTGCAACAAGCCAGCAGCCGGCGGTGGGGGCTTCAGAGCGTGCTGCACGTCTGAAATGCTCTCTGCTGCCCAAGTGCCAAGGAAACCACCTGCCCGCGCTGAAACCAAATGCTGCAGTCTCATGTGTTTAGCACTTCCCTTGTTTTCTTTCTTTTTCTTTTTTTTTTTATTTCCAGCCGATCTCTTTGGATTAGTCCTACTGCTAGATAATTACGGCTTTCATATTCACATCTTTTTCTCAAGCTTGGCTGCATTATTTTTGGGCATCTATTTAAGACTTTATTATTTTTTAAAACATATTGTGTCCTTATTTGCATATTTGTATTTCAGAACAAACAAACAATGTCTCACAGTACATCTTTGTTCAAGTATTTTTCTTAACAAACAGAACTTTTTCAGGCATGCCAGAATCAGCTTCATTATATAAATCCTATTTATGGATCCTACTTAGAGCATGGAGGGGAGGGATTTAAAGGGGCGATTTCCACAAACGCTTTGTCTGGTGCCATATGAGAAGGTAGGGTAACAATTGTTTAATATTTCAAGGAAAGATAAGAGATTACAGCAGGTCCCTAGGGGAATGGCCTTTCTGTCTTTCTGTCTGTCTTGTCAGTGTCTCTTCTTAACTTTGCTGTGTTGTGTCCTTGATCAGATACTGAAACAGAGACCCAGGACCTAAACAGAAGGGCAGAAGGCCTGGGGAGGTGGCTGGGTCTGCAGGATGACGAGCATCGTATAGAAAGCCTTAGTAGACACTAAGCAAGATGAACGCACAAACCTTTCATGTTGCTGCAGTATGATGGGCTCTTGATACATAAATGAAAAAAAAAATAGGCATTTATGTGGAAAATAAAAGCCAAGGCATTCATTATCAAAGCCAAAAGAAATTGATTCTGCAGCAGTATTTTGTTCCAGTGACTCTATTTGTATAATGTCCAATGATTGATGTAAAGTTAATCATTTTATCTGAAGGATGTTAGCGCAAGCTGACAATTAGGCTCTGATCGCTGATTGGCTTCACTGGGGTTGGCACAGAGAACAAAAGTAGGGACAGCATAGCCTGTCAGGTCCCACTTCATCCCCAGACTTGGTAGGCTTAAAGTATTTTGGGGGAAGGGAGAACAGCAAATCTGGGGATTTTGGAAAGAGTTTCTGTTGATTTCCTCAGCTGAATGATGGCCACTGAGCTGTTGGGTTGGCAGGATTGGTACTATAGCTGCCTTTCAGAAATAAATGCTAAAATCTGAGTATTCTGGCAAATACAAAGGAAATGATTTCTTCAAAAGATTCCAGGAACACTGCTGGGCTGAACGAGAAAAACGGTGGAAGTTGTTTTAGGTGGTGTAGTTTAAATGAAGTATGCGAGTTGAAACATGCATGAAGAGCTATGCAAATGAACTTCAGATGAATCTGGTGGTTAGGAAGAAAGGCTTTGGCGTGTTTTTAACTGAAATGTCCGTGCGTTACCCATCTTGTTGGCCCAAAGTGCTATGACACATTGTGCACCGGTGACTAATGCTTTAAAGTTTCTGTTCAGGTGGTTGGGTCAGCAATCAAAACGGGCTCGTTGGGAAGATCAAAGAGGAGGGCAGGTTCTCAAAAGAGAAAGAAAAATTAGAAGGGTAGTTTGAAGTTTCACATTAATTTTCTTCATTGCTCTACTGGACAGCCAGGGAAAGCGAGGAGCAGACGATTGCGTGGAGGGGTTGGGTAATGTCAAAATGTGCAGGAACAAAGCTGCAGCAGGTCTGCCTGCCAGCTCTTTGTGTGGGGTGCAGGGGCAGGCAGGATGGATCTCAGAGGCATGGCACAAGGTGTGCAAATGGGTCAGCCTCTGAACAATGCATTTGGCACCAAATGGTTTTATCCAGAGCTTTTGTGGGGCAAGGACTGATTTGTGTTGGTGTTTTTTTTTTTCCAGAATTGTTTTACTCCAGGAGTGAAGTGTGAAAGAAAGATCCTCAATAGGACTAGTTTCTGCTTTGTGTTATGGATGCTTTACACCTGATCTGATCAAAACCTTATCTCTGATCCGTCTTTGCCTTGGGCAAACATCCTTGTGTGTATTCTATTCAGGTAGCTCTTTACTTCGCTGGCCTTGGACAATGAGTGGGGAAACAGTAGGCTTTTCTTCATCTCTGTGACAGCAGTGGAGAGTTGCAGGAATCCCAAGAGAGCCCTGGATGTAGATGGAGAGGGGCTTTGCAGGCTAAAGAGGACCGCAATAGGGCTGTGGCTTGTGGCTTTGCCGAGTGTGGTGTTTTTCACTCAGCAGACCTTCTCAAGTTGATTGATTTTGTCAGAATTTGCTTTAAAAGAAATGAGTTCTTATCAGTGGTAGTGAAACCTAAGGCAAACATGTCATTGAAAATAAGCTTACAATGGCTTGATCAAGATCTCATGAATTGAGGCTTTTAGATATTGAAATGTGTTCAATTGCTGCAAAGCTGGGAGCACATGTAGGAAGGAGACGTAATTAAAGCTGCATTGTGAGGAGCCAGATTCAGAGCTTCATGGAGCCTTACTGGTGGCATTTTCTGATTTCAGACTTGCAGTAATATGCTTTTAATAATTTTGTGCTTCAGTCTGGTCAGAACGGGTTGCCCTTTTACCCAGGCCTCCTTCATAATGATAGGTTTGTCTCATATCTCACTTAAGGAGCCTAGCTAGTGGCGTGCAACCTTTAGCTGTTTGAGAACACCCCAAGAGAACCCCCACAAAAGTAGCAGAGCCCTGTACTTTGAGTTTAAGGCCATCTTGACCACAGAACTTGAGTCCCATCAGTGTGCCTCCGGACACGGTGTCTATCACCATGGGCCTTCCTCCTAACTGCAGCTGGGGTCGGGCTCGGTCGGACACGGGTTGGTTTCTGATGCCTGTTAATTTGCTGGAGTGGTGTTGTCATCACACCGCAGTGCAGTGGGAGTTGTAAATGATCCCGTTACTCACGTAGGCTTCATAATTTGGTTGAAAAACTTGCTTTTCAGTGAAACTCGGCCTGAAAGTTAGTGTGTTCATTAGTCACTAAAGGGCCCTACAGAAGTATGAATTGCAGATTATTTTACAGCATGTACTTTTCTGGTTGCCTGCACAAACATAATATAAAACTTGCTTTTATATTCATCTTTAAAGTTGCAGTCTTGAATGCTTATAATTTCGGCATCCTGAATGTTAACCAACAAAGGAAGCGTGGTTTTGTGTTCAAAGGGCAGGACGAGGAGACAGGAGGTCTGCCCTGTATTCCCAGCGCTCCCGTAATCTGGCTCGGCGATCTCGGGCGCGCTGCTCCCTGCGCCTCGGTTAGCTCTGCGCAGGGCGGGGAGACCTCAGGGTGCCTCGGCGGGCACCGGCGGTACGGCTTTCATGGGCACAGCTCTGCTGGTGGAAAGGCAGGGCGGCGTTCGGAGTACAGGAGCTGAGATGCTGCCCAGCAGGTAACAGCAGCGTTCCCTCCGCGTCTGCCCAGGGCTGGCATCGGCCATGCACATCTTTGTCTTCAATATTACTTTCTCCCTGTTGTATTTCTGTAGTTTGCACACAGAGGCTGGAGGAGACGGATTGCAGAGTCACAGCCCAGACCGATGGTGGTTTGTGCCAAAATCCAGCCCGTTCCTCTTGGGTACCCTGCCACACGAGGGTACCCGTCCCTGAAAAGTTGCTGCAGCGCCCTGGCACGCCGTGTTCCAGATGGCCTCATCTTAACTCTGAATTTCCCCGGTTTCTTTGCTCCTCCAGGTTTGAGTTAGACAGCTTGATGTTACTTCAGAGCAGCCCTTTTGATGGCTGGAAATGATAATAGCCTGTGTCATCTGCCCTTTAGCCGGCAGGGTTATGCCGCGGCCTTTATTCCCCGGCTCCCCCTCTGCAGCCCGTCCCACAGCGCGCCCGAGCCGCTCGCAGGTGTTCCCGCAGATCTGCCCTCTCACATGCACCGCAAATTAGTAACAGAAGCTAATGGCCCAGCATGCGGCCATCAAAGGGCTGACAATTCCAGCCTTTCCAAAGGGCCCTTTATGTCACAGCCCCCCACGAGACCTGTCCGGCTGAAAAGACTATTTGTCTGTCCCTGTGTGCGGGCCTGCTGCAGCGCTGCGGCCGGCTGCTGGCCTCACGCTGCGCCCCTGACTGTTGCTGCTAGCAACAGATAAAAATCACTGTTAACCACAGCGGGGCCCGCAGCACATCAATCATCCGGCCCAGATAAAGGCCTCGGGCCTTTGGCCCCATCCTTCGGTTGTTTCTAAATAATTTCCAGTGGCTGAGCATGCTATGGTGTAGGCTGGGTAATTCAGTCCAGAAAACTTCATTTCACTAAAAATGCTTTGATTCTTTTTTTTTTTTTTCCTTTTTTTTTTTTTTTTAAAGACTGTTTTTGTTCAAATAGATGTTTGTTTCAAAAGGGGGAATTTAGCTGATGAAAGGGATGCCGTGAAAGTTCAGAGTGAGAATAATAAATAGAGCTGTGTGGTTAAGTGTAAAGTACAACCAAACGGGCAGCAAAAGGAATTAGCATTTACTAGGAGCAACAAAGCAACTTGGCGCTTTATAAGAAGCCTCTCTCTCCTCCAGTGTTGTTCAGCTTCCTGAATTTATATATATTTAAATGGAGATTAATCTTTATATATGGGTAACATCATTTCCACCACACCTTTATTAAAGAGATTTATAGCCGGGTATCAAATTACACTTTCAATACAGCCTAGTTGATTTTTGGTAGCAGCAAATCATATTTGTAACTACGAATAACTAAACAAATTTGACAGTAGCAAATTCTCTCCTTGACACAGCTAATTCTTCATCCTGTCTTAATGTTCTGCTGTAAAGCCATAAGAAATTGTGATGCTTAGAGCCTGACAGTCTCAGGTTTTGTTCTTACCACTTAGCAATCCTTCAAAGAAGAAACCATTGCAATTGAAATGGAAAAAACATCGCAGACTCCATAGCGGGGAAATGCTCTCTTTAGATAAGCCCTGTTTTGCAGTCGTGCTGTGCTGTGCACATAGGCTGGATAGAGCAGGGTACTGAAGGTAAAATCCAGTGTTAGGTCACAAACAAAATCTCTGTGGAAACCCTAAAAATTAAATCTCAGCCTGCCCTCTGCACAAGCATCTTTGCATACTAATTGCATGGGCCCTTTGTATTTATTGTAGCTACTAATTGCCACTAGCTCTCGGTGGGAATTGGACACCTAATTCTCGTAATTCTGCTTTTAACCTCCCAGCTTACAAGCCTCGCATTTGAAGGCACCTCGGTCCTGCTTGTATCTTCCAAGTACAGGCCTGAGCCAGTGCACGTGCACTGCTGCTGTTTGGGTGCTGATGAATCCTACACAATTCTGAGATGCAGGGGCACTTCTTGGTCGGGTGTGATAACAGACTTGGGCTGCTCAGCATTGGGAATGGGGGCTGAACAGCAATTCCTCTCCAGGGCTGCTGGAGTCATAGCACTTTACTTTGAGCCTGTGTGGTATTGTTTAGAGATCAATAGTTTATAAAATAATTTTATCTTAGTTTGCAAACACACTTGGAAGCAGAGTACAGCTAAGGTGGAATGAATGTCAAAGGACTTCGTAAAAGCTTAAGGAAGCCATCCAGATACTTTCCAGCATAAACTGATGTACGTAGGATGCTTGCAAGTCAAGAACGTGCACAGCTAAATCCAAACAAGGGAATTTGAGAAATATGCGGAAGAAACTATCAGAGTTTCATTCCCATGGCAATGCTTAAGTTAAAAGGGACTTAATTAGAAGCTCGGGTCTGACCTGGCTGGGCGTAATGGGAGCAAAGCCTTTTGTTTCAGTAGGAGAGGACTTCATCCAGAGTGCCCTAGCAAAACAGTCAGCTTCTGAAATACGACTTGTTACTTTGTGGAACCTGTTATGTATTTCCTACTTCACTGAATGAATATGATATACATGTGTATGATGAATTTGAGAAGTTTTCTGTAAAAACAAGATATTAACTTGACAAAGTGTACCTTTGCAGTATGTCCTTCAGTATCTTCTCTGAAAACAAAACAAATTTTAAGATTGATCCTGATAGATTTTGAAAGAGGTAGCAATAAAACGTTTTTCATCCAGCAAGGTCACTGCAAATGCTGGCATCAGATCTTCATGGTGTGCCACTACCCTGTTTCCCCCTTCAGCTTGTTTTTATATTAAAAAAAAAAAAAAAAAAAAAAAAAAAAAAAAAAAAAAAACCTCTGCTATATAATACTGCCTAAGAAATAATGCAGGGAATGACAGAGAAGGGTAGGCTTAAATAACCCTGAGGGTGCTTATCTTCCTTGGCATTAACTTCATACCCACATTCATTATGTGAATGGGCCAGGGAAACTGTTCCTGTGACAAATTGGAGTGCAGGGTAGGTTGAACAGACTCAGTTCAATTTTAGGTAATGGTATACAATCATCTATATGGCAGTGCGCAATGCATGGAGTAGTCCCTCATTTAGAGAAGTTTGAATGCATAAAGCCCTATAAGAAACACTGTAATAACTCCGTTTCTTATTTTTAGGAAGAGTTGCAGTGCATACAATTAGCTCCTCAGTTCCCTCCCCCCTTTAGATAACACCAGTAGGACTTCCCTCCACCTCTGACATCGCATCCTCGGGGCTGAACGTCCAACCTAGCTGCAGCTGGAGCAGGATGGGGAGCGAGAGGCAGGTCCTGAGGCAGGAGACGGACAGGCACATTGCCACAGCCGTTATTATTCCCTGGCAGGCAGGATTGGTTGCTCTTCCATTGCACTGCTCTGTGCATAGATCAGACAAAAGACAGTTCCAATGTGAGTGGGAAGATGAGTGGAGTTGGGACTTTGCTGCAAGCCGTGTGATACTTGGGCAGAGCAGCCTCCAGCATCCTAACTAACACGTCTGATCCTCGCCAGTATTGTGCTGAAAAGTTGCTTCTGGAAAATGTAGCAGCACTTGTTGATAAATGTTCTTCTTGCTAATTGACCGCTGTGTTTGCACGCAGATGCGCTGACCTAGAGCTTCCCACGTACCCGTGCGAATCCCTAAGATGGGCTAATTAACGTCTCCATCTTCATTTCCGTGGCAAAATCTTCTAAACAGTTATGCAAAACAAGTGAAAGAAAACATTGGGCTACAAGGAGGAGGAGGCCCAGGTTGCATACGATTTGTGTGTTAAGGAACAGCCAGTACTGGCTATCTTCCTTTGGTGGGAAGGGTGGAATTTCCAATTCAATGGCTGGATGAGAGAGCAATAAACGGTAAGGAATGAGGAGGAGGTCCAGGCGTTGTTTCAGCCTACCAGTTTTTAGATGATGGCATTTTATGGAGTCAAGACTCTTTCTTCCTTAGTAGTAGCAGCATGTTTTAATTTTATTTGCTCTCAATAAGCCAAGAGCAGTAGATGTAACCTAGATTGAGCATGGGGTCTTGTTTGGGCCAAATCTAGCAGCTGTTTATCTTGGAAATAGTTCCTCCAACAAATCGCTCAGGTGAGCAAATGGAGTAAAGGCTCACCCAACGCAGGAAGCTCTCGTGCCTTGCTATCCCCGGGCAATCTCCAGTTGCTCAGTGCAGGATTTTTACTTCACAGGATTTTGGATCACATCTGAGGTCTGCAATGGTAAATACTCATGAGGTGCTGAACAAATGGCATTTCCTGTTCAAGTCTAAGCTAACGTGTAAGACAAATGTTCTGTGGTACTGGAAAAAAACACGTTCTCCTTGTGCCTCAATAGGATACCATTCCTTGGGATGGAAAAAATGCCTTGTTGTTGTTGTTATTGTAGAGAATTTCTTGGTCTTCTGTGCAGACTAGGCTGTGACTTCTGAACAGTGTTGTAAATTATAAACTGCAATTAATACGTGTTGACACAGTCTGTTACCCACAGACCTGTTCTAAGTGTTGCTCAAAACTGTGCTCCGGCACTCATCCTATATTTGTTCTGTTTGTTAAGAGGAACTTTTGGAAAGAGTAAAGAGAAGCATCCAAAATAACAGCTTACATGCAGGGACAAGATGTGTCTTAAGAAGTCTTTACACACACGAGCCCCAACATTATTTGGAAATATGGTCTTTTTATTTATTATTTTTTTAATAAAAAAAAAAATCACTTACTTTCTGAAGCTTTCCCCCAGCCTCCCCAGGATCCCTCTCGCAAAGCACGGTAACAGTGCTGGTGGCACGTGTAGAGCTGAACTCCGGTCTGCGCAGTTCTGCCATCTCTGGGACCTTAGTGCTGGTTTGATAACAACAATTCTTGCTCACAGAAAAAAAAACAGAATTGTTTTCTCCTATGTAGGACATTCAAAATATAGTTCGGAGCATTAGATCAACCAATTTCTAGTTACAGTGGACCAGGAGTGAGAACAGCTCTGGTTCCCTATTCCTCCAGTGAAGGTAATCGGGAGAAATGGACTTCGCTGTCGGAGGTTTCTTCTTAATTGCTATTGGAAGGGAATCCAGAGACAGGCTCCTCCAGGGATCCCTCTGGAAGCTGTTGTTAGACATCAGCAAACCCAGGCAGCTCCAACCTGCTTTTTAAGGCTTCTCTGATACATACACCATGGGAATAATTTAATTTCGGTGACCGGTGCTAGGCAGGGGGAGGTTTACTTAGATTTTATTTATTTTTGTAATTAGATACAGATCCGCCGGTAACATTTTCTTCCATTTGTGTTAGATTGATGCCTGACTTGACCCACACAGTTCAGAACTGTTATAACTTTCCAGTGTTACTGCCTTATTTTAATGGTGTCCACTGGTTATCGTATGCCATGCACTACCCTATTGATCTCCATCCTGCCCAGTGTTTCTAATTACAGGAGGGGATGAGATGACATTGCTGTACCTGGCATCTCTCCAGCGCGGGTGTGCTAACTCTGCAGCCTGTCTTGTGATGTCTTTGAACATGGTGTTGATCCCACCACCTTGTATGTTTAAATTATTGCAAAATTGCCGTATTTTGAAGCCACAGTGTTATTGCCTAAAGAACTCTTATCATAAAACAGCCCATTAATATGTGTGCTATTCAGGGTTTGCCAAAAGTTTTGTGGTCGGTCTTGCCTCCTCCACTCTTCGCTCCTCTCTGCCATCAAAATGTCTGCAAGAAAGTGTGGGCAAAATTGATTCCCCTGTGGCTGTTTCAAACTACACAGCTCAGGCTCATCCTTTGATCCCTCCTCATGACTTTATTTCATTATCCCTTAAGTATAAGGAGGAAAGTTAATGACATCATAAAAACTAGAACTCTATAAAAGATGTTTCTGCTGATTTACTGCCAATGTACTAGCAGCATGTCATATAACTGCCCATTAAAGATGGTGAGTTGCTCTCCTGCCTGCAGCTTTCCTTATCACCAGCCCTTTTATTTATGACCAGATTATAGGGATTGGGTGTGCACTGTAAAACATAAAACTTATTTTTATCATGCATATAATTAACCCTTTAATTATAGAATTAAGTTGCATCTATCCTTTTCTATTTAAAAATATGTTATTGAATATTCCTGTTTGTCGTCAAAGGCCTTAATGCATTGCTGAGAAAATGCAGTTCATGGTTTCTGGTTATAGCATATCTCTTCGTCCCTTTCCAAGCATTACATGAAGCTTTCTGATCAGTGAAGAGCCCAAGAGATAATAGAAGCTTCCTTACTTAGATAAACAAAATCAAATTTTTCCTACTCAAGGAAGTTGAATTTGGCCTTTAGAAACCCTGATCTTCTTGCTTGCCTGCTTCTTCAGCTTCCAGCTCTTAATACGTCCTTTCTTCATCTCTGTAAGATACGCAGTCAGCTTGCTAAGTAATTATTTGATTACATTTCCGATCATAGAATCCGTCACCTCTGTCGCTGTGAGAAGCAGTTGGCCTGGTTGCCCAACTTCAGGCTCTCGCTTTGTGCTGCGTAAGACGTGTGCTTGTGTAAGACACTTCCCATTGAATTCAGTGCCGTCAGGTTGCAAGGACAGCTCGTCGTTTTGGCTACCAGTAATGTGGAACGCCCGGCACCCTGTGCCTCACACATACAGCTCTGGGCACTTGCGGAGAAGCCTGGCTTTTGGTGCTTGCAGTGGTCTGCTCCAGCTCTGAAAGTCAGAGGGCTCAGTTCTCAGCAGCTTGTACGTCGGTTGCTCTGCTTCTCCAGGTGACTTGATAGTGAGAACTAGGGTGGAGCTCTTCATGTTTGGAAAGCAAGGCTTCTTTAAAATATTTAGAGTCGACGGGGAAAGGTTAGGTGTTTAAAGTGATTAGTTGCTTCTGAGAACCTTGGCCAGTGAAATTGCTTGTTTACAATTAATCATGTTCCTTGTGCATCAGCCATCTTCAATGCAATCATGTTTTGTTTGCTTGATACTGGCACTGGATCTTAGTCCTAGGATTGCACTGTGATCAACTTTATGCATTATTAAAAGCTGTTTGTCTTTTTCTGTCTTTTACCCTGCTAAGTTCTGATTTCGTTTTGTTTGTCATGGATTGCTGACAAAGAATAGAGCTTCCACAAACGAAAAGCAAGAACAAAGCCTTCTGTTTATGCCATTTCTATTACCCGGATTTTATATTAATACCTACGTAGTTCTTCGGAATATTGAAGAACAAATGTTCTTTAGCAGCTGTTTCATGGGGATTTTGCCTTGTTGTGTACGCTTTCAGCTTTCCTTCTGCAACACCACTGGGCTGCCCTGGGGAAACAACAGCAAGGGGCACGCTGTGCTGACTGCATGTTTGTCACCGGCCTCAACCAGGAGCATCTCTCTGATGTTTTCAATTGTTTTGAGCTGGTTTCCTCCCCCTCCTTACAGGAAGGAGAAGGAAATGTGATGTATAATCGCATAAGCTTGTTTTTACTTGTGTGAGTGATGGAATAGGAGAAGTTCCAAATGAGGAAGTCATAAAGAAAAATAATAAAGGAAGGAAGCAATGAATTAAACTCCCAGAGCTTTGTTGTAGGGCTATGATTTATAAAGAGGTGTTTGTTTATTTCTTGCAGAAGGAATTCCATCTCTGCCTAGAGTAACATGAATAATAATGGCTTAAAATAAAGCATTACTGTGTTCATAATGGACTCTTGCTGCCTGCGATCAGCTTGTAGTCATTTTATTTAAGGTTAGGTAGATGTTTTTAAGCTCATAATAGCACTGATGCTCAAAGTCTAAGCAATAGTTAGTGGTTTTACTTCTGATATATCCTCATTTTATGAGGAATAAAGAACAGCAGGTACCACGCTGTTCTGAGGAAAAGGTATTAAGCATGAAATACATTCTTAATTACAAAATTGTTTTAATTGATCCAATGGGTTTAAATGATGCAGTACAACCCTATTGCCTTCAAGGCAAACCTTGGTACTTGTATAACTCCATGGTAGGTGGGTGTTCAAATTGAACGGAGACTTCCCAGGTCCCTGAATGTCTAAGCTTGAGACTCAGAACCCGACAAACAGGTGAGGGAAGCATTTTGCATGACCATGTCTTTACATCCTGGTCTCAGCTCATTGGATTAATGAGGGAAAGCCTTCTAAATCCTAAAGGTTAGATACTCCATGTCTGCATTGGACCAGGTATTCCAGGAGCTCCCCTCCCCCTTGTCTGGGCTTTCGGAGATCCAGTACTCACTGAAAGTTTAATTAATTAATGAGTAATCAGTTCTCAGCTCTAGGGTATCAATTTGAAGGAAAAATTGATTTTCAAACCCAAATGTCTTATACTTAGACTATTTATATTCTGAAACTACTGTGCGTGTCATAGTCCTATTTAGAAAAGTGTCCAACTCCACTCAAGGGCAGGCAGCCTGAGGAATAAATTAATTCGTACCCATCAGAGGATGAGTAGCACAGAGGAGCTGTGAATATCAGTGTGCTAGTGAGAAGGAAGCGTGTGATTCTTGCACCTTAGTCAAAATTGGCCAAGTATTTAAAATTCACATTTCATCGCTGCCAGACATTTACCTAGCATGAACATTAATAGGATGAGAGGAAAAAAAAAATTAGAGGTTCAGCAATAATACAAAGTTCTCTGTTTATAATGTGAGAAATCATCAATTAATTCCATACCTGGAATAAAACATGCCCTAAGGCCTACCATCTGCCCACATTTAAACTTGAAGATAATAGATTTGGAAGAGAAGTTTGTAATTATTTGCTAGGTGGTTCTGATTAATTTACAAGGAAAATTGCTAATACCGATAGTGCATTACCCTGGGGCCAAGTGGAAATCACAATATTGCAGAAAGGGATAACATGTAAATGATGGCTTGTGCGTTATCTGCTAGGCTGATTGGACAGTCTGATTATTTTCCTTAAGCCACTAATGGATGCATATAAGATTAGAGTGTGCTTTGGACAACATGGCTATAATTCTCACCTAACAGGCTGTAGAAAATACAGAGTAAATATACCCCAGTGGCATTCTTACAAATTAAAACTGCTAAAGGCTAGATTATGAAATTATAATAGATTTACACCGGCATGGCTGAGATCAGAATCTCGCCTGGTGGCACTGAAATACATTTATGGAGTGATCTATGCTAGAAACCTTGGAAATTATCACGTTGGAAATCCACGCAAGCTCTCCGCTCTGGCAAGTACCCGTGTGTCTCGGGACCTACTGAAAAAGCCATTGTAGGAGTCTTGCATTGGGTTCGAGTTGAAACCAACTTCACTGGACTGTAGCCCAGTGGGTATGGAAGCAGGTAATTTATCTGTAAAATAGTTCGTTTTCGCTGTCATTTACTTGCACTGGAGAATATCGTGGACTTTCTGTGCACTGTCACCGCTGGGCTGCACAGCTGCATGGTTAAGGACTAACCTTTACAAATAACTTAATTTGTGTGTTGCCAAGGTGCAGCTGGTGGAGCAAACAGCACGCGTGAGGTACAGGCGCAGTCATCCGACAGCAGAAGGTGGCAAGGTGAGGTGGAAAAGTCACGTCCACCGGCTGCTGGCCAGCCGCCCACACACCGGCTTTGCTGCTTCTCCCAGGCTACTCCTGTGTGGAGAAGGGTCCCTGTAGGTGGGTCTTGACATTTGGGTAAAATTATCTCGTCCATTTGAAACAGCAACCACCACACATCTCCTTCCCTGTGATAGACTCCTCTGCCTCAAGGGGTTTACAAAGAAAGTGGCTCCCTGCAACTCTCACACTCCATGCAAAAAATGAAGGAATGTAACCAAGTCTTTACCAGTAAGGTGTCCTTTGCTTGGAACGAGGTTTGTAAGTAGTACCCTTGCTGTTTCTTTTCTGTGATCTTCAAATCATATGAGTATGCTGCTCATACCTAATTGCCATAGGGTTCATTAGCAGTAGAAGTTATCAGTGATCCCCAACAACAGTCTCATATTGTTTCAGAGACTGTGAATTTTCACTTAATGGAAAAAGTGTTGCAAAGAGGTCTGAGGTTCACCTTTATGTGGTAGTTAAACCATTCACTTCTCCTGTCCCTCTCTGAAAATTGGTGTAATTGGATGCAGCCCGTGAGACAGCCCTGCTCAGAGTGGAGGAGGTAGGACATCAGTCTTGGAAATGGCTGCAAGCAGTTTCCAGTCTTCTCCAAATCTCCTGTTTAGTGTAATAATGAGATCTCTGCACCATGGCAGGTGAAATTGCAGGTGCCAGATGAGGTGTGCATTAGATTCTGAAATTCTCCTGTTAAAAACCTAATGGGTTTTGTTTTCATTTATGCAGAATGTTCCTATATTCTGCTGTGTACCACCTTAGCGACCTGCTTTCAGTCAGTACCAGCTCTTGTGCAGCAGCTCTTAGCATATTCAAGAGAAATAAAATTACTCTGAGTAGCATTTTTGCTGGATATAGAAATCATCAGCTTTGAAGGAACACAGTAGGAATTTAAGGCCATGGCACTCATTCTCAGATGGACATCTTGCCCCGTACCATCAAGGTCATACAACATTCAAATAAAATAGTAAGTTTTTTCTTCAGTGGTGGAGCACCTTGCTCACTTTTTACCACATCCACTTATTTTAAATGATAGCTGAAATTCTCATGTTATCCTGGAGGACTCAAGAGATTATTGTCTTAATACAAAACACGGGTTCTTGCCCATCAGTGAGGCACTCCCACGTAGCTGGGACTGAGCCGGGAAGCCGGGCACGTTGGATCTGTGCGCTCAGAAGCTCTAATGCATACCCTTGTGGCTGGCGACTTACACAGCATCTCCCTCAGTTCCATCAGCCCAAATGAGTTATGAATTGCAAGCCTCTGACAGCCTGCTGCATTTTTAAAGGAGAGAGGTGTCGGCCATAGCAGAGGAAGCAGATTGGAATAGGTTCTCGTTTTCCTTTCTGTTTCCCCATCTTACATTCTGTCTCATTGTCAGACTTTTCCTTACCTCATCCCTTCTGCTGTGAGCTCTCCCAGCTGCCACTCACCTACAAACGGTCCCAGTGACTAGCAGTAGCAGCCTTGTGCTGGTGGACGGGTACCATATGCCCCTGCAAGTTGTCAGGGAGCATCTGAAGCCGCCAGCTGATGCACCGCTCCCCGGTCCTGCTGCTGTGCGAGGCACCAAGCCTCCCCGGCCACCCTGCCCTTGCGGCTTCTCCCCGTCCGTGTCCTCTTGGGATGCAGCTGGCGGGCAGGGACAGCGGCTGTGGATCTGGCTGTGATGCTGGCTGGGATCTGGGCAAGAGCATATTTCCACGGTCAAGCGCCTCATTCAGAGGAAACCTTGTGGGTCAGTGAGAGGAGAGCCTGTGGTAGGGAGACGATGGGGTTGAGCCCTGCAGTGGCTCTGTCCTTCGGCCTCCTGGGCTCCTCCTCACCCTCCTCTCGGCCCCGGCCGCAGTGCCGGTGAATCGCCTGGCAAAGGGCTGGAGTGCTGGGAGCGGGCGTTGGGTCTGACTCCTCCTGCATAGGCTTTGGCAGCGGATTTGGTAATGATTTCCCCGATTTAATTGTTTAGACAACTGTCTATTTACCACCAGTATTTACAGAGTGTTGTTTGAAGCTAAGCAGACATATGCTCTTTGTCACTGTCACAGTGTCAGGAAAGTCACAGGCACTTCATTTCCAACGCTTCCTTTTATTGTCCAAAAGCAGTTCTGGAGAAACTGGGGAGGGCTACCGGCCAGCTGCATTGTCTTGCCTGGCTCTGCTTAGTTACGCTTCGGCCCTTAATTTCCAGAGTTTTATCTAAGCACAGCGTAGGGTTTTGCCTTCTGGTTACTCGTAATTAATATCTCGTAACTCCTTCAAACTTGGAAGGACCTTGTTGTTTGGTTCCTCTTTTATCAGGTAATTTTAATTATTCACACCACAGGGTTCATTAACTTAAAACACCATCATATTATGTGTGAAATGACGATCTTTGGATGAAAGAGAAAAATTGTTCGTATTTTCTCTGGCAGCAGAAAGGGCTGAGCACCATCACCCGCTGCAGACAGCTGCCAGGCTGCCTGTGCTCGGCTGTGGCCTGTCGGGCAGAGCCGAGTCTTCCTCTGCACTAACCCAGGGGATTAAAGACAAATGGGTCTTAGAAGCTCCTGTTCTGCTGCTCGTTCAGGTCTGTCTGTGCTGTGGGACTACCACGAGGCACTGACAGGCACGGAGGGGTGTGCACAGCAGTTAGCTGTGCCATCAGCATCCCGCGGCGCCCTGGAAGGCCAGACACCCCCAGGGCTGTGCTGTGGCGAAACGCTCCTCGCTTTCGAACTCAGAAGTCGTCTTCTTAACGCAGACAGCTCGTGTCTCGGTTCTCACAGTGTCAAAAATGAAAATCTTGCAACCAGCAGAATCTGAACTTCCCGCCTGTTGTTGGGAAGCTCCCGTTGCTCGCAGCACGGCAAGTTGCACGGGGAAACGGGCCACGAAGGAGCGTTGTTCCAGCTGCTGCGGTGCTCCTGCAGTTGGATTTATTCGGACGCGGCCTGTGGATTTGGATGTTTTTAAATTCCTGTTGTCTTCAGTAATTATGTTTATTGTGGTGAAGTGTAAGAATGAAGCTTGTATTAAATGCAGTCCTTTTGTTGTTCAGGACTGCCTTCCTATTCAGCTCTGCTTAACTCCAGCCACCAGTTGTCCTGCCATTCTTCAGACTGGCTGCCAAAGTCATTAGCACAATTTACTAATTGTGTAGGTGCTTATCGTTAGGGAATACCAACGTGTGCCATGCGCCCTCCCGGCTACCTGTTCACACAAAGTAGATTAGAGTGGCTTTTTTGTTCGTTTTTTAAAAAGTGACAGCAGGAACTCCTGTCTTCAGTGGATGGGATCTGTCTTCTGAATGGAAACATAACGGAGAGCTGCGAATCGCCCATTAGGGGTGCGACAGGTCTGCCTGAAGTGCCGCTGGGTACCGTGCCCTGAAATCCTCTGTCGGCCAGGACAGGAAAATTAGACTTCCAAGCTAATTTGACGTTCAAAAATACATATAAACAGGCGTGTAGGTATGTCCAAATCAATCCCTGAAAAGCGTGTTTTGCACTGCGGAGCGTTCCTGTCCCCGCGGAATGACAGGTAAAGCATTGCTGTTAAAGCAGCCAGCGGAAATCGCAGTCGCCTGTCAAAACAAGCAGCACTTTCCTTCTGCACCGTGTAAGATGCCGAACAATAGGCAGCACCTTTCAAAACTGCGTCTTCATTACACAGTCAGGTTTCTAATGCAATCTTTTCATCCAAGAATAGTGTATTATTTCTCCATAACACTTTATAATAAGTGGACGTTAAATTAATGCTACATGACAATGGAGTTCCTGCCGAGTTATGTACTACCCCGAGATGACTGCCAAAGGAATCGGGTATGATTAAAAGGAGATGGTGAAAGTGGAAGGAGGGGGTGCTAATGGATTATCGCAGGCGCCTGAACTGAGAATAACAGCACTGTTCAAGGGTTGCCAGCCTGAGGGAAGGCTACGACAGTCCACAAGCCCAAACCTGAACTCAAACCCTAGATGTTAGGACTTGTTTTCTGGCTCAGGTTCTTGGGAAAATAATTCTCTTTGTTACATTCTGGCGACTTTAATCATGAAAATGCCTTTGTCTTAGTTGGGAGCAGGATGCTTGTGAGAATTTGGCTGTGTGGATCAGAAACTTGGGAAGCTCTTGGGGAGAATTTGGTCCCGTGTGTGTTATGAGAGGGACCCCCACTGTCCCTGCCCAGCAGTTTGCTCCTGGCTGTTCACCTGCAGGGACCCTGCATCCTTCCCAGAGGATGTCTGAGCACGGCTCACAGGGCAGGTGACTTCAGTGCCCACTCCAGGCTGATTGTGGTGGGACTCCTTCCACCATGTTTGTGTCCCTCATTATCCCCATGTGTCCCAGCCCCACCAGGGCCCAGCATGTACAGCCTCAGCTGAGTGTTATAGAAATACCACCTGCAACGAAGCCCTCTGGTTTCTGTGCACTTCAAACCAAAAAGGACAGGAGAAAGTTGTGATTGTCTGATGTCTACAGGGAGGTTGTTTAAATTCCTTAGATCAGTGGTAGGGTCTGTGCCATGTGTGTAAAAACTTCACTGACAACAGATCCGCATTCCTCCCCTTCCTCCTACCCAGGGTACTGAGTTGCATCATCCTGATGAAATGTATTTTTAAGAGGAAATAAAAACCAGGCAAGCATATGGAAGAGCAGCAGTGTTTGCTGTTGTCTTGAACACGATGGGCTTTGTGGCTGGAGAGGAGAGGAGAAACACGTGTGTTCATCCCTTCTGTGCACACCTGAATTACAAGTAATGGAGAGTCCTGTCTCTCTCCATTCCCAATGCCCGTCCCATTGTGCTGCCTCTGAAGGTACCAATTTTAATCCAAGTGAGGACTCAAGACATCTTTTATTTTTTGTGTGTGAATATGCTGCTCTTCCTCTTGAGTATTATTAGCAGTCAGTGGCAGTCGATAGACATTTGTGCTGTATGCTACAGAGCAGCAGCAGATAGTTAGCGGAGGAAGCATGCTGTATCATCATCCCTGCAGAGAAGAGAAGTAGCAGACAGTTTCCTTCCTTCATGGCAAGCAGCCTGTAAATGAAATCTTCTCTCTGAAGATGTAGCAGAGGCCAGATGGGAGAGGAAACCTAACCTGGAGCGTAAAGGCGACATCCTGCTGCTGACTTCTTGGAAGACAACAAACAGTCGGAGGCAGGCTTTGACCGGCTCTGCTGGTGGTAGGTGCTGGTGGATAATTGGGCAGAAGGAAGTGAGTGCTACAGTTTCGTGCCATCGAGGCATATTGCAGTCTGAAGCAGGAGCTGTTTTCTGGTCGGTATAGCAAGAGCTGCATGTTCCAGTAAGCACGCTTTTCTCTCCTGGTGTTGGGGCTGGCCCAGGGGGAAGCTGCGAGCCTCAGCCTTTACAGCAGGGAAGGCAAGAGATGAAGAGTTCAGTCCAGGGAACTGCAACCACATCCTAACAGGATGGGGGGTTCTCCCCAGTCCTTACAAGAAGCAACTTGCATGGTGTAGCTTGAGTAGCTGTGGGAGCAGTGGTGTGGTTGGTTCCCAGTTTTGCTGAGAGGTGGCCTTCCAGAGGGAGTCCCAGCATTTGTGCAGCACTCGATAATAGTTGCCAAACTGAATCCCAAAATCTCACTTTGGATAGAAGTAACCGTAATGATGAGCTTCTTGAAAAATAAATAAATAAAGTTCATCCTTGTTAGCAGGTGCTCTCAGAGGCTGTCAAATAGCTGCACTAACAGCATGTTCTGTTTCCACAAACCTGTCTGTATTCAGACGGGTATAATGTGCAGCTCGCAGACTCGGCTGCTGCTTTCCACCTTCTCCTAAAAGAGCTGCAGTCACCTCATGAGCAGATGTTAATAAATCAATCTACCCTGAACCATCTATAAAGTCTTTTCAGGTAACTCTTCTCTCTTCTCCCGTTCAATGCTCTGAAACATATTTTTTTAAACACCCACATTCAGCCAAGAAATCCTACAAATAATTTAGGTAGCAGAGAGCTCTTTCTTCTTGGCGCCTTAAAATTAACAATGTCTGCCAATGGTGTACTCATGGCAAATAAATATAAAAAATACAATAGTCTGAAAGTACGGCTCAGAGAATGAACGAGATAGGCAGAGATACAAAGGCAAGGAGGTACAAAGAAACATCATGAGCTAATTAGTCTCCGTGCGTTATCAGAGATGAATTGCACGTACATAGGTACAGTTACCTTCCCGTGAACCACAAAGTATGGATTAGTAGCAGAAGCATCTGGTAAGTCTGACGGTCCGTCGGGCTGATCAATAACATCAAGTCCTATCTTCCTTTTCTTGGGCCTGCAATAAAACCTTCTGGCAGGTTGGCAGGCCCTGAGCTCGTGGGGCAGGGCTGGGGCCAGTCTCCCCGGGGCTGCTAAATGCCTGCCCTGACAAGTTTGCCCAGCTTCTCTAGCAAAGTGTTACTGGACAAATAGTGACAGCAGGAAACGTAACAAACATAACTTGAAAGGGTTTAGATCAGCAGGGTTTGGGTTTTTAACCACATGACAGTAAAGGCAACGTATTGTGAAGGAAAAGCTAGCTGTAGTTCATACGGACCTGCGAGCAGGTGTTGGCTGCATCATCTTGTAAAAGGACAGTGTGCTGCTGTTCAGGCTTGCAGAACAGAAGAGTTCCTTCTTCCCAATGTTTTCCTCAGGAAGTACCTTTGCTTTTCATGCTAAATTATAATATTTTTGTTTCACGCTGAAGTCCAGTCTGTGTCTGTGGAATTTTCCAAGCCTTCCTCCCTCTCCGCACAGCTCAGCCAGACTGTGCTCAACTCAGAGCCGTGTCCATGGCGCTGCTTTGGGGTTTGGTGGTGTGCAGCCTGTGTCTGGCCACTCCATGAAAGCTCCTCTGCTGTCTTCTAGATCACAGACACCGAGCTGATACATGACCAAAAGGGATATTTAGTTTTGCACCCATAAAATGGGCTGAGCTCCCAGACACAACCAGGTGATGTTGGGATAAATTCTTTGTAGGTGCTTAAAGACTGTTGAGAAAGGAAACCATGACGGGGTAGGAATAGGTGAGCTGGGAAATAGCTTTGGGCTGGGACTCGGGGCTGCATGTTGTGTTCCTAGCTCTGGTGCTGCTTTGCCAAGATGAATCGGTCCAAATTTGTGCCCAAACTGTATTCCCATATAGCAGGTCTGGTCCTGGTTTGCTAATTTTCCTTCCACTCCTATTAGGAAATGCAGTTACAGTGAATGAAGAAGAGCACAACTTCTTCCCACTGCCTTATTCTGGGCTGTGGTTTTGGTCTGTGACTTGGGAAGAGTGAAAGCCAGGACAGGTCATTTCTTCTCTGAATCTTTCTTGTTTGTAAATTTATGCTTGCTTCCTCCAATTCTGCTTGAATTTCAAAAACCAATGGGCCAGACCTTTAGCTGGAGTAAATTGTCAGAGCTCTATTGATTTCAACTGAGTATGTCAGCTTTCACAAGTGAAAAATCTGTCCTGTAAGCTGAAATGATTAACTTAAAAAACATTTTATTATCACATTTGTAGTTTTCTATTGTCTTAATGTACTGTGACAAAGTCTTTAGAAGGATGATAGCTCATGATTGAATTATCTTTTTGTCCATTTGATTTTTTTTATTATTTTTTGTTCTTTTAAGGAGAGAGAGATCTTACTCTGTGTTCAGAGTATTTGTTTCGTAGTGATAATGCTTTGCAAATTCTGGTGAAATCCTAGCTCCATGGGAGTCAAACAGGAATTTTGCCAGTGCTTCCAATAGATAGAGACTTTCACCTTTATAAATAACTCCTCTAAATCTCTACCTATAAATGACTGGGTTACACTTTCTACTGCAGCTACCCATTATCTGAAAGTATGGTTGCTGTTAATGCACAACAATGTGGGAATGCATGCGAATTTTGGGTTTTTTTTTTGAACAGTAGAGCAGGTCAGCAGCTTGGATAAATGGGCTACATTATCCTTACCTCACAGCAGTTAAGAATCTAGACCAACCCATAAAAATGATTGCGGAAAAATTGCAACGTGACGTAATCCTACCTGCGTGTGGAAAGAAGTGGGACTGACCTGACGGAGCTGATAGCAGAGCACCACGTCACGCTGGTGATCCTGCTGTGAAGCGGGGCTGTCCCTGCTGGCATGCTGCGCCACGTGCAGCTCCAGCCGCTCCCCTCCAGAGCTGAGCCTGAATCAGGAGTGACAAAGACAAATTCAGTAATTTTACACCAGGATTTCTGGTACACAAGAAAAAAAAAAAAAAAAAAAAGGCTTACCTGTACTTAGCACTTCGAGGAAGTAATTATTCTGGTTTTATGCAATACCTTTCCTTGCACCGAGTGACACGGGGCATCCGTCATTTGCCATTTGACCTGGTTTTTATAGAACATACTTAAATGCAGTTTAATTTCATCAAGATTTATTCACAGTAAATTTCCAATTATTACTCATGTCTTAACGGCTTCATCCTGAAAGCTTGAAGCTTTTCCGCAGCATATCATCAGATGTTCTTTAGCACTATAAAATTAGTTAGAAAGTAATTTTCTTAATTTGGTTTCTTGCAACCAAATAAATGAAAATCTGTCTCCAGCTGAAGCTGCGGGATTTAGGGTTTTCCTTTATTAAAGAGAAATGATAATCTATAAAGTACGGATGTGGCTGGGGACGAATATTAACTACTAAAAGGCTTATCTGCCATAATATCTTAGAGATGCTTCGGCAACTAGCGATTCCCCATTGACATTTTTTATATGTTTTGCTTGCAGCAGGAAATAGGACAGCTCTTGTGTATCCTAAGGAAAGAATGGAAGATTTGGTTAAACACCATCTCTTCTGCATGACTTGTAACATGCTGGAATAAAAACAGTGAGGACTCTGATTTAATACAAGTTCGACACCAATTCAGGAAAGCATTTAAGCATTTCCTTAAGTACATTCTTGTTCAACAAAGCACTTAAAGCATGCTTAGCTCTAGGCATTTCTTTAAGTCCTGTTAATTTTAATGAAATTTAAGATGTGCCTAACTTTAAATAGATGCTTAGCAGCTTGTCTGAGCGGAGTGCTATTCTTTAGATATGTGACATTGGTGGTGGTCTTTTTCTGGTGAAAAGAGAAACAATAATTCCCCATGGATACTATTACTAAAAGACATTGACACGTGCTGTGATTGACTGCAGATAGAGGGAGCAAAATGACATACCGCAGGTGTTACTGACAGCAGCTGAAGTGAAATCAGACTCCACCTTTCAATCTGCTGATGAAGATCACTTGCAGTTCCCATGCTAAGGCAGATAAAATTATGATAGGTAGATACGATACTAAACACACACCAAAAATAGATCCCTGCTAGAAGTATTTTGTCTAAAAACCAGTCAGTGGTCCATCCTCTGAGTGCTAGTCCAAGCCAAGGCTTTGGGGTGCTTTTAGCTGGGATGGTAAGCAGTCTAAGCTTCTAGACAAGAAATGAGAGAAAGCTATAGGTTTCCGCCTTGTTTTAGAGATATGGCTTCTGTTTTCACTAGAAAATAGTTGTTGGCCGCTGGGATTACTGCAGCAACAAGTACCTGAGCTCGTGGAAGCCTGACACCAGATCTGAGATTCCTGCCTTCTCCAAAGCCATGGGCTTCTTTGGTCCCACGTCAGAAAGGCTCTAGTTTGAACTCTTGGGCTCTCCCCCATGTCAGCAGTCACAGTCTTAACCCTGTTCCTGTGGAATAAGGTCCTGTCACTTTGCTCCATCATCTGTTTGTCCAATTTGGTGTGTTCTATTGACAGGCAGCATTGTGTAAGCTGACCTCGAGCCATTTCCATAAGTACAGACCGTAATCGGCGTACCCAGCAGCCCCGTTAACCATGCCAGCTCCCTGTCTTCTGCAAAGAAACACATAAAATGTGATAATGAGTAAATGAAGTGTGAAGGCTTTCCTTCCTCTGATTTATGTGCAGAAGTGTTTCTAATTTTCCTGATGTTATCTCCCTTTACAGGATATAATTACCTGATTTACTTGATTACCTTCTGGGAATATTTTTTATAAATTGACTTAAAATTGTTTATACTGTTGCAAACTGATAATTTCATAAAGTGCCTGCTAATCTGCTTGAGTTGTTTCTTGTATTTTATTTTGTATTTTTCCTCTTTGCCCTTCATTACTTCCATTTGTAGTTATTATGGGAAGTTGATATCATGCTTTGGACTAGGCTGAAACTGGAATAGCTTGTCAAGACTTTTCATGTTGTTGAATCAGCGTGTTACTAAGAATAGGTTGCCTTACTTCATTTTACCAAACAAAAGCGGAGCTTTATCTTCTAATATACGCCACGGTACCTTACGAGGTCTGAAGAAAAGGGGTAACCAGCGATAAGATCCCTTGTGTCACTGGTTTAGTCATATGCACACAGATGTTTGCTGAGGAGTCCTCTGGCTTCACCTCTTTGATTCCTAAGATCTGCAGAGAGATAGAGCAAGAAAACACATTTCGATTGTCCTCAAAGACACTGGAAGGGAACTTCAGGAACATATCTTGGGCTTCCTTGAAGTTCATAGCTAGACAATAATCCCAGGCTTTTTTATTTCCAAAGAGCCTTTACATGGACTTAGAGTAGGGATTTTTCCTTTGAAATAGGTAACGTAATAATTGGGAACAAACCAAAAAGCACATTGAAAAGCATCAGGTATTGGTTTCATATTTACCGTTTCTAAATGCCTTGTGAATGTAATCCTTGTAGATGCCTCAAAAATCTGTTTTCTCAGAGAGAAAATCAATTTCCAGAGATCTTATGCACACTTCATTCTGCTGAGAGCTCTGCCTTTCTCCTCGGTGCCTGTGGTGCCTCCCATGACCACGTCCAAACTGGGCATTGGCTCCTCATTTCCTCGCATCCTGCCTGGCATCTGTGCTGGGTGCTTTCACCTCTTTGCCTCTCGCACTAGGAGCTCTGGCTCTGATTTTCGAGCTCCATCCTGTTCCACGCTGTGCCCCTTGCCCCGGTGTGAAGGTGCCTTTGCTGCCCGGCTGCCAGGAACAGGGGCGCTGTCACCGAGCCTGGGGCCAGGCTTATGGGAAGACTCCCATGGCCTTCCCTACGAACAGGGACTAACTGGAGCCACCACAAATCAAATGTCATTGGGTATGGTGGTGGTTCGGTGGCTTTTTATCTGGGGTCTGTGAGTTCAGATGGGTTGCGGCCTGGGAGGAGCTAGCAGAACGGCTCGGCGTTGTTAGAAGAGAGCGATAATTATGATTTTATTTAATAGCTCCTCTAACATGCTGTTCTATCTTATTACCATAAACTGAGCACTAAGCTAAGTGAAGAAGCCTCTTCCTTGTTCCGCTCGCTGTGTTTATTGTTATTGTGCACAGACCCCCCTGCCGGAGATGCCTTTCGGTTGATGGCTTGCATTTGTTCAATGATACTTTACCTCCAGCACTCCCAAAATGGCATCTGGTGCCCGGAGGCCACGTGCTCCTCCCATATAGGCAATTGTGTGATCTGTAAATAGCTATTAGACTGGCATGGCCTAAATTAACTGCAAATTGACAACTCAATTGTAAAACAAAAAATGACCTAGTAATTAACAGGATATTTCCATAAAGGCATAATTACCATTTAGCACAGCACTATTTGTACTTCCCTTTATTCTACTAAACCCCTACTCCTTTTTTATACTTTTCTGCCACAGAAAATATTATTGTTTGAACCTTTATCAATTTTTCAAGCTGTCCTTAGAAAAATAAACGGGCACAAACGAGCAGTCAGTCGCTGTCCTCCCCTTCCCTCTCCTGCAGGGAAGAGACAACTTTGTTTGTGCTGAACAACCCTACCTTAGCAGGGGGTCGGTTTCTTTGTTTGAACTTGCAGATAGCATCTCGGCTCTGCCTGGCGAAGCTGAAGGAAGCTGAAGGCCTCCCTCGTTTTGTCACTTGCTCGTGCTGGGCTCTCCCTGCAGCTCTTCCCCACCCCCTGGTCCCTTCTCCTCCTCCAGCCCAGTGAAATAATGGCACTGATGAGCTCTTATCTTTTTGTCACACTCCTGCCAGCAGAGGAGACAAATTGATTTATGTATGTGGCATCCTACTCCTGATAGTGCCATAATTTACCACTAAATATTGCTTTGACACAATAGTTTTGTAACAAATACATAATGCATATTGCTCTACTTTCCCTCCACCTCAATCGGTTTTTGAATTAATGGAGTGAGACTCCCTCAATTCAGAGGAATCTCATGTCCAATGCCTGCGTGGAGTCTCGCAGAATACCAATCTGCTGCCTCTCCTCTTCTCTGCTTAGTGTCACCTTGAAATGAAGCTGGCTCCCCCATTAGGTTTTTTCCCCTTCCTTGCACTGTCAAATGAGGCGGTTCCTCACTCCTTCACAAGGAGCGATGCTTTACTCAAAAAGGCCTGACTTGATTTATTAGATAAAGAAAGAAATTGTGTAAAAGGCTGGAAGGCTTTGCATGTCCTTGCACAGAGCTGGAGTGCTACATGGGAGCTTGCAATCACTGGTTTCATTAAACTGGAGCAACACACTTGGAAATGCAAAATCCTTTTTGAATAAAAAGGACAGGCTCTTTCTGTCTGGCTTGATTGATATAATGCTTCTGCCTCCCATCCCCGCCGCCTCCTAGGAGCACGTCCCAAGAAGGAGATTCTGCATCCTCAGTAATTATTTGGGCAAGTGAACAGTTCAGTGCTGATTTATTTTTTTTTTCCAACAGTCCCATCCATAATGATTGCACCGATAAAATCATCCTCATGTTTTCTCATCACTTGATTTCAGAACAAAGCAACAGAAGCAAAGGTGAAAGTGGGAGGGGGTTGGAGGCTTTTCAGGAGATGTGATATGAAATGCAGACTTATGCTGAGAGAGAGACAAACTGAGCCTCTCTGAAAAGCAGGAGGGGTGTGATGACGTCTTTTTTTTTTTTCTTTTTTTTTTTTTTTTTACTCATTTTGCTGCCACACACCAGACTTTTAAGTACAGTTTTCCTCAGTTAGCTCTATGGGTACTTTAAAAAATATTGGGCGCGAGGGGTGTTCCTTTTTCTGGAATGATGCTGTAAATATTTTGAAGTGCATGGGAGACTGTACCCCCATGACAACATCTGAAATCATTTTGCGTTTGTGCGATGAGCAGTCTGCTCAGGCAAGTAGAAAGCTGTGTAGCTTTGCCTCCCAAAGCAGTCTGTAACTTGCTGTCATTCCCAAAGTCTGCAGACATGAAAAACCTGGCTTTTTCATGTTTGCCTTTTTTCTTCATTGCCCCTTTTCTCTCTTTCATATTTGCCTTTTCTTCTGTTCCAGCCAGGGGGTAGACAACTTTGAGGTAGAGAGAAGTGCGAGGAGCAGCTCCTCACCAAACCCGTCAGTAACACAGGGCAAGCCTGGCAGGAGCTGAGATGTCCTATTTAAAGCCAGGCATTTTGCAGAGGTTACTGAATTCAGGTGTCCCACCCCACCTCCCTCATCCCCTCTTGCAGTTCAAAGCAGCCGTGCACCTGCTTTGTGGCAATTACCCTACACTTACGTGCTGCTAATAATGGATGTTTGCTCCCTGCAGGTCTAGTATTAATTTTCAATCAAGCTACACTATTGAAAGAGAGGAACTTCTGAAATGATTATGGGTTGTAAACCCTATCTGGCAAATTACTGCATATTTCTAGCACAGTTTCAGTTGTCAGAGGTACTTCTCAGCCTGTATGCTTCTAAACAGTCCTATCAATTATGTTTCTTTTGACATTTGAGTGGAACTGCTGTCAGCTAGCTGTGCAGTGGTTTCTCTTTGCTTTTGCAGCCTGCTTGTGTAGCCAAGTGCGAGAATCCCGGGGGAGTCTGAGCCCTAAAACAGGCATAAATGAAAAGTTCTGTTCTGTATGATACTTCATTTTCTGACTGTAAGAGAGGTTATTTACAGGCAGGTCAGATTTGAATTTCAAATGGTCATGGAAAATAGAGATGGAAAAGATGGTTTGTTGAAGTTCCTCCCTTTACAGATGTCGGATTGTGCTCTACGGTGTATGTGCAGCCTGGCTGCCAACAGCCAAAGCAGCAGCACCCATTCTGCCGTGTCCCTACGAAGGATGCTGAACTCTCAAATTCACTCTGAATTTTCTTGTATTTAATGAGCTTACTTGTTTTTGTCCATTGCATGCAAGCCAAAACAACAAACCTTAATATTTCCCCTTTTACAGTGTCTGCATTATTCAGTAAGTTGCAAGTTGTAGTTAGTCTTGGCATTGTTGTAACAAGCACATACACTCCAGCACTGTATTCTTGCATGGCTGTCACTGTCCAGGCCTCCTTGTTCAATCCGTTCTGGTGTAAGCCATGGGTAGGTTGCATCAGTTCCCCAATGGTTCGTGCTGCTCGATTCTCTCCAGTTGAGCAGTGGCGTTGGAATTCAGGCAGGTCTGTTGCTGACCACGGTCTCGATGCGTGTCAAAGCTGTTAGACACAAGTGATGGATGCTCCTCTCCTCTGTCACGCAGCGCCTGCTCGTACATCACGATGATGCATCATTTCTGTGGAAATCAGTGTATCGAACTGGCAATGCATAACCCAACCAGCTAGCCTTAACTTGAGACTGATACTGGTACTTGTGGTTTGGGAACAGAGCACAGCCATAGCACAGCACGACATGGATATGTCAAACAAGTTGCTTGTTTGGGGTGAGCGAAGGAACAATTTTGCGTGGCTACCCCAAGTATGTGCTGATCCCATAACACTGCACACAGCCCCGTCGGTGTTCCAGCCAGCCTTTACTGCTGTCCTTTTCGTGCTTCTCTTGTCTCTGTAGGTAAGTCTTGCAGCATTGTTGGCTAGTTTGCACCATTTTATTACTTGACCCCAGGAATAGTCATGTTGTCAGATGCTTGAGCATTTTGGGAGATGCTATTTGATGTGATTCCTTCAACAAACTCTAGAGCTGGTAATCTCAGTCATTACACACGGCCAAAAAAACTCATTACCTGAGCCAAAATAGTGTTTATAGATGTGGGATATTAACAGTTCTTTCTACTTCCGTATTTATGAAATGCAGAAAGCAGCGCTGATGAGAATTATATACAGTATTTAACAAAGACAAGACTGTCAAGTACTGGATTACTGCAGTTTCCTTAAATCTCTTTTCTCCTTGAAAATCATAGCATCAATTTACTATAAACATTGTGTAAGTAACCAATACCGAGCCAACTCCTACCATTCCTCACTTGTCTGAGAAATCCCATCTTAAATTGCTCACTGAAATTATAGCATTTAGGGAGAGGGAAATAGCTCATAGTTATCAACATTATCTCTTCAATCTTAAGAATACCAGTGTCTTATCACTCAGGCAGTTGTTGAGCAATTCATTTCTCTGCCTCTATACAAGAGGAAACAAAACAGCTGGGTGCCTATGAGAAACATTCATTATAATGCCAGAGTAATTAAGAGGTTCTCTTAAATGATAACTTTGCTGAGCTTTCAGATGTTCCTAAAGTAGGATGCCTGCTAAGGTTGCGATGTACGGTCTGCGTTACTGTCAGAGTCAGTTAATTACTGTCCTACAAATCATTAAAGTTTAAAGGAGGAGGATTGCTGCTTGGCACTGGTGGTGTGTGTGTTTAGAAGCACAACATCATGGAAAAGAGCCACGACCATTCAGAGTCCCGAAGAGTTGCAAGGCAGTGAACATATCCTACATTTGGGGGTTTTGATGGGACTTCCACCGCTCGCTGAAGAAAATGATAAACTTGTTGCTTTAAAGCTTGCATTTGTCTGTATCTCCTCCTCCAGTTCTGGTTCCTGCATTTGATACCCAGGAAGTATGACAGATTTTATTTTGCCACAAGGAAAGAGGCGAGGTTGGAAACTTGTTTATTAAGTGCATGGTTCCCATGTGCAGGATTACTGCGGTGACTGCAGGTAATCCCCAGTGAAGCTTTTAGTTGAGCTTGTCAACTAGATCCTCAGCTGTCCCCACAAGAGGAGTACGGATGACATTTACTCTTGTCTTTCTGGTTAAGGGGATATGCATATGCTAGTCTCTCCGCTTTCTCCAGTTTTATCATTTCTTGCTGCTGAAGGAACGTCCAGAAGATGTTTTCCTGCCCACATGGGTGTGCTCATTTTGTACAAAATTGTAGTCCAGGTCACAAGAATTCAAATTTGAATCGCTATCTCTTAAAATTAATATCTTTTTGGAACCAGCCTTTCCCGTTTCTCACAGTAAAGCTCTCACTCCTGTAGTGTGGGTAAGGTATATGGGCTTGTTCCTCACAAAATTGTCCAGAATTTGGCACAGGTCAGGAAACTACCCTGCCTTCAAGCACGGACAAACAACTGCTCAGATATTTGTGCTCTGGTTCATGGCCACCTTAATATTTCCAGTCCAGGGGTACTGACAGTTCAAGTACAATACAGCCAAGTGCACTGTCTAATAAGGTTGTATAATTTTGATATAACAGCCTAGCTCTGTTGTACTATTAAAGCTTTAAAATATTAATGCTCGTTAATGGTGTCACTCAGCCATTTTATATGATTAGTTTTAAGTCTCTCTTGGGTAGGCAAGAAGGGGAATTTTTAATGAAATGTTCCCTGCTCATCTGACCTGCTGTATTACTGCATGAATGCCATTTTTATGAGGCAGGTTTATGACGTTCATTACTCTGCTCCTTGAGCCACTTCATGGCTGCTGTAATTTTTAAAGAAGAGATAAAAAATAAGTCAGTTCTTTCTTTGCAGTGAAGAAGCTCTGCATTCTAGCTTTGACCTTTAAGCTGTCATGCATGGATTAATCACATTTCAGCTGGAGATTGTTTTAGACTTAATACTAGCTGTGGGCTGATTAGCTTACTTGCCTTACTGGCTACTTCTTAAGGAGGTTTGTCAGTGAGTTAAAAAACAGTCATATTCCACGTAGTTCTCCGTTCCTAGCGTGCCAGTCCTGCGTGTGGATGTGCATCCACGTAGGTATACTCGCACATCAAATCTACGTGCTAACGCATATATTTTGTGCAGAGATATCCTCAGTGCTTCACCCTGTGCTACCAACGTGCAGTTGCAGTGAGCTGACCAGCACTGGAACAGGCACGAGAATTCTTGACTCCCTCTTCAGAGCTGTAATTAGAAAAGAAGTTTGGGTGTTTTTTTTATTTAATAAATAAATGAATAAGTTACCCCAAAACATCAGCATTGCACAGCTGTTTCCAGGTGAAGCGGTATCACGTCGTTACCCTGCTCTAATTGGGGCAGAAATGGAGCTGCAGCCAGCAGCTGCGTGCAGAGTTTTGGCAGAACAATAGCAGGGAGCTGCTGCTGTTATTAGCAGCTGCATAAGGTTTGTGACCTTTGATAAGCAAATCTGGTGGGAACACTACAGTGAAGTACCCCGGACTGGCAAAGACAGGGTATTTCATGATTCAGTGATCATTTAAAGTCCTTGAAGCAGAAAAAGAAAAAAGTAATGCATCTTTTAGAGTCACAGGGTGGGAGAGGGAGCTCTGCCACTGGAAGGTACAGCGACATAAGGAAAGCCCTGGGCATGCCAAGTGAGAGATTTAAAAATCGAGGGAGTTGTTAACTTTTATAACAGAACCATTGTTCTCCTTTTGGTGTCAGAATGTTCGTCTGAGTACTGGAAAGTACTTAACATCCTAAACCAGATGTTTTGAGGACCTAGGTGAGAAATGACGTTATAAAATCTTCACTTAACGTACCGAGAGCTGTGGTGTTCCACTGTAGGTAACATTTTCAGCTGATAGGTAAGGGTTGCTTGCATTTTCTTGCGAAAAAGATGCTGCCCCTCAGTGTAGCATAGCTCCTTATGAGCTGACTGGGTGGTGACCGAGAGTTGGGTCAGCAGCAGCGCTGGGGAAAGACCAGAGGTGGAGAGGCACTGGGTGAGCCTCTGCTGCCTCTGTGCAGAGAATCAAGGAGCAGCTGGTAGGGCCTGGGCAAGCGTTCGGATGGAGGAGTCTGGAGATGAGAATGACAGAAGAGACACCAGAGTCCTAACGCTCAGCCTCGGCCTCCTGCACAGAGAATCAGTGCAACACCCTTGTGACATGCTGTAGGGCAAAATCAGTAGGGACCATAGCTTGCCAAACTAGAGATAAAAGGCGCCCTTTCACTGGGGGTCTCAGGGCAATAAAATAAGCTGTGTGACAGCAGAGAGAAACTGCTTTGTGCCTTCAGGTAGGAGAGCACTATAATAAAAATAAAACTTCCTAATACGTATTATGTAGATGTACTTTATTGCGTGATACGGGTATATCAGTGAAAGATGGAAGTATTTTATTCCAGCTTCTAAAACTTCTATTTGCAGATGGTCAGATGTGTTTTCTTCTGTGATGCTGTTGCATTCATGTGATCTCCTCTGAGTTCCTTTCTCCCCAGTGCCCTGCTGCCTCCCTCATACTGTAGTAAATTAGGGTGGGGGTTGAAGAAATGCTACTGCAATACAGTCGCCGGGTTTTTCTTAAATATTTAAGAGCTGTAGTTTTCATTTGTGACAGTAATTGGAATAATGTTACAGTATATTATTGCAGCACATAGTATTACTTAGTGAAATATAAAACTCTGAAATACACTACTTTAAAGCACTGCTTGAGAAACAAACGCATTAGGCGTGCATACATCTGCTTTTACTGAAGTGACAGGTACTAACTGTGCTGCTCTCCTCTTCCATTCACCTTGTTAATATGATTATCTGACTGTTTCAACAGAGCATAATTTGAAGAATGGATTATATACTGAGCATTCTTAATAAGACATGATAAAAGAGCAATTCATTTACTCCTCCCCTAAGTTTCACATGAGCTGAGTGAAATTTCTGAAGGCACTTCTTTTGTGAAAAGACAAAAATCATTGGTGCTGGGAATAGGTCTCAAGCATCCTATTTTCTCACTTACCTTTGTAGGTAATGAGACAAAGCATGTTAAAATATTATCAAATCAGTTAATTTCAAAGGAGGATGGTAAGATTAATCCTGCTTTATGGGCAAATTGAGTTGTTCAGATACGTGGTCCATTGTTGTGAAAGATAGGTTGAAAAGAAGAGCCCAGAAATCCCCTCACACTGGCGCCTTTACCCCAAGGAAGACGTCCAGTGCCACCGGAGCTGCCTTGGTGCAGCTGAGGATCAGGTCAGGGATTTGGTACTTCTCTGCTCAGGGCACAGCAGACCATCCTGCCTGCCATCATCCCTTGATAATAATGTTTAACCACATCAGCGCTTGCATTTGAAGCCCTGCCAGCTTAATCCTGACCTTTTCTGTGCTGGAAATGATGGCACAATAATTTCCTCGAAAAGTTAGCAGCTGTAACTTTATCCTTTTCTCACTTTACTTACCACTGAGATCTTGGTAAAAAGCTTTCTCGGGAAAGGTTATGGAAGAGGTGAGGTACCCAGGCAGTCTTTTATTGGACAAAGTGGTGTAGCAGGAAACAACAGACGAGCCCTTCTTTAGGTCTGGAGCAGAAGTGTCAGGCTTCACGCTGAGTGCAGCTTGGGAACAGGTAAAAGGGATGAGCTTACTGTGTTCTTCTGGCACCTCCAGCCTTACTTGGGAGGAAAAAAAAAAGGTATGAGGAAGCAAAAGCAAATCCGGCTTAATCCGTCATGTGGAGACTGACGATACAGAATGTTTTTCTCTTGCTAGGTGGTTAAATGTTCTCATAAGGCATTAGATATTTCAGGCAAACACCAGGCGAAACGTGTGCCACATCGTTCAAAGCTCTCTAAACTCAGCCTCAATCTGTGAGGGATCAGCTCTTCATGAAAGCAGAATAATTATCTTAGCGTGGACAGGGAAGTGGCTTAGCGTTAAGCGACACAGAAAATACCTGCTTTGCATGCTGAAATACCTCTTTTCCCACCAAAATTCTCTCCTACTACATTCCTGCCTTGCCACGAGAGCAACATCCTCGTTTGCTCTGTGAGATCCGGACTGCAGTGCTAAACCCGATGCAGCATGCACTGCACTACACGGTGCTTAAAGAAATGCAGGTAGGTGCAGAGAACTTCAATTTAATGGAACGATAAAATCAATAAAGCAAAGGTGGGCATCCAGCCCAGTCAGACACCCAGTCCTGCACGTGTAGTCTTTATCTACACCTTCACTTCTGGGTTTCCCTGGTTGCAAACATTGTAAAATCTTCCCAGTGTGACCTCGGACCAGGCACTTACCATCTGTGCCTGGCTACTCCTGTGCAAATGCAAATACTGACAGTATTGGCAAAATGTTCTTTGATTCTTGCTGGGAGCTGTACTAGGGCCGTTTTACAAGAATTAGTTATTTTATGTGACCTACAAGCTTTTTATTCGTATGTTGCACTCTTAGCATTGTTTTAAGACTCCTGCATACTTGCAGCACATTGTCTTCCCTCTGCAAGCACCAGAAAAGCAATGTGTGTCTGTTCCCTGGGTGTGCATGACCCTCCCAGGAGAGTTAGGCAGTGCAGGCATTTGCAGTATCAGGGGCAACAGGAGAAAAGAGTGGTATTCCTGCAGCCCGATACCTCTTTAGAAGCCACGTGCTGGTGCAGTCCCTCCCTTGCCTGCATCCTGGAGTCACGTTCTCCGCGGGGCCCTCCCTCCACAAACAAGTTGTCTGCCTGCATACATTACACTTACCTGTGCTTATCAAGCGATCCCAAAGACAGACTTTGTTTCCTGTTGTTTCCCACTTTCTAAACACTGCCTATCACCTCCTTCCTTCAATAAAATAATCCTGGAAGATAGGCTAATTGTGGTGGCCTTCCCGGCGAGCTGTATATCACGCAGCTGTCTCTGAGACAGCCATAAATTCCAGCATTTATGTACCCCGAGCTTCCGACTATGCTTAACTTTTATTGAAAAAGACAACATTAAATTACCGAGTCTGAACAGATCTCCTCCCCTCCTCCCACCTGGCAGGAGGCTGCCCTGCGTTTCCGTGGTGCGAGCTGCGGGTGAAGCTTGCACGGACCGTGGTTGAATTCACAGCCAGTCTCCCGAGGTTGCGTTTTCTTCCCTGATACCGAGCATTTATATCAACACGCGGGACCTTCCTTTGCCTCTATCCCACTGTTGCTCTCATAAATATTCCCCACCTTTCTTTGAAGGACTGGTAGGCGGCGTAGCCCTCTGTTGCGATAGATAAGCTCTTGTGCTATGGCACAACACAGAAACATTGTCTTTGTGGTGCCAGCACCTATCAGCACACTGCTAATTAGCTCCACGTTGTTTATACCTCACTTCTTGAAGTTTGGAACACAACCCTTCCATTTTAATTTGAAGCCTAATCTTGAAGCTGAAAGATAAAGCCAAAACATTGTATTTGCATTTCCATATCTGTTAGGAGCCATTTTGGGCAACAATTAAGATACAGCAAGAGGAGGGGAAATTCTTCATGCGGTGTATCTTTAAGGAAATACCAGAAGATAATGTATTTCAAACTTAGAGTAATTTCCTGGGCACTCTGTAGCTGAAGCAAGCGAGGAGATGTGGTGAGTAGTTAGGGCTCCTTTCGTCAGTGCTTTACTGCAGTCTGTGCCGCTTTTGTCTTTCATGGCTTTCCTGCTCTGGCCAGGCGTTGTATATTTTGGATTAAAAAGGACTTCACTGTCTTCTTGGCAGCATCTGGAAAGAAATCAGCCTCTGTAGACCAAATAGCTGGAAAAACATGTTCATGCTACCACCAGTTATCATTCACTGAAGGCTTCCCGTAGCCAGAGGCTTTGCGTCCAGGAAATCTGCACACCAGCTATTACCAGCAGGCCGGGCCCTGCTGCATTAAAGTCAAGAGAGACCTCGAAGTACCCTGCAGGCCTGCACCTTGCGTGGCACCGTGTCTGGGGACTGCCTCTCTCCTTTGCCTGGGGCCTCCCGTGGTGCAGAGCCCGCTGCCACCTTCACCTCCGTCCCGGGGTGGTGATGCTCGCTGTGCCTGCGCTCCCTCTGCTGCCTGTTACTCCGTGCCACTGCAGTTACAATCTGCAGTCACAGATATTCTGAAATACAGAACGTGCTGTAGAAGATAGATCTCCTCATCCACTTTCTGAGTGCTGTTGATGTTCTTAGGTTAAAGAACATCCTGAGTATAAGTAACTAAAATATAAGTATAATAAGTATAATATAAGTAACTATAAGTAACTAAAATTTGCATTAGATTGTTTTTACAAGTACATAGCGTTAATTCTCTTGCCCTCGCTACTGAGCAATATTGTTTGTTAAGCAAGGTGAGCTTTTTTCATTAGTAAAGGAAGAGGCAGAGCTTGTTGCATAGTGGCAGCTCAACAAAAGGTACCCATGGACAAACAGTGACCTTCTTGGGAAGGCAGACTGTTAAGTCACTTGTGCAGTAAGAGCTGAGCACAGATGCAAATGTGTAATGTAAAAAAGGAATAAAGCGTCGCTTTGCATAAGGCAATGAATGACACCAACATGCTGGGAATGCAGAGGTGCTTTAATATACCGAAAAAAGTTGTGCCCACGCTGGTAATGATGTGTGTGACCTCTCAGGAGGAGGAAGAAGGTTGAACCGAGGGGACACACCTGCTTTGCATTAATGACACGGCTCATAGCAGTGCAATGAGGAAGCTGTTGTTGAATGTTGTCCCCACAAAAGTAATCCCCTGCCTGGGACTGCTGTCCTGCTCTCACATGGGCTTACCTCACACAGTGCCAGACTGCGCCCTGGGCTCCTCGCCATGGCACAGACGCTCCTTTGGGCTCCCGGGGTGAGGTAGGCTGCTGCTGCGGCACAGAACAGCTTCATGATGAGAGTAACAAATCTCAGTGCCATCTAGAAAGTGTAGTAAGACCGTAAGTGAACTCTGATTTCTATATGCACCCAAAGAGGGAAGTGGTGTAGCCTAGATGTGTGGTTTCTGCGAGCTGAGATCCTCGTCCCCAGCGGGAGTGTTGCTGGGGCACGTTGCAGAGCCCTGAGCTGGGGCCTGTGCAGGGCGCGCTGCTCTCCTGCCCTCCGCACAGAGCCTGCGCCCTGCGCTCGCTGCAGCAGTTCCTGCTGTTCCTTGCGAAAGGTTTCTGCTTCGATATGTGGGATACTGGCAAAAGGGCAGCAGGACAGTCAGGAACAGCACTTGGAACCTCAACAGGGGAGGTCAGTCCTGCCTGGGGCATCTGGCCTGGAGCGTGCCTGTGGACTTCTCGCTTCCACAGCCACGGACTCCTGCTATTTCAGGAACTGTCTTCTACAACCACTTTCTTTCTCACGATATGAAATTGTTCTGTGCTTCAATTGTATTGCTAAATCACGTAAATCTTAATAATTAGAGTCCTCATTGAGCGAGGTGTTTGTAGGTCAACTGCAAATATTAGTAAGAGTGTGCCAGTAATAAATGTGTCCTTGTAATGTAAAATTTTGCACTCCACATGCAAGTAAAGAATCCACTGTAGCTGCTTATTAGTAATTATCTTCATTCAGTATCCCATATTCTTTCCAAGCATTATATTGATGCTTCATAATTGTATTCCACCACTCAGAAAACTGGATGGGCAGAGGAGTTGGAAAATCTTCCTTGCCTTCTTTCCTGAGTGGTGTTTTAAAACTAAAAAGCGTATGTTTGGCTGCTTCTTTAGCTTACTGCTCTCCTATCGCAGATGCTGAAGACAGATCTCTTATTTAAAGGGGTTACAGACAGGTTAACTGACTCACGACACAGTAAAAATGCATATTTCTCTTCAAAGTCCTAGATTCTAAAACTGATTCAATTGTTCTAAATTTGGATGAAACTGTGCTCTGTTTTCCCTTTAGAGCTTTCCCATATGCTAATGCTTATTTTATATCATAAATATGCAGCGACAGCACTCGTGGGTTTTCTCTTTTTTCACACCATACGCTATGGTACATGTTTCGGAGCAGAATTACCACTGACACCGAGTGACGGGAGGGATGCGCGGCGCCACGCGCGCTGGTTTGAGCTGTCCCTGTCAGAGACTGGTGGCAAGGGGCTGGGCAGGATGGTGGAAACAGCAGGCTGTGGGGCTCTTGGAAGATCTACTTCTTTTTTTTCCTAGATCTTATTTTCTGACTAGAATTTAAATGTACATCAGAGATGACAGATACTCCATTGAAAAAGCAAGGAAAAAAACCAACACAATAAAGTCAGCAGTGTGAAATGAGAGCACGGTCTAGAAAGTCACACCAGGAGGGAGAAGGAGAAGTGGGAATGGCCGATGTGAGCAGTTTGCTGTAGCTTCCCTTTTATTTCCAGTACCACAAGCTCTAGGTCTTCCTTCCAAAGCACTTGTTTAATTACAGCTTCAGGAACATAAAGCCTGTTATTATTTTAATGGAAGGAGCTGAGACTGAAATAAAACTGAGCTGGGCCCATGTCTTTTCCTGGCAACTTGTAATTTCATGGATGGAAAAAACACCTGTTCAGTGGGGAATCCTTATCATTATGTTTTAGATTTCCCCATTAATTTATTTTCCAGTCTTTAAGCCGATACACAGATGGAAAGCAAACCTGTTTAGGGCCTCTCCTCGCTCTCTCCCTAGGACTCACGGTGGGGACGCAGCTTCTGCCTTACCTTACGGTGGGCAGGCTCGGGGGCTGTGCAGCGCCTGCTGGGCGCAGGGGGCTCTGGGCACAGCGCTCCCTGTCCCCGGGGTCTCCTGCGGCACGGTGCTGGCAGTGCCCTGGTGATGGGTGCCACCGCTGCCAGTGCGGGCACCGGCAGGACCAGGGGTGCCCTCCTGGAGCAGGGCTTGGTGAGGCACAGCGTGGGACTGACGTTGGGTTAACGCGGGAGCTGCTATTCCGGCACTCGGCTGCTAATAAATATGCATAAAAATAGGAACAAAAGAGCGTCAGTGCTACCTGATGATCATTTGACTTCACATAAAATCCCTGACAAGGAGGAAAGTAATCTGTTGCGGGGGGAGAGCCGGGAGGCTTCTCTTGTTTCACCCTCCCCTCCTTCATTCTTCCTTTAATAAAGAAAATCACTTTTCTTTGTCACCATTTTAATGATTCCCAGGGCGCTTCGCAGCACAGACATAAATCTGGAAATCAGCTCTCAGAAAGAATGAGAGATTTCTCTTCTCTAAATCACAAAAGTATGCTGAGCTCTTTGTAAATCCCCACAACAATGTAATTGCGGTTCTCCCATCATTATGTGGAATGTTTTTGGTGGCTTGTTTACAAGCTAAATAAATAGCTGTGCAAAACATCTGGAACCACAGTGAGTCTTAAAAGGCTGCTTTTAGCAGAGCTTAGAAACTCAATTATTACTGGTCTTGTGCCTTTCAGATCTGATTGGGATATATTAATAGACTGTATGGAAATATTTGCCCGAAAGATGATAAATGTTCTTAATTACTCATGGTGAGAGTTAGAGTGACTCGTGCTTTACAGAAAAAGTGCACTGATCTTTCTGTATATTAAAAAAAATTAAAAAAGACACAATTCCTTTGGGCACGGCTGGTCCTACTGTCCACGTGGTGTAACAGAGATTTAATACAAAGTGCAGGGCTCTCTCCTGAACTTTATACTTTGTGACTGACAGCCTGCACTTTATATAGTAAGTAACGGAAGGTATATGTAGGTTATAAGTTAAAAATACAACTTCCTACAAGTACAATGGGTTAGGGCAGACCCAGCAATATGAGATATATAGGAACATCCGTCAAAATCTTACAAGGTTCCTGCAGCCAGCAGGCTCCTGGGATCCCAGTGATTTTGCCTGGTAGGCTTTGTTCTGTAGACCAGTATTACTCTTCCCCCCTGCAAATACATGTATAAAGAATAGAAGCTAAAGATTTTAAAATTCAAGCTAATCCATTGAGGCTTAGGGGAACAGCTTTTATAATAGTAAATAATAATAATAGGCTACAGCAGGCAGCTTAGGCTCTCCTGAAGTCTTGGCTCAGAAGCATCACGATTACTGCATCCATCAGCAGCATCCATCAGCTATCAGTAATTGAATGTTTCTCAGCTACGGAGATCTTCAGTACCAATTTCAAACTTTGCACGTTTATGGGTTTGAATGAAGTGTTTTGATGCACCACAGCCCCTTCACGTTGCGAGCCAGCGGAGCAATCCCGTTTCATCCAAGTTTCTAAGCGTGTACCTGGCTGAACGTTTTCCTTTGTTCTGGGAGGAGGATGCTAATTTGTCTCAGCCTGTGATCCACTTGATTGCCCTCCCATGGCCCCATGTTTCTCATGCTGTGGGGTGGACATTTTGGATCGGTAGGAGTTGGGGTCTGGAGTGATGTGATTTCCACACCCATGCCTGGTCAGCGGGGCTGCCCCGTGCTGCAGCCTGGATGCCCCTAGCAGATGAAAACAATTATCGCTCGAGCTCTCCTGCAACATCCAGCCTAAGTTTTAGTTTCAGCGCTCATGTAAGGACTTAGTAAATCAACATGAAATGTATGATAGTTACTGTACTGGTAAATCATGTTGCCTGGGTCATTGCCCACATTAGCCTACCACAGTAGCTCTTGTGATTTGTACGGGGTTGTCAGCACAGTGTTGTGCCTGATAGCGGCCTGCGTGTTGTCTTTGGTCCCGAAAAGGCGCCGCGAACAGGCCGTCCCAGAGCAAAAATTCCCCCGAGTTTTGCAGATGGTTGTCTTGATCTAAATGGCTGTTCAAACCCAGAGGCAAACCAGAGCACAGAGCTGCGGCAGGACAGCAAGGGAAGCTGTCCAAAGGTAAGGACGAGCGGTGCTGGGACAGATCGCTGCTCTGCCAGCATCACCCTGCTCGGGGGAAGGAGGGACCGGGTGGTCCTGTCCAGGGCTGTGATGCTGTGAAGGAGGCGGGGTGATGCAGTCCTTCTCAAAAATCCCAGTTGAACTACTCCAAACCCAAAGTTGGGTGGCAGGGCCGGCAGACTGGTACTTCCCACTGAGTGCTGGCCTCATTTTGCCAATTTCTGGGGGCTTCTGGAAGCACCTGGGATTCTTCTCAAAGACTGGGCAGTTCCCGACTGGAAAGTGCTACGGCAGCAGGAACCTTTGACACAACAGACCCACCTTCAGGAGGCTGCTTCTGACTCTTTGTGGTGGGTGACCAAAGTGTGGAGAGAGGGGAAAATTGGCCAGTACTTGGCCTTGTCACATGCAGTGGAAAAGTCTCAGAAAAACCTTTTCCTCATCAGGTATTTGGGAACTGTTGTAGCCTGCTGGCGGTCCTGTGAAAAATTAATAAACTGAAGGAAAACAAAACAACCAAGATTAATACATGATTAAAACAAGCTTTTCTAGGCTTAGCTTTAGTTCTTGTGCTGGTTATTGAATACAATGGAAATTGCACTGTAAATTTTACATGCAACATTGAGAAAATAATGCTAACAGTATGTTTGATGGTCTTTTACACTGCAATTAACAGGGAAAGAATGCTTTGGGGAAGGGTTTTCCCTTTTAAATGCAACATTTCAGGATGGAATAAGACTTTGTTTACTAGTCTGGTATTGAAATGATTACTTTTAAAGCGTGACTTATGCAATCACGGCAGCCTCCTGCAATGAAGGGGGAAGAGAATGAAATTCCCGTTTCTAGCAGAGGAAATTCTCTTTCCTCGTGTCACTCGAAGGATCTGTCGTGCTCGGTCGCATTAATTGAGTCCTAGCGATTTCTAAAGTTATTTCTTTTCAAACTTGAGCTGCACCAGTTGTAAGTTTTATGAGGAAAAATCTGTTATAGAGTAGGCCTGAAAGGGAAAAGAAAACATGTCTGTGTGTGCCGGCCAACTGGCAGAGGCATGCGTGGTAGTAAAACTGGTAATTTTCAGACACACGGGTCAAGGAAGATCCAGAGCTGGGCTTTTTTTCCTTCCTTCTTTCAGAAGACTTTGGAGACTTCTAAAATAAGCCTCGGTTCAGTCCAACAAAATAGCCGCTAGAAAATCATTTCCATCCGCGTCCAGGGGTAAGTCAGATGCAGGTTTACTGGAGCGCTGTGGAAAGCGTATGCACTTGTCAAAAAACAACAAGAGGAAGGAGGGGGGGATCCACCTCGTCTACTCTTTCCTCAGCCCAGCCCTTCTTTCATGCGCCTTCCCAAATCTGTCATAAAAGGTATCCCAAGGTGGTTGTTAGCGAGCTCCCCTCATGAGAGATGATTAAAGCCAGATGAGACAGAGCCCCGAAACACAGTCCCTTTGTTAGAGAAAACAAAGGCCTTGGTAATTGGATTCACATTGAGGGAGGCACTTAAAACAGCAAAGTAACAAGAAAAATCTGCCGGGTTATGTCATAACTGCCAGGGTGGGTGTTTTGTTATTTTAAAAGAGCATGACCGTCTCATTTTTTTACTAGCTTAGTCTGCTATATTGAAGTGGAAGATGAAAAAAAATAAAAAGTCCCCAGTTGTAGCCTCTTTTACACAACCGACAGAGGGCTTGGGACGTGTAACCCAACGTGGAGCAAGTCGCAGCGGCCGTGGGGCAGCCCTGAAGCAAGGAGCTGCTGTGTCTGCCAACGCTGCAGCACACGGAGGGTGCAGTACCTCCTCTGTGAGCCTCAGTGGGGCAAAGGCAGTCCCAGCGTATCAGTCATCCTCAGGCCTCAGTTGTTTGGCTCATTATAAACTCTTCAGCTTCCAGTTGGCCTATAGAGTCATTTTCCATAGCTCGGGAGCAGGCGTGTACAGTTGGGAACTAGCTGTCACCATCTTCTGCTGTGTTTGGGGAAAAAAACTAATAAATACCAAATTGAACGGAGACCTGAGCTGTCTTACGGATTTACTGCAGAAGCGCGTGTCTTCCAGACCTTTTATCATCGATCTTGCTCTGAGCACTAACGGTGCAAGGAAGGGCTGAATGCGCCAGGCTATCGGGTCTCCAAAAAGCCAGGTCGGTGTTACATACGGAGGTGCTAGTGAGATCTTGCAGGAAGGATGTGAAGTGGCTTTCAAGAATTGCTTTTCACTGTGTCATGGCAAACAATTTTAGATTTAATATGCAAATGGCTGCCAAAGAAAAGTATCTGGTTTGGCAAAGACTGATTTATTCCATCATAGGCTCCAGAGTAAAAATAAAAACAACTACAGAAAAAAATCTGCTCTGAAGATCCCAGTGCCTATAAAAGATTAGTCTTAAGAAGAGTTAGCAGAGTGTTGAAAAATGTCGTGTCTTGTTTTCCATTGAAAGTTGGCTGGCGGTCCTGGACGGAAAACGCAGAATCGCGTAGTCTGACACCCGCAAAGCTCAGCACTTTTCAGCTCAGATTAAAATGTTGGTCGTCATCTGCTTTCTTGTAGCAAAGGTGTGATGCACACAGCTCCCGGGAAGACCGAGCACTTGATTACCAAGTCAGTCGTTACGTAAGGGGTGATGTCGTGCCTCACTTTGGACAGGGCGGAGATCTCTTTTATTAAGAAGTTTCAAAGCCTTCCAGGGATGAAGGCACCCAGTTTCCATTCATATGATTTAAGCATCCAGATCTCAATGGCAGCTTTGTCAGAACGCAGCTTTTGTGTCCCCCAGTGGGTGTGCGTGCAGTGCAGAGGGCTAGGCACAGATCCCTCCGTCCCCAGCGGGGTTTGTGAGTCCCGAGCTGGGGCGGGGAGGCACAGTTGTGCTCTCGGTCACTGCTCACCTCGGCTCTGGTTTCCCTGTGGCTGCAGCCAGGCCAGGCACACGCTGGCCCGAGGCACGGCTCTGGCACGGTGCTGAGGACCCTGCTGGGGACCCGGAGGTGGCGGGGGCCGTGGCTCCCAGCTGGGTTCACCCTGCTGCTGCCGTGCTTCTGCGAGGGCAGAGCCTGCTGAGGGCCCTTTGCTGTCTGTACTCAACATGCCTGGCATTTCCTCATGGAGCCACGCATTTTGTGACTGTAGTCAGAGCCATTGCTCTCTTTAGGCCCCTGAACTTCTATAGATAGATGAACGGTAGGACTTGGGGGTTGGGTTTTTGTTGTTGTTTTTTTCCCCCCCTTTTTTTTCTCCTTTTTGGTAAGGTTCCTCTCCCTTGGAGGAGCTGAATGAGCTGCAGCTCCTGGGCTTCACGGGTCCTCCTGTCTTTTTCCCCTCAGCAGCAGGGTCCCTTGTCTGAGTGCTTCTCCGTCATCCCTGCTCAGACCCGAGCCCTTCTGGAGGTCTGCCAGCAGCAGCCCTTCCACATGCTGGGTTCTCTTGGTTCTCGCTCAACCTCTGTGTTTAAGCTTCTGGGGAAGAGAGAGAAAATCTCTCTGTAAGACTGAACAGTTTCTGTTTCCTTCCTTCACTTAGATGGGTAAGGACCAAAGGAATTTAATTCTTCTCCCTCTGCCCTTGCTGACTCTGAGAATAGAGGGAGAAAGCTAGCAAAGCTGCTGTTTGGCTGAGCTGTTCCAGGATTTAGAGCCTAAAGCCATGTCTCATTTCTGTAAGGCCCTCTTACGCTCTGTTGATAATCTCTGAACTGTTTCTTCAGGGATGAACAAACCTCAGCCACCGAGTGTGAACTGAAAATAAAGTACCAGGTTGGTGCTGATTTGCTGGGGCTGTGAACAGAGGCTGGTGTATTCCACCCGGCCGCACAGCGCTTCCTTCCTACCAGGGTAACGTCAGCTCTCCGCGGTGGGTCCAGCAGCCTACACATAACCTAACTGCCCAGGACTCTTCTGGTGGAAACAATTGTGAATACAGCCCTCGGGTCCTAACTGGGGCCTTGTCTTAGGTGTTGATACGGTTGGCATGATACAGATCCAGCCTGTCCTGTAAATCCGTTCGATAACTGCTCCGAATTGTCTGGGAATCGTGGTTGAAACCCACTCCTGTAAAGGCGGTGACTGGTGGAGTTGGGAGAGCTGGTGCATTTGGGGAGCGTACGGGGCAGAGCGAGGAGGTCGATGGGTTCTTTCTGAGAGGTGGATGGAAGGGCACAACCAGGTACCAGAGCCCTCGGACGGTCTGCCCAGCCCCAGCCGCTCTGGTTCAGGTGTGTCAGGCCCCCCCTTGGTATGCCGAAAGCAGACGAGGTGTGACACGTTTCCATACCAGCCCCGGTCAGAAGTACCAGTAGCAGGATGCTAAGTGCTTCAGCACCTAGGATTTGTTCAGGGAAGGTGGGAGTCCCAGCCCTTTTCATTGCTGCAAGCACGTTTCACATTTGTCTCCAGTTGGGCTTATTGCTCACAGAAACCTGCCCTGCCTGTAATGCACCAGATGTGCAAAAAGAGCAGCCGCTCCTCTTGCTATCATAGGCAGCCACACTTACAACAACAGCGACTTGTGCTTTGATTGCTTGTCTAAAACTAAAATTCAATTATGCAGTGCAGGCAGGCTTTGCTGTGACACAGAGGGTTAGAAATTAATGTTAACACTGTTTCTGGTTAAGACTTTTTGTGTTGATAAATAATTCATAAGGCAGTTAGCTCTTTGAGTCTGACAACACAAGAATATATTAATACAGTAGACTCAGCTAAAGGTCAGCCCTGAACAGTGAAGCATCTGAGCCATCTTTTATTCATTTTCTGACACAGACTCATTAATTATTACCGCATTTGAAGGTCTGCACGGGAAAAGTGCTAATGAGAAAAAGGATATTGGGTTTGATATCTGACGCTCACTCTTTGAAATGACTTTAGATTAAAAAAAAAAGAGAGAGAGAGGAGAGAACAATACAAAACAGGCCAGGTAAGACCTTTTCTTTAATAAAAAACTAAAAGAAAAACTGAAAGGCTGAAGATAGAGTTGGAAGACATTATTCAATCAAAACCAGACACTGCTGGGTTGTGAGTTTGAGCAGCTGATGGGTGATGGAGTTTCTAGGAAAGCATTAATATAGACATGATTAAAAGATCGCCTTTTCTTAAGTGAGTGGCTTTGAATCTTGTTTGTTGCCTTCAGGTTTGTTTTCCCCATTTTTTATCTTGGCTGACCACTTACCTTCCTCCAGTGTTCACGAATGAGGATCGTTGTGGCTTTGTGCTCTTGCTTGATGCTTTTCCATCCCATTGCCATGCCATACTGTTTTAGAAAACCTTACAAAAACTACCTTGACACACTCATCCCTGCAGCCATCTGTCCCAAAAGGAAACAGTTACTCTTCTTCTTTAGCCTGCTTTCCTAAGAAAATCAGATTTCTGCAATCACAGGCCCTTGGTCTGTGCTTTCCCATTACATGCATTTTTAAGGCCATCAGCGAGTTGGTGCATCGTATTTGATGGAATGATAAACATCTCAAAAACAGTATTTTTTTTCAGTGTTTGTGGAAAAAAATAAAAATAAAAGAGAACTCATCTTCAGTATTCCCAACAGGGAAAATGTTGAAGCTTAAGCTTATGCCTTATTAGATTTTGGAGAATTCACACAAGAGGAAACTGAGCACAGCCCAAAGGCAATGGGGCCTCATTTGCAATTCTGCCCAGGGAAGTGTTCTTGAGGTGCGGGCTGCAAGCAAAACTCTGTTTATCCGTAAGATAGATGAGAGTCTCGTTCTTTCAAATTCATTAACGCAGGTGTGTCTTTATTAACAAATGTGCACGAGCCGGATCTTTAGTATCTGCTAGGAGTTGGTGCAGTTCAGAGAATTCAGTGGGACCGTGATGGTGCCAGCTTGACGTCTGGTGCTGCACGTGTGGGTATGCAACTTGAAAATGTATGTACTCGGCAGCTCCTGGCCCTCCCCTCAGTGGCCTGTTTTAATATCACGTTAAAGTCCTTCCAACCAATGCACCCAGAAGTCTTCACGGCTTACTGAGCATTTCCACGGGGTTGCTCAGGAAGTGCAGCATGCTTGCAGGACCGTACTGCCCAAATGATTGTGGTCTACGAACCATCTCTTCACAGTGCACCCTGTGTTTTGAAGTGATACTATGCCTGCGAAAGAGGTGATCTAAGGCTTTATGTGTGGTGGTGGATACATGGAAACATCTCTTGTTTGGGCAGAACTACATTGTCTATTTATTATGAATTTGGATATGCCATCCTCAGAAAAAAATGCATTTTCTTTAGCATGAATTGCATGCTCAAAAAAATTTGTTTTTCTTCGGACAAAGTTACCCCAAAGGATACACCCGTTATTGATGGGAAAGTTGAACCTCACTGAAGCACACTTACAGTACCATGGGTCTGATATCACCAAAGAGAAGGCAGTGCAGGAGCCAGGGCCCAAGCTCTGCTGTTAGTATTCATGCCACTGTGTCTTGGTACTGCTTACTGTGTGGGAGGGGAGAGCCCTCCGTTAGTATAGGACTGTAATTGAGGGTTGTCACACTTTGTCACAGGCAATCCCATCCACCTGGAGGAGTTTACAAAAACGTCCTGTCTCTTTTCACACGGTAAAACGTCCTTACCTTCACGACCTGATTGCAAACCTAAAATTTCCAGTGCCAATGTCACCTGCTGCAGACAGCGTCTTACACTCCTGCAAACAAGTAAATATTTTAAAGCCTCTTCCAGAAGACGTTAAAATACAGAGCCCTGTACCCATGGGTGTAGCTGTTGGTAAAATGTGAGCCCTTTCCTTTGTCAGCCCTCGGCTGAGTAAACTGGCAAACTGTACTCACTAAAGCAGTGAGTGATGTTTCAAGGCTGTGAAAATATTAGCATGTAATGTAACATCTCTGGAAATGTAATGTTTGCTACAGCTGTGTATAAATTTGTTTAATGGGTCTCTAACTCACCATCAGACTCATAAAGGCAGCCACTGTACAGGCTATTAGGCTGCAGTAACTTAATTGCTCGTTAATTGGGTAATTAGTGCTTTGTTTTGCTTTAAAGCCTAAACACTCATAAAAAGTGAATTAGCTGAGTAAACAAGAATGGAATTTTCATGATATGCTGTCCCAGTTATTGCACATAATTAATCAACCTTTTATTATCATCTCTTTTTTTGTTTTGTTTTGTTTTATTTTTTTGTCTCTTTCCTGGTGACTGCCGCAGGTAGGCTGAGTAAATATCCCATCTCAAAGCCCCGGGGAAGCACCCCGAGTGCATCTTATGAAGCTAAGGCTGGTGCCTCTGTTCCACCCTAGAGGATGCTGAGGTGATGCGCTGATCCCAGCACCTCTCGCTCCCCACAAGTCCAGAGCTTCATGGGCAGCCCAAGTGGCTGCCACCTCCTCCAGCCAGGGGGCTGCTAGGCAGGGAGTTGGACAGAAAGGACCAATTTCCCTCTTCCCATCTCCCTGCCTACGTGGTGCTCAGTTCCACAGCTGAGGCTAATCTACCAGAAATGTAAATGAAAACCTAGCAGCCTGGAAAACTGGTTTATTTAACCAAGATGTGCATTAACATGAAGCTATCGCCGTACTACTTAGGTATTTGGGCAAGAGATGGGCCTGCAAATGAACGCACTTAGCAGAAAACGTTTCTCCAAGCTGTAACAGGTAGTTAAACGGAATATTAGAAGAGGAAAGAGTAAATTGAAACCCTGTTTGCACCCACTCATCGGAAGCTTAATTTGCACTCCCAGACCCGTCCCTGCCGGTGGCATGTGGAGTCTTGAATGCTGCATGGATTGCAGTGCTTGCGCTGCTTACCAGTGAGCATCCTTAACTGGGATTGTGGCCTTTGCTGTAGCGAGCAGTAGCAGTAGTGCTGTAGGTGCTCCGTGGTGCTTGCTCTTCCATCGCTGGGCCTGTCTGTTCGGCGATGTCTTAATTGGATTTGAGAACTCCTCAAGAGGAGGAGACCAGGAGAGAAAGGAATCGGTGCATACTGTTTGTGTGTCTTCTTGCTCTAGAAGCAATTTTAAAGGCGGACTGATGGAGAATATTACTCTTAGGCTTTACATGCAAAGGAAATTTTGGTTCTAATCAACGGCACAGGACGCTAATGCTGGATTTCCACATAGAGAGGAGAGTAAGTATTTACTGGTAGAAACCAGTCATAGTCGCCTGAGCATGTACTGGGGAAGGCTGAAAGATTTGGCTCACAAAGAGAGCACAAAACACAATTAAGTGAGACCTAGTAAATTTTGTACTTGGCATTTGTGGTCAGATGTTGATATTAAATGTAAGCAGAACTTTACTGTAAAAATTAGTCCTCTTTTATTGCAGAACAGTTGAGGTTTTACAAAGAATGGCACTGAACCACAGAGACCTTTTGCTCGCAAGCTGATAAAGGAAACAGCTGCGAAGTTTGACGCATAGAAAGCTGGAGTTACACATCTTTGATCTGTTTGAATATAAGAAATTAAATGCTTATTTCATACGGCACATTTTTCAGATGCAGCCCTATATGCGGTTGCTTTCCTGGCTGTGCTTTTTTGGTCAGGGGTTGACCAAGGGCTAATGCCTGTGAAGGAGAGCCCCAGGCTGCTCCCTCCAGCGTGGCAGCCCCGTGGTGGCCAGCCTTCTGCGAACTGAGTTTCTTAGAGATCTGCTTTGTGCGTGTTTTCGTTTAAAACCCATCTGTCGATAACATGCAGCAGTTTGCTGTATAGATACTGCAGTGCTATAAGAGACGAGAACATGATAATGGTCAGCAAGTGGTGGGACTGCCTTTTTTCTGCCATTTAAATACGTGGCGTGGTTGTTTCCTTGCTCCCGAATACAGCTGAAGCAAAAGGAAGGACTGGACGGAGTGGGAAGCTGGGCACCTGGGGAAGTGAAGACCCAAAGAACCTATTGTTGGTTGTCTCTTACGAACCTGACAGTTGCTGCAGTCAAATTAAGAAATAGCTACTTTTGTGTTGCCTGCAGTAAGTCCATTAGCCCGTCACTGGTTTTGCTTTTTGAGACCTTTCCGTATAAAACCTATAAAAACTTCAGAAACAGACTGGCAGCTGGTATTAAAAAGAATTAGAAGAAACTAAATGAGAAATCTTAATGAAAAAAAAAAAAATAGAATATTTGAAATTCATTGTTTCTCTGCAGCACTTTTATTGTGTACTCAGCAAAATTCTCTACAAAAATGGTGACTTTAAAAAAAAGTGTGAAGGATGTGTAATCTTTTCTATATAATCTTATACCCTTACCTTTTTTTTTTAAAGTAGGATTCCAGATAAGTTTTGGAGAACAGTAGTAGAAAATGTATTCTATAATTTGTACTATTCATGTACTGTGAGGGTTATTTTTCCCTTTCACAGACATTTTTCCAGTCAGCAGTGAAATATTGGCTTCTCCAAAACTGGACTGGAATTTTTTTGAAATTGGCTGAAGGTATAAATGCCTGGGATTAACAAGTTTCAGCCGTTGTTTTATGAACATCCATTAAGCTATGTGTAAAATACGTATTTCTACCAAATCACCATTTATCACCTCTGCACACGCATGCCTCAGCGCCTGGCACACGCCGCATCCAGCGCGCCGCTGCTTGCCTCTGAGCATCCCCGTACCTCCCCATCCATCCGGAGCACGCTGCAGATTCGTGAAGCAGGCTGCTGCCGAAGCGAGGCAAACTTGATTTATTGTTTCACAGTTGCTTGGGTCCTGCTTGTGTTTTGGAAGCCTCGCTTGCTCGGTAGCTACTGCAGAGGAGACAGGGAGGGTGGACACGGTAAGCACCGGTGTTGGGCTGGCTGCACGCTTCCTGCCTCTCCTGGTTCAGTAGTCTTTGATGAAGTACACAGATACATGCTCACAGATGGGTCTAACCAAGTGAAGTGTGGTTTTCAGGTTTAACCTCCAATCTGTTGGCCAAATGAAAAGTCCTCGCGCTTTTGCTTGAGAGCCTTGTTGCTACTTGTTTTTCAGAATTACATTGTCACTTTCTCATTTGTGAATCACCTTCCTTGAAAGCACAGTTTGTAGTGGAAAAACTCACTAGCTGTATGCTACATGTTCCTTTCCAAAACTGAGCTTAAGAGAAAAATGAGCGTTGGTAGAGCTGGGGGGGCTGTTACCTGGAAGCTGGCACTAACTTCTCTAAAACCCTCTAAGTGGGATCAGCGATGCTCCCGGCAGCCTTGCTGTTTGCTGTGGCCACCCAGCAACAAAGCCAGAGGTCACAATGGGGCAGGACATCACCATGGAAGGCTCGTTGTCAGTGAACCACCCAGATGTCCCGCAAACGATGGGGTGGGATCCTTGTTGTTTTTTTTTCCAAGCATCCTCCCCTCAACCCTTTGGACCAAAGTAAGGAAGCCAAAAAAGAAAAGCACGCAGACATTTCCTCTCCCTCCCAGTTCTGGTGTAATAGCCTGGTTCAGCTTGATGTTATCATCGTCATTATGCTCTTGTAATAGTAAGGGTGACAGTCTTGGCGTGGAGGGGCTGCAGCCCTCTGCAGAGTCCCACACCCTGGAAGGCCGTGACTACGACATCGCTTGGCAGCTGCCTCGGTCTCTTCATTTCAGGGACTTTACAGAGTAACTGTAAGGGATGATAAAGGCTGACGGAGAAGATCAAGCTGATAAATAGTCGGAAAATTTTCACATATGAACCCCAGCAAGTCTGAAAACAGAGCCACGGCAACAGAGAGATTTATGTATTATGTATTGAAAAATACAAGCATGGCATGCTTTGTAAATGCTGGATAGCCAGCTCTCCTGAGCTTTGGTTTACAGTGTATTAAATTACTCTGGGCCACAATCTGTTATAATAAATCGTTTGCATAGCACCTCTGGAGCATACTGCCGGGCAGAAAAAAGAGACTCCTTTTGGTCTGAGAAGCTTGCAGCCGGACCAGTGACAAGCCACAAATGGGGCAGGGGTTCAGGAGAAAGGAGGCAGAAGAATTACCACGAAGGGGAATGGCAAGGGAGGCTGTCCTGGGTGGGTGGGTGGGTTTCTGTAAGTGGCTGTAGTAGAAGACAAGAGCTGCTGGGGAGTTGGGGTATTGGAAGGATGAGGAAGATGCTGGAAACTATTAAGGAAAAAAAAAAAAAAGGACAGGAGGGGATTTCCGTCTTTTAGACTACATGGGATCAAATGCATTATTACTGAGAATAATGCCCTCATTTAGCTCTGTTGTGTGATGGATTTGAAGCTTCAAAACATAAATGAAACTAAGGGCCTGGATAGCCTAATGCTGTTATAAATTTTGAAGACCTAGTTTCAAATATGATTCAGGGGCCTCAGTGAAATGTGTTTGGGGATCTCGGCTCCATCCCTGTTGGGTAATTGCGCACATCACAGAAACATCACATCTTGGCACGACTCCGCCGCTCTGCCAAATGGAGGCTCCAAGGCTGCGCGAGCAAAGGCAGCTGCAAGTTGTGATTTAGGAATGTTGGCTGGGAGATGTGGAGGCAAAGTCTACAAAGTTTCTGCCTAGAAAGCATTAAAAAGAAAAAAGGGAAGAAAAAATCACCAAACTCAATTCTCTTTTATGGAAAAAAGCTTGTTGGAAAAGAGGCGAGTACATTGTAAAATTGCCAGTGCCCCATTTTCCTTGGTTATAAAACTTCTGGCAAATACATCAGCTGCGTTCCCCACCCCTTTTAGATTACATGTAGAGTGTTTTAATATCTTTTTTTAACATTCTCCAAATCAAAACATTAAAAAGGAGGGGGAAAAAATGTCTGAGTAAAATTTAGTAGGTCAGAGATGGAATTCTGGCCTAATGCATAGCAAAAGTAGCTCCATCTATTAATGTTGCTACTCTAAAACCCATGGGCTCTCCCTGATTGTGTCCACCACTTGGGATTACTGACATTTTTCTCTGTCGTCCAAAAATATAGAAAAACTTAGGCTGCAAACACCCTCAACTCTGTTTGAGTAGCTCTAATTTACATGACTTAGGTAGGCGTAAAAGATGAGAAATGACCTTTTCAACATGACTTCAGATATTAAAACGATCTTACAATCTTATTATCATGAGAACATTTCGCAGAGTATTAAGCTCAATAAATTACCTTTTCCCCAAGCTGCTAACCCTCGATCCCTCAGGGGCAGCTGCTGCAACGATGTTGGTTCACGGCCTTCTTATTTTAGCTGAATTGCTTAATTGGTATGTGTTCTACATCCCCGATTGAGTATTTGGAGCACAAATGAAGGTTAGAACCTTTGCGCTAGTTATCGACTGGAAGAAAATTGATTCACGCTCAGGAGTGCAGTTGGGAGACGATTCGCAATCCTCCCTAGGAAGGAAAGATCCTGCTCTTTTCTTTTTCCCTAGATTTCTCGCAAAGGTCACTCCAGCTGAACATTCTCATCTTTCTGTTTTGGTTGTGTTGTGTTGCGTTGTGTTTTTTTTTTTTTTTTGACATAGCAATTCAGTGTTCGAGAACCTGGGTTTTAGCTTCCCAGACATTCCTGTAGTTGAAATTGTGGTACTGTGGCTGCTGTCTTTCTCTCTGCAGTTGTGTTTACCAGGAGACTCTGCTGTGCAGGACATTGTATGGCAAAGCAGGTTATCGTTCCCCAAATGTTCTTCGCCTTTCTTGGAGCCAGTGCGGGGAGGAGAGGGGGTTGGAAGAACATCACTGTGTCAGCTCCCAACCTCGGGGTGTATTTAACAGGGTGACTTTCCAAGGACGTGTTTCTGCTGCGTGCTGAATGTCTTTAGTTCAGTGAGTGAAAATAAACTCTTAAGTAAAGGTCATTCAATGGGAGGTTCGGGAATGCAAGAAAGTGACAGCACAATTTACCAAATTCAGGTGCTGAAGAAATTCAAACAAAATGCACGTACATCATACTGCTTAATAATTCCTCCTCTCTTTGCAATATGATCAAGCCTTTCCATACCTGTTGTGCATGTATTGATTGCTGGAAATGCCTTTGTTTCCTACAATCTTCGTAAGAGGAGCCTAAGCTTTCTTGTGGCCTGTATTAATAGAAACGTCAAAATGGCATAGATTCTGCTTTCTCTTTAATGTTCATTAAAGGGCAAACATGTGACTTAGCCAGCCTCAGCGAAGTTCCCTCAGGCTCCAGGAGCATGCCAAAAAGAGAGACCAAGCAGCCAAAGCAAGAGGCATTCCTGGACTACAGTGCGTGTTACACATCATCCAGAAGGGAAATGGAAAGAAAGAGCTTAAAAGTCAGACAGACACGGAGGGGGCAGCAGGATGTCAGCTCAGCACGTTGACTTGCCACAATCTGTTAGCTCAGTCCTGTTAATACGCAGGCCAATGAGAAAATAGATGGGGTTGGAGGAGAAAATTTGGCTGCATCGAATAAACCCAGATACAGGCATGGAGGTACAGTGAGGTGCTTCATCCGAGGCAGGTTGTAACGTCGGAACTGAGCTCGAGTGTGGAATTCATCTGTCAGGAGTCTGCAGCCTTGAGTGCGTTGTTCAGCGGCTGGTAACGAACCTGGGAGAGGGGGGTTCTCCCCTCTGCACCAGGGGACAAAAGGGCAGCAGCAGTGGTGATGTTCTGTAATGCACGACCAGGTGCTGTAGGAGAGCACATTTGCTGTGACAGGTCTTGCCTCTGTAATCTGTTCAACCCGTAGGCTCTGCGGCGTTTGGACAGGCTTCTGGACACCGTCCAAGAGCCAGTAGAGCTTCTGGGCACGGCACAGATTGAATGTTGTAGGGGCCTGAGCGTGCGAGACCACTCGTACCTTGAGGGTGATTTCAGCATTGGCCATTGATTGAAGTTCTGTAATTGCGGCGGTCTGAAGGAGCACATGGGAGGGCTGGAAGTTTTTTAATTTGGCCTCTTGTTTGTCCTTGTTTCTTGCATTTCATAGAAATACGCTTCGTCTGTGAAAGCCCTTTGATGTCACTGAGAGTGCTAAAACTTGTGATAAGTATCATGGTAGTTTAAATACATAAATTCACGTTTCCTCTTCTGGTAAAAGTGCTGTAGGTAATTCCATGCAAGGTGCTGTGGGAATCTGGCAGAAAATGGTCCTCGACGTGGAATGTAATGCAGAAGGATATCACTGTCCTAGAATCTGTGAGGTGAAAATGCGAAAAACAAAATACAAATTGCTGTCGGCATTTAGAGATGGCAACAGTCTGTGTTCTGATCAAGTCCTGGGGATATCTCAGTTTGTCTGTGGATTTACCCTGAGCGAGTTGTGTATTATCTTTATTTTAACACAGCTGAGATTTCAGAGCCAAAGTCAAATATCAGCATGATCAGTGACTGACCATAAAAATAAGTAAATGGAGCACTCCCCTGACTTTTGGCACTTCTGAAATGTTTTTTTTTTGTTTTGTTTTGTTTTTGCTATTGTTTGCCAGAGTCTCCTGGGAGCTTAAAAATGAAAATGTTTCCTTATGTTTTCTCTTCCATTAATTCTGGTTCTGAACTGGAGGGTCAGTCTGAACTGTCAAACCGCTAGTGATCTTTTGAGAAAAGCAGAAATCTTTAAATTGTTCACTTTAAATTCTCCTGCATCCCACACACAGTTTAAACAAGATTGCGGGCAGATCATGGCTTGGGCAGAAAAGGCAGCATTTGCTTCACATCTCGCAATACTCGTAGTACCATGCTGAGCTGATAGAAACAGCACATTGTTAAACAAACACTTTCTTTCCAGTGTGTCTGCATGGGGGGACATGGAGCGCCCACACGTCTGCGTTAAGGGCAGGTCTAGATCTCCTGCTGCACTTGCAGGAGGTGGGAATTTCATCTCTCACTATGGAGGAGGCAGCCCAGCCCAGAGAGCAGCAGGCACAGGGAGCAGCAGCGCTTCCCCAGGGCTTTCCTGGAGGAAATCCTGCAAATGAGGGAATGTCAAGAGGCACAGGACTGCAGGTGTCCCACGGTGGGAGCGTGGTGAACCATCAGCGCCAGACCCTGCTGAGGGACTCGTGCTCCCCGTGTTGGCTTGGCGACAGAATCACAGAATCACAGAATCACAGAATTTCTAGGTTGGAAGAGACCTCAAGGTCATCGAGTCCAACCTCCAACCTAACGCTAACAGCCCTCCACTAAACCATATCCCTAAAAGGGATAAGAAAACAAGACAAGAAAACTCAGCTGTAATCTGGGACCTTGGAGGCTTGTTGCCACATTTCTCTCCTTCCTCCCCACACATGGCTTTTCTGTGCTCTAAACGGCTTTGTCACTCCTCGAATGACCCAAAGGGTTATCCGGACTGCGTCCCTGCTGCAACATGGCCGTAGTTCATTTTGCCATCCTGATACAAGCAGCGTAGTCCTTAAACCACTTGAGATCTCTCTTCCCAGAAATGAAATATGTTTGTTATTAGGCTGTGTAGTGAACATAAATAATTGTATTGGGAGTGGGATAATATTTGTAGCTTTTATTTATATTATGGATGCTTGCAGCAAAAGGTCTAAGGAGCAAACGAGCAAATACCTTCTTTTTCCAGCGCCTGCATGATGCACTTTGTGGATACCAGACATCGATTCTGTAACTTGCAAGTTATAGAAAAGCTAACTGTAAATATGTCAACATTTTCTTTGTCATCCCAGAACACTCAATAACCTCTTAGATGTCTTGGATGTAAGCCGGGGAGTGCCGTAGCAATAAGGTCCAAGGCTTTGAACTTGATTCAAAAGCATATGGAAACTTGGTGTCAAACGTGAAGATGTTGATGTTGCTACAGCAAGTTCTCTTGCCAAAGGGACAAATTCCAATGTTTTATATTACTTAGGGTTTTCTGAGTGCTCTACGCTTCATGCCTAGCTCCCATCAGCTCTGGGACCTGCACAACAGCGTTACAAATGGAGTACTCATTTCCTTCACTTCTGGCTCTTCCTTTGGTACTGCCTCAGTTTCATGGGGGATTTTTACATTTTGTACGTAAAGAAAGCCATTCACATATGAAAAGTTCCAAGCTTTTTATGTCAGAGAGAACACCAAAGTTTTGGTGGTGGTGGCAACTTTCGAAGGTCAAGTGATGGTAGCTTGTGACATTTTGGGGACCTTTTCCTTTTCTCCACGTTTTTGAAGGTTAGCTCATTCAGCAGTGATGAGTCTTCAGCTGCCTCTTCAGACAGGAGGCATCATCGCAAAGTTGGGATTAATGCAGGGATAAGAACAAGTCCTCTCTTTTCCCGGACACGTTTGCCTCATGCCTTGATGCTTTTATGCTTCTGATGATGAAAGAACAGCCACGTTCCTGGAAGACAGGAGCCCCAGTTGTTCTCGGGGGACCCTGGACGGCAGGGACGTGCGGTCCCTCAGCGCTTTCCCGGCAGCAGAGCAGGAGGAGCTCCCTGTCCCATGTGTGGTGAGCTCCAGGCTGGCATAAGTCCGTGCTGGCAGCCAAGCCGCTGGGGGCAGCCTCGGATTGAATTTCCCAGTCTGGAAAATCTTCTAAGAAAGGAAAAGAGTTAAAACAAAAATAGCGAGCGCGTGCCAAATGGCAGCCAGGAAGCGGAGCGCAGCATCTCGGCCGCAGGCCAGCAGGGCCTGAGCGCGGCGGCGGCTGACACGCAGCAATTAACGCGGGGAGCGAGGCCGCTCACTTGCAAAGGAGCAGCAGGCAGCGGGGATCTTCAACGGGACAGAGCCCTCCCGGTCTCCTTCTAGGAAGAGCACCCTCTCAGGGCAGCCGGGGTGGCCTTCTCAGCACAGAAAAGCTCAGAATTTTACTTCAGAAAAAGTCATTTTGAAGGCCAGGTGGAACCAGTTCCTTCGGTTGCGCCATCTGTGTAATAATACAAGCCAGATAATGTTATTCCTTCAGTCTTGTGAGCCCAGAAGCATGTGGTGGACCAGTTGACATCATCCTGCGAGCCACCTTGTCTGGAAGTCAGAGGGAGCGTTGGAGCAGTGCTTTCCCATGGCAGCTAAGCCAGCAGCTGGGGCAGGGAGTGCTCTGGGTGACACCTTTGGGGAACAGCTGGCCAGATACCTCTTTGCCTCCTTTCCCACATCCTGCATATCACAGCTGTAGCCAGCCTTGCTTCAGGATGGTGCAAATTCACTTTCTTTTTTCTCCCGTTTTTTTTTTTCATTTTATCCACAATAGTGACTCAACCTCATCACACTCCACATCTCTGAATTTGTCTGCCTTTACCATCACACCATTGCTTCTTGTTAAGTTCTCTGTTCGTGACTAGGAATAAAAACAATTATATTACCAATAAATCCTTTCAAACCCAGTGAAAGACATTTTGAAACAACAGATACTAGCTCATAATTGTCATGGCCCTAGCTATGGCTTCAAGCAAAGAAGCCCTTGGGGTCCGGCATATGAAAAGACACTAAACTCTAGTAATTGTAGTCTTATCTTCTGAAGCTCCCGGCATCATCCCAAATGTGGAGTGCAAGTATGAACTCTAAGGTGTGGTTGTCTTGGATCTCTTTTCCTGGGAAGGATGAGAGAAAAAAGAAGACACAGACAATTTTCATAAGCTTTCCTGGGGAAAATGCTGTAGGAACGCTGAGCAAACACACGTGAAAGGAATACACTCTTAGACCAAGACTCAGGAGAGGGAACTCTTGGACACGAGGTGCATCTGCCCGATAGATTCTCATTTGGTGCAGTTGTGAAAGAGTGAGGAAGGGGAGCGATTCTGAGCAATCACGCTTATGTCTTCTCTGCCTTGCTCAGCTGGTGCACCTCTTTTGCAGGGCTCCCCAGCTCAGAGCTTCACGCTAGCGCTGGGAGGAGTGCTGTGCTTGGAAACTGCCTGGTTTACATCATCAGCCCGGTTTCTGTGCCGTGGTTGTGCAACCATTTTTCTCATGAAGTTACAGTTACACAAAAGCCATTTCTTTTCAGTGAGTTGAGCAAGTTTCCTCCTTTTTTTTTTTTTTTTTTTTTTTTTTTTCTTAGAAGGATAACAAGAAGCAGACGATCAGGTTGAAGCAGGAACCGAGAAATGTTTATTAACGCTTGCTTTGAATGTGTCTCACTGCGAAGTTGGAAGCTAAAGAATCAATATATATTTTAATTGCTACTAAGGAGGAAAAAGTGACTCACTGACGGGCTGCTGCTGGCTGTCGGGTGCAGCGTGGGGGGCTGTGTTTGTTGCCATTAGCATCGTTCACATTGCCAGCCTTAATCATGCGTTCTGACTCCAGTCAGAAATTCTGGTTCTTTAATGCAAAAGAAGACCAATTCTGCAAAACGACCTTAGCCATTAAGATCAGGATGTAAGTTTATCAGATTAAAAGCAAAACACATTTTGCTTTGTTCTGAAGTGGAGGGCTGGTTGTTTTGAGCACGTAGCCATCCCAGGTCACCCAACCACAGAAGTCTGTTCAAAGGTATTTAAATTGACAGCACAGCGTAACACAAAGTACTTGCTTTTGTTTCTGTTTTCATGGCAAAGATTTATATTAAATAAGGGAAGTTATCGGGCTGAATCTTTGTTATCCTAAACTTGTGTTTGGGATAGAATAAATTACAGTGTCAGGTTCTTCTCTAGTTGTTGCTGAATTTGGTGACTGTGTAACTGAATATGAAATCACGACCTAATTTTTTAGAAGCAGTAGAATATACAAATACAACCAGAGACTTCTTTGATGTGGTCTTATTTTTTCTTTCTTTTTTTTTTTTTTTTTTTTTTTTTTTGCTTTTGCTGAAAATCTGAGACTAAGGGACTAAGGTGAGGATTAGGAACCAAACTACTTGCCCTTGAAAGAATATTTGAGGCTCAGATTTGCTTGTGTTGAGGAGAATTGGGAAAAAAGGGGAATATTTGATGGCAGTTGTTGTTTCTTGTGATCCACATACCTGAATGTCAAAAGATGCCACGTTCATATGGTGTAAATTAAAGGCTGTGAAGAGCAGGCTGCAATCTCTGTTAGAGCTGTAGTCTCGTTCCTCCCTGACTCCACGGTATTGAAATAGTTGTGTTGATTCCTTGTGTTTGGGATGTTATCTGATACCTGGCTGATAAGAGATTTTGGGTGTGAGGACCGTGTTTACTCTAGAGGAGCTTAAAGTGGCCAAGAAGGAGAAGAAGAGAGTAAACAGTTAATGCGTTCAGGAAGCAGACTTCAAAGTTTGTTGTGAGTGTAACATTCTTCCTCCCCAAAAGTTCAAAATGCCAGAGTCTAAAAGCCACTCAGTACTTCAAAAGCAAATATATCGCAGTAATGCACAACCTTCTAGATAAGGTGTCTCCTGCCAACAGGAAAAAAGAAAGTCAGAGCGAGCACGTGTGCATGTGTGAGACGGACAGGGAGATGCGGGCTGAGGTGGGCAGGATCTGGGCTGCAGCTGCAGGCGGCTCGCTGAGGGGAAATGCTGGAGCAGGGCTGGCAGGGGAGCAGGGAGCTCCGCTGGGGCCCTTGGCTTCACCTAGCTCTCTGTGTTCCTCGTGGCAGGAGGTGTGACACAGCGGGAGGCTGGCCCACCCCCTACTCCTGGCCGCTGCAGCAGCCTGGAGTGTGTCCTTAGCTGCAGCGGGGCCCATATGTGTCCTGTCCCCTCCACACGTCCCAGCATTTCCAGTCCTGTTTCACAAAACCGTGTCTGCAGCAGGTTCAGGATGCTCCCCGAGAGCACATGAGGAGCATTTGGCAAGTTTATCACTGCATGCAGACTGTTTTTTTGGAAAGCGAGTCAAAGTGGGAGTAATCACTTTCATGAATCATTGTGGTAATAGAGAAATTCTCTTCTTTATTGACCTGTGTAGCATAGCACTGATATCAGTCGGTACTCGGTGCAGCTACGGGAAGCTTTATGAACATTACTCATTCAGGCAATAAACACCAAAAAATCATCTAGGCTGCATTTTGTTCTAGTTGCAGCCCTCTTGGCAAAGGACTCTCTCTAATTCATTGCCATTTTTAAAAGTATCATACCTATATTCATTATTCTTGTTCCCCAAAGACATTTTAACCATTATTTTCCCTATTAAAAGTGTTGTTTCCCCTCCTACAAAGAGAGGAAAGCAGGTTACCCACAGCTGGCTGACGGTCAAGCAGTAGCTGTTCAAGAGCAAACCCTGCACAGCGGCTCTGCCGTGGGAGGGTGATTTGAGCGAGACCTGTGCTGCGAGGCAGAAGACCGCTTTGCCCTCTGATGCTGCTTTCCATAAACCAGTGGATTAAGATTTCCTCCCCCTCTCTTAAGCTGGGTGCATCACCCCGTGAAGAATAATCAGCTTTCTCCAAAGCGCCGAGCGTGAGCCTTAGGTATGAGGTGCCAGCGGTGCTGGCCAGTGCAAAGGGCTCTGCCTTCAGCCCCGCTTCCAGCACTGCTGGGTCCTGGGCAGGGCTCTGCCCTTCTGCTTCTTCAGTTTTGGAGCAGTACAGGTAGCTCGTGCTACACCGGCACAGCACACAGCAAGGCTTGGGGAAGGGCAAGCGATGGGATCTTTTTTTTTCCTGCTGTAAGACCAGACAGATAGGTAGGTAGATAAGGACGCAACTAAAAATATTTTCTCTGTTTTGAGCTGTAACAAGGAGACTGCACTTCCCCACTGATGCCTATCAGATAGATACCTAAAACCATAGGGCTTCTCCTCTCCTCAAAGGCCCGTGTGCAATCACATATTTTGTGCTGTTTCCCATAGCAATACAGCTGCACCAGGGCTAGCAAAAATCAAATGCTCGTGTAGGCAAGGCCTATTTTGTCCGTGCACTCGAGCAGGTTTTTTTCATGACATTGTAGTAAAAACACCTGAGCCCTGTCTATTTTCAGATACGCGGCTGTTGAAAAATGAGTGTGTTTTGTAGTGTACTGGGGATCGCAGAGACCGAGCTTCTTGGGCTATAACAAATACCACTGGAGAGCATTAAGCAGCAATTCGCTGTTTCATTGGCAGGAAATAGAATGTTTTTGAAGTGTGACAATGTGTCTGCTTAAATTTTGATGAGACACAGGTTCACAAAAGGTAATAAGGGTTTGTTAAGCATCCTGGAGTGCTCGCTGGGAAGGTAGTTGTCTGCTTTCACCATCAGCTGATGGGAAAGGGCGTTTGTCAGCCAGGGCTGCGAGGCTTCGCTCGTTCATTGCCTCTGTTCCCCACGTACTGAGAGAGAGACAGAAAAATATAAGTGGCCACTGAGCATCTCTCATGGCAGACCATTCCCTCAAAAATGAGCTATTCAGGCCTGCCGGAGGTACGAGCTGGAAAGAGCCTTTAATTAAAAGCCATTCAGAAGCAGAGCCTCTCGTGAGCTGCACAGCTGTACGGCACTGCAGGGAGGGGAGACCTCTGCCATCCTGCCGCTTAATTTGCTGGCAGCTCCGCAGGGCATGCCCTGTCCTTTCCGAGCTGTCAGGGCCCATCCCAATGCCGTTACAACCTGCCAGGGGGTTTCAGTGTGCTAGCACTGATTCCACGGGTTCCTCGGTAAGGTCAGCGTCCCGGGGTCTGAATCGTCCCTTAGGAGCAGGGCTGCACCTTGAGAGAGCTGCCAGATATTCGGAGACTCGCTGGGTCGTCTCCTGCCCGTGTTTTGGCAAGGTGGTGGGTTACTGAGGTAGCTCCATTTCAAAGCCGAGGTGTCTCGAGCCGCTCCTTGTCTTCTGCTGGGAACTGTTAGCAGCATTTACCTTCTCCTTTCTCAGATGTCTGGGGTGTGCTCTGGACTGCTCCACGGTTTTTGTTTGTGTAAAGTACAGTAAAAACTGCAAACAGGAAGGATGTATGTGCTTGCCTGCTGGTTATGAAAGCTCCTGTAAGCGCCAGCTTGGAACAAAGGAAGCACTGAAAAAGGCAACTGTAAAGAAGCAAAGGATTAATTTTAATGCAGTTTAGAAATTCCAGCAACTTTTTTCTGAGTGTAGAATAAACATTTTAGTGAATGGAGTGAAACAATCTGGAGGAAACGGGGATTTGTGTTCTTCTTGATGGAGTTGATCCAATTTTTAGTGGAAATTATCCTTTAAAGCTTTACTAAGGCCCAGATTCGAAAAAAAGCAGCCCTTCGTATCGAGCCTGCTCCGATGAATCATTGTTCATTATTTGTGTTATACGTTAATGCCTCGTTGCTTCCATCAAGATGGATGTTCTGCCATATGCAAGCACATATTAGAGGCAGTCCTTGCCAAGAGCCTTCCAGACAGCTGAGGTGGGGAGGGAGTGTGGGAGAGGAGGAGGAAGGGAGGGAGGAAGGGAGGCCGAACGGCGAACCAAGCACCAACAGAACGTTGTGTGCCAACAAACAAACCACCACCACAACAAAAATACGACGCCACTGGAAGTCTGCAGCAGATCCAGGATAAAACCAAGGTTGCCTCACTACACGGGTTTGTCTAAGATTGTCTTCCTCAAATAGGCCATCTCCATGGACTCTTAAGACCATTGCACCTACCTCTTCCTTCTGTGCATGTCCTTAGCTGGGAAATCACACTGTCTCTGAGTGTGATTTAATAAGGCTCAGAGTGAAATGTCATAAATTACAGGATCTTGCTTGATGGAGCTGTGCTGCTGTCCAAGGCACCAGCACAAAGAAGGTCGTGGCACGTGCAGAAGAGCATCACCTTCACAGCTCGGTTTCTCAGCCATTATTTCTGGACTCGGCAGCAGACTTAGGAGGAGAACCAGTAAATACATCACGGCGGTAAGGGGTACACAGCAGCCGGAATGCACCACATCTTCATTTAATTCAGCATCAAGTATGGTCTACGATTTTTATCTACATCTTCTCAAAGTAAAAATAAACAAAATACAGATTTTTCCACCTGTTATGCATTACTAAAGTTATCCTGTGCAATTGAATCAGGAAGAGATGAAAAGAAGGTTAATTACCACATGTCAGTGTTTCAGATTCCAGTGAGATACCGCAGATTCAGGGAATTATGATACCATTCAAGAACTGCTGAAGATTCAGAGGTAAATATTTTGCTTCTCATCAACTAGCGAGTTCACTGTCTGGAAATGTCCCATCTCTCCACCACGCCTGATCCTGCAGAGAAGCAATGGCTGTGCAGTACATGGTGCTCTCTGGAATGGGAATGAGAAGGTGTATGAGAATAGGGTCATTCCTGCAGGCATATTCCCTGTTCTAGATTCAGTGGGCCAGATTTGTTCCTGGATGCGTTGTATTAAGGCATTAAGATAGCAGAGGTTTTTGTCTTTCTGTTCTGGAGTAAGAATCATATCTCAGGACTCCATTGCCTGGTTGGTGATGTGCCCCAGGGATGTCAGCACTGGGTTGGACCCGAAGGCCTGTCGGAGCACCAGAGGTGGTTAACCTTCTACTAAAACGTCTGATCTGGATTTTGAAGTGTTTCAGAGTACTCCCTCTTAGTGATGGACTTAAGCATTCAGATACTTGTCTTCTAAGTTTAGCGTCAGGGTACATCTACTCTTTACTCCTTTTCACTCGTATTAGCAATTTATTCTTTAATTTCTGTAGGTACTAACACAGAGCAGTGCAGCTGTTCTGTCCATTTTCGCTAGTTATATTTAGATGCTACTGTGCCTTTACATTACTGTTCTTACAAATTTAGGAAGACAAGTAACACTGAAATAATAACTTTCATTTCAGAACCATCCTCATTCTGATTTCTGAAACCATTCTGGTTATCAACGAAATGAAACTCCCTCACTGCACCGAGAGGGAAGCTGAGGCACAGCTGAGCTAGGTGATTTGCTCACCATCCAGGTGGTTTGTGGTTTGGGTCGGAGCAGAGTAGGGACCTCAGGATCTCTCAGACAAACACTGTCTGACAGCACGGTGCTGCTGGGTACTGTGGCCCACCTGGGAATTTTCCATATCTTCTTTTTAGCTTCCTTTCCTCTGAAGAAAGGTGTAAAACAGGATGGCTTTCATGAGATGTGCATAAAGAAGGCAGCTGTTACCAAGCTCTGAATAGGGCTGATTAATCAGATGTATCCACGTTGGGGTGTTTGTGTGCCTTGTGTGTGATTTGGAGTTGTATGTTTTTAACTCTAGCACACCTTAAAAACCTCTCTGGATAATTCTCCGTAAGTCTTCACCATCGATCATATGGAATTTTTCAGCTGAAATCTGCTTTCCATTTACTTTTCACCTTCAAATTGCGGTTCCCCAAGGTCCTTTATAGAGAACTATAAATTGTAGATAGACGTTTTTGATTCTTTTTATTCAAGCTTAATATCTTGCTCAGTTAGTGAACCCTTAGGAATTGCCGTGTGGCCCCTTATAACCGGGGTGGTAATAAAGTGGCGGATTTGCAGAAACCCTATAAAAATGTGTGCAACGGTAAATTGTATTTAGGCTACTACTGGGGAGAGAGGCATGAATGTACAATTATGAGAAGGATGTCCCCAAAGAGAGATTTCAATCCGTTGCCATAGTCTAAATCCTCTATCTTGTGGTGCACAAGGTAATTCAGGCATAGAGCAGAGGATTTTTTTTTTTCTAAAGAGATTATATTACCCATCTCCTCTGTTGATGGATTTTATTGCACAGGTTCACTGAGAGTTTTATTATTGCATTACTTAATCTGTTTTTGAGGTTCCTGAAACATTTTAAATATAATAATGAGTTCAGCCGTGCGCCTGCGCTTGGCTCCCTCCAAGCTGCTCCCCGCCGAGCCGGGCACGAGCCCTGGGACAGGCACAAGGGAGCAAAGCCACCCAGCTCGGCTGGTCGCAGCATCCCTTCCCTGGAGAGCTGCACAAATGCCAGGCAGACTCACAATATACAGGCTAATTAACAAATTCCCATCCATTGTCTTCTTCCAAAACAAGGCAAGGGCGAGAGAGGACAGCGCCCGAGGTGGCCACGGGACGTAGCCCTTGACCGACAGCCTGCTCCTGCCTCTGAAGTTTCTGGTGCCACAGCCAGTTGTAAAAGCCAGCTGTGCAGATAGCCAAGTGTCATGAAGAGGCACAACACTTGTCATGCCGTTTCAAAGAAGTGTTGTGGTGTTAGGAAGGAAAAAAAAGCATTCCCATGTGGAGATTGTAGCATAACATCTGTCCTAATAGTGTGATAATATGGAGGACAGCCTTAGCTGCCTTTGAATCGATAAGAACTTCCTAATTTACAAGAATTTCTGTAGCATGTAAATAAGCCTGCTTTTTTAATGGGACTTAGCCCAGGCCCTTTAAAACTACACAGTTTCCACAACATTTTTTTTTATTTTTCATCTAGAAAACATAGGTTTTGCCTGCCCGAGTCCATCAGTTTTCATTGTTGTTCTCCGAAGAGCAGGGGAGGTAGATACATCTGGTGTAGCAGTTGAGCATTTATGCCTTCTGTTTGCTAACCCCATCCGAAAGCAGCGAGGGACCACAGATCACTCTTGCAGCGCATTCCCGCGGTGCTAACGTCAGGAGTGATGCAATGCTATGGTAAAACAGCTACTTCCACTCCTAGCAGTTCCGGGCTGCGTTGCCAGTTATAACATAAAACCAAAAGGAATAAAAAAGCCCTTCCTTTTGAATTTCAGTTCAAAATTCAGTTCCTGAGGCTGTGCTGCATGGCAGCGTTGGGTGGTTACGGGGTTCTGCAGGGGCAGAAGGCCTGGGGTAAGGCACCAAGGCCCAGGTTTGAAGGGCTCTGGTGCTGCCAGGCTCTGCCCATGCCCTGTCCTTTCCTGGGTTCTTAACCCTGTGAATAACCTGCACCAAGGGTCTAGCATCTGAGTGTGTGGATGAAAACATTAAATCTGCTAGGAAGTTGGTCTAGCAGCTGGATTTTAAAGGAATGCATCTAAACTCTCTTAGGTTGCTTTGCTTTGCGGTATGTTGAAAATGTATCTGCTTTGTTCTTAATCTTCCCTTTTGTCTTACCACCAAGATGCGACTTCCTCTTCGTGTTACCTGGGCCGTGCAGTGCTCCCGATGCTGGTAACATGGGAAGTACCACACAAAATTCTTCCGGGATTACATTCAATACAACCCAAGCAGCCTGCTTGTGTCTGGTAATTTCCATGCTATAAGCCACCCCCATGAATGAAAAAAAAAAGAAAAAAAAAAAAACAACACACAATCGGATAGCCAGCTGGAAACAAGGAAAATGTTCTACTGTTGCATGGCTGAGGACAGTTAATCTGGCAGCCGTAGTTAGTCGATGCTTAGCTGATAATGAGTCTCAGCAAATGGCCTGCATTCAATATAAACTTCTCTGTGTGTTTGAATGTTTCAGCAGTCCACCATATAGTTTAAACTTTATGCTTCTAATTTTACTCAATGGAAACCAGATGAAATGAAAACAGGAATAGTCAAAAGAAAACACTGCGTTTGAAATACAGGCCTGTGAGCAAGGAAAAACCCTGAATTTTTTCTAAACCCAGATGAGTCACTAACCCACTGCAAGACATGGTTAAATCACTTGAGTACTCTCCATCTTTTATTAAGCTCAGCAGGAAAAGAGCTTAAGTCATGATAAAAGTGACCCTGCAGCTGCGTTATTTCCTTGGGTAAATAAGCACGGGGTGGAAGATGCAGGGATTTCAGGACCAAACTGGTGGAGGTTTGGCACTGGGCTCTTTGGCATGCCAGGTGAGCCGCTGTCCTGGTGGCTTTGCCTGGTTGTATTCTCCTCTACTTAACCATCGGCCATGATAAATTCGGCTGTATCTGTTGAGTTTCCTCTTTGTGGTGAGCGTGTAGGAGGCTGAATTTTGGTTCTCATGAAAGCGAGAGAGTGAACGGTAGCCGAGCATTGCGCGTGCAGGTGCCTCGCGAGCTGTCCAGTCATAACTGGGCTCTGCACCTCAGTTCGGACCCGAAACCACCCGGCTATTTATTTAAGGTCGAGCTGTGCCCACCGTGGGGCGACGGTCCTGAGCCATGTCGTGGTGTGGGGGTTGCCACAGAGTGACGAATCCGTGGTTATCAATCTTATTTGCATGACGAGTGGAGATGGATCATTTTTTACACCCAGATCTTTAAAATGTCAGGATTAGATACTAGGGCAATTTAAATATATTAGCAAGTAATAAACAGAAATAAACCTCCTAAATGAATGAATTCTGGAAGCAGGCATGCCTGAACTGTTTTCTTCTTCAGTGAAGGACTTTTCCTTCCTAAGTTCTAGCTCTTCGTTCAGACTTTGCCTTGTGAATTGGACCCAAACCTGACCAATAAATGCACCAGGCAATAATTTAAAAATCTTTGAGCAAAGAGAAGTATATCAAGGGATACAGGGAAAGGGAGTCTCTTCTGGTTGGTACCTCGTCATTTTTCCCCTTATACCTTAGGTAAATGTGCCTTTTAAGTGGCAAATGTTACACCAGCTTCAAGTTCCCTGTTTACTTTTTGAGTACTGGGACATTTTAATTCTCACAGATCCATTTCCAGCACTCTTAGTGCAAACCGTCTGATTCCACAAGTATCTGGGAAATCCAGAGGGGACCTGCTGCATGAATATGCAAGTTATGCACAGTAATTAGGCCTGTCTTCTCCCTTGGAGGTTTCATTACGAGATTTCTGGTAAAGTAGAAACCAGATTGGTCATGCTGGTAGTAATGGTGACTCACATATAGACACTTTCATACTTGAAACTGCAGCAAAGTGGTGCAATTTGCTGTGTCTGCACCTCCGGCACGATAAATGGACAAAAACTGCCTAGGGTTACCCCATAAAGTTCTCAGTGAGGAGCTCCAGGGCACAAACCAAATAACAGTTTGGTCAACCTGAGACAGACAGAAAAATCTGCAGGGCACTTTTCTCCTTTCAGAACTTCTCTTTGGTTGACAGTAGCCTTAGCTGCTGCGTGGTTGAACAGATTTCAGCTGCAGCTTTGCAGGGATCTGAAGTGAAAGACAGCTCTTCCTACCATGGCAAGAACAAAAAGCATTGCCAGGGAAGAGCAGGCAGAGGAAGAGACAGCTTTGTTTGATTTAAAACAACAACAGAAAAAAGAAGACACTTGGCAGGAGTCAAAACCTTGAAAAAATGGTTTGCGAAGGACTGACGCTAGCTGATATTGAAAGCGAATGGTGGGGCCCAGACACTCATTTCAGAAGGAAGCTGGTCAGGATCTCAGTAACCCCAGAGGGAGTCTGTACCAGAGGGAGGAAATGGCACCGGTGTGGGATTGACGCCTGAACTCTGCTCTGCTGTTCCAAACAGCACGGTTAGACTTGCTGCAGAGGCACATTTATTTTTTCTTTCTCGTATTGGGGTCCCCGTGGTGTTGCGTGACAGAGAGGTGCAAGCTAAGGTCATGGGAGCAGCAAGCAGGATTTGAGTGCTTCAATTTTGTTTATCAGGGCAGGTGTTTTCTAGAGAACCACAAAGTGGTGTTGCGCATGGGTCATACTGGAATCAGGCTGAGCCTGAGCCAGTAAATCCAGCTTCCAAAAATGCCCCAGACCAGTGCTGAACTCTCTAACAGGTCCGCTGAGCACTGTAACATCTATATGTGGATGAGTTTTGCCAGCGTAGTCTATCCAAAAGACAAGGTAAGCACAACGTTGGCCTTAGGAAAGTAAAAGCACTAATTTTACATCAGCTATCTCTCCCCGCTCAGGGCTCCCAGCAGGCTTACAGTACAGCTGCGAATCCATCCTTAAAATTTCACTGGTAAGGCAAATCTCTGAAAGGTATTTCCTGCAACAAAAATATGTGTCTTGAGTAGAAGATTGTTTGCTCAGAGAAGCACAGGCAGGGAGCGAAGCGTGGAAAAGAACAGCTGGCAAGAGCAGTCCTGGGCCTCATTGCACCCAGAAGAGCTGAGAGGGACTGGCGGAGACGGCGGCGTTTGAACTCCAAGCACGTCGGTGTTGTCGAGCTGAGTGTGGTTACTGAAAGCACACGCTGGTCACGGGCTCACAGGGCAGTACGGGTACTTAAGAGAAGCGTGTTGAGGTTAAATGCACTCCATCATCCCTTATCAGCAGCCCGAGATACGGAGCTGATGAAACCAGCGTGCTTGCTTCTCCTCTGGCTTGCCTCTCCCTTGTTTACCGTGTTTCCTCTAAACATCAGCGGATACCTCTCAAAGACCAGGATGGTGTTCATCAGCAACAGCTTATAAAAGAAGTGAAATAAGCTGCTAGCATTCTTTTCTGTCACTTTATTGTAAAACAAAGACTTAATATTCCTCATAACTTTCTGGTTTTAGGGTAGGAGTCAAAGCCCACTGCTCTTCTAGGCAGGGAAGGGGTGGCATCAGGCAAGTGAAATCACAGCAAATGTGCAGGAGAAAGTGTTTTGACTGGAAGGTTTACTGCTTGTAAGGGTTTGTCACTGCTGAGAACTTCTAAAGAAGTCTAATTTCAAACAGCACTTTGGGAGAAAAGCAGTGAACCTTTGTGAACTTTTGGCTCCACCAAGGTCTGAAACACGGACGCAATTACCAGAGGTTTTTCTTTGTTCGTTATTATTTTTAGCTGAAGGTTCTTGCCTAGGTTCAGAGATTTAAGCATGTGTTAAATCTGCCTCTTTGCTAAAAAGGCTTTCTGGCAAGGGAGATTAATTCAGAAATTGCCTCAAATTCACAATTTGAGCTTCTGATCTTACAGCATGTTCTGTGCAACGGAGTTGTCATATTTGTGGGAAATCACTGCAGGCAGAGCACACCACCTGAACATGCAATTATGATGTTGTCTTTACCTAGCAGTTTATGTTCTAGAAGGGGTGCTATGCTGAGAATTTTGATGCAGAATAATTTTTAAAAGCTTGGGGCCATGGGTTAGGGAAGTTTTTGATTTGAAGAATGATTCTTAGTGACTCACCTGAGGGATTTCTCTTTATTGAACTAACAAGGGAAGAAAACATCGAGCGGTTCAGACTTCGAAGACCTCATCAAATTCCTGCTTCTGCTATGGGGAATTTGATTAGGTAAGGGAAGGGGCTTCACATGATCCCGAAAGCTTTTGTGTTACACTTGTTTCTTGTTAGTCCACTAAGTGGCCTTGTTCTCCTCACACTTGATCTATGCCTGACCTACGTGTCAGCAAACAGAAACTGGCTTTTGCAGCCTTTAAGAAAACCTCAGCCAAGTTTAATAAAGGCACCGCTAACTTGCAAAATATCCCTGTGTCTAAAGCCAGTTACTTGAAAAGAGATTTGAGATCTTATTAGAATCCATGACAAACTTGGTGGGATCTTTCTGCCCAGGTAAAGGGTGACATTTTAGACGGCACAGTCTTACAAAGCTTCTGCGACTGGGAAGGTTTCCCCAAAGCCTGCTGTCCGGGTACATTTTGGGCCATTTTCAGTGATGTGCAGACATCTGCATTTCTCAGCATTAGATGAACCATTGAGAATCTTAATTCTGATGTTATGGACAAATTGATGTTGTGAGTGGTCTGTCCTTAGGAGGACAGACATTTTAGTGTTCGGTTTTTATTGTCAGCTGGGTGAATGATGCTGGAGATACTCTTGGCCAGTGAAAACACACTGACAAGGTCACATGCCGCCTATAAAATTCCGGTTGCTTTTAGATCCATCTGACAGGCATCCTTTAGACTTGAATATCGCCGTGTAACCTTCCCAAGGACCTCCGGAGCTGAAATATTTGACAAGAAAACTGAAGCTCAACACCAAGGTCTTCCCTCCTCATGAATTTTTCATGTCTTTGTTTGAAAAATGCTAGGCAGTAAAACCCTCTCGTTATCTCTGCTGTAAGGCACAGTAATTAACATTCACACTGGGAAAAAAAAAAAGAAAAAAAGAAAAACAACAACAACAAAACAAAAAAAAATCTGCCTTGTTTCTGTTGAAGCTTAATTGCTTTGTTGATTTTATCTTTGGGGTTTGTGTGTGTTAGTGGATTGCCCCCACTCCCTTCTCTTCCTTCTTCCTCACTCACCCTTTCCATCACAGATCCCTGCGCAGTTCTCGTGGAGGTAAGCAGAGAGTAGACCATGGGTCAGGTCAGGATTCAGCCTGGAGCCCTACATCTTCCCATGAAGCAGGATCCCTTAACTGACGTTGCAGTTAGTTGCTATTATTAACGCGCTCGTTAGTGTTTTGCTGCTGATGAACTGTTTTGTCTTGATGGGTTTAATGCAACCTCTCGTCTTACACGTGGCAGCCCAGGCTGAAACGCTCCTGTTCAGCGACGGCTCCATGCTGCCGTGCTCTTCCATCCTGGGTGTATATCAGATTGATACCCCGTGTCACAGTTCTGTTAAAAGCTCCATATTTGATGTTACAGTAGAACAAATCTTGTGTCAGAATAGGGTGGAACAGATAGATACATGCTGGCATGTAGCCAAATGTGCCTAGATCTCACACTGTTATCCCAATAAAATATTGTCAGCTTGAAAAATTATCTTGAGGAATTGTCTAAAGTTTATCTAAAGGGTCTTACAACACGGAAAGTATTTCCCTGTCCTTAAAGGGAAATCGCCTTTAGTGGATGTGAGCCCGGCTGCGTTCCAGGTGTCGCTTTCCTTAGGGAAGGAGATCTGATGCTTCCCAGCTCTGATCTGCACGTCCTTGCCTTATGGTCAGGGGAGCAGCATGCACAGTACAAACACTGTGACCACTCATTAGTAAATATGACCAGAGAGAAGGCACACAAATCTGTACTCCTCAGTCTTCCTACATGAGCTGAAATGAACTTTTCATCTTGTTAACGCCCCTCATTGCCTGTGGCAGCGGCTTTGGGTCAGTGTTGTAAGTTTTCGTAGAGGATTATGAAGACCAAATCGTCTGTGCAAGTAAGGAAATGTGCATGAAGCCACATTAGATTTGGAAGCCCTAGGGCTGGCAGAGACCAGGAGCCCTCCTGAGCCCTCCTACTGAGCCAGGACCATCGTCACCCCCTCTCTGACTTTACTCCGCACACTGGACTTCAGTTCCCCAAGGCGTTTTTGAACTCCCCGGCGCTGGGAGCTGCGTTGCAGGTGCACGACAGAGGTTGCGGTGACCCAGGTGAGCTGGCGAGGAGAGCCCTTCCCTCTCCCAGCTGGTGAACTGGGGCGGTGCGCGCCGAGCAGACGTGCTCGTGCAGTTCTCCAAAGTGCGTTGGGAGGGCTTGTGTTACGTGCTATGGACAAACGCGTGATTGCAGCTGGTAATGGAAAGATGGCCGCATAGCCTGACTTGGTTTTTTTTGGGTACGAAAAGCTCTGAATTGCACACAGAGGACAAATTATTGCACATTGTGAAGTAACACAATGGCTAGAACATGTTTATTGATATGATAGCAGGAGCGTAGGAATAGGTTAACCACTATTCAGCTCTCTGGCAAACTTTCCCAACCCTTAATTACTAGCTGCTTATCAATGAATATCTTAGCAATCTTTTTTTTTTTTTTTTTTTTTTTAATGGAAAATCCTGAATCTCATCCTTATTGCTGTTGAAAGGGAAATGAGTATGCTGATTACCTATATGCCAGTTGCTCCATCAATTCAATGTAGGAAAACAATTATGGTTTGGAAAATTTGCAGTTCATTTGCATTAAGAGAAAAAAATCTTTATTCAAAGATAATTACTGCTTAAGAATTTGCTACAAAAATACCAATGGATTTTTTCTTTTTAAATATTGTTTAATATTCATAATATGTTACGCTGAAGAAAAAAGTACGTATACCTATCTGTCAAAGGTAGAACTGGTGAACAATAGGTACTGTTCTGCATGGGAAGCGCAAAAAGCTTTAGCTAGGATAAGGGTCATTATCATCATTAGTATTATCATTTTATTCCTCCTTAAATTCTGAACTGAATTGAACTAAGACTTTTTCAACAGTTAAGAACCCGAGGGAGTTTAATTAACCCGTTAAAGAAAACTTCACTGCAGTGTTTAAGACTGATGAGAAAAAAAAATTAATGTATTTTGGTTGATCAAAGCACTATCCGTGGTACAAAAGCTTCTGAACATCATTTTTTTAGCCTCCCCTAGATTTTGAAGAGCATTAAGCCTCTAAAAATGATCATTAATGTATGTCAACTCCCCCAGTTTCATTTTCAGGTGACTTTGAGCAGATGTAGTTCACATGTACCACCAGCAAGAGCTTCACCATCTGAACATTCATGATTTTATGAAATAAGCCCCTTGAGACACGATGTTTGGTTCCCTCGGGGTGACGTGTACCCACGAAGTGACTCAGATGGAAGGCCTGTAGCTGTTACACTGACTAAACTTTCTCTCCGTGGTGGCACCGAGGCTGTCACAGTGGGCGGCGCGCCTTGATTGGCAGCGCCGCTCTGAAGGTCGTTTTGCTCAATGTATTCAAAGTGAGACAGATGTGGCTTTTTTTTAGTTCTTACTCTGATTAATTGCCTCATTCAATTTCAACTCTATTGCAGTTAAACATTAATTCAGTAGGACTTAATAATGTATTCATTTATGATCTTGCTTGTGCATTAATGACAATGATTTGCTGTTTTTTTAATTATAGGGATCCATGCAATGCGTATTTTACATCCACTTACAGGAAAATGCTATACACTCTTGTTCTTTTATGTCAGATAAATTAAACACTCAAAGAAGTGCTGAAGTACTTTATGAAATATTTCATTCTAAATATTTGCTGCAAAATATGTACTGCTACAGATGTCGGCTTTAAAAACACTTGGAAAAGATTTGTACATACCTAGGGATTACATCTCTTCATACATCGTGTGAGTAATAGTCCTAGACCTCTACAAGAGCACACTACAGAAAAATGTGCATCCCACTTAATCAGAAAGTGCCTTTGTTTCATTTCAGCACTAATTGGAAGGTTTGCTTTGTTTGGGATTCCTTCTGTTTCAGTTCTTTCCAGTAATTCAGGCTCTGTAGGCGTGATGTGGTTTCTGTGTCATGACAGTATGCCTTCAGCCACCGGCACCTCCGGCCGAGCCCTGCTCTCCTGTCCCCCAAACACTTTCTGAAGTCAGCTCACACAGAATTCGCTAAGCTTGAAGTGCGACTGCATTGCATCTGTAGAGGCTTTACGTCTACATGTTTTTTGCATTACTTGGGCTTCCCTTGGTCACGTTTCTTATTCCAGAAAGCACAGAGCAGTACAAAACCAATTTTCATTCTCTAGGCCTTCACGTGTACTTCTGCATCTAGAAGGAGATCAAAAGTAAATATTCACACGCTGAGTATTTTGTTGTTCTGTGCCTGCTGTCTTCGTACTTTTCATCTTCACAGTTATTTCAGACTGAAGGGCAAATAACCATAGCATGCAGGCTGTGCTCCCCCAGATGCAGTTATCCAGCCTTTTGTAGAACCTTCGCTGAACGAGAGCCCCCTCTTCTCCGTGTGGCACTGGGCATGGCTGTGCCCTGGTACTTCTGTCTTAATTCAGGCATGGCCGGAGCAGAAACTACCAGTGTGCCTGGTAATCCTTAACTGGTTACCAGGCTCGGCGTTAAGGCTGCTCCTGACTGCACGGATGTCATTTTCCTATGGTCGCATTAATACTACACATGGTTCCTGCTAGCATAATTACTTAGTGTAGCTTGAAAGGTCTGATCACCTACAGCTAAAATGACACTTTAATAGGGATTACAGTTTTCCAGCTCAAGCGTTCGGTAGCTTTAATTAAGCAGGAAAAGGCCAGATCAGTAGCAGAGTCAACATCTCTCTGCTGGGCGGCATTCTGTTCTGATCCCAAGCTGTTCCTTGGTCCCACGCAGGTGATGTATTGGGATGGCCTTTTTCCTGCACATAATTTTACATATTCTGCTATTTAAATATCTATATATCTGATGCTGCAAACACCATGTTTTTCATCTCCCCTAGATTTCAGTCTTTCTCCCTGCCCTGAAGTCCAGTTTAAAAATTTCAGATGAAACCTAGGGAGGAATTTCTTCTTCTCCCAAAGAATTTCACTCTCTTTTCCAACTCTCCAGTGTGAGGCTACGTGTTTTGTTTCACTTGCACACCTCAAAATCAGCATTTTTGTTCATTCTTATTATTGTAGATCTACTCTTGGGAAGCTATTTGCTTACGTTTAGATTTTAAGGTTTTGTTTCAGCATATATTTAAGAGCTCCTGAGCTGAGATATCTATAGCTCACGAGTCGATGGGAGTATTTCTGGTGATCATAGAGGGAGGCGAACCAGTGTCTTTCAAATAATTACCAGCTATATCTGTCTTAAATATCTTCACTGGGGCCTTGAATTCTCCTTCTCTCTCTCTTTTATACATTTGTTTATCCACTTGAAATTTAAAGCCTTTCTTAGCGTCTCAGGGGTTCCTCAATCTTCGGGCAGTTAGTTTAAACTTCTGCACAGTTTTTTATTTACTGATCTGGATTGCACTGGGGCACCAACCAGCCTAATCCAGAAATTCTAATTAGCACTTCTCATCTTCAAAGCATTGTACAAACGTGAACTAATCATATATTAATCATGCTGAATTTTATGTTGGCTTATGTATTCTCTCTCATGTGCTGTGCATTACAACCCGTCATATTATGAGCCACAGTATTTGAGAGATAAATCCAAGCTCTTCAGCTTTCTGTTCTTTGGAAGAAAGGCAATTGTCTAAAAATAGTTACCACTCCTTTTCTCCGTTGTCCTTAACATTTGATACTATCATTTGAAAAATGAGTATCCTTATTTGTGTGGATTGTCCGATGATGATTGCCCTGATCCATTTACTCTGATTTCTGCTTATTCTGATTGTTGATTCACTTAACTGTTTTCTGTCATTATGCGGGTTCTGGAGTTGCTAAATAGCATGTGGGCTTGGTTTAATTTAAAAACAAAAATAATGTGTAGTGTTTGTGCCAAAATTGATTCTTCTTCTTCACTAAGCCTATTTAATTAATTTGGAATCTCCGTCTCTCTCCTTGCTATTTGCTTCTAAATAAAATAGTAAGAAGTTGTTAGGACACCAGTAGTGGATCATGTAAAAAAGCATTAGTGCAATGCTAAGGCTGTCTGCTCTAAATGCAACCCTGTTGCTAGCACAGTGCTTCTGATTCACGTCTTGTCAGGTACGACCTAACTACAGAATCTACTAAAAATAAAACCACAGTAGGTTTATTTTTAATAGCTACTCCTTAAGGAAAATAAGCAAATTTAATTGTGAGGAAAATTAGCGAGAGAGCATCTAACAAACTGTTCTGCTATCACACTGCAAGGTGAAGATGTAGGGCCCAGTCCTATGGGATGGGAGCTCCATCTTTCCCCACCGTCTGCAGCTCACTGCAGGAGCTGTGACGGATTTGCAGACTTCCAACCGATCTTCGTGGAGCAGAGCTGAGCACCGTGGGTCTGCAATGGGCAGTGAGCATCCGAGGTGCAGGGGTTTGGTAGATGCTCCAGGAGCCTCTGGTTTCCAGGTTGCTGAGTGTTTTAGAAACTTGTAATTCACACTGGCTGTGCTCAGAGAATTATTTCTGATACAAACCTCTATTAACTCTATCATGGTGTAATTTGTTTAGACATTACCATGCTAATTACATGTTAACTTTCCATACTTACCATGTACTATACCTCCCAGAGGAAAATAGTGTAGTCAGAACAAAAATGATTTATAGTTCACACACTTAAAGAAAGCATAAAACTTTAGCATTAAATTTGTGCATTAAAGTGATGTATCTTCCTAGTAACCAAAATAAATGCTACTGTGTTGCTGCTGTAGGAATTCTTCAGTCAACCTTGGTTAGTTAGTTGAAATATGTTAGAATGATGGTTCCAACTTAGATATTTCATTTGTTTGTCATTTTTTTTAGAATGGAAAGCTGAGAACAGATTGTGCTGAAAACTTCTGTGAACATCTGAGTGGACTAAGGTTACAGATACACTCGCATTTTAGAGAAAAATACATTTTTTGGCATATAATGACTTGATACTGCATTGCTTGACATTACTTTAAATCAGATTAATAGAGTAAATGAGGAAATACACCTCGTTTTATGACATTTATCATGCATGTCATTGTCCTTTGAGATCATCAGATAAGCAAATAAGAAAGTGATTTCTCATTTCTTATTTTCAGTGAGTAGTTACTAGTAATGTTGAAGTATATTATGCATCACTACTTGTTCAGTGTCCTTTATTAAAAAAGGAGAAGCACAGAGCTTTAATGCAAGCTTTTTAGCTAACCAGAAAGTTGTTGAAAGAGAGGGAACTTACTTCAAGCAAATTTTTCATGAAAAGTGAATATTATTACACATTTTCATCATCAATTCTTAACAGGGCATTCTCAAAACAGGACTGTGTGATGAAAGATGCATCCTTGCTACCCTCCAAGAGAAAAGAAAATCGAAGCACGGAATTATGTAGAAAAGTGTTGAGTTAGAGTAAACTCAGTCATTGCTTGCACTTGTCTTCCAGCCACTTCACTGCTGCCAAAACTTCCACTGCAGGAGGAGCAGAGAAAAAGAAAAATCTATTTTACCATTAATACTTGTAATAAAATTAACAGGAAGTATTTTATTAACTTGTGATGCAGTACAGGAGTACCTTTATAGTGTCGCTCATGGAGAAAGAGCCAGGGCAAAGAAGCAACCATCTAGCAAAGGTGGCTTATGTGCAGAGCAGTGCCTCCTGTTCTGCTTCGCTAATGGTAGCTATGGCAACCCCAGGACATTAACTTATGCAGTGATTGCAAGCCGTGAGCATCAAAGCAAGTAATTAGGGAGACAAATGGGAAGTCTTGATGGATTCTTCCATCAAGATCAAAGCTTTATATAAGTTTTTCATTAATTTGGAAACAAGCACTGAGATGATTTGTGTGTTATATTAGGCTATCAATGAAAATCGGGCCCAAAGCTAGATTGTTTTCTAATTTTTCAAGGAAGGGCCACTCAACCCAGTCAAAAACCTTTTTAATAGCAGTAATAGTAAATCAGGATTGCACTACTTGAATCAGCCCAATGAAGTATTCGGCATACTTCTAGATGTTTTCGTCAGAACTATGATTGTGCTAGACTTAAGTTATCCTCAGCATTACCAGGAACATTAACTGTATCTCAAAAAAAAAATTAACAAAGCAATATTTAATTATATTGCTTTGTTTCTAAGCACGTGTTCCTAAAGATTCATAAGAATAGTAGGATTTGCTCTCACTATATTCATATCAAGAATGGAAAGTTGCTGGTTGAAAATTAATGACCCATGCTGTGCAGATGCTTTGAACAGACGATCTGCAGTCCCTTCTGGCCTTGTACTCCAGGAATCTGATCTAGAAGTTAAAAGGGGAACTTCAGCCTTAAATATGCTAGCCTGTCTTTGTTGATTAGAGAGACTGAGTAGTGTAAACCCTGTGGGTGGCATGAAGTCCTCAGATAATAGGGAGATAGTAAATAGTCTGAAGCAACAATGAGTGTATTTATGTAAACCTTTGGATGGGCAAGTTCTCTCTACATAGGGAGTTCACAGTGAATTTGGAACTACCATATTTCGTATTTTCCCTAAATGCAAGCATTTCAGTAACTGTACGTAGTATTTCCCTATGTCCAAGATTTACTTTTCTGAAAAGTAACTTCTGTAAATCGGGCAGGAGTTTTCCAAATCAGTGAAACTTCGACAGCACTTCACTGAGTATGGAGCTTCATGTAGGATACTGCAGTCGTCCCTAGAGCATCAATAACTTCATTTTGTTGGGATTTTGCAGCAGGCATTAATATTTGGGTTGGGCTTTCATTTTAAATTGATGAGGGAAAAAACTATCTCCCTTTTTTCCCTTCTTGATAACGCAAGCTTCTCTTTAGTAACTTCAGACACCCCGATTCTTCAGTTAAAGGCGAATTAAGCTTTCCTGTATTTCAAATTAGCTCTCTGAGGGTGGCATCAGCTCTGTTTCTTTTATGTTTAAGTCCCAGTTCTTTAATCTGTTTCTAATACATTCTGTTCAGCAATTTTGCATTTCTGTTTTAGTGGAAGCAATGCTGATTAATTCCTTCTTATGACATCTGTGGCTGCATCCTAGATTAAACCTACTCTAATACAGAGCCTATCATTAAGTGTTAAATATTCTTGCAAGGCTACTTAAATTAGATTCAACATCAGTGGATCATTTAGTAGAGAGTCGTTAATTCTCCATCTTACGGTAAGGCCACATTCTGGTGATGCTTTTAATCACAAGATTATTGAGGTATGATTTGAAAGGGATATGCTGCCCATATTTTGCCTTTGGGCAAATTATGAAAGGTCAAGTTGCCAAGGAAACAAAACTAAGATATCATTACTAATTCCTGAGTCCAAGAGTTGTCTTTCCTGATCATATCATTTGCTCAACATACATGCTTAGAAAAGATACCAGTTAACAGTATCTCTGCCATTTAGTTTCACAGAAAATGGCTTTATAACTCTTGGTCTTCCAGATAGTGTTCGCAGTGGTGATAAGGCTCACCAGAATACTTTGCCTCGATGTAACTGACAGATTGATTGCTTTGATAGCTTACAGACATGGTAAATATTTTTCCTGATTTTTAGAAGGGAAAATAAGAAAGGGAAGGGTTAGGATTTACATATTCAAGGATAGCTGCAAAGTTAAGATGTTACTGGTTCTGACTGTCTGATTTGCTGCTCTTAGAGAGTCCTGATGTTCATAAAGTGAAGAGCACTTGATAACACAACTTCATTAAGGCACCTCAAGTTTAACACTTGGAATCATAAGGCCCTGATTTATTTTTTTCTGGTCCTAAGTCAGGCCAATGGCAGAGCCAGAAAGAGCTCTCCAGTATTTGCTGCTATCCCTGCTCTATCCCTGCTGTCTTATTTATTTTTTTTTTTTAGAAAAAAACACATTTCCAATTTTCAGCATTACAGGACTGGCTCCAGTGCAACGAAACCTGTACTGAGTAGTAAAATGCTGTAATGGACCTCTTCCTGTCCCTCTCTCCCATCCATCCATAAATACGCGTGTGTATGTATATAACATGTGTGTATGTCTTTGAGTCCAATTCCTTGTCCTTCCTTCAGAGAACTTGTGAAAAAGGAATCGTTTTATTCCCTGTAGCATCAGCATCTGAGGTTATGGTAGATTCTGCCCCTAAATTTCCATTCTGAACTGTGCTGTGTCGTAGGCCACTGCATAATGAATACGACCCTGCCAATCAAGACACTCTGTTTTATATCACTTATTACTAAATTGAAAATGGTGTTTTACTACAGCAATAAAGGGCTGGTACAGCATGAGGTACATTTTTATACAACTCTATGAACTTTGTCATTGAAAACATTATAGCCTTGAATTTGAGAGCACAGTGGAAGGCAATATAATTTGATTACCTATATTAATCAAGTAGAGTACAACATATAAAACCAGTAATGCATAAGTCTGACTGGAGCCAGATAACCCTCTTGTGCATCTTAGAAAGATTTATTTTCAGTAATATAATTCATTTGACATGAAAGTATCATAATTGCAGTTGCTAGGAAAGATTTCTTTCTTTCCTTTTTTAGGGAAAAAAAAACTATCATGCTTTCAAGAGCAGCTTGTTCTTTTAAAGCTCTGCTTACTGAAAACTGAAAACAAAGATTTGTTTTTGTAATTGTGGCAATTTTTCATTAACCAGCTCAGCTAACAAAGTGGTTTGTTTTGAATACCATTTCTACTTCATAAACAAGCGTGTGTTAGGTGTGAATTAAGAAGAAGAAATTTATTTTAAATGGACATTGGTCAGGAACGGGACCTTGCCATTCTCAACATGTGCTGCTAAAAGCTGGCCAGCAGCTGAGCTTTTTGTTTTCTGGGCAAGTAGATTGCATAAATGCCAAGGAGAACTTTCCCATACTCCAGCTCCTTTTGATAGTTAAAGACACCTAATGACTTCGCAGTCCATGAAAACCCATCTTATTATTATATGTGCAGTAGCGAGACCTACTAATAATGGTATTACCATGAGTTGCTATTTATGCATTTTATTGCTGCGTACGGCTGCAAACCAGGCATGTGCGTGGGTTGGCATCTCACAGCTGATAGAGCAAAAATCACAACAGGTTCAGAAAGGACTCCTGGCTGTGCCACACCTCCCAACGGAGTGGGAAGAGCTGTCTGCTTAACACATAGGCAAGGTATTTTCCATTTATTCAACCCGACTTCACATTCAGCTTTGTTTACCATTATCTACGGAAAAATGAAAAGTTTATGTAATTGAATGTACTCTCACTCCATGACAAATACACACTGGTTTGTTCCATCTAATTACAAGCAATTTTATCATTGTGCTAACAGTGCTGGTTACTGATTAAAGGCGATAGAGCTCATACCCAAACAGACAGTGTTTGTCGTCCCATCTCATTACTGGTCCGCAGTGCAGGAAGTTGTTTTCTCCCTTCTTGTTCTTCGGTCTTCTATTCTTTTCGTCTAATTTCCCCTCCTGTTGAGATGTTTTCCTCTTTCTTTTATTCTCTAATCACGGCAGTCTGGATTAGCCATACAGGGGGCTGTCACTGCTGCAGAAAGACTTTGACGTGATGGAGCTTGAATTCACAGATGACATCTATCCACACATCTAAGCCTTGTTGCAACATTAGTCCTGGAAGAAAAACACACATTAAAAGATTCTGTAGTGATAACAGAAAGGATAGATGTCCTCAAGCCTGTTGGGAAAGTTTCAGGACAGTTCAGCAAAGGATTCTTGTCTTGGTGTCTTTGGATGTGTACTGCCAGCCCTTGGCTTGATCTTTGGGGTTGCTGCTGGTCAAACTACCTTGCAGTCTGAAAGCAGAAATGAGGTAGCAGGCGCCTTCTTGTAAATCATTACACGTGCATCAATCAGTGACATTTTGAGAGCTGACAAGAACAAATGAGTAACTCGGGGGGGTTGGAAGAAAGGAGCAGATGTACTAATGTAATGGGGAGCCTTTACAATTTCACCTGAAATAGCAAACTTATATATTTTTAAATAGCTTAGTGTTTGTCATTCAGTGGTCCGAAGAACTATTTTCCATGTAATGGCATAGGCCTTGAAACTTCTCTATTTAGCTTTGTCATGACATAATTCTGTGAAAGTGAATAACCCTCTGTGATATTCTCTAATTGAATTAGCTTGCAGTCTCTGCTATATTCTTTAGATTATATTGAAGACACCGAAATGTACGCCCTGGGCAGTGGTTGTCCTTCGTTCCCAAGTATTACCTACTTTAGCATTTTTAAGATCTTAATGGAACAAAAGGGGAAAAAAAAAAAAAAAAAAAAAGCATTGTATTATTTTTAATGGCTGCTGCTGGAGATTTGCTAGCTCTTGGAAGTTTTGAGGTGTTGTATATTTTTTTTGGTTTGTTTTGGGGGGTTTCTTACTTCATGTTTTCTAAATCTTTTTCATTTCCATCTTGGTGAATTTCTTTGTTCCAGGGTAGCTTACCTCTGGGGAAGAGGGACATCCATCCTTCAAGGTTTATCCTAAAAGCAATGGTTGAAGTCTTCAAGCACATGCTCTGAGTTTCCTTGGAGGAATAGGTCTTCTGTAGATATCCCGTGTTGTGCTAAGTCCTTTGCCAAATCTGAATATTAATGTTCAATAATGCAGACATTAATGGTAAATATTGTAAGGGTTGTATTTTTTAGCCACAGCATAAACCCTGCTATGAGTTAAATAGCAGTGTAATTACTTAACATTAATTAATATATTCATTATATGTAAGTACTGTAAATCTTGTTCTTGACAGGAACTTCCTTCTTAATAGCTAAGGTGTTATAAACCAAAGCAGCTGATTCACACAAGCTTCCGAAACCCACTGAATTAAAAATGAACCACACTTCATTTTACTGGATTACCATATGTTGAGAACGCAGTAGGTGTTCACAGTAGTTCTTTAGATTGTTTTCCAGGTCCAAAGCTACCGAGTGGTCTGCTAAAAATAATATTACATGTAGCATCATACGGATATGTTTCAAGATGTGTAACCTGTCACCTCAGCTTCACCACGGCTGAATTCAAACCGACTTCAGCAGACTCATCCTGACAGTTCCGAATAAATGGCTACAAGACAAGGTGGAGGTTTTCTTTCATACTTAAATGATGCCAGATTCTGGAATTCATCCCCACCTGTGAGTTTTCCTGTTAGAAATTTCTGGGAGGCCAACATTTGAGTGGAAAAATCTGTGTAATATTTTGAGAGAAACTTCCGAGCCATCGGGTGGATGTCTTCATGTGTTACCCAGTGTGTTCGTCTTTGCTACACCACTTGGACTTAGAGGGGGAAGTAAGGAGGAAGGAAGTTGACAGCATGGGAGAGAGCAAAAGTGTGTGTGTGTGTATATATGAAATTAAATGTATAAATGAAATATAGTAAACAGTCATGTGAATCAGCTGTTACAAATCACAGCAAGTTTCATAACCAAAAATCCATCACCCTCATTCCGGAGGGTGACTGTTATTAAGCAGGGTACTAAGGTATTAAGAAATGCTTTTCCTAGCGAGTTCCGTGCTGAAATTTCCTTCAACCGCTTCCTGCAGCTAATAAGGGTTCTGCACTGAGGGAAGACAGCCATGCATGTTCTCCACTAAATAAATATGTAAATGAAACTTCCAAACAGAGTTACATACCGTGCAGCCAGAGAGCTGAGAATAACTAAATGGTTTCCATTAGAGCAGGGGTACTTTAACAAATCCTGTTATTTTGTAGTGGCTGAGTACTTTTTGGTGACTCCATAATGACGTGGGCACGGCATAGAAGTGGACTAGATTTGTAGTCCAAATAGAAGAAGAAAACTGATGTTTATAGTAAGTGGGAAATTACTAGACAGTTCATTATGGTTTAAGTGGCTTTTGGCTATATCCATATTAAGTCCTAAACTCCTTAATTTTAAAGACAGTTTATAACCCCCCCCTCCAAGCTGCAGCAGCCTCTCAGTATTGTAAATAATGGCTGTAAGCCACTTTTCTTCTATTGGGCATATCCTGTCTAGGCATCCTTACACTAAACAGAAGTAGAGTTTCTCCGTGCTGTGCATCACTGTGAATCCTCTCGCGGTTTCTGCTCTTCCCTGAACCACAGCAGCCGTGGCAGTGGGGTCCTGGTCACTCCAAGGCAGGAGGCTCATGGTAAAGGGGAGGCAGCAAGGCAAGAGGTCTTTTGCAAGAAAATGGGGTTAGTCATAGCTTAAAACTGTAGAATAGGAAAGTAATGGATGTTTCTCTATATCCTTGGTGAAAACCTATATACAGCACTGAAGCTGTAAGGTCTCTTGGTGTCTAATGAAAAGAACATGAGTGACAGCTTAGACAATGCCCGGGGAAGGGGAGAAAGAAAGGAACTTGTGGGCGCTTCAAAAGAGGGACAAACTGCTTCTGTGTTCTTGTTGGAGTCTCCTCCATTTCACAAACTGGTAAAATGCAGTCGAGCCGTCCAACTTTGCAGGCGCTGACCTTTCCGTTACCCCAGCATGGTTGTGGGACTGCACCGCCAGACCTGTGTGGAGATGAGCTGAGAGATACGGGGGTGGAAAAGCTTCAGTTCATTATCTGCTTGGTACTTGCAAAGTCTGGGCTAATTTTTGCCCATAATTCACACACTTGTTGGTATAAATGTAGGTGTTGTAAGTGAAAATGACCTCGTGCATTGTGCAGTCTCTCTCTTCATAGGCCGTTATGGGCTGAAATGAACCAGAGGATTGTATGCATGCGGCTGGCTGGCTGTGGGTTTCCCAAATCATCCATCCCACGGGTACCAAAATTCTCTAAGTGTGGATATAATGAGTCAATCACGATCAGTAAATTGACTTGAAGGCAGCTATATCAACCTACGATTAAATACTTAGAAAGAGCCCAAATAGAGAGAGAGATTATATATAGAAAGAGATATATAGTATGAACATAGATAGCTCTATTTTTTTCTAAGCATAGAATAGAAAGATGGATTCTGGAAAAGACATCCTTAAATCATTCAGAAATTATAGAAAATCATTGTACTGGTATATTAAGGTCTAAAGTAGTGGGTGAACATGATAAACCAGCCAGAAAGGCTCTCCTGAGTTGGAACAAGCGTTGCTGTGTAGATGGCATCAGATGCAGACTTTCCTATTTTTAATCAATGTGTTTCTATTAAACACTTAATGTAGCAGCACGCAGCTGTATAGACTCCAGTAGATGTCTGCATTATGGAAAGATATTTCTACCTTTCTACTTTGGAGGCCGCAGTAGGGGAAACCTGGTGGCTCTCAGCCTTTCAAGATGGCTCTCTCACATGAACTAGGTTATTCTTAGGCCTGGCTTGAAAGCAGGTAACTGTAGATATTTCTTCACAGATCTGAGGGAATAATTTGTGATTACCCCCTTTATTTTTTTCCAAAAGTGCTTTCCATGTATAGGTGTAATAATAAAGAAACCATTTTCAGCATAAAAGACGTGCTTGTCAAACCACAGCAATGATTTTCCAGTTGCTGGCTTTTTTAGTTGTGCAGCCTTCTAATATTTCTGCTTGAATTCTTTCACGACAGAAGCAAATGAAAATTACACCGTGGTTTTTAGGTCTCTGTTCCCTGATTTTTGCTTGTCATGTCATGAACTTCTTCGAAGCAGTGAAATGGCAGCCCATCTCCCTGAGAGCTCCAGACAGATTTCTAAAGTTGTCTTGTTAACAGCTTGTCAGAAACCTACATTTCAGTCTCGCTGAGTTTATATCATGCAAAAAAAAAAAAAAAAAAAAGTTGCTGGAAATTATGATTTTTACAGGTTCTGACATTTTTCTAAAGAACTGAAATGCTCAAGGCTGCTGTCTCCCTTAACAGGCTGTGCTGTTTTGGGTAATATTCTGCGTTGCATCAACTGAACATCAGAGCAACATTCGGTTTCTTCCCTTTAACATGTTCTTTGAATTATTTAAGGTGTTTTGATGTTGGCTAGAATTTGTAACAAAGTCCTCCAGCTTTTATCCTAAAAAATCAAAAAGGTTGAGATTTTTTCCTTTCCCTCCCTCCGTCTTCTTCCTCTTTCCCAGCCCCCTCGCCCCCCCACTTTTAATAGATCCTTGCCTGGATCATCAGGGGACTTTCTTTTATGTTGTACAGCATGAAATGACTTAGTCAGGGTCTTCCTGATTAATTTATGAGTGCTAAGGAAAAGGGAAGGGGGGGAAAAGCAGTCCTTGAGGGATTGACCCTAAGCTGCAGCAGATCAACTCAATTTTATGGAATGAAAAGAGACTTAAACAGTATTTTTAGCATCGGTTCTTCGGCCCTCAGAGGCAGGGAAGCTCCCCGTGTCGGGCAGGCTGAGGCAGGGCGAGAGGGCCCCACCTCTCCGGGCAGCTGATGGAGATGCGTTCGGCTCTTCGGAGGCACCGAGCACGTCTAGAGTTAAAGCTGTGGCAGATTGGTGGATTAATGTGCTCTGCCTCCAAGGGACAAATGCTCTTTTTTTTTTTTTCTTCTTCTTTTTTCCCTCCCCCTTGCTCCCTCCTTCCCTACCCTGGGCTTGCAGATGACAGCTGTTGGTCACTTAACAAAATGTCCTCTTGATTGCTGCTTCACAACAGGGGCCCCCTCAGACCAAACAGCACATAGCCCGTACAATGCATCACTGCCCCTCAAAATTAGTTATAGTGCTCAGGGCTATTCTCGGCTGCCATAGCTAATACTCTCTTGCTGTTCTTCTCCCTCCCCCTCTGCAGACAAAGGCTCAGCCTATACATCTGTAGTGCTCATAACCTCCCCCTTCCCCCAGCCAAATGCTGAGGAGAGAAAGGGAAAAAAATGTATAAAAAAATATAAAAAAAAAAATTGCTGCCCTGAGGCTCAATCTGTTTCTTACAGCTCTACCCCAGCACTTGGAAGCCCGAGCTGGTCTAGCCATAGGGAGGCCCTGACTCATTTCATCAAACTGTCAGGGAGGCAGTGGAGCTAAGAGGGCTCTGCTGCCTGGGGCAAGTTCAAGTCAACATTCGATTTCCGTCCTCCCCCCGGCCCCCGCCTCGCGCTTGGACACTTTCTGCGCTCTGGATCTCAACTTCTCCCCGAGCCGCAGCAGCTCACAGCTTCTTGCCAGGAGGAAGGACTTGTGGGACCTTATAAAGGACACAGTGGCAAAATTGCTGCAATAAATCAGTGGCCCTCTGACACTTGGCGGTAGCTTAATGTTTTGGCACTTTCTTTCCTGTGTATGCCTCAAGTCCCATTAGCAGGCTTTTCTGTCAGTCTGGCTCATGATAAAACTCTCTCTTCCTATCATCTTAAGCAAGCCCCTGCAGACATGAATCTGATGCCAGACTTAATAGGAAACAACACCCTCCCCCTGCACACACAAGCGCGCATCCATACGCGCTGCTGCTGCGAGCAGCTCCCGGCAGCTCACGGGAACTTAGCTCAGCAGACGGGGCCAGGGGGTAGGGCTCTCAAAAATACTCTCAATTTTACTTGTTCCTTTAAAAGAAGCATTAACAAACCAAGATTTAAGCCTGATGCTTCCCCAAGCCTCTTTATTAAAAGAAAACTCAGTAACTAAATATGGTTGGAAATAATAAGAGAGCAGTAAACATAGCCATCCTCTGGGACTGAGTGGGTGTGTAGGCTCCGTAGTATCTACACAGTTCACATATTTTATGTAACTTTTGCATATATATTCTACCCTTCCAGTTTGCATTGTAATATTATAGACTGTATAATTAATATTTTGGGCTCCTTTCTGCTGGCATCTTCCCCACACAATGTTATTGGCAGGTAGACTGGTTAGGTTGCCTGTCCCTCCAGGCTGGAAACCATTTTTTTTCACAGGTCAGCTGAGATGTCTATCACTCTCCTTATAAGCATAATGTAAATAATAGCTGTAGGTATGTGTGTAAATAAAAACAAGTCTTTCTGTAAGCTGTTCAGGCAGGAAGGTGTAACTTCTGTGCTGTACAGTGGCTGGCACAATGGAGCCCCGCAGCCTTGAAGCCATGTGGGCACAACCCAGATCGTAAACCTCTGGGTTTGGGTGGAATAGGAGATACAGCATTCATGTAACTAAGCTGCGGTGAATTCTGCGCATTTCTCAAAAGTTTGGAGGGTGCGGCCCCATTTCAGAGTTTCTCTGCACCTGACGACATAACACTGAAATGCTGCCAATCTTGTTGCAGCCTTGCAAGACTTGGATTGTTTTTGTTTTTGTTTCTTAGAGCTCTAGTTCCTGGCATGATGCAGCTATGCGAGAATCTGATTTCATGTTAGTCAATGGAGTAGCTTTATTATGTGAAAAAAAAACTGGCTGATCTGGAAGTTAAAATGTTGAGGACAAACAAAAAAGACCCAAAGGTTATTTTCATGGTTCCTAAACACATCAGAAAACAAGATCTGGAATCTGAATACAAACAACTTTACTACAGACCCTGCCACTTTCTGAACAAGTGCCTTCGGGAAGAGCCCTGTGCTCTGTGTGGAGGTGTCCCCAAACACAGAACCTAAATGCATCTCTAAATGCATCTTCTGCAGATGCTGTTTTTGTTGTTGTTGTTGTTGTTTGTTTGTTTTGTTTTGTTTTGTTTTTAAATCTGTGCATAACTTATCCCAGGCCTGCTCCCCTGTTGTGCTCAGCAAATAAATAGCTAAAAACACACTAGAGCAGTGCTCGTCACCTGGATGCTGCGGTAGAGGCAGGGGTGACACTGCCAAACACCTCTGACTCTGGGTCCACCAGAAAGCCCCTGTTGGGGAGATCACAAATCTCTGTTGTACCTGTTGCTGTTACTTGGAGAGATCTGATTTATGCTGGTGTCACATGAACCATAGTGGACAACTTTCCGTTTCTTATTTCAGCTGAAGCACATTTGGGATGAGTGCTGGGTTAGGGGTTTGGTTTTAGGTCACTGCAGGTGTGCTGCTGGTGGTACCTACGTTTCTGCAACGAGAAGAATCTTTTCCAAATACGCAGTTTCCTGTGTTTTACACTAGCCAGAAGTCCATCCCTTTTTTCCCGGTTGAGATGATTTGCACAAGCAAGTACTGGAATGCATCGTAACTCCGTGCCCAGTGGAAAAGTCATGATGGAGGAGGCCACAGGGTCTGGCCTGTGCGCATGGGAGCCCTGTCCCTAACTCCACAGGTCTTCTTTACAGCACACTGCGCCGATCCTACCCGAATTATATGTTGTTCCTGCTTAACTCTACCTCACAGGAGGCTTTTTTCTGACTTGAATCCGTCACTGCAAGAAATTGTTTCCAAAAAGCGGCACAATTAGGGGTCGGCTTTGCAAACATTCTTGGTGGCATTGAGAGGCAATTGGCACAACCCAGTGAATAATCCTTTTACAAGCCTTTATGAACCCACCACAATGGCTGTTTACAGTTTCGCTTATAGACCAGGAGTGTTAACAGGCCTTTAGAAAAATCCAGGTAATTGAAGCTTTTGTCTTTCAATGAGCCCCCATAGCTGTCAACAGTTGCCATTCTCCACATTTTCTTTAACTTTTTGTTTTGACAAGGGCTTTTGTCCCTCCACAGCAGCTGCGTGGGAGGTGGGCCGTGGGGCCAGGCCGCATTCCTGTGGCAGCAGCCAGCGGCCTCGGCCGGGCCTCGGCTGGGCCTCGGGCCTCCCGCTCTTCAGCCCGGAGCGAGGCGTCTTTTAGAGACGCCCAGAAAATCCTCTGGGTCAAACTAAAGTTTCTCCTATGACTTCATTATTCATTTAAACTTCCTGGCCATACAAAACATGAGCGGCAGCCTCTCTTTGTTGACCCAGGGCTTGACTGGGGAGGGAGGTGGAGGCGAGGAGAGCGGAGAAGCGAGGGTGCGAAGATACTTCAGGCTGTTACCACAGAAACTGAACCAGCCCATTAAAATTTGCTCGTGTTTTTTACCCCCCCGGAGAGATAGGGTCAACAGTGGTTCTGTTTTTCGCAGATCTCCCCGGGCGGGTTTGGTTTTGCTGTCGCTGTTTTTTCGGTGCCGTGCATGTTCAGCAGCCTGCGGGTTCCTGTTTCTCTGTGCCTATGTGGGAGCACATTTCTTCAAATTAAAAAGACGAAAATCTAAATGAATTGTGAAGCTTGTTTTTTTTCACCAAAGCTGGCTGTTTGTTTCCTTTAGGAGTCGGTGGGAGATTAATGTGAGTTGGTAGCTGTGAGCCTGGGCTTGTTGCAAGCTCTCCATTTCCCAGGACACTGTATGTTAAGCAGAAACCCAAATCTTATAAATACGTGTGCTAATTTCCCTCCCATGTTCTGTCATCATATAGACTACTTAGTAGCTTTGGTTTAGTGTAAGACTTCATTCTTACATGGATTAAGATGTGGTATTTTGGTGGCTTAAAAACCACACTGTAGGAATCTCTACGCCTGTTCTGGGGATGGTCTGTGCATGTATGGCAGCCTTCGCACACTGGGAGAGGGCAGCTGTTTCATAAGGTAAACAAGAAGTTATGCAACTTGCTGTCAAAAATACAGTTTTTAAAGCACCCATCATGCAATCACAACCGCATGGGTGGGATCCATGTCTACCCAGAGCTGTATTTGCATCCACAAGCCCCGCTGGCTTCTTCAATTGCAAGACTGTAGCATTGGTGATAAAGCTAAGGAAGATGTAAGCTAAAATGAAGCATAATTCTTCGTTGTCCTTTTCATTTTAAAAACAATTAATTATGGAGTATTTTCAGATCCTGAATGGGGAAAAAATGTGTCCTCAGAGAGCAGATGTTTGCTTGATTCGTATGGCTGTTTATAAAATTTAGCATGTGGATTTGATGGTTCACTTGCTTTTTTGCAACTTTGCTTATCTACATGAGACAAAGTTGCATATTGGTACAAAGCAAAATTAGGCATCTAAGTAAGGCAATTCTGCACCTTTTAGCAATGCAAACCATCTGTAATGGGTTTTTATACTCATTATAGACAGGAATTTTTGAGGCCAAATCTGTTTTCAAAAAGAATCTTCTCTTAAAAGCCAGAAAACCGCTGTTCATCCTTTTTTTAAATAACATAATTCAGTAGAAAGTATAGAGACAAATTTTGGTTAAAAAACAAAACAAAACAAAACAAAAAAACAGAGCCTAAAACTGTATTCTATTTGAAGAATAATGGTTGCTAAGGTCCCCCCCAAGTTCTTTACATTTCCTCTCAAATATTTTTAAGCTGAATTTATTAAGGTATACACTGCTGCAGTTTTAGTAAAGATATAACCATGGCTCATAGGCAAAAGTGTTTTGATGATCATCTCTAGTGCTTACTGGTCAATGCATTTGAGTCGAATTGTTTTACTATTACTTTATCATTTTAAAGTCCCTGTAAGAATTAAAATTTTTGTGGATGTTACCTAAGCATAAAATTTTAAGCAACACAACTTGAAAGTACTTAATCATTTTGATGCCGTTTTTGCAATAGGTGTAATTCCATTGTAACATGCTTCAGTCTGAACTCTGCAAGTTTGAATCATCATCAAAATATTCTGCCTCTGACAGCGCGCAGGTGGAACGAGTGAAATGGTTAGAACGGCAGCTTAGGGTACTTCAGCTGAGATAAGGTTCAAAGAGTGAAATAATTCAGTCTTTGTGACCCACACAACTGTGCTTAGTAGTATTTCGGGGGAACACACTCCCCACCAGCAGCCACCTGATTCTGCCCTGATTCAGCCCCTGGGTGGAGGTGAAAGGCTTCCCTTGAGTCAGCTGGCATTTCTCGGAGTGTGTAAATAATAAGTGTAATGCTGTGACTGCATCTTCCTCCCCACCCCCCTTGTTTTTGATGAATGTGTTGCTTTGTCAGCATGAATTAGCGCTGTCTTGAACAAGCACAGATGCAGCAGGTACTGGGGCAACCTTTGCCCAGCAAGCCTGTTGTGGCATGTCTCGGTGGTGATGGACAATCAGTGTCTTGCCGGTCCTGGTGCTCTTCAGAGCAGACTTCTAGTTGTTCGTGCTCACAAGGCATGGCTTTGGGTGAGTCGCAGAGGGCTGCTGCTGATGATGATCTATCAGGACTGATTTTACTTCTCTTTGAATGTCTGATTTATGAAACTGTGTTTCCTATAGTAATTTTCATAAAGCTTAGTGATGAAAATGAAAATCTCCAAAAAGACACAAACAGCTTACAGGAAAGTATTCACTAAAGCATGGCTATCTGATCTTCTTGCCTCTGTGCACATAGTAATTGGCTAGGACTTAACACAGTCTTCAGGCATTAGCACTGGTTATTCCCACAGGACTTGCCCACCACTGCTCCCCAGCCCCTGCAGAGCAGCGTCCTGCCTTCCTGTAATTTATTCCATTTTTGCTTCAGGCTCTTATTTTTCCAGAACGATTACATATGCAGATAGATCTGCGAGCGTCATTCTAAACAGTTGGGTTTCTCTGTGAAAACTGTGCTGTGGATCAGGTGGGGCAGTGTAAAACATGGTTTCATTTTGAAAGAAAGAGAGTTGTGCTTAGTCAAGACAGTAGAAAAATGTCTTCTATAAACCACGTGTTTCTGCTGTAGTTAAATGGAAGTAGGGAGGCAACTGGAAATCTGAGAAGTCTTAGATGCAGAATCTCTGCGGGAGACCCCTCTGCTGTGTCACTGTCCTTCGTGTGCTTTTGTGTGTCAAAGAATTTAAGAGTAAAACATTCCTCAACTGTTTGGGGTCAATCCTTTCATGTGGCAGACAGAAGCAAAACAGATTAAATAGACGCTTAGAAATCTGCAGAAAAGTAAGAATGTCACAGCTGAAATTTCAGCTTTGTAACTTTTGGGTAAGAAGGCATTACAGGACAGATTCCACCTGCTCCGTGAGGAGCAGTAACTGGACAGAACGACCAAACAGATCTATTCCTTCCTTTGCACTAATGACACCAGAGCATGTGCGTTCCCATGGACCATTTCCACGGTTGTAGCTTGCCATCGCTGGCAAGCTGAGTCCTGCCTTGTTGAACGAGTGAGTTCAATAGGGTGCCACTGCTATGGAAACCCACTCATGCCGGCCCCATCAGCTGAAGGAGCAAATTCTCATTGGGCACAAAAGCTACAAAACACACTGACCACTTTCTGCCAGTGTAACAGACAAGAGATTTATTTTTGTTCTCAAATGTAAATCTTTCTCAGCTCCAGCCAGCGGGATGTGCATGTCCTGAACCATTCAGTGCTCAAGTTATCTTTCTGTCGCTTGTGCTGTGAAAATAGAGCATTTCATTTTCAGAGGCTGTGGGAGATTTCACTCTAAAACTCTTTAAGTAAACACTTTCTCCTGGGATTGTGATCTGATTCAAACTAAAAAATGTACCAGAATTTATGATGTATTTTAATTACTATTCTTGGTACCGCTCATTAAATTAGAAATTGATTGCCAGTTTCACAGTTTCCTTGTTAGATGACAAAGTGCTTATCAAGGTGAAGCAGTGCAAAACTGTTACTATATATTCCACAATTTGGGATGATAAAGAGGCATGCTTTTTGTTGTGGTGTTCATGTTACAGTTGTTATAATGCATAGCTGATTGTCTTTTTTGTTTAAAGTTCACTGTCACCCATTCAAGTATGAGTATACCATATTTTTGTGTAAAAAGACAGAAATTGGCTTTGGTTTATGCTAGCAATCTAAAAGGCATTACTGCAAACATCAAAAGTGTATGTTTCATTGAACTGAGAACATCATGAACAGCTATCTGAAAGATTTAAGCAGATGATGTAAAAGATGTCTATACATAAAGGTGTTTCACAGAATCTTTTTTTCTCTCTCTAACCCACAGTGTGACAGCGAGAGTGATGTTGACGATAAGGTAAGACTGAATTTTCTTCTTTCATGTGCTTTGCTAGCTTGGAAATTCCCTCACAGTCAAAATAAGAATGAATTTACAAATAATATTTTTCCTCCAGGCTTCGTGTCAGATTTAAAAATATTTATAATAGAATGAAAGAAGTATTGGATCAGATACTTTGTGGTCTTCACTAGCTTACAGAAAAGAAACTCTTGTTAACAGAACAGTCTTTCAATTAACGCGAGCAATTGGTGAAACCCAAGTCATAGCGTTAGTGTTAGTGCTGTTTCAGAGGAAGTCTCCTCTGATAACTTGTCAGGAGACTATATTTTATTTATAGCAACCTTTGAAGATGTCAGTTTTGTAATCAGTTTAGAAGGTGGGACAACCAGTACCTACCCTCAAAGGCAGCGTGGTATCTGTCAAGGAGTGTTTTGTCATGTTGTATGCATATTTATCACAGAGCAATGATTTTTCTGACCTTTTCTTTTGATACAGAGGTTGGCCATTGAAAGGTTGTAGTTGTATGGTTTTGTATAGGGATTTCTTGTTTCACCTGTGGAAGGAAAATAGAGGAGTCCCATGACATAGCAACAGTTGCACCCTGCTTTTAAGCATCAAATGTATGAAAGACTTGAGTATCCCTTGCTGACTTTTGTTCTGGCAGATCAAACTTGGCAGTCTCAGGTTAGGTCTTCATCAAACTTTCATTATATTTTGGCTGTCCAGTCTCTTACATTCATTCATGAGAAGCTGTGGCACATGGGTTTCTACTAGATCAGCATTACAGAGCTAAAAACTGACTTCAGATAGCCCTCTCTCCTTGGCAGCACGCTTGGCTGCAGCCATCCATTGGAGGTTACCGTGAGTTCAAGAGTCTGCACTGAAAGCTGCTTCTGGTTAAGTTTTTTTTTTTTAATATTGTTAGACCTTGGGAAGCATAAAAATTTCTTGATCTTCTTTTAGAAATCCCATCAGATACCCAGTATCCCTGGAATATGCAAAAGTGTGTTTGAGGTGAAAGCTTGATTGAAGAGGAACATCTAAATTTTATACATTGAACGAAAGACACCATGCATATTTTATATTATGCATGTGCATATATGTATAAAGTCACTCCCTGTGACCACCACCCAAGTTCTGTTTCCCACAAAGTTACCAGCCAGCAGATCTGCTGGCTGAGGTGGTGAGGGTGAAAAATGATTCCCTAAAAGCTTAGATACCATGGGGTTAAAACATTTCTTAGACTGCCCAATCAAAGAAAGTAAAAGCAATCACTTAGAAAACTGTTTAAAGATCTGCCAGTCAAACCTCAGATGAAGTTGTAAGTGACATGTAGTTTTATTATACAGCTATGCTATTAATGATTATCTAAATTACACTGGTAGACCCAGCTAGCAGCATTACATCTGAGACTGACATTTGTTAGATTAGGTTTGACTTCACCTTGTAGAGAAGAAATTGAAATCTGAACAACATTGATTAGCTTTCAGAATGTGGGATCTGAGGTTACCTTCAGAGGAAGCTGCATTGTGTTTGGCTGGTAACTTACTGTCCTTTACAGCAAATGAAAGGCTATTATAGTGTTTCTTACCATTAATACGGCATTTCTTTACATATCTGTAACAGTAATATGACCTTCTAGGCTCCTGTATTTCTCAGGTACCTTTCTCTTAAGGTGACTCCACCTTAACAGTAACATTTCTTTTCTTCGTAAGGAGAGCAGCACAAGATCATCATCTTTCTATCTCTGCCTGATCTGTAGAGACATGAGACACGACACAGGTTCTATTAAGAAGGTCTCTGGAATTAAGTAGGGTTCCTTTTCTTGTCAGCAAAGATGTGTGCACGTGCATGTAAACTCACCAAAGCTGAAGTGAAGAGACTTCAAACCTTTCAGGGGGATAATGTAAACGTGACATTGCCTTCCCGCTGGGGAGCACAAGGGCAGCCTGGCTCTCTGTGCTGGTACCTGACGTACTATACTCTCCTGGAAAGTCATTCAGTATTTGTCTAAAACTTAACCTGGCTGATGCAACAAGGAGCTCTAAAAATACTGGCATGAATGTCCCGAGGGATTATACTGAAGAGTGTTTTTCCCCCCTTCTATTTGTTGGCAGAATTGTATCTTCTGTACTGCTGCCTGGCTATTACAGCCAGATGGAGCATTGGACATACTGTCTGGCCCCGCATCAGGCTTCCCAAATTACATGACGGGTCGGCTTCATACCACACTGCTACAGAACAGTCCTGCTCTGCTGCTTGGTCAGCAAGAAGCAGCTTTTTCTAGGTACACCTACACGCACCGACACTAATGAAGGGCAGGGCAGGAATTGCTAATGTGCTTTTGATTTGCATAACACTTTTTGTTAGTCATAAACAGCGGATCACTGTTGTCTGTGCATAACTCAGGAGGAAAAATGACAAAGAAGTTCATATACAAGTACAGACTGAGTCAGTGATAGAGCTAGAAGTAGAACTGAAATTTTCCACCTCCCACATCTCTCTCCCCACCATGCTGCTAATTATCCACTATTTATTTATTTCATAGCTATATGGGCTATTGAGCTCTTAATGTTTTAAAACACAGACTTTAGAGCAAAATTAAGGCCTTACCTTCACTGCACTGAAAAATATAAACACACTGGTGATGTTTTTTTCCATTATGCAGTGTTGTGCAGGACTCCAGGGGAGAAGAGTAATTGAGCATAGTCAGTCATAGGTACGGTATATCAGAACGGAGGAGTCATTACTTTAGTGCAAGGTACAGTTTCACAGCAGATTGTGAGAAGGTTTCCAAACAGTGCACTGCTGTTTTTAATAATCAGAGAACAGGAGCTCAAGGCTGGGGACTTGTCCATCCCGTCTACTTTCTGAGAACTGTCTCTGCCCAGGTATACTTTTCATTTCTGCATCACTGCTGAGATCTCAAAGGAAGTAAGTGGGGTGATACTTTCTCACACCTATCATTATGTCACCACACTCTTCTCAAAGAACTGTTCAAAATACCCAAACTAATAAACCGAGCTGTCCAGCCATTTAACCAAGCGAGAAACTTAGCAAATTGTGCGTTCCCAGAGATGGAAATGCAAATCCTGTTTCTTTTACTGTATGTTCATTGAAGGACATAGCAGTTGCAGAGTCCAAAACTAAGAGAATTGCAGGGTAGTTTGTCAAAGATGTGGAAATGATATTGTGCTTTTTGTGAGGGAGGAGGGAGAGAAAGGGAGTCAGTCTGATAATCGTATTACACTATCTCTGCACTGTGCAATAGCTGCGATGCGAGGCTCACGGTCCATAAACATTGTTACTGAAAATATATACTTCCTTTAATAGCAACAACAGCATTAACAGATAGCAATTACCCTTCATTTTCAGGAACTATAAAGTCTCCATTAATTCAAGATTTATGTAGTTATAGCATTTAGCACAGGAATAACACCACAGAGAATTGGTTTATACACATGTAATGAGAGAGCTTATGGCATACTTTAGTGAACATTAACATAATAGAGTAATATAAACCATCAACAGTTCCACTTATTGTCTCTTACCTGCTTTAGCATCACTATGAAAAGTGGCTAGCAGCTTGGTAATGGGCTCTGTTAAATGGTGTTCTGCAGAAAGCCAAAAGTCAACTTGTGTAAAACAAGGGAATGAGTAATCTCTGCTCGTTACTCCAAAATGTAGTTCTCATTTTTTAATAACAGTGTTCAAGATTGCATTAAAAAAGCTGGTTTCTTTCAAAGTAATGCAGTGTTCGTGTTCTTTCAATCTTGGACTTCTGTCTGCAGCATGTGAAATTGTGGGTTGTCAGCTTAATTGCATGGCCCCAGAGTGTAAGTGAGCTCTCCAAATCAGGGGTTAGATATCAGGCTTTCCTTTATTTAATGTGGTGCTAAGTAAGATGTACAAAAAATGACACTGTATTTCTAAGTTGAATCGGTATTTTCTGTACATTTGTTATGTAGTTTGTGTTTGTTTCAGCTATATCAAGCAAGACTGGCAAAGCCATATCTGAGGCGAAAGCAAAAACTTTTGAAGTCGGGTTTCTAAAACAATGCTTCTATGCTGCTTTTTCCAACAGCACAGTGAGTTTATCGGGCCTTGCTTAGGGCGATCTGAATTCGGCCCTGCCATGCTGCTGTTTGCTGTGCTAATTTCTGAGGCCCAGTAGGTGCCCGGAAGCGTGCAGGAGCTCATGGGCAGGTGAGATTTAGCACTTAATGCCTGGGAAGAGAGCACATGGCAGGGCCATGGGCTGGGTTCCCATCTTGCTCCGTGCCGTATGGATGCGGAGCAGCTCATGGATCAAGCATGAGATCAGAAGCTGTGAAGGGACTTCAGATAAATGGGGGTACAGCATTAAGAGCTGCACTGTGTCAGTGTGTCAGCAGCCCCGTTGTTGTCCGGCCTTTGTTTTGTAGGTGTTGAGGTAACGGGGTAGGTTTTAGGAGGCATTTGACAAGGAAAATCAGGTACATTTCTGGCTGTGAATGGGAGGTTATTCTCTGTAGCAAAAGGCGTAGAGGTGCGTAGTAGGGAGGTGGTAATTTGAGTTTTATAAGTGGGTGATCATGTGTGGCCAGTTAGAGATGAGGGTTGATGGTTTTACTGAGTGTCAGTGTTGGGAAGTAGAGGTAGGCTGTGAAGGAGCCAAAACATAAAAACCAAAAGTTCGCAATATGGGAAGTGGAAGCTGTGTAAGGAGCAAAGCCACAGACAAGGAAAATGATCGTAGTGGCAGCTTTCTCCGTGGGTGCAAGGACACGGTTATATCTGCCATCGCCAGAAGGATAAAATGGTAAATGTACAGTGAGGTGCTGAGAGCTTGACCAAGAGTGTATTCGTGTGGATGAGCAGAAGATGCTCGCTGTAAAGAAAACAGATACACAGGACTTAGCCACAGCTTGGATGTTAAGATGTGGAGAGTGATGCAAGTCAAACAGAGTGCTGAGAACTATGGGCTTGAGTGAGAGGTAGAAGTGATAAGAGTGGAAGCAACGAGGAGAGCAAACTGTGTGGGTGAAATTATCAGTTCTTTTTCAGCTGTGTTGACCTTGAAGGGGTGTCTACAAACCCAGAGGAAAATCATAGTTTAGGCAGCAGGAGAAAGGGATGTAATCACAATGAGAGATCTAGTAGTTCCTCTACCAGAAGTGGATTCTGTGTCTGTGTTTGTGTATGAGATTACCCAGAATAAGATAAAAGCCCCATGACACCAGATTAAAGATTGTTTTAACGATGCTCAAAATAGCAGGAGCAGAAACAGAGGCAGGAGCAGAGAGGAGAGGAGATGCTGAGGCCCAGGGAGGGAAATGCTGTGTCAGGTAGCTGGTGGTCAAGGAAGGTGAGATCCGGGAAGACACTGTGAGCAACTCTGGAAGTCCAGCATGGGAGGAGAAGCCAAGCAGCACAGTGTTCCCAAAGAGCCAACGTTAACCCAAATTTGTGTGTTTTGTTGCATCTTTGCACTCTCCTGCTGTACAGCCTCCTTTGTCGATGCATCAGTGCAAGATCAGCGCGTTGTCCTGTGGGGCTGGAATAAGCCTCGGTCCCTGGATGCCCCAGTGCCACTCATTTGAAGTCCACAGGGACTATTATGAATAGCACTGCTGCTGAAGGCTGCTTTCTCCTCACTCCTCACAGTTTGTCTAGCAATGGAAGAAGTGGGTTCCGCCTGATAACTCTCATAAATGTCTTGTTTCCACAAGACTGGAAATTTGGCTGGAAGTTCAGTTCCCACTTCAAGTAATCAGTTATTTGCTATTTTTGAAGCTTACTCAGGCCAGGGTTGTCCTTCCCTCCCCACTCATTTTTTTGGGTCCATCATTAGATTGTCCCTTTCTCCGAGAAATGAAGCCTGGTACTTCTCCAGCAACCCCAATTCTTACTGGTTGCAGCAGAGATAAAACACAGAATGGAACCGAGGGCTGTCACATGGCAGCATTTGTTCTTCTGTTAGCATTACACTTCAAGCTATGACAGTTTTCAGCTGTGACTAATAACTAGAAATCTTCATTTGCCAGTTACTTCCCAGCTGGGTTTTCACACAGTATTTAAGTGGTTATTTTCCTGTAGTATGCTCTTGCTTACACAGAGCGTTGCCATTGCGGAAGCATGTACTTTGGCTGTGTTGCTGGCTTAGCAGCTTGCAGCAATGTAATATATACACGTGTGCATGCACATTGATACGCAGAATCTGTGTTTCTTCTAAAACTTAATTCTTACAGACTGAAAACCCAGTGATGCGTCGTGAAAACCAGTTAGAAACCTGACTCTTATAAAATAAGAGCTGGGTAAAGGCTGTCAGTTCTCTTAACTGAAGGAAGTCTCTGAGAGACAAGCCTCACGCCGTTATTAAAAACAGATCTGCTTTTTATAGAATACCAAAATAATGCGTCTAAAATAACCTTGTAGCCCTTGAAAGATTTGGGTGCTATAAACCAGAAATGTAACGTCGCTGTCATTGCAGGAAGACAGAAATTCACAGCTCCGTGAATTTACTTTGTAGCTCTCCATGAACAGATTTACCAGCAAAATGGCATCTTGCAGGCCCACTGCATAGCCAGCTCGCTCAGTCACTGCTTGGGATGTTCCATCTGGAGGAGAGACTTGGCTTCCGTGGGCTTCTGTCATTCCACCCACCCTGTGCACAGAGTGAACAGAAGGGCTTCCACCTAAACGCAGGGCAATTGAGGTAGGCCAGGTTAAGGGGTGCTTCAAATTGTCCTTCCCAACAAGAGCGTCTGGAACTCCAGTAGGAAGCTGTAGTAACAATGGCCCTTCTTGACCTTGGTATTCCTAGAATTTAAGTAAAGCAAGAATGTAATTGAAAAAACTAACCAGACTCAAAGCTTCGGCACCAGTGTTCTCCCCTCCTACTGAGATTTTGTTTTTCCTTTATCCGGACAAAAACTCAAATTTTAAGTGCATTGGTCTGTATGTAACAAGCTGAGTCATCAGGGGCTGCGGTGTCCATATTATTCTTGAAAATGTAGAATTTTCTTTTTCACAGCAAACAATGAGAAGGGCCTTGTAGTTTGCTGACAGAAGTCCGTCATTAACTCACATAAAAGGACTTGAGAGATCGTATGGAGAGCTCTTGGGCAAGACAGGATAATACCAGTTCTGTTGCTGGCAGTCAACATTTCCCAGCTCTCTGGGTTTTCTATTGTTTAACATCTCCCAGTTCAGTTCCCCATCCATGAGCATTTTCTTATCTTACTGGGGACCTTGTGAAGACACTTCTAAGATCTGAGGCAACAGGGAAGAGAGCAATCTTGAACAGCTGTCTGCCCACATCAAGAAGCCCCATTACAGCAAAGCCACGAATTCAAAGGGCTAACTGTGCAATGGCAGTAACTCCTTGGAAGATGATGAGGTATTCTGGTGATTAGCATAACATAGTAGGCAGCAGATAGGAATTGGCATTATAATTGAACGATTTAATTAACCGTAAAGATGCCAAGAAGATGAGAAGATTTTGGAGGATGCATACTCCAGTAGCTGCAATTGCAGTCCCTCATTTGGCATGCAGGTTCTCGTAACAGTTTCCAAAATCGTTTTACCAGATTAAATAAAACAGAAGAGCTTAGCAGGCAGCACTGGGTGCCCTATGCAAACATAAAGGGTGAAACTCGTGGATGGCCCGAGAGTCAGCTTTGGATTTTGTAGCTTTCCAACAGTTCCTGCTTCTGGGTCCAATTTGCAATAAAATCCAAACTAGTTTTTGCTACGGGAGGTCTCCAGGTGTGTAAGAGGAAACAACATTTGGATCAGTAAGTAGTAAAGACTAGAAGTAACATTTGCCTAACCTTGCTTGGGAATTCACCTTTACTTAAAGCACGATGATTGAAATGGGTATTCGTTCACCCAGGTGAGTCTCCCAGTGCTTATCAGATGTTGTTTTAACTTACCAGCTGCTTATCAGCTGCTGCTTGTGTCTGAGAGCTCTGTAAGGAGCTTGCCATGGCACCCTGCCTCAGGGGAGATGTTGGAGCTGGCACCGCCCTGCCTTTGCTGTACACCCTCATGGGCAGGAATCCCTAAGAAATAGAGCCCTGGTTTTCCACAGACACCAACCAGAGTGAGGTACTCTTAAACAGAGAAACAGAGAAAACTCAGAGCCAGAGAGATTAAAATAAGTGTTTGTAAATAAGTCTCAGAGCAGTACATAGCACACATTACCTGCAAACATGGTAACTTTCCTTCATCACAAAGCTCCAGCTAGAACATCCCTCCTGATGCCATCTTAGGGACTGTTAATTTCTCTGTAAGTCCTGTAAAGGCTGTGTAATTCCTGTTAGGGATTTATACTTTTTAACGTTTCTTGACAGCCTTTAATACCAAGTTCTACCTAGCTGCATTTTTCATGAGAAGGAAGGTGTTCTCCTTGGCAAATGGCTCACATTCAATTTTGTAATGCCTGAAAATTCAATCTGAAAGCTTCACTTGATTTCTTTTTTGCCTTTTAAACAGCCTTCCGTAGTTTCTGCATTTTGATGGTTTTCCTCTAATTTTGTATGATATCTGGATGATTATTTGAAGAAAGGGGTTTTATGTTTTAAAGCTGTGCGTACTTTCAGAGCAGAGCAGCGGCTAAATGAAGCTTTTATGAGTTCGTGTCTGCCAAAGACAAAATGATGAGTCCCGGCAGGATGAGTGCAGGTTAAGGCCGAGGCCGTTGTGCGCTCCCATCCGCGCTGTGCCTGGAGTGCCACAAGCTCCAGCAGTTCTGCTTGGCCGTACGCACCGATGCGGTTCTCCACTCTTCAGTGGGTTGGATGGAAATATGTCAAACATGCACAAAAGGCTTGGTTTCCAAAGCGCACGGCCTGACTTACCGCTTCTATTTCCTTGGCCTTTCCCACACCTGTGTCAAAATTAGTTGGAGATCTTTGCCTAAATCTTTGGCAGCAGCTGACTTAATTTGTGGTTTACTACTCCTGACAGTTTATTGGGGAAGCAAAGCGCGCCTTCATCTCCAATAATAAACAGCCCACCCGCCGACACTTTGACAGACTTAATGGTTTTTTATACAAAAATGGACAGACTTAATGTTTCGACTGTAGCGATCATCTGTCCTGATCTCCTTAATGAAATTAGATTAAGTGCACCTGGGAAAATGCTGAGACAGCACATTGCCTTCATCACCTTCCTTAATTTAAAACCAATTTGCGGGGAAAATATCCTCTGAAGCTGAGGGAGGCAGGGAGAAGGGGGAGGGAAGGGGATTTTAAAATCTATCTGGATAGCTACTGGCAGTTTTAATTCCTTTCCCTGCTGGCAATGTGAAATATTAACAGACTCAAGAACCGCGAGTTTAAAGACTTGCTAACCTTTTTGCCTTTCTTAGGGGGAAAAGGAACAAAACAAAACACGACCTTTACTATCAGGATCACATACAGCGACAAAGTCCAGTATAGGTTGGGGCTCCTAGGTTGGGCTGAGAGACCTGGCTGAGATCTGAAAGTTTCCTCTTCCAGGAGCTAGGCTGTGTTTTATGAGATGTATTGTAACCTCTGGATGTTGGGGGTGCTTCCTGTCTGCCGCTACCTTGATAGTGATTTAGGTGTGCAGAAAAATAGTAATCTGCCCACGTAGCTGTGAAACCAGCTGCAATGTGTACAATATAATGTGACCTGAAAATGGTTACAAATGTTCCTTGGGCTCATTCTGAAGACAGTGAGAAACATATCTTTTTAATTAAAAATAAAACCTAAAGAACAACCACGAGCTTTTCTTCCCATGAAGGATGATTCCTTTTCTCTCACTCTGACTGCACTGATTGAAAATGCACCGGCGGTTAGCTCAAGGTCTTCCACTGGTGAGCTGGTCAGAGAGCAGAGTAGTCTGCAATAGGCTGGAAAGTCTCTTTATAGCAGAGAGTTAAATGTTTACTGCCTTTGTCATTTGGACTATTAAAGTCCAAGCTCAACAGCGCAGTTGATTTATCCATCTCCTGTCTCAGATTTCAGTGGTGCTGGAACAGTGTTCATGCTAGAGGTGGGCAGTTTCTGCTACTTACTCGGAGATGCTTTTCTTCACTTGCTCAGCTTTGTTCTTCACAGAAGCTTTCATAGCACAGGTTCTGCAGAGATGCCCACCTTGTGCCTGGCCACTTCAGAAACCCATACCAGGATTGCAAGTCCCACACAACTCAGTGCCCTAGAAATGTCTTGCAGCTGGCTTGGGTTTTGTTGGGGCAATCACCACACAATCGCTCATATTTCCTTCAGCTATTAGAGATCATCACTCTGAATTTCAGTCCTGGTAACCGTGGAAGAAAACATCAGTCAAAATAACTACGCTGAAAATCCCTGCTAAGTGACCAATTTTCAAAAGTACTCCTCACCCTAATCGAAGTTACCCTTATCTGTGGATGCTCAGTGCATCCCAAAATCCGTTCAGCAGTCTTCATCCACTTGACTGGTCCTATCCCTGGGCCTCCTTGTGCAAGTGGGAGCTTGCATGAGTAGCCCAATTGCTGTCAATGAATAATTTAAATGATTTAAGCCTCAGACATGCTGGTTAATAATGAGAGAAATCAGCCCCATATGTCCTTGTCCATAAATACTAGAGGATGGGGACAAGTCACTTTTAAATGGGATTCATTTGTTTTTAAATGGAATCATGATAAGTGTTTTAAAGGTAATCAAGCATGTGTAGCTGTCCTGAACATTATAAATATAAAAGAACTTTAGTCTAAATTCGAAAGGGATCCCATTCATATACAAAGATAGTTAAAGGTATCATCAGAGGATAAAGTGCAGAGTAACCTTTGATACCTGACAAAGGTTTTAAGGTGTCTCTTCTTTTTATGAATTTCCACAAAGATGGCTGAAGTGACCAGTGTGTGTTATAGTTGTGAGCATGTTTTATCCAAAATCTGTTAGGAAATAGAATAAACATCATTATCAGCATTTTCCATCGAAGAAACCGGGACTCAGGGACTCAGTGACTTACCTGTGGTTCTGCAGTGGGTTGGTCAGAAATGCCGTGGGACACAAATTCAGTCTTCTCATTCAGTTCTGTGCTCTAACCCCTCTCCGTGCGAGTCTGGATGGCAGGCTGTGCTGTCTCAGCCCAAGCTAGCCCTTGGATGTTTGCCTTCTACACCCTAGCTGTCTCTGCCGGTGATAGATGGTTCCTGAAAAAATAATTAACTTTAGCTGAGCTGGAATATGTTTTGGGTTTGCTTTGTGAACAAGTCGTAAGGCTTTACATGTTACTTTGAAAGTCATCGTCTTTCTGAGGCATTAGAGCCTGTTTTCGTAACTTCATCAGAGAAATGTCTTTTAAGGTGGTGGCGCATCAAGATGTTTTGGGGTTGGCTCTTTCCTTTGAACTCCTAACACACAGAGATCATTTGTGCAACTGCAACAAATTAAAAGGTGGCTCCAGAGAGGGAGAGCAAGGTTGGAAGAAGTCGCAGCTTCTCAGTGCACATGTCTGTGTTTAGTCAAAACAATGTTCTGAGTTATCTTCGGCCTTTTGAAGTCTTTGTGACTCTGGCTTTGTTTCTGCTTCATACATCATCGCCAACAGCCATCAACAGCTGAAACATTTAGAAATTGGCTCATGGCGGGACAATAGGTGATGATGTACAGTACAAACCAGATGGAGGGCGAGTTGCCTTAAACAGCTGAGTAAAAACTTGTTTTCACTTAAAAATCAAAATAAATACAACATATAGGAAAACTGGGAAGGAAATGGGAAATAGGCTGCATACGGGAGGAATATAGCACTTATCCTTCCCGCGGGGACCTGCAGCAGCAGAAGTGGAAGGAAAAGTCTTCCTGCATCTCGGCCCATGTCGCGTGGCATGCTGTGCTCTGCCCTGCCGGGGTGCTGCTGGTGGCTGCATGCACTGCCCTGCTCTGGCTGCGGCCCTGCACCTCGGCCAGCAAGGCTGGGCTGTGCACTGGGCTGGGAAACAGAGCACTTCCAGCATCCTTTGCCCAAGGATGGCAAAGCTCACTGCTGGCAGTGCAGAGCTGTTCCTTGTTGGCCCCAGGGAGGAAAAGTGGCAAGGGGAGAGAAAACTGTTCTGAGTGAGAAAAGGGCTGGTGCCCTGTGCACAGAGATGCTTGTAGTGTTCCTGTCCATACTGAGACGGGGGAAGGGGAAAAGCATGCCTGCTGGCTAGATGAACGGTTATTTTTAGTAGCTCTATAAAGTCAATTAGAACAAAAGCAGATCTGTATTAAAAGGTAATTCATATTAAGAATAGCACTGCACTAGCTACTGGTTTCATCTGGAGACAGGTGCAAGTCCATCTGCACTGTTGCTTTCAGTGTGGTCCAGTGCACACAAAAAAAAAAAGAAAAAAAAAAAAAAAAGTATGTTTTTAAGGCCTCTTATTAGCCTCAGAAGTTATTATATCCCATCTTCTTGGCAAGTCTGGAACATCGCCAGTGTTTTACCTGATCTGTCAGTGCTGCCAGTTTGCATTGTCATGCATGTAAATGAAGAAGTTCTTGTTTGGACAGTCCTGTAGTTTCTAAGTAGAATTCTTGGCTGCTCAGTTGGTGAATTTATTTTCTCTAACAACCATATCTGAAAACATTTTCAAACACGACTGCAAGCCCCGGTGTTCATTAGACTCTTTATGGATGTTACTTTCAAACTTTCCTCCTCCCTTCCTGCACTATCTCCTTTTCCCTTCCCTCTGCCCTGTGGTTGCCTTTTAAATCAATGCTGTTCGATGCAGATAAACAGCACAAAATGGATTGAATGGAGGTCCAAAAGGTGAGGTTATCGCTTACTTCTTGACACAGCACTCCTCTTCTCTCTACTCAGCAGAATGCCTGGGTAATGCTCGAGTCCAGTTACGTACCTAGGTCTCCTCTGCATCACTTTGAACCCACGCTGCCGTGCTCTGGGACAGCAGATTAAGGAATGTGCCCAGTGCTCTGCTGAAATGAGACCTCAGTTTGCAGCGCTCCCCAGACAGCACAGCCTGCTGGCACTAGGTGTGGGTTCGGAGCCCAGGGGACAGCAGCACAGCCAGGCTCCTCTTGGGGCTGGTGTCTGAACATCACTGTCTGTGACCTGCATTGTGGCCGTGTTTCAGGCTTGTACCTTGGGCAAAATCCCCATTTATCCTGCCTCCTGCAAGAGCAAGCATTTGGGGGTAAAATAACTCTGCAGCATGAATTGGATAATGTAGCTGGAGTTTGTGGCCTAATTCCTCTGATGTTGTTTAAAGCGTTATTTTCTCATTACCCTTTGTGTGCTGAGCTTCAGAGCTCTCCTTTAAAAATAACAGCAGCGACCTGAATTAATTGGTTAGGAAACATTTCGTCTGCAAGCCCTGTTCCACAACAAAACGCGGGGAAGCCAAGAAAAATGCTGGCCCAAATTTGGAACAAGTTTTGTTTGGAGGCCCCAAGCCTACGCATTGCTCTGCAGACAAATCCACACATACGTGGGGCTGCTGGAACTGCCTTGGTTTTACAGGAAAAAAAAAAGAGCCAGCCGGGCTGCAGGGCTCAGGAACAGTTGCTTGCCAGATTCTGATTTATTTGACAGCCTCCGTAATAAAGTAACTATTTGTCTAACTCTTCCTGATTAGTCTGAAGAGGTCTGCCAATCTGAAGAGGATTGACTAGTCAGGAAACCACTGGTATTTTGGCTTTTTTTTTTTTTTTCCTTAAGGGTTGTGATATTATTTGCAATAATTTCTCCTTTATTAAGTTTGGCATTTCAAAATAATTCACTGCTGCAACGTGAACATTTTCCACATCAACAATAAGTCTATTACGGAGAAATTTACAAAAACAAAATGAGTTCATATTGCTTGCAGATGTATTCTGTAAAAATAATTGTTTTTCACTAGATTTTAATGTTTTTAGGCCTTTGTAAACATAATGCCTAAATACTTTTATTCAATAAACGAGACCCATTCAGTAATTGCTTGCACATTTGAAGTCCGGTAAATAAGGAGCAGATTTCGACCAAAATCTGTGTATCATTTAAGCTGCTTAGGTCACAGCCCTAGGGCGGAAAAGAACTGGTGAGAAACTTGTGTTTTCAGAAGTGGAGAACTGTGACTTCAGAAACCAAGACAAATAAGCTCCATTTCTCTTTAATTAGTGGATTCCTGCTTATGGGCCAGGCTTTCTTTCTTCTTGGTTCAGTAAGGCTGAGAATTCAAAGGAGGCTGAAGATGTTAAGCATTGTGTTCTTTGGACTTTATAGTCTTGGGATACCAAAGTCCTTCAGGCTCCCTTGGAAATCCCATCACACAAAACCATATTTTTTCCTTGAATGCATTGTTTTCAGGTCAAAAACGCCATTGTGCACAGATAGAGAAAATGTAGGCACACATGTGGAGGGGAAATGGTGGCTGATGTCACTCACTGTGTGTCTTGGTTTTGTATGTGCTAGTTTTTAAGAGCCAGCAGCACAGAAGACTTTGTTGAAGCTAGAAGGACGGCTCTAGTAAGCATCTTGTGGTCTCCAGCTTGGGCAAAATGTCAACTTAAAACAAAACAAAAAAGGCAGTGCATGAATAATTGGATGTTGCTTGTCATGCAAGAAAAATAACTTACAAAGCAAAGTAGAATCCAGAAATAAAATTGTAATAAAAACAAAAACAAGCAAATACCACATGCATTGTAATTCCTATGTGAGACATGTTTGTTGGAGTCCTTAAATCAACCAGCTTACAGACTGCATTCATGAGCTCTCATCGTGCCTTATGAAAGTTAACACCAAGAGAAGTACTCTCTGTGGGGGTTTGTTTTCCTCTGAAGACATTTTGAAAGTCAGGGAGACCTTTTACTGGAATCGAGGAGGGCAAAATATCTCCGACAAGGTGATTTAAATGGTAACGGGGAGTTTTTCCTTGGACTTTGTTACCTGCTGTTCTCCAGACACTGTATTCTCAGGGGTGAAATTCTGACCTCTTTGAAGGTAGTAATAAAACTCTCTTTAATTTAAATATGACCAGGGTTTCAGCTCGTATCAACAAGAATACAGCCTGTTTCCCCTTAGGCCACCATGGTTTCTTAACGTTAAATATAGGTAAATAGTGACAAAATAGCCGTTTCACTTGATCAACAGGGCGGGTGTGGACATGAATGCGGGTCCCTCCTAGCATGAGCTGGCAGTGTGAGACCCAACGGGTCACACTGACCCAGTTCCAGGTGACAAGCCATGAAAAGCAAACCCTTTGAGGAAAAAAAGGATTGTATACATCAGCCCCTAATCTTTGCCTTGTGTGTTTGATGGTGTGCTTCTCTGCCACCACAGGTCATCCCCAACCAGCTCGCTCCGTGCCTGATTCTATCTCCTTTTCCCCCTCCTATCCAAAGAACAACAACCCTAAAACCCCATAAAGCCTTGCAGCTGTTTTCTCACATAATTAAATCGTCCTAGGTAATCCTTGCCCGGTGGCCTTTCATACGCTGGTGGGGGAATAGCACTGAAGCCACCGACGTGATTTGATTACCGGGATTCCTGTGCAGCTCAGCTGCTCCACCAAGGCAGCTGTGATGTTTCCAGGGCTCAGCAAAGCTTCACGCAGGAAGGAGCCGTGCCTCGCCGCGGCTGTCCCTGGTGAAGGAGATGTGCAGGGGGAAGGAGCTTTGGACTCCAGCTGGCTGCTGCCTGGCTGATTTCTGCCTCGTGGCAGCCTCTAAGTGCAGTAGCACCACCAGGCTCTAGTGCCTGCTCCTGCAGAAGCTGCCTGGGATGGGCTCCTCCTGGGCACGGTTTCACACGCGTCTTTGACCTGGGCAAAGGTTGGAAGGGAGACATTAAGATACAGCAAGGTGAAAGGTGTAGAGTTATGCAACTAGACATAATCCCAAGCCTAACTACGTCATCTTATTTGTGTTCAGTGAGAAGGAAGGAGGGTGAAACCAGACTGACTTGGTCAGAAGCTTGACAGAAAACATGTATGACAAGCACTATGGCTTTTTCTCTACCTGTGGCTGATCAAAGCATTATTTGATGAAGCAAGCCTGTTAGCTTCTTGCACAGCTTTGTATTTTGGACAAGGAGTTGCGTCTATCTGAAGCGAACCCTGCCTTGGATACACATTTCTCACCTATCTGGCACAATTTCCAGCCTTACAAGCTGCATTGGGGCAATAAGGAGCAGTAATTAGTGAGTTACTTTTATTGCAGCAGAAAGGCCCACGGTGTTTTGGGAAGCACAGACTGGCAAAGTGCGTGTCCCTCGAAATTTTGAATCCAACCCAAATGTCACAGGCTGTGTCACACAACAGCGCCAAAGACACGAGGAAAGCCAATTGTTTTAATGACAGGTCTTGCCTGTGAACTCCTGCCTGATGAAACTCTAGACAGCAGTGACCCTTTGCATTTGGAAACTCTCTCACTGGTTTTGGTTTGGTTTATAGCTCTCACATGGCTGTAGATATGCCGGCTCCTACACCTGCAGGCATTCCTCTCCTGTGCTCTAGCTTTTGGCTCTTACTTTATCAGGCACTTAATGTCAAAGCATAGTGCAAAAAGCCTTGAAGAGAAGAAAGCAAGGGGTGTTTAGAAGTGACCCTCGAGCATCGGGAAGTGCAAGTTTCTTGAAGAGTCTGCAGAGGCCGTAGCTTTTCTCAGAGCAGGAGAGAACTGGGAAGTGTTTTTTGCTTCAGGTAAGTCAGAAAAATCAGTGCAACAAGCAGGGGCATACCAAAGACTTTTTTCTCACTGGGTAATCTCTCCAGGACATTTTATATGCTGAGTATTGCCATGATACATGCTCTTTATTATGTCTCTCAGCACACAACAACACTGCTGAAAGCACTTCCATTTGCTTGTTATCTAATCTCTGTCATCAGAGGTCAATGGATACAGGCCAAGGTCCTGCCTCAGCATATTTCCAAGCAAAAGCCCTGCACCCCTTGAAAGAGCCTGTTTCAAATGAAGCATAAGCTGGGATTTGCCTCACACATTGCCTAGGAATCCAAGTTCTTAAAAGTTTCTTTTGTGGGTGTATTTGCAGAAGAGATTTCTGAACCCTTGTTGCAGAAGAGGCTGTGGTTTAGATGCTGTGATAGTCAGAGTCACAACGTTGTCACTGGGTTCCAAAGAAAGCTCTGCTGGGCGATACTGGAAATCCCCCTTGTATTAATTGCTGTAGTCAAGCTCCCAAGAGCTCCAGCCAAGACCTGTAGCCACACAAGGCTACATACTTTGTGAAAGCACTGTCCCTGCCACAGGGACAAAGTCAGAGAGGATGCACGTGTGCCAAAGAACAATGAGGTGGCTGCGTAGATGTTCATGGGGAGCGAGGGGAGGCCTGGAAGGAAGCAGCGTGCAAGAAGCGGGTGCAGAGGCAGTGCTCAGCCTGCTCTCCTGTGCAGCTGGGCACGTAATTGCTCTCCCACCAGCTGGGGAGCCACGAGAGGAGGGGAGATGCAAAGGAGCGCCGTTTGGAGCAGGAGCTGTGTTTCGTAATAACCTCTGTTATTAGAGGAACAGGGGTTTGCATCAGCAAATTGCTGTAAGAAACCCCCCCTGGTTGATAGGCTATCCCTGCAGTCTGAGGAGACATAAATGCACGGAATAAGGTCACATCAGTGTAATTGGATTATCTAATAAATGGCTGGATGTGGGTCTGTTACAGGCAGGGAAGGCTTGCAGAGCACTCCCACTTTCTTAATTGCTGCTTTAGCCTGCTGGTAGGAGCGGGGAGGTGTCGGGAAATGACACTTACAATAGCAGGTTCAGAGGTATTGCTCGTGAATCAGTGTTTCAGTGCATCCTCTGCGCCGGTCTGTGTCAGGTAGTGAAGGTTTTTTATGAGTATTTTGTTTGTTCCTATGATTTATGCCTAGCGTTCTTCCGAGGTTGCCAAGACAAGGTAAAAGATGCTTGTCTCTGTGTGTTTTTGCAAGTGTAAAGTTCAGGGTTATTTTCTAAAGGCAAGATGAGTATGGAAAATCTTGTCCAATCTCAGCACATTTTTTTTCCTTGAAATGGCATTTGTCTCTGTCATGTGCAGCTGACTTCATTCTCTGCTAGAAGCTTCTCACTGACAAGCTTTACTGTCACCCTAGATGCACAAATTATCCTTGCTTATTTGGGGGAGTTTGAGAGGCAAGTTCTGTTCCCAAAGTCACAGGACACAGAGGACTTCCCCACCCTCCTGTAAACAGGGCAGGAAGGAGAGCCAGCTGTTAAGGCTGTCCTACAATTTACACACCACAAGGCTTCGCTTCCATGTGCTTACAGTCTGGCCAAGCTTTGTCGCTGTGAATTTCTTTGTTGAGCATCTTCTTCAGGCAGAGGGATTTGGGTGAGTTCCAGCTGGAGCACGCAGCACACAAGGCATGGGACCGAACAAGGTGCTTTTTCGCTTAGTTCCCCTCCTTGCTGCCAGCAAAGCCCTGCAGCAGAGAGCACTTTGCATTTACAGCTTCGCCTGGTGGCACCCGGCAGTGTGGAGGGAGGTGGCAGATGTAGCATGCAAGGACATTTAAATTAAGGTTGTGTGGACAACAGTAAATATCCCCCTCCGCCCCCCTTTTAATGCCTTACCTGACATCTTCAAGCGTTTGTTTTTCCGTGCCTGCTTGTATGGCACTTGAAATGGGTGAGACCGTATAAAATGTGGCATTACATTTTGAGCAAGCCAAAGAGCCATCCTGAACTGAGAAGAAAGAAAGTGTTTATCAAACGCCTGTGTGTATTTTAGGGTGCAAACAGATGTTCTCTTTGTGAAACTTGGATGGAAATGCAGCTCAGCAAAGCTTTCCCTCCCCTTTTGCTGCTGCTTTCAGAGATGTATTAGCCTTTCAGAGACTGGGTCCTGCAGATCTTACAAACCATTGTTTTTTGTTAACAAGGTTTGCCAAGCTCATCCCTAGTTGTAAACCTTTTATTTCCTGTAATTTAAACAAATGATGCATTTCAGAAGTGACTCAGTTCCTTAAAATAAAGATGTATTTCAGCTAGCTGACTACATGGAAGCCTGGTTTATCTGTCCTGCTGCCTTTCCCAAAGCCTCCCCATGGCCTGCGATGCTGCTCTTCTCTCAGCTTTTCTCTGACTACTCCTACAGTCTCTTCTAAGCAGAACGTGAATCTGAGAAAGGACACAGGGAAGCTTTCAGAGCACTGGTATTTGAGTGGGTTAAGAAAAAGGAAAGCAGTTTATTGAGGACTGACACTGCTTTGCAGACAAGCAGGCATGCGTTTGATGGGGGCTCTGGGTTTGTCTCTGTATCCGGGTGCAAGGAAAAAAATTAAGGGGAATCAACTGAAGTGATAAAGGTGAAAGTCAAGGAAAAGCAAACCCACATGCAGGTCGCCTTTTGGGTGTGAGTGGCATTCTGCTGCTGAGCTGAACTGTAAAGATCTGATGTTGGTTTATGTTACAGAACTATTTTAATGAATCTGCCTCATCTCTGAACCTTTCCTTCCTTCTCTTAAATTTATTTACTGTTCTTGCACAGGGAACAGTATTTTGAGAGAGGTTCTGGGAACCATAGTCCTAGTCTGAAGCTCAGGGAGCTGTGGCCTGCAGTTAACGTTAATTCTTCACTCTAACCTGTCTAACTTCTGGCTGATGACCCATTAAGCAATTGTTTTTAATTAGCAAACTACTAGTTTGCAATGCAAGGATTTAAAAAAAATAAAATAAAAAACAACCAACACCTCAGCTTCTGGAAAGTGTAGGTTAAATTATTTACAGTGCTGCTCGTAAACTTCTTGAGTCTATTTATTAAAAGCAGAGCACTTTTTAACTGGAAGCCTCCACGTCAAGTGCTGCAATGTCTCTGGTAAGCAGCGAGAAAGAAGACGGTGTTTGCTTTTGTTTGAAAAAGCCCAGGTTGGGCAGATTATTGGCTAGAACAGAGAGTTCATCAGATGTTTGTGGTCAGCCAGGGAGATTTGCACAGGCCTCAGACACCTGCAGAAGACGAGTTGCAAAACCTGTTGTTGGAATGAATGACATGCAGGGACTCTACCAAAACTCTCCTTAGATTTCAGTGTAAGTGAAAACAAATGTTCTGCTGTAAATATCCCCCAGGTGAATACGTTTATTCTCTTCACAGCTTTGAAACACGCTTCAGGCTAGAGAGGCTCCCTGGAGAGGGAATTTAGCGCTCTGAGCCAAAGGTCAGGGTCAGGTCACTCTGCTCCATTTGAAATTTGGCACCTAGGTACATATGGCAACTGCATCATCCCAGGGGCTAATTTGCCAAATCAGATTGCATCCTCTGTCATTGCTGCGTGCCAAGCTCGGATGTCAGTCTTCTCCCTGCAAAGCTGAATGTCGAACATCCCGGACCTGCTTCTAATACCAGCCACTTGCAGCAGCTGAGCTCTCCTGGAAGCAAACCAGAGCACACCTACCTGATAATGAGAACAACATTTACATAGTGCTTTTGATTTCGAAACTTTATTAAGCATCAAAGGCAGAGTTGTGCTTGACCCTTGGAGGCATTTACAAGGATCCCCCCTCCTCGCTAATGCTCGAGCACGGTGGGATGAGAGGATGGAAATCGCAGCCTCCTCAGAGGGTCTGCCTGGACCCTGACTGCTGGTACCTCCGGGGAAGCCAGCACTTCCCAGGAGCTGCCTGGAGCCTGCAGTCAAAGCAGGGATGTGTGAGAGAAGGAAGCAGAGATGCTGGAGGAGGTTGATGGCAAGAATCAACCTCAGTTCCAACCTGACGGCATACCCGAGTACGCTCGGTTAGCTGAGCACACAATCCGCGGTGCTCTCGGTGTTGCTGCCTCTGAGTCAGAGCCGGGTTATTGCAGAGCCTCACGTGGGATGCCGTGGTTATCTGTACGCTACAGGTTTGAGCAGCTTAATTAGGTTGGTCTAGGGTAGGAGGAGATTGGCAAAACCCCCTGCTGCACACACAGTTATGCTGAGAAACTCGTTTTTCCCAGTACAGCGTTGCTTTGATAAGTTGTGTTACCGGGATGAGTTGCATGCGGTGTTTTGCTGATGCGGGTATTGATATACATATGTTGCTAACGGCTCCTAAACCCCAGCCTCCTTTGATGTCCTTTCTTAAGGACGGAAAAAATGAGGCACAGAAATCACACGGTGACACAGCCGCGGCGAGTTCCGTCAGTGATGGCACTGAGATTTGGGATGTTGTTCTTCGGGCTCCTGCGCCCGGGCAGCTACAAAAGGCAGCTCTGTTGTGGCTGTCATCTGGAGGCATTCGCTTTGCAAGGGCTGGGGCAGGGAGGCCGCAGGGGAGGGCAGAGGAAATGCTGAGATAGAAACTTTGGAGAGCCCAGAAGGTGCTGGAGGCTTCAGCTTGCTTCAATTAGTGGCAGTCGGCGTGTACCTCCTTCCTCGCTGGCTACCTTTGATCTTTCTTAAAGGTGTAAGGCTAGAAACAGATTTAATCACAATACAAAATACCTGGGAAATGCAGTCTGTAGCTTTTATGATTCTTCTTCAAAAAGGGCCTTGGAGATTTTAGCTCTCCTTTTCTTCTGGCCTTGGAGATAGACATGCTCGTATAACCCTGCTGTTTTATCATTCATATCAGTAACGCCCTTGCTGCCAAGATCCAGCATTTTCTGATAGAAAACCCATGCCTAAAAATTGCTGGCTCGGAGGGTTTTCAGTAAGCGACGGTTCTCTCTGCAGACACCAGGCAGGAACGGCAGTTCGGGGTGGCGTGGTCCCCACCCGAGGAGTGGTGTGCACAGCCTTTGCCCCTCGTTCTGCTCAGCAGTCCGTTGCCTGACCTGCAGTGCTTTTCTTCCTGCCCTATTTCTTGGTTTCCAACACGACAGGGGGTTCACGAGCTTACCCTTTGGAGGCATTCCTGCTGGGTCCTGCTCCCCTTGCCGAGGGGACGGGCAGCTCCTGAGTAAGGAAACCTGGCAGCAGAGGTGCTGTGTGTGCGCCGCAGCCACGCAGCGAGGAGGAAAGCTCGTGGAGCACGTGGAGGGAGCGAAGCCTCCCGCAGCAGCAGCCGCACCTCTCAGCACCACCAGCTAAATACCATCGGTGTTACGCGCTGTATAAAAGGGCAGGGAAGAATTTTTAGCCCGTCAAGCTACTGAGAGCGAATGCGGGCCGTGTTTTACCCTAATTCAGTAAAATAAAGACCAAGCCAAAATGTTTTGTAAAAATTAGTCTTTGATCTTCCCTAATGCGCAGCCTGTGTTAGTGGTCACAGCTGTCCAATTCTCTCAGCCTGTTTCTGTTCTCCCCGGTGCCATTTTTACATCGGTGCAGTTTCAGTGACGTCAGTGGAGCGGTTCCAGATTTATACCAGCAGTTTGGCAAAGTCCTGATGTTTAAAAAATCATTAGTCAGGCTCCAGAATATAATGCGATTTTTCTTAAAAATCGTTATTTGGAATAAAGCACTGAATTAGGGATGTGTTTTTTAATCTGCCTTTTAACATTTCTGCTGACGGGTGCTTCTCAAGCTTTTTAAATTGTATCTGTGAGGCCTGGAAGATCAGTTTGGGCTTGTCAGGGAAAGCTGGGGCTGCTGGAAAGCACTGGACTCCGAGAAGTGGAAACTTCAGAGTGGAAGCTCTATAAGGGCTTCTTCTTGATGTCCCTCTGGGTTAGGGGGAGGTCTCTGCTGTGGCCCAGGCTCTCAGGGCCTCCACGTATATAAAATGCCTTATCGGTACAATCAGTAAATACAACTGTAATCAACAGAGTCATTGATATATACTAATCATCGAGACTTCTTACTGAAATCCTGAGTGTTGTCTACGTTGCTTCTCGGTAAGAACAGTGCACTGCTGATTTACCTCCTCGTGGACTTCTTTATAGCGGGTCTGTAGGCAGAACACGAACCTTCCCACCTCAAGAGCGTTTGCTTTTAGCTTGAAACCGTGATACCAATAAGGTGGCCAAGTGTTCGAGCTCCCAGTGAGCTTATATTTTATAGTGATGGTTGGATTAGTTAAACTGCTCGGCAGGAAGGCCTGTGTATGTATGCACTTGCACAGATCTAAACAATGCTTCCTCATATACATACAGGAAGCCAGCCAGCTCCTCCAGTGATTACAGTTTTGTCTTTCTTTGCCCATGCCTGTGCCTTTTATCATTTATTTGGAAAGTTAATGAAAACAAGCTTAGTACAAGGAAAAGCACCCAGCAGAGCAGCCATCAATGCTGCAGAAGTTTCTTCTTGCCTGCTTATAATTAATGCCTCTTCCAGCAGAGAGAGACTTGCTGCAGCAGAGCCAGCCAGCATATGCATCAGCCTGCTGGAGCTGGGAGCATTGATGGTGGCTGCGAGGGAAGGCTGCCCTGGCTGGACAGAAGCCAGCCTGGCTTACCTTGTACCAAGGAAGGCGTGAAAGCCTTTTTTTTTTATTTTAAATATTTCTGAAAATGAGTATTTCTGCTTCACCTGCCCTCGGCACGTCCATGCCAGCAGCCCCAGGTGGTGTTGGCTGCGCAGCAGGGCTTCCCTGAGGGACATGGAGCTGTGTGCTTGTGGACAGAGGCCGCCTGTGTTGCTGAAAAACAGTGAGCAAATGGATTTGGAAATGAAAGATGAACTGAGGAGGGTGTTTCTGGACTGGGTGAACTGTAATTGAACACGCCTTGTACTTAGTGAGGAACATTGTAAGGAGGACAGGAGATGGTGATCTCCAGGGTCCTGCAGATCCCTGGGAGCAGGCATGGTGCCGTTCACTCTGGGCCACATTTGCAACAGCTAAAAGTTGATGAAAGCTCAGAAGTTTCAGGTACAACCCTATTCCCTCCTCTATCCAGAGACGTGTCATAGTCTGAACTTCACAGACAGCATCTTGGGCTGGGCACAGGCCTCGCTGCGACCTGCTGCAGGGCTCGGCCTTGGGCCCTGGGCTCTGGCCGTGGTGCCACACACGTCCGTGCCTTCAGCCACCACAGACCAGGGTTTTTCCACTGTGGGATTTCAGAACTTCTGTGTAGACGGTGAGTTAATGACCCAGCAAATTAATTGCTTCACGAGGCAGCATTAATAATAGATGTTGTCTTACCCCATTTCATATTATATACAAACTCCCCGCTCAGCATCTGAAACTAAAACAGGCGAAATTACAAACACACAATTGCATGCCTCCCCTCGCTGAGCATGCTGCTCTGACATTTTGGACAAGCACTCAGTTATTATTTTTAGGGCTTCAGCGAGGACATAAATTGTATCGACGTCAGCTGAAGTTGGTGGAAACTTTTTGCCCAATGACTGAGAACACAAAGTGATAATAATGAAGCCAAATCTAACGTGTTTTTTGTTTTCTTTTTCGTTCTTTTTTTTTTTTCTTTAAATGAGAGGTCACTTTTTCAGTTTGGGGATGATGCTTTTTGTACACAAACCCATGCTTTAGCTGATACGAGGCATTAAAAACCCTGATTTGAATCTCCATCAGCAAGAGGAGAGGACATTTGGCTGAATGGCTGCATTTCCACAGAGCATTGTTGGTCGTATGACTTCTCTTTCTCATTACACATTTCTTGTTCCTGCAGCTCTACTTTTTGGACACCCTGATAACAAATCACTTTGTCAGTTAATTGTCTTGGCTTTTTTCTCTTTTGGCAGATTATTAAATGAGGTGGTTAAAACATTAAGTATGGGATGCCGCTGATGGGCCTCTGCTAAGCTATTGCACTGCTGGGAGAGATACCTACAGCTATGGATAGATAGATACAGGTCTGTCTGTTTTCAAGAAAAAAACGTTTCTAGGAAGATGTAGATTTACCTGTAACTGGTGTTGAATCTGGTGTGAGGTTTGGCAATCGAGGCGGATTTAAGCCAGTGCTGCGGGCCCCCCCCTCAGTCCCAGCCATGCATTTCCCTTGGCACCTCCAGTTCTGTGTTTGTGCCATGAGCTGGTCTGGTTTTGTTGGTTTGTTTGTGTGGCTGGGTGAGCTCTGAAATCCTGAGGACTGGTGCTGGCACTGAGGAGGAGATGGGAACATGCAGCCAGGGAGCCCGTACTGCTTTAAGCTCCTGTGGCAGAGCGTCTAGGTATCAGAGATGGAGGAAGTTTTTTTTCTAATCAACCAGTCTTACATTTCAATCAAAGAGTTTAAATTTATACACATAAATAATTCATGCACTTATTATGCTACACATTCAGAATGCAGAATGCACATTAACTTGTCCTTGTCCCGCTCTAACAGATCTGCAAGTGCGCTCATCCCTGTTTTATTACGGGAAAATGATACCAAAGGTGATACCCTATTGCATTAAAATTGACAGCAAAATTCTTACAGACTCCAGTGCAACTAGATTTTCACTTGAAATAACAGAGATCACTAGCTGTTGCTCTTAATGTCGTGGTGGCACTCTTTCTAGCTTCTAGTGAAATAATTGTGCCATGGAAAGGATATTAACGTGGTTATGTAGCACAAATGAGTGAGAGTGGCATTGCCTTGGTGCTAACAGGAATTAATAACCAAACCAGGGTTTGCATACAGCGTACCTGCAATGCCATTTGTAAATCAAAAGGCGACACCTCCTTCTGCCTGAAAAACAGAGCAGTGTGATCACTAATGTTTTATACCAACAAATATATCCTTGTCCTTTGCTGAAAGGTAAAAATTAATAATAAGCTTGATAGTGCTCATTTAAATAAAAAATCTTTGGCTAGTTCCTGAAAGAATATTTCATACAATATGCATGCGTAAGGCTTTGGCTTAGAAGAAAGTATTGTGTCTTCCCAGTTGCTGCTCAGTTTTGTGCTGTTGTGCTTCATTTCCTTTGTTTGCTTTTTGTCTTGGCTTGTTATTTTTTTAGTTTGAGGAATTTCTTTTTAATTGATGATATCTTACAGCACTGTATGTAAACACTGTCTTGCAGTAGGTGCTACCCGAAAGTCTAAAGCAGGCTCCAAATGTCTGGGAATAAAGGACAAGTCCTTCAAGTCAGGTGGGGTAGCTGTGGCAGATCCATTGCCCATTGCTGCCAAGCTCCCCGGTTGTGTGGCTGCAGCTTCCCCACCGTTAGTGACCTGCTCACGGTACACCACGAGTCAGAGCTCCTGGGGCCTTGGAAATAGGCACCAGGGTGCAGGCACAGGCTACAGGTGGAGCTGGAAGCCCTGCCTGGCGCTGGGCTCGTCTGGCACTTCCCCTGCCGGGGCTGCTGTCAATTGTTTGTAGCTTTGCCAAACTTAAGCTGTTGGAGCTGAAAATGTCCATGTCATGTGTCTGCCCACAGCTGATTCCCTTTGCTTTTGAAAGTTCAAATAGAAAGATTTGGCTGCCTCAGAAAATGAGATGGGGGAGAATAATTTGTTTTGGTCACGTTATAAGCGCTTGCAAGTAATTTGCTAAGAAACTCGCACGCCTCCACGCTTTGGAGCAAGGATGTGAAATTTGGCAGGGACTTAGCCTCGTGTAAGACAAATGCCTTTTGCTATCTCTAGAAAAGTTGCATCAAATTGAGCCAAGCCTGAATGCTCCTGAAAGTATCAGTGTGCACGTTCTTGGGATTTCACTAAAACAACGTCCCCGTGCATGCACAGGTAGGCTTCTGAAAGGAAAATACCAGTTCCCAGGTAGCTTGCTGGATATTCTAGATGAGGAATTTCCCAAAAGGCAGCCCCTTAAAGACATGCCTTCCATCAGGAGGAAAACAAATGCTCAGAATTGCTTAGCAGTCAAGATCACAAGAAGCCCCAAGTGTGCTTAGAGGGCACCTGATAAGATCAGTGAAAAAATACCCATTGCTGCCGCTTGCCTCTGGAATGTCATGTAAATCTGTCTGCACTTGCCTTTCACACTTTTAATTGGAAACAGAAAGGGGAGGGGAGAATGTTTGAGCAGATTAGCTAATTGATTGATTGATTATTTACAAGGAATCAAAATTAGAGGGACAATGATATCTTTTTAGAGAGGTGTCAAGGTAAATTACATGATTATCGGGTTGCCCGTATGCACGGTTTGACGTGCAGAGCATAACTGCCACTACCCGTGCTCAAATCATGCATCGGAGTTTTTCCTAATACATTTTGAGGGAATGTGAAGTGCCTTTCTCAAAACCACAAAAGTAAAGCAATAGTGAATGGAGAATGAGATATTCAACTCTGGCAGCGCTCACATAGCTCTTGGATGCCAGTGAAGGTTTCAGTGCACTGTGACCATGGTTTTGCCGAATGTACTGGGGCCAAATCCCTCTCCTGCTTATTTCTGGGCCAGAGACAGGCACATAAAGAATGTGTGCTAATGTGCACCATATTCTCAGCCATCTGTTGACCCCATCTGACTTGTTCTTGCCTGTGCCTGTGGGGCTGCTCTCTGGGGAGAGCCGGCAAAGGTCAGGAGGGCACCCAAGCCTTGTTGTAAGCTGCCGAGTGGCAGTACCATCTGTAAGACTTTCTTCCTCTGCTTCTGTTCCAAATCTGCCTTATTTAGGGCGGTGGGCAAGTATGTTGAGATAATTAGTTTATCCTGAAAAAGCCAACCCCTGCCCCCAGCAGTCGGCAGTCCCATCCCAGCTGGAGCAGCCCCACCGAAGGGAGTGACCTGCGAGTTCATTCTGGTTGCGCTGTGTGCTGACAGCCCTGCGGGCCCGTGGGGATAGCTTGGCCAGAAGTGATTTCTTGCAATGAATGGTGAGGTTTGTGCCAAGTGTTATGAGACCATCTTTTTTTTATTTTTTCCTTTTTTTTTCTTCTTTTTTTTTAATATTCAGATATTTAAGCCCTGCAGTAAGATTGCCAGGAACCTTGTCTGGGGTGGCTAGCCTACCTTGTGGGTATCTTGAAATTTAAGCACCTTTCTTAGCGGCAAAGGCAAGTTCTCAAATGCTTCCCAAGGTAACATTTACTCCTGGGTGACTACTGCAATCCAGGTGAGGAAGGGATTTGTAGGAGTGGATACAGGATCTGGCCTCCTCGTCAAGTTGCCTTGATCTGTTATCTCCGAAGCAGAATTACTCTGCACAGACCTCACTGCTTCTCGTTTCCCTTTGCTTTCATGGCGCTATTTCAATTAATGCCATCCAGGGGACACATGAGCCCAGTGTAAACGTCAGCACGATGGTTGAGAGCGGTTCTGAGAGTCTGTTATGTACTTATAAAAAACTGTGTCAATACATAGTCAGGCTTTTAAAAGTGGTGTTTATAGCACCATAATGACCCTGTATCTAGGTCTTGAATCAGAACAGGGCGTGGGCCCTTTACAATGGGAATACAATAATGTGTATTAAATAGCATTAAGAAGTTACTGCCTGCACACAGTAGCCAATTTTCCAATGGCAATACCTGAGAACAACAAACACCGAGTGAGGCTGCCCAGGATGGTGGCTTCGGGCCAGCCCTTCCCGAGGCAGGTCCTTGAAATCCGCCTGGCTGAGGCGATGATCCACTGCTCAGCGTGGCTCAGCCCTTGCAGCGCCAGCACCCGCTTCTTCCAGCACAGGACCAGTGGCAGGGCCGTCCCTGCACAGCACCCCAGGGAGCCTGAGCTGCCTCCCCACAGCTGCCCCCAGGGGCCGGATGGGCAGCCGGGGTTAGAGACCCCAGAGGGAAAGTGTGGCTGACTCTAAATCCCCAGGAAATCCTGTAAAGCAGCAGCAGAAATGCCCGGGGCAGGGGAAAAATCTGTTTGCTCTGAGCTGTGGCCCTCTCATTTGCATGCAACATATGTCCTCTTCGTTTGCATGTCAAAATAACCCTGCCCCAATTGCCTCAAGCAAAAAGATTAGATCTGGGTAGGAGGCTTTCACCAGGACAACTTTTAGCACAACAAGGAAATTCTAAAAGAGTAAAGATAATTAAAAACAAGAGATGAAGGCTAGCTCAGTCAGCTTGTTTGACAGAGCCAAGTATCTCCCAATAATTCAGGAAACCTCTCAGTATCCAGAACTGTCAATCACCCATCCTGTTTTCCCCTGCCAGCACGATTTGGCGTTTTAAAATTAAAATTGTTGTGCTTGTCCTGCTGACTCATATGTTGTGCATCTCTCTTCTGTCCAGATTTGGGATGAAATCTTGGCCCCGTGCTATAAGCCTGTGTTGTGCGGGAGGTCAGAGCAGTTAATCAAAACGGATCATTCTAGCTTTATAGCATAAAAGTCAGTTAAGTCATTGGCAGGATTCCTGCTGATGCCTATAAATGCAGAATTCGAACTATATAACCCCAAGACTTCCAAACGGCTGGCTCTGTGATTATCTTTCTGAGTCTGGCTCTTCTGTTTATAAGTCCAGAGCTGCTCTGCTTATTTACTTCCCTGTTTTTTGCATACATCCTATGGATTTGAAGCATTGAGCTTTATTAATTGCAAGAGCAAAGCCTTATTTCTTAGGACGAAAATGCAGTGTTGTTTTTTTTTTCTAATGAAAATATCTTGAAAATACCCTTAAGCCATGTGTTATCTTTTTCACTGTTAATTTTCTTTTACCTGTGCAATAAAGGGAATTTATTTTAATAGGATTGAAGGTGGAAACTCTAGGATCGGTTTGCACCATATTTTTGCCTATAGCCGAAATCTCCAATGTGAGCTACAAGTTCTTAAAACAAGTGAGGAGGAAAGGATCATTAATAAACCCAAAACTAGCAGCGCTAGTTTGGAGACTCGCTGTACGAACGTTATCTGTAAAGGCAACGCATTGGTTGCACTGGCTTAGCAATAGTAAGAAATAAAAATAAAAACCACTGCAGGGCCACAACATGTGTGAAAGCCTAAAACATGATCGTGAGGGTGCTCTGCAGCGCCGTGGGGCTGCCCAGGGCACCGAAGGCTGCAGAGAGAGGCGCACGAAGGCGCCCCAGCCGCTGCTGCTCCCTGCTAGTGCAGCGCCCATAAAACAGCGGGCGCTTTGCCCCACGCAGGTAGCCTGCCGGGGCCACCGTTCGGATGCACCCAAGGAGAATAAAACTTGCCTTGGATCATATGCCTGATTATCTTTGTGTCTTCTCTATGGGCTGGAAAGTCTCCCTGGGACAGAGCGGGAGAGAGCTCAAGTTATGCAAACGCTATTGTGTTAGACTTGTGTAAGGGCTAAATCGTTTCAGCCTTTGGGCTAAATCATTTGATTGGATGGAAACCATTTAAGATGAGACTTTTTTTTTTTTTTCATGAAACAGTTTATTCCCTGACCACATTTAAGTAGCTAGAATGTTTTGCTTGGTGGAGTGTGTGACTGTGGGGGGTGGAGAGCAAGGGAAAGGGAATTGGGACTCATTTTTGTGGATATCCCAAAATAACCCAAATGAAGACAACCCAACCTGAAATGTAAGAATTCCCAGGGGCCGCTTGGTCACAGGATATATTTCCACATTGTATTAGAGCAATTCCCTGAACTGGAGAAGACAGAGGCAGCACTGGCTGACTTGTAGTTTTACTGCCCGGTTGTTTATTAGCAATCCTGCTGTGCAAAAGCATTGAAGAAATGGAAGTTACTCAGAGGCGACTCTGAGCCAGACTTGATTGTTAGCAGCTTTAGGGATTTGGCTATTAGCTGGTGCGTTCTGCGGTAATGGAATATTGTAAAAATGTTTATAGAAAAAAGTGCAAATGTCAAGGCGGTGTGTGTATATGTGAATACCTCTCCATACAGTAATGGTTCTGCGAAGCAAAATTTACCAGAAGTGTAATAGGACAAAAAGTTGCTCTGGCAGATTAGTTTGTTTTTTAATTTACTTTGCTATAAAACAAGGTCCTTTACCCTGCACTGCGCATTAGGCCCAAATTGCAGAGTTAGGAACCCCAGAACTGCCTGACCTGACTGCTGATGCTCGAGTCAATTCCTTTTATTATTGCCATGAGGTCTGCAGCGTGCCTCAGGACTGTGTGCTGAAAGTACATCAGTGCTTTTAGGGTGAACTGGTGCTTTAGGTCGATCAGTAGGAGATAAATTGGAGCTTTCAGCACCCTCTAAAGAGATGGAGGTAATTTTTTTCCCTGTTTTCGTCAGCAATTTGCACGGCCATTTCCAGTAATGGGGATAGGATGCATCACAGTTTGGTGGCCAAGGGAGACTTCAACAGTGGAGCACGACCGCAGGATCTGTTCCCTCCATCACACCACCCCGCAGCCTCACGTGCCTGCCCGCTGTTCCCGTCCCCCCAGCACTGCCACCTTTTCGGGACAGTCTTAGAAGCGTACGTTAATTAAAGCTGTCGTTACACAGCCAGTTGTGCCACTTCCAGTCCCTGCTGGGTAATTTCTGAAGAAACACTCGCCACGCAGAGCCGTGCTGCCCAGGGTCATCGTTTCTGCCTGATGCCAGGCTTAGGTTGCATCAAGTTACTGGGAAGGTTATCTGCCCAACCCGTAGGATTACAGGGGCAATATCTTTCTTAATGAAAATGTTGATTCTGGAGTACAGTTATAGGGTCATTTACATTATTATGCACATAATCTCCACCATAATCTCTTTCAGAGCAGGGGGTCTAGACTGACCTTTTAAGGTCCCTTTCTGTACTGCATTTCTATGATGCTGTAAAGTCCTGGCTGAAAACAAATAAATGTTATCAAGATTCCTATAAATTATTCATTTCTTAAATCCACTGGTCATTATAAGATGATTGGCATAAGTAATAATCTGTGTTAGGGATGTGAAGGAAAGCAAAACGATGAAAAGCCTCCTTGATGTACTGCTGCTGTTTGTCAGCTTTTTGGAGAGAAAGAGGGGTCTGACAGACCTCCGGCTTTGCTCTCGGAGGGCCTGGGCTCCACTCCCTGCACTTCCACTGCTTCTTTTGTGGTCTTGACAAGCCATTAGGGACAGGCTGAAGCGTGTTTTGGAGCATCTGATCTGCACTTCAGCTGGTTGCCCTGCCGTTGCCATCCCCCAAACTGCCCTGACTTGGAGACCACATTAATCAAAACTACCAGTAGACGTTCAGCCAAATATATGCATCTCCAGCCTCTTTTTAAAATTGGTTTTAAATGGGCTTTTTAGCAATATTTCGACCTTTCTAGGTTTCTAAAGATTCATGCTTTGCATTTCTCATTTCAAAATTAGATTATAAAAATTCTTTGTTGTGCCCAGAATAACTGTGCTCCCCCTGCGCCCCAGCTATCCCTCCACCCCAAAATCAGCTTTGCTTTCCCTGTGCTCAGGATCCTCTTCCAGGGATGTAGAGGCAATTGAGCCACTTTCAAGTAAGTGTCTCCGTGGCTCGACTGCATCCAAACAGACACTCGGGGATGGAGTTTTGCTCTGCTACTTGGGGTTGGGCAGCAGCCACAAACACGGGGCAGCGTTCCTCCCCGGCCAACCGAGCTGCTGCCGGGGACAACAGGGACAGTGAAGAATAAAAAATATAGCTGCTCATATTCATTTGGCCACAGTAAATGGGTTTCAACCATAGTTCCTTGGTTTCCTCTGTAGACACTTTTGAATGCTATGATTATGTTTATTATTTTTTATCCTTCCAAACTCATAGCGTTGGCCGGATGCTGGTGTCCATGGCGGCATGGGTTACATCGCTCCCTGAAATGCTGCTTTTTGCAACTCAACTTCACCAAATATTGCTGGTGGGCTCAGATACTTACAATTAGCTCACTTAAAATGATGCCTCCGGTGTGCTAAGACACTTAAAATTAGGACCAGAAGTTAGGCAGTTAATCTGTAAAGCTCAATAAAGCCCCCTGTTTCATCCAAGGGTTGTCAGAAAATTCGTTCCACATCTGTACAGAAAAAAGCGAGGTGTAAACTGCCAAGAACCATTTTAATGATGGCTGGAGAAAAAAGCAGCCAGATGGCAGGCTCTGCTGTGGCTGCGGTTGGTATTTAACTGCTTTTTTATTGGAAAAATATGGGGTGAAAAATTGTGTGGGACTCATTAGGCAGCCTGCTGCGATTCTGATCAGCTTGCCAATCTGTTCAGTGTGGCAAAGATCCAAACAGCCATAAATTTTTAGCAGCAGCTTATAATCTATGACTTGGAGCTTGTTAAACCTTCTCTACTCCCCCCACTTTTGTACACTGCTTGGTTTGTTTTTTTTCCCTCTTTTTTTTTTTTTTTTTTTTTTTTTTAAATAAAAGCTTCAGGGCTCAAGCTGTGCTGAAAAAAAAAAAAAAAAAAGGAGGGGGGGATAAAGTCTCTCACAAAAAGCTCCAGTGAATAGCATGTCTCTTTGCTCCTTCTCAAAGTAAGACTCCATAACAGAAGTTTAATTTTCTTGATCCTGCATATTAACTAAAAAATTGGGTGCGCAGCAACATCTGAAGCAGGAGGGCAAGCGGCGTTATCTGTGCATTGGCACAGGAGAGCCGTGGAAATCCTCCTCCTCTTTTGTCATCTTCAGAGGGAGCAAGGCTGTGGGAGGAGAGGGTTGTTTGTGCGGGCAGGCGGCTCCACAGCATTCAGCTTTTTGCCGCAACAATCCCAAAGTGAAGAATATGCAAATTTGGGGATTTCATAGCTTGGAGCAAAGTGTTACGATCACAGAGCGGCTGGCGCTCAGGGGAGACGGTAAACTGCTGGCAGGGGTTTCATTTTCCGTCGTGGTGGTGTCTGGATTCTGAAGGGTTCACAAAGGATCCTAAGAGGAAACTTAAAGCTTCCTTTTTCTTAATATTTGCATATTACAGAAATCGATTTCAGACAAAGGAAAAAGAGGTTTTAGAGGCTGCTGTGACACGTTTCCAAGTAACATACACAGAACTATTGATCTGACCACTTTTACGGAGATGGAAAATAAGCAGCCAGCACTCCTTCGTGGGAGCATAAATATTGGTTTTGAAAGATTTATGGAAACCAGCGGCCAGCAGCGGTATATATGGTCTCTCGTATATGTGCTGTTAAAAATACTACAGTATTTCTCAGAAATTGCCCCAAGTAGTGAAGTAAAATTATAAGCTATGGAGTTTTGATTCTTAACCGAAGCATTACTATATCGCCATATTTTTCTAATGGTACTGCTGAGCTTACACATGCCTTTGTAGCTGCTCACGTATACTGTATATATGCTGTAGGTTCAAGGTTATTTCAAGGAGATGTTTTAGATGGTTACAAAACTGTGTATGCAAATATGTTTGTGTGCACGGCTGCTGTAGAGCTGCGTGCGAGTTGGATTGCTGTCACGAACGGCTGAACCTAAATCTTTCTTGTATGGTCAGGGCAAAGGTGTTAACTCGACTCCTGCAGAAAGTGGAAGGGACCTCAGCTGATTAACTGTGATTTTACGTGCAAGTTTGGATCTGGCAGGTACACTGAAAAGAAATTATAGTGTCTGGATAAGCCAAGTTCCAGTGATTTAGGTTCCTTTTTTATTTGAACTGGCATTTCCAAGAGCATGTCCCTTGTCGTTGTACTTTTGGACAACAGTGCCATAGAAATGCAGAGAGAGGAGTTTGCAGGGCTCTTTGTGAATGCAGTTCGGTTTGTTTTAATGTCTCCCAGGCCAGCGCAGGCCTCTTTAGCTGGTGATGTGCAGCACAGTGAGGGCCCACATGGCTGGGTGCTCTGCTCATCGTGCCAAGCCTTCACCGTGTATGCCTGCGTGTTTCCCTCACCTTCTATTAAGCCCCGTGGCACTTCTAGCTAGTAGCTGATTTCTTGTAGCTGATAGCTTTGTCTAGAGCACACATAAATAGGGGAGATAAAAGGTTGCTTCTTTCCTTTCACATAATTTATTGTGAAGAACAGAAAAGAACAGTATGAAGAAGCCTAGGGAGGTTGTCTCATATTTTCTATAAATATAATACAATCAGGAAGTCTTTATGTTGTGAGAAGAGGATAAATGAGCAGATAGTGATAACAAAATCCAGGAGCGCAGTGATCTGCTTGAAGCCGTCCTCCCCTTTTTGTTCTGCCAGTGGGAATATTTGTATACTAACCTTCAAAGAAAACCTGACTATTTTCTTCCTAAAGTAATAATTTACGATACACGGATGCCATATTTTATTCACATTGGCTCGCCCGTGTTTAGAGAAAGTTGTTTTTTTCTTCTCCTAGCACAGGACTGAGGGTTTGAGGTTGGTGTTGGGTGGTAAGTTTCATGGGCTGTTTTTTTTTTTTTTCGGGACATTTCTGCCACTTGGAGTGGGTTTTCTTTAAACAAAAAGTTGAATCACGCCTCTGTCTTCCCAGCTGGCCTCAGACTCTGCAAAGACGGCCAATTTTTCTTCACTTCCAGGAAACGGGTCGATTCCTTCCCCTCCCCACCTCGCAGTACACATATTCGTGGCACAGCTCCTCCCTGGGACCTCTCCCTTTGGCACTCGGCATCTCCGTAAGGTAGCGAGAGGCCTCCGTCCTTCCCGCTGCTCCTGCCTTTCTCATTTCTCCTGCTGCCTGCCTGGGGGGTGCAGAGCCACGCAAGCAGCCTTATCGCAGCCTGTGTAGCAATAAGATCCAGGAATGCTTTGGCTGTTCCCCAGGACGGGGTGAGCGCGGCGTGCCTGTCACTCACGGCCGAGCCTGGAGTTTTATGTGAGGTGGGAGGAGGAGGCTGGAGAGGGCCTGCTGTGGTGTCACCAAATCTGGTGATTTTTTCTGCAAAATGCTTCCTTAAAGGCACAGCTCCTGGAATTCTGCAATGAGTGAAGAAATTTTGACTTTCATCTGAAGGAAAAACTAACTCATGCAGTTGCTTCAGAGACGTGGCAATAGGAGCCACCTTACTGCAATGTCAGTGAGCAAATTAAAAGACCACAGACTGTATTTGTTCAGTTAGTTTTCAGTCTTACCGCTTTGAAGCAGATATTCTGATTTGTTGGGGAGAGAGAGGGTAAGCAAATGGGCAGAGTGACTCAGGTTTTCTACCTCCTGGAGGTTCGATGAAAACAATTACTGCCAGTGTCTGTGACTGCTGTGGTTTCCACCAGGAAGAACTTCTCCTTGTTTTTCCCCCCTCTGCCCAGCCACCTCTAATCTCACCTCTGTCTCCAGAGGCTCCCAGAAAAGGCCAGCTGGGATCTGAGAGATGAATTGCCAGGTTTGGGGCTGAAATTCAACCTCTTTTCTCTTGACCACCAAGTAACATCAGCTTGGAAGCAGAGGCCGAGCTCAGTCCGGGTGAGGGAGGGGAGGGCCAGGGAAGGCTCCAGGAGGTGTTTCCCCTCAGAGCTGTGCCCAGTGGTGGTGCTGAGCCCCCTGGCCAGGTGCTCAGAGCAGGTCCCAGCACAGCACCACCATGCTCAGGTCCAGGCACCCACCACGCTCATCTCCCACTGCCCAGGCTGCAGGTGGGCAGCGCCGCTCGGCAGCCACAGCTCTGGGACAGTCTGGGGTAGCAGGCGGCCAGGGGATTTCACATTGCTGGTGTTATTTAAAGTGCAGCGGGGATACCAGCTGGCTGCGTTGAGGCGGTATCGTATTTTTCGGCGCATCATCAACGCACAGAAAACGTTTGCCTTGCCTCAAACGCTGTGTTCCTACACGCAGCGGCTTTGTGGGGCTGCAGGGCCCTGACCAGCGCCGGGGCCGGCAGCCTCTTCCCCATACCACCTTCAGGGACAGACTGCTGGGGCTTTACAAGACACTCTTAAATAAATAAAAGCAACTCCCAGCTGACGCTAGCCCTTTACTTGCTAATAACACTCGAGTCCCTTTGGCTCCAGAACATCCCTTAGGAGAGGGGATCCCGCACTAAGCACCCGCCAGGAGCGGTGTGACGGGGCCGGCCTCCTGCGGCCGCGGCGTGAGGAGGGGAAGCTGTAAGTCATCTACAGGAGGACTGGGTCGTCTGTCTTCCAGATCTGTAAGCTTCCAATGGAAGATCTAATTTTTCAATAAAGATAATTCAATTAGGAGGTTTTAATTAGGGAGTTGAAGCTGATCTCCCCACCCCACCCCTTCCTGTAGCTGTCAGCCTCTGCGCCGGTGCCCCCCGCTCCATCTCCTCACTCCTCGTTCGTTTATTTTTTTTATTCCTAATCATCCTGGTGGAACAAAGCAGGAAAGGGGGAAAGATGATGAAGGGAGAACAGGGATATAAAAAAAAAATAAAAAAAAAAACACAGCATGTTGTGTCATTAAAAAGTGCCTCGTATTACCCGGGAGCTTCTCCATCTGCTTTCGGTGGGCATCCCAGGAGGACTTGGCGATTATGAAGGAATTCTCGGAGGCCATTACTGGGAAGAGGAAAAAAGGCTTGCTGCAGACAGCTTAATGGACTAATTTGTAACTGTGAGAGCAGGAGAAATGAGTTGTTGGCCACGTTTTAATTTGACAGCGAGTGGCAGAACGAATGCGAAATGTGATGAGTGAGCAGGCGCGTTCATTTTCGCGGTGCACTTTGCAAGGGCCTCTTGGCTTTCCCGTGGGGGCTGTCACTATTATTTTTGCCTTCCCCACCCGAGCGAGGATGGTGGGGGCGAAGCAGTGGGGAGGTGCAGAGGGTGAGGACAGGGTGGAGGAGGGGAAGCGTGATCAAGCAAACAAGGCTCAGGAGCCAATTTTACGCCAGCACTAGGAAGACAGGAGAGGACAGGCTAAACAAATTAGCAGTGTGCCTTAACTCTTTGTGGGGTGAATGGGAGGAAGACACCTTAGGAAGAGCATTTTTTTCTGCAGATAGTGACTTTTTGTTGCCGTCTGACGGGCATACAGCCCCACCTTTTGTGGTCTGCTTGGCGGAGGGTCATGGACATCTGTCATCCACAGCAAAATTGGGCAGTCTTTTCCAGGAGAAACAGGAGCTCCTACATAGCCTCAAGAAGGGGATGTGCAGAGTTGCCTCAAAATCTGGTCCTGCTCATGCTAATTGGGCCACGTCGTTAATTCAGATGCTGTTTGATACGGAGCCAGGGCACTGTAGAAACCACCACCCCCCTTTTGCATTTAAACCCTGACAGCATCCTGCGGGGGGCCCAGTGGCCTCCCCCTGCCCGGGGGTGCCTCCAGGCACATCTCTCGCCCCGTGGTCCGAGGCTGCTACCCGAGGGCAGGGCAGCGCACTGCCTTCCCTCGCACGGCAGGGCTCTGCTCCACACTGACGTTTTGTCAGATTGGTTATTTTTACCGTGTGATGTTCAAAAACCCATGCTTCCCCACCCAGAGGCTATAATAGAGCAGCTTGTATGAGCTGAAGGATAGAGCAGTAAGCGTAGCTCTGTAGATGCTGCCGCTTGCCAGCCAGCGCTCGCCATAGCTCCCGTCACACGTGGTGTTTTCTCCATCATGTCTTCTTTACTGGAGATCTTGAGAGGTGAGGAAAGTCCAGCTGGCTGCTCTGTTTTCCTGTGGGTTTTCTTCAGTGGCCTGTTGTTAAGTTGTATGATTAAAAAGAGAAAAGACTAATTCTGCCAGAAAACACACATGGATTGATATTAGAATAAATTGGTATATATGAGCTGAGATGATTATTTATGGCTCTCTTCCCAGGCTGCCATACCAAGGTATGATCATCCCATAAATTGCAGGACAGTTTCTTACAAGACAGCAGGCCAGATATCACCTCTTGCCTGTGATCGGTTGTAGGGATGGTCCCAGGGAGTCCTCTGCATAGGTTTTACAAACCACGTAGAGGGAGAATGCCCTGTTTGCTGGACCTTGGGAATAGCAGAGGAGGAAGGCAGAAGGACCGTTTCTGTTTTCTGCGAGTGCGTTATCTTTCTCATCAGTAACATGGGATTGAACTTCAGCGTGATGGGTGCTGTGCAGTAAGCTGTAGGTGGTGTTCTTGCCAAATGTGAGGTGCTGCTGATGGTGCCTAGCACGGGGCTTTCATTTGAGCATAGGCAGCACATGTAGGCTCTGCCATCCCCAGCACGTGGTGCAGCTACTTTCGTACCCCAAACTGTGCCACAGGGGCTCTGAGTGTTGCAAATGGGCAACTGCTGGGAGCTGACGGATACTGCTTTGGCCAAGTTAATCAAAGTACTGAAATATTTTAATATAAGTGCATGTAGATACAACGTGTATCTGGTGTGCTATTTCCCAAAGGAGGTAGGTACGCATGAACATGCACATGTGCAGCACAAATTCTGGTTTCATTGATGCTAATTTTGTACTGATGTAACTCTGAAATTTACAGAAGAAGGTGGTTGAATTTCACTGTGGTCGTAGTGAAATCATTTCTGAAAGTGAGTCTAGCAATTCACCCATGACCACGTAACTGTGGCTGATCTTTTTATTTTTAACGAAAGCACATGATACGTTGAAACTCTTCATCTTACATCCTTCTCTTTTCCCCTTTGATATTTCTTATGATGAGAAATATTTTTTGATAAAGCTTTTTCTCTTCTTTTTTAGTGGAAAAAATGCAGGTGACCTACACTCCTGCACAGTTAGTCTTTCTGTTAAACTTTTTTTTGTTTTTAAAGGACATCTGCAAATAGTACACATAGCCCTCATGTAAAGAATGCTTGTCAGCAGGTTCTTTAGTATTGGTTTGTCCTGCAAGATACAGAAGTTCATCATCCTCTGATTTGAGCATCTACCTTGAGAGACACTTGAGTGAATTTGACGCTACCTGAATGGGATTACGAGAACATTTATTTATGATTGCAGATGACAGGTACACAACAGCCAGCACCTCTTGGTTTTCCAAAGGTTTCTTTAAAGATGGATTAATGGTGTTTGAAAACTTCGTATTATTAACCTTAATGATATGTAGCACTGCCCTTTGAAAATGGGGTAGGAGAAGACCTTAGAAGACTTAAGTGGCTGGGAGAGAGCATGACAAAGAGAAGGGAGATGGTTTTCCCAGTCAGAACAAAACACTGGCCTTGTGCCTTCTTAACTCATTACACCTCGGTTCTTGCTTTGGTGTTGTGATAGAGGGTGACGGGCAAAGGACCGTTTCAGTGCTTATGTTCATCTCACCTACTTGCCCATTTCATCTCTATCTCTGAACACCGATCTTCAGAAGAGAAAGCTTTGGGATTTCTCCAAGCTGTCACCCGGCCCCGGGATGTGATCAGTCCGAGGCAGCAAGGAAACTAGATATAATGAAGACAGAGTGTGGATGGCTGTGTTTATCAGGAAGACTAAGTGAACGAAATGCATGCTGCCTCCAGGACTTCTGTTCACACCTCAACCTGTCCCCTTTGAATTTAAAAACGCAGCCCTCTGGTTTCAATCCCAAATGCACAGGCGTAAGAACGGAAACCAAAATTCCTAGATAGCAGTGAGCAGGGCTGCTCCTTCAGCCAGGATCTGGAGTCTGGAGTCCCCCTCTCTCTGAGCTCTGACATCCACTGGAAGCAGGCTGCCAAAGCTGGCGAGTGGGGCCTGGGGAAGCTTCAGGCTGTTTCATCTGCAGCCAACCTTCCTGTTAATGCTCATGTAGGCTCTTGGGGATCTTGTGCCACGGGTCTGCGGTGCCACAAAGAGCAGAGCCGGCGTCCGGCGGTGTCTGACTGCCTACCTTAATGCAGCTTCCCTGCTCAAGGCAGCAAGGCTCCCGCTGCTGCCACTGCCGCTCGCCCCCCCTTTTACCTTCCAGCTCACTGCGTCTGTTCCTGGAGGCCCCGGGAGGCTTTAACAACCACTAGATTGTTAGTGACAGTCAGACACTTTAACACTTAAAGTAGAAGGTTTGATTTAATCGCAAGGCTGTCATTTATTATTTGTCTGCTGTGTTCCGCTGGGGCGCCCGCTGATCAACTGCCTGCTCCCAGGAGGGCATTTTTTTTTTTGTTATGTCTAAATCCTCAATACAAATTGCAGCGCTCCTAGATCTCCCAGCGGGACCCATTACCGCCTGTGGGGCATTAAGGATCATTAATAGTGCTGTCAGCAAGCTAGCCAGTTGGTTAGCTTCTCATAAATAGGAAATTAATCCATCTACTTCATTAATAATGCCGAGTGTAGCTATTTTGTTGCACTTGATGTAAGGGGCCTTGTGTTTGTCTGTAATGCGATAAGACAGGACTCCAAATTAGCATTGAATGTCTGATACAAGAGTGCAGACTCAATTACTTAGTGGAAAGGTTTTTGTTTTGGTTGGGGTTTTTTGTTGCTTTTTTTTTTTTTCCCAAATGTCTTTAAAGTTCTTGAGCAGCAAGAAAAAACAACAACACTGATTTGCTTCATTATTTGCATTTTGCAAGATCTGTTTCCGTAGCTGGCTTCTGCTTTTGAAGAATAAATTGTTGGGGAGGGAAAGCAGCGAGTGAGAAATGGGGACCACACCTGGCAGGAAAAGCAAAACGCATTAATTAGAGCCAGGGCTAACTAGCTGTGCTCATCTCGCCTTCTGTGTCGAGGGTCTGGGGGGCTTGCCGTGCTTTTTCCTTGCATCTACAGTTAAGGAATCATTACAACGCTGACGGGTGTTAAATTTCACTTTGGAGGAGGAGGAGCAATAACAGTGTAGGTTAAAGGAGAAAATGAGCCATGATAAGAGCCGTCCAGTTTTTATGAGAAAATCATTTGCCTACCCAGCAAACGCGGAGTCCCTGATGGGTGGTATTGGAACCACACAGAGGATATGAAGAATTCTGAGTACATTTATCTATTACATTTCTAATTAGTTTTACTCAGTAATATCTAGGCACCAGAAACAAAATAGAGAGTTACATGGCAATTATCCGTAAAAGTACTTCATCCTGTGCTTCTGTGCTGTTCAGATCTTCCTGTGTTTCCTTCCTTCCTATAACTTTCTCATCAGTGCGTGGGAAAATACAAGTAATTTTTCAGCCTTAATAATTAAAGAAAATCTTTTCAAGCAAGGAATGGTTTACCTCCTGCCCTCAAAACACTGTGCATTTGCTTTTTTTCTGCTTCAGCCTCGTGAGTTTGTTTTCAGCTAAACAAACAAAAAAAAAAATCAGCTAGGCTGACAGGCTCTTGCTAGAGCTCCAGTTTGCAGTATGGGGAACCACTCAAATGCTCAGGGTTTTTATCTAAAGCTTTGGGAGACTTTGCTGGCAGTCTCCTTCATGATACTTCAAGAATTTGCTTTTAGTGGCTTTCTAGCAATGTGCTGTTAAGTAGCGTGTAGAGGAGAGATTATAAACATATAACCATATCAGGGCCTAGCCTATGTCTGGGGCTCCAAGGCACTGCCACAACATAAATAAAATCATTATAACTAATTACTGTTTGGGCACTGGGGAGGGAGAGCACTTGTATTTATTTTTATAATGGGAGGCAAATAAATTTCTGAAATATCAAGAGGAGGGAGGAAAGAGCTTCTACAAAGTGATGAGATAAATAGATTTGGAAGCATTCCAGTTCTCAGAAGCCAGTAGCCTGGGATGGATGTTTTCTGTTGACAAACTCTTCAAACCATGTGAGCTGTGCCATATCTGTTCACATCATTCCTGAAGTAGAAATGCAATTCCCAAATATGATGTGTGTGACCAGGGAAGTACAGCGCAGCCGCAGGAATGATCCCGATATTCGGAGGAGGTACAGGAAAGGATTTGGGGATTTCCGTTCTAGGCAGCAGAGGTACTTGCATTGTTCGTGCGAGATGCATGCTGCATGACACTGCCATCTGGGAATTGGCCCCAAAGGGCAAAATATACAAAGAGACACAGGAGGCACAGACCCTATCTCCAAAAATCTCACTATGGGCGCCCTCAAACTTTGCAAATATTCATTGTCCGAATTCCAGTGATGGTTCTGAATTTCACAATTGCCCTCCAGGACAAGCAAGAACAAAAGGATAAAACCGAGCAGCCTTGAATGTAGAGTTGCACTGAAGGGGGAGGGAGGGTTCAATGCTGGAAATTCATATATGGGTTGTGCGGATTGGCTCTGTTTTCAGGCAGTTTTGTTTTTAACTGCTGCCTTTTCCTGTTTGGAAATGTTTTGCAGCGTACAGTGAGTAGCAGTCACAGCAAACTGCCTGCCTCATGTCCCCTCACCTGTGTATTATTGGAGACAGTGGTGCCGAGAATCCAGTGGCCGTAAAAAGCCCAGCTGCAGCCAAAATCCTAATGCACTTCCAATTCCCAGTGCATTAAGCTTGGAGGAGTCTGCTGTGTATTATCCCAGGCTCCGTCCAGTTTCTCCAGAGGTTTTCTGGTGCTAAAATCTTTGTAAGCATTTTTGTCAAATGCTTAATGCTTTAAAACTTAACCTCATTACGCTCCGGTCTATTTCTGTAGTGAAGGAGAAGGGAGCATGGGAAGGATCTTTTCCCTGAAAATAAAAAGTCCAGCCAAGTTGTTAGATGCTTTGGAGGTTCTTTTATTGTAAACTACAGGAAAGGACTTTGGCAATGTGTTGAAATTGTTAGATTAAAGCTTTCCCCTCCATCACCCCCCATTCTGCCATTAAAGACCAATGCTGCTGTAAACAATTTATGGCTTTCTTAAAGGAAGTCAGATAATCCTGGCTGATTTGTGGCCATTCCTTTATTGCCTTGCCAAACTCTGCTTTGTCATTTCTGGTTGGAGGAGAAAGCACACACAGCCACATATGTTCAAGTTTCTGACCTCATTTTGACTGTTACAAGAGAGTGAGCACATGTGTCTTCGGAAAAAAAAAAAATAAAAAATAAAATAAAATAAAAAATCCTGGAGTAAAAGAAGAATAATTTCCCTGGTAATTATGTTTTGTAAGAAATATGGGGTGTAAAATATACCATTAATGATTTTACAATCACTTGGCCAGTCAGGCAGGAGGGCTGGCTGACCCAACCTAGCAGAGAGCACCGCTCCGCATTAGTGTCAAAATGGATGTTTAGTCGTGTGCAGCCATGGTGAAATTGGAAGTGGAAAGGAGCCAATGCCTCTTTCAGAGCGAGGGGAATAAAAAACCCTCTCTCTTGTTTTACAAATCTCTCCAGGGATGATGAAAATGGCTCTCTTCAGCATCCATCTCCTGCTTAGTTCTAGATCAACACATGTGGCAGGAAAATGTGTTCTGCACAGATATGTCATGGCTCAAGAGAAATTAGGCAAATAAAAGGGGCACGTCTTTCCCCTCTGCAGCTCTCCTCCTCCTAGCGTTTTGAGTAATCATGTTCCTGATTAGTGAATATTTATTGTTATAAGCAGAGCTTGTAGTTGTGCGTATAATGACGGTGACCTGGCACATTTCACGATCAGATCTGGTTTGCGGTGCTGGGTGAGCACTGCCTGCATCTATTTGGTCTGCTGCGTGGGTACGGCATCGTTGGAGGTGAACTATTTAGGTTTTGGAGTGGCATAGTTGTGTCAACAAAGGATGTAGCTAATGGCAGGGAGTTAAAAACAAAATAAAAATGAAAGGCCAAACACCAGAACACGTAGGATTTTATCGGTAAGCCCTGTCATTGGATCAGCTCCTTCCTTTTTTAGGAAACCAGCATTCTCTTGGCAGCAGAAGCTGAGCACCCATTGTCAACAAAAGCTTTGTGGTTGACCCTGTTCAGCACACATAAATTCTAAGCTGCAGGTATTCACAAAAATTAGAGTTAGAGAACATGTGTTAGGTCACTTTATCCTTCCTGCTGACAAGATAGTATTTCCTATTTAAATATATTTCCTAGTTCTTGTGCAATTCAGCCTTAAGCGTACCGAATGGCAGCTTCTTCAGCCCCCATAGGAAACTGTTCCAGAGTCTAATTAATAGCTCTCTTGGTCAAAAAGACGACTCTTTTGTATGCAGAGCCTGGTGCTCACTTAAACTAAAGGTCATTTCATGGCTACTACGGCACTATGCGATAACGTGTAACAGAAACTGTGTTAGTACTCATGTTGCGTCCTCTTGTGCAGCCAAAGCACCGTAGGGTGGCCTGAGCAGAAATACAAAGGAGCCTAAACCATGCCTAAACTGCTCTGTTCTTACTTTCTTTTTGCCTTGCTTCCATCATCTGTGCACTTCAGATAAACATCCTGCCTTGGTTGTCACTCCACAAAACTGTACTTATAGCCACAGGCTATAGAGAGGGATTTGTGATTGCCCGCGGAGTAGATCATCATCTGTGGGGATGGTTTTGCATCGACTGGAAGCAATACAAGCACGACAGTATTCAGCAGTTGATTTTTAAAGCATAGAGCTTCTTCCTGCAAGTGCAAATATTCCACGGGTATTAATAATGGAGTAAATCTCATCTTTCCGATGTGACCTGTGTGAGCATTGTCATGAAACAATGATGCGAGTGAGGTGCGGAGATTAATTTTGAAGAAATGTCCTCTGAAATACCCAGTGCAAAAGTTGTGAGCATTCAATATCTCCATGACCGTAGGAGGGTTTGCAAATGCTCAGTTCCTCCGAAAGGTGGGCCAGAGAGGTGAAGCATGCCCATAAATTCAGGGACACCAACTTGCTTTATTGCTTTGCCCTTTTTTTAATTTGGTAACTGCAATTCAGTGTGTGTCCAGAGTCACGGCAAGTCTTTGATGAAACCAGACTTTTCACTTCCAAGAATCCCCATTCTTAGAGTTTTCTAAAGAACAAGAGTATTGGGTCTTTTACCATAATGGTGACTTCCTTCAGGAAAAGAAGCTCAGTTCCAAACGTGGAGGGATGTGGAAAAGCTGGTATAGAGAAGGTTCTGGTGTGTATTGTTCAGAAATGGCTGCACTGGAGAAGACACGTGCTGGATTTAGTGCCACTGTGCTGCTACATGCTCTTACATTCCAGCTGCATTTTTTCTGTCCAACCCGACAGTGCATGAAGCAGCAGAGCAGACTGGAGATAACTCAATTACAAAACATCATTTGACGAACTGTTAAAAACTCTCCTGAATGGAGCATCATCCTTGATTGCGATGGGGTTGAGATGATTATGTTACGAAATGGCATTTGATGCAGAACAAAGTGTTGCCACAGCAGTAAGTTCCAGCATCCAGCTCTAACAATAAGCCATCCCCAGATCCTTCCCGCAGAGGGCCAGGCTCTTTGTTTACAGTCAGAATGAGAATTGTGAGGCTGCAACCCCAGTTGGCTTCAGCAGGAGCTGCGGCACCTCGGCGCGGCTGAGTCATGCCTCCAGCACGCCCTGACCCCGCTCCCAAAAGGCGCTGTCGGAGCAGAGCTGCTCCTTGGACGGGGTCAGCAATTCTCAGCAGCCAGCCAGATGGGGATATGGCCCTGCGGGAGCAAGACGTAGGGAGGGAGAGTTGTGCTGAGCTCTGCCACGCCGCAGCACCCACTGCAAACGCCTCGAGTGGTTTCTGCAAAGACGCGCCCAGAGGTGGATCCTTCCTCCAACCTCACCATCGGGTGAGGGGTACACAAGCCCAGGGTGATCCAGCTGTGGTGATGCCCCCAGGTTTTCTGAGAGTCATTAATACGTGGACAGATCCTTTCAGAGCACCTGTGGCATCTGTAGGCTCTTACTAGTGTCCTCATCAATGCAGCGCTGGGAAATAAGCACAAGTTGCTGCGGTGCTCCCTCCAGGTGAGGAGGGCAGCCATGGGAATGGGGGGCTGCAGCCCCCAGACATCAGCTGCACTCCCGGGAGATGTCTTTCCACTACAGCAAGAGCATTTAAAGGCTTTTGCTTTTTTCCCCCTGATTTTGGTTTGAAAATATTGAACAATCCCATACTGCTACTTCTTTATTGACATTCTGGATTTATCAAGCTTGTGAAATTCAACTGGATGTGAAATGCTGCAATTAGGCTCCAGTAGTATGTGGGTTATTAATACAAAACCATCCCTATTTTTAATCCTGTTCCTTCCTACTTCCTCACATCACAGTGGCCCTAACCTTTGAATATTTATCCTGCGCACTCGTGTGCCGGTCGGGTCCCGCTGTGCGGCGTGGGAGCCCCGCTTCCCCTCTGGAGCCAACCCTCTGTGGCCCTGGTCAGAGCAAAGCCCATCTGGCTAATTTGTGAGCATCACTAATGGGTCCCCAAGGGACCCCATCAGCAGCCTCATCCTGGCCGCGATGGCTGCGACACAAACCTCCAGGGGAGGCGGAGGCGGGTTCTGGGAAGAAGCCGGGGCGGAGTGGGGCAGCGGGAACAGGAAAGCACGGGCTGTCCCTGGGGGCCACGGGGATTAAAATCCCCGCAGCCCCAGTTGTTCTGGCTCTCATGAACTCCAAACAAATGTCCCTGCATCGTCAGGGCAGAAATCTGCACAAATAAATCCGCGTGGCATGTTTTTCCTCTCCTATGTTTAATACCTACCCAGTTGATAAATAATTATTAAGCAATGATATAAGAGCTGCACTCTCAGAAAAATTCAAGGAAAATGAATTCATCCAGCAAAAAACACCTTTGTGCAATAAAGACTGGAGAAAGTAAAATGAGATTGTGGGCTTTCTTTCCCCAGGCTTGGATATTGCTTTATCAATACAGTTCTGTCAATAAGCTGTGAACAAACGCAGGCCTTGTCAGATTTACTAACTAATCACAGAAAGGTGTTGGCAGGGCTTAAAGGATTGAGTGACCAGACATAGTAACTCATTTTAAGTGTTTCTGCTTGCTGCATTTTTTTTCTTCTTTTCTTTCCTTTTCCACTCCCTACTTTTGCCCTCTTAAGCAGGTAGGGCAGTGAATATCTTTACCTGGCTCCTTCTGTCAGGCAGAACGGAAAATGTGCGAATTCCACAGATTTGGGTTCCTTGCGTGTCTTCAGCGTAGTGCTTGAGGCACAGCCACAGACATACGCAGATGCATAAATAACATCACTCATTTGGTGCACCCAGATCTTTACCAACAAATGCACACGTTATGCATGAGTACTGTCTGCACGAGCACGCTGCGTGCTAGTTTTTAATTAAAGGTGCTCCACTGGAGTGATTTTCACCATCGGCTCCAGCAGAGCCGTTCATTTGGTCACTTGGTAGCAGGTTTTCCTTTAACTGGAAAGATGAAACGGGAACATTGGAAATGCTTTTCTTTCTCTCCATAATTTCTGCCGTGGATTCCTCTGTTTTTGCTGTTGCTTCCCTGCTGGCAGTTGCCATCTGTAGCAGTTTTAGTTCTGCCAGAAGGACTGGCAAGCACCTCCCTCCAGTGCCCGCATCAGTGATGCCTGGGTGCCAGCCCGGGTGCCTCCAAGCGTCTCCCCCAGCCGCACGCCGCGTCGCTCTGTGGACAAAGCTGTGCTGCTGGCAGCAGGGGTATTCATCAGCCTGCCCCGGGAGCCCTCACGGAATGGGTGCTTTAAAGGCCAGAGCTGCTCTCAAGCCCCCAGAGGTTGGGCCGTGTTCTTCGTGCACCCGCTCGCAGGCGCAGGGCATTGCACCGCAGTGCTGCTCACTTGCACGATGCCTACAGCTCGAGGGAGGTTCGGGCCTGGAGTTGCAGTGAGTGAAGTCAATAGCCCCTGCTAAGAAATCAAAGATCCTATAAGGAGGATCCTGCCTCTAAACGACTGGATTTTAGGTCCAAGGCATTAAACTGTGCAAGAGCGAGGCAAAGAAAGACAGAAAGCACACTTCAAATCCCACCTGGTTTTGAATGGCAAATTGAAGACAGCGTGCTGCTGTGAGAGGGGCAGATTCTCCAGTTTTTGATAAATGCAGGAAAAAAAAAGCCTTTATTACCAATTGAAAATAATTCCATTCGTGTGAAGGTTGTGATGGTTATTAACCTGCTGTTCTGTTGGCATGACTTGAAAGCTGGAGCCGATATTCTTTGTTTAGAGGCAAACTTTAGAGTACTTGCTGCACTGGAACAGATATATGTCTGTACATCTCTATGCACAAGACAGATGTTTGTGTGTAGACTTTGCTCCGTTTAAAGCACCCATTCTGTATTCCTGATGCCAGAGACTCCGCATCATCTGGAAAGAAGTCCAAACAAAGACACCTCGTAACTCAGCGCGGCGCTGGGAGGGTTCTGGCAGCTGGGAGATGCGCCGGGGTTATCGCAGCCACCATAAATATCTCGGGGGCCTGCGAGGAGCTTGGTGCAGTGGCTCAGCGTGTGCAGGGGCAGGCGGGAGCTGTCTCTGGTCATATTTTATGTGAGCTGGGGTAAGCAGGAGGGATATCAAAGGCGGTAGCTTGCCCTGGCTTCCCACTCGGGTGGCACCAGCAGAGCGTCGCTGCTGCGGTGCTGCTCCGGCAGCGGCAGAGCCCAGGGCTGCCCTCGATTTCTCCGTGCGTCACCACATGCACGTCTTCCTTGGCTGCTGCAATGACAGTGAAAATAAAGCAGCCTGTTATTTCTGAAGTTGAAAGAGCAACATATGCAGAAGGGGTTAGGGTCTCCAGAAAGGCAGGGCTGGGTTTTTGTGACTGTGGGTGAATTTGGCCCAGGGCTGAGCAGTTGCGGGTCTCACAGGATTCGTGTGCATCGGGCCTGGACGTGGTCCTCTGCGCTTGGCTTGGCCCCGTGCTGGTGCATGGCCTCCAAACGAGGCAGCGTGGCCGACCCCATCCCGCCCCCAGCACTTTTCTTCCTTCCAGCACCCCAGAGCCTCGGCTCCAGCCCTGTCTCACGTTCAGGCCCCTCCAGCTTGTCCTCCGGGTGGCCCAGGAGGCCCTGAGGCCGGCTACCTGCCGGCACCCCCGGGGGCTCGAGGGGCTCGTGTTTCCCCTCGCTCCACGCCTCCTCCAAGGTGCAGCTGAGCGAGCGGCGTTCCCACAGACCTGCGCTTGTGCGAGGGCCGTTTCGGTGGCTCGGGCTCCAGTGAAAGCCTCGGAGCCTCTCTCTCCCCCAGCTGTCAAGGAAACTCGAGGAGGCATTCAAATGAGAGACACATGGATGTTTATAATTCACAGTTTTGCCATTGTTGTCACCAGAGATTTGTTCTTCCTGCTTGGTGAGGGGAAAAAAGGAAGGATAAAATTGGTACCATAACATGGCCAGACATAACTTGTTTGAAAGATGGGCCTCCAATTATTTACTTAAGGAAATAGTGGGAGATTTATTAATAACCTCTGGCGACTTAAATAGCTCTAGTGATTTCCATGTGTGACCTGAGGCCTCAGCCTTCCTGGCTGATTAGACACGAAACTCAGCTAAAGAGCTGACCTGCTTGGTTTCAAGTGCTCTGCTGGGTAACTCCCAGATGTGCGGCCGAGGAAAAACAACGTCTGTCAGAGCCATTACGGAGCGCTGCGCTACAACAGATTTAATCTTACCTCTGATTTCAGAGGAAGCGGTGCGGTAGGAGGGCTGAAGCCGTAATGAACTCCTAGCACAAAAAACTATTCTCTCCCGTGCATCTGAGAGCGAGCGCAAGTCCTCATCTATCACTGCCTGCGCCAGCCAGTCTCCGCCGCTGTTTGTGGATATGTCACTTGCAAAAAAAGGGCTTTTTTTATTTTTAAATAAAATCCAGAATGCTGTACTTTTCTCTGGCCACTGCAGCATGCGTACCAGTGTTTCCTGGGGCTGGTATCCATATTGCCGCTGGATGGTTTTGCCAGATGTTGCCTATGTAAGATAGCTGGTGACCCCGAAATATCTCCTAGGCTTTACGTCACCGCAACAGGATCTGCTCCGTCTCTTTGTTTCTCTCTTAATAGAAGCTGCCACCGGTTCGAAACAAAACCTTTCTTAAAAGTCACCAAAGAACCCTCTTCCTGCCTTCCCATTGCCTCTCAATAAATAGGAGAAAAGTGTACTGCCAGGGGATAAGAAACAAAGTTTGGAAGCGTCAAGCGCCATCGCTGCCTGGACTTTTCTGGGGTCACCGCCCTGATTTCGGGTACTTTTGAGCTCAGCATGGGTAACTTGTCAGAGTTAGTCAGCGTGTTGCCGACTGATGGGCATGAGAAGAAATGTTAATGCTGTCCCATAAGGAATTTTCATGAGACTAAAAGACAAAAAGCAAATTAGGGAAAGACAACAGGAGCAGAAAGGGCTAGAGTTGCAGTGCATTAGCATAGCCTAGCTCTGATTGAAATTAAGGAGGTGTTTAGTTACCAAATGGCTTCTGGTGTCGGACCTGAAAACAACTAAGTCTGATGCTACAAATTGAATAAAACAACACTGAAAAATAATTTAGATCTACTTAAAGAACTTGATGCTTTGCTAGCATTGGTCTTGATGTCTGCATTCAAAATGGCACCAACGCTGAGGTCCTGCTCATGCCTTCTTTTAATTTCTTAAAGCTTACCGCTAATAGAAACTGAAAGAAACAAATGTTTGTGATGTCTGTAGGTGGTAGCTTTAAAAAGGAAAATAGAGGCTTGTGTACTTCTGTGTGATTTATAAAGAAACCTAGAGGCTGAGTGGGGAAGTCGGGGGCTTTGTTTGTTCTGTAAATCTTTGTGATTTTCTGCTAGACATCCAGCCATGCGTTGTCCGGCAGGCTTTTAGGGACCTGAGGAATCCATGAAATCACACATCCACAAGGGATCATCAGATGGAAAGCTTGAGAGGAGAAAATATTTCTATTTAAACTATTTTTAGTGTTTTGTCTGCTGTTGGTAGTGATAGTTTTATTAGGATTCAAGAGCTTACAGCACACATCTCCAAAGCTGATGACATAGGACCACGGACAAACCAGGCTGTCTGCTGCTGAAGCCTCTTATGTTAGAAGAAGGGGTAAAAATCTCGTTAGATATAAATACATACTGCATTGAAAAGATTTTGGAAGTTTTTGGTACAACTCAAGGTAATGAGAAAGGTACAAATGAACATTAAATCATTGAACTTAAAGTGTTCAAAACCCAGCATGGACATCTTTCTTTCTTTTTAAATCAGGTTAATATAGGTTTATCTTGATCTTGATCATGATTTAGATTTAGCTAGACTCACATCAAATTTGATTTGAAACAACCAATGCAAGTTTGCCCAGCATTAGCAAACTTGGTTTTTTATTTAAAAAAAAAAAAAATCCATTGGAAATTTGTGCCTAGGCAGGATGTTATGTTGAATTAGGCTGACTAATTAGAGGTCTCTGGCTAACAGTTAACCAAGGATTTTTGTTTGTGATGTTTTCCTTACATCTTGTGACAAACTTACAGAGGTTAATTCCTAATCTGTGTCGTGCTCTATAATTGAGTTCAGGTTAAGGAACTTGATGCAGAACGTGTGCTATTTTGGGGCTCACAGAATAGGAAATTTAAGCTACATCTGGGTGCTTGTGATCTGGGACTTGGCTGTGTCTAGTAAGTAGATTTGCCCCACGTCATCAAATATCATGGGTCTCAGAAAACGTTTTGTTTTCCAGGGGAAGGAGGAGGTATCGTTTTTTAAATGAGGTCTTTCTCTCTGCCTTACCACAGCCTTTGGGGGATGAGGGAATGCATTTAGATCACATTTTTAAGCTTCACACTGCTAGAAATTTATCATTTTCTGTTTCATCGAACACAAAGATTCTCACAGAATTACCCTTAGAGATGGGCTTCAAGAAAAGCACCAACAATCATAAGACTTAAGAATTGCACTGTAAATAAGTCTGAGAAGGAGCTCTGCAGCTCAGAGTTATGTCCCTGTAAGTCTGCGCTCTACTGAGGCAAACTCCTCCTGCATAAAATGCTGTAATAATTCTACTTTTGCAAGACGTTTGGACATGGTGTTGTTTAAATTACTTGAAGGAATATGAGTCAAGTAACTCTGCTGAATATGTTCAGCTGTTTCATCAAAATTTGATTGAAAGAACAAAACAATAGTAGTACAGCTGCATTATACCAATAGGAATAAACAATTTATTCTGTTATGTTTAATATTTTGTTTGGATCTCCTTAAATGGGGGTGGCAAGAAGTGTGAGATATTTTGTTTGTCATTGAAATGATTACTCTGGCTTGCTTCTCATTGACCATCATGGAAAACTTCTCAAGATGTGAAAAGAGAGCACATTACCAAATTCCCTGCTTAGCAACAAATTTTAGAGCTTTGTTTGGATTCAAATGGTTCAGAGAGCATAGGAAGTACCTCTGGGGTCAGTCTGTCTAGCACAGAAATCCCTGCTCCAGCAGTGGTCAACAGGAGATGCTCAGGGAAGTCTGAGAGGCAGGACCGTGCGGGGCGAGCCGCTCCCCGCTCTTATCCTCCCGCGTCTGGCAATCGGCAGCTTAGGAACTTCCTGAGCCAGAGGTCGGATCCAGACCATTGTGTTTAATTGCCACTGGTGGATTTATCCCCCGTGAATTTGTCTAATCTTTTTTGAACTCATTTATATTTTTGGCCTCCGCAACATCCTGTGGTAGTGAATTCCACAATTTAATGACATGTCATGTGGAAAAACTGCTTCCTTGTGCTCGCTGTAAAAAGTTTACAGGTTTCATTCAGCAAAACTGATTTCAGTTCAAGCTAAGCATTGAAAAGAAGTACTTTTCTGAACTGAGGGCTTGACTCAAAGCTCGATGAAGTCAGGAGGAAACTCTGCTTTTTTTCTTTTTTTTGTCAGAATTAGAAGTGTTTTTAGTCTCCAGACTTGTTTTATGCTAGCAACATATTTTTCTGTCACTCAGGCAAATTATGTGAAAGAATTTGGTCATACCACTCAGAGGATGGATTTGTGGCTCTTGCAGATAATTCAGTTTGCTGTTATTGATGGTGTTAGTAGTAAAAACCCACTAATACTCAGCCTAGGAGCAGAGTGATAGCCCACATATGGCACGACGTGAAGTCCCCGAGTTTCCTCAGAATTTCATTGATAGCAAAAAGCATTTGTGCTGGAAGTAGCCTCGCGTTATTTGCAGCAGAGTCTGTCTTGCTTCGTACTGACCACCCCAGACAAGCACGTTGCATTCGCTCACTCCCGTTCTTGGTGACTTCAAGAGTTCGGTCAACCAAGAGTTGGCCCGAGAATAGCTTCAGGCTGGAGAGGGAGCAGATCTGGAGGCTGTCGGAGAGAAAGGAGTGCACTTCTGTGTCCTCCATGTCGTCCGCAAGGAAAAGCAAGGCAGGGCAAGCACAAGGAACAACAAAAATAATGCAGCAACCTGGAGTCAAGGCAGGACCGCGGCCTGGTGGGAACGGCCTGAGGTTCCCTGAGATCTCTGCTGGTCCCGCAGGTGTGTTAACGCGGGCACCAAAAGCTAAGCACCAAAATCCATTCCTGAGTTTTCAGTTTGTCTTGATTTTCAGAGCTCCTTATCTCGTATTGACTTAGGTATCTAAAGACCCAATCCATCAAGTAGTTTAAGCATGTAGCTAATTTTAATCAAGTGCGTAATCCCACGTTTAGTTGGGCACACGTGGAAGTATCTTGCTGAATGAAAAACTGCGTATAAAGCCCAATTTAAGGCAAACCCCTGCTTGAGTATGTTCCCTTTGTTCTTCGTGAGAAAAAGGAGTATTTTAGTGAGGAGACATTTCCAGGGCAGCCAGCAGAGCTTGAGTGCAGAGGCAGAAAGCGGCAGGCGAGCGCTTCCCCTCCAAGCGCCGTCGGTGCCGCGTGGTGGCTGAGTCCCCGCCGAGCTCCTCCTCGTCTGCTGACCCTCGCCTCCCTGACATCCATTCCCCTCACCTAACAATGACAAATGGAGTTATAATATTGGTTGTTGAACCATAAGCTGTAGATAAATGTGCTTCTGAGAACCACCATTAAGTCCCTAAATGGATTATATATATTTGGTTTAGAAACCTAATATTTAATATTAGTGTACTCTCCAGCGGTTGGCTTTATTTCTCTTGATAATCTATTCCCACTCCATTTCCTTTTAGATTTCTAACCTCATTAAACCTTTCATATCACAGTTATTTTCTGTTCTAAACAAAATTAAAGACACACCATCCCCAGGTTTTAAGAGTCTAATTTTACTCCCGAACTGGCGAAAACACAGAGATAAACATTCTTTTCAGTGATGAATTTTAAAACCGCTTTACGAGTCAGCTGGAATTGCTAACCATATTGAGGATTGTAAAAGTCTGTGAAAGGCAGCATAATAAATGATGCTTGAAATGGCATTTGTTGTACGGGAGTTCAGATGCTTACATGGTATCTTTCCCTTCTTGGTTTTGTGTAAAATGCGAGGATGTATTTCACGTTGTACAGTACCTTAAGAATTTATAACGTTTCATTTCTGGTCTGATTGTCTGCAAAGAATCTCAGTTACCAGCAGGGGTTCCTTAAATTCACATGGCCAGGAGAAAGCGCTATCTGTGTAATACTCTGCTCCCAGTGTGCACATTAAACTGGTTTTTCTTGATCGAGGACACATTTCTTCCTTATCATCAGGCACTTCGGCACATTGCTTGTTCTGATATATATAAGTATTGCACTCAGCCTTACTAGACATGTTAAAATTGTGTTTGACCATTCTTCTTGTTACACAATGCCATGGCCTCTACAGTGCCTGGTTTAAGGAAAAATGCAATATGTGTGGTGTTGAGAAGAAATTTGCAGGCTGGAAGAAGCTTGAAATCATAGCCCACGTTTGCCCAGATCCATTTATCTTTCCCATGTTTTCCTGTAGGGCCCATGTTATTTCTGCTAATTATCGAATATCTTCGTCATTAAATCAGGGCTGTACGCTTCGTATCCTGTCTGCTTCTCCTTCCCCTTCCTCCCGAGCCGTGCGGCTGCGTTACGGTGTCACATTGGCGGTGGCACCGCCATCGCATCTGATGGTGACCTCCCAAAGGCCAGCAGCACGGCTTGCACACAGGGCTGGGCTGCAGGAGGCAGAAGGGGCTGCTGCAGGGAGGAAACAGCAGCGGCGGCACAGCACCCGTTTCGCAGGTGAAGGGAAATCTTTCTGTGAAGTAGCTAAATACAATCCCGTCCCCTTTTTTTAACTGGGAATCTCTGTTGGCAGACTAATGTATTTGGTGGCTGCAGCAGTAGTTTGCACAGCTTTTGTTACTTCTAATTTCAGGTCCAAGACCTGCAGTTTGAGCAAGGTAGCGCTTTGCATCCTAAAAAAACTGAGGTTCCCTTCACCTTGCAGCAGGGGAGATGTGGTTATTTTCCATCTCTGTGCTGCAGGCTTGAGACAGGGGCAAGGAACCCAGGACGCTTGGGCTGTACATCAATAGCCAGAATTACCACCAGCTGTTCCTGGCTCCCTGCTCATCTGTTAGTCCATAAGGTGAGAGCTAACATTTTAGGGATTTAAAATCAAGAGACAGGGGTCTCAGCAATTTGCCGAAGCTCTCACCATGCCACAGGAGCAGGCCCTGTGACAATAGGCATTTGTTTGACAAGGGAAAAATGATAGTGAAAATTGGCTGAGCAGTTTCTGATCACTGAAGTCCCTGCTGATAGCTTTGTGCTACTCTTGTTCAAATTCGCAGTCAGAAACAGCATGGTGCTAATCGCTGAGAAGTTCTGGGAGAAGGCTGGTCAGCAGGGTGCTTACATGAAGAGTGATGTGCTGAAATGATAGGGAAATAGGTCTTTATCCTGACCCTTTTCCTCTCCCTTCCAATTGTGTGGAGCACTTAACGATGACCAGAAGCTTTCCTGGCAGGCTGTGGCTAGCAGTTTTGCTAATTTACATTTCTTTCCAAGGGTTCAGCATCATTGTCTTTAATAGGATGCTCTTGTTAAGGGCTTGGTTGTGGGTGTTTATGACGTCCCCACATTTATGTTCTCCTTCTGTTTTCTCTCACCATACACGAGGACAATGTCCTTGAGTGCACTGTGTTGCAAGAGGACGCATTGTTATGAGTCTATTTTAAGCCGGTTTCCATCAGGTTTATTACACCCTGTGAATTCATCACATTTCTGCTCACCTGCGTTGGCTGCGTGTGACAGCGTTACCATCCTCCTTGCAGAGGGCAGGAGCGGGTGGCGGAGCTGCTCTGTTTCAGGTTCTAATGGCTGCTTATTTCAGACAGTTTTATCTGCGCCCACCCATAGCAATCACCTCCATTACATCCATTCTGGCCTCCGCTACCGAACAAATCGATGCGCCCCTGACAGTTGGGGATTGCGCGAGTGCATGGGAATCCTGAGGAATCAATGGCACCCAGGTGCATCAGAGGGGATTAGTGGTTTTCCCCGGGGAGAAGCAGCTGGCGATATTGGCCCCTGACTCAGCAGCTTCCTTCCAATTTCCCATTTCAGAAATAGAGCAGCAGGCTCTAAATCTTCCGTGCCTGAGCGCAGAGTGGAGAGCCCAATGCAAAGTTACATTTCACTTGGTACTGACAGATGGAAAGCCGTAATAATGTCCCTTTCTGCCCGATGAGCGATGGGTTCCCTCGGCGCAGGACGGATCTGGAGCGCGGCTGCAGAGGCGCAGGCGGTGCCCGGAGCTGGCTGCTGGGGGAGAGCCGCTCTCCTCTGCAGACACCAGGTTTTTGGGGAGGCTGGGGGCTGCTGCAGGGAGGGCGCCCACCACAGCGCCTGGGGGATGCTGGGGTTCTTTGCTCTGAATTAGAGCAATTTAAAACAGGCACTGTTTAAAGCCCAGGTGGGATAGTTGCAACCGTTTCCATAGTGAGTTTGTCTCAGATTGTTTGCAAATCCTTTTTTGTACCCCAAAAATGCTGGGGATTGAAGCAGGCAATGGGAGTGAAAGCCTTTAAGGTAATAGGTCTAGGACAGATTTCGTGTTGTTAGGAGGTCAGGGTGAGCAAGCCTGCTTCTACTCCATTGCACAGGTGAAGGAGACAAAGGGGTTTTAGATGCAGGGTTGGCACTTGCCACAAATACTAAATTTACTCATAGGAGTTTAGACGGCGCAACCGAATAAATCATCAGGATGGAAGAGCCAGATCCTTATGACCATAAAGTAGTGATAATCCTATACTGTAATGTTAATGAGCCTGAGTTTCTCAGGCTTGCCATATGCAACCTCCCTGTTGGCTTTAGTAGACACCACCATATGTGTAGAGGTCCAGAATCAGGCATTTCTCCATTTCCCCCGATGGAAGAGACTCCTTTGTGCAGAGAAAATCTGCGAGTTTGCCTGTAGGTCAAAATATAAAAAAACAAAATCCATCAAAGGAGCAAGTTTCCTTCCCTTTGAGCTCACTGGTGCTCTCAGAAGCTCCTCTCATTCACGTCCAACATGCCAAGCCAGCTCGTGGTGCTCCTGCCTCTCAGTGTGCCGTAGACGCTCAGCATGCCTCGGACTGACGGCGCGAGTTGGGAGCAGATGTTGGCTCCGTGACAGGTCTGTGTCAGCAGCGTGTTTTGATAAGAACAGACTATTCCCAGCTGGTTTCTGAAGAGTTTTTCTCTTTTCCTCTTTCCTCCTCGTGCTTTGAGCCCCTCTCCATCATCCTCAGAGCACACGTTCTGAAAAGATGTGCCCAGCTCTTTTCTTGATGCTGCTTAATTTGTTGCATCACTCGTGTTTCAAGGCTTTTTTAAAACATTGTCCTTCACAAGGTTGGGAATCCCGCAAATTCAACTTTTCCTTCACTAACTTTCTTCCACGGAGAGAAAGTTTTCTTCACTTTCTTCACAGAAGAAAGGTCTGTGTTTCTTCCTGTCTGGCAAGAGCGCGGAGAGGTGCAATCCCTGCTTAATGTAGCTCAGCCACCAGAAACCCAATAAAAAGCCAGATTTAACCCAGTTAGCTACATCCGCGCCAGGAGCTCTCGGTCAGCAGCCCGGGGCTGAGCTTTGGTGTCGCTCACCTGGCCGTGCTGGGGGAGATGGGCACAGCTGTGCCCAGGTAGCTTCTGCGGTGGGGATTGTGTCCAAACGGGAAGGCGTTCTCTGCCGGGAGCCCAGCAGCGCTGCCAGCCACAGCCTGGCTGTCTGTCGGTGGCTTACTGGCCTCCAAATTAAGGCAGAAGAGGAGGAAGCTTGTGATGCCTCTCTAGATTAAATGTGGGAACTGAAGTTCACCCACCTCTCTTATCTTCCATCAGATTCGGTGCTAGATTAGTGTTAGAAGACAGCTAAATGGCTTGGGATAATTTTTTATTCCACCTCCACCTTCATACATCTGCTTACCTGGTTAGTTGTGGTTGAAAAATCCTGCAATCCCTTCTTTTAAATATATATGACGTTTCTGCAGCATTGCCAGCAGGGCAGGAGCTCTCTCTGGGCCCACATTCGGCGAGGATGCTTCAGAAACAGATCAACCGCGAGCCCCCAGCCAGCTTCCAGGCGAGTTATTGAAGCAGTGTGTGGCTGCAAACAGGTTACGTGACCTCTTCATACAAAAATCCAGCCATCCAGAAAACTGGGCAGAAAGCAGAACCTGTGGACTTGCAGACAAACCGTGTCTGCCGTGTCCTGGGGAGCTGGGAGCCTGCAGGAGCCGCCCTGGCACGAGTCGTTAGCGCTCCTTCCTCACCAGGAGCTTGTTTGTTCGCCTGCTTTCTCCTCCAGCCCTGAGCTCCCTGCAGCAGTTTCCAGGCAAACAGCAGGTCTGGGGACCGTGCTGTAATGGGAAACCTCCGTTTCCCTTTTAACCAGGTCTTCAACCCTGCAAAACAATCAGCCCTTCCCTTCCCGTGGAGAGGCCGCGGTATCTAATCAGGTTTCACTCCTTTGTTGTATCTATTGATCCTCGGCACTGTAAGATGCAAATTGCCATGCCTGACAGGATTCAGGGTGTTTTATCATCAATGGAGAGTAATTATCCTTGGCTGCACCAATATTGGATTGTTAAGCCCCAGGATAATGCACAAGGTAAAGACATTTAGAAGGCAGTCCACCTTGGGGATTTGTGTAAATGTGATGGATAGAGTGAGAGGAGGATAGCTGAATTACAGCCCGCAGGGACCGGCAGCTGCATGGGGGGGGAGCCCTGGTAATCCTCACAGCAGAGATAGCGCTGAGCTTGGTATTGAGACGCAAAGTGCATCCAAAGCTGTAAGTTTCCCTTTCTGTTTAATCCTTGTAATGTGTATATGCTGAAGGAGAAAACATATGCAAGATCTTGAATGGATTCTGTGCATTTGCAAGACTAGCCAAGTGACTTCTTCTGTTCGTTTATTTATCTAGCCATAATTCGAGCTTTTCTTGTGAGCATATTTCAGAGGCACAAGGGTTTTGGGTGCTTATTTCTTTGTCTGTGGATTCCAATTCAATACTAAGAGCAGAATTATAAATTAATAAGTAGCAGCTACTTTTCTTTTTTGAACGTATCTGGTTAACCATTGCATATTCTGCTGGATAAAGTAGTTAAGCTGCCTTAGCTGTGGGGAGGAAACGTGTCAACAGAGCTGCCATGTCAGCTGCCTAATCCTCGACTGATAGCAGCAAACCTGAAAGTAGACTCACGGAAGAAAATCTCTTTTTCCAGAGCTATCCATATGAGCTGGGTCTTATACCTGTCACTTCCTTCTTTAAATCAGCCCATTTCTGCAGTTGCAAAATAAACGAGACAGAGCTAGAAAAAGGAGTGTTGGTGCCTGAGAACTGCTGGCATTAATGTTGAAGGTAGTTTCCAAAGACCATCAGGCTCCAGGTATGACACTAAACTTGCAAGCTGCAAGTTTCTATTAACATTTTTTAATGTTTTCAGTTGCAGTTCCCTTGTCAAGCATTTCCTTGTGTTTGACCAAGGCCATGGCTAAGATCAGCCAGCTTGCTTGGCATGCACAGCATGCTTTGCTCTCGCTGAAGCTGCTAAGGACACAGAGGAGTAAATGCCAACAACTGCAGTAAATAGTCCGGGCTTTACCAGCACTGTGCCAGACCCTGCAGCTACGTGCAGCTTCGTGCTGGCAGCGGCGCCCTGTGCTGCCTCGGAGGTGTTCAGGGCCCTGTGCTCCACGGGCATTTTCCTGACAGCCTTCACGAGCACCCCGGGCTGCTTCATCTCACACGTTATTACCAAAGTGTGCAGCAAGCTCCATACCTCCAAACAAGCAGGAGAGGGTTTAGCTCCACAGTCAATTTTAACCGCAGTTTTGAAATTGGAGAAAATTGAGAAAGATTAAGAAAATTGTCTCACATACCCACGCTGTTTGTCATGTTTTAAAAAGGGAGTAAGGCTCACAGAGCTTGGCACTGCCAAGTCCCAAACACACCGCGTGGGGAGGCGAGTCCAGTGGAAGCCGTGTAAGGGGAGGAATCCGTGCCGTTCCCTTTCTTCTGCCTGTCAAAACAACCCCCGGCAGCCAGGAGGAGTGCCTGTCAAGGAAGAAAAGCGATCAGCAGGAGCTGCTGCTGGCTTTGGCTTCTGCCCCTGTCCTCAGCTGCAGGGGCAGCCCACAGCGTTCGGGTGCCCTCCAGGGCCGAACGAGGTGGCAAACCTGTTGTCAGCTCCCACCTCACCCCACATTTTCCCCAGAAGGATGCAAATCCCAGAGTCCTGCCTGGGACAGGCGTGTGTTCCTCCACTTGAGCCCATTGGACACGGGCAGCCTTGAGTGGAAGCATTCACCAATTTCACCGCGTGCCCGATGGGTTTCTGCCCATGCTGCAAGGGAACGATGGGGCTGCTCCAAGCTGCCAGATCCTTTGCTGATTTCAGGAAGCATCCATGCACGTAGGACTTTGTCTTTGGGGCAATATTGCATGTTCCCTCCTCCCCATAGTCCCTCCTTTTTTCCGAGCAGCAGCTCAAACCCGTGCGGTTCTGCAGTGGAAATTTGCCGTGTCCCTCAGAGCTCCCTGGGCTGCAGAGGAGCAGGTTTCTGGCTGGGGCAGCGGCCTCCTCCGCCGTGCTAATCTGCTGCTCGGTGAGGACACAGAAGTAGGCCCACACTGAGGTTTCCAGAGATGATCCAAAGACAAAATTCCAAACACAACGATCCTGGAATTTGGGGAACTCAAACTCTAGACTCCCAGGGTCTGAATATTCATCTGCAGGGCCTGAATCTTAATTAGAGCAAGGCAAAACCCAGGCGAGTGGGCAGTTTCAGCCCTTGGATGGGAGGAGGCTCCAGCCCAAAGCAGAGCTCACAGTGAGCCCTCTCGCGTCCCGTGGCGTTGAACCATAGCGCAAAGAGTGCACAACGCCGCCGCTGGGACGGGCCTTCTGGTGCAGCACACCAGTGGGGAATCACGAATACCGCGTGGCAGGCGTGTTAAAATAAACCCGTGCGTGCACGCATGGCTGTATTTGCTATATTCCACACGAAAGTAGTTATTTTTTTTTTATTGTGAAAATTGTTAGATTTGATGGCGGTATGTAATTAGTAGTTTGCCAGCAATAATTACAGGGCTGTGCTCCAGAATAAATGATGTAGCATTCCTGTGCATATAATATGGTATACCACAAAATAGGAGTTGGAAAATTGCAACATTGCTGGATCATCATATATCTGACATGTTGAAGGGGTTTTTTTTTGCTCTGATAGTTTATGAAAAATTGTAAGTATGGTGCACTGTGAACCGAAAGACTTTCTTTGTTAAATTAACCACAATTGCAACCACAAATTATGGCTTCACAAACTATAGATTTAAGACTGACTTTTCATAAATAGAGTTTCTTTGTGTTTTAACAAAACATACATAAAAGAATGGAGCTGTACAATGATGCCAAAGTAGCACTTTGAAAATCATCAGCCCATTCAAGCCTTTGGAATACAATCATAATATTTGTTTAAAGTTTAATATCCAGAAAGGGAATTTACAGAAAACCCATGAGCTTAAGACAGTTCTGATAAAATTTCAGAGTGCCTTAATGAAATAACATCAAGACAGTGACCTTAAAAAGACAGGTTTGTATACATTTGGAACATCTGTTGTCATTTCAATAAATACATTAGTCACTAAATGACTAGTATCCAAGGTTCTGCAAAATGAAATGTGACAGAAGTATCCTTACGTGGATTTTTTTTATACCTATATAACGTGTCCATACTTGCGAAGGACCCAAATCTTTCAGAGTAGGAATTATGCTAGTTACTACCAAAGGTAAATTTGCCCAAAAAGAGTTTTCTCCAATACTGGATGATTGCCACAGACTTCTCCAAGTTTTAAAATATCCTACAGATTATTGGCATGCTCATTTCAATTTTGAAAGGCATACTTTTGGCAGCAGTAAACTAAGGAGGGCCATGTGTTAACATCCTGGTTTAGCAATATGTATTCCCACATGCTAAGCTCTCGTACAAATGCAGTTTTTATTGCTGTTGACTTCAAACAAAGATGCTTTGACATCTAAAGTTGTATATGTTACAGATGCGATGCCTAACCATACTCATGCTGTATATTTTAGGATGAGCTGGCTGTGGTCCCAATTATACAGTCAAGTATAAACACTCCTAGGATACAGGCCCCCATACGGAGAGTCACTTAGCTTTGTTGTGCTGTGTAGTACTGCACTGTAACATCTTGCGTGGCTGATATTTTGTACTCCGGCTCATTTGCACGTTGTTGCTTAACATAATATATAAATATAGGAGCAGGCAGCATCGCTCGTCTCCTGACTTTGAACGTGGAACAAGTATCTGCCGTGCATGGCTTTGTCGCTCCTGATCCCCAGCCCGAGTCTCCCATCCGGGTTAGCAGACTCTTCACTTCTCTCGTGATACTTTCTCATCGTAAGCTAACAGAGGGGAGGAGGATAATAACTTAGCTAGGAAGCATTTCTAAAAAAAAGTGTACTTATTGGCCAAAGTCTTTTGTGCAGTGGGTGGTGCTTGGCTGTTCAGTTTCATAGCAATCAGTTCATTTTCTGGGAAAAACATTTGAAAGTTGTGTGAATATCTCTTCTTCTGCCACCATCCTCAGAAGGAAACCATCATTCTGTTGGTTTTCTGCATCCATCCTCACTGGAAAACCACGCCAGTAAGGGCCAGCTGGGGCTATTTTCTTCTGCCTTCATACGAGCTCCAGGTTTTGTCCTGGCAGCTCCAGCAGCTGGGTGCTTGGGCTGGCAGGCAGTAGTGCACCCCCTCCCACACGGATCCATTCACTGCCTGTTTGGCTTACACCTCACCATCAGCAGAAAACCAAAAATGGACCAAAAGCCTCAGCACGCCTCTCATTTCATCCAGGAGCAGCTGCCCCTCGCCTCCCAGCAGCATCCTCCTCATGCCTGTTTGCAGGCTGCTTGCATGCAGGGCACCGGTTCGTGGGGACCTGGGGACCCCCACGCTGGTGACCACAGCTGGCAGGAGACCAGGACGCAGATCGTGCCCTATGGCATGTAAGCATCGGGCTGATACATCCATGGACAGGTCTCCTCGTGCTCGCGCCCTTCAGAGATAACCAGGTTTGTGCTCCTGTAGCTGCTGGTGTGTGCAGGAGTTCTTGTAATAATAATAATTAGGTGTAAATATTTTGCATCTAATTTCGAAAGGTTACTTCAAAGAAGCGTTTCTTCACATCGCTGCGGATCTTTTCTTCTGTTGAAATACACATTCATGAGTGAAGTGCTGCAATTACAAGGATGTTTAGAGAATCACAAAGGTATTTATTCTTGTCCTGGCTAGTTTATAGTAGCAAAATTGCAAGTGGAAAGGCTAAGAAAATGTATTCTAAAAACAAATGTGTAATTGTTTTGTTGAGAGTTAGAGTCAACAGTGTTTATTCATGAGGCTTCGCTGCCCCAGGCGAGAACAATCAGACTGGAGGTACCACCTCCTGTATCCTTGTTCTCTTTAATTGGAGCCATAGCCTTGGATGCCCCGAGGCGAAGGGCCGGCTCTAACTGTATTCTGTTCGCTTTATGAACATTTGAAAGCACAGTGGAAAAAAACATTCTTTTGTTTAGACAGTTTCAGGCTTTCCCTCCCTTTTCTGCTTAGCGAGTGAAAATTGTATGTCAAAATTAAGCTCTCGAGCTGCTATAGATTTGGCGAGTACCGCAATACCCTGGCGGCCACATCGTTGCGTGGCATGCGTCCGTTTTCGGGCCCAGGAGAGGAGCTGGGGGCAGCCGGGGAGCAGAGGGATGCCGAGCTGATGCTGAGCCGATGCCGAGCTGATGCCGAGCTGCAGCCGAGCTCCTGCTCCTCGTGCCGGGGCCGTCGGCAGTGGCAGCAGCAGCTCCAGGTGCCTCGCAGGCAGGCTGCTGCGCCGCGCTCCCCCACCACGCTCCTTCTCCCAGCGTGCGCATTCTTTTAAAGCAAATCCGAGCATATTTTAACAGTTTCACTGCAAATTCCCGTGCCGCCTCCCTTCTATTTTTAGGCCCTGGTGAGGGTACCTAGAGCATTTACCAGCCTAGAGACAGATTCAATAAAAGATTCAATAAAACTTCTCTCCAGCTTCCTCCCAGCAGAAGCCCAGGTGGGGGCACACAGAGCAGGAGGCGGCTGGCGTCTCGTACTGAATCTAGCCCTGAGTTTATCCTAGCTCTTCCTGAGTGTTTTTCTCCTCTCTCCCCTGTAAAACCCTGATTTCCCCATGACATCTTTATGCAACACCACGGCTAAGTGCTTTCTCCTGCCATTGTCAGGGCTGCTAGCCGCGAAATGCTTGAAGCTTTTAGCTCAGAAAGGAGAAGCGTGGCCTGGCGCTGGGTGGGGGAAGAGCCCTCCATGTAATCGCACACGCTGGCTGCGCCCGCTCCAGTCGTGTCTCAGGGGAGGGTTTCCACGTGGGGCAGATGCCGCTCGCACAGCCGGTGGCTGTGACGCTGCAGCCCGGAGTCAGAGCCGAGGGAAGCCGCCAGCCCCAGCGAGCACCTGGAAGAGATCAGGCAGGCTCGGCCTGCACTCCCTCGTCTGCTCCGGTCTGGCTGCACGCAAGGTGTTTGTGGTCAGCGCCTCCGCATGAGGAGAAAACAAAAGTGCTCCCCATCCGGGCTTCGTTTTCACATCGCGCCACTGGGACGCCTGGCCCTGCTCTGGAGGAGAGTTTAAGCGTGCACTGCCGGCGTGCGTCGCCTTGGTTTGTACGTTCCCAGTTTCTCAGCTGTCCTCCAGAGCTGAGAAATACACCACGTAAACCTCCGGGATGGCACCCTGCGTGCACCCCGTGGCCATCAGCCCCAGGCTCTTTGCAGGGCTGCCACTGATGCAGCTTTGCATTTCTTCCGGCCGCTTCAAGGCACCTCTGGTTTACCAGGTTCACTTTCCTGGGCTCTCATGCCAGTTGTATCTCCCCGGCAGCAAATACCAAGGCTTCAAAAGGCAGCTGTTTATTCACTTATTTCATGTGGCTGGCGAGGTTGAAGAGCTATCCCTGGATGATATTGATTCTAGCGAGGAGTATGTCATAGCTCTGGAGACTTTATCCAAATAATCACATGCTTACACACGTGCTTCTCAGAGTGCCGTTTTCAGATTGGAGTTATTAGATTTCAACTTCTGGTCTTCTTAGGAAAACACCTCCCCTTGAACCGGGGCTCACTGCCCCTTATGCAGGGCTGCGCGGCCGATTCCCAGCGGGCCGGGGGGTGCTGCACGCAGGGACAGCGGGGTGCGGGGCTTTCTCACCAGGAGTATTTGTTTAAATGCAGCAAGTCCTTTCTCCAGCGTCATCTTCGCAAAATGCGGAGGGGTGAGCCTTTTGATGTTTGTATTTACAGTGTTTTCACATCTGGATGTCATTTGTGACACAGCCTCTCCTCCTTTTTCTATCCCCGTGTCTTCCTGTAAAACCCGTTCTGAACATAGGAGCTCATGTGGCTTTAATGTGCAGTAGTCGGCCAATGTATTTAGCAGGCCTGTAGCAGGCCAATAAAGAGGTACCTTGGGTCACGCTGTGCACTCTTGTAAATTTATCCCGAATTAACCCTGACTGGCATCCAGCTCCCCCGCTGCAGATACAGATGTGCGCTCCCCCCAGCCGGTTCACGAGAAGCGGTGCCGTAAATCCACCAACCCCGGTGACCCGGGGTCTGTGCCGAGGGCCTGGGGACGCCCGTGCTGCAGGGCCCGGCGAGCGGCGGCGGTGGCTGGCTGCTTCCCTGCAGGGAGCCCAGCGCCGTGGTGCCGTGGAGGGGCAGCTCCGTCCCCGCACAGAAATCCTCGTGGTGTTGCAAGAGGTGGTGTTCTTCCAGGAGATCCGGCCTCCGGTGCAAATCCTGCGTGGGGCTCTCCGGCCGTGAAAGCGGTTTGAACATCCCCGTCCAACAGGTTTCTTCGGGGCTTGCGTTAATGCGGCTCCCTCCTTTAAAATGCAAACGTGGGCATGGCAGAGCAGGCTCCCTCGCCGCCTTTACGTGCGGAGGAGCGCAGGGGAAGGCGATCAGTCAGAGCAGAGCAGCCGGCGCGTCGCTGCAGTCCTGCAGTCAGCCAGGATGCAGAAGGAAAAACACACCCATCAATTTCTAAATGTCAGCAGAGATCCCCTGGAAATTATTTATTGCGTCTGCTGTCGTATTTAATGATTTAACAATATACTAATAATCATAATATATTAACTTTGTGTAGTGATATACCAATCAATATAAAATAATGAACACGTCGAATGGGTTTAATAGTATACAGATGTTTACTGCCTTTCTCCCGGAAGATTTTCAGATAATTTCTCAAGGCCGGATGAAACCCGTGCTCGGTCGCTGGCCTTCCCCTCCCTACCTGCGAGGCAGCTGCGGCACGGGGGCCCTGCGGGCTGCAGGGTGGCGGAGCGGTGCTGAGCAGGGCCGGGCGGTGCTGAGCGGTGCAGGGCAGTGCAGGGCAGTGGCTCCAGCGCATCGTGGGCTCGTGGGGGGCCATGAGCGGCTGCGCGGGGGCTGCCCCCGTGCCCATGAATCACGTTTACTGCGGCGGGGACTAACCAGGCGTGTCAGGCAGCCGGGACTGCCGGCCCCCGTGGCCATTGATTAACCATTTATTAAAGCCCCCATGAATCACTCCGCCGGTAATTATACTTTAAATGTACCTACTAACAACTGTTTTGCACCGCGGAGGTTAATCACGATGAAGCGTTTCCTCCGCTTGCCTCTTCTCCCGCCGCCTCCAGCCAAATCCCCCCGGGTGCAGCTCGGGGACACGCAGCGCTGTGCCCTGAGAAACAGGGAGGGATCCGGCCTCGCACAGCAGCTGGGTGGGGAGGGAAGCACACGGGCACACATGGACCGTGCATGTGTGTGTGCAGATGGCATGAACGCACACCCCGTGCACACTCAGGCCGTGTGCATGCACACACCCACATGCAGAGAGCACACACGCAGTGTGCCACAGGATGCACCCACGGATGCCCAGAACTGGTGGTGTGTGTGCACACACAGACCATGCACACACACACAGACCATGCACACACATGTACAGACCACACACACATGCAGACAATGCACAGACATGCACTGACCATGCACACACACGTGCAAACCATGCGTGCATATGTGCAGCCCACATGCAGACCATGCATGCACATGCGTGCAGACCATGCACACAAACAATCTGTGCGTAAACACACAGACCGTGCACAACCATGCACAAGTGCACGGACCATACACACACACACACATGCAGACCATGCGCATGCACTCACACACACACAGACCATGCACACACAGACTATGCAGACATACACACAGACCGTGCACGAGCACAGACCATGCACATGCAGACCATGCACACACACATGCAGACCATGCACAAGCGCACAGGCCATTCACACACACACAGCCCACACAGATGCAGACCACGCACGCACACACACACCATGCACATGCAGACCATGCACACATGCAGACCATGCATTCATGCAGACCATGCACGTGCACATACCATGCATACACACACACACGCAGACCATGCACACGCGCACACACGTGCACGCGCACACCTGCGCGCACTCCCCCGGCGGGGCGGGGCGGGCGGGCACGCGCAAGCGGAGCCTGTCCTGTCCTCTCCTGTCCTCTCCTCTCCTGTCCTGGCCGCGCCGCTCCGCTCCGCTCCGCTCGGTGCCGCTCGGTGCCTCGGCGCTGGATTGGCGGGGCCTGGCGTTGGGCAGGGCCGGGCCGGGCGGGGCGGGGCGGGGCGGGCGGAGCAGCGTCCGCCGAGGAGCGGCCGAGGAGCGGCAGCGGCGGCGCCGCGCGGAGCCGAGCGGGGGCCGGTGCTGGGCGGGCTCGGGCTCGGGCTCGGGGCGGCGCTGCCCGGCCGGGAGCTGGTGGCGGCCGCCGGGCCCTGAGCCGCGGGGAGCGCCGCTGCGAGACCCCATGGGGCCGGGGCTGGCCGCGGGGCCGCTCGTGTGGGGTGCGCGGGCTCCTCTCAGACCTCGTCGGACGCCGGCCGGAGCCGCCCGGGTCGCTGCCGTGCTGCTGGTGCCGCGTGCTGGGCCGGGGTTTTAGCCCTTTTTTTTCTTTTTTTCGGGGTGATTTTGGGGGTTTTTGGTGGTTTTTTTTGTCGTCGTTTCTTCTGCTCGTTCCCCGCCGCGCCCGCGGGTGATGGCCCCGTAGCGGCGTCTGCCCGGGGAGGCTCCGGGGCGAAGGAGCCGCAAACTTTGAGCCGCGAATAAAAAAGGAAAAAAAACAAAGGAAAGGAAAGGAAAGGAAAGGAAAAGACAAAAAGGAGAAGGAAAAAAAAAAAAAAAAGAAAAAAAAAAAAAAAGGAAGAAAAGGAAAAAAAAAACAAAAAGAGGTGAAAAAAGGAAAAGAGAAGAAAAAAAAATCCGCGGAGCGGAGCTGCCCGCGGCCCGCAGCGAACAAAAGCCCCCGGAGGATTGCGGCGGAGGAGCCGGGCGGGACCCCCGGGGCAGCTCCGGGCCGGGCCCCGCCTCGTGCCGCTGCCGCCGGGGGGGCCCCGGGGCTCGGCATGGTGCGGGCGGCGCGGTGAGTACCGGGGGGGGCGGGGGGGGGGCTCGGAGCCCCCGGCTCGGCCCCGCGGTTCGGTGCCGGCGCTGGGCTGCGGGCGGCAGGAGCGGGGCGGGGGGGGGCGTGCGGTTTGTGTCCGTCTGTCTGTCTGTGTGTGTGTGTCTGTGTGTCCGGGGGGTGCAGCCCTCCCTCCCCTTCCCTTTTTGTCTCTTTCGGGGCCGCGGTTTGATTTTTCCGGCCGCCGCTGCCTTATTTCGAGGGCCCCTCCTCGGGTTTGGGGGGGGGGAATAAAAAAAAAAAAAGCAGAAGCGGTAGCGGCGAGGAGCCGCCGGGATGCAGGCAGCTCTGCCCCCCCCCCCCCCCCCTTTCCACGCATTCCTCCGCTGCAGCCGCATCCCTCTGGCCCCGCTGCCGGCAGGGCAAAGCCCCCCGGGGGGGTCCCGGTGCTGCGGGGTGGGAGCCCCGGGAGCCCGCTGCCGTGCCCCAGCCCCCCGGGCACAAAGGGGCCCAGCTGTGGAGCGGGGCTGGGGGCAGCCCCCCCACACCTCCTGCACCTCTACACCGCCTGCTTGGCCCCAAAGGGGGGATTTAATCCCGTTAAGAAATTAAAGCTTGTGGGTTTAGGAGTGACAAATTTCGGGGGGGGTGGGGGGGGGGGGCGCTGAAGTAGGGTTTCCAGGTCAGTGGTTAACTGAGGCTGGCTCAGGAGAAGGGCTCCGAAAGAAGGCGAGGGCAGAGGGAAGGGAAGCGGGAGCGCTGGAAATGGCCAAGGCTTGTTCATCTCGATGGAATTTAAAATGTTTTTTAGGCTTGCAAAATCTTCTTGAAGTTGCGCATTTATCTCACGAGGCTGCTCGCTAGCTAATCTCCTCAATGCGTGTCCTGATTTTTTGGTAACATTACAGTATCTGAGGTCCTTTTAACCTAATTTTGTAACGAAGATAATTTCTTGTTATGTAAGTTACTGTTCGGAACGATTGCTTTGGGTCTCGGAGGCTGTCCTTACCCGGTCTCCCCTGTGCAGTGGAAGCTGGGATTATTTACTTCGTTATCAATTCTGGGAAGAAACTCTGCCTCAACTGGAAAGGGCTGCTGAGGAATTACAGGAAAATAGTCTTCCCATTCTTATGTCTAGGGGAGTTAAATCTCCGGTCATCCCCGATCAGAATTGACTTCAGAGGTTTATGTTTATGCATAAATCGGATTTTCCCCACATGCGGACTTACAAGGACGAGCCGCTTGATTTGTACGCGCGGCATTAACTTCCTACAAGCGGGAGACTTCTGGTGCTCTCCAAGAATTCTCCCCCGGTGACAGCAGCCTCCCTCCTGCCCGGCCCTGCAGCCCAGAGGTGCCGGCTCGGACCGCCCGACTTCCCTTCCAGCGGAGATGAACGGCACGGAACAAAGACGGCAGTGTGCTGCTCGGCTCCTTCCAGCTTTTCCACCAGCAGAGCGTGATTTATTTTTTTTTATTTCATTCTGTCTGGCAGGTGGGCTATTCTGAGTGAAACCTTAAGCCTTGTTTATCAGAGAGGGTCAGCCTGTGCTCATAAACAAACAGTAGGCTGGCAAAGGAGCGAAATATATCCGCGTGTTATTCTGTCGGGACATGCAGTCATCTGTTGGAACCCTTGGCCTGCGCTGGCCAAATCGAACGGCAGCATCAAAAGCAGCTCTGGTATTTCTAAGTTAAAATAGGGATCGGAGTGTGCTTTGAATTCCGTTGATAAACTGCATGCATTTAGCAGTTGGTATTTATTCTGCAGGAACACCGAGATGTGAAGTGTTAACTTCCCGGAGAGGGTCCAAACCCTAGCCTTTGCTGGTGTTGCTTTTTAAACTGAGAACTGCTGAGGTATTTAATGGTGCGGATGTTGACAAAAGTGCCCATGGAAAGGGCTGCATTCTTCAGTGAGCTGCTCCGTGCTGTGTGGTACTTTCTGGAGAGCACAGATGTAGATGTCATTTTCTGCCTTAAATCTTTTTTTTTTTTCCTTCTGTGACTCCCAGCATCCTTGTGTCGAGTGACCCATAATAACTAGGGGTTGTGGTGCGTGGTTATATTTGAATGTGAAGCACTCTTTTTTGAAGCAATTACAGAAGATTCAGTGAAGTAAAATTATTTGTGTCATCAGAATAAGAAATGCAGGCTGCTTAATTTTAATGACTTTATGAATTTACAAGATCTGAAGTCAGGCAGGTAGGTGAACGCATTGCTCCTTGCTTAATAGCACGTTTGAGCAGAGGTTGGTGTTCTGCATCAGAAATGGAAATTTTAGGGTTTCTTGCAGTCTTTCATCCTTCTGAATAAAGATGGGAATAGTGAACCAGGTAAAGAAACATATGGTTTTACCAGAAATGATTTCCTAGACTGATCAATTACTAGGAGATGTAATGAGAAACGCGCTCCTTAGGGAGAGGCAGGAGGAATTGCCATTACATAATATCCCTCGGGAGAATTCCTGTATCGCGTAATGAGGTTGGTGATGGAGCATTTGGGGAAAATGCCTTTGGATAAGAATTAGTTCTTCAGATTTCCATAAGCAAAACATATTACTGAAAAATAGGCTTGTTAAAAGTAGTGCTGGTATGTTAGTGGGTGGGTGCTTTGCCTCCTCACACGTTTCTTTTGTTCTGATAATTACTGCGTAAGATTAGGTAACCGTGCGATTAAAACTTCCACAGAAGATGAGATTCAAGTCAATAATTTTGTTCTGTATTTAACACCACGGTAAAACATGAAGGGCTCATGCTCTGTCCTAGGCTTCATGGCATTGTTGGTGCTTATCTGCTGAAGGTCCTAAAGCAAAGCAAATCTCAAGCCTTTGTGGTGTAAACACAGATTCTCTCGTCCTCCTCCTGTCAGTGAAAGTGAAATACCCAGAAATGCATGGATGTGATCTCGTGGATTTCATCAACCCAGGTGGCTGGAGACATGCTTCCAGAGTCCCCGTGCTCTCCCTGGGACTGCCTCAGAGCTGACTTTGAGCTGGAGAAGAAAGCGCCTGTTAAAAATTACTGAAGTCTGTCCTTACACTTTTAGTAGCAGTTGCCTGCACCAGGAAAATAATTAATTTCCCCACACCTGCCCTTCCCACTTCAGCATTTTTTACGTTCAGAGCCCAGCGAGAGCTTTCAGCCTTCAGGACCTGAGCACGGAGCTACCTGGCAGCACCTGCTCCCGCGCGGACCGCGAGGTGTGAAAACCAACAGAGGGAAGGGGTGAAAAACCTTCACACCTCTGTCACTGCTGGGGAATTTGCCTAATTTGAGCTGCTCATTTGCAATCTGTGTGCCGGTGATCCTGGTAACGTTTCAGATGGCTTGTCCAGCTTTTTTTCCCCCGGAGTTACAAATGTGCTGCGGCTTTGCCGAGTGCTTGCAGCGCGGTTCAGCGGCTGCCACCAGCCGAGGTGGTGCAGTGACCCCTGATGGCGGCTCTGGTAACTGAGGCCGCGTTGCTCCAACTATTTTTAGGAAGTTAAAGGTGCAATGGCTGTTTTGAAGTCCAGGCCCCCTATTTCAGCTTTTCATTGATAATATTTTGTAGTATTTTGTATGCCACCGTGTGGCTGCTGGGGCACACTGCAGTTACCGAGGTACGGCTCGGTTTCTCGGGACAGTCAGGGTCTGAGGGGTGTCTGGGTGCTTTTATTTCGGCTCAGCTCAGTGCCAGTGCCCAGTTCTGGTTCAGCAGGCTGCGAGATGCCCAGGGTTGGAAACGTGCCCCAGAGCGGAGGCAGCGTGCTGTGAACCCCTGTGGGGCTCTCCGGGTTTGTGGCAGGGCTTGGCTGTCAGGAAGGTGGAAGGCAGCGCTGGGATGAAGTGCTGAGAGACTGCATAAAGGAACTGGGTGTTTGTGTCCAGTGGAAAAGGTCAGCATCAAAGAAAATGGAAGTACTTTGATACTGGTGGAAGGGCTCGATGGCAGCCAGTGACGCTGGGTCAGTGATCTTCCTTGCTGCCCTGTCTCGTTCCCCTCAGAGCTTCACAGGTGCCTGTGTTGTCCATCTCCTGGGCACGTCATGGCTCAAGAGCTTCCCTTGAGGTAGCAACGGATGCTGGCTTGTCCCACCTTTAGCTAGGATGGGGCTGTTGGCTTGGACATGGGACAGTCGGTTCCTCGCAGTACCCATTTGACTTACCCAGCTGCACCGAAAGGGCTGAAGCTAAATAAAAGGTGTTGTTCTGATGCTGTAAAGATAAGCCTTGCTTTCTGGTGGGTGGGAAGTGAGGAGCTGGAGTTCACGTGAAGGCACCATTTCAGGGTGGCTGCTTGTGGTGTTACCAGAGATACTTCTGGCTTGCCTGTAAAGTGGGATTTAAAAAATACATACTTTGAAAGCACTTAGCCTAGCTGATATTCTTGTGGAAAATGTAGTTACTTTGCAGGGCAATCTGTAACAAGTCTCTTCATCTGCAATTAAAGCAAGCAGGGCGAGTTGTTTGCCATGTTTTCTGGGAGGGAGGATGGCATCTGTACATGGATGCTGTTATGCAGTAGTTGCTATACCAAAGGAAAATCAGCAACATGATGGGTATAAACCTTTTTTTTTTTCTTTCCCCTGTGCAGTAATCAATAATGAGAAATGTTTATGCTGTTAAGATCCTTGCTCCAGAGTTGTTGGGTGTAAAGCTCCAGTGTAGTCTGCCTTCAAAATGGTTGGAAATCCTTCCTAACTATCTCTGTAACGCATACCTTGTATCTCCCCGGATGATTGGCTCTCTAGCAAAGCCTTCCGTAGAGGGTGTACTGTAATCCTTTTATGTTACTCCTTCAGTGCAGATTACGCAGCAAGAAATAATTAGGAGATTAATTTTCACCTGTCACTGCCAATAATAGATAACCTTGATACAGTGACAGGGCTAGGAATTTGGGGAATGGAAAAGCGTTTAACCCTGTAGCGATTGCTGCGGGGACCAGGCAGAAAATGGTTGCCAGAACATGACCTCCCTGCTTGCTGTCGGGAAGGCGAAGGGATGTGCTCGTCTCTCAGCCTCCTCGTCTGCTGCCAGCGCTGTGCCGTACCCCGAGCGTGCTGGGCGAGACCCGCTCTGTGCCGCACGCGCCTCGTGCTAATCAGCCAGGAGCAGACGTCGGAGACCTTTGTAGCCCAGTCTTTTAATTCAAATGCGGTTCTGTTGCTTTTCATGATTTCAATTCCCAACCTGGCTGGCGTTCCTAGGCTGCTAGGGAAAGGAACAAACTAATGAAGATGGCTTCATTAGGCAGCGTGCAATTTCGCCTTCGCCTCTCTGCAACAAATGCAGCTGAAAAAACATCCCAGAAGTAGCTGTGCTTCTGGTCTTCAGAGAAAGCGGGGCTGAGGTGTTTCTGCTCCCTATCAAAATTAATTACTAGCTCACATCAGGTGAGCTTAAAAATGTAGCCTGTGCTGTAAGGCAGTGAAGGTAAATGGAAAGGGAAAAAAGCTACCCTTCCCCCTCTGCTGCTGTTTTAGTTTTTTCCTTTTGTGCTGAAGTTTAAATCTACAATCTGTTGAAAATGTAATGGGAAACCAGCCTACAGAAAATGCCATTATTCATATCATCCTGAGCTCATTTATTTTATCTGCAATAGTAATGATAAGACAGGCTGCTTGGCAATGCTGATAAGCTGAGAAATATCTTAGAGCTATTTGTAAAAGTTAAAGCAGATCTTGGTACTGAGAGATAGGGAAACTGATGAGCCTTTGGGCAATCTGCAGAGCTGAAAGCTAATAAAGATTTTAATAGGAAGGCCTCATTAGGATTAGGGAGAAGATCTATTATCTGGGATTTACACAACACAAATGGTGGGGCAACTTTAATTTTTGCTTTTTTGTTCATTAAATACTATTGCTGAACGTGAAGCCTTTTAACTGTGATTGGGATCTCTTTGTACGAGCAAGGAACCATCGCCAGCTGTTGGCTGAGCAAAGGCAGAAGGGCAGGTTGTGTGGGAATGCGTTTGCCACACGAGTGATGGCAGAGAACCGTCGTGTTCGGGGGCTGGTCACTTCTTGCAGGTGCAGCAATAAAGCTGTTTGCAGGTGTCCGGGTGGGAGCTGGTAGCTGCCGTGTGCCTTTTGTGCTGAGAATGGTATTTCTAATCTTCGGGCCCTGAAGAACATCGTCAGGAAGAAGTTGGCTCATTGCTGTTGTGCTGATGCTCTTGGCGGTGAGGCTGAAGCAGCATCACTGGGTGGTCAGCTCGTCTGCCCCGGTGGGGTGCCCACTCTGGGTCTCACACTGGTGGCTGTCCTATTTGTGATCGTACAGACAAAACCAGTTTGGTGCAGGAGCTGCATCCAGTGCAGCTGGAGTTGGGATGGTAGGAGTACCAGGCCACCAGTGAGCTGAGTGGTTCCCTACCCTCAGTTTTATGACAGGACTGACTTGAGCACCGTTTGCATTCTCACGCTGGAGTTGTACAAAACATTCACGTTTTGAGGACCCTTGATGTGTGCGAACACACATAGCGCGGTACATACAGTGCACATGAGATGCTGAAAGAGCATTAGTTTGCCCAGGGTTTACAGATGTATTTCATATTCGTTCTCAAAGACCATGTGAGCCGTTTTTTTGTGGTTGAACTGGATTGTAAAGCAGGAGGAGAAGCCACGCTGGGACGGACATTCTTTGGTTTGCTTCTGAGGTCCAAGCCCTGTTGTAACCTGATTCTGCTAACCCACTGCTCAAACCACTTTTGCGCACAGCTGAGGAAATGAAGTTGAACCTCTCATGAAGATGAAGGGTTTGGTTAGGTGATGTCCATGCTGTTTATGCAGCACATGTGTGATCTCAGCAGTGCTTGGATGCTGTCCACGGGCAAAGGCGGGTATCTTCCTTGCATGGAGCACTGTGGGTTACAGGAGCCTCAGCATCTGCTCCACTCTCATAGCACAGACCAGCTCCTCTCCTGCTGCTGATCAAATAACTCTAGCGGTAACTACATTGCTCCATGGAAGAGTAGTGTTTGGGAAGTGTTCTTGTATTTTCAGTTGTCTGTAGCATGATGTAGTAGCTGAAAACCAAAAGGGAGTGCAGCACCATGAGCAAAAAAGCGGTGTATTCCAGCCTGTCCGTCAGGATCCAGTGGTTTCAACCCATGGTTTCACAGGGTCTGCAGGAGAAGTTATAATGATAGATGCAAATCCAAACACTCCATCTTCCCTGGGCACAAGGAATACAGGTGGCATCCCCCTGGTGCCCTCAGCAGCGTGAAGGCAGGCAGGCAGGGCTGGGAGGACAGCACCCAGCACCTACTACTGAGGACGAATGTACGTTTCCCACACTTGGCTGCTGTCTGTTCATTGCTGCTCGTTGGTAACAAAGCACAGTTGATGTCAGCAAACCCGCATGGCCTTGTAAAGAACTAGCGCTATTTGCACGTAACATGTTGCTCCAGCAAGGCTGCCATTTGAGACGTTTCTAATATTTACGTTTGATATGAATGAAACTTTTTGTTTTGTCTGTAGACCTCAACGGAACTGGAGCTGACTCGTATCAGGAGTGCCTTGATAACAAGCAAGGTATGAGATCAAGTCTCTCCAACACGGGCACTTGGGACTGATTTAGCTTGATTTCTTGCAGCTGAATTGGTTGCTTTCTCTGTCTCTTGCTCTCTGTCTCCCCTTTTTTGCTTTTTTTTTCTTTTGCTGTCTCCAAGCCAATTCACTGTTAGCAGTTCCATGTCAGTTAACCCATTAGCAGGGTCTCATTACGCATTTGTGCTAAGCCTTCTCATTTCTAGCACCCCAATTCTTCTTGTTACTCAGGGAGAAAGTGGGAAGATTGTAAAGCAACAAGTAGCATGTGCACTCACTTGCAGTTGTCTTCTTCCTTGCCCAGCTAAGCAGAAGAGTTGAGTTAAGGGAAGGCACGTGCTAGGCTGGGTTACCTAAATGCCAGACATCCTGTGATAATTTATGTGCTGACATACTCATTCAGACTCGTCCAGCCTGCTGTCTTCTCCTGTGGCAAAGTTGATAAGAACTGGAAAAGCCTCTTGTGGTTTACCAGGGAGTGGTGAGGGCGGGGGAGGAATCTGTTGGCCTCTTGCTCAGGGCTTGGAAAGAAGAGGCACAGCAGTAGAAATGAAAAATTGTAGGAGTATCTCAGAAGCAGGACCCAACAGCGAGGTCACTGATTCTGTGTTTGGACAAAGTGTTGGCGCATGGTGTTCTCCTCAGATGTCCTCTGTGAGAGCTGCCATCAGGAGTGCTACTCCATCACCATAACCATGCCAAGTTGAACCTTCTGTTAATCAGAAAAAACAAGCACCCGTCAGTCCAGAATTTCATTCGCTGTAGGCTACAGCAGAGATAAGGGGGGAAGACTTATCCTAACCAGGTTATAGGCATCAGTTACGTGCCAGGCTTCTGTGCTGCAGTTGATCTGTGACAGTAGCTAAAACGATCATTTGCTGAAATTCTGACCCTTCTTGCATAATTTTATGAAGTAATACCTAGAAACACAAAAAAAAACCTCTCTCAATCTTGTTGCTTTGTCGGGTTTAATTTTCCACCAGTGTCTTCACTATCAGTATCCATCAATCAGTGTTACGTGTGCTCCAAGTCAAGCTGCTGTGAAGTGCATCCCCTCCAGCTGCTGTTGGTTTTGGGGTGGGGTTATTTGGGGCTTGTGGATTTTTGCTTCTTAAAAAAAAAAAAGTTGTCTCAGGTGACTTTTGCACTCATCTTTTTTCACTCTTTTCTCTACCAATTGTAGCTAATACCTAACCATTGCTATGCTTTCATTTCAGAAGTTACAGCTGGGAGATTAATATGTAAGAACTGTAATCAGTAATGGCTTCTTGATTAGATTAAGTTTAAAAGTCTTCCAGACCAGTGTAATTCAGGATGCTCTGCAGAAAGATAGATAGGCTGTTTTTCAGGAGAGTGTTTTTTTCTTCCATTGAAGTGTTTCTGGTTGGCTGGGGGGATTTGTTCCATTTGACACTTTGTAGAAAGTAACCGAGTTCCAGCTTTTTAAAAAAAATCCAGCATTCTCACTTTTTGAAACCAGTTGCAGCCCCTTTGATGTCCTTGTTACCCTGGCTTATCTGACAGCTGGTATTAAACGGTGTGACACCCATCACTTTCATTTGTATGTCTATACCATAGATTTTTCTTTTCTTTTCCTTTTTTTTTTTTTTTTTGCAGTTTCTTTTGACATCACTGTTAACATTTGAACAAGCTGTATCGTTATAAGCACTTCCATTTCAGCATGAATTGGCTCTGGTTTGGGTAATTTACCAAGTCTATGCTACATCATTGTGTTTAAATCAGAAACCTTTAAGAATAGAGGTTTTAAAGGTAAAAGTATGCACAGCAACTTGTAGTCAGTCTCTCACTGTCTGACGTGCATTATATTTTGTGAGCATGGAGTAGATTTGAATCTGCCATTTGCAAGAATTTACAGAATGTAAAATATATAGCTGGCGGTGGGCCCGTGATTCTGGTTGCTTTCTGTTAGGTTCGGAACAAAACAATGCCAATGGTTGAGAGTAGCAGTGGCTCTTTAAAAGTATTAAATCTTCAAGCCATGTGAAATGCAATTGCCATGGCTTTTTTTATAACAGCATGCTTGTCTCCTAGAAATTATGCTATAATGAGGTTTGGTTTATATATTTTACCCTTTTCCTCATTAAAGTGCTATCTCTCAGAAGAAGCGCTTTGTGTCTTGAAATACTGCACGGTTAAAATGAAGGCAGGTTTATAAGGATTTAATGTACTTGGGAGCCAAGGTTTTGCAGCTTTATGGCAAAGATGTTTTAACAAAGGACTTTATGGTAAGGGTGTGCTGTATTTTAGGCAGGCAGTTGTTCAGGAGAAGATTTTCAGTGTGGGCACGTCACGGCAGCAAGGAGAAATTCTGAGGGAAGCAGGCCTCTGATATCTCACCGTGGTCTTAGCTAATGTTAGGTCGTAATTTGTAGCAATTTCAAGCCCTGATTACTTTATCTCTTGGCTCAAAAAAGACAAGAGCGTTGCATTACATCATGTGACACCACAATTGGGTAATTTGGGTTTCTTGTTTTAGTGCTCAAAGACAGGGTACTGGAGAGCAGGCCTGCATCAGCCACAGGTGGGATTCGGAGCTTCTCAGGACAAAACCTGTTCTGTTCTTTATTCAGCCTTTTATCTCCAACATTGTGTTAGAAGCATGTCCTAAAAGCAAGACTTTCTGAGCTTTTTGGTGGTTTGGAAGTGAGGAGGACAGCAGTTGGGAGCAGTTACCCCTCCACTCTCAGTTGGAAAGCGTGTCCTGGACCTGTCTGCTTCGCTGGGGTACACTTAATGCCCTGTGGTTTCCTGATAGCCGGGGGTTCTGCCACAGAAAACAGGTATAAAATTACAACCAGGCACATTCGTCTCTGGAGCTTCTCAATAAGAACTCACTGTTAAATAAAAACTTATGTTTTAAAGGTTAGGCGATGAAAAGTGCTTAGCTAGGGCCTCGGAGGCAGCCAGGAGCGTCAGGAGATGTAACCTCACATCCTTGGCACGGTGTGTGGAGCATCGGTCTTGCTTGGATTACATTGGGACTTTGAATCTGAATATTTTAGGTCATCATCTGTAGCACCTGATCTCACCCCTGGGGAACTGTGGATTATGTTGCTTCAGAGGTCTTCTCTCAATCCCCCTGCCCTCAGGTGGGGGTGGCGATGGGCACTCTGCTTGCTCAGCTCTGGCTTTCCCAAGCAGAGCTACTGGTCCCTGCGGGGTGAACCTGATACCTTTCACCTTCCCAACTTCCTCCTTCCTGTGGAGTAGCATGGTTCTGTATTATTTCCCCACAGATCAATTAGTTGATGTTTTTCCAAGACAAATGTGTTTTCATTTTCCCGATGGCGATATTGACGTCCTTATTCTCTTTGTATGTCTTCTCCGGTATTTTACACCTCCTCCTGAATTCAGTGCCACTTACTGATTCTGTTAGCTCACCTCTAGAGGGAGTACAGATGTAATTGGGAGCACCTCTGGGGGGCAAGGACAGAGGGTGGTTAGCCCTGACACTGATCAAAGCTTGGTTGCAGTCGAGGCAGGAGCGGTGCCTACATCCCAAGGTCGTGGGGGTCTGGGTGCTCATACCTCAGTTTGTGCAGTGGGAGGATGTCAGGCCTCGTTACAGGGACAGGGTGTCTGTAGGATCAGGCTTGGTTTTGAAATGGTGGCTGTCAGCTGAAGGCTTCCCTCCTTGTTACCAGTCCTGTGGGCCATGCAGGCCCCGCGTGCGTTGTCCTGTTAGCCTCAATGCAACCGGCCTTGTCTGTGAGGGAGCAGGCAGAACGTGAATGCCTGACCTGACTGCTTGCAGTTCAGGCAGCCTGTCACCAGGCACCTGAACTCCCGGTTGTTGAATGTGCCTGGGTGGGAAAAGAGGACAGATAAAATGCATACTTGGGCCAAAACTCTAAGAATTTGGAAAACTGCTTGTGTAGCTGGCATAACTCTAGCTGTTGGTGGAAAGGGGCTCTTTGCTGGAAAGCAACAGCTAAAAATGCAGTATTTTTGTGGTCTCTGTAGGGGTCTGTTGAGGCACCTTCCCCTGGTCTCAAGGCCATACCTCGTGTTAAATAGCGGTGTGATGAATGAGGCAGCCAAGGTTCAGGGGCACCTTATAGAAGATGTTATGTGGGAGAAGTTCTGACCTATTGCAATTCTTGGATCCCTTTTGAAACCTAGCAAGATCGCTTTCATGATGGCAAATATGAATTATGGGGTAGATAAATAGAAACGGCAGACCGGCATGGCTGGATTGAAAAGTGTGGTCAAAACACTTCTGTCACTGAAGATGCTATTTCCATTAAATGTTTTGAGATTTAATATTGATTTCAGTGAAATTACCCTTGAAAACAGATTTCCTCCGAACCTTTATTTTTATATGTTTGTTTTGGAACTACTTTAGGAGGCGGAAAAATGAAACTTTCACTTCAAACAGTTTTTATGTTTTGAAATTGGCTTTTCTTACTGCATGAATAGTTTTTAAAATATTATTTATTATTTGTATTCCAGTCGTGCCTATGCACTCCAGTTATGGGCTAAAACCTCATTTTGTTAACCACAACGCAGACCGGGGTAAGGGGGAAGGGATCAGTTTCTGCCCGAAAAAGCTTTGGTTTAGTATTTCTGACTGGGACCGCACTGATTGCTAGTGCCTATTTAAAAAAAAAAAAAAAAAAAAACTTCTCATTTTACAATATGTTGGCTGCCTTTTTGTTTAAAAAAAGTATAAATACATCGGCAGATTTTCCACGAAAACACATATGCTTTCTTCCTGATGAGCATGATGACGCACTGAGAATCCTTGCGAGAGGCCTTGAATCTCCTTCAAGTAGAGGATAGCACTGAGGTTGAAATTGAAATTTTAAATAACTCTCTTCATTAAAAAAGATGCTGGTGGGGCCTTGTTAGCGGAAGAATTGCCATTTTCTGACTAATTTTTTTTTTTTTTGTCAGCATGGGAACAAAGAAAGAAAGGAGGAGGCAGAATAAAAGCCTGTGTGAGTGTATGTACAGAGGCTGCAGCTCTCTAAACTGGTAATGGTATCTGGAAGGAGTCCAGGCTGTTGTAAATATGAACTTTTGTCAATATTCCCCAAGCTTCTTTGGACTCTAGGGTGGGCTTTATTAGCTGAAGGTCACACCATTGTGCTGTCTCCCTCTCCTGAGACCTCTGATACCTTCCTGAAAGGACAGCCCATTATCCCTGGGCTTAGAAGCCAGCTTTCTCTTCAGTGGCGCTGAGGCTGATAAGCTTAAGAGGCATATTTCATCCCCCCACTGCTGCTTTCAGGAGACAAACAGTGTTTATCGTGCCTGATTAATTCCAATTGAACAAAAAAATAAAATGGGAGGCATGTGTGTGTGCACGCGCGCAGGCACACCGAGCTGACATTTTTTAGGCTGGCCTTGCATAACGTCAACTCATCGCCTGGCCGCGGTCAGCCCCACGCGTTGCTGCCTCTTTGTTTTTTCGAGGCGCTGTGTCCAAGGATTGATTTAGTAACACGAGAGGATCCTGGGCTGCGATCCCTTTAAAGAGAAAGGGATGGAAAGGGGGCCAGGGTAGCAGCAGCCTGAGCGCTGAGGTTGGAATTGATTTGTGACAATTAGGCATTACGGGCTGCGAGAGCGGGACCACCCGCCGGGAGAGTGGCTTTCCATCACCTGGGTAAGATGAATGGCCCAGGCAGAGAGAAGGGCAGGGATTTTGCACTCGCCTACCTGGGAGGAATCGCAAACACGCTGTATCTGGCTTCTGTATCTTGCAGTCCTGTTCATCACAGCTAAATCCCTTAGCTGGGAATTACGTGCAAGAAGATTGGAAGATAAAAATGCTCATTGCTTCTGCTGCTTTGCTTTCTCCATTTCTCTTTCTGGATCTGACTTAAAATGTGCCTAAAAGCATCTTGCTGATTTTCTGGTTGCTAGCATTTCAGTAAAAATGTCTTTGCATGTGGCTGCTGGGTTCTGAGGGTTACTTTACTCCTTGTCCTGAGAGTTGGAGTATGGAATAGATAACAATGAGTAAGGTGTGCAGTGAATAACATCTCGTTCCTCTTAACACTGCTCGAGATCCCTAAAATGCCCCAGGAGCCTGCCCCCGTGGCTGGAGGCTTGCCTGGTGTGCTCCTCAGTGCCACCGCCGAGCTCAGCAAGGCACCTCTCCTGCCTGTGCCTGCGCTTTTCCGAGTGGAAAATGAGAATAGTGGCACCACATCCCTATTCACTGGATGGCCGTGTAGCTTGTAGATCTGGTGTTTTACAAAGGGCTCTGTATTTCCTTTATTTTTTCTGTAGTTGCTGAGGTTGAGGAGTAAAAGGAGATCACACTTGGCTGAAAGGAGCCTCTTGGTTTCTTGACCAGAGGAGTCAGTATTTCAGTCCCTGACGCTAACTTTCCCAGCCTCTTAAAGTAAAACCATTTGAGAGCAGTGACGTGCAGTTTGCTTTGTGTTTGCATCGAACCCGATGGTCAGAACCGGGGCCACATTTCACTGCAGTGCCCCACAGCACGGCCCCGACGCGGGTGAGGGGCTCCCCACTCTGCCCACCCACTGCAGAGGAGCCGCGCCGCACCGAGGCGGTTTCACGTCCTTTGCCTCGGACCTTTGTCTTGCTCACCTCATGGGCCATGTTGAAACCACGCTCCTGGTGCTCAGGTTGCAACTAACTTCATTTCCTTCGCCAAAACAGACAGAGATGGAACAATATTAAAATAATTTTACAAAACCATATTTGCTGTTTGCCAGTGAGAACCATGTTTGAAGATGGATTTTGCTAATATGGCTCCAATGTTAGTGTAAACAGGGTCTAATGGGAAAGGCTGTAAAATAATAGGGCTATTGGTCATCTTCAGGGAAAAAGGAATTTCCATAAGGCCTTTTAAACTGGAATAGATCAGAAGCTTCGGCTGACCAAACACAATCAGAATTTCCGTTGCAAAATGTATGTAGTAACGTGAAATGGGAGCAGTGGGCCTCTAATGTTGCTTTTTCTTCAAAGGTAAATTGCACAAGCCTGCGTGAATTGGCAGCACCTACTTTTGTTTTGTGGATTGGGTTAAGCTGGTAATACTTCACAGAATACAGTTGTTTCGTATGATTACCTTCTTAAATGTACCACAGACTCCTTTTTAAGGGTAAAGTAGATTTGGGGAAGAAGATGACTGAGAAGGCTCAGGGAAAGGTTCAGAGGCAGTGGATGTGGCTCGTTATCCAGCTCGGTTAACATGGTGGAAAGTTTTTTATTAGTCCAGTGGTGCTCTGTAGGCTGCAGCAGAACTCATACTTGCTTGGACCTGACTTTGGTGATAAGTGAAATGTTAATATGCACTTGGCAGAGCATTCCCTTAATTTCCCTTAAAAAGAATGGGTCAGAAATGATCTCATCAGACAAGGTGCCTTTGGGCTACGGCCCACCATTAGCTATATCCTAGAAAATATTTATTTACTCAGCGTGGAGGGATTATTTCCCTTTCCTTCTCTGAATCTGGCTGCAGTAGCTGTGAGCAGAAGAGCTTTCCACCTTCTGTATTGCAGGAAGCATTTTAGCTCTTGTTGAAATATGACCCTCCCTTTCTTTATTAAAATTGGGAACCACTTTCTCACATGGCAAAGTGATAATAAAGACTGAAATTGGATCTATAACTTCATGAAAAGAAAGATTATTTTTTTTTAAAGACAAATCATGCATGGTAATACCTCCATTGTACTCTTGCTGTGTTCTTTGTGTTGCTTAACTCCCCGCGAACAAAGAACCCATAACTGGAATTGTAAAAATAATCCAGGCGTTTAAGTCAAAACTCAAAAGGTCCTTGGGAATCTTATGCAAAGGTATGCCTTTGAAATGTTGGTTTATGAGTTGTCTGAACAGGTTTGAACATCCTTGCCCTGAGGAAATCCACGGGAATTTTGCCACGGGCTGCAGCGGGGTCAGGGTTTCACGCTTGGAACTTTGTGCACAGAGGCCATTGAGCAGAGCCCTCTTTCGGTCCGAGGCAGCCTGACTGCCTCCTCGCAAGCAGGCGGGAGATTTTCTAGCTGGTTGCACTTGTGTAGTCTAGTTATGGGAATTGCTTTTGGTCCCCCATCTTTGTCACTTACTTAAACAAACATGGAAACTGGAAACATTCACTTGTTCAAGCTTCAGTAGCATGTGCCTCCTCGAGACCTCCTGTTAGTGATCTAGAACTGAAACTGGTTGGGAAAGTGATTTTAAGCTAAGGTTCAGCCCCTTTTAAATGAAACCATCTGGACAGAGAGGTGAGAAATTCTATTCCCTGTTGCCATTCAGACATCTGAACCCAGCTAGTCTGAAGTTCCAGGGAACCATTCTCTCAGCTTGAGAGCATGAACACAGATCAGTATGAAGGTTGTATAACAAATTGAAGCAATGTGTACTTCCCCAGCTTGCTGCATAATCAGGTTCTTTTGGAAGCTTACTTCTATCCAGGGTCAAAGTCACTAGGAGATGAAGGTACTTAAGTGAATAGTGCGGTAAGTAGCCCAGTATTTGGGTGCAGATTCAGCTAAAACAGCTGGGCTGTAGAAGTTAACCTGGTTGAGCTGGAGGTTGAGCCAGATGGCCTCACAGAGTCCCTTCCACTTAAGTGACTCCATGGTTGTCTGATTAAATGACTCGTGCCTGCCGGAGTGTTTGAGCAAACTACTGAATGGCCTGACCCTGATCATTTCAGATGTAGACATCTTCATCTATTGTGTCCCAGCCTGGTGAGAGGACAGTCATCAGAGTTGTAGCAAATTCCCCTCTGCTTTCTTCCAAATCTGTGGTGCAGATGCCAATGACATCATCTGTTGTTCAAGAACCACTGTTGGCAGCTTGTATCATGAAACCTGGAGCAAGCTCGGTGTATGTTGAGGAGAGAGGAAAAAAAAAAGGCAACATAATCCCAAAAAAACACGCTCCAGTACAATGCACAGGCTCCAAGAAAATTGGAACACAAGTTACCAAATTGTGGTTCCTCATCAAGAGAAAAAGTTAAGGAATTTTTTATAGAAAAACCTTTAAACTTTCAGCCGCAACATCCCACAGACTGTCGTCAATCCAAAGTAATCCCACAAAGCTCCACAAACTGTTTTCTAGTGAACTTGCTTGTAATTAATATGAGGAGAATTTAGATCAAAAAGTGGGCTGTGTGCCCCTAGTTACTATCAGTAGTTCAAGAGGAATTTTGAAAGCTGTATCCTGTGTACAACACAAACGTTTATTTAGGCTTCTCTGTTGCTCAGGGGATTGCAGATATGTTGCAGTGGCTGAAAGATTGGCTTTAACTTTTCCATGTGTAGCTGTAATGGAATGTGCAAAAAGTTCAAAAATTCCTTGAAGGTGCCTGGAGAGACCCAACCGTCATGTCAGCGGGAATGTGCATTGAAAACTGCTGAAAAGCGAGACGTTTCTCAGAAGGGTTTGCAAAAAGTAACAATCACAACTCAGTATGGACAATTAGAAAATGTCAGAAGTAAATGGTTAATTTTTCCCTACTTTTTCTTGCCCAAACACAGCTAACAGATGCTTTCAAAAAACGCTTGGTTGTTCCTCACTGTAGCTGTGTCTTGAGGGCTTTCCTTAATGAGCTGTCTCCTTCTGTCCAGTATGGAAAGAAAAACAAGAGTTAGAGACCTTCCTTTGTCCCCCTGTGATTTTAATCTGATTCATTCATTCTTAATCATCTTGAAGGATTATAAAAACAAAACCTGTTAAATCTTGGTTCTTACCTCTTTTCTTTCTCTCCCAAACATCATCATTTGTTCTTTTATCGTGTTGCGTTTCTTTACCCATGAATCAGCTGCCTTTTTATTTTATTTCTATATAACAAAAGTCGGCAGGAAGGGAGGGGGGGAAGGAGCACTGCTTTCTTTGATTCGCTCGGCACACAAGTGTTCCTTGGCCTTTCATACTGAGGAGTGGATGCGGCTCTTGAACAAATTGGACCTACTTGTTTGCTGGCCTAGGCCATCTTGTTATCCAGCCAGCTGTATTTTGATCTTGGAGGGCCGTTTGAAGATTAAATTGAGACATCTTTTGTTACTATTAAGTGCAGTAATTAAATCAGCTCAGTGTTATTTAAGTGTGGAAAATGTCGCTTCGCTGGCCCATGGGTGCCTGAAGTTGCCATTAGACAGCTGTGTTGCTTCCAGTACTAATGATGAAGAGGTAGGAGAAAAGAGCCAAGTGCTCTCTAAATAATTTCCAGCCCTTTCTGGGTTATGCCGGATCCCCTCCCCACCTCTTTCTGTCACGTTTCTCCCCCCACTTTATGAAAAACAAGGATTTCGAGAGGGAGCTGAGGCCTTTGCGGGTGAGGAGGGGCAGCGAGTGCTGCCTTGTGAGGAGCAGCGCTACAAAATGGCGCCAGGGCATCGTGCCGCCATGCGGCCCTGTGTCCACACGGGCGGTTTCCTTCTGCTCCCTTACTGAACTTGCAGGTTCTCAGCTCTGTGAGCAACAAAAGAGGCTGAGCTAGCAGGGCAGTTGCAATAAACGAGCAGTGTTGGCTTTTTCACCCCCCTTTTCCTCCGTAGGGGGTGGTTTGCCAGCCAAGTCAAGCATGGCAAGCAGGGCTGCTCCCATGAGGGTCGTTGTGTTGCGATTTGCTGGTGCAGCCCAGCCTGACTGGGAATTGGTGGCACCAGGGAGATATGAACTCAGGCTCTGGATGGGGCTGGTATCACTCACAGGTCGCTGGGGCTCAGTGGGTGAGAGGAGGCTGCCCTCACCCGGCCCTTGGCCTGCTGCTGCTGAGCAGATGGCTTGGAGAGAAGCGGCTGGGGGTGATTGGCAGCTGGGAGCCGGGCAGAGTGGCGCTGGAAGAGAAGGCGAGATCCTCGGTGGGGGAAGTTGTTCTGCAGAGGTCGAGTATGTTTTAATGCTGGGTTAAGTTGAGAAGCGGTGTTGGTTCGTTGCTACTGGCAGTGCTGATCACTTGAGCGTTGCTTTGCGCTTCCTATCGTGCCCTCGAGAAACCCCATCTTGCCTCCTGAGCGCGCAACTCGCAGCTCTCTGGTTCCCACAAAGAAACTCGGCGGCTCTCCCTTCCTCACAGGGGAGCAGCAGGCAGGAGCACCCCTGTCGGATTTTGGCTAGAGCAGCGTGTGCCCTTCCACGCCTGTGTTGCACCTGTGCTCCTGAGCTGTCTGCTTCAGTCCATCCTCCTGGATGCGCCTGACTCTCCGGCTTCCATCCCCAGCAATTGCCCAGCAACATCTATTTGCATTGCTTTGTATGCTCCTGTGCTTTATGGGGGGGAAGTGTGTTTGCACTTCGACGGCGTTTCTTAGCCGTGGCAAGGGCAGAAGCATGGCAGATGGGTGGGGATGGGAGAAGCGGGAGCATGATGAATCTGTTTTTCTTACCTTGTTTAAAATTGCCTGTTAAAATTCAGCAGCCGCACCTCCGATCAGCCTAATGGTGTCTGCCATGTTGCGAATACACAGTCATTAGTTGGTCCAATTCATGCATGCTGAGGTAGGAGGGTGATGTGAATGCAAAGGAGATGGAGAGAATAGGAGCTGGGGGGGCGGAGGAAGGAGGGGGAGAAGCTTGGTAATACAGTGACAATGAAACATACGGTAGTCACACTGGAAAACTTTCTCCTTCATTAGCAGGGATCTGTTGAGTTTCTGCTCACATTAGGGTAATTAACACAAGTACAGATTGTTGAACATCTGTGCAGTTTAACTATATGGCCGGTTCCCAGGCTTTAAACAGGGCTGTGAGGAGCCAAATGCAAAGCAGTATGAAAAGCCCACACACTATTCATTTTACTGAAATTAGCATTTCTGGATGAAAGCTGATGTTGCATGTCGGCTATAAATTTTCTCTGGTCTGCTGCCAGGCTGGCTAATGATCTGAGGTTAGTGTTTGTTAATAATTTTTTAAAATTTGTTACTTTTAATGTTCTGGAGGGGAAGTTTCTATCTCACTCTTCCTTTTTAAAAAAGGCAAAACAAAAAGGAAGCAAAACAAAGCATATGGGTATATTATACCTAATGTGCTTCTAATCTTTTTCCAGCGAAAACCCAGGAAGGAGTTGCTGGTTGAGCCTCCATCGGGGGCTGTTGGCTTCACGGAACCACCAAGGCATTTTAATACTTCTGACCAAGCTGCAGTTTTAATTTCCTAGCCTTGTAAATTCCTGGGAGGCTCCACTTGCAGTGCTCTTGTATAAATAAAATCAGAGTTTTGTCTGAAAGGTGGTGGTGACATAGGTAGTGCTCCTGTGCAGCTTGCCATCCCGTAGCTCTGCCTGTGCCCACGCAGGGTTACAGGTACACAAAAGCACAGCAGTATTTGTGGAGAGCCTTCTGCAGGGTCGATCCCAGAGGACTGTTGTTTTGCTGTGGTATCTTGGAGCTTCCTCCTCGCTCATTTGTTCCTTGCCAGCTGAGAGCATCTGGGACACCAGGCTTGACAGGCTCTTCGTTGTAATGGTTAGCGGCAGCGCGCGCTTTGCAGAGGGCCCTTTGGGCCACGATTGCATCTTACGCGATGGTGCGTCAGAGCTGGTGCTTGGTGGCCTTCAGGCTATGTAGCAAGTGTGCTTCATACTTTGGGGGTTTTTGTTCCTTTGCTGTATGGGTAGGGACGCTCCAATTTTTTCCTTTAATGGATGATCTGTGAAGTGTTCTTTACGTAAGCTTCCTGACGCTGATCATTCACGGTCATGGTTGCAGTTTCTCAGCATCTCTTCAGTTTGCACCTAGGAATCTTCACTGGGAAGTTCATGATTTTGACACGTGACCATTCACTATTTTCTCTTGATGTGATTTCCCTCGTGACTTTTTTTCTAACCGTCTTGTGGTATTTTGCAGTGTTCAGCTTGTGTATTGACTTAGTTGTTCTGGTTGTGTCTGTACTCAAGCCTATAAACCATAACTGCACACCTGAATATGCACATACACACACACCTGCCTTCTTACAGAAATAAACTAAATTTGTACCCCATCAAGAACTCTTTCTGGAAGTAACCGTCCATTTGAACCAAAGCGTGAAGGGTGTGCCAAGAATCATAAAACCCGTAATTCAAAAGTGCACTGCACAGACATCCTGTATCCTGAAGCCACTGGTGTCTATTAATCACGTTATCTCTTTCAGAGAGATTTTAAGGTACACTGAAAGGAAAAAATAAAGTTACCTGAACAGATTTTTTTCCGCAAGTGGGTTTGATCTAAGGTGAACAGCCGCCTGCAGTTTGGGACAGCAGTGCACCATGTGTCAGGGAACCCTGTTGTAATGGAGCAGACAGTCATGTGTGAAGATTTTAAAAAAAAAAAAAAAAAAAAAAAAAAAGTCCACCAGTGTGCGTACAATAGTAATCCTTGTTAGCACTATTTTTTCCCTGCTGTTTTCACTAAGCAAAAAAAATTTTGTTCAGTGTTTTTTACTGTAATCCCTGTGGGCTGATGTGAACAGAGCTGACCTTTGAAACACGACTTAAATTTCAAAAGGTTTATGTCTTTTTATTTTATTTTATTGCTTAATTGGGATAGGAAGGGACTTGGTGGCTTGGAGGAAATACAATTCTTGAGTTCTTTGCGAAGGTGGTAGTGTGTGTGGTGACATTCCGAGATGGCAGAAGGGGTTTTTGCACTTCGAAGGAAGGTGGTGACAAATGGAGCACTGAGATCTCACTGCTGGAGTCCTGCCAAGAAGGCCACCAGCCTCTGTCTAAGCCTAAACTGAGATAAGTGAATTTTAAACTGAAGTAACAGGTTCTGTCTGGTTTCATACAGACCTATCTTAAACCAGTGAATTAGCATCACGTAGACTGGTGTGAGGGCAGACCCAAAGACAAAGAAGCAGGAAGAGTGGGTGGAGGAGACGGGATTTCAGGGCAATGAGGAAGAGGCTTTCTTAGTGGCACTTCCTTCTTCTTGAGCAGGGTTATAAGATACCAGAAGTCGTAAAAGTGAATGAGATATGTGGTTTCTTTGCGATTGGGTTTTTGGGAGGGTTTTTATTTGTTTTGACATTTTTTGTTACGATAATTCCTCCAGCAACTTAGGTATATGGTGGATGTGAAATGAGAGCATCAAAATACTCTTGTGTGCCTTCTGTTTTTCTTTTTCTCTGTGCTGATGGCAAGAGGATGGAGGAGGGCCATAAACGGGGGTTTTGAGGCAAGTTAGCACTGTGTAGTACAGGAAAGTGCACCATGAGAAACTTCAATTTCATCACCGTGTTACTAAGTTGAGAGCAGTTGTGTTGTTTCTTTTCCTGAAATTGATGGCAGCCAGTGTTACTTCCAGTATTGGCAGAAGTGTTTCACTTAAAGGTGATGACCATGGTCAGTTTTACCCAGGCTCATGTCTGTGCTCCCTGGATTTGTACCCCAGTTATCTCTGCTTGGATTTTGTTTTGGATAGAGCTGGGTTTCCCTAGAACGAAGACAGACAGTCATGCTTAGAGAAGAAAATAAATATTCCTATTAAAGCAGACAAGCCTGGATTCTTTTTACTAACTACTAGGCAGAAACCAAAGTCACCTATTCGGGTATGTGAGACTGACCATGAAATTAAAGGGCTGCTGTATCTGCAAATATACTGCCAAAATGAAACATTTCTCTCCTTTATTAATACCCCCCCACACCAGCTTCTTTCCTGAAGCTGGCTCCAGCACAGCCCCCGCCCATAGATTGGATTAAAATGCTTATTTCCCATAGACTGGACTTAAAATGCGTATTCTATCCCTGAAGAGCTGAAAAATGGCAACACATCCAGAGAGGTGGTTTCAGCATTTTGTGAGATAGCGACGCTGCGGCTGGAGAATGAGAGCTGTCAGCTGTAGGGCTGTATCTGAGACCACAAATACTAATTTTTGTTGCAACCAGACTTGTAACAATTTTGTCAGCACCTGCACTGTTATCTGTCCCCAGCTGGGAGGCTGTAGAGCATGCACCGAGAAACCTGAGTTCGAGGACATCGTTTTGAAGTGCTCCCGGAGTTCACTTTGGGGTTTCATTTCATTGATTGTGAAGCTGACTTCTAAGCAGCAAGTTTTCTTGTTCTCCTACATGATCGCTCTCACCGGGTAGTTTCATTTATTTAAATACCCAAGGAAAGCTCGGAGAACTTCAGGCTGTTTCTTTAGCTAGGCTGTGTATCCTCAGCCACCTTCAGCAGTCTCCAAACTGAGCATCTTGCAGCTGCAGGTGCGTGATTGGAATTGCCTCCCCTGTATGGATGGGAACACTGAGACAGACTTAAAATTACTTGTCCCAGGCCGCCTAAAGCTGACAATAGACCCCACAGCCCCTAACCCTCATCCTGTGCCCAAACCATCCTCTCTTGCTTGCATAAGGAAAAAATAGAGTAGGGGTGCAGGTTGTGATAACCAGGAGCTGTCGTTCCCAGAAGCCATTCAGACAGTGATGGTTCCGTTGCTGTGAAATGCAAATAGCCAAGAGGTGCACAGAAGGAAGGGCTAAAATGGGAGTTGCTGTGCACGTAGATGGACCCGGGAGCATGCAGGCTGTGAAATGAAGGCGGCAGCACCAGCAGCAGCCGTCGGCCCCTGCGCCAGGCAGCACATTTGCATTCTTCTGCCAGGGAGCTGGAAGCTGCCACGGAGCAGTTTATACTCCAGCCTGCTCTGGCCTTGAATTATGCATGACCAATTTATCATGCCCCCAGCTGAAAAACTAATTGTGTCCCTGGGATATATTTACTAGAAATTGTAGTTTGCTGTGCTGGGGTCCCCAGAGTGTCCGGCAGAGCAAATGACTGGGAAGTCGGAGCGTGTAGAGAACAGGACTCCTGGCTCTGCCGGGGCCAACGCGCCAGTGATAGATTTTTCACTTCGATTGCCTTTCCAAGGGTTTCCCCCCTCCTTCCTATTTTTCTTACACTGCATTACACTTAATCGGGCTGCAGGAGTCCTTCCAGTAGTTTCTAGTATTAAAAAGTGCATCAGTGTGCCTGACAAAAAAGGCGATGTATTCAGGAAGAGCCAACCTGGCAGGGAGGAAGGGGGTTGGCTTCTTGTGTGTGGTGGGGTGGGGGTTTTTGTGTGCATCATTTTGGTTTGGTTTGGGGCTTTTTTGTTTTTTTTTTCTTGTGTTTTTTTATAAGCACAGTGTGGCTTCGCGTAATGTCTCCAATTACTGTGAAAGTCCCCTCCCTCTCCAGGTCTAGAGTGATGAGATTCCCTAATTACTGTTATTTGAATGAGAGGCTAGGGAGGAGAGGATTTCTTTCCCTCATACAGAGCCCGTGGGGTGGGCTTAAGCTTGCAAATGTTATTACCACCGGGTCTGGCAAAGGAGCTTGGGATGCCCCCAAACGGAATTTTTCAGAGCGCAAATGTCAGCTGTCAGATCTGTATCTGGCTGCAAACCCTCCCGTAACATCGGGCTGAGCCGTACGCATCAGGGGTGGGGGCGAGGTTGGGAAGGGAAGGAGGCAATTTGCTGCGAAATTAATCACCCAGTTCAGCCTGTCCTCCCCCACTTGTCACGGGAGGAGGATGTCAAGGAGTTAATCACAATGAAGGAGCCAACAGTGACACCGCTTCGTAGCCGAGGAGCCTGCTGGAATCCTTGGCTCCCTTACTGTTACCCTCCGAGGACAGCAGGGGCCAGGCCAGCAGGGAGAGGACGAATTTAGAGGCCTGCTCCTGGGAGAGGCCGGGGGACCTCCAGAAAGGAGTCACCCCTGTCCGGCCACGGGCAGGAGCCTTTCTTGTGGCCGCCTGGAAACCAAGAAAGGTGCTGGCAGAGGTGCTCTCTTAAGCCCATCCAGGATGTATGAAATAGTTTGTGGGAACTACTTGCAGCACGTTTGTGCGTGGGAAGTTGAAAGAAGGGAAGGTGTTTTTATTTTATGTTGTTTCTGAATGTCACCCTTACGCATCCAGAAGCTCTCTGCAGCGTTCTTCTTTATGCTTCCCCGAATTTGTATTCAACGTGTTTCCAAAAAAGGTCTGGTGGAAAAGATTTTGTTCAGGTAAATACACGTCTTGCTGCAGAAAAAGTAGAGCAGCTCTGCTGTGCTCCTTCGTGCTGAAATATGTAATACAACCAACATAAAAGCAGATCTGAGGCTTGTAGGATCGTGTCAGAGATGAGGCATAAACGGGTTTCTCCCTGAATACGGCTAGCCAGAGTAAAGCCAGGACGACAGAGCGGGAGGTTGGTGTGGACTGCCAAATCAGGCCTAGCCATGCAGCATCCCCCAGAGGTTTTCACAAGAAGAGCTCATTCTGAGTTACCTGAGCAAAAGCATTGCTGTTACCTTTCTGTTGTGTAGTGCTGACGTGGCCTTGGGCAGGGGGAGAGGGAAGAAGCAGAAGCACAGTAAAGCTACTGCATAATAAGCGCTGTGTTGTTTTTTTTTATTTATCACCATTGCAAAACATTGCAAGCGTAAAAGAAGAAAAGGAAGGAGATGAAATCTCGAGACTTTCTGGGAAGCGCTGCCTCCCACCGTGCTGCAGCGTTGGAAAAATTCACTGCTGGGCATTGAACGCAGCCTTTTTCATTGCAAACAAGTGGCCTGGTGACTTGGGGAAGGACTGTGACATAAGGAACCTTGGTGAACTGGAAACAGGCGTGTGTCTGGAGCTAGTTTTGTGTTTGTGGGGTCCAACCACGCAAGGTTGCTTTGCTCCTTTTTCAGCTATTGTATCCAGCGACTTCCAGAGGAGCACGGTGGGCTTGTGGAGCGCAGCAGTTCTGGGGCTCTGCGGAGACAATGGAGGGCTTTGAGCTGGGTTGCACGGAGCACGCTGCAGTCTGTTTTTCTGGAGGGTGTTGTCACATGTAAGAAATTACTGCGCTTTGAGCAGTGGGGACAGTGAGAGGCAGAATGGGACGCGATGGAGAGCACTGTGGTGTAGCAGTGGCTGCACCATTAAGGAAAGGGTGGGACAGAGACAGAACACAAATCACAGCATCTTCTGTGGCCGTGTTTTAGCTGCAGTGACTCAGTGTCTGGACGCTTTTGCCCTTTCATTATTCAGAATGAAGCACACCAGCGAGTCCGGGTTATGCTCCTTTTGCTGCTGGTTCTTATTAGCTTGTTAATGATCTTCCTAGGTTTTAAGTGTCTACCAAGGTGAGCTCTCAAATGACTTGAGTTCAGGGCAGCCATCCTCAGCAGGGTGTCCTGATTTCTGCTGTGGATGTCTTCTGCGTTTTGTTCTCTTCCAGTCCCTGTTAACTCATCATTATGAAACGAGGGGAAAAGCTCTGGGATTGAGCTGCCGTATGGGCACTGCTCTTCCTTTAACCTGTCTCCTTCCACGGGAGCTTGTCTGGCTGGCAATTGACAGCTTCTGAGTGGCTCTACTCGTTTGTCTTCCTCCTTGTTGTTACTCAGGCCCTTTGGGCTCTGCTGCTTTCTTTTCAGTCTGTTGCTGTACTGTACTTGAGTGGCCTGAGCTGTTTGGTTTCCTCCCGCTTGCTTTGCTGCTGCCATGGCCAAGGTGGGACAGGGAGCTGCAGCAGTGCTTGGAAAGCATCCGAAAGCACCAACAAGCAAGCCAGGGTGGCAGCCAAAAGATGAAAATAAGGCGGTCTCTTTGGGGTAGAACAGGAGTCGGTGTCAGTTTTCTAAGAGGTTACGGGACCCTAGCTGACCTCCCCTCACTCTCAATTTTTTCTCCCTCCAAAATATTGTCCTCCATTCTCCTTTCTTCTTCCTTTTCTCTCCTCCCTGTGTAGCTGGGATACATTTCAGTGTCAATTTTCATTTATTCCAGTACTTAATGATTCTATGATAGCTCGGTAAAATCAGGTTCACATCAGCAAAGAGAGAGGGGTTTTAGACGCCTCTTTTAAAAGGGGATTTTTTTTTAATTCATGCTTGAGGGGAGAGGGAAATTATGCTAACATCAGCTGCAGCTTAAACACAGCTCTTGCTACCAGTTTCAAGTCAGTGTGAATGCAGTCAGCTAGAAGACCAATCTGGCTAGGGATTTTTTTAGGGGGTTGAGCCCCATGTCCTCAGTGCCATGCCTGCCTTAAGTGCCACGACAGAGGAATCTGGGCAGGAATGAACTAAAAAAATAAATGTGCAGAAAAGGGAACAGCCCATCTCCTTTCATAGTAAGACCATGGAACCGTCGCTGGGGACGTGTGCTTGTGCACGGGTACGTCCACAGCCCTTGCTTAGAGGGCTGTGAAGGAATCCTGAGGGGAGCACAGCAGAACAAACCTTGCTGTAAGAAACCCTGAAAATGTCCATCAGCAATGCTGCAAGTATTCTGCGGCTGCTGGAAGCGTTCCAGCGCCGGAGTCTTTGTCTCCATCCATCACAGGCACTGCAATCTTTGTGCCCCCAGCTTCAAACAAGGGCTTCACGCTGTCCTTGCAATCTGCCTTTATGCAGCGGAGTGTGGAGGCTTCTAATTACGAGGCCGAGATGCGCGGCGGGTGGGGAGGCGTGCTGTGCCCCGCAGCCGCGTACCTGATTATCCGTTGCTGAGGTCGTTAGAAGGGTTACTCCTGAGTTTAAGCCTGCTCCGCAAGACCCCTAATTATATGCTGCTCTGCAAGTTGCATTAAAAAGAAATTGTTGAAAAGACAAAGGACAGAATAACATTTCCTCCCTCGTCTTCCCCTCTCTCCCCCCCTGCAACACACACAGACACGCACTCCCCCACCTCTCCCCGCTGGGCCCAGAGCTACTTTTCACGCTCGAGTTGGTGCAAGCTCTGATAAAGCCATTGAAAGATGCAGCGGGGAGACGGAGCGCTCCCAGGGACAGAGGGAAGCAGAAGAGGAAGCCGAAGTAAAATGACCCCCTCCCAGGTAGATACAGCCAGGCGCTGCTTGCTGAAGGAGTTGTCCCACAGAGCAGAATTAGAGAAGAGATTAACTGTCCTTTATTGTTTTGTTTCACTTCCTAGGGAGCGATGTAATGTAGTTTCTTCCATCGTGAAAAACCCGCTTCAGCTGGAGCTCCGGGAAGCCTGAATCACTATAGATAACGCATTCAAAGTGCAGTATCCCTTGCACATGCTGCCAGCTCTCGTTTTAATCTCCCCAGACATCAAAAAAATTAAAATGTAAAATTCTCAGCTTTGCAGCTGAGTGACGTGAAAGCCGCGCTCATCGCGATGCAATTTCCAAATCTGGGACATGCACACATGTGTCCGTCCCTGTCAGAGATAACGTTTTATGTGTGCTTTCCGTGAGCCCATGAAGTGTGCCACTAACAGAGAGAGGGAATTGAATGGGTTCTTCATTACCACATGTCTGGACTACTAATGAAACTAAACCCATGTTGCTAGCGGTAGCACTAAATATTTCCAGTGCTTCTTGGTGTGATGGTTACATTTTCAATTTACGGTGGAGATTATTACAGGGGTATCTGTGGTACCAAGGGTAACATTTTTCAAGATTGCTATTTCAAGGGTATTTTTTCTGTATTATTTGCATTATAGTGGTACCTGAAAGCCTGAGCGACAGATCAGGCTCTCAGTGCGCTAGGTGCTGTACAAATATGGGGGAAAAAAATTCTCTACTGCAAACTAGGGTTTTTTGAGATGTGGATATGGGGCTTTTTCATTGCTTTTGTAGCTGTTAAAAACATATGTATTTGAACAGGATTCTTAGAGTCAAAATGTCAAAGTTTGAGTCGCTCCTGTACCAGAGAAGCTTGCAGGCGGCTTGAGCTGTACATACTGCACTTGACTGTAATCCGAGAGCTTTAAACCTTGCTCAGTCTCTTCAATATCTCAGTCAGGGTGCTCTGTGGTACGCTCCCTGTTTCTTACTCGTTTGCCTTCACTTCTCTCTGGTCTGCTCCACTGGATTCCCTGCCCACCCAAGGCACTAACAGCAGGGCAACTTCCTCTCCTCCTGTCTGGCCTGGTCCCTTTTTTCCTCCTGTGTTCCCATGCGCTCCCACCTCCTTAGGTGGTGAGGAAGATCTCTGCGGCGCCCTTTGCTGCTGCTGCACGTTGCTGTGGGGCTCAGCCTCAGCCTCACTGCTGCGTCCAAGGTGAGACCCAGAACTGCCCATCCCTCACGCTCTGCCCTTGCGGCGTGTGTAGGGCGAGCTCACATCCCTCTTGGTGTATCGGGAGAAATAACCTGGAACCTGATGACCCTAAGCCTTGTGCTTGCACGTCAACTCGACGCATCCCTTTGCTTCCTGCTTTTCCCTGCCGCCTGCTGGAAAAGGTATTTGGTGTGAGTGCTGCGGGTGCTGCTCCCAGCTCCCTGCCCGAGAGCAGGCTGCAGACAGCCATCATCCCACATGCAAGTTGTGTGGCTTTTATGTTCTGGCAAGGTGACACAACAAAGATCAGCTGCCTTGAGATTACTCCAGAGGGCAAAATCTTCGTTTCAAATGGTATTTGGAGATCTTCCAGCCACGCCTCATATTTTTGTGGCATCTGTGTCAAAGATGGTTCAAAATCCGTTGATTGAGCAATGTCACTCTGCTTGAGCAGGGGCTGTGACCTCGAGCTCGAGCCGGGTGCAGGAGTGCCAGAGCACATGCGGGCAGCAGTGGTGCTTTCCTTGTCTCCCACACTGAAGCTTACCAGCGCCTCGTGTTGGCTTTTCTGGCTTTGTTCTCTGTTCCCCCTGCTCTAAAGGGTGCATGGAGTGTTCATGATTTTCTGCATACATGGTGTGCCGCTTTCTTCAGCCCCAAAGTCCCCAGAGTCTGCAAGTTGAGTCATATTTCTGTTGGCACGGGCTCGAGCAAGAGGCATTACTCAGAGATGGCAGATAGTCTTGAGGCTTCGGCTGCGTGCTGTTGAACAGTCTCCAGAGCCGCTGTCTTGCTCATTTATCAGCTTGGAAAGAAAAGAACTTGAAATCCAGAAGCAGCAAAGATAAAAGCGGATTTCATTATAGCGCTTTCCAAGCCCTGGGACGCGCACAGGACAGCGAAGCAGCCAGCACTTCGAGCCGTAGCTCGCTTAGCAGAGCTCTCGCTGCTCTCACCCGCTGCAGGGACTGAGTCAGCGCTGGGCATCAGCAGCCGCCTCCTCTGGAAGCCAGCGCCGTGACTGCCACCTGCACGCCTGCCAGGGCAGGTGGAAGGGACACGGTGCTAACATCTCACTCGAGCCGTGACACCTTTGATGTGCTCGTTTTCTCTGTCTCGGGATCAAAACCGTCTAAATTCCTAATTCCCCTCAGAAGTCTGGCTGTCTGCTTCCAAGGCTGACTAGATACCGACAAACCAGATGTGGCTCGCAGACCTCTAAATTGGGAAAGGGTGGCTTTGTGTTTGTTATTTTTGCCATGAGCGTCTTCCCATTCTGCTGGAGATGGTTTTTAGGTTTCTAAACAACTGCACAGAGATCAGATACCCAGTCTGTGCTAGGGGAGGTGAACCAAGAGCACTGTGATGGAGCTGTATTTCTTAATTACCTTAGAGCTACACAGACAAGATCTCCTGGCTGCAGCCCAGGTAGATCTGAAATACCCACCACAAGGCAAAAAAAAAAAAAAAAAAAAGGTATGCATGTAGTTAGATGGAGCAGTGATAAAATGTGCCCAGGCAAACAGGAGTGCTGGGTTGCTGCAAGCCCTGGTGCTGCAGCTGGTGTTGATGCGCGGTGACCTCCCGCGCTGGAGGGATGTGCTGCCATGCATCATGGCACTGATTCCCCCCTGGACTGCTTCATCTCAGTGCAAATTAACTTAATACTTCACAATGGCTGCTGCAGATTTATGTTATGATGTGTTTGTGGCAATGGTCCATATCGGCTTCAGTTCGTGGTGTGCTGAAGTGTATTGAAACAGCCTGGTGTGCGGGGACCTGGAGACACCAGGGAGCAGGGGGAAGGATGCAGGACAGACCCCGGGCACTGGTAGTTGTCTGAATTTAACTGGTGCCTCTTAGCTGCTGCTTCCTGAGTTTTTCTAATTGAAAAACTTAAGGCAAATCTTTTCCGTTCTTGTAACACTAAAGAAAATCTTGAGTGGAAGAAAGATCAAGTGGAAGAAGGCGACTTTTTTCTTTAACTCTGGCCCTTTGATTTATGGAAAGAGAAGGTGTGAAGTCTTAAGGTCAGCAGGCATGACTCAGTGCTGAAAGGTCATGAGACTAAAAAGAAGGAAAAAACAAAAAAATACAGAGCTCCTTATGTGTGCCTTCCAGCTTTTTGGCCATCCAGCTCCACAGCTGCAGGACTGACCAGTCCTGTGGACGGAAGGTTTCCTCTTCTGACATCTCCTCAGCTTGCTGCCCCAGTCTCGTTGTGCTGCTGTTTGGGATTGGTGTTAGGCAAGTTTGTTTTAACCCTGGTGCCGCTGCTCTGAGCCTTGCCTTCAGCAGCCCTCGCGCGGTGGCCGCATCTGGCAGAGCTGGAGGAGCAGGAGGCCGGTGTGGGTTGGCTCAGATTAACACCAACTGCAGTTGTTTGCCACTGGCGTGCTGCGGCAGCCCCCTACGAACGGAGCAGTGTTAAATGTGAACCTTGCAAAGATGTTTGAAAACCAGCAGAGCGGGTGGCTGGAAGATTAACTCTGCACGAGGACACTTCGGAGAGCAGAGAGCCACAATAGCGGCTTCGGTGCCAGCTTTGTCCCAGCTGCCAGAAGGGACTCTGTCAGGGGAGTCCTTTACCGTGGTACTGGTCCCCCAGCTGCTGGAACAATTGCTCGAGACCACTGGCAGTCAGCATGATTAAAGCAGCCTCCAGGCTGCTTTATTGTACGTGGGCAGTTATCCAGGTCCCAGGATTGGCTCAGCCTGCAAGGATGTAAAAGGAAGCTGGCCATATTGTGCCCTTCCACCAGACGTCTCTTTTTCGCCCGCATCTAAGGCTCGAGGTGGGTTGTACTTCATTGGTAGTCCCCCCGGGTCGCAGTCCATGAAACACTCCAGGGTCTCGGCCTATTGACTGATAGGGCTGAACTTCTTTTTTTCTTTCTACATAAAGGACACATTTAATTGAACTAATTATCTAATTTATTGCTCGCTTAACTGGGATTTTGGCCGTATAAATTAATAGCACTAACCAAGAGCGCTGTTAAAACTTCAGCCCCTTTCCTTTCTTGAGAACTGTTGTGGCTGCAAGATCCCATTAACGCCCCGAAAGCAAGGTGGCTGCTGATAATGGAGTTACTGGTTTGGGGTCAGGATGCAACCACAGCAGCTGAACGAGCCTTGCTCGTTCTTTAGCTTCTTCCCTACACCAGGTAGAAGCTTTGCTTTGCCTTTTTATTTTTTAAAAGGGGTGTTAGAAGATAACCTCACTGAAATGGCTTTTTGTCCCAGTGGGAATGGCCCTCTTTTGCTTTCCTCTGCTTTCTTTATGTGAGTATGTAAATATATGTAAATGTATACAGGGGCTTGAGTTTACCGTCTTCGTCTCCCCCTCCCATGTATAATGTATGTGTTAAACACGTAATCATTAATCAACTTTGTGGGGAGTGGAGACAAGAAGGGCTCTTTGATGATAGATGTATACTTGTGACTGTGCTTGTATGCGTGTTTATTAGGCAGCACGGTGCTATCAAAAGAAACTCCAGGTCCCCAAGGATAAGAAACAATGTAGGGAACAAATGAAGAGGAAAAAAAAATCCAACCCCTCTTACTGTAAAACCCTCTGTCTTTTACCATCTGTCTCCTTTCTTGGAGTGAAATAAATTGGGGAGAGATCTCTGAATGATGTGCTTGTTTGCAGTGCGCAGGAGCATTAACCCAGCGCAGAAGCGAAGTTACGGGCAGCATTGCTCCTGGCGGGCAGGAGCATTGGAGGCAGGGCGACGTTATTGCTTTTGTCTGTGCATGTTGGAAGTGGCTTAGACCAAGAAAGCCTTCAGGTTATCATGCACAAGCACAACTATTTCTTGGGTTTTAATCACATGCTTGGTGTTGTGGAAGGCACAAATTACAGGTGGTCATTGCCCTGAAGTGTTGACAGTAAAGATGACAGAAACCACGCTAGCTCTTTGTGAGCACCCATCTCAGAACAAGCTTCAGTCTGCTTTGTGTTGCTAGAGGAGGACTTCGGGTGCTGGAATTACTTGTCTGGAGATTAAGGTAGGGGTGGAGAGCTCCACTTCTTTGCGTTTCTGTTCCCATGAGATAGAGCAGTAAGCCTTAGGACCCGAAAGCTTGGACTGGGCTGGGGAAACCAGACATTTCCCCAGCTGTGTCAAGAGGCAGCTCAGTCAGTCTGGTAGAGCTGTGCATATGCTCTTGCACAAAATTGCGTTGTCCAAAATGATAAAACTATTACAGACATGTTGAGGGGAGAAATAAAAGTGCAAATGATTTTGGGTGCCCTAGATTAATTTTTGCTCATCTTACTCAGCTTGTATGCTTGCAACTTCCTTATTTGAGAAGTATCTAATTAAATATATATTTTAAAAGAGCTTAAAAAGTGGCTTTGGTTCATTGGGTACTTTGGCACTTCTTGCTGTGCATTCCTGCAGAGCTCAACAGGAGGTGCTGAGGTCTGACTGCAGCCACCCAAGTTAGCAGCAGTCCCAGCCCCCCCAGCCCCCTGCTGCAAGTCCCGCGGTCACTCACCGCCCCAGGGAGCAGGAGAAGGAGCTGCAAGTGTGGCAGCGGGGAGCAGCAGCAGTGAGACTGGGAGGCAAACGGGAGAAGAAAAATTCCAGTTTTTACAGCCTGCCCAATGCAGAGCAGCAGATAGATTGACCACAACGTGCCGGATTTGTCAAGGTGTATCTGGTGCTGTTTTAGGGAAACAAAAATGGGGTTTGGTTTTAGCTGATGCTGTCTGGGGCTGCAGAAGGAGCTGTTGAGTGACGGAGGGTATTGCTTTGCAAACAAATTACTTTGTCTATTAGTTGTTCTCCTTTTTGGAATTAAGATCTATGAATTTACCAAAGTGTTTTACTGGGCCTCTTGAGTAGGTCTTTCTCAGGTTCATTAGAATTAAAAAAAATAAAAAAAAAATCAGAAATGGTATACCCAACAAAAGGTATACACATTTGCTTTGGACTAATTTAAGCTATCTTTACAGCAAGGTAGCAGCTTCATCCACTGGGATTATTTCTCTTTATTTTATATTTCTTTCCTTTCCTCATTTGCCCAAGTCAGCACTTTGAGTTCGTTTTGCAGATGAGCTGAATGCCACAGAAATTCAGACCCTCATCACAATTTTCCTAAGCTGTTGACTATTCAATTCTACATTTTTAGCTTTGGAGGCCTTTCCATCATTTTATTCTTCATAGAAGAAATAAACAAGGCGTCAGTTTAGGAAAGTGCTTCAGCTACAGTGAGATTAAGCACATACATAGAGCTGAGCGTTTGATCAAGTGCTTTTCTGAATACATTTTCTAGAAAATTTATGTGCCTTTTACTGCTCTTGCTAAGCTAATCAGAAGATGCTGGGGTCTGATCAGAGTCTTTTGTGCATTTTCGAGATAGTGTCTCAGGAGGATCATTATACACATCCCTCTGCAGCGAGTACAAGGAGATTGTCACCAGGAAGGTGTTAGTCACTGTGTGTTAACAGGCAGGATTATTATGCCTTTTTTCACTATAGGCTTTTCATCTCCTTACTAAGCAGGCACAGTCATGTCTATGCTAAAATCGCAAAGCCTTCTTAGAACACCCTGTTCGTGCCTCTGGTTCAAGAAATAAGCTCCAGTGAAATGAGCTGTTAGCTGTTGTGTGACTTTTGAAGAGAGGAGAGGACGCTGGCTTGAGCTACGAGAGGCCAGGGGCATCAGCCAGGACCATGCGGTGGGAGCCCAGCGCTCGGCTCCCCAGGGCGCAGTTGCCTGGAGGAGCTGATGAGCAGACAGCTGAGTCGAGCTGCTGCTCTCTTGGCAGAGGAGCACATCTCCAAAGAGAGGTCGAGTACAGCTTGCTCCCCTGTTCCTTCCAAAACATCTCCAGTACAAGTCTGGTGGCTGAACACACACATCAGTGCTGCTCCCCCTGTCCAGCCAGGACAGCTTTCTTCTGCCCAGAGCCGACCTGGCCCTTTGGTAAGCCCTTTGTGTGAGTGCCCTGAAAGCTTTCCAGCCAGTGGCTTAGCGCACAAACATCAGCAACAGACTCTAAAAAATGTTTACCTCTGACCTCACCACGAAGGGAGAAGAGCAAATCTGGGCCAGGGATGTTTTGCTCAGTCACAGGTCCACATGCAAACACAGGACACAAAACGTCTGACAGACAACCGTCGTCCACTGCAGGCAAGCAAAAGTTTATGGGTAAAGTCATATCAGTGCATATGGAAATCTAGTAATTGCCATTCCATTCTGCCAGGAACAGCTGTTGTTAGATGGTCTGTCCTGCTGGAGCACGGCACCTTCCCAGTGTGAGGCATGCAGCTGCAGTTCAGCCTTCTCGAGACTCGCAGACCCCAGATCTAGCAACTTCTCGCACACAGAACCGTGTTTTTGTTGAAAACAGTTGGTTACCGATGGAAGCCAATAACTGGGAGAAGTTGCTTATGGTTTGTGCATGAGGAAATGGCCTGGTTTTGTGGTCAGCAGTTGGCATGGTATATACTCGACTGCTTTAATGTCTTTTGCAACCCCACCCAGATAGTCGCAGTGAGCGCAGTACAAGAGGAGCTCGGAAGAGCCCCATGGGTGTAGCTGATCACATTCACCCCGTTAGCTTCAGCTGTCGTGGAGAGTTCCCGTACCCAGAACATTGAGAACACAGGGCTTTCGGAAATAAAACTGTCTGTTCCCTATTTCAGATCAGTGCTTGTCTGTGCAGATAATTTCTCAACTGGAATTGCCAGTAACATCGGCAGAGGCTTTGAATGACAGTTTTTGTTCATTTGCGTTTGGGGGATTTTTTTTGTTTTGTCTCTCCAATTGTATTTATAAAGGAAAAAATGCAAAGAAAAGAGGCAATGAAAAGTCAAGAGGCATTGTACAAGAAGGAAAAGATTATAGCAGGGATGCATAATGTATTGGAAGTGAAAGACCATTCCAGGGTACTGCAGATTTTCTCAAGGATTGAATGTACACGTCTAGCAGAAGAATGGGAGAAGAAGGGTTGACACTTTGTGGGGTTCTGACAAAAGAGTGTAGGTCCCTTTCCCTTTGCATCAAGTGGTCCATGGAAATTAAATTGTCCTCTCAATGCAGGGGGGAGTTCCTGTCCAGAATGGATCACAGCAGGATGGGCACTGCGAAGAATTCTTCCCTTCTCCTACCTTGCTCCATGGGGCATTTACTTGAAGAGCATAATAAGGAAAATGCATCTGGCAGTGAAAATACTAGAACTCACTCAACTGTACTTTAGTCTGCTAGGGATGATGGGGGAAAAATGAGACAAATAGCATCAAAAGTTAGTTTCCCTTGAGCTTTCTCTGTGTTTCTTCACGTACTTTGGCTTACGCACACACAAACCTTCTGTAAAGGAGGAAGTTAGGCCATTTAAATCCCATGAAAGATGTTTGATTTAAGAGGAAACTTGGAAAAAAGACGGGAGACCTGGCTGATGAAGTCAGGAAGGATTGCAGTCCTTTGGATGGAGGGCACAAGGGGCCAGGCAGATCTCTTGTGTGGTTCGTAACGTGGCTGGGAGAGCCCCGGCTGGTTCCTCGAGGAGCCGCGGTGGCAGAGGGAGGTTGATGTTGGCTGGGTTAGCCTTAGGCTGGAGAGGGCAGCAAGATGCAGGAACTGAGAATCTTTTGGGTTTCTGGAGACAAGGATGAGAAGGTTGTTTGTGAAAGCAACTGGAATAGGGCATGGAAAAATCCAGGAAGCCTGCTTTACCCACGGGGTGAAACTCTCTTTGGTTTGGACTGTAGCCAGTGGCACAGAGCAACAGAAACTTTGGAGTTCGTGCATCTGCTGCTTGGCCAGTCCTCACTGGAGACTGTCAGCGCAAACGGAGCTGCCTGTTCTGGAACCATTTTAGCTAGAATCAGCTCCCAGAAGACCGTTGTTAATAACTTCTGTCTCACCAGCCCTCTCCTCCTTCCCTCCACTCCCTAAAAACTGGGCTGAGAGACTGTGCAGGAATTTGGGCTCTCTCGGGTAGGCCAGGAGCAAGGAGCGGGCTCTTGCTGAGGTAATCTGCTAAAGCCATTGCCGTGCCGCGAGGCAGCCGCAGCTCAAAGCACAGCACCGCTTCAACACTGGGCTCGCTTTTCCGTCTCTTTTAATGCTTTAAGCAGGGCCGTGCATTCAGCAGTTACTTGTATAAGCATTCTCCAGGCGTTTGAACAAAGACTTCTGTTTTCCAGAGGAGAGGAGGAAAGAGGTGGGAAGGGACTGTGTGGGGCAGAGAGGGGCAAGTGATAGGGGAGTAGCCGAAATGAGCGTTTTGGCTGAGCTGGTGTGCGAGTGCGTGGGCTCGGTAGGGCTCCCCCACACCTGGTATTAAATCAGGAGAAAGCCTTCCACCTTCTGTTGCTGGGAGTTATGCTCTTTAGAGCTGACTTCGACAGTTGTTATTGCAATTTTGTGGTGCTCTTTTGATTTACAGCTGTTTTTACGACCATTGAGACAGCCACAAATCGAGGAAATCTCATAAAACAGAGAGTAAACGTCTCCTTCACAACCCAGGCAGAGTTTTGGCATCCGTGCTTATTCCATAGAGCAGGATGTGTAAACAATATTGTGTCCCCTGAGTGGCTGATATCAGTACAGTTAAGTGGTAACAGCTTGAAAAATGCATTTCTCTTATATTAGCGGTAAAACTCGAAATGGGCCCCCAGGCTAAAGTAAATTGGTGACATTTTGCAGCAGAAAGGGAAAAAAATAAGGACAGGAATTGGAAATGTGGAGCCCCAGCTTTGAAAGCAGTGGGACTGGAGCCAAAGTTGGATTTATCTGCGTTATTGCAGTACAGAAATAAATGGATCCACCACACTTGTTGCAAAGCATATCTAATTGGAGAAGACAGATTGTATGTCGGCTGCAAAGGGCAGGCTGCCCCCTTCACTGCATCTTACCCAGAAGACGAGGTCAGTCAAAGCCATATTTAATCCAAGGGTAACGATGAGAGACACTTCCTCGACTTGGAGCGTAGCTCAGGAGAAATGCCCCTTTGTTGGAGGAAGCAGCCAAGCGCTCACCCCCAGCCCGGTGCCGAGACCGAAGTGCGTGGAGCAGCCGTCAGAGCTGGGACCCGAAGCTCGAAGCAGCAACTTCTGGGCCTCTCCCAGGCTCATCAGTTTGCCAGATGCTTTTCAGATGTGAACCATTGTCTTTCTTCTGTATCGTTCCCTTCGCAGGCTCCATAGGGAAATTCGCATGCTGTCCCGGTTCCTTTTTAGGTGCTCCTAGTCTCATCTGTTGGGTCTTTAAATACTACGGCACCCTGTGGCGTGCCTTCTCCTGAGGGTGAGGGCATCCGTGTGCGGGAGCAGAGCCATCAGGAACGGTACAACAGTCTTTTTTTCCCCAAGAGACAGAAACATAAGACGTGAGAGAGCTGCAGGACTGTGGGTAGTAGAATCAATAATGATATCGAGTCAATCTGATAAACACCTGACTGCTTCTGAAATTTCACCACATTTTGGGATTACCACATTCGTATTGTTTACCCAATGAATATTTGATGTCTCCTTCATGTATAGAGTTGCTGTTACCTGATTGGGGTGACAGGAGGTATCAGCACCTTGTAGCTCGTTGGTTCGATTACCCCTGGGTCAGCTGCATGTAACACGTGGGGGTCCAGCCTAATTCAAACTAATCTGGTTTTTTGTTTGTGAAGGAGAGCTGTGAGAAGACTTTCCGCAGCTGTCCACTTTGCAGAGCCTGTCTGGGGAAGTTTTCAAAGGATAAAAGCTGTTGTTCCTTTCCTGGACTAATAATTCAGAACGTACTTTCCTATTTCAAATTAACCTAATGGCTAATGTTAAAATCTGGGCAACCGCAAGGGTTCATAGACCCATAATCGTTCAGGAAATAGTTTCCTCCTTGGATCAAGAAGAAGGCAGATGGTCTTTCGTTTCTGTCTCTTACTGCTTACTGGTGCTGTCTGAAAAGAGCCAGCCTGGCGGTGTTCGGCCTTGGCGATCCCACAGATCCCGCACAAGCCATGCGCGGTTGGTGCTAAAGCTGCAGTGAGTGACATTTGTATCGAGCGGTTATTTGATGAATTGTTTACTGGTGTGTTAATAGAAAGGACTAGGAAGGAGGTGATGGCTGTGTTTGCTCATTAACGACTTCATCTTGGTAACATTTTTCTTAACCGTTTTACCTTCTGAGTCATGTTGCTCCCCAGGAATCCCAGTTTAAATTTATTGCATTTTTAAAGAAAAGTTTCAACTCTTGGTTGCAAGGATTAAACTTGAAAACTTAAAAGCACCGAGTGAATGTTGACAAATGAAGAAGGATGCCCAGCTTGGTTCCCTTTGAAGATGTACTAAGTTTTTAAATATCTTCAGTGTGAGTTCCCTTGGTCTTCAAAATCATTTTGCGTTGTCCTAGGACAGATGCAGCTCTGGATGGCTGTTGCAGGTGCTAGCACCAAGGTAGTCCCCAAACCATGGTCTGCTGCAATGGGCAAACCTCCTAAATCACTGCACAGGTGTAATGGATGAAGTGCTCCGAGGGTGCAGGGCCAGTGCTACTGCTCCGGTCTGATTCACACAACCCTAATATTTGCATTGTAATAGGGATCCCTCCCACACCTAACTCTGGTGGGATTGAAAATTTCCCCATAAGTCTCCAAGCAGGGCTGCAGAGCTAAGCTGAGGCATTTCTTAGGTGGCAAAGCCTGTCTGAATGAGCTGCAATCTCTGTTCAAAGCAGGAGCAGCTCCAAGCACCCGGGGCCCCGAAGGCGAGGACACCTTTGCTGCCACAGCCAGGGACATCCCAAACCTGGGACCCCTTGGGGATTGCTTCCACCCGCACGCTGCTGCTTTAGGCAGAGGCAGGGATGTGCTTTTTGCCCAAACCGAGCCATTTTCTGCACACAAGGAGAGCCCCCTTCAGAAACCCGTCCTCCTGCTGGCTTGCACAGCTGCGGAAGGAGTGGACCTGAGAAAGAACGGTGCTTTTGTGCAGCACAGTTATGTGTTTAACATAATAAATGTTTATTGTCCTCTGGAGCAAAGGAGCAATAGGCTAAATTATAGCCCGGGGAGGGAAAGCTAGAATCAGGAGGTATAGGCTGTTAATTATCCTTTTTTTTAGCTGTCATAACGTGCTGGCGTTCGCCTGCAGCTCGCCCCCTCCCACGGCTCCCTTACCTCCAGCAGCACTATCTGAAATCTCTGCTTCCCGGCCCGCTGCGCCCTCCTGGCCGTCCCCCTGCTCTGCCATTTGTAAGGCATCTCCGGCCTCCGGAGAGATTTGCGACTTCCCCAGCAGCCGCTCGCGGTGATAAAGGCCCTCAGCCTGCCTCTCTCCGATTAATCAGCTCTCGTGCAGCCTCGATAGGGTGTTAATTTGTAAACTCGGTGGACAGGCAGCCGTGATAAGCCTCCGCAGCTGCTGCGTGTCTGCTGGGGGGGAGAGGGGGGGGCAGATAAGGCTTCAGCCCTGGGCCGCGGCCAAGAAATATTTTGGAGCAGTGAATTAGAAACAACAACAACAAAAGAGCCTTCTGCCGAGGCGCTCCTTTGAGGTTGCTGCGGGTGATAGGGCGAGGCTCGATAGCCGCGGACAGGGCCCTTCTCCCTGATAAGCTCCTTGAGCCCCCCAGCCCGGGAAGGCCACATCAGGACTGCAGCCGTGGCGGAGGGCTCCTGTCGGGCGAGTGGCCGTGGGTTGGATGGCGTGGTCTGGTGCGTGTCCCACGTGTTTGCCGCGGTTAGCCTGCTCCTCTTCGCTGCTCGGGGCCAGTTCGTCACATCTCCTGCAAGGGGATGGACCCCAGCGCTGCCGGAACAGCACCAAATGGTTTTGAGTGTCCCCAAATACTTGCTGTGTGCTGTGATTCACAGTAAGCACTGAGCAGGGTCCGCAGCATATCCAGCATGCAGATTAAGACCGGGAAGGCAGCGTGTTCCTGAGCAGCAGAGCATCCCGGTGCTGTGAGACTGCTGAGTGCTGCCGCGAGCTGCTGCGCTCGGAGCACCCCGGCAAGCAGGGACACATTGCACCAACAAGGGGCAATTCTGCCTGCCTGTTCCAGGTGGCTGTGGCCAATGTTTCTAGTGTGCTCGTGTGATTTTCCCTTTTCTGTTGAACCGATTATGTTTTCTTCCACAGTTGAGGTGATATTTTACTGAATTCATATCAGCTCCACAGTTCAGCTGAATCCTAATGCCATTGTTGGCCTCCCTAATTGTTCTAATACTATCTGACAACGCGCAACAGACCATGGAAGCTGTTCCTTCCCCAGCTGCCAGTGCAGGTTGTTATTTGGTACGGATTTGAGCTGCAGCAATTCTCAGACAGACAGTGACCTTTTTATGAAATCAAATGTCTTGCGAAACCCTCTTGGTCTCTGAACTGTGATTTATAGCCGTTTGTGTTGGAGAGGGCTGCAGGTGGGATTCGGGTGACACGTAATTGGTTAAAAGATAAAATAAAACGGAGGTTGCCCCGCTGGTGCAGCGATGGCAGGAGCCACAGGAATGAATTGCTTGGCAGCGCAGAGCCTGGCCCTCCTCCTCCCGCCCTCCTCCGCTGGCTGCCAAGTCCTGTCTGGCAGGCCATTACAATGATAAATGCAGGTAGCTGGCAGAGACCACAGTTGAGAGTTTGTTCTAGCATGCCAAGCCCTGCTTGGCATTCCCCGTCGGTGCCAGCATTTGCACTCTTACTCAGTTTGACGGAAACCAGGACATGAGGTGTGAATTTATGTCCGCATCCTTCCAGGAGAGAGTTGGGGATAATGAAATGCCAAGGCAGCCCTGGGAGCAGCAGAGTAATTTGGTAGGTACCAAACAACAGTCTGCCACCTGTCATTTGCAGTACAGTCCCTGCTCTCGCCCATCACTCTTCCACAATGCAGCCTTTGAATTATAAGGAGTCTTGGGTAGTTCTGCAAAGAGCGCTTTCCATTCCATTTGATTTAGTGCAAATAAAAATCTGTATCCCAGCCAAATAGATGGTCTGGCTAGATAGTTCCGAGCTGTAATGACATTGATACAAACTACTATAGTAGTGTGTTACGCAGCGTTCCCAACCTTTCCTACTCACAGACAGGTTTTCCCCGATATTTTGTAGCAAAAGTTAAACCAGTAATCACGGCCAACGTTGCCTAAGTCAACGTCTGGGTACCGGGAACAATTTAAACGTGGAGTGCAGGCTGGAAGTCTTGCCCTTCAGGAGTGGGATCAGCTCGAAGGAAGAGGCGTGAGATCTCTGTGGTCTGAGATGTTTAAAAACAGATGGCACGAAGCCCTTTTACAGATGTATCACGGAGAATTGTGTTTCATCGGCCAGGCCATGCATCAGTTGCCCTTAGTGTAGCCATGTTGCTGTCTCTAATCCACGGTGAAAAATGCAGCCTGTCCCAGTGACGCAGGGAGATGGCTGTCCTTTGGGTGCCGCTGGTAGAGCAGACTGCCCAGAAGTAACAGCAGCAGAGTTGTCCATGAGTGGAGCAGTAAAAGCAGCCCAGTGGGAGACAAGAACAGCAACATCTACTACACATTCTGCTTTTCCTTTTCTTCTTTTGCTTTTCTTTTTCGGGGGGAGAAGGGAGAGAGGGTTGGGTTTTTTTGTTTGTTTTTTATTTGTTTCCTGCTAAGTGTAACTGGCATTTCCTTGGTTGGAGTAAGCCAGGACACGGAGCAGACGGCTGCGTAATAAAGGAGATATCAGAGCTGATTAGAATGGAAAATAGCCAGGAGTGTAAAATCAGGGTAGGTTTTGGTAGCAGTTGAGGAGATGAGGCTGGAGGAAGGAGGATACAGAGGTAAGGACGAAGTGCACCTTAATTTAATTGAGGACATGCAGGCAGAATAACATGAAGCAAGTTTTTTTGGCTGGGTTTAGCGAGGGACAGCTGGAAAACTTCTCTTCTGGTCAGTGTCTCTGCAAACAGCTGAGGGACCTTTGCAGCTGTATGACCAGCCTTGGCGAGGCCCAGGAACTCCCCAGCTTCCTCCCTTCTCTTCCTTCACTAAAATCTGTTTCAGTGCATGTATTTATTTATTTATTGGAGCTGAGCTGGCAAGCAGAGGGAGTTTGATCTTTTCCTCTGGGAGACAGCAGCGGCTCCAGAGGAAGGCGAATCATAAAGCCTGGCTAATGCAGGGAGTGGAGAGGGGAGGGCTCCGGGCTGCACCCTGCTCTGGGGGCTGGAGGGCTGGGAGGAGAGGGCAGAGGAGCTGGCCCAAGGCTCTGCCCGCAGGCACTCTGCGGGGCATCCCGCTGCTCTCGGAGCACTCAGGAGGCAGATCAGGGCAGTAAGCCCACAGACCACAGCGGCATGTGCTCAACAACTGCAGTTGCTGCATAAAGTGGCCTTGCTCGATCTGTCCCAAAGTGACCGAAACGCTGAGGAACGTGCTCTGGTTTCAGAGTGGTGCTGTGTAACTCACCACCACGTTGCCAGAAGAGAAGGTCCAAAAGACAGCCGTAACGTAGAGCCTGCAGAGGAGCAATGGGCTTGGGCTCCTCGATGCCCTGCGCTTACTGAATCAAACCATCCACGCTGTGTTTCCTTCCAGCTCTGCACTGCTCTGCTTTCACCTTGCTGCCGTGTAAACGGTGCGATTCGAGAGTGAACCGGGACCTCTGGTCTCTGCTTCCAGGCTCTCTGGCCTGGTTTAATTCTCTGTTCCAAGGCTTGTGCTAGCTCCTCAGAGGGGCTGTTGCAAAAAATAGGCATGGTTACATAAAGCACTGAGAGAAATCAGTGTTCTCAGAAGAAAAAGTGATGGAGAGAGATGAGTGTGTTGTGAAAGGCCCTTTCCAGGACTGAAGCAGTACTGAATATGTGTGTTAAATCAATATGGGGTGGGAACCTAAACAAGTGTGTTTTTGTATGAAAGTATAGTCCCAGAAGCTCTTTGTTTCTAGTGGACCCTCTGTAGAATGAACTTTTGTGTAAGATGTGGAAAACCCACCAGTACCTCCCAATTATTTGAGTCAAAATTGATCTAGAAGTGTGTGGGGCATGGAAGGCATTGCCATTTCAGTAAGTAGCTGAATTTGGGGTATTTGTACTGCATATTTCTCTGTGATGCGTTACGGTGTAGCTAGAGCCATAACTGAAACTTTTGGATTGTTGCTAGAAAACTTGAGATCCACCAGAAATTCATGTTTGCTCAGGGAATACTAAGTTAGTAGTCCTTATTTGCACTGGGGCTCAGCAGCCAGGATTTCATATGTGTTCCTGACCATCGATTTTTCCAAACACTCTGGTCACCATCCAGGTATCTGAGTGGGTTTTTGGAAGTGCTCTATGCCCAGTACCCCTGGCCAGGCCGTGCCCCCGCAGCTGTTGAGCACTCATCCCTCTCGAGAACCCCAGCTCTAAATTCCGTGCAGAGGTCTCGGACGGAAGGGGACAGGTGAACGTCTTGGCTGTCGAGTCCCAAAGTGAAATGTGGTTTGTAGAAGTCTCCGTGTCTCCTGTTCCCTCTGGCTTAATCCCCTGGCACAGCTGGTTGCTCCGTCTCAGCCAGCCTCCTACCCCAGAGCTGAATTTTCCTAGAAGGTGTCACACAAAGGTAGTTCGTGTTAATTTACTTCAGCTTTTTGCCTGTGCCTGAGATGACTGAGCAGTGTGTAGCTTTTCTTTTGTCTTCTCAGTAAAGCTGTGATTTCCCTCCAAAAATAATTCTGGGTTTGAAAAGCCCATAGGCTCCCGGTGGCCTTGAAAGATCCCCTCACAATGCAGGCAGTGTTCACCATCCGCTGCCACATGGCCTCTGTGTCCTGCAATGTGCTCAATACTTCCTTCGTCTTCGGGGTGAGGTTCAGTTTGTTCTGGTGTGCGCGTGTGATTTCGAGGCTGCGCTCGCACTGCTCCCTGCGGATCGGGTTCCATGTCCTACAGCAGAATCGCAAACCAAACAATACCTTCCTGTTCCAGTTATTGTTCTCCTATTGCTGCATGAAGGGGGCTGCTATTAATGACTTACAGAATCAGCTGGAAGCTGGTAAAGCAATACCGACGTGCAGAAATTCTCCACTAGACGAGCGATCAAGTGGTATCAGAGTGGTAGGTAAAAGCAGGGGAAACAGATCAAAGGCAGGAATTAAAATTGATCCCAAATTTTCAGGTAGTTTCCATGCTTTATTCAGAAAGTCTCTCGAAGTGTGTACAGCACTTCTAGTTTGAAAATCTCCTGGAGAAAGGTTTTCTTGAGAGCTTTTAGTACTTGCTAAGTTCAGTAACAGTGTGAAAACAGTCTCACTTGAGACCGGCTCTTGGCTGTCAAGAAGATAGGCAGCCATCCAGAAATAAAACCTAAACTCCATTTCACTGCCTCCTCTTCCTTTTACCTACCGTACTGGACTCACAGAGGGGATGCTCGGTTTTGCCCTGTACAAAACCTAATATAGCAGGACCCCAGCCCCACGTGCCTCTGCTCTTTGTGAACCAAGACTACAGCCTTATTAGCAGCTTGACAGTGTCTTGTGATCAGACTGTGAAGTATCGGGCTGGGATCTGGTGTTGTGTGCTCCAGGAGGCTGCGTGAAGATCTGCAGAGCTTCTGTTCTCACTGATAAGGAACTGTTTATTCCCTGCGAGCAATTTTATAGGCTACAGAGAAAAGAGGGGAAAAAAAAAAAAAAAAAAAGAATAGTAATTACTGCAAGGCCTGACATAGTTTATAATGCTGTCTCTGTCAGATGATGTTGTTCTGTTGCACATAATCATTAAATTATTAATCCGTAAGCACTCTTACACCTTTCAGCCGCCCTGGGTTAGTAGGAACCGGGATAAATTAGGCATGGACTTCATTACGCCTCTCCGTTCACCTTCAGAGGAGAGGGTGTGCTACATCCTTTGTGGTTACTGCCTTACATTCGGAGGGGAAGGCTGCCTTTGCGAAGCTTTTAGTGCTGAAAATAGAACCGGTGCTTGTGTTTGCTGGGTTCCAGGGGAGGAATGGTGAGGGAAGGACCGTCGTTCCTCTGCTTTCTCTTCCCAAAGCAGAAAAGGGGTAAAAATGCTGCTTTTCTTTGCAGTGTATTCAGCCTAGTTTCACGTTGTCACAGAGCTGAGTGGAGACATTTTCCCCTCCAGATCTGGAGAAAGAAAGAAAATCAAAATGGGGCAGAGAACCACTAACTTGGAACGAAGCACAAAGGGGAACCCCAAGGCTCGGCGCAATCTTAGGGTGTCTTCAAAGGGCGCTGGCTCATAAAAGTTGCAGCAGTGAGACTACCTCAGAAACTGAAATCGTTTGTGCGTGTGTCTCTTTTGGGACAAATGTTAGAGCCTTTATGCTTGAAATACAAAGGTCGTTGTTGGGGATGAGGGTGGGACTTTGCAGGCAGCAGCTTTCATGAAAACACGTCTGTCTGGGGCTGTGCTGCGACGCGGAGAGAGCAGGAGAGCTCGGTGGGGGAAGGAGACGAACAGCAGATGTACAAGAAAGACGAGGGGTGTCTTTTGTCTGCGAGCTCCAGGCCGGGGGGGTCTCCCCGCCGTGCTCAGGCGGTGTGGCCGCTCTCCTCCCCTGCCTCCTGTGCCGGAGGAGGAGGAAATGCCTCCGTGTTTTCTGATCGAAAGAGTGGGATTTCCTGGGATGGCGTGAACCCATCCACATAAAGGACTCCCAATGCCTGGTTTTGCTCACAGGGGAAGAATTCCTCTTTCTTTTTTTTTTTTTTTTTTTTTTTAATCCCTTCTTAAACATATGCAAATGGTTTGCTTGAAACAGCAGAAAAATTGGGAGGGGACTTGTTCTAGCAGATGCGTTGGTTTGCTGGATTTTTTCACTCATTAGTGGGCTCACTCGGACACATAGGTTTTATTGTATGCTTTCTTTAAAGGGTGACTGATGAAATTGAATGATGTATTCAGGCTCTTCCTCCCCCGGCTCCCCTCCTGCCTTTACAGCAGCTCGCAGAATATGCTATAGCACAGGCCTTCACTGTTTGAGACCGGTGCTCATGCCAAAAGCCGTTCGGATCTGGAGCTAGAAATCACCAGAAAAGAGAGCAAAAGTTACTGTAAACTCTAGGTGCGAAAGTTTGTGTCTGCAAACCGTGGCTGTGATGTTGAAAGCTCTGCTCTGTAAATGTTGGCTCTGATTGTGGAGGGCGGTGCCACACGTGTGGTTTCTGATATCAGGAGACTGAGCAATAATCCTTGTGTTGTGCTTTCTCTTAGAAGTGATTTTTCTTGCTCGACTTCCTTGAACATTGTTTTCATATCACTTGGACCTGAAGCAATGAGATCTTTAGCTCGTGATTAGGCTGCGCCAGTCTCGGTCACATCCTTGGTACCGAGCTCACAGAGGGCAGCGTGGTGGCTGGCATGAAGCCGCAGTGCTCGCCTTCCAGGCAAAGCACAGGGCTGTTGCTGCTGGGGGGGCTGCCACACGCCCCCCTGCCAGCTCCTGGCTTCACTGCAAGCCGTGCCCAAGCCTCATTGCCTGTAAAATGGGAGAATCTTATTTATCCACCTGCCACTTGTCCTGGTGCTCCTGGAGCGCACGGAGCAGAGAGCCTGGCTTAGGGCGAGCTGCGAGCGGCGCTGAGCGCCTCCAGCCCGCGTTCCCAGAGCCTGGAGGGCCGTTCGGGCTCCCTTGTGACTTTGTGTCGATGATAAGTGAAAAATCTTGGAACAATGGATTGTAAATTCAGAGGCGGCTGTCATTTTGTGCACCGCTCTTGTTGCTGCTGTGTGACGCTGTTACACTTTTCTTTGCAAGCCAGCCTAGACAAAGCCTCGTTTAATCCTGGTTCTCCCTCTGTTTAGTCCGTGCAGTGAAGGGATCGTGCAGGTAACTGGTTTTCCCTAACATTTTAGGATTCTTTTGCTGAGCTGTGTATCAGTCATACATGCCACAGCTACACTTGCAGCTTTGTTGTGGACATGATTCAGAATTTCTTTCTTATGCGTCTCAGTTTCAACCTATTTTTCATGTAGTTTTCCCTCTTTTTTTATACATTTGTAGTAAGATGTTCAATGCTTGCAGTGCCAGTTTCCTTAGAAGTAACATGAATAGATCACTCTTCCTTGCTTCTCACTATATCTGATGCAGATCTTGCATCTTACTATTTGTGTGGTGTTTTTTTTTCCTTCTGAGTCGTCATTTAAAATATATAACAATGTAATACAATTCACAGTGCTCTTTATCATGCAAATCTCCCAAGGCACCTTAGAATAAAATCAATAAAATCAAAAAGAAAATCAACTTAGTTCAGCCATGTGTTGAATTAATTCATTTTTTAAAAGCAGAGCCAAGGGAGAGAGCCTTTTTTCACTTTCAATATCTTTTGCTCTTCAGCTTTGTACTTCACCCCATTTTATGCGTGCAGCAGTCAGAGCCAAAATGCTGCTGATATTTTCAGCTGTCTTGTAGATAGCAGTAATGTTGATCATGCTCCCTGCTCCCAGACCGGCTTTGATTCTGTAGAGGCTGCTTGCTATTTTATCAGATAGCGAGGAGGAAAAGCTTATGCTGAAATAGGTTGACTGTTTGATATCAGGGGTGGGGGTGGGGGAAGCCATCAAATTAACTCATAAAAGCTTTATTTACAATGAATGGACTTTTTTTCCTGTCTGTCATTATCATCTTGTCTGTAACCCAGTGACCCTGATTATCATGAAGCTGTTTACAAGGTTTAGGTTAATTGGATTTCTTTAACTATTTCCCAGAGCTGTGAGGAGCACAAATGCACTGCCGTGGAGTTCAAACAGCGTAGTGCAACCCAGTTTGCAAGGAGACGGGCTTCTTCCAAGAGGAAGTCGTTTTATTTCATATTGGACTAAGTGCATAGCAGCATGGAGCTATCATTGGCATAATATTGTGTAACACCCTCTCATACGGATGTGTTCAGTTGCAACTCGTGTTTTCAATACACAAATTACATTTTGCATGTTCAGCAAGAAATGAGCTTATTTTCAATGAGAGAGGCTTTGAAATGTTTTGTTGTTTTTTTTTTTCTTCAGCTTGATAGCAGTTTCACTGGTTTTGTTTTTATATGAAGACTCATGGATAAAATAGCTGTGCATTGCATGGCTGCCTAAATAAACGAGACAGGAGGATATAGCTGGGTGAGATCAGGACAGTACTTTTACACGCTTTGCTTTCATCTTAGGATGCATGCTTATTCTTTAATGGCACAACATTGCACCCTCCAGGTGCAATGTGTAATTGCAGGTCTACAGATAACAGACTTGTTTTATGAGCTGTGTTTTTGTGAGCAAGCCTTCCTAAATTCTCCTTCAGTATTACTCACCCTGTTTCTTTCTTTTGCAGGCTTCTGTAGGCTCTGAGAAGCTGTTCTCCCCTGCAGCAAATAAAGGTAAGTGATTTGGAGAAATGCTTTCCTTACCTTAGAGCAAGCTGTTTGAGTGCATGAAACTGTGAGGAATGTCATGCAAATAGCAGGACATCAGTTTTGCCAGCGCCTGTGATTTTGCCACACACATTGTCATAAAGATCAGCTTTACAGGCTTGAGATGGTTAAGTTAAAATGTAGAGCTGCATTATCTCCACGTGGGGCAAGACTTCTTTCTTCCCTACGGGTCAGATCCATGAGGAGAGGAATTACTGACAAAGGAGAAATCAGCCCTTACTATAGGGGATATGCTGTTTCCCTCTAATACAATCAAATCCTCATTTCTTTTAAACAAATACTTTAGCATTATCTGTATTATTCTTACAAGGTCTTGCATGTCTATGTCCTGCCAGCATGCACAGAGCATTCATGTCTGTTTCAGTCCTCCAAAAGGAGGGGGAAGGTGCTCAGCATGTTGCGGGGCTTGAGCTCCCAGCTCCCCTATTACTATTAATCGAGAGTTACCTGTGATACGCGCTGGGTGTTGCTAAGAGACTGCGCCGTTAAGATTCCCGCTGGGAGTTGCAGTGATGTATTCCTAAACACGCCAAGCCCTCCTTGGGGGGCTCGGTATGGCCATGAAACAGGGCTACTCGGGTTCCTGGTCTTCTCAGGGACAGTCTCACCAAGACAGTGTAGGTAAAAGCGCTGAAGAAACAGCCTCAAAGGGCAAAGTGTGGTACATGGTTGAAAGCATTATGTTGGGAATGGTTCCACTGTATCGTGCAAGGAGGTTGATGTTGTGGCTCTGAGTGAGTTGTTGGGATCTGTAGCTGTTCTGCAGCATTCCCAGCACTGAGCTACAGCATAGATCCAGTTTGGAACAGCGAGAAGTAGGAGGGACGTGCGAATACCCTGAAGAGGGGAGATGAGGCACGTTAATAAGAAGCGATGAAATAACCTCCCATTATTTCAAGAGGGCCAAGAAAAAGGAATGATTTGCAGTTGTGTAGGGGTAGGTGCTGGCCATAGAGAGGCGTTCTGGTGGTTGTGTGCTCCATCACCTGGCTCCAGGCCCGGGTTATAGCTGGGCTCTGTAGCAGTGCTAAGCATTAGGAATTTTCTCTTTCCAAGCTTTGCAAATTGTCAATTCCAAATGTGGAAACTGATGACAAGCCCATTGTGTTATTACATTTGCAGATATTTTTATGGAAGTATGCGGCTTTATCTGAGAGAAAGAGGGAAGTTTAAACAAATGGAAGCAAAGAGCATTTGTCTTCCCTCGGCCTTGGCTCACCAGTAAGGCAAGCCAGATTGCCCATACGGCACTGCCTCAGCAAAACAAAAATCTTGCCATCCTGAATAAATGCGTGGCACAGAGATCTGCTGCAGAGGCTTATGTTGAAGTGTTAGCAGCTTTGTTGGCTCCTCCTCGTGCTGAAGCCCGAGATCCCCCACCCCTCCATATCGCAGAGCAGCTCAGCAACATGAGTTTTCAAAATACCTCTCCATCGGGAAGTTAAATGTGTGAATGGCTGTGAATTTGCTGTCTTGAAGTCTGCGTTCACTGCTGTTTATATCCCTGTAGCTTAAGGCTGTTCGTGTTTGGTTTACTGTGGCAAGTCGACATTGCAGCTTTGGGAGGGTTTGGGTTCAGATCGCAATTTTTGTCTTGGTCTTGTTTCTTGCTCTCACCGGTGCTGGCAGCGCCTTGCAGGTCGGCACGGGCTGTGGCTGAGGGCAGGCTCTGTCAGGGGCTGCCCCCACTTGTGTTGAGAGGTGAGATTAATTCTCCTCGGCACGATTCTGTGCAGAAACCCCAGGAGCGCTAAATTCTACCCCTCGCCCTGTTGTCACTCGGTGACGCAGGAGCCAGAACTCGTCTCTCACACATGCAAATGAACGCCGCGCTGACAGGACCAGGCTTGGCGATGCCATATGGCCGGGAGAGAGTGACTTCCCAAGCGCTGCGCTGAAATTCCTCCCCAAAATAATGGCGTTGACTTAAAGGCAGCCTTCGGCGGGGCTGGAGCCGTGCAGGCCGAGGGTCGGGGATCGGGGTTGTGGTGGGTACTCATGCTTCATCCATCCTGTGGAAACACGTGCTGCAGCTAACCAGATAACCTGCAGGTAACCAGGCTTAGGGAGCACAGTGAGGTGGATTCGTTGTCTGGTGCAACTCCCCCTGCTCTCCGCAAACTTTCCCCAGGGATGTGTTTGGCCCAGTGTATTTGTTTTATGCCGTCCTAGTTTATCAGCGGCTTAGCAATGCAATTAAGCGCTGAGATAGACGTTTTTCGCCTGTTGGAGGCCGGAACAGCTGTAAAACATAACCTTTGACCACCTCTCACGGCTCCACAAAAGGCCCGAGGAGCTGAGCCTTTTGTCTGGCGCTGGCTGGGTAACTCACATTTGTCTTCGCCCCCGCCCCGCCGAGGCGGCCGCGAGCTCAGGCACGGCACCAGATGCGCGGCGCCGGTGGCCGCGGCTGGGCCCGGCGGGGAGAGGGGCCACAAGCCAGGGCCACCTCGGTGGCCGCAGCTGGGACACGAGCCGAGCTCCCGGGGGAGAAGGCGGCGAAACGCTCAGCACAAGGAAATAGTGACCGAAGACAAAAGCAGAGAATCCCTCATCTGCTGTGCCGCCGGGTCTTTGTTTCCTGACGTGAGGAAGGATTTGTGCAGCCAACTCGTCGCTGCGGTGCAGAGCCACAAGGACGTTGGCTGCCCAGGGCCGGGCGTTGTATCCTCCCGGTGACTGAATCGATTAGCAAATAATAAAGGTCTGTTTGCTCTCTCAGGCAGCGCTTCTCTCCCAGGAATCTCCCAGGCGGTCCTTAGGGTTTTCTGGAGAGCAGGCGCAGTGCAGGGCAGGGGAGGCGGAGGAGAAGGCCGGGTCTGGCCGTCCCTGGGCGGCTGAGGGAGAGGGGAGCGCCCGTGGCTGGCAGAGGGCAGGGGGGGTGGGAGGTGAGGGGTGTCTGGAGGGACCTTGCCAGCCTTGACATAATGCTGTTTTTAAGTGTGTCAGGGCACAGTTTGTATTTTAAAGACCTGAGAGCTGTGTCTTGCTGCTGGCTCCTTCCAGCAGTGAGCTGCCCTGATGGCAGTCAAGCCTCCTGCTCCCGCCTCCCTGCCACGGACCTGCTGCTCTCGGGCCAGGCGAGGGTTGGGTATGCTGGGGAGCCAGGAGAGGTGGTGCCTCTTGCACCAAAAGAACATGGGGCTGTGGCCCAGGAGACCTGAAGGCCCTCAGCCGAGACCCCACGGAGGAGCCAGACCCAGGGGAACAGGGCAGCAGCCAGGGGACGAGGGTTTGAAGGCAGTCGAAGCCGAGTACCTCACTGTGTGAGGATGAGAATGGAAGCTGACATGTGGGCAGTGCGTGGCCCAGCTGCCTGGTCGCAGGGAGCAGCTCTGCCCCGGGCTGGGGGTGCTCGCTGAGATCCCTGCCTCGCTTCCCCCCTCCCACCAGGGGAAGACCAGTGCTTGTCAGCCAAGTGTGCTGGGAGACTTAATTAATGAATGTTTATCAAGAGATTTATCAAGAGATCTGTTTAATGAGAGATTCCATAAACAGTGCGAGGCTTCGTTTTCATGGCAATAATAAATGGCAGTGAAAATAAGTCTTATCCTTCCCCTGCATGTGCACCCCCCAGGAAAAAAAGATTGCTTACCCTCCGCTCTCACTGTTCCCTGGTTTCGAGGCAGAGGGCTTTGAAGTGCTATCTTTCATCATGAACTGTACTCATCCTCAAAGCTCTAAAGCTCACAATCTGTGTCTTATCCCTCTGACAAGAGGGAGGCAAGCTTTCCCGGCGCGCGGGTCGTAATTGTCAGCCATGGGATGTGCCGCAGCCACCCGCCCCAGCGGGCTAATGCAGCTTATGGTCCTTTGAAGTTCCCTTCCTTTATTTTCTGTCCTCTTGACCACAAAACTGTGCCTTGGGCCAGCAAGAGAGATTTCTTGTTCAGAGACAACACCGAGCCCTGACAAGCACATCTGAACCAGAGAAGAACCCTTGTTCCTCCTGAGATCTCTGCTCCATAATTTTGTTGCCTTAAGGGGACTGTCTCTCCTTTTTGTCTCTTCTTCTCTTCCTTTTTCTTTATTTTCCCCTTTCTTCTTTTTTTTTTTTAATTCAGCACTAAACTGTCACACCAAATCATTTTAAAAGCTGGAAATACAAAACCCCCAGCGTAGGACATGTTGCTAAAAACTGATGGCTATTGCTGTGAGCTAGGGTGAGAGGGGAAAGGAGGGGCAGCAGGGCAGGGGCAGGACAGGAGGGCAGCGAGTTAGCTCTCAAGGAAGAGCCTGTGAGCGCCCAGCGAAGCAGAAAACAACCTAAATACAGCTGAGCTCAAAATAACCTGCTTGGCACAGGTTTGCAGCGGGGCATCTTCATGGTTGCTCAGTGCTTGGGTTGGGATGGCATCTGCCCTAACCGTGTCACCTCTCCTGTAGGGCCTCTGCCTTACTGTGCTGTGCTGTCGAGCTTTCCAGGGCAAGAAGGCCTGTGCAGACACAGAGCAAACACCCACTTGGGCAATTAGCTGTGTTGTACAGGAATGGAGGTCAGGAGCAACACCATAAATTTTCCCAGTTTCCTGCGTGGGGTCCACAGCAGGGTCTGAAATGCAGGAAAAGCAGCAGTGCCTCCTGTCTCTTGATCTCAGTGTTATCCCCAGATTTTGGTTACATTTGGATGAGGTCACCAGCTTGCATGCAATTACCTGGCCTGAGAGTGAACTTGAGGGGGATGATAGTTTACAGCTGAATCTTCGGACAACGGTCCTCCGTGATTACAGGCATGCAAAAACTTCCACAGCAGCATCTGTAATAATAAATAAAGTAATGCATTTGTGTAGATAGCAACCACATTGCTGTGATTTATGTGGTGTTCAGGATGCTCTGCAGCTGCTCTGCTCCCCGCGTTGCATCTCTTGTGGTTTTATCATAGTCTTGCAATATTCTGAGTTTTTCATGAAACCAACACTCTCAGAGGACTGTATGAGAATCTAAGTTTTAATTCTGTTTTTTAAGTAAGGTTTTAGTCTTTCTGGCCACAGAGGAATGCCTGGAACAGCGATTCTTCTGCGCTTCACAGCCAGCAGGTAGCTGAAAAGAAGCCCAGATAGCTTGTTGTTAACCTCATTTTAAAGATGGCTCGTGATTTGTAAATGCTTGGGCTTGGCAACAATGGATACCCTGAACTACTGCAAAATCCATTGTGTGAGTCCAACCCAGTATCTTCTTGAAAATTTCTATGTAATTTTGCCACTGTCTGCATGATTATATTAGCTTTCTGGCTTTCTTGCACATGCAGATATATAATTATACAGCGGCCTGGGAAGGAGGAGGACTTTGATTTTCTAACAGTGTGCATAACAGAGATAATCACACAAGTCTCAGCCAGTTAAACACATCTCAAAACAAAACCAAGAGCAGAAAACTGCAGTAAGCACAGTCTTTTTAGTCTTCTTGCAATTTTCTCATCTTGCAGGCTCTGGAAAGCTCTCAGCCTTCTCTTTGGGAATGTGAATAAGTCTAGCACAAATGCCTTGCCTGCGAGCTACATGCATCTCACAGTAGTTCAGGGCATAACCATCCGTATCCATAGCAGCCACCTGGAAAATACGGTGGACAAGTAGGAGAGGCCATTCACTTTTATCACACTGCTCAGCTAACTTCGTAAAACTCATAATGCAAAAGTGGATAATTTATTGACTTCAACACAAGTTGAGTGTTGTATGCTCCGAAGCCAGGTTAGCCTGGTGCGAGTGGGCAGGTTTTGCGTGCGCCATTTGCCGTGCAGTTTGCACAGCTATCTCCCGGTGCGTCTCCCTCAAGTGAGCCAGCATAGAGCTTTCTTTGTAGCTTCAGGCTGCAGCCAAGAGAGTTGAAAAGTTGAATTATAAACATTTCCAGGCCTTCTGTTTGGTGTCTTGTGTTTTGTTTTGTTATTTTAAGGATGTGGGGTGTGTTGCTGCATTCCTGTCAGTGGGATTAGAATGAATAGAAGCAATACTGTAGGAGATAAAACGTGTTTAATTATTTATTTGAGTATTACAGACTGAAATTGCTTTTTGATTTAAGGCATCCAAGTCATGGGTATGTTTTTGGAGTGGAGAGAGGCACGCAGAAACATATATATACACAATTACCTAGGGTAATGTAAGAAGTCTCTTTGCTCAACTGCCCTTCCTCTGCAGAATTTGTTCATTTCCTTAAAGATTTTAAATTTCAAATGTGGCTTTGTTAAGCATCACGGAAAGCTAACTGCATGCTGTGCCTTGCCCACCGAAACGTAAATAAAATAAATAAAGTCTTCGTTGTATAAATGTTATGAAGTGGGTGGTTTATTTTCTTTAATTATACTTTTTATTTAAAATAAACTATAAAAGCAAAATAGTATATATCCTGAATGCGCCTGCACAAACTCATATTGATTGAGTAGGCAAATTTTAGCTTTTCTCAGTTCGTGTGAAAGTAGATAAAAGGACCATCAAACTGTAAACCAGGAAAGAAAGAAAGAAAAAGGAAAAATTCCTTCCAAATGCGTGTAGTAGGTTACATTACCCAGACTCTTTAGGGCTGTTTGAAAGATACCATCATTTTTACTCCTTGTTTATAGTTTGCTTATCTATTTTCCTGAGCAGCAGAAGCCACGAGGGTTAGTCCGAGTGTGATTCCAGCTGATGGCCGTGCTGACCGCAGGGTCGGCACCGCGAGGGCGCTGGCAGCTGGTGATGGTGCGAGCAGCATGCAACCCCCACAAAACTATCAGTCCCTCAAACCACGGGTTCTTCTCCTCCATCCTGCTTTTAAAATACCTCAGGGACATGTTTTATTCATGGAGGATTCTGTAAAGCGTCAGTTTCTTCACAAATTAAACGCGTGGTATAAACCCAATTCCCTCTTCATCCTGACTGGCACTGCAGCGCGGGGAGGTGGCGGGGCCTCCAGGACAGGCCTGCTCCTCATGGAGGACGTTCCTCCTCCTCTTCCTCAGCAGCCCCTCAGCCCCTGCCAGGGCTGTGCATTGTGTTGTGAATGATGATTGGGCAGTTTCACACTCTGATGCTCCTTCCCATGCGGCTCCCCATGCCTGTTTTGGGAGCAGCATCCTGCCAGGCCGTGGCTCTCCCTTGCTGTGCTGCTGCCCCCTGGGGACTCCTGCAGCCCCCCGCCACCCCACGCCCGCAGCAGGCCGTGCAGCCGGCAGCTGGCGATCCACAAGGCATTTGGCCAGGCGGTGAGGGGGCTGGGGCTGCCCCCAGGTTGGGCTGTGCTTCCTCCTGGGCATTTGGTGTCAGCGGGGTGATGGATGGGAGCAGGGCCTGCCATCTAATTGCAAATGGATCCTGCCGCTCGGTGCGCGGATGCTGGCAGGGTCTGTCATTCCCAGCGAGGCCCTGGCCTCCAGCAGAGAGGATGCTATCGGCATCTTGCTGCTTTTCCCTCTCCTCTCACCACCCACCCAGGGACGCGTCCCATACAGGGACGTGGCCGACAGGCAGGACGTGGCCTTGCTCTCATCCCAGACGCTTGCTGCCATTTTCTCCTCTGAGTCTTGCTAGACACCTACAGGCGTGTTCCCCACCTCTCGCCTCCGTGCTTCGCTGGCCGTCCTTGCTGCTAGCTGGGGCCGAGCACAGCTCCCTGCGGAGCCTGTTAACATCGCTCCCGAGCCACCCGGGGATTCGCAGCGTGTGGCTTTCCTTCCATGCCGCCGCTGCCCGCGCTCTGCCCCAGCTGCAGGCATGGCCATACTGACCCCATTCACCGCCCTGCAGCTAGCCGGGTGTGCAGCAGTGTACAAGAGCGCGGGACTTGGCACCCTGTTCCTATTTGCATCTCTGTGCTTTTGAAAAGGATACTTGTTCTAGGGTGGGTTTTTTCCAAACAGTAAATATTTTCTTGTAAACTGCTGGGACAGACAAGTGACTGCAGTGCTTTTAGTTCATTTATTTGCTTTAAATGGATGGCAGAGTCTTACAGGAGGTAATAGGAAATTAAAAGCTTTCTATATTTTTTTTAACTGTCCTGCAAAATTTATTGCAGAATTATATCCCTGCTATGGGATTCTGTCGGACAGTTCAAAAAGCCTGTGGAAAGGTTCTTGTTCGCCATTAAATTTTAAAAGTTATTGAAGTAATTTTTATGGGACCCTATTAAGTTTCTGAAGAAACATATTGGTTTCATCGCTAATAAATTCTTTAAGGCTTATCCATAAGGGAATAGTCAGACTTCCAGATCTATCTCCACTGAAAAGGACGTTAACTTTCTGCCTTGTTGCAGACGTTCTTGAAAGGTGCTCGCAAGGTGAGCAGCAAAGCCAGGAAAGCCTGATTGCCCCCAGGTACATCTGCCAGCACTGGGAGTTGGCGGCTTCTTCACCGGGCAACCCACTACAGCTCGGGTGGGGATTTTAGTGAGAAGTTTTTTAAAAGATGAAGAAAAAATTTGCAGATGGGATCCATCCAGGCATCTCCCAGCGTGGGGGGCTAAACGTTGGCCACGGTGTTTGGCTGTGAGCTGTGTCGTGCTCAGGAGAGGTGCAGCCTTGGAAAGAGGGATGGTGCAGCCCGGCCGTCCCTGCTCCCCAGACAGCACACAGTGTTTGCAAAATAACATGTAATAACGTGCTCACTGTGCTTTTCCACGGCATCCAGAAAAGCAATGGAGACTTCCTCCCAGTGAAAGCAAAGTACCGAGCTGGCTTTGTGCTTAACTTAGCGGTCAGAAGCGCCTTTCGTATGCAAGCACAGAGCCACCTGATGAAAAGTGAATGGGCTAGGAGGGAAATAAAATTATGTAATTGCCAGTTTCCTTCAATTCCGCTCCCTCTCCCATTTTGCATAAAGGAGGCTATTTAAGTCTCAGCTGGAGCGAAGTTTGGTAATAAGCAGACATCTATGAACCTGCATCTGCTGCTGGTATCTGCTTAGTTTGTTCTGTATTTCCATAAAGATAGATAGATAGGTAGATAGGTAGATAGGTAGGTAGGTAGGTAGATAGATAGATAGATAGATAGATAGATAGATAGATAGATAGATAGATGATGATCCAGTATTGTGAGATCTCTCTCCTGAACTGTCTTGTGGTGTGAAACCTGTGGAAGACGAGTTTGTCCCTTCTGGCCCTTGAATCCTTGTCTTTGTGACCCCTTGGGATGCATGGTACCAGGCAGCATCACAGAAGAGCACGTCACAGTTTGCAAACCCACCTCAAACCACTTTGATTCTTGAGTGTTAACCTGAAAGCAAGCCCAGAGCCTGCTCCCTGGGAAGCTATCCATGAAATGGGGTGGCAGAAAAGGGCCCGCCTTGTTGGATGAAGCAGCTAACGTTTTGATTTTCTCAGTACTATGTGATTTGGCTTCCAAACAGCTAAGCAGTCCCCTGCCAGTTGCTTTCCTACGTGGCTGGCCTCTGGGCACGGTGCGAGGTGCTCACAGTGTGAGCTCTGCAGAGACAACCTGATCTATCACAGGCTTAACAGCTGGAAGAAGAAATTTAACAATGTGAGCATTGAATGTTTATACAATAACAAATATTATCGTTATTTCTTATTACTGAGCCAGTCTTTAAAATTGAGCTAGCAACCTGAAACCAACAGCAAGAATCTGTCTGTTACATTCTGTACTGATCAATCTAATAATCAAAGTAGAGCAGATTATTTTATACATTTCATTAGATCCACAAATAATTTCTCTGGGCATAATGCACCTTTTGGACGGAAAAGTTTTTGCATTATAGGCCAGTCTCTGGACCCTTTATGTCATTCCAGCAGTACAAGCTGTAAAGCAGCTGTAAGCAGACATCTGAGGACTACCCACTGACCATGCCAGCGTAGTCAGCCAAGCTGTGTCCTGAGGCCAGGGTGGAAAGAGCACCCTGTTGCAAGCCATGCAGGTGGGAGCAATTTGGAGAAACTCTAGAGATACTCCAAATGATGGTGTTAGCTGTACCAGGAGTGAAGCTGCCCCTGAGAGCCAGTGTCAGTAATCTCAATAGTGTTCCAGGGAGAAATCCTGGCTGGTCTACACCACTTGCTGTCTTCTCCAAAAACACCATTGTTTGAAACTAAAAATAGGCCAGCATACCTGAGACCAGACCCAGATTTGAAAGTTATTGCTGCAGAAGCTCTTCTTTCCTCCCATCCCTTCTTTCTCCCAGCGGTTCTGGAAGGCTGGGTCCAGGATTTTGGCTCAGACGTCCATGCCTGCTGCATCCATTTCCTCTACCAAATGGACACAACCATAAACCTCTTTCTGCATCATTTCCTGCAGACCTGTACTAAACATGCCACCCGGGTGCCCCTGTGTAAAGCCACCTCTTGCTGAGTCTGCTTCTGTTGCTGCTGGCGGGCTTGCCTTAGCCTGCTCACAGCAGGACTCCCATCCCGGTGTGGTAATTTTAAACAAACAAAAAGGGTGTTGTGATTTGGGAGGGTCTTCCCATCAGGTCATATCAGAGTTTCTCCTAAAAGGGGAAGCTGTTTTTTTGTTTTGTTTTGTTTCATTTTATTTTGCCTTTTCCCCTCTTTTAATATGATCCCTGCAATTTTGTTTTCACTGAAATATTGACTGGCAGCATTGCAAATTGCCTGCATGCAGGCAGGAGCTTGCCAGCACTTTCTTACTCAGCTAGCCGTCAAGGTTGTGGATTCCACTAAGAGCAGTGCCAGGAAAGCTGTTGATCAAAAATATTCCTAACATCTGTGAGTCCTCTCCATCCAAATGAGACGTAGTTACATTCTCCTTTTCCCCGTGCTCTTCCAAAGTGTTGCTTCAGACACCTAGAAAGCCCTGGTTGCAAATCATAAGCTGATCTCTGTTTGATTTTCAGCTCCGCTTCCAACTCTGTCGAAATCCAACATAAACTCAGAAGTGCCCTTCCCCCAGTCGCAGCACATGAGGAGTGTCAGAGAGAAGTCGGGGCGCGTTGCTCTGCCCATCACTCATTTGATCCAGATGCTGTCCCATGCTGTCTGTGGCCGCGGTGGTCCCAAGCCAACAAGGAGGGTCTTGTGAGAGCAGCGGGGAGAGGACGCGGCTCTGAGCAGGCTCTCGGGCCAGCTCGAAGCCTCTCACACACACACGTGTGTGCACACAGTTCTGCCAGCGCAAGGATGGGACCGGGGGCTGCGGGGGAAAAGCCTGATTTCCCTTCCACCCCGTTCCTACCACCACCGCCGGCTCACAAGCCAACTATTAAATAATTAACCTGCCCAGTGGGACAGGAGGAATCAAAAGCTGTTGTGTTCCCAAGTTTTCTCTGGCTCCGAAAGGCACAGCTCGCTGTGTATTCTGGCACCTCGGAGCGGGTTTTCCTCCCTCCTTCGCCTCCCCCTTATTATCCTGTATGTGTGCTGGACGGGGAAGTGGCGTTCCCAGCCCAGCGGGGGATGACTGTTATTTCAGACTAGCAACAGGGGAAAAGGAACAGCCTGTTGCCTGATTGATGTTTGTTTTTCGTGGACGAACACCAAAGGTTCATTAGAGACGGAAGGTTTGGGAGGAGGGGGCCGGCGGGCAGGGGAGACGCTCGCTCTTAAGGCACTATTGTACCCCGGGCGCTAACCGGGCCTGCACTTTCTTTGACTTCTGTGAATGTCTCAGCTGTACTGTTTTGGCCCCGGCGACTTTAGGAAAATATACACACCACACAGACGTTTCAGTGAAAGCTATATGGTGAGGGGGTCAGGAGAAAAAGGAAGGGGAGGAGAGAACAATGCAGTAGGGTTTTGCTGTAATTAATTTCAAATGTGCTGCTCATCTGTTCTCCTCGGGTTTCAAAGGGAACTGGGGGAATTTGCAGGGCTTTTCTGACGGCATCTGCTGCTTTCCAGAGGTGGGGATGGAAAGGTGGCTCTCCCTTCCATCTGTGGGTTTGAGCAGCCTGGCTGCATGCAGTGCTGAACCCAGCGCAAACCGATGCTGCAAATCGTGTCCTGTGCAGGGGTGGTGGAGCAGGGGAGGAGGGAAGGGTTTGGAGGAGCTTCTCTGCTTCCCACGTCGGCTGGGTGAAGCTACAGAGGCTTAGGAGGTTGGTGCTGGGTACAGCAGGTTACTCTGCAGAGTTCATGGAGCACATTTGTCTAAGTAACAGAAGTTATTTGCTGTTGGTGGTGGTACTGAGACGCTTCCAGGCCCTGGTGCAGGTGAACCGTGTGGTTGGGAGGCTTGTAGAGGTGTGGGTCACACCCTCACTTGATCTGCTGACTTTGTGCCTATGAAAAACATCCTGTCATATAATTGTGTCAGGAACCAATAAGGTAGTACTAAACCTTAGATATTGTGGCATCCTAAGTAGGGGCAGTTCCTTATGATTCCCCTTTCTCAAACCTCATCTGTTGGACTGCGCCGCTTTTAGCTGTCTGACACAGAGCAGGGGCTTGGCATCTGTCACAGAGCATTGTCCTCGTGTCCTTTGCCTTCAGGTCTGAGTATCGATAAAGTCGTACAATTGTGGCAGTAAAGAGAAAAAAAATGGGCCTATTAGATTATTGACTTTACTCCCCTTGACAAGATATCTAGAGGCTAATTTGATAGCCCTATGAATCTTAGCCAGAAAAAATCAGTAAAACAGAAACATGAACTACTGTAAACTGCCGCCAGTGCTTTAACAGCTCTGTTCTCGAGTTGTTCTTTGCTCAGAAGCTTCCACAGGAACCCGGAGCTGCTGGATAATGCCCTCTTGTTTAAACACCGGGCTCCTTCGTGATCCTCGGCTCTTAGAAAAACCAACCTCAGCATCGGGTGGTGAATGTGTCTGAAGTTTGGCCATAAGGAAAACATTTCTGCAGGGTGACTGAAGAAAGTGTTCTCTTTTCTGGCCAGAAACTTAATTTGGTGAAGCCACAGCGTGGTGAATACCCCAAAGGTACTCGAAGTGGGCGCTTGTTTGTGATACAGCCCTTCTCCAGGACGCCAGGGCTGCTATGTGACCAGGAGAGTGTGGCCATGCAATGATAAATGTTTCAGTGGCTCTTCAGAAGGGACGTGCACACAGCAGCCGTGTTTCAGACTGGTTGAAGGGCTGTGCCAGGTTTTGTAGCCTTACAAACTAAATAGACTTTCTGGCACTTCTGTAGGACTGGCTTCTGAAAAACTGGTCAGTGACAGCGTGTCACCAAAGTACGGTGGGCACGAACACCTGGGAATGACTCCAGTGCAAGGTGTGAAAAGGCTTCATTGATGTGGGAGACAAGGAAATGGGAAGAAGCCCAGGGCTCCAGAATGTGGCATATCTGTAGAAAGCTGCAAGCACTGGTGTCCTTCAGACCTTCTTCCCTCAAAATCACTTGTGAAGGAAAGGGAAGTCACATTTGGAGAATTCAAGGCCACCACCACCCCTTCTTTGTGCAGAGAAACCCATAAGAGCAAGGAGGGAGATCTGAATCAAGTCTGGGTTTAATTTCCTGGTCCTCCTCCGTAGGAAGAAGTATCGCTGCCTCTTCACTCCTGACCAAACAAATGCAGTGGCCACATAGCGAAGCGTCCCTCAGACCACATTCAGATAAGCCTGGATTCCAGCATTTGTTCTTGGCCATGGATGTTTCTGTGCCTTGTACTTGCCAACTAACACAGAGAAGGAGCAGCTCCTGAGGTTTTGTGCAGAAGGCACATCTGTTCCTCTGCCTCCTTTGCTCCTAGCTGGTTGGGGGCCACATCCTGCGTCCTTGTGCACAGGGAGCAGCCATAACAGCACTTATGAGCTCGGCAGGGGTTCTTTTGATTCTCGAGCCATGGCCATGCCTTTCTAGCTTGTCACCTCTTTCTTCTTCAGCCTTGACAATGAGGGAGGAAGAAGGGCAGGCAGCAGGGCTGGGAGGGGAGGTGGGAGCGAGCTGCTATCCCACAGTTCTTCCAAATGCAGAGTTCAGGAACTCGCCCGTAAAGCAGGCAGAAAACCACTCGGTGCCACCAGAGGTGCAGGGTACAGGTGCACCATGGCCATTCCTCCTCCCTGTCCTGCAGCCCCGGTGCTTGGTGCTCGGAGCCAGTGGAGCAGGCAGGAGCAGCAGATGTGCCTGCCATCCAAACAGCTCCCTCGGGTGCTTGATAAAGCCATGGGAATCAGGATTGTCTTCTCTATTTATTGGTTACAAGTGATTTTTCTCTACTTTAGAGGATTCCCGCCACCTGTTTTGGCCTGCCTCGGAGGTTTGCTTTAAAAGCCGATCCTGCTCTTAAAAAGCAAGAGGGGAGGGCCGGGGCCTTGCAGGAGCGTTGAACCGCCGGGAGTTTGCCTTTGGAGATTGGCAAGGGAAGAGCAAGAGCAGGGAATGCTACAGGGAGATATTAAATGAGGCCCTTTTGTTTCTCTCCTTGTAGAGCGTAAAAATGCCCAAGGCATGAATACTCTGTTCAGATGACTCTTGAACATTTATATGTCTGTTCTAGTAATTTATAAAGTGAAGGGGTGGGAAATTTCTCATGCTAGGAAGGAAAGGGAAACCTCTACTGGCGTGCCGAGCACCCCGCACTGGGAGTAGAGGAGCTGGTCTGTGCTGCTGTGGGGAGAGGTGGATGGAGCCGGTGGGTGAGCAGGGCTTCGGGCCCTGGAGACACGGGTTCAGCTCTGGTGTGGTGTTGAAGAGGCCGACTGCTCCCTCGGGGCCTGCCGTCTGCACAGGGTGATTCCCCTTGCTTCACACATCTACACGGGAAATAATGGGTACTCTGTGCTTCCTGGCCTCACTGCTGTTTGTGGAGTGGTCTTCAGGTTGGGTGTGACATTCCCATCGCTTCCAGTAGCCCTGAGCATGGCCTGTAACAAAACCACTCCTGCTAGCACATTCCATATGGCAGTGATCCCCCTGAGGGCCACACAACCACAGCCACGGCATGGACCCATCCTCTGCCAAAGGGATGAGGAGGTGCTGCAGCAAGTTGCTTAGATACCCAGGAAAACCAAACTGGGTTTGGCTGGGGAAGTAAGAAGGCAGGGCAGGGGGATGCGGAAGCCGTACGGTGCTGCAGCCCCGCACACATCTGTGCCCTCCTGTGCCGCGGGTCCCGGTCCCGCCTGGCGCTGGTGCTTGGCCTCTGCCGAGGGCTGAGCGGGGCCATTCCTGCTCCTCTTACAGCAGGAAGCCCATGGAAAGGCAAAATGCTAGATCTAGGCTTGGTATCTTTATTTCAAGCCAAGGGAGGAGGAAGCTGAAACTGAGACACGTTAGAAGCTGATGTCCCTTCCCTTTTAATTGCGGTTACGGATCTGCGTAGGTTGCTCGCTATTGACAGGCTTTCTAATGCGAAGTGAATATAGGTCAATTCGCTGTTAGCGTGAGGGATCAGGAGGATGGTGTGGATTTTATTACTCTCAGATATTTGGGCTAGAGGCTCTCATGCTGTCGGAGCTGAATCAGACTCTCTGCCAGTTTGCACGCAACATATGTGATACATTTTGCAAATGAATATATTACTGTGGGAGGAGGTGGTTCCCTGAAACAAACCGCTGGCAGTTTGGGGTGTTGTCCTCAAAACCAAAACCATATTGAGTCCTCAAAAACAAAACCAGTGGCACCAGAACTTGGATTCTGCATATGGAGAGATGAGGCATTGAATCTGTGATCCCTGCATTGATTAACCATTTGGGGCCCACCAGAACCAGTGAATTTGTTAAAAGAAGGCATCACGTCCCTGTGCAGATAGAGTGGATGAAATCCAGGTAGATTAATAGGAGCAAAGGTGCCTCAAACCATTGCTGAAAGACTGAGCTGAGGGCCTGCATCATCCCAGCCATTCTCTTTGTTGAGCCTGTTTGGTGCAGAAGCCATAAATTGTTTGTAACTGTGTTGGTATTTCATATTGGTTGCAAATAGTCATCGATGAGCCTTTCCCCATGTAGAGGGCAGCACTCCTCCAGCCTGAGGGATCTGCAGTTGATGGGGAGCAGGTGGCTTTGGGCAGAGATACGAATGCTCAATTCCAACTTCACAGCAAACTGCTTGCAGGGAAATACAGAAATAATGAGTGAAAGGTGGTGTCTGCTGCACTAATGGGAACTGGGAACTCTCAAGAATTAGCACGGACGCCACTTTCGTCTCCTAATGTGCAAGAATCCAGGATTACAGGAATTTGCCAAACCCAAGCTGCTGCTTAGCCTTGGGATTTTGTTTGTTTGTGCTTTTGCTGTTTGGAAAAAATGTGACATGGAGATGACTTGAAGGAAAAACTTACGGTGAATTCAATAGAATTGTTGGTACACATGGCAAACATGTGAAAACAAGAATATGAATTATGCAGCAATTACTGTCTTAGAAAACTATCTGCAGGCTAAGCCCAGATACTTGTCTCTTTCTTTCACCCAACATTGAAATAGAAATGCGCAGCAGCTTTGTATGAAATAATTCCTGCGATTGTGTTACAGATGTCTGAGTCTGTGCTTGCTCGCTCCCTGGGAGGGAGGTTGGTGCCGCGGCAGTGCTCGCCCAGCTCCAGAGCAAGGGCACGGGGAGAGCTGTGGCTCTGCCCAGGGAATTGGGCAGCACGGAGCTGGGTGCTGGGGCTTCCAGCACGCCTCTTCGCCAAGAAGGGTGAGATTTCTATCCGCAGTCATAAATCTTCATGAAAGAAGAGATTCAGAGTACCTTCTTGTGTAGGGCGTGACTCAAAGCTGAGCAGATCTTCCTTAGATGCCAGATCTTACATTATCCTCAGGCATTTCCAGCACCAAAGTATTTCCAAAGCTTCTATTGCCCATTGAAGAGCTCACACTTCATCAAAGGAGAAAGCTGGAAGGAGTTTCACAGCTGCATTTCGCACACTGAGATCATGGCGAAGGAGTTTGCCTTCTGCAGGGCGGGTAATAAATGAGTACACTCTTTCCTCTCCTTAGTGCATACCAAGCCGCTCTTCCTGTTTGGAAGGAAGGGACAGTCATTCCTCACATCTTCCATCCTGAGCACGCTGAGAAGCTCTCCTTCACATGCATTCTCAAACTTTGTCCCCTGTTGAGCCAGGTGAGATAGAAAATAACTTTCTGGAGATTTAGATGCAACATCTTCCAACATAGGGAGCAGAAGCACAATTTATTAGTCGCTAATACATGCGATTTAACACCCCGTGTGCAACACGGTCTGTTTTTCTTGGTATTTTTAGTGAGTGTCCTTTCAGAAAAAATGAACCTTTTCCAGTCTTAAAATGCAAAAGGCCATTTGTGGCTTCCTAATGCTGTTTACAGACCCTTTTTTGCCGGTGCTGTGCTTGTCAGTAGCTGTATTTATTCATTGCTCACTCTGTGAATTAAAACGTCGAGGCAGCTCCTGACATGCTTCTTCCAGAGCATCCTTTTGGAGTGAATATTTGGTTGCCATAGGGACCAAATCCAAAGGGCACACACCATTCAAGTAAATGCTCCCTGATTAACAACTTGCAGCTTGTCCCTTAAATATTTTAATTATCCATGCATCTTGAAACGTTGTTGAATGTGTTCAGTCTGTTCACTTCAATACCTTATTTTTTCTTAAACTGCCATTACAGCAGCTGTAGAGCTGGATTTTGACCTTGGAGATGGGAGCAATGTGGGAGACCTTACTGCTTAGAGGAAAATCTGCTGTTTCTTTTCATCCTGACCCTAGATCCTCAGTAAAATGAATGGAAAACTGGTGCTGCTGCCTACCTGCTGGTGAAGTGGAGGCAGTTTGGCGACAGGTACCCAGACGGTGCTTTGGAGGAGCGAGGTGCTGCCACTGATGCCGAGCGCTGGCTGGGACCTGCCTGGGGGTGAGCAGGGAGGGCAGCAGGAGGCTGCAGGGTGTGCAGAGCTGCTGCTTGGAAAGGGTTGGCCCCCCCGACAAGGACTGAAACTCAGGCGTTGTTTTCCCAGTTGATAAGCGTATTAGCACTAATGTGACAGCAGCTACTGAGCTGTGAGAGCTGGACTTAGCAAATAAATAAGGCAGGATTTCGCTAATTCGTGCATGGTCAGTCACTCTTCTCAGTTCCTGGTTAGGAGAGACAAAGTCACCTTGCAGCAGAACTTTCCATTTTTCCAGCTCCAGCCATTGCCCCATGTCTGGAAGTTGGTCAGGTTACCACAACGGTTTCTGAACAGCTCTGTTTGCTGCCCTTCCGTGGCTTTCAGCTCTGACTTCCCTGAGCCAGAAAAGCAGCTTTGGCACTTCAAATGCTGATTGCATGCGGTCACAATACATCGTTTTGTGCAGCCTCCTGACATCCAGCAAAGACCACTGTAGACTTAAATCCATTAGAAATGATTACTGCTGAGAGTGTTTTCCTGTAAAACCTAAGTGGCAGAGTTTAGCAGAGAGCCTCCTAAACAAAGTACAGCGTGCTGAAACCCTGGGTCTGGCAGGCACAAAGCACGGGGGATCAGCACGCGGACTCAGGAAGAGGGCTCTTTCCCTTTGAAATCTTGGTTTACACAGGGCTCTGCTCTGCCCTGAGAAGCCAGTTTGAATCCATAAAATCTATCCAGGGACTGAATTCAGATGTGTATATGAGAGGGTCTGTTGTGCGCCTCTGTGTTTCAGTAAAAAATAATAGGGACGCTAACCCAGAGCACAGAGTTTGATGCATGTGAGTGATCTTCGTCGATCTAGAGCCCGGAGCTGAGCCCCGCTGAGATGTGTGCAGGGTGCTGCATTCTGCACTGCTGTATTTCATGTCGGCACTGCACACCGCGTTCCCAAAGAGATCACAGCACAATCTGATCTTTCTAACTCCAGTTACAATCGCCAGCCTTTAGGGAGGAAGAAAACTGTTCCCTGAGCTTTCTGCCTTTGCTGTGATAGAGAATAGCTAATCTCACTCCCTCTTTTTTGTAAAAGCTACTTGTGTCTGGTGATTAAAAGCCGTGGTGGAAGCCGGGCTGTGAGATCCCAGCAGCACCTGTGTAGGTGTTTTCCTCCTCTCCCCTGGTTTGGTGTGAGCTCTCCGTGGGTATGCTCAGCCTTGTCCAAGGCTGTTTGGGCACATCCACCACGGGGCTGGAGAGGGGAAGACGCAGAAATGTGATCCCTCGTGTAGATGGAGCCAGTGCCTGCAGCAAGAAGGGTACGCTATGAACTCATCTTGATTAGCTTCCTGGCGTGGGTCCATCACCACTTAATTGGCTGCCAATAGCCTCCCTAATGAAGGATGATGGATGGCGCTCAGGGGCCTGCTTGAAGGGGGGAGCGATCGGAAGCAAGGATGTGTGCAGAAATACGGCTCTCACCTGGAAAGGACGCGGATGCTTAGTGGCACGGTGGCAGTCGGAGAGCCTGAGCACTGATGGTTCCTCTTTCCATTGCATCGGGGCGAGCATCAGTTATCTTCCAAGGCAGAGATGGGAATTTCTGTGACCCTGTGCACGCTTGGCTGCTTAGGGTAATCATCTGCTGTTCCCAGCAGAGATGATCTGGTGTTGGAGAATGTTCTTTCTTGCCTTTTTCTGGTTTTGGTTAGTGAGTGTGCTTTCTCAGCCAGCCACTGATTTAACTTCTCCAGGCTGGAGGGTCTGAAAGGTCATTCTCACTCCTTTGGAACAGTCTCACTGTCGGATTTTACTTTAAATGATTCTTTGGGTGTTTGGAGTTCTCTGATGTCATTTTAAAAAAAATCAAAACCTCCATAAGACTGTGCAGATGAAACAAAATTGTTGTCTTAGCCCACACAGGGTATTATGCAGCCTGGCAGATCCCTTCCTTGTAGCAATAAGAAAAGGATTTGGCATTTAACCTCTTGAAATTAAACCAGAGTGTGAACTTCAATAGTTCAATCTTATCAGGGCTTTGCTAGAATAACAAATTGTGAAAAAATGTAATCATGTCTCCAGTGTGACCTTGGCAGATCTGCCTCTGTGATGTGAGAGAGATTAGGTAACTCTAAGCAGATGTCTGTTTATTTTGAAAATAATAGTTATAAAATCTTTTTTTTCCTGGGTTGTTTGCACTGCCTGTGAAAGATATGGTGGAGAGAATTGTGGGCTGCGTGGAGCTCTCTGTAACAAGCCACTCTATTATGCTGAACAGTAATTGCTCTTGGAGGTTTGAGTTATTGATCTATTGGTGGGGGTTCAATTTCAGCGTAAAGACCTGTGTTCATGATTTAATTTGAGTGATTAATAACTCACTTGCAGGCTAGATGGGAATCAATATGGATTTGGAACAGCAAAAGTAGTACATTTTCTCCTATAATGTAGTAGTTGATAGTTGTTTGACTAATTAAAATCATAAGATTACTTGATATATAACAATTCTGTCTCTTTAAAAGCCTAGATCTGGAGCGGAGTATTTGTGCTTGCTTGCTTTCATGTGTTGGAGGGTTTTTTTTGTCTTCCTAATAGCTTATTTATCTTGCTGCTTGTCTATCACTCCGATGAGGTGTACAACATGCCGTCGCACAAAGCAAAAACAGAACAAAACAAGACAAAAACACCTTCAGTAAGTAACTACAAGAAGCTTTAGTAGCATTTTGTGGCCAGGGCAATTGAACAGCCCTTACGTCACTGGTTTTTAGGCAGCCGGCATCTGCTTAGGAGCAGCACTGAAGGGATTTAACCCTGCAGTGTTTGATCCACCATTATAGCCCTAGATTAAAAGCCTATATGAAACTTTCAATCTCATTACAACGCCAGCATCCACAGTAGGTGCTTTAGCTGCAAATCCAGTTTCAGCTTTGCATTGAAACGGTGCCAGAAGCAGCATTGCTAGGAAAATGCAGTGTGACTTACTTTGGGGGGATTTGAATGGTGATCCTCCTTCTTTGTGTGCTGGCCCCAATCCTTGTGTTTGGCACCCATTTTCATTCAGCTCCTGCAGCTTTGGAGTGTCGTCATGCATGCTTACAGCTAACATGCCTGGATAGAGCATGGAAAGCTCCCAAATCTCCAAGAATAAAACATCCCATTAAAGAACCATAAAGCAGCAAATCAGCATCAAGTCTGTAGGTCTTTATGCTGTTACTCTCCTGTTTCTTGGGGAGAGGGTGAAATCTTCCTGCGCTGCAAGCTTTCACAACAAAGGGTCTTATCTGCGGAGCTGGCTAAGGAAAACGTTTAGCATAGGGCTTTTTTAAAACATTTTTGCTTTGTGCAGTCCAGTAAGCTTTCTAGTGGTAGCACAGATTCCTCCGTGGAGGTGCTGGAGTAAATTCAATCTGGCCAAGTTGAGGTTTTTTAGTTGGGTGAGAAACTGAGCTGTGTGTGTAAGGACCCCTGGGGGGAGAGGTGGGCGCAGAGTGCAGGTGGTAGTCAGGGCATTGTGAAGCTCCTGGGCGCATCACATCACTGGGGGACGTGGGCAGTCCCTGGGGAGAAGCGGCGCGGGGACTGCCCACGGGAGGTGCCCGTGAAGCTGGAAGAGGAGAAGGGGCTGTCTGTGTTCGGGTGTGCTCCTAGCACGAAAGTCTTGGAGCACATCAACCCTTCACTCTCTTGAGGCATTGCCTTTGTGTTAAAAATGTGGGATGCTTTCCTTGTCGTCACATTATGAAAACGACTTGGAGATACTTCACTTCTAAACTTGGGTGCTCCAGAAAGGAGAGGGGGGAAATAAAAATAAAAGACACACTTGGAAGTTAATTCTGAGGACCAAGCTGACAGCTTTTTGCCACTGTTGCTTTCTTCTAGTTTGAAAAGCTGAAGGCTTGTTACAGCCCCAGCATACAGCAATCTAGCAGGTTAAATGACTTGGGCAACACAGTTTATTAAAACTGGCAAGTGCTCGCTCCAGTTCTCTTCCTGATAGTCAAGGCTGTCTGCGAGAGTAATTGATAGTGGCAGCTGTTCGGAGGGTGTTTCAGATTGCTGCGAGACGATTTGACTTGACAGACAGCTCGGTACAAATGCACGGAGCGGCAGGGGCTGGATGGGGCTGGGTTGTGGAGGAGCTTCCCCCTGCCAGCCGGCCGGGCACCCAGCCCACAGGGACGGAGAGGGGTGCACAAGGACAGACCTCCCCGCGCTGCTCCGAGTTCAGGGCCAGGCAGGAGAGCTGTGCTTACACCCGGCTGGCTCTCTTCTCTGAAGAGGCACTGACATTATTTGGGAGCATCCACCAGAGGCACATTATGTTCTGAGAAGCCCCTGTCACAGAAGAACGTTTTTGACACAGCCTCACGTATGCAGTAGGCTGCTGTCACAGTGGAAATCCGGCCTTTGCTGCCTAATAATGCTAAAAATGGTTCAGCTACACACCACAGAACCTTGCAGACAGCGTTTTTGTGTGTGAGTCCCAAGTCTTTTTCTTATCTTGGGCTGATTTGCATTAAAATAGGTGGAGGAGCTTGGTGCCCTATGTCGGATAGCTGCTGTGTGGTAGCTGTTTGCCTCCTCACCCTTGCAAACCCAGCTAATTGTCTAATGCCTTAAATAGTGCTACCTTACTAAAACATAATGAAAAAACAATCCATATAAAAGCAAAATCCAGCTGAGGATAAAGAATTAGCACTTAAATATTGATTTTTCAATTGTAAGCACACTGCCAGCATCAGTGCTATCATTGCCGATGCAAAATGCTTTATTCTCACTTGTGCTTATATATGTTGGGCAGCCTCAGTACGTTATGCAGCAGTCTAAAAGCTCAATTAAAAAAAAGGTTTTGCTGAAGTTCATGAAATAAGTTATTTTAGTAGTTTCTTTGTTTTGCCCTACTGCTGTAAAATCGTGCTGTTCTGTACTGGCTCCTAATGCTGATGGTTCAAAACTCATCTCTGGGACTCATCAGCCAGCTCTGAAATACTCAGCTTCTTGCCACATATGTCCCTGTAATTCCTGCGGTGATGCTTTTGCAGCATTTCTTGCTGGAATTATAATATGAAACGGGGTTCATAACAGCCAGCCTGGCTTATGTCTGTTTTCAAAGATGTGTACGGGGTGGAATAGATAGGCTGCAGATGGTGGTGGTTGTGTTTCTTGGGAAATTGCCATTGGTAAAGATGTCATTGATGGATGTAGGAGAGGAATTTCTTTCTCACATCACCCCATCACCCTTGCTGTTTGAATACGAGGGAGACTGCAGAAAGACGTCTGAATGACTCCACTTTCTTTTTTTTTCAAGAGACAAAGGAAAGGCGTGCAAGCAAGATTAGATTATTTCCAATCACATTGTACGTGTGTTGACAGTCCCCTTTCAGCAACAACCAGCAGCTTGCAAAGAGCAAGAGGCAGCGCTGGAAATGCTATTGCCCTAAGTACTGTTTGTATAACACAGTAACTGCTTATTGGAGTCCTCAAAGCAGCCTTTACATGTTTAATCCCTTGCACTTGAGCTACTCTTAATCAGCTTGAAAGCAAATTCCTGTAACAGAAAGGTTTAATTTGTGTCTGGGACTTTCTGTATTGTACTTAGCCTGCAATGCTGTGTACTTACACGCTGGCAAGCATGTCACGCTGTACAGCTGTGCGGATGGGCAGCACTTGTTTATTCCAGTCACAGATTTTAAATCCAGTGAAATTTCATGTTGGGTCCATGCTGATGGTGTTTGAGGTTTGCATGATTCTTTCTGAAAGGTACTTTTTCCAGCAAATTCAGCTGTAGCTGACTTTAGGCTTCTACTTCAACTGTTGTTAGTGGCAGTAGCTAAAGCTCTCTGTGCTTTTAGAAGTAATTAAAAGTTTTCATCTTAACCAATTAAGCTGGAATGGGATGTAGCCCAAGTCACAGGAAGGCTAGGATTTTGCAACACTACGAATGACGGATTGGTTGATTAAAGAGACTGGAATGGCTAAGCTCAGGCTGGTTTTATTTATTTATTTTTTTTTTGTTAGAGCAGTTCCAGTGCTTTCTTCCGTCTCTCGCACCAAGTCATCATTCATCCCAGTGAAATCGAGGCATGTCCCACTGTCTGTTCATTTAAGAAGGCCTCTCAGTGGAAGAAGTCCAAAGTGTTTGGTTAGAAAATAAACAAAGTTGGCATGCTGAAAAGGGGTAGCGCTCCGCATGGTGGAGAATGGCAGATGTGATCCAGCCTTCCCAGAGCAGGGCTGAAACATGAATCATTGCTAATGTCAGATTTCCTGTGAAGGGACGAGCTGAACTGACACGCGTTCAGGTTTAATTAAGGTTGAATTATTGGAGCTGACTGTCAAGTCTTAGGCAAATTGGCTCAGCCTGTTATCATTAAGCATGAAAATGACTCTAGGACTTGGTTAAAACAAACACATTTTTGTCTCTAGGACTTTGTGGTGTGGTCTGGTGGGTCCGTGCTTTTGTCAGGGCAGCTCAGGGTGCTCAGCTCTGTGCTGCCTCTGCTCAGAGCAGACGAGGAACCAAAGCACAGAACTTTGTGAAAGAACCTCTGTAAAACCTGACCCAGCTGTGACCGAGAGAATATCCAGTCTCTTTCCTGGGGATGTTTCCATGTGTGACTGGCAGTCAGCCTGGTCGATGGGAGGGAATTTATTCGGGTATATGAGTGTGTAGTTCCCTTAGGAGGGGCATGCAGGAGAAACTGCGAAGCTTGGGATCCTGATCAGAATGGGCAACGCCTCTAGTTAAAATCATGAAAATTAACTTTATAGAGGGAGTTCAGAGGAGAGAACTCAGAAACTTTTATATGAATGGAGAGTAAAGTGTTGGACAGGAGCTTTCTGTGATAGGTATCATGAGAAGGATCTTGTTAAGTACCTAAGAAACCAGGTAATTGCACCCTTCAAATTCATCATTTCTTTCATTTCACAGTTAAAATGACCTTGAAATTGTCAGGTTTCTGGAGACCTCTGAAATACAGGTAGCTAGTGAGTGGGCTTTGGATACAGGCATTGAACAAGCAGGAGTGTTGGTAGAAGAGTATAAAAGGGAGGAAAGAAACCAGGACATCTGCTCCCAGTGGGCATATATACACTCAGAAATAAAACATGTAGAGTATGTCCTTCATGGCATGGCACTCCACAGAGTTAGGAGAAGTGAAGGGCCTTAAGGTTCTGCTGACAGGCACCTTTTGTTTTTGCTAGACTAAAGAGGCACATGCACAAGATGTATTTCCATTTGGGCATCTGCTTTCCAGTTTGTCTAGGTCTGTTCCACCAGAGACTTAGGTGAAATGCCCAGAAGTGAGAACTTCCCCTTCACCCATGGCAGTTCATGCTCAAGCCAGCCACATGAAGCAGCTTCTCTCTCTTGTGCTGCATCACAGCCATCAGAAGTGGAAACAGCAAAGTCACTGAAACACCTGGCTTCGCCCACATTCCTTCCCTTGTGGCTGAGAAGGCTTGGGGATTTCGCTCGCATTCTTATCCGCATTTGCCCATGATTTCACACTACGGCTTTCCTTCCTCAGTGCTCCTGCTTCTGCTCAACATGGCTATGAAAGGAGAGAAGACATTCTCACTCATGCCTGTAGCATTTCCACGGGGAAAAAAAATGGGTATTTTCATTAGATGTTGAATTGTCCTCAAGAGTGAAACACAAAAGTGTTAGAGTACTGCAACCTGAGACATGCAAGTTGGCAGCAGAAATCAGTCATGTACCCCTAATGCTAACTAATGCAACCAGGCTGGCTGGTCAATTCAGCCAGCAAGGGAGCATGAGATTTGGCTTTGAGAAAATTGCAAATGAGAACTAATGCCGAAACCACAGGGAATCAATAGTTGTACATAAAGCTGGTCAAACAGCTGTTTTTAATGTGGGACTTTATTGATTCGTTTTGGATCTAATTGACTTTTTACTCAACTAACTTTTGTGGTGCCAGTGTGTTTTGAATATACACCATTAGTCTACATTGCCTATAATTACACGATATGAAGTTTAACTCTGTAGGAGGAGGCCTGTTGGATGGAAGGAGCTAATAGGCTCTCAGGAAACCTATGGTCAGGAATGAAACCCAATTGCTTTTAATGGGTAGCTCCTGAAAAACAGTGGGATCTGCAGCTGTGCGTACACTGCCTCTAAAATGCAGCATGTGGACCCCTGGCTTGACGAGTCAATGACAATTTTTCAATTGTAAGTAACAAAATCTAAGGACAATTTATGAATACGGCTGGCATTGTAAAAAATACTAGTGCACAAAAGCAATGAGAATTTAATTTTAGAAATCAATTATCTGTCACCCTAAATAGCATCAGAACCAAGTCTGTTTAGTTATATCTTCACAACCAGGGTACCTGTGATGCATGAACTGGCATTTGAAAAAGAAATCCATTGAAATGAGAGTTGGCCTTATATTTGATGTAGTGTATAATTAGGACCTCAAGACATTGTGTCAAACCTGTAAGGTTGTATAAGGTGCCGGGAAGTACAGGGCTGGTTGTACTTGCTTCCAGCCAAAGCACCGGTGTGTGGAAATGTCTGCTCCTGTTACTCGCAGTCTGAGGCCACGAGCCTTCAGACTTATTCAACTGATGAATATAGTTATCTATATTCATATAGTTATCTTATTCAACTGATAAATGCAGTTATCTATACGCTTCTGTCATTCTCTCTTCGCAGTCTGAAAATATACATGGATGTGTTTCTGGATGGGTTGGTTTATGAAGGGAGCGGCGCAGTGGTGGGAGCACAGGCAGAGCCAGAAGCAGTGTAGGAAGCTGACTTGCGTCTCACGGCAGGAGAAGCCATCACCACGTGGGCATTTTCTTTATAGAAAGCCAGCTGGTGTTTCACAGGGTCTGGTTCATCGCTGGCCTCTTCTTGTCTAATGTTGGCCCTGAAGTGGCTGAAGCTAAGGCAGCAACAGCTCTGGCTCCGCACAGGCTGTGTTAGCAAACGCCTGGTCAGACCCTCTGCACCACCAGAATTAGCTCCCTGTGTGTGTTGTGTCTTATTTCCACACCTCCTACACCAGGAACTGGCTCTGTCCTTTGATGAGACGGGAACATTTCAAAGGTGGAATTTGTTCGTGAGGGTGTTGGGAGCGTGTTAATGAGTGTAGGTAGCATCTCCTGCATGTCTGCAAGCCAGCTGGATGCAGCCAGCCCCCCCAGCACGTTCTGGTGGATAATAAAACCACGCGCCCTGACTGGCAGTGCTGTGCGTACATGCAAACACGTGGACAAGCACTGGTTTTGTAAGCTTTTCCTGTGCTTATGGGTGTGTGTGCGCTCAAGTGTACATAGATTGTGTTGAAAATCAGGTGGGAGCTGAATCTTGTTCTTGTTGGTCCTTTTGGGTCTCTTTGGCCTTTTGGATACAGCTCGATCTGAAATACCTATCTTTTCCTCCCTTCTCCCTTTCCTTTCCAGCTTTTAACCCTTTCTTACTGCCATTTTAGCTTAATTCAGAAAAAAAGAAAATATTTGGTGTCACGAAAGGAGTAATCCCATATGGAATTCCCACCATAGGTGCATTTGGCAAGGTCACAGCATTCCGTATAGCTTTGACATACCTTGCACACAGGTATGTGCAGTACTGAAGGAGACATGGATTACATGTAGGTCCTCACTGCACCTCTGACTGTATTTTTCAAGCCTTCCCTGTTCCATTCATCCACCCAAACGTGTGACCTAGGAATGGCAATGTCACGGCTTCGCAGCAGAGCTGCCCCATCCCTTGCTACACGAAGATCCCAGGTAGCCTTCTCCTAGAGGCCTGGTAGGCTTGTCATTAATGATTAGTGCTTGGGTCACGGTGCCTCATAGCTGGAGCTGAGCCTAAACACACTGTAGATTACCTGGAAAGACCATTGAAAAAATGAAATGCCTTCATGATCGGGCTTGTGTTCACGAGTTTATTAATGGCCTTAAATCTGACATTGAGCAGGAAATACTGCAGCAGTAACGTGAGACATGTTCACACTCCTACTGTACATAACCTTGGGACTCTGCAGAAGTCACAAAGCTGTATGTTCTTTGTAGTGTGCATGCATGTAGTGGCAGCTAGGTCTTTTACACACATGCTAAGGAGTACTGAGCAGCCAGCCAAGGACAGTGGAAGGGCAGACACAGACACACATCCATCCTGTAAGAGCAGTGCTCCCACGATGCTCCCACGAGCTGAGACTTGACTTGGTTTGTACCAGGCATACATTCTACACTGCAGAGAAACAAACGCAGACCTTTCAGCATATGCCTTGTGTTTTTTCTTGTTGCTCCTTAAGGTCCCACCTTGAATGACAAGCCAGAAGCGAAAGCAGCCAATGTCCCAAAGGTGTCTGGGCTAGAGCGGAGCCGGGAACTGAGCACCGACGTGCCCTTCGCCCTGCCCATCCCCAGCCCCCAGCCAGTCGCTGCCGTTGTGACTTCTACTTCCTCAGCGCCCACGTCGAGCGCCAGAGCAAGCCCGCTGTTGAAGAAGGAGCCTGTGATTTCAGCACCAGCACCACCAAGGCTCACGCCTCAGCCGCAGCCTCGGCCACAGTCACAACCTCAACCTCGGCCGCAGTCGCAGCCTCAGCTAATACCTGAGCTTCGGACCCAGCCTCCGAGTCACATCCCTCCACCTCTCAATTACCAAGTGCATCACCAGGTGGCCCACAACGGACTCAATAACATCAGGTAGGGGAAAGGGACACTCGTGTCATCTTTGTGCTACTGCGGGATAGCGCGTGTTTCAAAAGGGGTAGAGATGGACAGGATGGGAGCCAAGGGCATTCTTGTCTGGGTAAGAGGCAGATTGTCCAGCAGCGGTGGACAGCTGCATTTGAAACGTGATGGTAAATGCTCCCTTGCTGGGAGAAAGGCATGTGGAACTGTGGGTCAAAGTCCTTTTAGGTCCAGTTTCTACTGGAGTTGAGCGCTGTCTTGTCTGAGGCAGCCAGTTCTTGCCCTAGAAATTTAAGGTAGTTTGAGTTTGAACTCCCTCGTTTTGTACTCAGGAAAGACTTATGTTGAAGTGGGCTGTTTGTTCATGGCTATTCATTATTTTGTTGGTTCACCAGCATCCGAAGCAGGGTAACTATATCAGAAAATGCCATGCCCCTTAGAACAGTATTCCCATGCAGGCTGAGAAATCTGCTTCAGTTTGACATGTTCAGACCTAGCAGGAGGCTTAGCTTTGCTGTTTAAATTGCCTCCATCCAGTAAGTAGAATGGATGAAAATGGTATGGAAAAAGAGTTTCTGGAGAGAAGAGTTTATCCAGTCAAGTGGAACCTGTGCAGTCTTTTTGCTTACACAGAAAACATGCCTCCCAGGGTAGTTAAACAAGGTTAGAAAACTGATTTAAAACATCATATTTGGCTGTGCAAGGGTCAAAGTATGACAGAGGTCTGCCATTACATTTATATTTCATAGTATCTTGCATACGTAAGATCTGTCTTGGTTGTACCCTGTAAATGCTGCCATAGTATAAATGATAACTAATATTCCAAACTATTTAGGAGATCTCAGAGGTATCTACTGCAACAAACACTGCTGTTGTGGGAATTAAAATAAATAATAATGGCAGTGATAATGCCTTTCACCCCACAAAACTTCGATCACTTGCAACAGAGTAATAATAATAAAAAAGATTTAAAATACAGAACTGTTATGAGAGTAATATATTAACATGGAGTGTGTTTACATGCTTGTGCGGATAGAACAGCACAGTAGGCACAGCAGATAAAACTTGGTCCCCAAGTCACTCACTCTGTGTAGCTCCATCCACCCAGAGTAACAGAACTCAGAGTAACGGCATCAGATGATCACAAGGACGCGCATGGCCCCTGCAAGGTCATCAGAGGCTAAATAAAGGTGCAAAATCCAGCTGCCTCTGGCCCTCATCATTATCTCATAGGTGGCTCTGAGGATTGTAACCTGCCCGATTGTAACCAGAGGAAATGTCACTGCAGAGAGCCAAAGCCCAGTCCCAGTGGAGAAGTTCATTAAGATTTGTTACTCTCTCCACTGCCATTCAAAAACAAAAACAAAACAACAAAAAATGGGGAGAGATCAGTGTTACATAGTTATGTTGTTTCTGATAGTGTATTTCTTGCACTGTTCCAGTCTCGTGTTGTAACACACTTTCTGTCTCTCTCCCCCCTCTCCCCTATCTTTTTTCTCTGCAGCCGGAGCAGCAGTGCTAGCAGTGCAACAAGCATCAGCCTCCCGAAACACCTCCCCCTCTCTCCCCAGATTCCTCCGCACCATTCCTCCGGCCCGGCCCTGCCCCTCTCCATCTCTAATCTTGCTACCTCGCACTTCTCTCTCAGATCGCAGACCCAACACCAGCACCATCCGGCCATGTTCGCCACCCCACCCACGCTGCCACCTCCACCAGCGTTACCCACCAACAGCCTCGTGATACCAGGTCACCCTGCGGGTAGGTTCCCCTCTTCTTCCAGGGCTGATCTGCCGTGCATGCACTGGAGGGTGTTGAGAGATGGGCTGGCTGGTGGGCAGGTAAAATAAAGCAATACAGACACCTCCACGGGCAGTGTGTGCTGGAACTGTGAGAGTGCTCGTGAAACAGGTAGGAGACCTGGACAGGCTTTACCAGTTGAGAGACTGTAGAAACAGAACTGTAGCTTCCTATGAGAAGTCTTCAAAATTACTTTTTCCACAAAAACCTCTTTCAGGGCATGAGCTATTGATTGTGGCATTCCAGTCGTCAGATATTTTTTAGATTAGCAAAAGAGTGACGTTTAATTTGCCATTCTCCCCTTTTTCCCCCCACTCTAATGAAAACCACTGCTACTAGAACCAACTTGGAAAAAAAAATGTTTCTAATCAACCCAGAAAGTTGTTTTAATTGAACAAGTGGGAAGCCCCCACACTTATGCCTTGCTTCAATCCTTCGAAAAGCAGCACATCCTGCTGGCAGAGCAGGATCCCGTGGCAGCACAAACTCTGTGTGTCTGTGGGTGCATGGCCTTTCTGTATGAGGCAGAGAGAGCTCAACAACTGACAGCCTCTGCTGTTCAACACTCACTGTCTTTGCATCCTTTTAAAAAGTTTCCTTTGTTCACCCTGGCCCCAGTTCCATTGTCAGTTCTGCCCTAAATGCCCTCTTTATAGCTTACCCATTAGCCTACAGCTGTCCCTGGAAGAGACCCTGGCAGCTGGAGACTTCCCTGCAACTTTCACTTGCTGGGGCCTCCTTTTGATCTAGCATTTGATTCTGCAGCTAACTCAGCAGGGATTAAACAGGACAAGCATTTTGGAAAAGAAAAATGCACCCTTCATTTCCTATGAAGCAAGTTAAAGGAATAAGGAGAGGGCAGATTTGCTGCTGAGCTTTCTGATAGCTTTGCATCCCCTTGTTTTTTTCTTTCAGGAACTAAACAATGTGCCATTATTCTGAACTACTTCTTTAAATGAGAGAGAAATGTGAATTGGTCCAAACTGAGCTCTCGGAATGATGATAGACAGAAGTGCTGTGGGTTCCTAGCCAGAAGCAGGACCACATAGGCCAAAGCTGACGGCTTTCACAGGCCCTGGCACTATCTAGAATTTCAGCCACATTGCTGGGAAGATGTTGGCAGCACTGTGGGAGATCTATTCATTGCTTCCCCTGTTTAAGGCAAAGAACTACTGTGATGGAGACTTTGAAAGAATTGCAAAAGGAAATAGCAATGTGCTCGCTAAAAGCATGATATTGCAGTCACTGAAAGCAAGTATGTTTTCCCCATTAACTTCAGGAGGTGCAAGACCAAGTGACCTATTCACATTCAGCAGCTTGCCAGGAAATGCTAACAGTCATGCTTCTACTAAAAGGATTTCTCCTGCAATTGAAGCAGGAGAGGCCTAAGTTAGTGGAGGGAAAGGTCTGGGTGTCTAACCCTACCGACAGTGAAATGACTCTTGTCTGCATTATATGAAAAGCCTGCAAACTGGCACATCATAAAATCGATACAGAGCGCTGCATAGCCAGCAGCTTCTGTTGTCATTCACATAAAAGTTTCTTAAAAGCAAACAATATTGCTGAGCAGCCTTGGAGAGCTAGGATCCAGCTGCCACTAGCAGCATGGTCCTTGTTGTGCTCTTTGAGTGCATGTGTGCTCTCAGTAAAAGCACCAGCTTAGAAAAGCCTAAAAGAGGGTATGGCCCTTTGAAGTCTCCTTTTGTTATCTTTTTATTCCTTCTACTTTGGAGGAAAAAATGTCCTTCCTTTAAAGTTGCTTTGGCACACTTGTCACTGTTACCAAGAAGAAAAGCAGAGCACCAAGTTCTTCCATTCACTGATGGTACAAATTCAGATCTCTGAATAACAAGAATGCACTTCTGGTGCCATTTCTTCCTTTGAAAACCTAAAGTTTATGCAAGTAACTTAGAAGCAACCCTCATGTGGGCTGCTGCCCTCTGTTCAAGGACACCAAGAGCAGCTCCGGTGTATGACACAGAGGAAGCGCTGGTCTTTGTGTGTTCTCTTCTGAATGCGAGGGTACCTAGCAACATTAGTGGAATTGACTTCCTTCTTCCATGCCCACCTCATGTCTGTACACTTAACTGTAGTGTTTGGGCATTCAGAGGTCTGCTCCTAGTTACGTTGTACGTGGCCAGACCCATAAGACAAGGCATTGCTGGTAGGCACAAGAACTTAGTTCTAATTTAACATTGCCCAGAGTGTCTCATGGAGCTGGGTTATTACCCTACAGACCTTACTGTGGAGCAGCTACTCCTCCAAGTGCTACACTGCTTCTCCAAACATCTTCAGGCCTTTTCTTGTCCTGACAGAGGCCAGAGTAGTGGTGCATTGCTATGGGCTGGAGCCAGCTGCAAATCTATCAGTCTGGCTTCAAGTCTCTTAAAGAAATTGGATATCAGAACACTTAAAACTGCCAGCTTGCTTTTATCTCTCCCTCCAGAAAAACATAAAGTGGATTATCTTGATGCTAACAGAAGGATTTGGTTTCTTTAAGTCATGCCAGATTTAAATGCATAAACACACACACGAAATCATATTCATATTCTCTAAAGATGTTAGGTTTTGGTCCTAAGTGTTTTCAGCCTTTTTTTTTTTTTTGAGGGGAACCCATTATAGATTCTTTTGGTCTAGTGCCTTAGTCTTTAGTATCACAAGTATATGTACTTTTTGCTCTCCATTTCTCTCCATATGTAAATATTATTATTATACAGATTGTAAAAGTGCACAGTACCTGCTCTTAGCAGCACATTATTACTCAAAAAGCAAATGAATTAGGCATCCAAAATTTGCCTTCAAAAGTGACTTTCAATGAGATGAACACTTCTAAGTGATAGCAGAGACCTTGAAATTCTAGATCAGAGTGCCTGTCTTTGAAGATCTTAACAATGTATTTGCAGAAAGTCATTTAGATATTTCTAGTGTTACTCTAAAAACTTTAAGTGAAAGAAATGCCTGTGGAATATGGAATAACACTTTAAAGTGCATGTGTTCATTTGACCCTTTATATTCAGTGCTGCAGCTTGAAAGGTAGGTTCGTGTAAGCTCAGTAGCGAGTAGGGCAGTCAGGAATGGGCGTGTGCCATCTGCAGCTGGTGACAGTGTCACGGGTTGCTCTCAGCTTACAAAACATCCGGCATGCTGGATGCTGACCATGATTTGAAGCTCTTAGGCAAAATCACAGATGGATTTAATTGATACCACCAGGCATTTCTGGGCAAGTGGACGTTTGTTCTTATTCTCCTCAGTCACATCATTTCTAAAGTGCTGGTGTCTGCCATTACCCCAAGCTATGTTCAGATTGGGTGTAATTTGGTTCTTCTAGAGGAAGCTGCTGAGGAGATGCCACTTGTCGTGTGGTGGAACATCTTGTTCCTGCAGTCTTTGCAACTTTCTTGCAGGTCTTGAGCCAGTTCAGTGTTTCTCCTCTTCCTGCTGACTCCTCCTCCGTATTTTCTCAGAGGAGAAAAGCCCGGAGGCAAGGACCAAGCAGTGACAATTACAGCCTGCTAGAAATTGAGGAAATTGACTGCTTAGTATCTAAGACCTCAAAAATAAACAACTAAATAATTTCGCAAAGAAGGCCTCGGTTTGTAGGATGGACGTTCTGGTGGCTGTTTGCATGTCCTTGGGGCTGAGAAGGGGGAGGGCGGCACGGGGAGGTGTTGGGAAGCAGCCCTCAGGGCAGGGAGCTTCCAGCCACCCAAGCCCATCGCTGCCTCGTAGCCCTTGTCGGACGGTGCGCGTGGGTTAGCGTCCCACGCACGCAGGCTTCCGAAGGTTCAAAGCTTCGGAGGACACAGGTCGGCAGGGGTCGGTCCCGGTGGCGGGTGGCGGGGCGGGCGGGCGCGGGGCCGCCCCGGATGCTGTTTTCTGCTGTGATGACTCATGGTGTTCTCTCTTGCCTTTAGATACCAGCCTGTTGATATCATTCAACCAACCAATCATGTATTGCCAGCCTCATTCGGGGATTCTGATTGGTACTTTGTCACAGGCATCTCTCTTACCTCCACCAATGAGTCCTCACGTAGAAAACCACCACAGCATGACCTGCAGAAACAGGGAATGCCAGGTGAATATTGACTCTTTCTCCTCCGTCTTTGTGGTACTCACAGGCCCACGGGCCTCTGTGTCTTTTTTTTTTCTCTCTCTCTCTCCTCTAGATCACGAACTGCTCAGGCAAGAGCTGAACAACCGGTTTTTGGTTCAGAGTTCGGACCGGGCCGCTGCCTCACTTGGCCCGGTGCCGCTGCTGAGAGCGGAGTTTCACCAGCACCAACACACGCATCAGCACCAACACACCCACCAGCACACATTCACTCCTTTTCCATCCAGCTTGCCCCAGACGCCGCTCATGCCGCCCTCTGCACCTCCCATGGTGCGTACCCCAGCCCAAAATGTGAGGATAAGTAGAGCATCTCTGGTCAAACAGCCTAACCCACTCTTGTCAAAAAACAACGAAGCAGCAGCCCTCTTCCTTTCCGCCAGGCGTGTCCCTGCCCCTCCGAGGACGCCCTGGAGAGGCAGGCCCAGCACTCCCCCTTTCCATGCACACCAGGCCTTCAGGTGCCCCCGGGGTGCAGATACTGCGCCCAAGAGACCAACCCGCAGCCCCTGTAGCTCCCCTTTCCGTGTGTCCCTCTGGGTACTTCAGTTCCCCGTCCGCAGGGCCGCGAGCCTTGGCACACCAAAACACACGACCAAGGACACCACAAATCGGTGGCTTCCGGTACAAAACGCATCCCCACAGCTGCAGCGCCGTCCGTTCTGGGGCAGCGTGCTGGCGTACCCGGAGCTCTCGCCGTAACTCAGCAGCTCTTCTGTTTGATATGAGTGTTGTCCCTCTGCCTCCTAATTCCCTAACCTATATCAATTTTGGCATTTATTATTTGGCTGCCTCAACAAGCACTAATTTGTGCATGGCTGGTTATTGTGGAAGAGATCCTCCTGGCCATGTAATAAGCTTTAGTCTTCTATTGAGGCTGCTTGTAACACAATGGGGCTTTGCTGCAGCTGTTAAAAAATTGTTAGAGATCTGCTACAAATGGATTTTGTCAGTACTTTAAAATGCACTCTCCCATTTCTGGCAATTACTTTGTTAGGCTGAAAGAACAAGATTCAGCTTTTTTTCCCTCTCAGTTTCACACTGTGTCTAAAATGTAGAAGCAGCCATCTTCTCCTAAGGCTAGCAAAAGCAAGGAATAACAGCAAAAGCAGCCTTTGGAAGGACTACCAAGGACTCAAGGAACATAATGTTTCTCACTTTTCTTTCCCACTGTTGATTGCCTGATGACATTCTTGGGTTGTAATCTGCTTAGCAGTGAGACAATTAAAGTAATATCCTCCACTCAAAATGCAGCCCCAGGTGTTTGCTCAGTGTACTCATGTGTAAACACCTTTTCCTCTTTTCTTGATCTGCGTAAAACAATCCTGAAACTTTTCTCAGAAATCTCCTGTGTTATTTAAGAATCCTGATATCTGATCCTGCCAACAGCTCCCTTCCCTCCCACCCGTGCCCCGTTGATGTCAGCCTTCATAGCAAAAACAGCTTGTAAGGCTCTTTTGTTATATTTCACTCACATCTTCTTATATTCCACTAGATCAGGTCTGCTAATCCCAACACCAGAGAAGAGTGTTGAAATTTACAGCTGCATGTGTTTGGTAATTTATGGTATTTACACTGGAAGGGCCATGGCTCCAGTAATAACTGTAATTAATAAAATTACAAATCTACTCTCCTGCACGTAGAGGAGTGCGAAACAGCAGCTGACTTGCTAAATAAGCAGCTTTTCATGGGGTCCTACAGCTCCCTTTCCCTGCCTCCTTCCCCACTCCCTCCTCCCAGCAGAATGTACATATTGTTCTAAAATGCAACATATATATGATTTGCTTTTGCTTCCAAGGTGGTACAGGACAAATGGTCATGAAAATAAATATGGGGCACAGACTGCACACATGGAGGTGTTAAAACCCCATGCTGGAAAGGCAAAGGTTAACAATCAGTTTTTCTCCAGGGAGCCCTCTCTTTTGCAGAAGAGGGAGAATATAGAGATATTTGTGCATCAAAAGCAAATAAGCCCTTTCCCAAACAATTTTGGCACTTACAGGATCCCAGAAAACAGGGAGCAGGCATTGGTAAAAATTGCGGTCTAATGAAAATGATCCGTGCTCCAGGGGCAGATCCCAGAGCTAGACCTGGAGCTGAACTTGCCTTTCACTGTGCTGCCGATACCAGGACTGTTCTCTTCATAGTGCAGGAACCACACCACATAGTGCCTGCTAACAAGATTCTGCAGCGAGACTCAGCAGCACCCATTGCAACCTGGGGGCTAGTGCCCTTCTCTCCCTGTTAGCTCTGGGAAATCAATCAGCTCCCTGATGAGCAAGTATGGACTAATCAGTCAGTTCTGCTCTGTTAAATGCTGTGAAGATGGGTCATGATGATTTGTCTGTGTTGAAATCCTGATGTGTCTGTTACTGTCGAAAACAAACTCACCTGTTTTCCTTTTTTGTTTTTCTCTTTTCTTTCCAGTTTGACAAGTACGCTCCCAAATTAGACAACCCTTACTTTCGACATTCCAACGTGAGTGCTTATTTTTCTAGGTGGTGTCTTTGTTAATGGTTCTGCTTGCTCTTTTGCTTGTTTTTGATTGATCAGTAGTGTTTTGATTCATTCATTCCTAAAGCTCTTTTTTTTCTGTCTTGATTTACTTATTTTTTAAGGTACAAAATTTTCTTTGAGCTTTTTTTTTTTTTTTTTTAATCTTTGTCTACTGCATTTCTGCTGCTGTGGCTCTATATTGCTGTGCCTGGGATGGCAGGGAATGCGCAGAAATTGCTAAATCAGTGGTCATTGCAGTATCTTTGCAGCTGGTGCTTCTCACAGTGCAGCAGCCCAGAGTGCATGGCTCTTTCACAAGATTTTGCTCAGGTCACAGGAGTAAGTCAGACTGGTGGTTTCTTCCTGGTGCTCCCCACTGCTCCAAAGCACAAAAACTCTTTATGTTTTGGGACTTGGAAAACTGCTGTATGTGCTCAGGAGAGGCCTAAGCAAAACTTTACCCAGTCAACTACAAGGTGGTATGCATGTTGCCTTTGGTTAGTGTGCAATACATCATCTTGTGGTTCTTTTTTGCTTTGAGAATGATACCAGGTCACATTTCAAAACAGGATCAATTTGTTTACTACTGTAGAAAAATGCAAAGTTAACCAAAAGTGAGCATAGAAACCAAATTATTCCAATTCCTCCAAGAAGAAAGTTCTGTGCTTCCTGCAACAGTTCCACGAATTGTAAAGGCACACTTCTTCAGCACTATTAAGAAAACTCATCAGATGAGTACATTTCCCAAATTTTGGCTTTGCTTTTAAAAAATGTAAAGCAAATTTAGTGTGTATTTTCACCGTGGCACTTGTCCGATACAGTACTATTTTTGTATGTGCCAGCCTTGGCACCTACCTCCATTATTGTTCAAGTTGTCCTGTGACATAAGCATCTCTTTTTCTTTTGTAGTTCTTTCCAACCTATCCTCCAGCAATGCCTGGAATGCCACCCATGCTTCCACATTCAGGTCCCTTTGGGTCACTTCAGGGAGCATTTCAACCGAAGGTACAGACTTCTTCTTTGAAGGCTTTGTTCTTTTGCTGGGAGAGAAACTGTATTCAGAGTCGTGTCTCTGGTGATTTTGTAGCACATGAGTTAACCAGCGGAAGTGCAACACAGGGTTGGAAGCAATCGCCCCACAGATCTGTGAGCATCCTCTGCACAAAGCAGCCAACACTTTAGCAGAAATTTTCTCTTGGCACTACAGATTGTTCCTTGGAAAAGGATGTAGTGGTTCACTTGGGAGGTCAGCTGAACCTGGAGAAGTATACAGGCAAATGCAATATTTGATTGACATATTTACAGCTAATAATAGACCAATGAGTCCCAAATCATTTTATAAATTTAACAGACTGAGATTGCAAAAGATACACTGTGTTTATTTCCAGAAAGAATGAGAAATTGACTGTACAAGTGTGGGAACAATAGGGAGAGACTGCTATAAATGGGTAGAGCAATTTGAAAGAGCTGAATTTTTATTCCCAGCTCCAACACTGTCTGACCTTGGGCAAGTTGCTTAAATCTTATGTTCCTCAGCTTCCTCATCTATAAAGTTATCTTGCAGTGGGTTTATAAGGGTTGATTAATGCCTGCAAGCTTCTTTGAGATAGTGTTTGAAAGGTGCACTGCAAATGCAACGTATCATTACAACTAGCACTGATTGGCATTTGGAAATGTTGCCATGATAACCACCATTTTCAGTGAATTCTGTGATGTGCACTGTTTTTTTTTCTCCCATACTTGTTCTTATTAACTACTTTAAAATGTACAGAAAGTATTAAATCCCTCCAAACAAGAAAGATCTGTTATATCTGTATAGCATTTGTGTGAAAATAGAGCCTTTATTCCACTTGTAAGGCGCCATGTGTTTATCTTCCTTACCTACAGTGGTTTTAGAGATTTCTTATCTTGAACTGCATCTCCATAGAGCCCTGCTGCTGTGTTAGAGGACGTTAAGAACCAGCACCGTAGCCTGTCCTTTTCTGTTGGCAATTGCCTGGTCCTTTCCGTAACCATACCAAGGAGGTCTGTGCGGTGTGCTTTCCTCAGCACTGACAGAGTGGAAGTCAGTAATTAGCAACCGCTGCAAGCAAGGCCTCATGCAATCTTCCCAATTCATTTCATTTTTTCAGTGGAACCTGGAGTATTTCCTCAGTGCCTGTTGAATCCTTTAGATTATTTATTTCCTGGATAAATGGCAAATAGTGGAGCCTTTAAAATGGCTTTTTTTTCTACAGTAGTGCTGCATGTAACGGATACAGACAAGGAAGGATAGCAGTTGCATCTAAGCAGAGGGAGCAAGAGGGACAGAACATAGATAGTCCTTGCTGGGATTGTTGCTAATTGTTGTTAATTGTTGCTGTCCTTGCAAGGAATGCCAGGGGTTCCCTACAGACCCCAAGTTGTCGAGATCAGAGCTTTCCTTCTCAAGAAAAGCTGCACAAATAAAGTGGAAATGGCAAAATTTTGTTTGCATGAAAGTAGGGTTGAGTTTTGCCGTAAGGCCACTGTTAATAAGGAGTTTCTGATACACCAGTAGCATCTTTTGGCTTCCATCCTCACTACAGAGCTTTATAGATAGTATCTCGCTGTAAAATGCCAATAGACCAAAGAGATTGCACAACAAGAAAGAAAACGTGAGCACAGACCCCTTACATTTTTAAACAGGACTTAGTGCTGTATTACAACAAGCTTTTAATTCATTTTAATGATAGATACAGAGAACATTTTCTAGCTTGAGTTTAAACAGCACAAGGTCACATTCTGGTGCCATGGTTAATCACTATCATCACTTGATCTCTGGACAGTGCAGTATTTACCTGCAATCTTAACATCCAAAAAAGGGGGGTGGAGGGAGAGAGAAGAAAAATGATAGGTTGAAAAGTGAATTTGCCAGTTTGGCACATTATTTTCCAGTTTTCTAGAGGAGGAGTTGAACTGCTGGGCAAAGCCACTGAAGTCTGTTGCGTTGTTACTGCATCAATTTTCCATGCTCTCTCCCTCCCAAGGTGTTTGACTAAAGCCTTCATAAACACTACAGACCCGATGACTTAGTTTTGGCACACTGAATCCTGCACTTCTTGCTTTCCATAGCAGAGGTCTTGGTTCTGTTTTTCCCCTTCCTGTGTCAGTTGCCTACAGCTGTGTGTGTAAATCCACTGCACATAAATCCAGGCTGACGGTAAACTTCTCAGTTAGTTTCCCGAAGGCATTTCTCACAAGCTAAGAACTTGAAAAGGTCAGAAGTATTCAGTTTACTTTGCTGGAGGAAGCTTTCACATCTTTCTCCAGGGGACAAAGGGACAGGATGACACCATGCTGTATTAACATGTTGTGATCTTATAACTCTTGCCTGTATGATAGCCGTAACTTATTTGCCACCTTACATATACCTCAGCTGTCAGACAGGCCCCGAGAGCTCCCATCTGCCTGAGGAACTTGTTGACTTACCTCCACGCACACAAGAATCCTCTTTTTAATGAATCTAGAAGTTATGTAGTCCTCGACAAATTAAAACCACCCACACACATGATTTTACTCATTCCTCGTACTGTTTGAAATCTGCCATAATTTGACCTACAACGTGAGTCCAATAACCGCTTGGGGAATGAGGTTTCACCCCTTTGCACTCAGCTGTGTGGAGGCACCAGGTGCAGTTGCTCTGGGAGTGGGAGATGGACGAATTCCAGAGCGAGAAGACGAACGAGTTCTTGGGGATCATCTAGGACAGGGCAACAGGTGGGATCCGGAGGAGGAGGAGGAACAGGGATTCATTCAATGAGGTGTTTAATTCTTGCTGGAAAATGATGGGATAAACAATGCAAAGCTATAAAAGACCCACAAGCACCTTCTAAGGTTTCTCATTTTGTCTTGTCAAAGCAAATAGATGGGCTGTTGCCTTTGTAAGCATTGTATCATCTCGCCCCGGACGGAAAAGGGGCCACGGTCCAATAGGTGGCATATGGGACTAGGAGTGCTTGAATTGTTCCATTCCTGACTGTGATACTGGCTGCTGCCTGAAACATTGAGGGAATCAATCCACCTCTCTCGTTTCCTCTCCTACTGGCTGCCTGTTTTGTTTTTTTTCTAAAGAAGAAGCTTTTTGGGGCAACGGACTCTCTCTTCCCATCCACTTGCATACTGCATAGCACGATGGGGTTGGGATTTCAACTGGGGCTTAGGGGTGCTGCCATAATACTGTTACTGCTGCTGAATAATAATCGATGACACAGTGGTTAAATGCTGTTGGCTGTCAGTAAAAGATAACATTTAGCACTAATGTAGCAATATGCGTGTTCAAAGCACAGTATAAACATGGACTAATTAATGCTATTAACATCTGATAGAGATGTTAAATTTAATGCTGGTATAATAGAGTTTTATTCACACTCTGTTCTTGTCTTTCAGACTTCAAACCCTATTGATGTAGCAGGTAGACCAGGCACAGTCCACCATACACTGCTGCAGAAGACTCCAGGGGTAGGCAACAATATATAACCTTCCTTTGGGCTTATCTGGATTTACAGTAAAACACAGTGGTTGCTCATTTAAAAGAGAGAGAGGGCAGCTGATGAGTAAATTGCCTTGTAGACTATGAACATGAAGTCAGGACAGAAGTTTCTTTTTCTGGTGAGACAACAGTAGCATGAATACAAAGGGATGTATTGACTTCTTTAAACAGAGTCAGAGGGAAATGAGGCAGGAAACCCTTTCAAGATCTTTACCTAAAGCATCACTTGGAGAGTAATTTTCTGCACTCTTTTTTATGCATACTTTTATTTCAGAACAATTATAAAGTTCAGAAAAACGTGGGTACTGTTCAGTTGCTGGTATGAAGCTGCTCTGTTTGTCATAAAATTTTGCTGAGTTTGGTGCAAGGAATGAAAGAGAAGTTTTAAGCCTGATTTAAGGTCTTCAGGTTTTCCTTGTCACTGGGGACTTCTCTGGAATATTGCTTTCTAAATGCTTTTACTTGTTCAGAGGAAGGAAATTCCCCACCTTTCTGCATATGGGTAGTTTTAGAAAGACTGATTGTTTTATTTCTGCTTTTTCCATAGGTGTCAGACCCTTACAGGCCTCCAGTAAGAGTAAGTAAGGTTTGTGGGGGATTTTATTTTTATACATATATATATATATATATAATATATATTTAAAATATTGTGCATATGTTTTGGAAATCTAACATGTTGGTAGAAAATTTCAAGCTCATCCTTTATTTAAAGCAAAATGTCATAGTTAGCTCTTAGCTGCTTCTGATTAATAACTTTGAGGTTGAATCCCAACCATATTTTGCATCCATTTGTGTGCTTTAATAGTTGACAGCATGAAATAAGGGTCACAGAAATTAATGACTATGAGCCTGGACAGATGTTCACAATTGGTCATATTCATGGTGGCTTAGATCAATGTGTTTTATCTGTGCTTCTGATGTTCCATAAGAACACTATAGTGGGTACTGCAGATCAGCTGAAAAACAGCAACCTATTCAGCTGTGGCACTGCTCATCCCTGGTGATTGCTTGTCAGTACCCTTTTCCTTCCCCAGTGCAAGCATTCATAATAGTTGCTTATGAGTTAGCCTGCAGACCCTGTGCAGCAGGGATGAATGAACAGGGCTCTTTTCAGGAACAGGATGGTTAACTATCAGCTCCTTTCTCTTCAGCAAGTCATACAGTTCTCTGCAGCCATTTATTTCAGTTTATGAAGGAGGGAACACAAGTATGAGAGAGCAAGGCAGAGATCTCAGGTCTCCATGAGATGAGGAAGATATCCCACATTCTTCCTGTTTCTTTCCTTCTTGATTTAAACATCAACAGCTACAGTACAGGAAAAAAAAAAAAAAAAAAAAAAACATTAATCACCTATTGTGCCATTTCAGTTCTCAGACTTTCTCATTGCTTAGCAGACTGTTTGACAGTAAGGGAAATGAAACATTCTATCTGATGTAGATGGCTAACAAATTAATCTAAATTCTTGCACTTTCCATTGCAGAAACCCGGGAAGTGGTGTGCGGTTCATGTACAGATCGCCTGGCAGATCTACCATCACCAGCAAAAGATAAAGGTAATTCAGACAGTTTATGGAACAAAGCCAAGTCTCTTAACTTACATGTTGTATTTTAGTGACTAATGAGGAGGAAACAGTTACTGTTGGTGATCCTTAAGCTTGCCTGCATTGACTAACACTTTCAATCCTTCTGATGTTTTTTCTGTCAACTGTAAAGTTTATCTGAGGGCAAAGGAGTTGGGTTGAAGGGTAGCAAAATGAGCAGGAGATACTAAGTGTACAGACAAAAAGAGAAGAAGAAAGGGAAGCAAATGATAATTTTGCTCCAAATCCAGCTTTATACAAAGTGTACATGTTTAATGTCATTTCCCTTCTGTACTAGTACCTCCTGTGGAATATGGAGTATTACCCTAATAAGAATGAAGTGACTTATACCGTGAAGAATGTTTTATCAAGTGCAGAGCAGGCAAGTAGGTTCCTGGGCTTCCTGCATTGCACTGAAGATGGGGGAGCAGAGGGAGTGGCTTAGAAACTCCAGAGGTAACAAGACATAGGTACACTGGGGTGCTTTTACAGGCTCAAAACTCCCTGTGGCAGGCAGAGTAGCAAATAATAAGACTTCTGTAGAGTGGTGGGTTTTTCTTCATAGTTCCTGCTGTAGGTTTTTGACATGTTAATAAACATTATTAAGTGTTTAAGTGGGTAGATCATAACTAGTGCCTCTACAAGTTGTGTGTGACCTTTTTATTGTTAAGTAAATATGTCATCTTGAAGCTGTATATTTCTCAAGAGACATACGTGTCTTTGACTAAGGTACAGTTCCTCAGGCTGACCATGCTCACTTCTATAGGGGAAGGATAAAAATAGCCTCTGGAGGAATCTCATAGTCAGTTTTCTTCATCCCTCTCCTCATGCCTTCATGCTGAGTTGTGCTGGCTGGAGGAAAGACAGTCTAGGAACGTCTCTCTCTTTCCAAACTGGAGAAGCAAAACAGACGAGTCCGTCACCCAGCTCCCAAGGCTTCTGTCGGCAGCTTTCCGCCTGCAGAATATTTTTTGTCAGGCTGAGACTGCCGACTGATCCCGCCGTGCAGCGCGCTCAGTGTATCATGTTGCATGCTCCAGTGTGTGTGCTGAGGGGCTGAGAGCTCACTTCAGACCTTATTCATGTGGACGAGGCAGGCAGCTGAGAGGCTGTGGAGTGAAATGGCCTTATAGATGCTGTCAGAGCGCGGCTGCAGTACGTGACCAGAGACGCTGCTGTCACTCTTACTAACTCTCCCTGGCAGTGCTAAGCAGGAATGAGCCTGAACTCCCTCTCTTTTCTCCCATAAAAAAAAAAAAGGAAATGCATAATGAGACTGCTTTTGTATCATTTGACAGCAAATGCAGCTGGATCCCCACAAGCTAGAGATAGGTGGTAAACTTGACCTGTTCAGCAGACCTCCTGCCCCTGGCGTGTTTCCAGGCTTCCATTATCCACAGGACCTTGCCAGGCCTCTGTTTTCTACTACAGGTAAGGGAGGATCATCATTTGTTGAAAAGACAAAACAAAACAAAAAAAAAGTCAATGTATTTAACGTGTGTCTCTACAGCTATATATGCCTCAAAAATTAATGGGAGAAATATTCAGAGGGGTGTGGAAGTTCTGGGGACAGTTGTGGGCTGGGCTCTAGGAGCAGAGCCTGTGGTCTCCAGTACAGGTTCCTCTGTGTGCATCACTGAGATTTCAGTAGTTGACCTTTAAATTCAGGTCTGTGCAGCTGGTTCTTATGTGCCTGATTAATTGACTATGGAGGGATTTTAAAAAGCAATTTTGACAAAACACTTGAAAATGTTTCCCTTGCGTAGGATTGGAAATGGCCCTGGTTTCTTCCATGTTTTTGTATTTGCTGTGTTCTTCTTCTTAGCTCCTCCATTCAGCAGGTGGTGTTTATTTTCTGAATACATGGGGTTTTGGTAAAATGGAAAACTATGATAGCAACATTGAAAAATATCACAGAAGGTATATTTGTAAAGCATTTGTTTTTTAAATGTAAAATTCCCTTATATGTTAGAAAGTGCAGCAGTCTCCAAGGCTCAAAACAGCATATTGATTTTAAAAAGAAAAGAATTAACTACAGTATATGTAGATAAATTTCTTTGTGATATATTGAGGAAGTAATTACAATGAATCCAATTACAAAAGTTCAGAAAGCTTCATTGCACTGTTCTTGATGTCTGACCACAAGAGACTGCAACTCTGACATTCTGGTTTTGGGGGTCACAGGTGCTACTACTCATGTTCATGTCCATCTACCAGATGTTTTTGTTCTGTTCCAAGGGCCTAATTCCCACCTGGACTTAAACAGATCTTCTTTCTTTGTTTAAGGTGCTTAAGTCAGCCTTCAAAGTCTGTATCACTTCATATGGTACAAGTTAGCCCCTTTTGTATGTAATTCACTGACAGCAAATTTAAGTTTCTTTCCTAACTTAACTCTGCTTTTATGATGCAGTATTGCATCATTATTGTTGAAGTGAATGAGATTAAAAGAGTTACGAGTTTTGTCCCAAGCATGACATAAAAGCAACAGAGTTGAATAATCAAGCTGAAACCGCAGTGGGAAATGACTTCTGAACGCGGATATCAGACGGTCTTCAGGAACTCCACGAGTGGTTCAGTCTGTCTTTCAGCCCTTACTTGTGGATGGAAAATCTTAAACATCACGTGCAAGTTTCCACCACATACAATCATTGCTGATACTGACTGTATATTGCAGACTGCTTCCCTGAATTTTGCTCTTTTCATCTTTAGTACTTTAGTAGTACAGGGCCAAGATATATATTGCATCTCCTGGAAGCATAAGCACAGCTGATTTACAAACTTCTGCCCGTTTTCCTATAGCAGCTGTTTCTTTAACACTGTCTTTAGCCTGTCCTGTCTTGTCATTACAAGAATCTTGCTTTATGTATGGTTTTGTTACTCAAGACTATGCTGGACAAAGCGTACCCTAACAGGCAAAAGCAGTCTGTTGAATCAAAGCAGCAGTCTAATCGGTGTCTTGAGCTTTTCCTCTTACAAAGATGCAAGCATGGCTTGCTCCTCCATTCATAAAAGCAGGAGGGAAATAGTATGGAACAGATACATTAAAGAAGGTAAATTAATAAAAAACTTTTGCGGGAGAGAAACAACCTTACAGCAACTTGTCCGTGAGTGTATTAATCACAAGAGCCATTACATGGTAAATCTAGGTAAAGAGTGCTATCAAAGTGAACAAACATTGCAGCTGTAATATATAGATGAATAAATCTTTTGCTCTGCAATATCTGAGGCATTCTTTTCACCTTATCGAACAAGCATGTCGTTGATGTGAATCATGGGTTCTGCTGCATTGCCTAGTTACTGTGGGAGACATAAGTTATCTTAGGGCCACCTGTCTTCAGGACGGATGTTCGGCTGCCTGGCAGATGCTATATTTAATAACTACCTGACAGCCTGCAGTGCTGCTCCTGGCTTTCTCCGGAGGATTTTTTATTATCAGCCCATGTAGTTGAGTTTGTAAGCCGTCTCCTTTGAAGAAATCTCCCATCCATTATACACCTTCTGAAATCTTAAAGGATTAGAAAGATGACAGTCTCCATCCATCTTGAGGCATTGGAGCAGTCAGAATGTTTATAGATAACTTCAGGTCTCATTGCCGTGGTCTCTCTTAAGTTTCCTCAACTCATTTTCTGGCTGCTTAGGTTCGTGGTGCCCAGGCTGGTGAGGGATGTGCAGCACTGTCTCCCTCTCAGGCTTTATAGTCTGCTCATGTTCAGAACATGAGTGTGTTTTACAATGAGTGTCTGTTACTGGACTCTGTCGCCAAGTAAAACCAGGTACTGGACCATCACCTCCATAAAACTGACCGTCACCTCCATAAAACCCTGTTCAGGCTTTGTTCAGGACACATTTTCTCCTATGTACATGGGTTTCTTTCCTCTGTTTCCCTCCACTTTTGCTGCGACCTCCTACAGTATTATCATCACCAATTATATATGGTAGAAACTTTGATTTAGAGATGAGGGGGCAGGAACTTGCCAGAGCAGTCACCAGTGGAAATCATTCACATGGACAACAGATGAGGCAGAAAACTGTGTGATGAAGGTGACAGGAGAGCTTGAGCACCAGGAGGAGAAGGATCATAATCCTATTTTCTATAACAGAAAGTTACCACTTCAGAAAGCAGTGACTGGGTAAGCCAGCTGTTAGTGAACAGCCCATGTTCATGCCCAGTGTGACTGATGATGTTTGCAAGAGTCAACCTCTTGCTCTCTCCTTTTTACCAACAGAATACAAGAGAAGAGCACTGAAAAGCTTTGTTTAGGTGTTGGTCTGTTTTGCACATGATGTAGCCTGTCCTCAGGAAAGTGCTGCTTCTGTCATTGAGTGAAGTACTAGTTTCTAACAAAATGGGAGTTAATGCACAGGTATGGCAGATTTTGCTTTCTGCAAGGGAGGCAGAGGTTGTGTTGCATCCAGACAGGATCTGAAAGTTACTGTAGTTGATAATTCGGCTTTGCCTGTAATATGGGAAGCCCTGGCACAGAGAAGGCACCGAAAGGATGTTCACAATCTAAACATTTGCAGACAGATGGACTTGTCAGTGTAATGCTGGAGCCACAGAAACATTTTGGTTCATATATCTGAAACAAATACTAAAAACTAGATTGCAGGTGTATCCTGAAAATCATCTGTACTGATCTTAGGGGGCTAAAGTAAGGCCCAGGAGATTCCCCAAACACACTGTCATTTGCAGGATACGTGGGAATTGATCTTCCTCCAAAACCCACGTATCCCCATGCCAGGTGACACCAGTGCTTTTCACAAGTTGCAGTTGCTGTTTGGTGTGTGTCTGCGTACAAAAGAAGCAAATCTTTCATTTTCTGCTCTGGTTTTCCTTTATGAAGCTCACCTGAGCGTGGACTTAGTCCACCTTGAAATGCAGGACAGACCAGCTTATTTTCAGCCCATTCTTTCACGTTACCTCAACCAGACATAAAGCAGTGTGCTAAGCAGTGGTGTTCCTTTCCCCCGGGGCAGCATGGCACTGTGGCAGTAAGCAGGAGAGGGAAAAAATATCGCGGGGGGTGGCTGTGGATGCAGAGACAGATGTGAGAGCAAAGATGGGGCTCTCATGGGAGAGGCATGATTGATGTTCCCTGCGTTCCTGTCATTAACTGGTGTTTCACGTAGACTCTAATCAGTCACTTCCGAGCACCTTCTGTCTGGGCGCATAACCTGGACTGACCCTGTTTAGTGTAAACACAGAGTAATGACTGAAAATGCCAGACAAAGAGATTCACTGCCCCATTATTACAGGTGAGCAGCAACACTCAGTGCAAGGTCTCCTCCTGCTTCCTAGTGCTGACAGGCTCCTTCAAAGAGCACTGAGAGAAACCCTGCCCGTAGCCATTTGGGGTCTGCCCCTGTCCCACCTGTGCTGTTTAAATCTGACCTGCACCTTTGCATCTGGTTCTTGAGTATGATGGCCAGGACCTCTGTCACTTGCTACTGAACTAAAAAAGGATCTTGTTCTCCCAGGTGCGACACATCCAGCCACCACACCTTTTGGTCCTTCACCTCATCACAGCAGTTTCCTGCCTACTAACCACTTGGCAGGTAAGTGTAAGTAAGCCCTGCCTTCACCTTTATACGGCTGACCCAGTCCTGGCTCTCAGCACAGTCCTGCCTGAGGCACAGTGGCAGTATCAGAGGGAGAGGATTAGACTTTCTCAGGGATGAGAAGCTCACTCAGAAATTGTCCCACCCACACCAGCTTCCCAGCACACCCCCTCTGATCTCCTCCAAAGATGAGGAGCAGGATTAGCAGACCCTCCTCTTTGACAAAGTTGGGTATTACACGGCACACAAGCTGAAACCTGACCTGTAGAGCCCTTCCGTGCTGCTGAATGTGCCCAGGGAAACGGAAGAAATTTTATTTCAAAGGTACCTCAAACAAGCCATAGCTTAAAATGGGCTCCTCCATGCCCTTTCTTACCTGTGAAAGGTTCTATATTAAAGTTCAGTGAACGGTTCCTGGCAAATAGCTGTTCTGCACATTTTTCCAGTCTTTCAGTTTCCTAATTGGCACTAAGTAGGGCCTGATTTTCTCAAATTTCCTCATTTTAAAAGTTCACAAGCAGCTCATTGCCAATTAAAGTTCAAGTTCTGTTGATTAATGTTTTAGTAACACTCATTCAATCAGTACATGCAGCATCCCACATGACCCAGTAGACTTCTTTCTGTTGCGAATACCTAGACTTACATCAACTCCTGAACATTCTGTCAAAATCAACTGTTTCTCTACGAAGTCACTCAACTACTAACTGCAAAGGGGAGGGACAAGAACAGCTATTTCAAAATAAGTAAATAAGTGAATAGTTGTTTGTGGAAAAATCAAAGCTATTTGTGCTGTTTGCCCTGATATTTTAAATATAAGAATATGGGGAGCACCTCGCCTCCTGTAACATGGCAAGTTAGAGACTTTAAAATGGCAGCCAAAAAGTCAGTGGACAGAAGGAGTTGTTTAGAGGTGACCAGTAGGAGAAAAACAGGTGTATCTGCACTTTTTAGCTCATAGCTGTCTTTGGAGTGCAGAAACCTGAGTTGGGCACTCAGACCTCTTTTGATGATGGGTGCCTCCAGTAAAAAAACAGGCAGGACTTTTTACAAAGACAAGTGCCAGTAAATCTAAGGCTAAGCTATCATTTCCACCACTGTGATCAAGGAAGATATTATGGGAGAGGATTTTGGCACAGACCCAAATGTTTAGTTGCTCCGTGGATGGATGTCCATAGCAGTTAGCTTAGGGCTGTCTGTGTGCACCATTACAAAGAGGGTAGAAGGTCGTACACAGAAACAAGAGTGAAACAATGCATCCCCTCTATATGCTGACCCAGGAGCTGCTGATGTTCCTCTTTCAAGGCAATTGCAATGCTGCTGCTATTACAGCTGATAAGGAAGGAGAGTTTCAGCTTAGCAGCAGCCACCATAATTTCAGCTATTCAAACTTAATTTCTAGCTCCCCTCTGACTAGCATACAAAAGTTTATTACAGCACCTGTTTGCAGTGTGAGCACTGAATCCCTTCTCCATTTTAACATGCTGGGAATTTTCTGTGCAAAGAACCTTGCAATGAGAAGGATCAGCTTAAAGTCTGGCCTAATCCTACTTGGATTCAGACCGTTAAGAAGGGGAGGGGTGCATTTCATTCTCCAACATTCTTGGCTAAATGCCTGCTAAATCCCTGTTTGCCTTTCCAGATCCATTTAGCAGGTCAAGCACCTTCAGCGGCCTTGGGAACTTAGGCAGCAATGCCTTTGGAGGATTAGGCAGTCATGCTCTGAGTAAGTACTGGCTGGGTTACTGCAGACAAACATCCCTTCCAGAAAAGCCACATGCTAATATTTACAGCAGCTGGTGGTAGTTTTTAAAGAAGTTTATTTCCTAACCTCCATTCTCCTATCTGAAAACACTGCACCTAAGATTTCCAGGTCTCTGCGGTGGGAGCTTTTCTGCATGTCACAGACATCAATAGGTGTGCTCTGTGTCTCCTCACTGCTGAAGGACGTTGCCTTGTGTGTTCTGAGAGGTGCTGGAGCTGCTTGACCCCGCTGAGCTCTGGTACCCCATGGGCATCTGAAGTAACACCCTTCAACAGTGAAGATGCACGGCGGAACAGCTATTGATACTTCTCCTAATTCAGCGTGTAGACTTTCTCTGTAACCATTGTCTGGAGTTTAAATTACCTGTATAAAATGCTTTTACTTCAAAAACATGTTACCTGTAGGCAAGACATGCTTGAGAGCCACACATAAGAGCATGCTTTTGCATCTCATGGTGCAACAGGAAGCAGTTGAAGATTGATGGAGGAAAATCAAGTGACTGTTCTAAAAAGCCTACAGCCAAGCTCTATTTTTATACACATACATACATACCACCAAGTAGTCTGGTTTCTTTAACAAAAAAAACAATCCCTGAATCCTCAGCTGCAGGCAGCTGATTGCTTGTAACTACCCACAAATTAAAGTTTCTGCCAGTGAGGGAGCTGAGGAAGAATATTGCTTTTGTGCTGGAACCCTTGCTGGGGTGGGGGGAGAAAAGGAGCTGGGCGTTTTCTGTCATTTCTGAGTTATTCAGATGTATAGTGAAAGCTTCCTCCGCAAATAGCCTTAAAAGAGCTGGTGGATCTTCCACCCAGTGCCGGAGGTATCTCTGACCACCTGCTAGTAGCTCCCCCTCACCATGAGCTCCACATTAAAAAAGCCTTGAAAGGACAGCTCTGGATTAATTAGCGTTGTGCAAAATGCATATATAATTATTTGGTTTTAATTATTTTTAACTGTTCCTCCTCCCCTGCCATTATTCTAGCTCACAACAACATTTTTACTCACAAAGACGGCCCAAACCTGCAGAATTTCAATAATCCCCATGAGCCATGGAACAGACTCCATCGGACCCCGCCGTCCTTCCCAACACCTCCGCAGTGGCCCAAGCCAACCGATTCTGAGCGAAGCTCCTCGGTGACAAACCACGACAGAGACAGGGAGCGGGACCGAGAGCCTGAGAAGAGGGATCTTTCTCTGAGTAAAGATGACAGAGACAAAGAGAGGTGAGCTACGTGTGCTTTTGATTCTAGTCTCTTTTTCCTCTGTTTTTTTCTTATTTTTTCCTTTACCATCAATTCCCATCTTAAAATCACCTTCAGAGCAAAACATTGCTTGTCTTTGAAATATCTGATAGCTCTGTCCCCAAGATAAGCTCAAGTACTAGTGACACAAAAAGAAACCTCTGCCTTTTAGGATTTGTCCTCTGTGGAGATACAGTAGGCTAGTCTTTACTTCCCCACTATCAGGTTTCAAAAAAACACCAGGTTGAGAAAATGAGCATGTCACTGTGTTTTCAGGGTGCACATAGCTTTTTTTAGCAACTTCCTTTAGGAGAGCCACATATTCTGAATTCCTGGAGGTGGTATTGTGATGGGTCCTTTGTAGACAGTCATAGCTCCCATTACAAATATGCTGATGAATTCAAATGTTAGCTGGACATTAACAAGGTAAAAATGCAAATGCCTGTATCTGGAGCAGCGTGTGTGAATCCATTAGCAGATCTGATTTTAAAAAATTGCACTGTAGGCAAGCCCTTATTACTGATGACAGGACTATATCACCTGAGCTATAGGTACTTCATTAGCTTCCAGCTATATGATTTTCAAGCTGTAAAGCTCTTTATATTTCAGACCCCGGTTGTCTCCAACAGGCTACTTCTTTGTAGGCAATAACAGCCTGCAAACCTCAGATGTGTGCATTTCACTGCTGATCAGGGTTTTGTAGTTTGCCTAGAGTGCTTTTAATGAGCTCTTCAGGCAGTGCCTGTGAACAAGATTATATAGAAGCAATAGGCTGAAAATCATCTTGCTTTAAATGTTAAACTGTCTGACACGCTTGTATGGATAGTCATTCAGATAGGAAGCTCCCTTGTTGGCTTCAGCATAAATCATTTCCAAAGCAAGGTTACTTCACTTCCAAGAGTGTTCATTCAGGGGTTAACATCTCTATTATATATGTATTAATTCAGCCAAAGCTATCCCCAGCATCCTTGTTTAGACATGGTTTTAATAAGCTACGTCCTTGACCAACAATTAGGACTACCACAGGGAGAGAAATCTGGGTTAGCAAATGTAATCATAAGGGATAAATACCCACAGAATTACCCAAAACACCTCCAGTTTACAGCAGCATGATTCTTATGGCTAACAGGCAAGCCCAGCATTAAAGGTAGGCATCACTGAGCTCCTCAGCTGCATAATGCAGTTCTCTCAATCCCACCATCATACTTTGTGTTTAAAGTGTTTATTCAGAGCAGAGTGCTTCTAAAAGGTGAGCATTATTTATTCACTTAAAGACATGGGAGCAAGTGCAACTAATTGGCTTGCTCACAGAGGTGCAGCTGGAAACATAAAGCCCATTCTCATGCCTTCTTCTAAACAATGGACATTCTCATCAAACCCCTTGTTCCTCATAGCAGGCCCTCTCGTAACAAAGGCCAGTCATTCATTTTCTCAGCCTGTGCAGGAATTTTTTGCTTAAGCACTTAGCTTAACTGCCAAAACTGACGGCAACACAAACTTTACTGCAGCCCCATAGAAAAATATCCATCATGTTACAGCTGCTTCCAGTTGATGAGGCTGTTTCGTGAAGGACCTTCATACATGTCTGTACGTTTCCAGAACAGTTCCATTTTGTGCATCCATGTTTTAGGAAAGGAACCACTGTTCAAAGTGTTATAGCCAAGAAAATCATTGTCTGGCAGCAAGATGTGCATGTATGCATGCAATAATCACCTTTTTTTAAAAAATAAGCTGTCTAGACTTCTTTCCAACATTTCTTAGTGAACTGGCCTTTCTCTTAAGGTTAAATGTTCTGCTCTTTCAAATGCATCCCCAATTTAGTCCCCGAACTTGTAGGTATTTATCTTTTTTTTTTTTTTTTTTTTTTTAATAGAACCTAAAGGCAGGTAGTTCATATCATTTAGTGCAGAGCTTTTCAAATTATTTTCTGAGCAACCTCAAATTACGCAATTATGCATGTCCAGCATCACATGTATGTTTGTTCACATAAACCCAAGGATGTGTCTGCATTCTTTTTACAGAGACCTCATGGATAAAAACAGACATTCAAACAGATCCTCACCGGCATCAGCTCCAGTGACACATCAGATAAGCAATCTCATTCGCAGCAACAGCCAAACCTCCAGTGATCCTATCAGGCAGGTTAGCCTCGGTGAAAGGGAAAGGTCCAAAGAACCCGAACGAGAGCACCCTGACCGGCTGAGAGAGCCGCCCATAGCAGAACACAAGATTAAAGAGAGCCGTTCCCCCGTGAAGGAAACTCCAAGCCATGATAAGAGACCCTCTGAGGACAACACAAAGCCAGTAATCCAGTCTGTATCCCCATACAGCAAACCTGCACTAAGTGAGAGCTTGAAGCTTACCAATCTAATGAGCAAGGACATGGAGAGAAAGACAGAGCTTCCCAGTGACCTCCAGAAGATTAAGAATGACATCAAAGTCAAAGAGGAGAGGAAAGAAGACAGTGATGTGCTGGTGGTAGGGTCTGAGCCTTCGCAGCACTCCCGATCAGTGGAGCATCCCCCACCACCTACCTTGCATGGATTGTCATTGCCTCCCTCAATGGCTGCCTCAATGCCTATCTCCATGGGCAGTGTGCACCAGATGAACAACATGAATGTCCTGGACCGCAGCAGAATGATGACCCCACTCATAGGCATGAATCCTTTGTCGGGAAGAGAGAGGCTGCCACATCCTGGATTTTCTTGGGACCCGATGAGGGACCCATTGCGAGATGCCTACCGGAGCTTAGACCTGCACCGTCGAATGGACTTCCAGCTCCGGACGGATCCCATCCATAGGTTCCCTACCACCTCTGGATTTTACGACCATGAGCGTTCTTACAGAGACAGGGAGCCACATGACTACAACCATGAAAACCTTCTTGAAGCCCGCCGAGAGCAGGAGCGGTTGCGGCAAGTGGAGGAAAGAGAGCGCTTGCACTTACGGGAAGAACTTGAGCGTGCCAGAATGCACCACTTGCACTCGTCCCCTATCGAAAGCCACCTGGCACACGTGCCATCCTTCATGCCTCATTTAAGCGGGATGCATTACCCCAGACTGAGTCCATCCACTGCCATGCACAATGGGATTTTAAATAGGAACCCACCAACTGCAGCGCTGAGCGCCCCACCGCCTCTTGTACCAGCGAGCAGCACCAGACCTGCCTCCCCACGCAGGACTACTCCACTCACAAACTCAGAGTCCAGGGACTACTCCCCCTCTAGGAACCCCAAAGAAGTAGAGGCACGATAGTCCCCAACATGGAATTTTAAAGTCGCCTGTATATAAAACAAACAAACAACAACGACAACAACAAAACAAACAGAAAAAAAAAAAAAAAACACACAAAAAAATGAAAAACAAAAAACAAACCTTTTACAAAATGCACTGCTGTAAACTTTTTTTTTTTTTTAATGTAAAATTTGTAGAAGTTAAGCACATTTCCATAAATAATGGGGTCGGGGATGCAGACTTTCCAACAAGAAGGTTGCTGAGAATGGGAATTTAATATATAGGTATTGATTTTTGGTTTTGGTTTTGTTTCTGTGCTAAAAAAAAAAAAATGAGTTAAAAATAGCAAGTTTGTACATTTTTCCCAAATGTGAGAAACATTTTTAATGGATTTGTATTTTTTTTAATTTTGTGCTCTTTATTCACTTAAAAAGAAAAAAGAAATTTTTGCTTTTGTCTTTAGTTAAATTTGCATTTAAAAGGCCTCAGATCCTTAAGAAAAAATACCCAGGGTTTCTTAAAAGTATTATTTATGGAAATACTGTAGTTTTACAGTCCACTGTGAGGTTCCCTTCTGAGGCCAATTGATCACTTACCTTGGTACTTTGGAACCGAAGTTACAGATATATATTAAAATATTAATAATAATAATAATGTACAAAACTGTTTGTTTTTTGCCTTATTATATTATGCAGAAATTTAAGAGGAATTTTTTTTGACTTCTTGTTTTAAACAAAAAAAAAAAACAGAAAACAAACTGTAAATATTCTGTTAATATAAATGTACACCAATATTAAATTCTTAACATAGGTAGACTTTATAAAAATGGTTTCTAGAACCACTCTGGTTATTTGTTAACATGGTTACAACTCATACTCTTGTCACAGTCAGAAATTCACACTCAGAAAGCTAAGTACGGCATATATACTTCAACTATGCAAGAACTTGGAGGCAGGTCTTAGCGGATGTTGGGGGGAGGAAGGTTTAAAAAAAAAAAAAAAACAACCCAAAAACAACCAACTTGCAACTATGGAGACAGAATGGAAATGGCATGTGAACAGGAAGAAGAATGATTGTGTTTAACAAAAAAAATAAAAAGAGAGACTGAATTTTTTTGTACAAACACAAGGGACAGTTCGTCAAGGAAAGAGAGAGACACACGCTCCTGGAAGGGAATTTTGGTTTCCTACTTTTCAAGCTGGCAAAGCAGATGGAACTGGCACAGTACCATGCGGCAGACCCTTTCCTTATTTTTTTTTTCCTTTTTTTCTCTTTTTTTGTGTTGTGGGCAGGATCGCTGGCAAGCAAGGACAATTTTCCGTGGACCCCTTGTGCTAATTGTGCAGTGTTCTTATTGGAATCTGTATACAAGACAAAGTAGAATTTTAGGAGTGCAAAAAAAAAAAGTCTAATGGTTGATTAAAAAAAAAAGAAATTCTGATATATTATCTATAGTACATGAAGACCATAAGCAAATGTTTGTTTCAGTGTGGTTCTGCCTTGAACTGCTTTTTGGCATGATTTATTTTTTATTTCCAATTTTACTTTTCATCCATATGTAAATTTTGCCATGTTTTACTTGCTGTACCATCCCCCCTCCCTTATTTTATTTTTCAGTGTCCATGTTTTATATATCCTGGGCTTTTTCTCTCTAGTTAATTCAGCCATCCGCTACTATTTTCTTGGCTCTGTAACTCTTGTTTCCCCCCCCTCCCCATCCTCCCCCCTGCACCCCCTGTAATTTTAAACATTCAGTTTCCTTGTAGATCAATGAAGATAAATACAACATTGATTTTGGATGAAAAAGGTAGTCGAGTGTTTGTGTGTCATGGCCAGCGCTGCCGACTCGGAGGCTAATGGTTTATCGACAGCGCATCAACGCCCCGGTGCTGCGGCGGCTCGGAGGAAGGGGTTGGTGCTGGGAGAGGGATTTTATTTGGTTTGCAGATCTCTGCTTGAGCCTTTCCCCTGTTCAAAGGGGAAGGGGAAAAAAGGGCAGAAAAGAAAGCACAGCCTCTGTGCAACAACTTGTTTGCAGGGATTGTGCTGCTGGCGTAACTACAAGAGGGTTATAGCCTGAAGCACTGTTCTTCACGTGTGTTTCCATTTGCTTCCCCAGCTTTTTTCCGTAGGCTGAGAGCAGACATCTGCAGGGGGATGGAGAAGTGCTCCAAGCCCCATCGCTCTCAGTAACTGATTTAACAGTGGGCGACTGTGCTTTAACAGCATGTTACAGCTTCTGTTTTTAAGTTTGTGTGTGACTAAATTACCAAGCATAAAAGAATAAAATGAAATAAAATAGCAGGGTCCTTAATCTGATGAAAGGAGGCTTAAAACAAAATAGGCATTAAAAATCAGCACCTGCTCTCCCAGCTGAAATCGGAGGAACGTATAACACATGGTGGAAGTGAAAAGTGTGTTGGACTCAGCATAAAGATGTTAGGAATGCTGGCTCAGGGGGACTGTAATTCTCTCCCTCTGCTATTGTCCAACATGCCATCATGCTTGACATCCCCTCTAACACAGACCTGACTACATGAACCTGCCTAACTTCTGTAAAAAAGGGTCCATGGCTGCGTCTTCCCAATGCAGATAAGTGTGAACAAGGGGGTTGGTAGTGCACGCTTCAAAAAATATGAAAATGGACTGTACCCTCTGGAAGCATTTGGTCCATGTAAGATTTGAAAAGTGAGCATTAAATCAATGCCATGCTCCCGTGGCATTCCTGACGGATTGCTTATTGCAGCCACACCGGTGCCAGAGGAATTCATCATAAGTGATGTTGTGGCAGTCTGAATATTAAAAGAAAATCAGTGGTTTGCCATTTACTGTATTAGGAGGCATTGCTCTTACACTTTCAGAGGATGACCCATCAATAATGCTGCACTACCATGGGATTCCTGCAGAATTACGCAGGGCTGGGTATCAGCCTTCTCACAAAAAGGTTCATCGTGATTAATGGTATTATTACCTAAACAGAGAAACTAATTAATTCAGCCTTACTCCTATAAGCTACACCAGCTGAGCCTTCTTCTGTTAAAAAGGATTGTAACAGAACTTCCTGGGGTTTATGCATTTCTACCACTGTTGAGCTTTCATTTTGTGCAGTTTTTACCATTTTTATTTTACTTCCAGCTCTCTAGAGACTTCTCTCACTCACAGACAATGGGTGGGATTTATCAAGTAAATGGTGGGACAAAGAAGATGGGATTTGCAAGTTCCATGGCTTACCTCAGGCAGTCTATATTTAAAAAAAAAAATGCTCAGGAAAGAATGAGAGACAGCAGCTCTTGCACTTGTTACCGTTTGTCTGAGATGTGATGCAATGCGCCACTGCAGCTTGGTGGGACGGGATGGACTGCAATCTCAGTGAAAGGGCCAGCTATGGACCGGGCATTAAAATGGGAATAACCAGGAGATCGTGGGGAGCAGGAAAGAGGCAATCTGTAGTGAAATCTCAGATTACTTGTGAAGAATGCTTTTTTTTTTTTTTTTTTTTTGACAAAAAGATCTTCTATTTCCCTAAAGAGTAAGTTTTATTGCCTAAAATAAGTAATGGAAAATACCAATTCCAGTCTTTATAGATAAGCATTTGGAGTTAGTTGTGGGTGACCCAAGTTAGAAAAACAAAGCACTGACACAGGGGTACCCAAGGGCTCCTCTGCAGCCTGAGCTGTCACCATCAGATCTGCAATGCCAACGCGGTTTGGGTCCGGAGAAGGGAAAGCACAAGAAGCCAGCTAGACAGAAATGCAAGATCCTGATAGCTTGGGCAGGAGTGTGACACACCAGCTTTGCTTTGGGCAGACTAGCAGAAAGAGAGAAGAGGTAAGCCAGAGAAGAGGTAGGCCAGAGGTGCACAGCTCCAGCTAGCCCCAAGGAGCCCTTGGAGGTGAGGAAAACAGGACTGGTGTTTTCTTTGGCTTGTACTCAGCAGAAAATAAACCTTTTCTCTAACTCCTTCAGGAAATTCCTTTTTGTCAAAGCCTTAGGAAACTATTTGTGTTGCAGTTTGTGGGGGATTTGGGTAATGGCCTTGTGACAGACCAAAGTGGCATTGCCCATCACAGCCCCTGTTAGAGCAGGTACTTCCCCAGCGCTTTGCTGTGTCCGTTTGCAAGAGCAGTTTGCTTTGGAAAGAGTCTAACCAAGGAAGTAAAGAGAAATGGGGCGTTGGCAACAAATCTAGCACTTTTACTCAAAGCTTGGGGAGCTGATTAGCCCAGGGGTTAGCTGGGAACACCGAGGTTTGGGGACAGAGCACAGCAGGTCATGGGCTCAGCCCTGAACAAGGCATCTCTGCAGGCAGCACAGCCCAAGGGCTTCCCCCAGCAGAACTATTCTGAGCATAACAAGAAAAAAAAAAAAAAAAAAAAAAGGTGCTTGCAAGTTTAACTTGGAAAATATTTTTTCCCTTCATGTACATATTTCAAGGAGTGTGCACACGCAGGCAAAGGCTCGCCTCCCCTCGGCCTGGCCCCTGTGGCAACAGCGCAGCATGAGGCCTCCGCATGGAGGTGGCTGGGACCCCTCGCAGGTGTCAGCATGGCGATTTCTTTGTCTTCTCACAAAAACCTACTGCTCCATTAAGCTTCCCTAATTGCTGCATTTATCATCAGCCATTTTCTGCTTGCTCTCTTCCTCATCCAACAAGGACGTGTCAAAACAGAGCTCTCCCTGCCTGTCCCTCCCGTGGACAAAGCTGTCCTTCAGGCGCCAGCTGTGCAGCACCCCGTTGACCAGCAGGTCCCTCAGCGGCGGTGCGTCCTACAGATCGCAGCAGCCAGGCCACAATGACTGGGTGCTACAGCCCTTCATCCCCCCTGAAAGCAGTCTGAGGAGTGGACGGCGTCTAAAATGCCCTCAAAAGAAACTGGAGCCCCACTCACACCTGCATCACCGCGGTCACGCACCGCATGTCCCTGCCAGCAGCAGGAGAAGCTGTGAGAGGACATGGCTTAGTCTCAGCCAGGAGAAGGCAGGTTTCCACTGTGGTTTCTGCCAAATAATTGGGGGGCAGGGAGGAGTTTTCTTCCCTCAACTCCTCATCTGCTTTCTCCTGTGAAGAGACCAGGCACAATCCCTCACATCCAGCAAAGCCATGGGATGAGGAGAGGTCTGGGCCAAGGTTTCTGAAGGGAGAGAAAGCGTGGGTTCACCCAGTCCTAATTAGCTCTTCTACAGCCTTTGCTCTGCTAAGTGTCACAACACTTCTGTTAATAAACGTTATCACTGCAAGGAAAGGAAACCCCAGCCGGACACTGCTAAGTGACCAACTCCACACCGGCGCCCTGCTGCAGCCTCCCGCAGAACAAGGGCCCCGCTGGCAGGGCTGGAGGCGCCGCCATCTTGGCGCTTCCCCCAGGCCCTGCCTTCGAGGCGCCCCGGCAGCGCAGGCAAAGCGAGAAAAGCAGGAGCAGGGAACGAGTTTGGGGAAGCTCTTAGATTTCGTTATTCAAAACATTTCTTTTCATTCTGAGTGCTATTTTGTTTGACTCCAAAAAGCCCTGAAATTAGAGTGAATTTTGAGACAAAGGAAGTTTGTGGGATAGAAAGAAAGGAATGAATAATTCCAACTTGAGAGGGTAGGAGGGAGCCCTGTGCTTGGTGAGGCCACGTGCCAGGAGGTCGGGACCTCTCCCACTTGGAGGTGATGGCACCACAAGGGTTGAGATGCTGGGAAGACCTTTTTTTCAATTGTACCTTGAGGTGAAGACCCACACACACATCCCTCTGTATCTTGGAAAGTCCTTTCGTAAGTCTGTGTCTTAAACACCAATACAGGAACCACCAGGAGCTGTGAAACCCTTCCTGGGGCTTGCTAAATTGCTGCCACAAACACAGGGCCAATGCAATGCTCTGCAAAGAGGATTTAAGACTGTCTCCTTAATGGCTTGTTGTACAAAAAACCTGGAAGAAAACTGACTGAAAGCATTTTAGGTTCCTTTCTGGGATCCATATTATTCTTAGCACCTCACCAATATGCACCACAAGCTGCAAACCTCCTGCCTGCCTTTAAGGATGCATTCAGCCACAAAAATCCATTCCCACAAAATCCATTAAAATGCAGGAAGCCATACCTTGTCTGTCAGCCCACAAAGGACTATGAGGAGGAGAGGAAACAAGCGAGTGGATTTCCTGCCGTTTCTCAGTTACAAATAGCAATGTGCATCACTGTGAAGATCACCTGCCTTTCCACGTGCCTGATAATGTTGGTGAGTACTTGGTTATTGGAACTGAGGTCTTCTACACCTGCTGAGTGAACAGAGGAAAAGGGAGGAATTGTATGGGTGTTGGTTTTTTTTTGTTGTTGTTGTTGTTTTCTTCTTTTGGTGTTTTATTGTTTGCTTTTTGTTTTGTTTTGTTTTCTAAAACTGAGATGGCTCAGGATTACTGGTTTATTTAATGGATGTTTAAGAAACTACAATGTGTAAAAAACACCAAACGTGGAATCCAACCTGATTGCTGGTTTGCGCTAAGCCCCTTTGGACAGGGGATGTGATAGTATCATGAAATATTATTGTTATGGCTTGTATTTTAAATTGGAAAAGCATACCTTAATTCTCAATGTATATGACTGGTAGCCCTGCAGAGGCCAAAAGCCAGCTCTGCTCTTATGGGGCTGTACAGGCTAATCACATGTCTGCAGCTGAGAAAGCAGGCATTGAAACAAGATAAGCTATTCAAGGAATTAATTCAGCTTGTGAGGATGGCTCTGGAGGTCACACACAGCCAGATCAGTCTTTTCAAGAGCTCAGCATTTTCTACTGTGTCCTAAGGAGTTTTACTGATCAGACTCTTCAGAACTAAAGGTTAAGGCTCAGGCACGACCCAGCTGCCCTCCAGCCAGACACAGGATCGATGCCGCGTCTCTGGCCAACACACCAGGTCAGCGGGCTGCTAACGGCACAAGTCCAGGAGGAGCCTGTGCCCCATCCCACGTCGTTCTGCAAAGCACACGCTGGCCTATTTGTACCGGCACTGGAGAATCGTGTGGCAAAGAGGCGATGGTTTCTCTGCACCCTGCATCCAATGTGTTCACTGGATGACTTCACACAGCCAGACATGGCCAAAAATGTGCCTCTGTGAACTAATGAATTGGTTTAATTGTCTGCCAAACCTGAGAGCAGCCAAAAGTAACAAATTAAAGTTTACAATCCTGTGGTCTCATTTACAAGGGGATAATACAGCAACTGTTTATTTTGTGAGATGTTGGAGCGAGGCGGGAGAAAATTACAGCCCCTGTATAATATTAATAATCATCATCATCGTAAAAATACTTTTAATAGGAAACACCGATGGTTGTTTTGCTCCATTAACTTGCACTATTGTTTCAGCCCGCCTGGCTGCCGACTCGGCAGGGCAGGGGGTGTTGATTCCCCGGGGGCTGAGCTGGCTTCACAGCCCCAGCCGTGCACAGCAGCTTCGTGCCATCAAGCACAGCTTCGGTAAGAGGCACGGCTGGAGGCTCTGCAGGGCCAGGTGGTGCCTGACGGAGCTGGTAGAGCCCGACACAGGGTGTAAGCACTGCAGAGCTCATCCCCTGCAGCTCCTCGCAGGTGGGGCCAGGCTGGATGTGGCCCCAAAGGGACAGGTCCCTGGAGGCAGCCCCTCCAACAGGGAAGTGGCACATCCAGCTGCAGGCTCCAGAGAGGTGGGGGCTTGTGAGTGGGGTTTTGTTGGGGAGGGGGGTCCTAAGTGTGGGAAAACTGCAGTAATTGACTATTTCTGCTTCAGAATAGATGATGGCTGCATGAATAAGCTCAGCAGCTGGGTGAATGGCTGCGTCGCTGAAAGCAGCTGAATGGGAATGCAAGAGGGGGAAAAATAAATAAATACATGCATACATCCCCATGAAACGAATAGCTCCCCATTCAGACATTTCCCTTTATTTCTTCCTTTGAGAAGCAAGGTTATCAGGTCTAACATCACATCCAAACATTTCAGCACTCGCATTATACGGGATGCTCCAAGGTCAGCGCCTGCAGCTGTAAACTCATTAGTCTTGTCTTTTGTGAGAGAAGAAAGCCTCTTCATTCCTCTCTCACCCCCTTCCCCCCTAATTAAAATTAAAGTATTTCCTGGCCAAAAGTCATTTCTGCATTCATTCATCTCAATTCTTTTCTGTTTGGATAAACCACCCTCTGGTGCTCCGAGGGTGTTATGTATACAAACTATAAACTCTTAATGGTCCTGCAGTGTGTTATGACTGGCCTAAAGAGCTAACACAGGCTCTGAAAAAGTGGTTCTTGGCAACGCTGTGTGTGGAGCTCAGGCTCATCAGTCATATGCAATTAGAGATTAAAAGTGCTTGATGGACTATAGGGGAGACCAGCTCAGAGGGAGATTAGGAATGTAGGAGAGAAAAGGCAAACAAAAGCTTTTATCTGGCACAGCAGTTGCTACTACAAAAGCAGCGATGGGAGGACAGTCCTCATTCTCCAGAGGCACCCACGGCCTGCGGGCTGCTGACCACAGGGCCCCATCTCGGTGCCGATGACCACCCACGTCTGCAGCGGGTGGGGCTGGTCCCCGGGGACCACCAGGGCCGGTGCCTGGGGAGGCCACTTGCCTCACGGGGTGCTGCCACCAGCTGCAGGGGATGCACGGTATCTGGCAAAGCCCCCAGCTGCTGGCAAGGGCCAATCTGCCCCAAACAGAAGCACCTGGGAGGCATTGGGAGGGCTTATAGGGGAGGGAAGGGAGCACTACCTCTTCTTCTGCTGCATGGATGTGCACAAAGGCAGGAGCAGTATGTAAGCAGGGGTGCAGCTGGGACTGCCCTTCTTCTCCTGCTTTTCCTTCAGCCTACACAGTGTCTCTAGCTTTGGGCAGGCTTACAACATTGAGCTCATGCAGGCTATGGTAAGGCAGCACAGAAATGTTTTTATTTGCACCATGGAGAAGGTTAACTTCTTTTGGCTATCCAGGGAGAGCTCAGCTGGAAAGCCCCCCGACCCAATGTTGAACACGCCTTGGGTAGTCCCCTGAGTTGCTGTGTTTTTCCATGCAGTTAAGTGAAGTTGTTTTCTTAATAAGGTTTTACTTGAGCTCAGAAAACATTTAGTGTGTCACATTGGCTGGGAGCAGTGTAATTCAGCATGGGGAGTAGTTGCAGCCCCAAAGTGAGTTGTTGGCAGGTTGCTGAGGCCCAAGTGTTCTCCTTGCCATCACAGCACCCAGGTGCCAGAGGCATTTCTGCTCATCACCAGGACTGCTGGAGCACCTTCAGCAGTTTGGTGCCACCCTCTGAGCCTGTGACAAAAGAGGGGAAGGGCTCCATCGGCTGAGCTGCCCATGTGGCCCAGCAGGCCTCCTGTGGAAACAAGGGTGCGGCCTAGCAGAGCTGCGTGAGACTTGAGGCTTTCTTATCTGCGTTTTGCAGCACCTCTGAGCTTTGTGTAGGAGGAAGGTGTAGGACAGCTCTCTGGGTCTCAGGGAGCCCCTTCCTGCAGGAAACACACTTCATGATCCTGTTTGTGAGGCTGTCCAAGAGCACCAACTGGTTAAAAACATGGAGGCTTCCCTCCTGTCTCCCCACAGCACAGCTCTCCCTCCATCCTTGGCTCTTCTTACACACAGGTAGCGAGCAAGCAAGGCAGGGAGGCACTTGGCCTGCCCAGCCTGAAGGAAGGAGCAGGTTCCTTATGGACTTCCATTACAGAAGTCTCAATCAACCATCAGAGATGCATTTAAATGGGCTTTCTCAAGCATTAATAGGCTACAGTAGCACATTCATAGGCAACTTTCCTCAGGCTTTGCTGAAAGTAGCATAAGAGGATTTCTTTAAGTATATATGATTGCTTATAGCTGCTGAAGTTGATTTGAATCACTTGCTACCGGGCTCACCAATTTAGCCTGATAAATTGTGCATTATTAAATGGGGGAAGGAACAGAGCTGTGTTCTCCCAGGGAAGAAAATGCAGGGCCTCTCATCAGTGAGGACTGATTCCTCTCATCAGCACAGCCTGGGAGAGGCCATGATGAGTCCCCGTGCTCTGAGATCCAGATATGATGGGTCCTGCCCAGAGCCAGCCATGGGGACAGGTAAATCTAACAGCAGCACTGAGCATGTGGCAAGGTGTGCTTGTATTGGTGCTCCTGGTCTGATCTTTCTCACTGAGCATGGAGCAAACAGAGATGCAAGTCCTACCCTCTGTAAAGCTGATGGCAGCTCTGGCCTACACAGGAGCACTTACTGACTGTGAGCTGTGTGGAAGAGGAGTTCAGCCCCTTCCCATGAACATTTGCGTTGTCATAAGTAATGAACATATTTGGCAGGCTTTTCTCTGTGATGTGCTGAATAGAAAGCCTCTGCTGTGTAGGAAACCCTCACCAAGTTCCAAGGAGATGATCTCGCTCTTGCCCACGCTGCCTGATTGCCAGTCAGGAGTCACTTGCACGGATCCATGCACTTGGTGCTTGTAAAGGGATATGTCTGCACTACTGCAGAAATGAGATTATTCCTTTACAATGATATTTGGAAATGTATTTTAGGTGGTTTCAATCCAGACTCCCCAATCCCTGAACCAAACTGCAGCAGTGACTGGGCACACAAATAACCCTCTCTATATTTGCTGACTCTGAAGTATAATTAGTGTTTCTAATACACTGTTCAAGTACGGGGCTTGCCGGATCCCACTGCAGGGGCCCTATGCTCAGGTGCCACACTCTGCTTTCGCATGGGCTCCGTGGTTATTAGTGCATCGCCGTGTGACAGCACAGCCCTGCACGCCAGGTCCCAGGGGAGCACGGGTGCCGTGCACCTCATGCTCAGCCTGGTGGCCCGGTGGATGGACCTGTGTTAATGAGCTCCAAAGGGACCCCGGCGGAGCCCTCCTTGCTGCAGGCAAGGGCCTCAGGGGTGGGGAGGGAGTTAAAAGGGGGCAAAGAAGAGCAGCAGAGAGAAGGGAGAGGCTCCAGATAGCTCCTTCGGGGATGTGGAGATTGTGCTTGATTAAAAGCAGTGCTTTATGAAAATGTTATTTGCTATGCTTGGAAGATGACAGTCAGTGCAATGAGGGTGTACAGCAAACCTAATGTGCTCCCTATGGAAAGGGATGGTGCCTGCAAATGCATCTGATCCTTGTGTCTTTGATCCTTCCTCTTTAGTAGCTGGGTTTTTGCTTCTGGTGCAGGCAGGTTCCACACTCCCAAATAAGAAGGCATCCTTCTTTTGTGGCAGTGTGCGAGCAGTGATGCAGAAAGGGCCTTTGATGAGAAGATTGGAAGAGCAGAAAACTGGCTGTCGGGTACACGTGTGACTGGTATCAATCTCAGCCCTCAAATCCTGTCCTGATCTCTCAGAGTGTATTTGCTTTGGGCACCGTCAGCTTGGCTATGCCAACATGGCTGGAATGAGCCTTTGAGAAGGTGATGCACAGATCTATTTCCAAGCGGTTCACACTAGACTTTGTCTGGACGTGTTTGGTTTTGAGTGCTTTCCCAGAACACTTGTAAATTTTTATTTCTGCTGAGAGTGGGAGAAACTAGCTGCTGTGCACAGAATAAAGTTGATTGTCTACAAAGTTTAATGCTGTTTTCTTGCTCTATTATTTGGCCATTCTGTGTTTGTGCAAAACTTTTAAAGCTCACTCAGAGCTCCTGGGTTGTGCAAGGAAGAGAAGGGGGAAAAGCTGTTTCTCTGCAGTGCCAAAATACACACAAGTTTTATGTACCATGATGGAAAGTTGAGGTGAAAAGGGCTGGATCTGAGACAAGAAACATTTCTTTAATTTTCTCTACTTTTTTTAACAGGATTTGCTGTTGCTTTGAAAGCCTCCTGCTATTTTACAGGCAATAAAAAAGAGAGACTGAAAACATTTATTTCCTGAGACTTGCCTGTTTCTTGAGCTCTGTTAAACCAAGCATGCCTAGCAGGGGGAAGAGGCAGCGTGAGCCCCACAGACCCTTTGTCCAGCTGGGGAGACCAACACTTGAGCGCTTGGTTCTGACAGCTGAAAGCTTTGTTCTCCTTGGCAGCTCTCGTCCCCTGCCATGCCCCTGTGCAGCTCTGGGATGCCTGAGGACAAGACCTGCATCTCTGAAGCCACACGCTCCTGGGCACTGCCAGCCCTGCAGGTGAGCTGGCCGATGCTTTGTTTCCTACCCTGGTGGCTGCTCATGGTCACAGGGAAGCCAGAAGGCTTTACACAGCCAGGTGTTGGCTGCCGTAACTTCCCCTGCTTGGGCATAATGTCATCTGTCATCTTCTTGTGGGCTGATGGTGTCACGGGTACGTGGAGCGAAAATATTTTCATATAATTCTCATAGAGCTTAGCCTTAGTTTGACCTACAGCTTTTACTTACTGCCATTGTTTTTGGCTGAACATTACAAAGCTAAAAGAGCATCTGTTCCAAATAACGCAGGTCAGGCTTCTGGAGAATGGCTCAGCAGCTTCCTGCCAGGAGCAGTTGCTGTGGCTTCCAGATTACTCTGAGGATGTATTGATGTTTTGGGGAAGATGAGGGAGTGTCACGAGGAAGGTAGGAAATGTCTGTTTGTAGGAAGCCTAAATACCAAAGATTCAACCATCTGAACTTAGCGTGTGTTTTAAATATATACACAGTTCAGGTGAAATTTTTCAATGGGAAAGAACATAATAAAGCCTCTAAAGAGCATTAAACAAGGATGATCTGGAGAGGGAAAAAAAAAAAAAAGCTATGAAATACTAAATGATCACAAAATAGGATCGTCTGAAAGGTAGGTAATTAATGGATCCAGATTTTCTCATATCTAAAGACTTTCTCTTGATTTAAGCTGCTGCCAGCTGGCTGCTGGGCTCCTGCCAGCCCCTGCCTGCTCCCACCCCAGCAGCCTGGTGCTGTTCTCCCCGGCCCAGCCAGGATCCAGCAGCCTTCTCCTATTCAGCCAAACTGAATCCCCCCCTGGATGCTTGAATACCATCTTTTCCTTCATTTCTCTTCAAGAAATGGCAGAAGGCTGACCTTATTTGTACCATTCTGCATGAATCCATCAGTGTTGTGGTCCATCAGAGGCACGTAGCTCCATTTACCCCCTCTTGTGCCAGATGCCTTTCCTTTTAACACAGCTTTATTTTGGGCAGAGGGCAGGGATGCAACCCCAGTGGCTGGGCACGTGCACCATGTCATAGAAGCGAAGGAAGGAAATTTTATTGCCAGAGAGTGGCTCCAGCTGGTGTCCTACCACCCAAGCAAGGTGATGAGATGCACACTACCTTGCACACCTGAACCTAGTTTTTCAGCCCTGAATTTTATTTCTCTAAATTTCTAAGAGTGCAGAGCAAAGACATAAGGTAACTTTAAATCAGTAAACCTCAGTTACTTTTTTTCCCTTATTCACTCCAAGATATTAGCAAAAAGGACAGGTATGTACAGCCACAAGTTGTACAAAAGTTAAAATACTAACTATTAAACACAATAAATGGCGTATCAAAGTCTGACCCCATTTCCCATTCTTGACTTCAGAGACACAAGATAGTGAGATTCCTCATAGTGAAGCTTTCTATTTAAGTAAGTTTGGGCAATGGCAAGAGCTGCCCATTTGTCACAGCCCCGTGTCTCATTGCTCAGTCTTCATGACTTGAACTCACCCGCATCAGTGGCTGGAGACCAGAGGTCACTGATCCTGCAAGCCAAGGGATTGTTGATGGGATCTTGTGTCCCCAGATCTGATGCTGGGCTGTGTTGCTGCCAGTTGGAAATACGTGGTGGGGTCCTTGCTGCAATGGGGTGGGAAGGCCTGGTTTTGTCATGATGAACTTGCCCCCTGTTTTCCCTGGTATCTTGGACGAGTTGCTCATGAACATGCCTTTGTGTTCCTGAGCATTATTTCTCTCCTTTCATTCAAGCCTTATTATTCCTGCTCTAACAGTACTTTATTATCTGTTCGGGTGGTTAAACTGGAGATTAAATGGAGTAAAAAGTTATTACATTGAAAAAATGAAACTTCTAATATTTTTTTTTTTGGCTGAATTCCCTTGACTAAATTATGTGGGTATTTTATTTGCTATAGCAGGTCCCCAGGCTCAAGACTAATATTACAACATGTTAATGGTTTCTCTCACTTCCCTGCACCCCAACCAATGTCATGGTCTGTCCATCCTGAGTGGTTTTTAAGGTCCCTGCTTTGCCACTGTAATAATATTAGTGCAGGTCCATTAGTGCTAGCACACATGGGCCCTGTGGTTACCCTAGGCTGTCTAAATCTATACCCTAAACTTCTTGGTACACAAATCTTCAAAGAAACGATCAGAAGGAGGTCAGCCAGATTGCCATGCTTGTGTAGAAGAGGCTCACTAATTTATACTTACGTGTAAAGAATAAATATTTTCTTGCAATACTGTTACTGAGCTTGGAGGCAGACAGCAAAGTCCCACACAGCTGAATCTGATCCCAAAACACTGGGCTACAGACCGTTACTGTAAGAAGTAGGTTCCTGGGATTTTGTGGAGGGGGCAGGCTGAGGTTTTCCCCAAGGTGGATGCCCAGAGGTTACTTTCCTGTTTTGACTGTTTGGAGCACAGGAATAACAGGAGCTTCCTCAGAGGAGAGCCTCCCTGAGTTCAGGATGGCTGCAGGGTGAGAGAGCTGCTTCAGAAGTCCTTGCCCAAAGCACAATCCCCTGTTAATGAACAGGAAGATTTCCATGTGCTATAAATTCCAGGAGGCTTTGCTTGGAAGCCCTGTCAATCATTCCCAGTGCACTTTAAGAAGAGAAATTTGGGTGGTTTATAATTCTTTGTTACCTGCTGCGTATTGAGCACAGACTTCTACATTTGCATGGTTCATGAGCAGCAGGGCAAATGCTTCAGTGGGGCTGTTTTGCTTTGTGTGTGATGTGGGCAAATGAGCAGCTGGGAAGGCTACACCATATCTCTCCTACACCCAAAGGCTGAACTGTTGCTGAAATGTTCATTTTTCTCACATCCTAGAGGACACAACGCAGCCCTGCGTGTCCCGGTCCCAGTGTGCACATGCCAGCTGCAGGCGGCAAGAGGGCAGATTACAGCAGCATCAGTTCAAATCTTTGTTTGCGTTCCCACACCAAAAAGCCTACAAACAACCCTCCCCTGGGCTTCCATGAAATGAAGCTCAATGTTCACAAGGTAGTGAAAAACAAAAACTAAAAAAAATAATATAAGGGACTTGTTATTCCCCAAACCATGCATTATAAATGTAGGAAATCCACAATTAGAGCTGCACTTTCAAAGCACAACCCAGAAAAACCTTAGCAGAGCACCAAAAAAAAAGTGACTGCATGTGTATGGCATCCAAGGCAGCCTCAGCCTGACCCAGTAGTGACCCTACGTAATGACCACAAATTTGTGATTCAGGCATTTAGGCCTGTTATTCCTGATTACTTCAAAGGAGAGCTAATGGAGCAGCGGGGGGCTTTGTTGCTTGTTTCCTGGTCCCTTTGTGGCCCAGCTGGGGGCAGTTTCCGTGCGAAGTGGCTAGACAGAGTGGCCTGGAGGAGTTCTGCAGCCACAGGGCGTTCCTGCGGGGTCACGGCAGCACCTGGGACCATGGGACCATCAGCACCAAGAGCAGGAGCTGCCACTGCCACAGGGTGACCTGCTGCACGGCTCCTGCAACACACCTGGCTCTGGGGTGAGGGCTACCTGGTGGAGTTGGTGAGCATGAAGCTAACTTTGCAGCTTTTTCTAGATTTGCAGTCATTTCAGTGTTTTACATACTGTAGCACACCCTGTGCCCAAGGCTTCAGTGCTTCATAGGGCTGCAGTCCTTACTCAGTTTCTCCCCCAATAGCACAGAGGTCTCACGTCCTTAAGCACAGAGTGCTGCAGGAGCCTTCAGTGCTTAGGTTTTGGGGCATAAGCCTGAACCCCTTAAAGACAGGGACAGCCAAGCCAAGTCAGCTACCAAAGCATCCCTGCCCCATCCTGGGCCCTCCTGTTCCCCCTGCAGGAAGGCAGCAGGCAGCTCAGTCCTCGTGTCACAATAACTCCACTCCGTTACTTGAGCTTGTTTGTAGCCTATATAATCATAGCAATTAGATACAACCACTCTTTGCTGCATAGCTTAATTACAACTAATGCACGTCGTTTCAATTAATTTTAATTATATGGAAAATGTGAAGAGTCTGTTACTCCATTGTTAAAATCGTTTGGGACAAACAAGACTAAAGTGCTAAATTTCATAAAGGACCTAGTTATTAATTTTAACTCGCTAATGAATGAATGTGTCTCTAAAGTCTCAGAAGATACATTCTGTACTTGAAGAGTAAGTGCTGTAGATTTATGGATATCCTGGCTCGTACAGAGAGATTCAGTCGAGCTTTAAATGCAAAATGGAAGTCCCCCATGCTGCACTCCCAAACAACACTTCTTCCGAAGTTAGTTTATATTAATTAAAGTAACCACCTTAAAACTAACATGCGCAGCTGCTGAAATACCAGCGTGTATTTCACTTTTCTGACAAAATAAATGTAGGCACGACATTTACTTGGAATAGTTTTTAGCTTTTAATTAAGCCAATGATTTTTTTAAGACATTGAAATCTACCTCCTACTAGATCATTTCTATTTGGTCTTTGGAAGAAAATGTTTAATGTTCCTTGGGCAAGTTTGCAAAGTCTTATTTATGATATGTACTATTTTTATCTGCTCTTATAAATACCACTCCCTTAGAAATAAAATGTTTCTGGAGTTTGCTAAATTAAAAGGAAAAGAAAACATAGCAGAAACTTTGAGTCCTGTTTTAAAGCATAAAAGGGTTTATCTTATCTAGAGCAACCGGTACAGGATAACCAGTGTTATCTTATCACCACATATTGATGTCAGGGTTTAAAAGGACTTGAGGCTGTTATGCTACACGGAGCAGAACTCCTACACTGATAAACACTGATAAAGCCGCTGCACTCTAATCTAAACTACACCTCCTTTCTGCCCCAAATACACATGAGAAGAGCCAGAAGCATTTTTCCTCGCACAGCACGCTCCTCTGGGCGAGGCGGGCTCCCGGCTGCCGCTGGGGACAGGCCCGAGCGTGGCCAAGGCTGGCAGCAGCTCGCAGGCTGCCCCAGCCTCTGCGTGGCTGCAGAAAGCCTGGCGGCCCTTCTCAGGGCTCAGCTGTGCCTGGAGCCATGGCTGAGCTCCAGCCCCGCAGGAATAACCTGAATCAGGGCATGGAGCGCTGTCGAAGGGCGATGTTCGTCTGAGAAGGTAATGAGGGGGCTTAAAGCTGATTGCCTTCTCTAGGCGGTAGCAGCCCACACTTGCTGCTCTGGCTGTGCTAGGTTCAAGCCCTCGGCTGCTTCCTGGCAGATTCCTGTCTGGAATCACTGGAATTTCTGCAGTCCCAAGGCCTTCACTTCAAGAAAAACAGACGCACACAAAGCAAACCTTTGTGGCCTGTGAGGTGAGAGCTTGTCAGGCATGGGATGTGGCCTGTGAACCCGGGTGGCACGGGTGGTTTCTCCATGCCTGTGTAACATGAATGCCAGTGACTGATGTTAATGTAATCCTCCTGTGCTAAGCCACTGAATCAGCCTTCTGGAAGAATTAAGCAGATCCCAATTAACAACACACTGACCCAGGCATGCCCACGCCGCTTAGGAACATGCTAATGACCTCAGGGTCCTGCTTTGCCCTGCACAGCCAGCCACTGTGCTCCAGATTTAGAGCACACCCACAAAAGCATCAGGCTCTGGATATGTCCTGCAGTTGGCCTAAATTTTATTCAGGGTTTGCTTCAGGGAGCAGGTTTCTTTCCAGGCTGTGTTAAGGGCATGGAAAGGCGGTGTGACACGGTTAATGTTGAGTAGGTTGGAGTTGAAGGGAAACCAAGTCATGGAGGAGCTCCCTGTGGCATTTCTGGCCACAGACAGGCTTTCTGTGGCAGTAATGCAATGAGTCAAAGGGCAAAATGTGAAAGAAATAAGGATGTGCTGTACCGGTAACCAACATGAAAGTTCACAGCAAGGACCAAAGTACAAGGCTGAGACAGTCACACCACAAATGTTGGAAATGCAGTACATAGGACACCCACATAATCTATGCATGAAAGCAGATCTTGACACCTTGCCTGCTTGTGCAATTCCAATTAAATTTGGGTGCATTAATCTCTCTACGTTTAATAAAAAATCACTCATTTGCTCTCTCTCACCTCCATTTTCTGCCAACTGCAGATAAAACACCCAGTCAGCCCTCTGCTTATTTGATCCTAAGGTGAAGCGATCAAACAAGCTTGCAACCTCACTGACGGATCACACAGAATGAGAAAGTGGGCTGCAAGGCAGATTAGTGAAATAGCTTCCATTACAGCTTGAAGCAGGGCCATATGCTGTCTTGGCAAGTTTCTTTTAACAACAAGCCCAACTTTCCTCTCATCTCCAGTTTTGCTGTGGTGCCACAATCCCCTTCTCTACGCACTCGGGATAACACTCCACTTTGGAAGTATGGTGCTGCAGCTCTGGAAAGCTCAAGGTTGCACTCTACCACAAGCTGCAGGGGCTGCTTTTACTTCAGTAGAGCTGCTCCCTCCAGATGTAGATGTCACATTGCATATGGTACAGCATGCATCCTCGACGCCTTGCCTTGAGCTGACAGAGTGTGATTCCCATCCACGTGGCAGCAGGTCACTGCTGCTGCAGTCCTGGGGACCAACATCCTGCTCACTCTTTCCATGCTTTTTTATAAACAATAGGAGGCAATTTTACCAATTAAGTGTGTGGGGAAGCAGCGAGCTTGGATCAGATGCACACAGCAGCTGTCACAGCATGACTGCGCCGCACAGAGAGGCTGCAAGCTCTTAAGCAAGACAGAATTATCATAGCACAAGATTAGTTCAGATATCATAAAGCACAGTTCCACTTCCAACAGCTCCCCACCAGGAAATCTCCACCCATCCCTGCAGTTCAGATGCGTATCTATCTTGCAGTGTTAATTGTGCTGGCCTGCCACTTTACAGTGTTTTATGTAGGCGGCCCAGCTTAACAAACCTGGACAGTAAGGGCATTCCAGTGCTGGGGTGGATAGTCTGAAAATGAATAAATGCAAGTCATGCAGTTCTGCTGAACCTGTGGTTTAAAGCTTCTAATTGCTAACTTTCATCTTTTACCAGCATAAATAATAAATGTGGCATGTTCCCCATTTTCCATCACCACCACATTATTAAAGCAATAAAACAATTTCAAAGGTGTGGTTATCATGAGCTAATGGCACCTCTAGGGGATTAGTAACACCCCAGGAGACTTCTTAGTCTTAAAAAACCCGATACCCCCTGTCAGGCTCTATTAGCTCAGCTCCGTGAGAGTGTGTGCACAGAGCTCCCTGCTCATGCTATGCCACTCGGCGCGCGGGACAAGTTAAGTGACACAACTGCAGGCATAATTAGGTCAGGAGATGCTTCCAGGCAGACAATTAAATAAAAGAGAGGAGCCCTGCAATCACACACAGCTCAGATTATGTATACACACAGGTATCCAGCTGCCTACAGGCTGGCAGCAGCTTTTTTCAGCCCAGCTCCAAAGCAAATGGAGTCTCCCCTCTCCAGCAGAAGGTGAGGAGCACTGCCACGCAGAGCACCAGGGTGTGAACACAGGGAGCCCTCCTTGCTGCACACCTGAGAGCATCTCCCCAAGATCAGGCTGGTGGGGAGGGAATAGGTGACTTTGAAGGAGCCTGCCTGGAAGCATCACTTCACAGGGTTTTGCAAATCTGTGCTGACAGCAGAGCTGTCTGTGAAGCCGAGCCTCCTGCCTGGGGAGCACTCCCTGCACACAACTGCTCTGCAGATAGTCCCCCCTCTTGCCTCCTGACAGTCTCTGGAATCTTGGCGTGACATCATTGGGAATTACTTTAGGTTTAATATCTACTGGGGCGTTAAGACCAAGCTATTTAGCACATCAAAACAACAGTATTAGCAAACAGGCCTTCATTTAAGGTAATTATGCACCAAGGAGACTGCCTTATCTTTCATCTCCTGTTTATTTTGCTAACAGTCACCCAGATTCTTTAAGTAATACCTTCCCTGCTATCAGTTATCAAAGCAATGATGGAGGTGGAAGACAGCTGAATGCACTAAGCTCTGAGAGCAAAAGCCTCGCAGGTGGGAGGCGGGGGGGACATGAATCAGGGTGAGAGAGGAGGGCTGCCTGCCTCTGCCTTTGTCTGGCCATCAGCATTGCTAAGCTGGGAACCCTGATCCCACAGGACTTTGTGCAGCCTGGAGCAGGGATGGGATTTGCAGGGCATGTGCTGCACTGCCTCAGTCCATTGAGGCTTCAGGTGAGTTCAGCAGAGCACAGCTCTCTGCTAATTGCTATTGCAGTGATCACACTGAATCTTAAAGCCCTGCTGTGACCACACTTCGCTATCATCCCCAGTGAAGATAAAGAGGACATGGGTGGGAGGATCTAGAGAATGGGTGTATGCCAAAGCACAATGACCTCAAAGATCGGTATCAGGCTAAACAAGGTCTTTAGATCCACGCTTCTATCTGCTCCCCCTTGAAGGGTGTATGCAGAGTCAGTTGCAGGCAGCGGAAGGCACAAGCGCGACCACTGAGCAGTTCTGCCTTAACCACACCACCCAAAGCACAGGGGGAACCGAGCTGCTTGATCCTCTGCTCAGCTGTAAAATAACAAAGGACAGAGAAATCTCAGGCACATTTAAATGTCTTTTTCCACTACAGAATGAGTGGGGGGAAATGTGACTCATGTCATAGCGATGGTGAAGCAATGGAGTGCTTGCATTTGGAGAGAACTACTGCAGCCTGGATAGTCTTTGTTGCTGTGAGGACTTAGACAATAGGCTGGTTGTAGAGGTAAAAACCCTCTTACTGTGACTCAGGGGAAGGAGATACTTATTACCTGGGTCCTAATTCTCAAGTGCCTTCAAAAGAAAGGAGCTATGAAATGTCTGGAGTGAACAAAGCCTTGGAATAAACCATCCTGCAGTGTTCAAACACCAAAAGCACAAGGAATAAGCGTGAACATAAGATGTAGGATCTGGCTGTCCATTAAGAAAAGAGAAGAGCGGAGGTCTGGAAGTTACCATAAGCTTAGATGTAGTAAAATAATACAGATTTGAAGAGGGAAGTCTCACAACATTCAGAAGTTAAACTAGCTATGGATAAGTATAACAATTGGGGGAGTTATTTTGGTTTTTATAGCTTTTTCATATGTGTCTCGTGGAAACATTGATTTAAATCCTTTTGGATATTGGTGCAATCATGCAGATGAAAAAATCATGAACTGTAAACAAAGGACTGCAAAAAATGAATGTGCTATGTTACAGAAGGACATTCAAGAACGCATAATTCAGTCACAGTCTAATACAAAGAGTAAATTGGGATACCAGAGAATTTTGCTGACTCTTCTAAATAGGGAGATTTTGAATGCACCCACAGGAATAATACCAAAAAAGGACCTAGATAGTCTAGAAAGCAACAAAATACTGAGATTTAATGTGGAAAAACTGTAAGTAAATCTGTCTAGGGAAAACTAATCCAAAACACAGATGTTCTACTGGAGAGAGAAATCTTGAAAGCAGTCATGTTAAAGCAGACCAGGAATGACAACAGAGTTAATGCTAAGTCCCCAGCGCAACAGGCAGCAAAAATCAGGCTGGGGAGTTTGCATGTGTGCGCTGACAGCCCACTGCTGGCTCGCTCGCTCCCGTGGAGCTGCTGTAATCTCTTGCCTGTGAAATGCTAATTCTAGCGGTGCGATCAGCAGAGAGATAACACAGAGTGGAGGCAACTCTGAGAAGTGCAACAGAATTATGACAAGCGTGGAGGAAACAACTCATTTAACACATACCACCACTTGGGTAAGGTGTAAGATCAGAGATAAGCCCATTAACACTGAAACTGAAGTATTGCATGTTCCATCGCATAGCACGCTTGAAAACTAAACAAATACCTAGAAACCTAGCAGCAGATTGTCTGTGTTGCAAAGGTCAGGTGTTCCAAAAGGCTGTCCTTTACCATTCTTTGTGAAAGTTCCTCTTAAAAACCTGCCCAGGACTGACAGACAAAACATGCAAAGGCAAGAGCAGAAAAGGGTCTTCCTGTGTGACTTTCTCAAGAAAGTCTTTTTTCTTAAGAAAAAGATACCATGTTAAAGGTAATTAATGAAATGTCTAGGTAAACACTCTCAGAAATACTATTCTATACTCAGAAGAGGGAATGTTATTCTCTGCTGTGCGGAAAGACTGCTGAAGGCAGCCAAAGCTGGCAGTTGGTGGTGGTGACGAGGCTGGTGCTTTCACAGCATCACCGAACGGCTGAGGTTGGAAGGGAGCTCCAGAGATCCCCTAGCCCAAGCCTCCTGCTCAGGAAGGATCACCTAGAGCATTTCCTACTTTCCTACCAGAAGAATCACGGGTGTGTGTGGCCTGAGAACAGCCAGGGCACGAACACAGCACGGGCACGGTTTGCTGCCCTGCAGGTGAGGTTTGATGCCTTGCAGTCTCCCGTGGGTGCCATCAGGCTGGCTGGCGGCGTGCTGCTCCCCGGCTGCCGGAGTGCCTGGCATGGGCAGCACTGCCAGCCCCGCTGCCAGCGCCAGCTCTGATTTCCAGAGATGGCTAACATCCAGCCCGTTGGAATGGGCAATGACAGCCTCCTGGGAGCATTTCTTCCCACGTTTCCTCCAGGAGGCCGCCTGAGGTGTGGCAGGGGGCGCGGGGAGGGATGCGGAGTGATGCCCAAGGGGTGCCCGGGGTGCCCACCCCCAGGCTCCCCCAAAGCCGCTTTCCTGGGGCTGCTGAAGACCCACATTGCCATCTAGTGCCAGAGGAGCACCAGCACAGCCGGCAGGCTCCACGGGCACGTGTCCCCGGAGCCTCAGGACGGGGCAGTAAATCTTGTGCCGCTCTGCTGGAACCCAGCGACCCGAGGGCAGCCCTGCCGTCGGGACTGCTCTGCCCCACGGGCGCTGAAAGGCTGAAGAACCATGCAAAAAAGCTACGTTTAAGCTCAAAACGCCATAGCTCCTGATGACCTCATGCTAAAAAAAAGATGCAGCTAAAGTCAGGTTCAGTAGTGATTAAAGTATCTGATATTTAATTACCTCTATAGAGGTTTATGTGCTGATAAACCTCCTGCCCCCCTGACCTGCAGTCTGGGTGCTGAGCAGGGCTGGGTGCACAGGGCTCACATCGGGCACTGAACTGTGACAGTTTCGGTGAGAATCGGGGTGTTTGCCTTGTGGTTCTGGCCAGGCCCCAGCTGGAGCTCCTCAGCTCCACCAGCTGTGGTTTGCCTGCAGGGAGAGGGCGAGGGAGGGTGCGAGGCTGAGCAGGATGGGTCCTGCCCACGGGCCCAGCCGCACGCTGCTCCTGTGAGGTCTGGAGCAATTGTTCCCTTCCACCCAGAGCTGATCACGTTATGGTCTACCTCCAAAAGAATAGATTGTAATTATAGTACTTTCTGCGGCATCTTTTCATGCCAAGCACTTGCATATACACAAAGGCGGGCATGTACTAAATATTTTTCATGGGAATTCCTGCCATTAGAGATTGAACTGTTAAGTGTTGCTATTGTGTGCTACAAAAATGCCTAGAAGCCTCAGGTGAGATGAGGGCTTCCCTGTTCAATAGGGTTTACACACTTAATAAAACTCAATCTCGCCTGTGTGGAGCTGGCAGCCTGATTGGGATGGGAAAGAGGCGTGAGCAAGCAGTGATCCACTCCACACCATAAAGCAGGTCAGTAGGTGACCCAGGTCTCCCAGGTTTCAACTTGCCAGGCGGTCTTTCAATTAAATGTTGCATGCGGTGGAGTTTGTTTATTTTTCAGACTGTGGTCATGCCCTCGTAACAAAGGGCTCCCGGGAAAACCAGCCACTTCATGGTTTCATGGGCTCATTGAGAGAAGAGAGATCCTGCTTGCTTGCCTTCCCTTCTTGTGCTGTAAGTGGGAACTTGGAGCACCACTTGGCAAAGATGCAGAGAGCTGGCAAGCTCGGCTGGAATATTCATTAGTGGATCCTCAAAACTATACCAAGCAACTTGGTGGCACAGTGCGGTTATTAAACTCCCACAGGGAAGTGGCAATCTGTGACCAGAGAGCTCATGTCTTTCCAGCCCCGTAGGTACAACAGTGAGCTTTGTCACCACAAAGGTGAGGTGCACGGCAAGGTCAGCTGCCCCCTGCCACAGGAGGGGTGGGTGGGAGGGGTAAAGCCTGAAGGCAAGTGAAAGCCTCATGCATCGTGATCTTCTCCTGAGGGATCACAAAAAGAAAAAGGTGTTCAGAAACACCAGCTGATGGCAATCAGCTCCTCAGCTCATCCGAAAATCAGGCTCATCAGGCAACAGGAAGCAAACACGTACTGCTTTGGGAGCTGGAAGTTACACAGGTTCAGAGGGCTGCAGCATTTCACCCATAGCCCCTTAAATTGCTGCTGCAAGACAACATCCACTGGGTGACAGCCAGGCCCTGTAAACAGAACACCTCTTTACTGAGACGAGGAAAATTTTAGCATGAAACAATTACTATAGGATCTTTTTTTCCCCCCAATACCAATATATCTGTGAAACCTATTTATTTCAGGCTCTCTGTGTCAGATCTAGTAGCTGCATTTTTCTCTCAGAAAGAGGCAAATTTTCTTTTAAAAATGTTGGTTTTTCATGACATCCAGTCTCAGTTTCTGTACAAGGTTTTAAACTCCTGCTCTCTGGTGCAGATCAAGGACCAGCTTCCTCCTCAGTGTAATTCTGCCTAAGCCCATGCATTTACACTGGGGATGAATTTTGTCCGTAAGGTTTGTGATTCTTAGGCAGAGGCTTATTGACAAGCACTGTGCTGAAGACATTTACATTCAGCAAGGCTCGTAAGCCAGTGAACATCTGTTCTCTCGTTAGCAGCCTCCTCAGCATTTGCCCTGTAGGCAATAATCTACAGGACAAGTTTCCCAGCACCTAAACTACTGTAGGATAATTCTTTAACTAAATGGAAAGCAAAGCCCAAGGCCCTGGGAATTTGCTTTTGTACAATAATCTTTTGTGTGCATACAGTGGAAACCAGAGGATTATGGAGTCAAATCATGAGAATTCAGGTCAAGTGAGATTGGGGGGGGAGAATATGACAGAAGAACCAGTGGGAAGGTAATGATCCCAGGGGAAGTAACGTGACGCTTGCAGATAAGCCTGTTCTGCTGTCATGGTTTAATTTTACACATCAGTATTAAAATTTCTGAGCGTTTGCCGAACATCAACTCTCTTTTTACTGCATGAGGTTCTTCTGTAGTTTTCTTCTTTTTTTTTTTTTTTTCTCCCCTTTAGCAGTTGCATTATTTTGGACTCTCTTGTTTTCTTTTGCTATGCCTCCATTTTCTAGCTCTTTTACTATTTTTCTGCAATCTGAGTGTTTGTGTTTAAATCTCTTTCCTCTATTCCTCCCCCTGTTATTTTTCTCATTCCTACACACTTAGCCTGGATCAAGGATTTTCAAGATCCTCTAGATATAAAAAGCAATTCATTTATTTCCCCTGGACATTTGCTTAATGGAAGGAAGAAAATGTTATTAGAGAAAAGCACTATGAAAAATGTGATGCTTCTTTTTCTTTCTGGCAAGGGATTGATCTGGATATCCAGACTGACACCCAGAAACTGTATTCAAATGACTGCCTGATCTTGGTACAATGCAGACAGGCCCAGCTGAATCCCATCAACTATTTAACATGAAATCAGCTGGTGTAAAATGTTGAAGTGATGGGAGGGTGTGCTGTTGGGCAGTGACTGCTGGGAAAATAGGGGAACAGAAGGTGTTAAATTAGACATAGATGCAAGCAGAGAAAACAACACCTAGGAAAATTTAGTTTTCTGCAAAACTGGGCGGCTGTACAGCTCAACTGGAAATGAGGATTTTCGGTACCTTTCTAAGAAGCTAGGTAATGCTGCAGAAAGGTTATTTTCTACCTGTGACACAACATCCTGTCTCAATTACCATGTATGAGACCTGGAACAACATATCTTCTCTACTGTCTTTGTGAGATCTAACAGGCTAAACAAGATAGCAGTAAGCCACTGCACAAAGCAGCTCTACTTTCCAATCTGCAAGTGGTGGTGGGGAGCGAGAGTCTATAGGTAGTTGAACCATGAAAGCACTGGAGGCTGGTAAATGTGTGTGTGTGTGTGTGTGTGTGTGTGTGTACATATGTATATATTTCCCAGTTATACCATTTTAACACTTCCAGGAAAAGAGTATATGAGTCTAAATGGATGGGAAATCTTCATTATACAAAAGTCACACGTGGCACTACATTATGAATTTATGCTACTTGATGTACCACCATTTACTCACTGTCATGCTATTTGCTAGACGAGCTATGTCCCACCTAAGTTAGCTCTACACGCAGGGAGTGTCACTTAATAAGCAGCAGCAGCAAACACTTGGCTTCCTAGTTATCCTCTGAAAAAAATAAATAATATATATATGTATATATATAAACTTAGTCTGTCATATGCAAAAGTAGAAAATCCTTTGTTAGTGCTTGTTTGAGTAGACTTGCAGTCTATAAAATAATGTATAGTATTGCTCTAAAGAATGACATAATCTTGATTGTTGCAGTCATACATGTCAGAAAAGTCCAGAACTTTTTTTTTTTCTAATTGTCCAAGGACTGTTAATTCAGTCCTCTTCTGTGTGTGTTATGAAAGTCCCAAGTCTTCTGTCTATATGCGTTTTTTCCTAATACCTTTGAGAGATTCTGCATTCTTGCTCTTTTTCCTTTGCACCCCATCTTTAGTTGGTTAGTTCACATGTTCCAGGTGAGCATGATGGGCCAGGAAGGGAGCATGGAGGGATCATGTAAGTCTTTGTAGGGAGTAACCTAGAGTTTGGATGTCACATTTTAAAAAGTACAGTAGAGAATACAGATGTTATGGATCGTATTAGCTTGGTCTGCAGGGATCTACATCCTGTATTGGATGAAATAGTTTGACCTCTTCTATTGAAATGCTAATGTCTGACCGTTTCCTCCAGCAAAATGAGTCTCATTATTTCTCATTGTAGCCTACGTTTACCCTTCCTCTGGTCTCCATCACCCTGACCCCGGAGTTTCTGCTTTTCAAATATGCGCTTAAAATTTGTCTGCTATGTGATCGTTTTATGAGGTGATATCATGAAGTATAAGTATGTGTTCCAGCTGTGCTAGTGACCCTGCCTATAAACCAAGGAGGTTGGCTTAGTATACTCTTGCCCTCCTGCTTAATGTGACTTAAGACAAGATGCAGCGATCCAAAGTGCAAAAGTGAAAGAGAGTGAAAATCCAGATTAGACCCTGGAAAAAGGAAACTCTAAGTGAAACCGACTTCTTATCTCTTTGTGTCTTCATGTTGACACTACATTAGGAAGGCTGACATCAGATATCCCTAAAGGCCCAAATTCAATTTTCAATCAAATGTGAAAGACTGGCTTGTAAAGGCCAAGAATGAATTGGTTCTGCCAGAAGAAAAATTAGCACAGAAACAAGCTTATTTCCAGAGCAACTACTAAAACAACTCTGTGACGACTTAATAGGGATTGTCCTTGTCTGATTTTTTTTTTTAACTTAGTGGAAGTCCAGGGTTTGAAATGATCAGTCTCTACAAGAAACACATCCATCTCCAGACTTGCTGCATGCAGTAATTTGTAGTCAAGATTACTTGATTACAACACAACAAATATTTACAAAAGCTATACAGATGTGTCAGTCCTACTTGCTTCCATTTTCCTCTGTAAGAAGCTGCAAATATTTTGTTCTGTGTAGCTGTCATGCTATTTCTTACCACCGAGTTCTCATATTGCTATGGTTCTAGGCCATTTGCTGTTACAGGAGAGATTTAGGTCTGTGGTTTTTCAGCCTTTTTTGATTTGTGGAGCCCTAATAATGTTTCCAGCAGTAATGCGGACTCCTTTAGGAATTTCACATATGTAAAATGATGTTTGGCATACATGAACTTGCTTTTTCTCCATCTCTTCACGCAGATTCTTTAGTTTTCCATGGGCTTGCCAGGCTCTGCAGGTCATGAGCTGGAAACCAATGACTTAGGTGAGCTCTTAAACTACTTCTCCTCCATGCATACACTGGTGCAATAGATGAGTGCCATAAAATGAGTAACATCAAGACTAATGTTTGGGGGTTATTGTGACTTTCAGTGCTTTACAGTTTCAAACTTGAATACGCGGTGTTTAAGTGATTAGTGTTTGCATAAACAAAAAATACGTGGTGATGGTGCACCAAAATCAGTGTTGTCCTACTGCCTCAATGGCTTTGGATGTGGAGCTGTGGCTATTCCAGCTGCCCCATAAATTGTAACAAGTTGCCTCCAGAGCTTTAGCTATCAAGTAATACATGTTCTTTGTTTTTTCTAAGCCTAGCCCAAATCAAACAATCTACTATATGACTACTTTAGATGGAACTCAGGCTTAGGAGGGAATGTGGGATAAAGACCATGCATAAATCAAATTTGTCTCTGCACTATTTATGCACCATATTCTTCTGCCACAGGAGAACTGGCACATTTTTAGAACCTATCATCACCACTCTAATGGCTGATAGACAGCTATTAGTAGGAAACACCATCCTCAATGTAGTAGGCTGAGATGCTCAGCCTTTCTAGCCCCTGTATTTATACAGCAGAGGGGTACTGCATCTTCTCCTGCTCATCACTTTGCTGTCAGTGAGCTGGGGGGGGGGAACAACATCCATCCACTTAGAAGTATGGAAAGACTGCTGTAATCATTTCCATTGCTATAGTCCCTGCATGCTCTAAGCATTGACCGCATTTCTCCTGTATGAGTTTTAGTGCATGTGTGAAACGTGAAGAGGGTCTAAAGATCACATGCTAAAGATCACCCAAGGTGATCTCCTGACAACAGGAGACTGTTGTCAGAATTGTTTGTCTCCTGACAAAAGTGGGTATTAGGGATAGGCAGATGGAACAGTACAAGACAACAATAAGATAAGATAAAGCCAGTGCATTAGTCCATGGTCTTGGAAGACCATCTGGACCATCTGGTGATATGTGTTTCTGCAGGTACCACTGGAAAAAAAAAAAAAAAAAGAACATTTTGAAGGATGGCGACTTCCTGTAGCTGTTCCACAGCACATATGGTAGTAGTCTGAAAATGTAACCAAGAAGCAATGCAGACTGGCAATGTTGCCAACCAGAGTTGAACTCCTAAAAGTAAATTTAAGATGATAGGCTGGATGGACATAGGTCACAGTCAGTCTTGGAAATGAATCAAACAGCTTTTTCCTTGCTGCAACAGAGAATGCCGAATCAAAGGAGGGAGGTAAATAGAAAGTGACTTGGTCTAAGCAGGGCTCTGGCTAGGAAAAACAATCAAGTGAGACATCAAATGATTAAAAACACAGGATAATGCAGCAGTGGTGATGCAAAAGTGACAAGAACACAGCTAAGAGCTCTAGATGTATGTATGGAGAGACAAGGTTATGTATCTGGTCTGTTATACTGGAATAAACTATAAATGTGGACATTTTTTCTGAACAGGAGGGTCCAGAACAAGGTCCAAGTTGAAGATGACATCTGACTCACATTTCTTCTTACTCTCCTTTACTTGGCATCTGTTGTAAACCCACCGTTTCCTAGCCTGAGACTGATCTCAAGGTCATTGTTTTGATTCTACTCTTATCCCTCCTGCCAAGAATTTTATAGAGCTTGGTGTTCTTTATAATGAAAGTATACTGCCCATCAGCTGATACTTCCAGATTTTCAATTTTCTTTTTGGCCTCCTAAGGCTTTAATATGAAACCTTCCATCTCACTGTCCATCAGAACCACTGCTCTTGAATTATGGCCAATTTCCTCTTAATATCCACAGCAGGGGGTTTTAATAAATCAAAACAACAAAAAAATGCTGGCTTATTCCCATCCTCCAGTGCTGATGGATTTAACTCTGTGCCAATAATAAACCAGACAAGACATTACAGAACCTTTTGTTTCTATACAGGCAGTAGAAGATACCCTTCCCTTCCTCAGGAGTCAGCTCTGTGTAAAACAGACATGTAACCCTGTGCCTCCAAAGATAATGCAAAATAATGCTTATCCAGCAAATGGCATTAAGATGAAAAGCAACGCAAAAGGTGAGATGTTCCATTAGGTCCAATAGGTCTCTGTTCTCTCAGCCAGTGAAACTTCTCTGTTTTAATTACATTTACAGACATCCTACTTGGGGCTGACTTTCCCTGCAGACCTGTAGAAAACCTGATGACGCTCCTGACCGTCTTTTCTTCCAATTTTCTGTGTCATTTTAGTTCTTGTGTTTAGGTTTCTGCTCTTGTTCATAACCTGGTTGAAGCTACATGCAACTACATCTGTAACTTCTCCCCTCCCTAAGGTCTCTTTCATTCAAAGGCTGAGATGGATGTATTTCTCCACTCAGCCACTCTTAAAGCTCTTTTCCAAGGGATGCATCCTATCTGAACTTGGCAAGGAATGTGCATGACATTAATTGTAGGACCAGTCAGCACTATTGCTGACTTCCTCGAGAGAAGCTCACAAGTGAACAGCTGAGACATTTCACTCTAAACAGTGGTGTCTTTGGCCCCAGCTGGAGGGGGCGTATCTCTCACAAGCTACAGTGAAATGTATGGTGTGGACAGTTATGGTCTTTGTGGGGATCACTTCTATATTTTTACTTTCCAGTGGTGTTAATTTGGCACCCCCTGGAGGAAATATGTTTGAGAACACTTACAGAAAGCAAATATTTTAAAAAATCACCTTTGATTAAATTGATTGTTTAAACAGTAAGTTTTCCAGTTATCTATGGAGAGGGAGTCTTCGCAGAAATGTTAATGCAATTTTTCTGTAAGCAGTTTTTTATCCTGAGGTGATACGTGCAACTTTTTTTCTTCTGTAGACTAAACATGTCAATCTAAGACTGTGACTGTGGAAGTGTTGGAGAATTTCTCTAACATAATGAAGTAAACATTCAAAAAAAAAAAAAAAAAAAAAAAGGAATGGCACCTATGACAAGAAAAAGCTTGAATCTGGCACAAGATGCATAAGAATCGGTATACATACTTATTCTCATGGCTAGTATGGCCTTATTCCAGGTTCAATGGGGGAAAAAAACTTACTATAGGCTGTGTCTGGATCTACAAACTAAACCAGTATCTTGCACCATAGCAAGAAATATTGCATTTTGCTAATGAAGTCCAATCACTTTTTTTTAGACAGAAAAGACAATGTCCTGGGCTTGTGAACTAGCTACAGATTTTCATGGTCAGAAACTGAAAAATGCTGAGGTATCTGTTTTGCCCCTCCAGACTTTAAGGGGGGGGGGGGGGAGGGGGGAAAAAAAGTAAGTAATTCTAAGATGCATATTGGCACAGCTTTAAAATTCTATTTCAATTGAACAAAATAACTGAATGTTAGCAATTTTTAAAAAGGAAAGTCAACATGGTATTTTGTAATTATTATCACTTTGCTGTCTTCAAGAAATACCTGACTGAATTACAAAGGCATTTAAAAGAGATCTGAGAACATTGCATATCAGTGCCGCATCCAGTCATTCTAACCTGTGAAGTGTGAACAGTAATTGCATTATTTTTGATCTATGTTTGTCAGCTGGGCACAGAGCAGTGGAGCAGTGTTTTCATTGCTCCTTCTACCCCAGCAACAAAGCTTAGTCATTGTCCCTGCTGAAAGGGACTTCTTCCTGGAAAATGCATTGTTTCAATAGCTCCTGTATGCATGTTTTTGGTGTGTTGGTTTTTGTTTCTTTTCCTGGAAAATCCTTTGCATTTTCCTGGGGTCTGCTGCCTAGAATATGGTCCTTTTTTTTTTTTTTTTTTTTTTTTTTTGACATACTTCAATCCAAACTCACTGTGGCTTAACCTTGAAACTCATGGGAAATTCAAAGGCTTTTCAGTGGACTAATGGAGAAAGTCACAACACATACCGTCATGTTAGTTTCCACTAGATTAAAAATTTCCCAAACACAAACATTTGTCAGTAATGGATGTTTGGATAAACAGTGTAAGAAAAGGAACACAAATGATCCTTTTCCTGTTTCCTTCTCATATGATGTCTCTAGCTGTCTTCCTTTCTCTACCACATAATAATGCAGAGATCCGGGACTGGCTGCCTGATCTGGAAAACACTTTATGTTAAGAGTGCATTCTCATTTACATCAAGGGAAGAACATTGATCATCCTCGGGACTGGACTATCAGTATTTAGAAGAATTCTGGACAAAAAGACTGTCCTCGGTATGTTTTCTTTTGCCCTAAAAAGTTGTTTTTCCTTGTCCACAGACAAGCAGCCAACAGTAGAAAACCACAACTGAAGATGGCTGTGATAACATTACTCTTGCTGGGTTAGGAAGATCTTTATTTTCCATGCAAAACACATAATTATTAGTTTAATTATATAGCCTGTTTTCCATGTTGCGTTTGCCAGATCTGATATTGCTAAGAATTTAATATTACTTTCACCAGTGGTGAAAAAAAAATTGTAGAGAAAATTAAACAGTATCGGTCTTTCTGCATGTTATCTATCACAGGGTGACTGAGAGTTCCAGTCATTAATGTACTAGAAATACATTTGAAATTTTACAGAATATGATTAGCTGCCTTCAGGTCCTTTTCAATAGGATTGATATCTGTTATTCTTTACAGGGATTCCTAAATTTCTTTTGCTAGAAACACTATCAAAGGTGCCGACTTCTGGCTTGTATCCATCCATGTATCATGGAGTATTTTGAAACAGCTTGTGTATGTACCCCTACAGGTAGGCAAAAAGGAAATAATATTTGTAGCTTCTTTTTCTCCTGAAATTAAAATATACCTACACAGTCCAGAGCCTGAAAATGAATTCCATTTAGAATGACCTGGATTGTAGAAGGAAGAGGGGGAGTGTATTGCTAAAGAAACATTAACTGATGGAACAGATGGGAAAGACAGACTCTCTAGAAAAAAGTTCCTGTTCATTCTGCCCAGCTTAGAGCAGTAGCTGGTACAAAACCAGCCTGTTCAGGGGTGGTTTCATTGTAATGTCATTTAAACCACCCTGAGCTGGGAGGGACATGTCCTCAGTGTACACTGAAGGCGGCTATAGCAGTCTGCTGTTCAACTGCACGGAGCAGCAAATCGGTACATCTCTAATTATTATTTATCTGGCTGGCTAAGCAGTGCAGCATTTAAAACCTAATTTGTTGTATAATTTAATTTTAATTGAGTCTCCCATCCACACAGGACTCGTTAAGTTAGCAGTATGTTTCACTTTCTGTCTTTTTACATGGATACTATGGGAGAGTTGCAGGAGCTGAACCAATCGTTCGCTTGCACTGCACTATCACCAAGGTGCAGTAATTCCTTGGTGTGATTGCAGAGGGATCTCTTGGCAGGAATATTTGGGAAATACGTTTTCTCTATGCCACAGTGTAACAAAACAACTTCCTCCCTCAGCTAATGCCATGGTTTACACAAAAGATTTGGTTGTTGGGCTTTCAGTTACATCTCCCATATGCTGGTATTTTCCTCTGCAGCTCAGAGATAACAATTACTAGTAAATGTGAGCAGTAATAAAAATGAAGCACTGTGACAATGCTTTTGAGTGATAGTAACTTTCACTGATGTGCTTCTCTTCAAGTGTATAAAAGGCAGTAGTTCTCAGTGAGGACAAAGTCGAAAGAAAGCAGGGCAGTTTACAGACAATTCCTTTTGGAGGGATGCACAGGCCTCAAAGAACCAATTTTGTGTAGTAGTATTACTAAGGGGTGAGTTATAGGCTAAGGTCAATAATGCAAAGCTTTAAGTACGTGCATCAATTTTGACTTACATGGATGCTTGTTTTCTCCTGAAGTGGGGCCCATGTGATTGAGAACTGTGAAGCAATAGTGTATCAATTGAAACTGCAGATCTTAAACACTTTTTAAAAATTATTTAGCTTGTACCCATAGAGATGTGGGGCTTTCTTGCACAGGCTGGTGTCGCTGTGAAGTTCATGTGGCCAAGGGGATTCACAGGGGTTCCAGGAAAGCTTAAGATAACAGCAAAGTCTCATCGCTCAGGCCTGGGAATCAAGTAGGAGTATCAAAGCAAAGAGGTACAAATGGTTTTGTTTTCAGTGTGTTTTGATTTAATCCAAACTTCAGAATTTTTTGGTGAGGAGGTAGGGGGCAGAGTTCACTGCAACTGTCTGGGTTGTATGACTAATGTAAGAAGCTGATTGTCGGGGAGATCTAGGGTATCTCAGCTTCCTCCTGCTCTATTTTGATGTGTTTAAAACTGTCCAAGTTCCTTGAATGAATGTGGTGAAGGAACTCACAACCAGAAAGCCGCTACTGGTGTTGTGCACAAGGATAACAGATAATCTGCCTAAGAGGCCATCTTACTGGTGGTGCTAATTGACCTGAGAAGATTATAGTACTATTAGTACAAATGTCCCAGGAAACACTTGAAACAGATACACAGAAACAAGAGACAGGTGCACAGGCTGATGAACAAATGGGCAGTAGTGATAATGCTTTATGCACGGGGGGAGGAGAGGACCACCAAATTCACGTGCTGTCTGCCTTAATAGCCTTTGCGGTGCTGGTGTGTGGAAGGGGGGGGTTAGGTTATTTGTGAAATTCTTGAATGGCTCAGAGAAAGAGGGAGTGATGCATAAGAGGCTATCTTTCAGAAGACCCTGAGGAAGGAGCTCCAGATGATGTGGATGTGCCCACCAGAGGACAGGCAGCTGCCCAGTGGGCAGGCACGAGGGCCTGAGGTAACAGCCATGAGGCTGGAGGGTGAAGGCAGCACCAAGCACGTGATGGAGGGAGACAGTGCCGCTCTGTGGGGCTTCAGACTGAGCTAAGGCAGGAGCAGGATGGGCACAAGTGAGGAGGTAAATTGTTCCTGTTCAGTGTAGCACCTTGAGGTTGCTTTGGGTGGGATGGAAGGGAGGGAAGGCGAAGTAGGGGGCCTGGGGAAGTGAGGATGAGACCGATGGCCCCACAGGGGCTGGGTTAGTGCAGTGAGGCTGCCCTTGGGGTACTCGTAAGACCTCCCACTTGATGTTTTGTTCAGTTATGTTGTTTGTTTAGAACTGTAAAAGAAGGCATTAAAACAGGATGCAAGCTACAATCTCAAGGCTCACAGCGGAAAGCAGAGATTTAAAAACCCTACCACTTTTGCTACAATCTCTTCATTGTATATAAATGAGATGGCTATGAGGGTAACGAAGAGCAATGTGATGATTCTTAAGGGTGTGGGAAGCTCTGCTCCTCGCTCTCGTCCCTGCTAGCCCTGTGTTTGGGTACGCAAGGACTCCCTCAGTGGTTCATCTGGGGCTTCCCACTGCAGGCAGGGACCCCACTACAGGGCACCGATCCCACCTCAGCGTGATCATCATTTCTAAAGCGTTTCCCTTGCAAGTACGTTTTTATTTAACCACCAACTCTTCAATAACGAAGAGCTAAACTACGAGCATTTTTCACCGCCCCCGACCGAGCTCAGCCGCTCGCCGGCACGCCCAACCCGCCGCGAGCCCCCCGCTCCGCCCTCAACAAAGATGGCGCCCGTCGCGTTGTCCCCCTAGCGAGCCAGCCCACACCCAAGATGTCCGCCGAGGCGTCGCCCTCCGCCCCTCCCCTCCCCTGCTCCCTTCTCTCCCCGATGCGCCGCGGAAGGCGCCGGGCTGCAGCCGGCGCGGCTCGGGGCCGGGCGCCGGAAGGGCCGCCCCCGCCGCCGGTGCGTTCCCCATGGCCGCCTCCAATGGCGGGCCGGGCCCCGCCCCGCGGCGATCAGCTGAGGGCGGCAATGTCTGGTGACAGGAGCCGCCTCGGCCGCCGCGCTGGGTGTAAGGGCCGGGCCCCGGGCGGGCGGCCGGGGGGGGGGATCCGGGCACCCCGCGGCCCCCCCCCGGGGAGCGGGGCGGAGGGGAGAGGGCAGCGCGGGCCGGCCCTGCCCGCTGCCCCCCAGGCGGAGCCCTGCGAGGCGGCGGCGAGCGGCCCGGGGAGGGCGGTCCGCCTCGGCACAAAAGGGGGCGGCCGGGGGCGGGGAGGGGGCCCGGCGAGCCCCCGGGGGGGCGAGGGGTTGAGGGGCGGTGTGCGGGGCACGGCCCCCGTGAGGGGAAGGGGGCACCCGGCTTCCCTTCTCTTCCCCCCCCCCCCGCCTCGCCCCGGGTGCTGTGCGATGTGGGGTGGCTTTGTGTGTTTGTTTTTGTCAGATGTGAATCCAAATGGAGCGCTCGGAAGGAGGCGAGCAGAGCAAGCAGCGGCAGCCCTGGGGGAAGCTGATCCGGCTGGGTGCTGAGGAGGCAGAGCCGCACGTCCTGCTGCTGAAAAGGGAATGGACGATTGGTCGGAAGAAAGGTGGGACAGGCAGGGTGTGCTGGGGCCGCAGGGAGCCCCTCCGGCCTTTAAGGCGTTAGGAGGTGGCCTGTGAGGCGGTGGACTGAGAGTAGTTGGTTTTGACCGCTTTCAGCTGCCGGAGGTGCTCCCCAGACCGTCCCTTGTTCCCCTGGGCGCTGTGCAAAGAGAAAGTTTTATACTGACCTTTTCCTCGTTTCTGCCAGATTTCAGCATGCACACCTTTATAAGCAACCGTGCCTTTTAGGTCATCAGTGACAGTTTGTACAAATAAGAAAAAATGACAGTTGATTCAGAAGAGCGTCTGCATTAGTCTTATTTATGTTCCCTTTTCATTTCTGTGGTTAAAATGAGTGGGAACTGCAATACAAAACGCTTGGGCTTCACAGAAAAGAAAATGTCCACATGAAAATTCACACTACTTCTGGCTATATAAAGATTGCCAACAAGTACAGAAAGTTTTTCAGAGTGGATTTACAAGCTTTATGTTCCGCATTTAAGGCTATTAATATTTGTCTCTTATTTTAATGCTTACTGTACTTAAACCAGTCACCATGGTGTTTTAATTTTTTTTTTACTCTGCCATGACAACACTAACTTCCAATTCTTGTCCATCAGATCAAACTATTTGGGTAATTGCATTTTGTAAAGCAATAGTCTTGAACAAGCGCTAGATGTTATTACTCTATGAGAAATGCAGATAACATGTAGTTGGAAAAACGTTTTATGTATTTTCATGTGGTAATAAATATTTAGATTGCTTAACGTTATCTAAGCTGTAGATAAATCCTTCAAGTTGAGGTCCAGATGACGGTTGGATTTCTTGCAAGCTGAATTGTTTATGTACCTGTCTACTGATAGATCAATAAAATGAGTGACTCTCATGACAAGCTTTGGCTTGCAAATATTACTCGTAAAATTATCAAGAATATTCGAAAGGACAAAATGCTCCAAATGAGCTTTCCTGCTACTGGTGTGATTCTGAGTAAAATTTAGTTTACTCACTTTCATTGTGCTTCCTGTTGTTGCAAGTTGTGCAACAGTTAACTGTAGCTGTTGACTGTGCCCTGAATCTTTGGAGCAGGATAGCAATAAGCTGTCACAACTGTCACCAGCATTAGTGGCTGCTCCTTTGGGATATGTTGTTTTTGTCAGCTGACACCTGCAGTTGTACCTACAGTGTGAATAGGTGAAAGTAAATCATATTTTTGAGGTTTAATTTTCCTGTAAGCAGGTGCTTTGAGTCATTTGTGAGAGAGATCAGTGTCTTACGCAAGGAATTTTAAGAATTGCCTTGAACAGTCCATGTTAAAGGGAAGTAAAAAACTCTTGATTTGCTCAGAGCCCTGGAGTTGTAGGTAGAAAAGTCTCTACCATGTCAGTATTGTCACTACACTTCTCCAGCATATCCCTAAATCTTAGTCAGTCCTGGGGTTTTTAATCTCCAGTCAGCTTTAATAATGTAACAATGCTGTCAACAAAGATAAGGAATATTTTCTTATTTAAAACCAAACAAAAGAAAAAGGCTTTAAGGTAGAGCAGTGATACTCTCATTTATCAGCTGTTGGTTCCACTACTTCTTCCCGCTATACCAGGATGAACCAGAAGTTAAATCAATCAGTGTTACACTGATGTGGGAAAAGAGCTGGGTGCTCTGTGACATATCGCTCTAGAATTTAGCTCGAATGCATTTCAAGTATTTGTGAATTGGTACTGCTCTAGAGCAGAGTAATTGTGACATGATTTCCATCTGTAAAGGCTGGGATTGGGGAAAGAAAGGGAGTGAAAACACCTTAAAATGGTTGAAATAATCTTCTATCAGTACACAAGTCTACTTCACCATATTTATGTATCACATAGATGGACTGTGTTTCTGCCTGTATGCCAGTAGAAATTTTTGAACTACTGCAGATGTACATGAGTCAGTTTGTTGTGCATTTATAGCCATGTAGAATGCTGATCTGTCTGTGTAATGTGTATTTTTAAGCACACTGGAAAATCTGCTTTCTTTTTAAGGTTGTGACTTATCTTTCCCTGGCAACAAGTTGGTGTCTGGAGATCACTGTAAAATCATAGTGGATGAAGAATCTGGTCAAGTGTCATTGGAAGATACAAGGTTGGTTTTCCTGTGCACTTCTGTTGTTGTCTTCTCTTTAGTCTGTGAAGTAAAATCTTGTGTATTGCTCAAGGCATTGAGAATAAACTCTTCTAGTTTTCCTTCCTTTTTCTGTCTTTTACTTTTTGCATCTGTGGGGTGGGGTTTTTTAGATTTTTATGGTACTTCCTAAGTATTTTTTTCTTCTTTAAAAGGAATTGATGAAAATGCTGATGATGTAATAGTTCTGTGGGATATTTCTTTAGTCTTGTGGAGGAAAAAAAAAAAAAGGATTAGAGTGATGCCAACATTCTTAAAAGCTGTAAGCATGAGCGTGCCTCATTTCAGGTACTTGTAAAGGGAGGTAGATACCAGCAGTGCTGATCTCAAATCTCATAAAATAGTAAAAGTCTGTATTTGTTATACATCTTTCTGGTATTCAAAATATCAATAGCCTGCATATCACAGGCAGTGTACTTATCTGTCCTTTGTGGTGGGCATGTCAGATGCAGATTAAAGCCTATTCAAACTACTTGAATAGTAAAAGATGCTTGCTAGAATTCTACTGTTGAAATGTGTTGTGTTTTCTTATGTTTAACCAGAATGATTTTTTTTTTCCTATGGTGTGTCTGTATTCAGTTAAGGGTTTGAGAACTAAGGCTCTTAATGTAAGAAGATTTAAGCACATACCTCATTGTAACTACTGTTAAAAAGCAAAGCTAATTTAGTGGAACTACTTCTAGTATATAAATTTAATTACATGCTTCTTCATATACTGAAGGCTAATGAACTTGCTATGCTGGTGAAGTTATTTTCTGTAGAGTTTTAAGGCTACTGTGGAAGTCAAGTAGCACTGCAGGGGTTGTGGGTGGTTTCTAGTGGATCTTAGTTTTTCTTTATAAAATTTGAAATAGGAATTTGAATGGAAGGGGATTTCTTAAGAGATTGTAATCCCCTTCAAATTTTCATCTGCTTCATTTTTGACAGGATTTTTTGTCTAAAATTGCAGAAAGCTTCTGGTTTATTACATGTCAAGAAATTTGTGACATTTCAGAATGTTTCTGTAAACCACATTCTTTTTATGCCATGCCCCTGCAGTCAATAAAGAAACAAATAATACTTTTCTGCCAGCTCCCCCCATTCTTTGTGTCTAGAAGGCATTTTACCCAAAGATGAGGATAACAGTTTAAAATTCAGTGAAGTATATACATAAAGACAAAATTTAATGTGAGAGATTTTACAGGGTATCATGCTGAATCTGTTGTTTCCTCTTCAAACATACCAGAATGCAGCTAAATATATTGTTCTGGGAGTTCAAGGTTAGTATCGGGTACTTGCTGAGAAAAAAGCCTTGACATCTTTCTTTGAGCAAAACATTTGTCTCTGGTTCAATTAGAGACTGTGCTGATATTAAAAGGAACTCACTTCTAGATATTTACATGGGCTATTTATTTTTATTTTGTTTCCTCAAGTAAAGCCAGAACATAGTGGAATTGTTCAGCTTGGAAGATGCCTAAGGAGGTCCCATACTTCATTTTTTTCATTTCCCTTTGTTTCAATTTATGATCTTTGTTGCCTCAGTAAAGAGCCTGGCTCTGTCTTGGTAACTTCCTCATAGGTACCGGGTGGTTGCTATTAGGTCCCGTGCTCCCCAAGCCACCTTCTCCCAGGTAAAACAAGTCCAGTTCCCTTAGCCCTTTAGTTCATAGGTATTGTGCTCCAGCTCTCTGGACATATCAGTGGGTATCTGCTGGACTTTCTCAAGTTTATTAAGACCTTTCTTGTACTAGGTTACCCAAAACTAGATGTAATATTGTAAACGTGGGTTAATGAGTTCCAAGCACAGTGGAATAATAATCACTGCACTTGATCATCCGACTACGCCCTGTTAATACAGCCAAGTGTGCTGTAGGCCTTCATCGCTGCCAGGGCATGCTGCTGACTTATGCCTTGGCATAAATCCAAGGTGTATGATCTCATGCTTAGGCATAAGATCCACCAAGATCCCTTGCTGGTCTGTCCCCAGCCTTTACCGGTGCAGGTGGTTATTCTATGCCCTGTGCAGGGCATTGTGTTTGCCTTTGCTGAACATTGTGGTGTTCCCATCAGCATGCCTAACGCCCTCTCTAGAGCCCAGCTTTTGCATACACTGAATATAACTCCTACTTTGATATCATCCACAAGCTTGATAAGGGCGTACTTCCTCTCCCCATCTAGGTTGTAGCTAGAGATAGTAAACAGGATAGGTCTCTGGATAAATCCCTGATGGTTTGTGGCTGTTGGGAAAGCTTGTATTGTGAGAGGCTGTGGGACGAAATGCTAAACTTCAGGGAAAAAATGTCAGGTCTAGCTAGGACATCTAGGTAATGGCTTGTAAATGTCATCCTCCAATATTATTCCACAGTTCCAGATATTTCAAACAGCAGGTCATGCCATGTTTGCCAATCCGTGGTAGTTTCAGAGGGCAGCTGTAAGTCCAAGTTTGAAAAACCATCTGTTGTTTCAGGTGCATTTAGCTGGAAGAAGTAGTTCAGACCTATATGGTAATAAGAAAAGCTGGAAAAATTGTGAATGATGTAGAAGTTTTCCTACCTTTCCTTCTTCTCCTCCCACACCCCCATACCCAGCCCAGGCAAAAGCAGCCAGCAGAAAGAGCTAGCCAAATCAAATTAACTTTTCTTTTTACATGATGCATTCATGGAAAGGTGGGGCCTGTTACACCGCTAATGTCATCGAAGGGCTGCATGCCTGCAGAGTACTACCAGTTAGCTGCTTATGCACGTTGCACTTCTGTGTGGCTAGCAAAAAAAGAATAAGGTCATTCCTGTGTTCTGCTTGCCAGTGAGTTGGTATGAAGTGTAGTTACCTCTTGCTGAATGAAGAGACTAAACAAGTTGATGTAACTACTTGCAGAACACCCCACTCTTCTGGGTCTCCCAATGTTTGAGCTGAATATCAGCTGAGCTCCAAAGAATCAAGCCGGCTGAAAGAAGAAGAATTTTGAATGTTTGAGTTGGCAATACTGATGCCCAGAGTCCCAGAAAAATACTGCAGCATCAGCTCTTTCTGCTGTTAAGTGGAAAATAGTTTGGAAACATTGCTGTGGTCAAGCTCAGATTTTTCTGGTGAAAAGGAATGCATTGAAGGAGGCAGCTGATGTGGGACAGTTGAACTGAGTGGACTTTGTTTTTCTATTGTAATTAGTTCAAAGAACATCATTAAACACATTGTTGACTGTCCACATATTTTTTATCTCTGTGGTAGCATACTGAGTTCTTGGATCTATTTTTGAAAAGACTTACAGTAAATTCGCAGGTGGAAGGAAATGTGCAGAAAACACAATTATTGAGTAAACAGAAATTTGGAAATAACAAACCCAAGAGTTAGCAAATAGTACAATAAAATATCCATGGAATCACCCTTTTTTTGATGTATGTTTCTGCTTTATTTTCCAAACCATGCCCTAGTTGCTTGGTACTGCTTGAAAGAAATACCAGTTAACCTGACGCAGCTGAAGCAGTCATTAGTTTGCTGTAAGTAAAAGCAATTGTAAGATTCTTTGAAATAGAAGTTTAAAAAGCAAGTAAAGTAACTTCTAAGGACTTCCTCTTGTTGTATTCTAATGTTTTTGTTCGTTTGTTTTTAGGATTCTGATTAAATATTAAGTGATTTTTCACAGCAGGGAAGGTTTATTTGCACAAGACTCTTCCCCGTGACAGACAAGCAGGTAGTCCCTTTCTGTGGGGGAACAAGAGATTGATCTTCAGTGGAGAGTGGTGTCCTTTCTGCTACTAAATTCTACTTATCCTGCAGTCAAGCTATTTCTGTGAATGTAAAATAAATAAAAAATGAGACTGATACAGTAGAGAAGGGCTTTAGTAACTTATTAGAATTCAAAATTCATTTCAGTTTACAATGTGTTCAGGATAATACACAAATAACTTCTAAAACTATCAAACCATAAGCTTTACCATAAATTACGTTCTTTTCCTGGATGGACACCAGTAATTACTAGAAAGTAATAGACTGTCGTTTTTCTGGGAATGATACCAAAGTATCTGACAATACACAGATCATTTATCTACTTCAAAAATAGGCATTGTCTGAGTGAAATGTGATGGTTCATATAAATTCTGTACAACAGCCTGGATAATGTATATTTCATTAATCAAACTGTAAAGTCATCAACCATGTTGGAACTGAGTCAAGGCTTTTTTTTTTTTTTTTTTGTACCTTTTTAGAAAGGTGACATTGGGACCTTTTGTGACATTGTTTCACAACTCAGACAATTTATGTCTGATGGTCCTGTTTTTCTTCTCCATGTCAAAAATAATACAGCCAGTTAAAATAAATTCAGTAGTAAGTCCACATTAATGACCTTCATATTTAGGATTCTCATTGTGTTTCCTACTTACCTTATAAGGACCTTACTATAGTCTGAAACATCAGAGGAACGTGCAAATGTCATTATTTACCATGTGTGTCTCATTAAAAATACCCACAACATTAATCCAGTATGTCACCATATCTGTTCAATGTCTCTGAACATTTAAACCGAACCCTGAAACTGGAAATGCTAAGTGAAAGAATAACACAATTATATGGGGTAGTTGGATTTTTTTTTCTTTGATAATTGTGGGATAAAAAGACAACTGCTTCAGTTTGCTAATGTATTTAAGAAAAGCTTATGATTTTCTGTGTTGAAACCAATTTATTCCTACTTCATTTGCATCTGTAGATGCCACATAATTAATTACTTAGTTCTCATCAATGTCAGTATAACTGTTCAGGACTGAAAAGATGTAGATATTTGTAGCTACTTTGTGGATTAGGGTCCTGGGTGGCAGTTTCTGCACTTGCATCGTTAGACCAAGAATGAGTGGTTACTGATGCATGATGGTGACAATTTTTTTCCCAAGAATGCCTCATTTGATTTATTGCCCCTCATAACTATCTTTTTAATATATTATTACTAACATCAAAGTTAGGTTAAAAACAAATATAGTTTCCAACAGATGGACTAGGATTATTTTTCTTAATTGCTAAACTTCTTGTGCTTTTAGCAACATGTCTGTTCTACTGTCGTTTTCGTTCTCAAGTCTTTCAGGCTTCAACATCTATATGCCTAAAGTGAAAAGGCAAGCTCAGGATAGTTTCTTGGCTTATAAGGGAAGCTTTTAGATACTTTAATGGAGCAAAGATTGTTGTGACCTGAAGATTTTTGTTTGTTGACATCTGAAGTTGTTTTATAATTATTTATATTGGATTAGTTGATTCATCCATATATAGAGAGAAAGCAGTTGCATAGGGAAAAACTAGTATCTTGAACAAGACATGCTGTGGTTATTCAAAAGGACTTCCTTTCCCTTCTAACATTTCAATGTAATGCTTTTGACTTTGTGAAAAGGTCAGCAGTCCAAAGTTCTCTTTTTCTTTCTTTCTCAGTTGATATTACTAAATAACAAGAGAATTTGCCAGGTTCAAGTTGCTTTTTTCAAGGAAAAATGCGGAGGAGAAGGGAAGGTGCTAATTTCTAAATAACTGTTGCTCTCTTCTAGAAAAACTAGGTTTCTAGGTCTATTTAAAGACTGTGAAGTGTCCTGAGAATGAGCGGTGGCCACCAGGAGGTGGCAGCAGAGATTTGCTGTCATTTCATGGAGAAGCTTGCTCTGCTGAGGGGAAAAAAAAAACAGATCTGTTCTTTCATATTTGGTACTAATTGCTGAGACCTGAAATAGCAGAAGTCTGAAGTTCTAGAATGCTGCAGCCCTGAAAGAGGCTTATTGTAATTGAGCTGAAATTTTTCAGTATTTGAATAATGTGATTGAGTTATAAGGCTTGTATATAAAACATCACTCACAGTGAAACAGCAAAGATCTCTATTAATCAGCAATGCTTTGTATTTGCTGCTTCCCCAGTTTAATTTCTTCCATGAGTCTTGCAGCTTTTATAAATACCAAAATAATTCTTTCCAACTCATCTTTTAATTGTGCTTTTTTTTTTTTTTTCACTTTATGTCTTGATTTCATATATTTCAGATATCCCTTCCTGTTTTATACTCAAAGGGAGGAGATTTTTCTACAGAAAGAATCATCTAATTATTTTGACACAGCAGCCAAATGTCAGGGATCGTTTGTCGGTCTGTCTGTCAGCTACCATCTCTTTACTAGGAGCTCTAAATGAGCTCTGAAGTCCGAATAGCCCTGAACTTCTGTCTCTCTAACAGTTGGGTTGGTGTTTTGTTTTGTTTCTGAACAGTTCTTTCGATCCTTTCTTAAAATGTTTTTGAGAGACAACAGTTTTTGTCATGAAAAGTATCTTGTATTTTCCCTTCCTTCTCCTAGGTATTTATGAAAACATTTACTCCAAGTTATCTTTTCTTTCTCTTTACAGTACTAATGGAACAGTAATTAATAAACTGAAAGTGGTTAAGAAGCAGACATACCCTTTACAGACTGGAGATGTGATCTATGTTGTTTACAGAAAAAATGAGCCAGAGAACAGTAAGTAAATAATATATTTTTTCATGGTATACTTAGTCATTTTTGAATCATGAAAGGGAAAAAAATATATAATTAAAACAGAGTTACTTCATTTTAAGACAAGCAATTTGTTGACACGTAGAAACAAGTCTTCATAAAAGAGGTCATGGACATGCTAATTTTTACAGTGACAAGTAGTAAGTTAGGGAAATCTTTCAGACTGTATTAGTTTGAAGTGTTTGGCTTAAAAAAATAAAATCGGCGAATGTGGAGGTATTTTTCAGTTGGTTTTATTAATACGTACTGAGTTAGTTTCTCAATGAAACTTAGAGCATGCCGTAAATCTGTTTTTTTTTTTTGAGTTCATGCATTTCAGAAATGTAAGCAAAATGGATTGAAGAGTTTGAGAAATTAATTAAGAAATAATAAGCTGAATGTAGCTTAATAAGAAGAACAACTATTGCTGAATTATCCCTAAAGATACTCACAGTCTGCTCTGACACAGAGCAATTTTAGGTTTAAGAAACATTTAAGTCTCTGGTTCCACGGCTGGCACAAGTTAAACTTCACACAAAAGCGCCTCTGCCTGGTTTCATGAGAAGAAAAGATCTTGCTGTGCTGATCCTAATTGCCTCCTAAGTAGGAGTATTAATATTGTACTACAGAGGTGATCCCTCATGTCCCTATTCTGTTGTCAGACACTTTGGGGAAGCAGCCGCTTGGACATAGAATTAGCTTGTGTGAGATTAAGGTTAGCTGATTTTTATTTAAAAATTCTGATGAATATTTTTATCTCTTTCAGATGTTGCGTATCTTTATGAATCCTTAAACACAAAACAGGATGCAACTCAAGAAACAGTAGGTAAGGAAGTAATTTAAGACCCAAGAAGAGGAGCTAAGCTAAGCTCCAATAACTAATGCAGCCTTTTTGAGATAATTTGATTCCTTGGGAATTCTGAAGCGTAAATGCTGTGGTGACTGTCACACAGATATCTTTCCCCTTTTTTCCTCCCTCACTGTAGAAGCTAATGTAGAAAACCAATGCCATGTGACCAAAGATACCTCAAGTACAGGAAGAAGTAATGATGAGACCCAAATTACCTCATCACCATCAGCTACTCAGTCTTGCTATGAGGAACCACAGCCATCTACTTCTACATCTAACCTCTTTAATGCTTCTTCTACCTCTCTTATTGAGTCTGCATCTGAGCAGGATAATCCTTCTACATCTGGTAAGAATTGTGTCAAGTATTTAAAGTTTGATATCACATCAGCTGTTATTCCAGATTTGTAATTTAACCTCACCCTTCTCTGTGTCTGTAGCATTTACGTCGTGAAATTCTAATGAACTTTCTCTGAGTAGGCAGCGTAAATCTTGGTGGTTAGGTAGAACAGTTGTGAGAATGGCTGTTGCTCAGAGATGCACAAAATCCTTGTAAATCCCAGACTGTTCTGTCGTTACACTATGGGTTTATAGCATTCTGGTGAAACCTTAGCAAATGTATATGGTTCATATAACAAATCAAGTAGATACAAGTGCTTGCCTGCATCAGTCATTCTGAGAAACTGCTTTAATTGTCACTGTTTCTGCTGCCAGTCACCAGACCCCTTTCTCTTGCTTAGAGCTCTAAGGCTGAAATATACTGCATAGATTCATTGTCTGTTACTTTGTATTTACAAGTGTAATATCCCAGTGCTGCACAACTCTTACAATAGAACTGGAGTAAGAGCAGTTCTCTGAAAAATGGCATTTGACAACAGTTCATGGGGACTTCTTCCACTCCTTTGAAATACATGGAAGTAAAGCTTTGTGCTCTGCTGTGCTCCTGACCTGTTGAATATTATCAATATTGTATAAGTCCTCTGCCTAGCATCTTTGTCAGAAAGAACTGATGTGGATAACAGTCTTTGAATAAATACTCTGTACTTTAAAGAAGGGTGTGTCGTGGGTATTTTAAGTATGGTTTCACAGCTAATAGCCTTATTTCCAGTTCTTCCAATTAGATTGGCTCAGAATACCTGTGGTATAGTTAAGCAAACACTACTTCTGTGCTTTTGCACTGCTTTTTCCTATTCAGATGTATGTGCATCATCAGCATTTGAATAATTTCTTTTTTCATGCCCCATGTCTGTATGCTGTTATGTTCAGTCTTGTGTTTTTATTTTGCAGGATCGCAATCCTCAGTTTTCACTCCTGTGCCTGCTTTCCCAATCTTAGAATCTGTGTGTCTAAAAGCACTGCATGATGAACATGAGAAGCTTGATGACAACACTGAAACTTCTGCAATCACTTCAGAAATCAATGACAAAGAAAAAGCAGAATCAGATGCTCAAACGACAGGGGAGGAGGAAATTTTGGAACCTGCAAAGAAGAAACTAAAAGAAGGCTAGTATACTGCACTATTCTGCAGCCTACTCTGCACTCTTTAAGATTATTGTTGAAAGTTAGTTTAAAACGCTTAGACATAGCTGTAAGTTTCTAATTTAAGTTTTTTAAAGAAGCCCAGTGAGGTTAAGAAAAATAAGGACAGATTATTAGATTTCTGTTAAAGTGAAGTAAATTGAAAATACACACCTATCAAACTTAAAGAGGGTTGAAGGGCTAGGTTAGTATGGGATAGGTAATGTTTTCCCTCCTCACAATGTAATACTATGTTGTAGTATTGTATTAAATAAGAAAAGTAATGCTTATCCCCTCTTTCCTCCCATCAGTCGGTTGAGTCAGGTCAGCTGTCATCAGTCCATTTTCAATTTCTTCTCATTTACTTGTTTTCTGGTCCAGTGAAAACGATGACTTCTTTAGCAGAAACTGTTATGTGTAAAGCAAGAACCTTCAGTGGGGCCACTGACAGTGAACCGCAAATTAGTGTGCACCTTTCAGGTCTTTTTTTAAACAGTTAAAAAATAGTTTCAAGAAAAATACTACGGAGTCTTCTGCCTTTGTAGATGAAGATTCCTGTCCAAATGTTCCAGCAGCAGCTCCAAGTGAATGTATAATTAAAATTGGCTCTGAAGATGCAAAAACATCAAATGTGAAACCGGATAAAATGGAAGAAACATTAACTTGCATTATCTGCCAAGAACTGCTGCATGACTGTGTAAGGTAAGTTTGATTGACAAAAGCTGTAATAGTGATATTAAGATAAGAAATTCAGTGACTATTGCTTAAGGTGGCCTGGATATTTAGGGTATTCACAAGCCCTTCTGAGTCTTTTTTTTTTTTTTTTTCCTCCAAACTATATAGTTAAATGAAGCGAATGCTTTACAACTGTCTTTCTGATTATCTCAATGCAGCATAAGTATCTTTTGAGTGTTAAAAATGTAACTAAAAATTGAAAGATCTGTTTTTTACTTAATTCTTTCACTGCTGTCATGCTTGTGTTTTCCAGCTTGCAGCCTTGTATGCATACTTTCTGTGCTGCCTGCTACTCAGGATGGATGGAGAGGTCTTCTTTATGTCCAACGTGTCGTTGTCCAGTAGAACGTATTTGTAAAAATCACATATTGAACAATTTGGTTGAAGCTTATCTAATTCAGCATCCAGGCAAGTTGAACAGTGTGTGTAAAAGAATCTGATGTATTTCACATATTAGCTATGTATGTCACTGATGTAAGCACAAAGACTATTGTCTGTTAAGTTTGTATATGTCATGCTTCTCTGCTGTTTTCTCTGACATGGCTGTAAGAAAACAACTGCTTACATTTAGTCTGACATAATAGCTTGTAATATTTCAAGTAGTGGTGAGAATTAAAGGTGATTTAATACTGTAACTGCATATACTAGGAATTCTTAATTTTACATGTATATGACTACTTAATCATGCAAAGAATATCAGTTCTATCAAATAGGAGGCACTGACTGATTAGGCTGCCAAAACTCAGATAATTCTGAAAAATATACTTAAATATGGATTTAATTAACTTTGATCATAGACTCATGAAAACAAAACTTCACTTGCCTGATACTAGAGTCTCATTAGCAGACGGGAATTTAACTAAGAGCTTTTAGAACTGTTATCTAAGAATAAATTTTATGGAAATGAAAATGCAATAAACACATTGTTTAAGTAGGGTGGGAATAAGAAATGTGATGAATCTTGTACTCTTTTCTTGAACTTTGAATTTGGTTTTCATGCAGATAAATGTCGTAATGAAGATGATGTACGTAGCATGGATGCTCGAAACAAAATCACTCAAGACATGTTGCAACCTAAGGTGCGGAGATCTTTTTCAGATGAGGAAGGAAGTTCTGAAGATTTACTGGAATTGTCAGATGTAGATAGTGAATCTTCAGATATCAGGTATGTCTGTGTTTTGCATTGAATTAGATTTGGTTATGCTTGAATGTCTAAACCCACCAGCTAAACTAGTTCCACAAACACTGTTATTGCTGATAGTGTTTCCATGATCATTTCCAGACTGAATCTTTTGTTTTCAGTTAAGTTCATTCTTACCAGTAATTATCTTGGCAATTCTGCTGCCATCCTTCTTAACCTTGAACAGTCAATAAAAAATATTTAATGCTAGAACACCCAAAAACCCAGCAATATTCAGTTTATGACCAACAGCTCTATACTGAGTAGTACAACAGATTTATATTATATGTGTGAAAATGCTTTTTGTGGCTGTTGCTTTACAGAAAATAGATTTCTGGCTAAGGTCTTGTTATGAGATAAGCAGTCTATGACCCTATGAGTCTAGCTGCAATAGTTGTGCTTTCTTACATTTCAGGCATGCTGCTTTAACCAGGTATATGCTACTGAAGCATCTGATACTTGATCTAGGGATTCCCAAGTACTAGAATAGCTTCTCATTTCCAACAGCAAACACTTTTTGCTGTATGTCTAGCAGAGAACAGAAAAACTCTTCTAGTAGATAATTATTCCAACTTTGTTCCATTCTTTTTTGTTCATCTTACTTCCAGTCACACCACTCAATTTTCTTTCTGAAGCTATTAAAAATCCTTTCTTTCACAGTATTTCCTATATGTTACAACTAAAGCATTCTTCACAGCTGTGAGGTACTGAGTTATGTAAACTTCCATATGTTACTGGATGAAGAAATTCCAAATTTAAACTTCAAGAATATGACCAACCTCGTCTAGCATAGGGATGTGAGTTATATTTGCATTTGTTGGGTGTTATTTCCTATGACCTTATTTCCTTTTTTCAGTCAACCATATATAGTATGCAGACAGTGCCCAGGATATCGAAGACACTCTGTTCCAACTCTGCCTGGCACAGGCCAAGAGACAGAAACAGGAGGAATGCAAGCACTGGGAGATGCACCCTCTACATCTGCCAACTTCCCTGCAGGTTGGTGTCATGAAGTCTTCTCAGCAGTATGCAACTAAGATATTCCAACTCATTCACCTGTTATGAACTAAGAGTGCTTACTCTTGTAGTACTGTGAGAATGTCACCACTTCACATAGTTATCTTTGCAAATATCATGAAATGTGGCTGTGGTTCAGATAGACTTCTGATGGTTGATAATTTGTAAATTGTTTTACATATTCAAATATTTTTACACACCTCTGTAGTTTAGAAGTCTTAATGTAATTTTTCTGCTCTTTTAAAGAATCTTTCTAAATGTATATATGTTGCTTCCTTGATACTTGCATTTTTTTTAGTCTTGTGTTCACTAAGATCCCTAGTCCAGATTGCTGTCCTGTGCATCATTGTCTATACTTTTGTTCCTTTTTCTTTCTCTTTTTCCATCCATCTAGCTGTCCAGGAATACGTGTGTCCTGCTCAAGGAAGTCACGTAATATGTACCTGCTGCTTTCAGCCAATGCCTGATCGAAGAGCAGAGCGTGAACAGAATCCCCATGTTGCTCCTCAGCAATGTATGTGTGTATATATATATTTTATTTTTCTTTTTAAGTTTTTCTTAAGTTTGGCTACAAAACTAAGTCTTCCCTTATTTTAGTGAAGTTTATTTTGAAGAGTGTTCTTTATTTGAATATTCTTTATTGGATTCTTGTAGTCAGCGCATGAAAATCTTCCTTTATAAAATTTATTATTCCTCTATAGAGTTTATTTTAAATTTGAAAGTTTTACTTTTTTTTAAAGCAAGTTTATCAGGGATCTATTATTATTGCTTTATAGGCACAGTGACTATTGAGTTTTTTTGTGTGTAGTTCTTATAGGGGTTTTCTTTGTTATTTTACAGGTACAGTTTGTCTGCAACCCTTCTGTCACTTATACTGGGGCTGCACTCGGATGGCATGTTTTGGCTGTTTGGCACCGTTCTGTGGTATTTGGGGATAAAATGTTTCTTATGAGCATGCTTTCTTTGCAAAAATTTCTGTCTTGAACTTCGGGTAATTTAAGAAATATGATAAATGAGTTTGAAATACAGTCATGCAAAAGGAAACACAGGCTGTGTCCTCACATTACAAATACTTCTTGAGAGATGTGTACATGTATTAGCTTTGAAAGGATTTAATTTCTTGTGTCCTTACCATATTCAGCTTGAAAGCTGCACTTGTTGAGCAAAATGCTTTCCAGTATAAAAAGGATCATAGTGTATTTCAGCCTAGTAAGAGAATCGTGCAAGTCAATGCAAGAGCGCTGAACATTTGGTGTTAACTGATTGGAAAAGAACCTTACTCTCCTAAATATGTAGACTACTGAAACTCAACGTTTAAAAAAATAAAAATAAATAAAAATTGAAAAATAAATTAGAACAGTTGAAATTACTTGACTGTAGTTTGAAGCTAATGGAATATGCTTCAATAACACTTAATTTATGTAGATCACTACTACTTTCACCTACTGAAGGTGAAATTGTAAAATCTTAATGTTTTATCTTTGATTTCAACTGGGAATTATATATCACATGCTTTAGCACATGCTGAACACAGCCATGTGCTTGCAGCTCACGTGGGTCTGTGCACATTATTTCAGGAAACAGAAGAAACTTCAGAAAATGCTTGAGGGCTGAGGGGTGGGGGAAGAAATAGTAACTCTTCTTCTTCTTCTCATTAGAAATAAATCTTGGTGACAAGTGTTTAGATGGAGTCCTAAATAACAACCACTATGAGTCAGATATCCTAAAGGTATGCCTAAAAATCTTTATGTAGGATGCAAAATAATAAATGTACATTGCTTAAGATTTACTCCTGAAATTATATGTGCTGCCTGACAACTAAAGTGATGGCATTGTGTCACTTACAGCACATGATTCTGAAGGGCAAGTCATATGAGCCCTGAATGTTCAGCTGGACCAAGACTGTAGTTACTGCATCTAGACTGGAAGTATTTTGAGGTGGTGATTTGGCTTTTCCCATCTTTGTATAATAGGGCATGGTATCCTGTAGATGTATTCTATTTAGCAACTCTTCCCTTACCACCCAAATTAACAAAAAATAATTGCTATAACTCATGAATTTGAGTTTAAATGACTAGAATTCAGATATGTTTAGTTGTTAAATCATCCGAGAACTTTACTTGTAATGAAGTATTTGTTAGGGAAGGCAGTTTCTACAGTCTAAAGTGTAACATCTGAAATATTAATTATAGAAAAATAAATCACTAAAATATATCAGGAAAACATACGTTTTTTTGTTTGTTTGTTTTGTCAATATAGGTAAAATTCTATTTGTGATGCATGGAAAATATTTTGTCTGTGCCATGACTAGGTTATCTAAATTAAGTAAAGATTGGATGAAATCTTGATGCAAGTTAAATGAGAATGTGACTGAAGGGAGATGATGTGACTTAAATGAGAATGTGACTGAAAACAATTTGCATTGTTTTAGCAAAAGTAGGTATACTCTGAACAAAAGATACTGAGCTAAAGACTGTATTGGTGATCTGAAAATATCTTGCTCATTAAGCTAAAGAAATGGTATTTTATTCTTATTTGTAATCAGAATTAACCAATTTTGAAAGCCCAGTCAGATCTAGATTTGGAAATATTTGAGGTTAAATGTCTCTGTCTTATAATGTTGGAGATTCTTCTAATTTAAGCACTTAAATCACTCTTTTTTTTAGGATTACCTGGCATCCAGGGGTTTGACTTGGAAAAATATGTTAAATGAAAGTCTGTTAGCTCTTCAAAGAGGAGTTTTTATGTTGTCAGGTATGTTAATGTTCATTTTGGTCTGTGTGTAACTCCTTGTATATGTATAACTCAGTAAGTAATATTATCAAGAGGTTTGAAGTTCTGTGTATATAACCAGTGTAATGATGTTTTTGTTAAGTCTGATTTCTTACTCCTTACACTGACATTATGTACAAACTGGATTTCTCCCCAGATTACAGAATTACTGGGAACACAGTGCTTTGCTACTGTTGTGGCCTTCGCAGCTTTCGAGAACTTGCCTACCAGTACAGGCAGAATATTCCTGTTGCTGAATTGCCAGGTGGGGATAGCTTTGCACAGTACAGAGAAAGTCAGTTAAAGAGTTAGTTTTATTCTTGTGTCTTCTGTTTGAAGCCTTAGATTTAAATGAGATGTGTGTTTATATTCTCCAGATTAACAGGTCCCAGTGTAGGGCAATTTTTTAGCACCTTTATGTAGCTTGGTGGAAGTCTTTTTTCAGAGCTAATATGCTGATTGCTTTACTTGTCAACTGCTAAATTTGCGTATAGTTATTGTCAGACTCCCTAATGGGATCTTTTCTTTCAGTATGATTTCTTATGCATATAATAAATATATCTGCTTAGTGAGAAGAGGAACTCAGTAAAATCCAGAATAGATTCAACAGGAACTAGTTGATGTAATTTATTTTTTTCATTTAAATGTGTAAGATGATACATTTCCTGAACAACTTCATATTTTTACCAGCTCTCAACTAGGAACAAGAATGTTTTCATAAATTAATTCTAAATCTGTTTGCATTTACAGTTTTAGTATAAAATAGCATACAAGCAACTGTGCCTCCTTCAGTCCCAAATCTGTTGGGAACAGAAGCTCTTCCAACAGTCTACTTTTAAACATTACATTTGTCCAGTCAGTTCTTGCTAGCAACTACTTCCATGTCTTTAACTATTTAGAACTCTGCATCTGTGCATAACAAGAGACAGTCAGTCTAGCTTGTTTCTTCTTTGTGTTGCTTTTCTTTTTAGCGTAATGCCCTGCTGGACAACTGAGTGTAAAACATTTACATTTATGTATGTAAAACTTGGGGAGAATAACAAACTACCCAGATTAATTAGTTTTTCTTTTATATGGAAATGTATATAGACATGCTCAGTGTCCTAAACTGTGAAGTCTGTTAATCAGTCCATTAGTCTGTTAAACTAAGCAATAAACTTTCACTTGACAGCATTGAGAATCATATCTTTTCATTGTAAGTCTGTATGAGGTTTGGAATTATTTTTTTTTCATCCTTTACTGAGTGTTTTCTTCCTTTCTGCAAAGGTGAACCAAGATAGTTTATTGCAGTTTCTTGCAAATGTCTTGTTTCTTTACAATGTTTGCTCTGGTCAGTAATCAGCACTATCAGTGGTGTAATAGTATCTACCACCTTATTCAATAGTTTCGTTAATAAACATAGCATTTTATTTTCTCTTCTTGTAGTGACTGTCACGTCACGTCCTGATTGCTACTGGGGGCGCAACTGTCGAACTCAGGTCAAAGCACATCATGCCATGTAAGTTATGCAATTTATAAAATGTTTTTGTTTGTTTGTTTTGGGGCTTAAAAACAAAACCAAACCTTTGAGGTGCCAGAAGTAGCATGGGGAACATGGCTGTGGTATACACAGAAGTGGGTGAGCTTTGGGTTGTATTTTTTTTTTTGGTTGGTTATTATGTAAAACATCTTTGAAATAGGCCCTTCATGCATGTCCTAAGGGCACCTCTAGCACTTTTAAGTTGATGTAACCTGTCACTAATGCTTCTTAAGTCCTGTTTTCCACTCCCAAGTCCCCTTTGATGCATATCTCTTCCCCCACTCAAGCAGCTTTTTATTTGCTCATATCTGGAATATTTCTTGGAAACGCTATAGACAATACTTAGCCCTTTCGGATCTATGAGAAATACTCCTCTAGTGAGCTGCAGCAAACCCTGAAGGCATAAATTGGTGGGAATATTTTACAACAAGAAAAGCAAGAAAAGTTTGGAACGTGTGACGTTAGAAACCTGTTGTAGCTTACCAGTTCAGATCTTTGAAGGAGTTCAATATATTTTACTCCTCTGACTCAAGCAACCTGTCACATGGTAAAAATGAAATACTGAGCCTGAAAAAAGGGTAGTGCTCTATTTCTCAAGTGTTTTAATACATCTATGGGATGTCCATCTAAACTAAGGTCCTTGATTTAAAAAAAATATATATATATAAAAATTCAAGGCCACTGATAACCAATGCAATGCCATTCTTACAAAAAGAGGCATGAAGAGGATGTATGTCAAGACAAATATTAAAGAATTTTAAAAAACAAAACAAAAATTGTCCACCTAAGAGCTAACTCCCTCCAGGGAAGGTTAAAAAAATCCTTCTTGCTATATTCTCTAAATTCTCAGTGCGGTTCAAGACAGAAGATCTGTTACCCCTTATTGAGAAACTGCTTTTAATGAACAGTAGATTTTGCAGCATCTTTCTAATGCTGCAGTGAACATGCACACTTAGCATAATTCCTTTAATATTTCAGGTACCGTGGGTTGAAAATAACCAGTCTTTACAGCTTATTACAGATCATAAGAAAGACTTTTAAAATATTCATCCCCAGTCATTTACAAATTCAGAGGGTTTTACCAAATACCTTTCAAAAATAACTTGGAATTTAAGTTGCAGATTTAATTCAGAAGCACCACCGTTACCTGCAACTTCACATTATAGGACTGTGTATGTTCACACAGGAAATAGTGTTTTGAAATGTTAGTGTTAATTCAGTAGTAAAGCACTTACTAGTTGTGTGCATTTGCATTTTGGTGGATAACACCATTTAAATGGAAATGACTGATTTTTTTTTTCCTTCTTTTCTTTCAACCATTACCAGTTTCTAAAACTTCACTGGCCGCTGCTGTTAGTTTTTAAAATCCATAAACACAAACAAACCTGTCATACCGTTCCTAGATATCCAGTCGTGCTTTTGTTATTGAGCTAAATAGTTCAGCTAAGTAGTTTGGTTATGTAAGCAAGGTTTCTTTCTAATCTTTCATCTGATTCGGTAAGAGGGAAAAAATTCATGGTTTCATTTGCATTATCTCTTCCACACGTGTATATACACACTCAGCACCCCAACTCATGTTTCACTTTGTGTCAGGATACACATAACCCAAAGAAGAGAGAAACAGAATGAATAGTGAGAGGTTTCTGAGAATTCAAAAGGAGTGCCTTGTATAGAACTTTGTGCAATCTATTTAGAGCAGGCAGACAGGCTTGCCATTCCCATGGAACTGAAATAATATAGAATGAGAAAAACATTACTTATATTTTATCACCAGAAGAAAACTGTAAGCCAGCAAACGAACATGTTTGTGCTCAAATGTATTATTAGACTGCTTAATACTAGTTCCCAGTGAGTTGTGTAATGCTGTCTACTAAAAATAACCCATGTCTCTCGGGACAAAATTAATTCTCTTGATTCCTGTTTTAATTGCCTTCTGGATTTGAAGTATGCAGAAGTATAGAGGAAGGCTTTTAATAACAGGTTTTCTGTATGCATAATAAAACTACCAAGTGTTAGGCAGGAGAGATGCTGAAAATCCTGTTACAGTTAACGTGTTAGTAGGATTTCTGAACAGGTTCTGAAAAACACTGTTAGTGTGTAAATGTTCTGTTTTAAACATTTAAAATACCTTGTGAAAGATGCTGACTCTTGTGTTGCTTGACTTCTGAGAACTGTGTTGCATTTTAATACTTCCTTCTTTTTTTTTTGTTTCAGGAAATTCAATCACATTTGTGAACAAACACGATTCAAGAACTGAATACTTGTAGTCTGTAGAGAGGGGACAAAAACTTGTTTTACTGCTTGTACAGTTTAAGGTTTCAGGGGATCTTCTCAGTTCTCCCAGTAGCAGGGAATCAATAACTTTTGCATCAGGTAATCTGGTGTGAACTTTTTAATTTGTAGAATTTTACAGCTGAGTATGAATAAGGTAGTTTTTTTCCAAAAAAGTCAGCAAGCATTGCATTCCATCCTCATGACTACAGTGTCCCTGTATCACTTCAGTGAAGAACACATACAGAAATCACACGCAAAAACCAGCCATATCTTGGGAAGACCTAAGAATAAGGAGTGTATTTGCACTACTTGTGAAGAAACTAAGTAAAATCCTTAGACTTAAAATAGAAATGTTTTGTATAAGTATCTGATGATTATTTCAAGAGCCATTAATATTTAAGAAGGAAATTGTCAGCATATATTTGTAACTGCATTTTGCGGTAGTCTGATATTTTGTCACTACCCTTTGCATTTGGGCTAGAAATACATTAATCTTCACTTAAAAAGAAATTCCGTCCATTAAACAGCTGTTTCAGCTTAAAGCTTCTACCATATGTGCAGTGTTATAGTGGAAGAAGTACAGTTTCTTTTCTTAGTTTTGTCGTGTTGATGGTTTTTATTCACGTTAAATTACAAAAATAATTGCACAAAAAAATTGAAAATCACATTTAAAGTTGGGGTAATACTTGAAGCAAAACAGACTTCTGCTAATATTACTTCTGTAGTATTTTATATCAGAAAACCAAACCGTGCTTTTGACATAGAACAGCAGCCAGTAGGACACTGGTTCATTTTTTTGTATTTCTTTTTTGGTTTGATATTGTATGCTAAGTATGTACCTCTGCCATGCAGCTGTTCTCTAGCATGCATACACTGGTAAAAAAAAATAAATGTAGAAAAAGCTGTAATTTAAAACTGAATATAGCGGCTTTACTGGAAAGAACAATCTTACAGAAAATAATTATTTGGAGAAATTGTAGCAATATGGAGACATTTCTGTAGGGATAGGGATGATGAAGGGGAACACTGGTGTTGCTGACATAAATAACATAGATCTTATTTTCATGCCTTTTGCAGAGTTCATTCAGGAAATGTCCCACGCATCATTTAAAAAAAAAAAAAAAAAAATCCACCACCACCCCTCCCTGCTCCCCCAAATGATTTGATCTGAACTGTTTCGTAATAATTTCGTAGTTAATGTTCACAAAGCTCAACTGGGACCAATTTCTCTTTTTCATCATACTTAGAAGAGTGAAACAGAAGGAGAAGAAAGCATACAAAGTTACCTCTGTAGATACCATGTTGTTTTTAAGTATGCCTTACTTGTGAGTAGGATTTATACTGCAATGTTAAAAAGTGTACACACTATCTTGCGATATAATGGAGCACAAATGATGCAGCACATCATGTCTACTGGTGTCAGTGAATTAGAAAACAAAAACTATTTCCAGTAATGCACATCTTAATATGAATGCTAATTAAAATTATGCATTTATGTTTAGATTTTTATTTTTTAAAATAGCTGCCGCAAGGCTGGGTCTGCTGACCATGTCCGTATGCTATTAAAAATACACTTTGGAGTGGACTTCTCTTCCTAGTCTCTGGGCATTTTCTCCTGTGAGTAGGATTGAAATTGGATCTGGAATAATACTTGAAACTTCTTTTAACAACAACAGTGTGTTTCTGTCTTTTAGTATTATTAACAATGTTCTGTTGCTTCTGTATTTGTACTTTATGTTTAGATTTTTTTAATGGTTATTGTATCTTCTCAGGACAACCATTCCCAGCTGTTTTTGATCTCATTTTTCATCTCTGGCTGTGCATGTAGCAAAATGAGTGCAGTTGTAGAGATCAAGCCTTTGCACATTATATGCAGAAATGTGCTTTGCATTCTCATTCACCACTTCCCACACCCCAGATGGGCTTTCAGCATAGACTTGTCACTGTGCTAGTGTTCAAGCCTCTTGTGCTGAATTTTTTTGGTCAAAAGTAGTATCTACAGTACTATGTACAACCTCACTTGCACTTACTGAAGTTATGTTTGTGTAGGGATATATTATGTGACAAAAAAAAATCTGGAAAAAAAAGTGAAACTTATGTATTTAACATCTAAACTACCTGTGCAGTAGAGGTTCTTCAAATTCCTTTTAAAAAACCCTTTTCCCTGTTATAGGTAATTGATCTGCCTTTCTATGCATATAGGGTTGCAGTAGTGCAATGGAATGAAGGGATTTTTTTTTTTTTTTTTTGTCATTTGTATTGTACCAGGAAGAGATGAGAAATTAACTTGCAGATGGGGAGGGTGAATAAATCCTGATCTTTATATGCTCTTAAGTAAGTAAGAGTATCTGTCATGGGTATTACATACTCTATACATTAGACCTTTTTAAATGTATGGTTACCAGGTGATAGTTAATGTGATAAATGTATGAACTATGCTTGGTGTAATGGTTTCAATACTGTAAAGGTGCAGCATATTTTTTAACCTGTCTAAAGCACACCCCCACCTCCTTTATAAGAGATACTTGGAAGCTGAGCATGAAATGTAGTAGAATAGATGTTGTGAAAACCAGGGTGATTATGATAGAGTTTGACATAGTGGTAAATAAGGTACATAGTCTCTTTGAGAAAGTTCTTTTATAAAGAAGGTGGAGTGTAGTTCTTCCAGTTCTCTTTTGTGATTTTTTTTTTCCTGAACTAAGAAGTTATTAATTAAAAAAAAAAAAAATGTTCACTGAAGTCGTCTGTTTCTGTTTCTTCTGTGGCATATTCTTTCACCACAGAAATGGATGTGTGTGACATTTTCTCAGGACTGGTCAAGCTGTCAATGATTTGAATGTTGAGATTTTACAATGAAGTATCTTCCTTGAACTTGTAGTAACTGAAAATGACATGAGTTTTTTTTGTCAATCAAAGAAACTCAATCTGACACTTGAAAGTTTATACCACATGGGATCATTAGCAGATCTACAGGATTCGTAGCAAATGATGTAAGTTTAAAAAGTTAAATGTTTGCAAACAAGGTGACTTCAAGATGCTAGTAAGGAAAAAAAGTTCACTTTCAAAAAAAGTGCATACAACTTAAATATCTTGCTACACTGTAGAGTCTGACATGGCAAGCATTATAACAGCATTATAACACTACCAATGTTAACAGCAGACTAGAGAAAATGAGTGTCATACTGTGCTAATCTTTATACCTTTGGGATTTTCAGTGATCTAATTCATATAAATGATAAGATTTCAAGTGGCTGCTATTAGTGGGACTTTTTAAAATAGAACTATTTTCCTGCAGAGGAAATAGAAAGACATGTCTGCAGTTCTTTCTGCATGATGCTACAGACAGTGAGGCCAGAATAGTTGAACTTCAAGTTGCAGCTTAGCATTCTAGGATTCTTTGCGCTGCTGTTGTTCCCACACTTGAAGCTAGGTGTCTTTAACTTGTAGCCTATCTGTACAGCTGTTCTTAACCCAAGTGTCGGTTGTTCTTCAGACTAAGTTTAAAAGAGGCTCAAACTCACAGTTAAGTAATAAAAGAGTGAAAATGCTACGTTGTTCTGTATGTTTTAAAGATAAACTGATAGACCTTAAGTCTTTTAATGGTTTTCATTTGTCCTGTACTTATATTTGTGGTTTTAAGTATTTTATGCTCCATTATAGCACCAAATGACCTGTAACTAATTTAGTTTAAGAGGATGCTGTTGATTTTTAGATGTAATGCCTTGCCAAGTGATCAGTGTTGGCACAACATAAGCACTTCATAGCTCTTCCTCCATAAAGAAAAGGGTATCAAACTTATGAGAAAAAACACGGCCTTTTGCAACTGCAATACATGTAGCTGACAAAATACTAATCTCAACAGTTGGTTTTAATCTGAGAGTCCTCAGTATCTTAAGTATCAGCAACTCTGTAGGATAATTTGTGTTTAAGCTCTGTACTGTTTTCTTTGAAATTAATAGAAGCTTGGTATTGAAGGTCAAGCATTAGCTCATTCATTTCACAAAAAAAAAAAAAAAGCATCCATTTTAAATCAATTTCTAATCTTTGGTAGAATTGTGTAGTGCAGATGGCTTAGCCTACAGCAAGAGCTTAGGGAAGTAAGTGATTCAAGTACAAGGAGTTAGGCGGTTGAGAATGCTCCATTCTAAATTATGCTCTGATTTTTTTTTTTTTTATGGTCTCTTACAAAATTCTGCTGGAAGGGGGCCTTATTTTGTACAGTCTGCCCTCTAAAAATAAACCAACAGTCTCCGTGTTACTGGAAGCTAGGAAAAAGATCTTTTGGTTTTAAAAAGAATGTGTGGGGATTTTGCATTTTTTCCACCTATTTTATCTAACATTCTTTCTGCATGATGTTTGGGAGCTGAAATACCACTTACACAATTCCAAGGAATAAGTTCTGAAGAAAACTAATTATACTATTTCCCATAGCAATGCTTAATATGCAAAGATTGCTACTAAATCTGCTTTTCAGGTCATCCTTCTTTTCTTCACACTTCACCATTTTGACTTTCAATGAGGTAATTTCACCCTTAAGCTCATTAGTTTCCATAGGAAATGAATTATAAAAAATGCTAAGTGTGCCATATGAGGTTTAACATCAAAGACATTTCTAGACACACCATGAATATATGTTGAAGCTAGATTTGGTCTCTGTTGGGTATTCTTTTCAGTCCTGCTGAGTTTCAGTTGCTCGCTTTCGTTAGGTAAGTGTTGGCTTAAGACTTATCTTTTTCCTTGCAATCCAAATTAATCTTCAATTCTGTAGAATAAGATCTAGTAGCTGACTGCTTGGAATAGTTGAACCCAATGTGTTTAGTTATGACTCATGCGCCCTTCTTGTGGAGGGGAGGAAAAAACAAACTACAGTTAAGAGTAGGATGTTTTATAACCAACTGCTCTTAAAGAAAAGGTAGGTTCCTGAAAGGAAACTTCAGCTCATATTTCTGCTAACAAGTTATAAATTAATTTTTATTTTTATTTCCACTGCCACCACACCCCAAACTACATAGTGACAGTAGCTTAGGTACTACCTAAACCAACCACAGTGCTCTGCTTTAACCAAAGTCTTGCTGAATGTTAGTCTGTATCCTGGAGGTTAGGATGCATGAGCTGCATGGTTAATCTTTCAGTTCTTCCCACTGAGCCTCCGTTCTCAACCATTTTAACTGCCTGACAGCAAAAAAAAAAATCAACACCTGGCACACAGGATTCTTGTCAGCTTGTATAGCTTCAAGCTTTTATTTTGAATCTCTATTTCCAACAATCCAAAAAAAAAAAAAAGGGGGGGGGGGAAATGCCCACAGTTCTGGTTCGGGGGGAGGAGTTGTTTTGTTTTCATTGCTTGTTTATTTTAATGTTCTATTCAATCTATGTAACACACTGGCTAGAGGGAGTGCCCAGCATGTTACAGAGGTTTGGTTTTTTTTTAAGTGTACATTATTCAAATCCAATTTTAGTGGGGGGAGGGAAAAAACTTTTTGTTAGATCTATAACATTTTAAGACATAATTTCATTCACAATTGAACAGGAAAATTTTTCTTCCTCTTCAGCAAGTGTTTAGCATGCTTATCCCATTTGCTGCTTAGTTACAGTATGCAAAATAGCACAGTAAAATGGCTGCGTTACCACAAAGGTAAAACTGCATCTCAGGTCCACGAGCTGTGAGGTTTTCTATCATTAAAAAGTTGCAGAATATCTCTCAAAAGTAATAGAGCTGTTAGGAGGAAACTAAGTGGCACAGTAACATTTCTGTTTAAGAACTAATCCTAGTCAATATTTACAGCTCTAAAGCACTGAAGCATTAAAGCACTTTATTCCACCCAGAGCTGGGGGGAGGAGGTGTGGTGGGGAGAACTTCAAAATATTTCCTCTTTGCTCTATGAGGAGGAAAATCTATTTCCTGTTCTTTGAAGGTACGAAATGCAAGTACCTCTTTAGCAGTGCATTTCGGTGACCTGCCTAAAAATAATAGGAACTTCAAAAGGCAGGTCAAGAATTTAAGCATAAGTCTCCCATATGCTGTGCTCCTGGCTGATCAGGGTTGACCGGGAGGGAGGGAGGGAGGGGGTGGTCTTCTGTGCATCTGCAGCGGGTGCTGGTTTGGCATTAGGCTTTGCTATCTTTCAGGGGTGTAAGGTCTCATCTATAGTGTAGGATGTCTGCCACCCCTGTTCTGAGAACGAGTAGCGTTGTTCAATAGTGCGTATTGTTCAAGAGGAGAGCCTTTAGTTCCAAAGGTAGGTAGTAAAGAAAGGCCATGTAAACAACCCCTCGTTACCTACCTGAGTTACCGAGGAGGAACCAGGATCTAAACCTTTAGTATTGGACTGAGGGATGCAGCGGTTTTTGTGCTCATTTCATTGCAGCAACTGCTGCAGTTGGGCTACTGTATTGGTGTACATCATGAGATGGCCCGGTACTCTGGGGCAAGGCATATACAACTTAGTATTTCAGCAAAATAAACTGTGTCATTACATTGCAGAAATGAATAGTTAAACACTCTTTTATTGAAAAAGTCACTTTTCCCAGCCCTTCACATGTAGGTGCTGTCAGTAACGGAACACAAATACTTTTCCAAAGTAGATTTTAGTAATTCAATCTCCAGAAATATAATAAGTAATGTAGCATTGGCTCTGATTTACAACGTGTATGAATTTAACATTGTGGAAGTTATTAGAGTACTGTAGATGTTTAAATATTTTCTTGTCATAAATATATTAACTCTTCCCTTTGATTCATGTAACATTAATTTAGAAGAAAAAAAAAAAAAAAAAAAAAAAAAACAAAACTTGGAGCCAGACTCTTGTGCTTCAAAACTACTCAACACAGTCTGGTAATAATAAATGCTGACATCTGTCTGCTGTTCATTTTTGAGTCAACTGCTGAAGGGCATATATGGTTTTTGCTTCCACTGCTACAAGATGCAAGCCTTTTATGTCTACATAGACATGTACACAAAATATTAGGCAAAACCTACAATCTTGTGTTGCATATCTCAGACATTAACATGTGGCAAATGGAAGCTGTAATAGCAGGTGAAATCATAAATAATTCAGTTAAATGTCCCAGGAATCAAACTTAAATGCCTTCACATAGAAGGATTAAGATAACTCGATGCACAGTGTAGCTAATATAGGAGAAGACTTGTATGGGAGATTTCATTCTGGCACCTGTTTTATGACTTACTGTTGCCTTAAAACAGTGTCCTGCGTCAGCTGCAAAATACAGGAATCCCCTTTATAGGGATTTTTATTTATTTATTTAAGAAAGTAAAAATAATTTAAGTTGCAAAATACAGCTTTGTAGAGGTTTCTTTCATTTAAGAAAGAAAAATAATTCTAAGTTGAGAGTTGAATGTTCAGGATTTTCTTGAAAAGACGGAGAAATATCACCAGGAGGCATTAAAATAACGATTGGGTTATTAAAGGTAATAGGACAAGCAGGCTTCCCTTTGGTTCAGTGCTCTACTGAATGCTCTGAATTTGTGATTGGGGGGCACAGCTACTTACTAGTTCATTTTTAAAGAAAATGAGCACTCAGAGTTTGCCACACTTAATTTTGTCTTTTAAGTCTTGCCTGCTAAAGGAAGGGAAATAGTTTCTCTAGTCAATGTGCGTTACCAGTAATAAATAGCTGGTGGATATAGGATCAGAGCAGCTGCAAATATCCAAGTGTTGGGTACTGAAGGCTATTCCAAGCGAGTATTTCAGTGTTTTTGTACACATGCTCCTGTTGCCATGAGGCGTCACCTTAAAACATAGTGGACTGAAGTGTTTAAGCCTATGTAGATCTAACAAAAATAAAGCTAGTCAGACTTTCTTATCTTGTCTGCACTCTAAAGAGTTAGGATATGAGATACTCATGGTCTTTAATACTAGAAATGCTAATGCTTGGTAAACTTTGAGCTAGAGTGCAGAAGTTATGAAATGTTTAAAATTGTTTACAAAACAGTATGCAGACATGCATGATTGAATTCTTACCCTTGGCTTGGCAAGGCTTGAATTGTACGGGCATACCTACGAGCAGAATTTAACTCATAACTTCTAACAGAAAGACTCAAGTGGTACCACAGTGACAGAGGACTGATTTACATTTTAGATATAAACCATGATGTAACTGTCTCAGATGACTTTCATGTCTCATTCCAGAAAAGATTTTCTGCAGTGTGAAATACCTTTTCAGAGAATGCTTCCTTGAATAAAACACATCAAAATTCCATGCAGAAGAATAGGTTTGTTAATGAGCAAAAGGGAAGATGGCATTTGTGCTGTGGTGTGGTACATATAGCCATAATCCCAAAGCCAACGGGTGGGAAGCAAAGACTACTCTTAAAAAAGTCATGTCCACGTATGGCTGCCATGCTTGGTACCACTTCCATTCAGATCATGTGCCTGCTGCCTCTGTTTTTGTGAACTGATGGTTCAGTCTTTCTGAGAGCATCATTGGACTGAGGCTTCACATACTGGAGGAGCAGCTAGGGTATCAAAGTTCTGTGAGGTCGCACTAGTATTAGCATCTACTGCCGACAAGCTCTGCTGGTCCCTGGAAGAGTTAGGGGCCTTCACCTGACCTTTGTATAAACCAGGAGACTTTGCCCAAAATGGAAGATTTGACATAAACGTGGCAGAACTGTTGCCCTCAGCAGTCAGAACCACAGGCTGTTTGTCTGGCACAGCTGGTGCATACGCAGCATTTTGTTCAGAGAGATGATCTCCGCATTGGTTAAGATGTTCTGCTAAGACCAGAGGCTGCTGATCATCTCCTTCTTCAGAAATAACAAAAACTGGTTTGTTTTTATCTGTTTCTACCACAAGCTCTTTTGTTTTTGAACCATTGACCAAGTTGATTTTCAGGGCGTTGGAGCTCTCTAGAGTATTTGCGGGGCTTTGGCTGTTAACTGGCGATACTGCCCCTAGATGTCTTGAGGGATCCAAGGACCTCACACGTTTACTGTCAGGGGAACCAGCTAAAAATCCAAAGTAAGGGTTCCCAAACCTGGATTTCTTCAAGTTGCAGGAGCTTAGCTTCCGCTGCCTTTGTGCAGACAGAGTGAGGGGGTATGAGGCATTGCTGGCAGATGAATCAGAGTAAACTGGCTCTGAAGCTCCTTCTATCTCAGTGGCAGAAATCACCTTTCTGGTTGGAACACCTTGGGTTCTTGCAGCTGTAGGAAAAGCCTGTACAAAATAATAATAAATTAGTAGATGTGCTTTGAAAAGAAACATCAGAAAAGAAACATTGATGTTTCTTAAGAAACATCAATCCCAAAGGCACTAAAAGTTAAAATTCCTTCTTAAGATAGAGGTAATATGCTTTCTTTTGCAAAAACCTATGTTATTACCCTAAAAAAAATGAATATCCTCTGTTAACTTTGTAACAAGTGCTGTTCACTGATAACCATCAGTGAGACCTACATATCCCTCCCACAACTATAGCCTTCTTGTTATGCAATAGTAATATGTCAAAATTAATGTAAAGTATAACCATGAAAAAGGGAATATGTTGGAAAATTCAATGAATGCAGATTTTTAGCACTTCAGGAATGCTTGAATAAATTACAATATGGTTAGGCAAAAGAGTTTCCCATGCACCAAGCAAGATGGGCTGAAAAGTGTGTTGCGTTTACAGGTTGGAGAGGCAAAGCAGTGAGGCCAGGGGAAAACATGGCCCATCAGCAAGCAGATAGGGCACAAAACCTGACCACCCCATACTCCTCTCCTAGCAAGACTTACACTGTTGTCAACCAGCTTTGTGAAGGGACTATTGGTGGTCCAGCTACACCATTTTTTCTGTAACTGTGGTAATGGAGCCAGGAAATCATGGAAAGTGCGGGCACTCCACGTGCGTTGTCTGGGGTAATGATTTTCCATCTGAATGTTTCCCTTCTCAACCGTGTCTGCTCCTGCAGCCATTGGATTAGAAGTCAGCCAGTCAGATACAGAGGCTGGGCTTGTGACACTTCTTTTTAGGTTTTTGTCCTGAAAATAGTAAGTAAAGATCATTTACAAAACCTGTTGTCAAAAGGTTTTAAAAACACTTTAAAAATAGGCCTTTAGTGCAAGTGAGTGATTTCTTCAGTGGCTCTTTTCCCAGGACAAGGCACAGGAATACAATTTCTATTCATTTCTCTTCCAGCGTGCTGTGTGGGATTCACTGGCTTCACTGGACAGCAGTTTTACTTTGTTTCTTCAGTTTCAGGTTTTACACTGAACTGTGACATTTCAGTCATATAAGAACCAAAATCCTACCACTAACTGCATATATCAAATACCTAGAGCTTCATTACACTGAAGATATCTGACAGATTACAGTACTAAACTTCACAGTGCAAAACATAATTCTTCCACTCTGCTAGGCTCTTGGTAGGCTCCAGATGTGTTTTGTCAAACAAAACTCCAAGGGGGGGATGAGGCCCACTGGAAGAAATCCAGAAGCAAGCAACAAGAGACTCAGAATGTCTAAAAAATGCATGATTCAGGAGGAAAGACTAAATTAAGTGGTGCTCTTCAGTCTGAGTTAGGGAAGAATTAAGAGAATACAAAGAATTAAAACAAAGAGAAAGGCAGTAATCTGTTCTCAATGTCTGTAGTGAGTGGAACAAGAGACATAAGGCCCAGAGTAGAGCCAATTTCACATAAGAAATGTTTTTTCAGGTGGAAAACAGGTTTTAGCAGGAGAATAAGATGTCTAGACAGGTGTAAAATTGGCATCATCAGGAGCTGAGCACATGAAATCATTCTCACCAACTCTGCATATGAGCAGAATTGCTCTGTTGAATTCACCTGTTGTTCATAGAAGCCTCCTGTTCCACAACTCTATATGTATTTTTAATTTTCAGCTGTGTTATGACTGTCATGAGAAGAATGCGACATTCACATTCCCAGAGTTTATGCAGTCCTTAAAGAGGCTCTGAAATAAATCCCACCATGTCCTGGATTTGAAAGTCCTGAGAGACCAAAAGCTTGTCATTTGTTGTTTCTGATAAACAGAATCTCCTAAGTTTCTACAAATCAAAGAAACTATTCAGTTACAATGTCATATTGGAAAAGAATGGGCAGAGACAAGGAATGAGCTTCTCTGTAGGAAGCTGGCAGAGGGTGTATTCAGGCTCTGGATAAATTTGTTTCAATATTGAGCTCTTAGTCTCAGATTTGATTAAAGTAAGAAACTTTATTTATACATTTATAATCCAGCTGTCTTCTACTCAGAAGCCTTTTCAGGCTGTCTAAGGGTTTATTATTTTGATGGTTTTGAGACAGATGTACTGGGAGCAACTGTCGAGATGAATAATGTATTTTCTAGATTTCTGAAAATCTTTTAGGAAAAAAAAAAATGTGATTCTTAAACATCCATGTAAAGACTGTTAGTCTTTACTCAAACCTGTTCATCTGGAACTTGTCTGAATAGAAGTAACAGGTCATAGGTGTAAATCAGCCAAAGGCTGAGTGATGGCTTAAACCAAAAAGGACTTAGAAATCCATGACCCTCCTGGGGACACCGTGTTCCTCAGAAGCCACCTGAAAGACACTGGTTCCTCTTGCATCATCAGCCCTGCCCTCCATTTCCTCACAGTAATCCCCAAAACAGAGAGGTGTGGTTGTTGTCTCAGGTGTTACCTTCTGACAGGAGACTGATTTCATCAAATGGATGAAATCCATTTTAAAAGCTAAAAAACAAAAACCCATTTATAACTGGTGCCTGCCTAGCAAAGCTGAGGATCACTCTTACTGAGAGGCATAGAATCAAGAGGCCACCATTCCTCAGTAAAAAGATTTGGACTTTTTTTTGTTGTTTAAATTAGAAGTCTTTGCTGTTTGCTTTGTCTAGATGAGCATTCTGGGTGAGATGAATCTGAAGACATTATTTACTGTTCTGTACAGGCGCAGCATTTCACTGGTCTTTTCACATGCGGATTACTACTTAGGCCCTGCCAAGAGAGCAGCTAGGCCCCAGCAGGTAACTCATCCTACCCACCCAGTGCTGGCCCTCAAACACTGTGTACCTACCCTCTGCAGGGCTCAGAGACAAAAATCAGAAGCTGGATGGCCAGATTCATCATACACCTTAAAATACACACCTAGAAATGTAACTATGAACATAAATCATCTTTATGTCTAACATTTAGTAACCCAAGTAGACTTAAGATAACACTTAAGTGCAGGTGTGCAAATCATCTGCTGGGCTCAATTTCCACCCCAATTAGAGAGGATAGTTTTCAGCTGTGCTGAAAAAGCCAGTGCTTTTTTTTTTTAAAGGTGCCATTCACTCTCCTTGATTTTTTGTTTTTTTGTTTGTTTGTTTGTGTTTTGATCCTCTGGAGCTTTGGTTGAGAGCGCTGTAAAAAAGGATATCACTGAGAAGGAGCAACAACCTGAGATAGTATTGTAGTAAATCAATTTAATTCTGTGCATTATGTTCAGTTAGAGTTGCTGTAGCACTATATTACATGTGTGTATATGGACATACGTCCTCTTCTGGCTTGCTCGTAGAAGGCATGGTATAAAAGAAATGTTTTGCTGTAAGTGTGCTCTTCATCCTGACTAAAGCAGGGGAAAGAGGTAGGGAAATGGGTTTCCTCTCTGTCTAGAAGCTGTATTTGTAAGTGGCTGCCACCAGGTGAAGCTCTCTCCGCTGGAAAGAAGGAGCAAGGAGTGCTGGGGTTCAAGGGTGTCTCGGGTACCAATACAGTTCATGTGCCCTGCTCCTCAGAAAGTAATGTACTTGAGCAAGGGAAGGCACTGGATTTTTTTTTTCCTTTTTTTGTGTGTGTGTGTTAATCAGCATGGTTGGCTGGAGGGGAAGCTTTACTGTATGACTTGCACTGATGTAGGAAAATTCTGACCAGCCTGACACCCTGGATAATATACTAATCAAGCGTGGGGATACTGGCTGCTTTTGTTCCATAAACTGTGACAGTATTGTATGGACTGGTCCTACAGCCCGCTGGCAGACCATTGCATTGTCACCTATAAGATGCAATGTAGGCTTCTGAATTTGATCTTATCTAAGCTGGGAAGATTCTGGCTTTTGAGAGATCACAGCCCACATAAGTTCAAAGCAGCTCAGTCTGATGGTCAGGAGTACTGCCTGGTTAGATCACTACTATTCCTGCAAGCTAGGCAGGAACTGTTAAGTGAAGGAACATGACAAGTGCTTTTCAAGAAGGACATCCTGTGGCTTGCTGGGCTTCTAGAGATGCCCAAGAGCATTCCTACCTGTATTCTGTAGGTGGTAAAGCTCAGCCCACTGGCTCCAGGTCCAGCAGAAATAATAAACACTTCATCGCTTCCTGTCTCAGTAGTCACTGCGGAGGTGGAAGAGGGCACATCTGGGTCAGTATCCTGAGGAGACCGTTCTATGCTGCCTTCACAGGAAGTGACTGAGGAAAAGAAAATCCATAAAGACTGCTTGGGAGAGTCCAAAACATCTGTTCCCAACTCATCCATTATAATCCCTCTTCCCTCACCTTTCCCTCTCCCCAGAGAAGCTAGACCCACATCTGCCTGTTGCACCAATCAGAATAAAATACAAGCCAACAGTTTGCTCTCCTGAAACTGCAAGCCTTTAAAAACAAAACAAAAGGTGGCGGGTGAGGGGAAGAAAGAAACACCCTTGGGTCTGCTGTCTAATAAAGCCAGACCCAAACTGAAATCCCTCATACTAAATGCATAAGGTTTTTCTGCAGATCAGAAACTTGCAGAGTTTCTTAAATCATTCTTAATTTGTTGTTACTCATTCCTATTAATAGTGAGCTTTGATTTTGTCACAAGTGCTTACAAATCCTTTTTGCTTGAGCCGTGGTGATGCTGCTCCCTCAGGCAGCTGTACGTTCCAGGCATTGCCATAGGTGTATGCGCATGTTTGCATCCCCAAGGTCTGTACTTTAGGTCCAGGCCCAGAGAGCTCTGGCTTCTGACCATAACCTTCTTAATGACTTTTGGCAGAACAGAATTAGCTTTTTAGGAAGGTATCCATGTGAGAGCTGTGTATAAAAGTTGATGGTTTAGTGGGAAACTGATGGTGTGTGGCAGTGCACCGTGAAGTGGCTCCTTGTTGGCCTTTGACCAAAAGGTTTGCTGACAGGATTAATGTGTTGTGACTCAAGATTTCAACAAGTGACAATATCTGCAGCTTGGCTGGAGGACTCCCTGTTCTTGTTCTGGAAACACACTGTGAGGTAAATGTCATTTAAAGCAGTCTCATCCATAATGCCCTGCAGAAAAATTTAGCTCCAGGAGTCAAAGTTGTTCAAAGCCAACATAAGCACTGTAAAACTCATCCTTATCCAGACAAGGTTAGATGCAGGGCAGATGAGTCTTCCACAATTCGTGGATGATTATAAGCTCCGGTTGTAGCAGCCTGAAGCAGACAGATTAGTGTTGCTAACACAGTGTCCCTGCAATGCTCTGTGCTATGACAGCTTCTGCTGGCAGTGTCCTGGAGCTGTGCCTGTGTGTGCTTCTTGCCAGGAGAATTGCCCTACCAGTGAGGGGGGGAGAGCAGCAAGGGATATTCCCACAACAAAGCCTTTCTGCTGTGAAGTGGCTCTCCAGCTGTGCCTGGGCGAGACGGGGAGGAGGATGGCAAGGAAGGAATGGTCTGATTAGCAGGCCAAGGCCTACAGGGTGCCCTGACCCACCCCTGCCGGTGCGCCGCGCTTACCCGCCTGCTCCCGGCTGACAGAGTGGTTGTTGTTTTCATTCTCCCGACTTGGCACCACAAGCTGGAGCTCATTGATATCAACGGCGGAGTTCTGGATCCCGTTCTACAACTCAGAACATGCCCCAGTAAACATCGTCAGATAAACAGTGCAACAGCCAATATGAAAGAGAGAAACAGAAATTGCTGAAGCCATTAGCACTAACCTCCTGGTCACTGCATGCGTTGGATGAGCTCCTTTTGGGGCACGTTCTCTGCCTGAAAAGGAGAGACAGCAACAACAACAAGAAGCCCACAAGTGAGTTAATCCCAGAGAAGGGAAGCTGTCAGCGGTGCTTGTCCTGCAAGGGTGGCCTAGCAGGTTACGAGCTGTCCAGCCTGCAGGAGCATCCAAAACACTCACCAAGGCTCAAGGCCTGTAGGCCAGGGGAAAAACTGATATGCTCGTGTAGTGGAAAGTCAGCTGAAGAAGAGAAGGATCTGTCTTCTTCCCATGATCACCACAAAACAGAGAGCGGAACAGAGTTCAGACCTCTTTAAAGTCCTACTAGCCTTTCCCCCACAGGCTGTTCTTTCATGTCAGAAACTAAATAGCAGAACCGAAATCCTTCCTTTGGTCTGAGCAATGACATTGTTCTTATCCTGTTATACAGAGTATTTCACCTGTGTAGTCGGTATTGCATGCTGGATTATATTTAGCAAGCAGAGAACATCAAATGTTCATCTGTATGACCATTTTATTAATGGAAACTGCTATGGCAGATGGTTACCAGCTAAATATGCCTGTTGGGATGAAGGGAAACAAAATCATATTCTTAACAATTTTTTTTTAAGTTTTACTAAATCTGACATTCTGAAACATCTAGTGTTATTTACATCTTACTCATCCAAAATGTAAACATGTCATGAAGAAAGGCTGAACATGATCATGACTGAAGCAAGTATATTTTATTTTGGTGTACAGCAGTTCTTCATGGGACAGTTCAGAAACACACAGCAGTGTTAATATATGATGTGACCCATGTTACTATTTTTCCCTACTAGCTATGCTGTTGGGTGGCATATTTCCTCTTGCTGGCTTCCATACAAGGTTTGTGGTGGTGTCTTTTAAATGATGTGCTGAAGTCAAGATTGCAAGTTTTCAGGCACCATTTCATTATTGCTTCTCTTTAAGACCTGGGGGCTCAGACGACACCTGATGAGTCTGGCCAGGAGTCAGCATGTGCTCCATCTCAGGCATAAGGTTTCATTCCTTCACCATATCATTGGAACTCTTAAAAAAAAAGGCTTATTGAAAGTGAAACAATGGAGGGGGAGGAAAAAAAAAAAAAAAAAAAAAAAAAGTATGGTGTCCCCCCAGTACTATTCCTAATGAATATGGAGGAAACTACAGAAAGAGGAGAGCAAGTTTGCACTTCTGACTTTAATTCAGACGGACTCCAGATGGATAGTTGTTACTCCAGGAAGCAATATCACATCAGCTGCCACATGGGCTTTGCCACGGTATGCAGGGCTGCTTCAACTCAGTGGTTTGGGGAGAGGGAGCAGCTAGAGATTTCTAAGAAGTGGTGTTTCCTAATTGGAGGATTAAGATCAAGCCAAGCAGGAAATGCTCTTGAGTAGAACATGCATATGTAAATATGCCCCCCACACATACACATGCACACACACACCAGAAGTTCTTATTAGCCACCAGAGCTGCTTAAGCAGGCGGGATTGAGTAAAACGTGACCCAAAATAATGAATTAGCATAGTGGTCAAGGCATCCAGATAGATAGTGTAAGAACTGTGCAATTTCCTGCTTTTTCCATATTGCATTCATATTTTCCTCTCTTACCATATCCCTACTCTTTCATGCCTAAGCCCATTTACTCAAATCTCAGAATCATAAATATTCTTGTTTCAAATAACTGATGTGTTACAAACATTTATTGAAATATTCCCACCTAAGGATTGAAGACCAGAAAGGGAATGTTCTCTTTTAAGAAAAATAAATAAATTAGCACACATTTCTTCCACACTGAACACCAGGCCTTGTCTACCCAGACTTGTTGGTAAACTGGATGGTCTCACTTCCGAGTTTATTTGACCTCTTAATGTGACAGACAAGATACGCAAATCCTTGGAAACATGACTGAAAATGTGTTTCTCCGAGTCCTATATACAGATGTCCCACTTATAAGATATTCATATTCTCTGGGACAAAGCTAAAAAGATTAAATATCCATTATAAAAGTCTCAGCAGCTGATAGTTGATAAACTAGGATAAACAATGCAAGTTTTGCACTAAGAAATGTCAATACCTTACACAGATCTGGTTCTTTTCCATTTTTTTTAAATGTGTTTTACAATATTTAGCAGGCACCATAGCTACCTTGAAAGCCATGCTTCAGTTTGGCAGAATGAACCAGAGGGATGGTAAGGTGTTGCCAGTTTTCCAGAAAAATATCAGTTTTCTATGCAAGGACAGTAGAAGAAGGGCGAACAGGAGAGGGAAGAGTCCTGTTCCTCCTGAGATTTAAATTAGGATAGTAAAGTGTAACTGGTTGAAATATCCCCTATTTAACTTCTTCCCTTATCATGCTTTGGGTATTGAGTGTCTTATTTCCACCGAACAGTTTGATTTACTGTCAAGAACTAATGCACACCAAGGCTAAGGATTTCTAGATTTGGCCAACAAAAAGTTCTGGTGGAAACTTGAGATTTTTTTTCTTTCTATTCAGAGCTACAGCTAAAGTGCTTGGAGAGATGCTCTAATTTGCAGGACTTGGGCCCTTGGTCTTTCTTTACTTCTCTCTCCAGATGCACTGCACCTCCCATGGCATGCTGCAGTGCCTGGCCACCAAGCAGATCTGTGATTTAGATCAGTGCATAGCTCACACATATAAAATACCCAATGTGCCATTTTCCATCACTTAAAAGAAGGTGCATTTTTTAAAAAGTTGCTTAAACCTTCCCAAGTAAGGCAAAAATTTAAGTCTGTTGAAAGCTTTGTGAAAATTGCCCTGTGTTCCCTAGTAGGCAGCTCCTTCTATGTCTAGTTACATTTTTAACTAAACTAGCCTCTTGTAGAGAGACAGGAGCAGGGGACACAGTTACAAACAGGCAGGTAGGGGTCTCTGGGTTCTGCTTAGCATGAGAATGGCAGAGAAAAGCCCTGGTTTTAGCCCAGAAGTGACTAGGATCTTCTAGGAGGGTGTCATAGGAGGAAGAAGTTCCACCCCCAGGTGAAGATCAGGCTGCAGGAAGGGCAGCTTGCATGGAGTGAAATGGCAGCACATAACAACTTGATGAAATAGCTGTACGTGTAGACGGGTTGTAATTGGAAACAGGTCACTGGCAGGCTGTGCAGATGTAATATGCAGTTACAATCCATGGATTGCAACCATTGAGCAAAAGTCTGGCTGCACTGGACAGGATTAAAATTAAATAAGGTGGATGTGTCTCTTGTTTTGGGGGCTTGGGAAAGAAAATAAAAAATACCCCATTGCTTGAGTCAGGCCTCATGGCCAAAAGTAATTAGAATTATTGGCCAACTAACAACTGAAGCTTTCATTTCCTCCCCAAACAGCAAACAAAAGCTGCAGTGTGGCAGAGACTTGGAGTTTCCCCAGAGAGCTTTGCCCTGGCTGAATGCAATGAGCCTGAGCAGACTCTGCTGACGACTTGGTGCATTGGACTGGCAGTAGGTGCCAAGCCTGGCCTGGGCCATTTCTAACCCTGGCAAAGCTAACTCCCTGCTACTTTTAGCTGAGCAAGAGCAGCAGATAGAAATGGCAGAATCACAGCTAAATGCCAATGTGGTACCAGAGGAGCAAGCAGAGCACGAAGAGAAGTGAAAGGCAAGTTTACAGGGCCAAGAGCTTGAGGGTTACTCTTGGCATCTCCTTTGCAATGGCATATTCCAGCCAGGGCCAGCATTGTCATGCCTCAGAGAGCTGGTCGCATTTCTGAATGTGCTGTGTTATTAAAGCATCTTCACTTCTTCCCTCACCCCACCCCTTGCAGTCTTGACATTTTTGGCAATGAGGACAAGCTATGGCTAAAACACTTCTGACACCTGATTTCAAGCCCCTACTTAGGGCAAGAAGCATAAAATACAGCTTGGTGGTCTCAAACTAAAAGCAGGTTAGATGTGCTTAATGGTCTCTGCAATCTTATTCTAAGCTTTGTTAAAAAAAAAAAAAAAAAAAAAAAAAAAAAAAAAAAAAACTACACAGCTGGAAGTGTAGGCGAGCTCCAACCAGTGCCAGTGGTGCTGGGGCCAGAGACAAATATCCTTAAAGCAGTTAGGGCAGGAAAGAGGGAAAAAGAATTTTCCAGTGCAGCCTAAGTGACGTGCTCGGCACAGGTCATGGCATTGTTTCCACACCACAGATCTCACAGGGTTTAAGTCTAGCAAGAAATAAAAGTATATTGTAATCAAGGCCTCCCTGAAATAGTGTGCAGGGAACATAGGCAGCTGGCATAGCAAAGAGCCTTTCAGAAGACTAAAGGACTAGGGATAGTTCTCTCTATATACAGCCAATATCTGACAGATATATTTTCCTTTTTTTTTTTTTTCTTGGCAAGATGTTCTCAGTGACCAGAACATACAACTTTTTTTTTTTTTTTTTTTTTTTTGGGGGGGGGGGGTTGTATTAAGTTTTCTCTGTTGGTCAACTATAGAATATTACCATGTTTTGTAAATATCTGAGAAGCAAAAAGCCAAATTGTACACTATAGCCAGTGGAATCTCACATTATCTCACATTGCTGGTGTACTTTGGTTTGAATAATACTCAGCTTCATGGATAGCTGCAGTGAAATTAAATAGGGAAAACGGAGCAAGAACAGCCTACTCGACATGTGTATTAGCAAGACTGCTGCCATAGCAAAGGCAGCATGTTTCTGCCGCTTTTGAAGTTTGGCAAGGGTATAAAAATGAAGTATTTAGTATCTGGAAGACATTTTCCACCAGACGTTTTCCTTTAGAGCTAGCAAAAAAAAATTGTGGTCTAAATTAGTATTCTGCAAGCTCTTTAGAAAGGAAAAAGGTTAGTTAGATGTAACACATGCAAGTTTAACTCTTGCAACTATGAAAAACCCAGACCCTGAAAGCAGGAATTTCTATATACAGCAAGGGAGATTATATTTAAGCTCCACCACCTTGCCCACATTTTCTCATTCTCAGTACAGTGGTGGCCTATATTTTGTATTTATTCAGCACAGCTAGAAATGCAGCTTCCAAAAGGACAAGGAAAACAAATTACCTTTATCAAATCAACCTCAGCTACTAGGAGTTGCTGGGCCATCCTGAGAACTTTTGTGTTGGAGGATCCAAAATACTTTAGGTAGAGGATACAGGAAGAGGGGACAGACCAGTTGAATGCTGTCACTGTGAAACAAATGCTATTACTAATACTCAGGCACTCCAGCAGAGCCCTACAAGGGGCAGTATTTGTTTCACTTTGCCTGATGCTTCCATTGCAGTCAAAATATTTGAAAAATACTGTTTGTTTTGACAAAAACCTGGGGAGCTTGTGCTTTGCTTTGAATTTGTTGGAAGGAGGAACCAAAAAAAAAAAAAAAAGCAATGTTTTTACAGAAATGTTTTCACTGTTTTCACTAGAGTTAGTAAGAAAAATGCAAATATGATGGGGGGTGGAGAAGCTTTCTCCTGATAGATATATCAGGAGAAAACAAATAAAAGCAACTGACTGGAGAGGAATGTTTTCTTCACTGGCTGGTTTTAGCTGTTTAACTGGTTAGCATCAGGACCTGGAAACCAGCTGCCCAAGCTTCAGCTCACTCAGCCAAGTCATTCCAGATGACCTCTGTGGACAGGCACAGATACCACAGCACATCTTGTGGCTCTTCCCCTAGCAGTGACCAGGATGTGTAGGTAACTGCTTACCTCCTGAGGTGCATTAGAATTTCAAAGTCTGAGTCGCTTGAATAAAATTTGCTTCCAATTGGAAAATGCTAGTTAATGTAGGTAACCACATGTTAATTCCAAGTGGTAGTATTTTAGCTGCTATTTACTTTTCTGCAAGGTGTTAATGTGCAGTGCTCAGCCTGCTTGGGATACTCAGGAAAAGGTGATCTCTCTGTTCTGCATTTGTCCCCAGTGCAGCTAGTGTTCCAAAACTGAGAAACAAGTTTCAAAAGCAAATAATGACCAAGGAAGTCCTCATTCTCCAGGTGTTTCTGCAGGAAAATAAAATAGATTGGAGGCAGTGGAGCTGTAGATCTGGGAAAGAAAACTGTGGAGCATGTGGCAGGAATAGAATCTGGCTTTGATTTCCTCTATAGCCACTGTAGTATACACACTACTGTACTTAAAGGACAGCAAGCATTAGAAGAGCAAAGGAAATGTATATTTGTTTTTCTGGTCTTTCTCGTCATGCACAGATAACGTCACATGCTTCAAAGGCTCAGACATGCATCATCTTACCTGCAAGCTATGCAGAGGGCAGAGAGCAAAGCCAGTGCAAAGAAGACGGTCCCTGTTAAAACTGCCATCATCATCATGTTTTCGTTTCTTTCTTGCCTCACAGCATCTACAGTGTTGGGTTCAGTGATGTTCTTATATTCAAAGAGCATTGCAAAGCCTCGGCCCCGGTCAGTGGTGGTAATTAGCTCCATAATAACCTCAACCATTTCCAGAGACGAACCAAAGACCATGGTTTTGTTTAAAGGTGAATTTGGTCCACAGAAGCGAGAGGAAAATGTGATGAGATCAGAAACATACAATACATCATGGGGACAGACATCCACTGCTGACTGTGGGCTGGAAGAGATTTCCACCGGCAGTACCGTTGTGGGAAGAGTCCAGCTCTCTCCCAAAACTTCATCTCTCTCACTAGCAGCTAGGCGGGCAAGCAAAGTTTTGCCTTTCAAATCTTCCTCTGTTTCTCGGTCACTGGTATTTTGTCTCTGCATCGTGGCACCACTCGCCACAGAGAATGGCAGTTCTTCTGTTTGGGTCTTGGTGATCGCTTTGGGTTTCTTCATCTGTTTAGACTGGTTTTCTTCAGATGCTTGTTTGGCTTCATCTTTCTTTGAGGCAGCTCCTGGAAATTGTTCCAGGTGACCAGAAAGCTCTTTTGACTGATCTCCTGTGCTGCTCAGATTCTGAGCCACCTTTGACATCCAGGTCTGGAGAGAGGATTCTGTGGTATGGAGAGTGAAGTCTGGGTTTTCCTGAGGAGGGGATGTGTCCTTACTTTCTGTTACAGCAGGGGCTGAAAAACCACCCCAGGGGGGCGGAGTTTCGCTAGAGCTTTCAAAAATGTCAAAGTCAAAAATTTCCAAGATGAGACGGGTTCTCATGGGAATGAAAAATTGCCAAACACAGTGTGTCCCTGGGTAGTAGTTGTTTGGAAAACCTGGAGATAAAATCAAGCCTCTTTCCATTGATTCCACCACCGCACCACAGGAATAATATACCTGGGAAATTAAACAAATAAACTTACATCTTGCCAGAGACAATATACAGGATGCAGCCTGCTAGACCTACTGAAGGTCCTATCCTTCCCCTTTAGCAACTGGTATAAGATAGCCTCAAGAAATGGAAATTCATTAAGCTTGTAAAAGTCTACCTTCTACTTTCACATTTAGAACATTAATCTCTAATATGGACAGCCATTCTTAAAGACCATTCAAGTATATATTGAATAATCAACCTCTGCAGAAATGTAATCTAGATGAGTAATTAATTTCTATTCCTCTTTTTCTGTTACTGATCATAATAGCATCCATTTCTGCTTTTGGCTAAGAGGTGTTCCCAGGTTATTGATTACTGAATACATTACTTGCTGACATACAATTTTTTCACCGCACGAAAGTGTCATCCTAAATGGCTTGTTGTGTGTTAAAAATCTTAAGAAGCTAAAGAAAAACTGTGTCACCACAGTATCTTGAACTCTGTGTTATTTTCATTACAAAACGATTTTTTCAAATGTAAAAAGGCCCTTGCAGTGACAATTAAGCATGATTCATGCAATCAACTCATCTTCTGTTTCAAAGACATTGTCTTATTTACTTCAATAAGCAGTAAAATCTAGGTGGTTTTGATTGGGTAAATTGTCCTTTAAATGCAAAGCCTCTCAAAATAGTGATGGCAGATATCAGCTCTCACTAGTAAACTAGCAATCAACATGCATTTTGCGTAACAGTGATAGTCCCATGTGAAATTTGTTATTTCTTCTTTCTCCATAAATAGTCTTCACAGTCCAAGTAGGAAGAAATCCACAAATAGTTGTGCTACCTACCATTTTCCTTGTTCTCTAAAGGTGTATGAGGCTGTTTTCCCCATATCATATTTACACTGACCTTCTCCTAAAGATGCTCTCAGAGCCTTTTTGCAAAATTATTTCATAAATTTGGAGAGCAGAGAGCCCTGTCTCTGCCTTGGGCAATTGTTTTTGAAAAGGACAAATAATAAGTCAGAGGTACTTAGGTCACAAGCCCTATCTAGGAGCATGTGTTTACTAGCATTAATTGGAAAAGAAAGGGAAGGCTTTGGGGGTTTGTTTTTCTTTTTTATTATTATTATTGGAAATGATTTGTCGTCTTGGTCTGTTATCTATTTAAACACAAAGGAAGTTTGGCAGTACAACAAACAAAGCTTATGAAGTCCATATAAAGCCACAAAGATCAAAATACTCCATTTTTTTTCTCTTGCTCCTTCCCTTTGGCCCATATTGAAATGGAAAGAATAAAAATTACAATGCCAAATGGTAAAAGCCCTTAAGTGAAAACAAAAAGCCAGACCTGTTCTGCAAGGCATGAACTTTGTTTTCCAGCAGGTGCTTTTCATATTCAGAGTAATTCCAGGGTAGGTGTCAGGGTGGCAATAAAAAAGGACCAAAACAGCAAAGTGGGTAGAAATTGTTTTCCGTACTACAGATTGAAATCCAATCTTTGACTTTTAAAAGTGTCACTTAAATCAAAGGTTGTGCTAATTATAGTGGAATAAACTATGGGCTTCTAATTTAAGGCACCTGGACTATGGCTTGAAGTCTCAAGTGGAGAAGAAACCATATTCATGCACCCAGATCATATTATTTTCTGTGAATGCTTTAGGTGCCCCACAGCATGTAATGCCAAAATAGGTAAAGAGAAATTTAGAGATCTTTCCTCTAGGAGGTAATTTGTTGTTGTTCTGATCTAAATTAGTTAATTCATGGTAAAAATCCAGCCAAAAACAGAAAAACTTTGTCAATTTAGGAGGATACGAATCCTAACATTTAGTTTCATTTCCTAATTTACTTTGGAATTACAGATACATTTACTGTTGTTTTGGGGATTTTACTGAAAACTAGATGATTTCCAGTGATTATACCCTTTCTTCTGTTAGGGAGAGGGTTACTCCTATGCTAGGAAGAAAGAGGGCTTCTCTGTGATTTCCTTCTCTCCTGGAGTATCTGTGCAGACATGCCTTTGTTCTCAGTCTCTTGAGCTCACTCTTAAATATTTGTATACCAAGAACTAACAAATAATGCCTAACTTTTCATTTAAAAGAAGTACCCAGTTTTGGAGCCAGAATGTGCATCAGAACTGCTGCTATTGAAAGGTACTCCTGGCTGTAGGAGGATTACACATAGGCCCAAACTTCCTAAATTAGCAGTGATTGAGGGTTGAGATTTTATTTTGAGAAATATGTGAACTGACCTAGTTGTCTTTTTTCAGATACTGAGAAGGCAGTTGGAAGCATTCACAGCCCCACCTCTACTACCAGAAGATTTTGTTAACACCCAAAAGTAGCAGCCATCAGCTCAGTGGATCTTGTGTGATTAATCACTGAAGTGTTGAATGGGTAAGTGCATTCTTATAAATCCCTCGCCCCCACTCTCAAGAGACGTTTATATTCCTGCCTTCATTTTCACTTGAATCTGTCATCATTTGGAGACTCTGTGTATGTCCATGGAGCCTCAGGTTCAGGCTCAGATGTTTTTTGTTCGCCTGCAAGACACGTGGCTGCCAGTCAGCAGCAATATTTAGCTTAATCCCAACAGGTACCCTGTGTCCACAGACCTAAGGACGGTGGATTTGTGCAACACATGCATTCCAGAAATACGGTTGAAAGGTCATAGCAATAGGGCAATATTTCATTTATTATGGCTTGGGAGACTGAAAACCTTCAAGGTTTGTTTGGAGAACAGGAAAAAAATAATACACAAGGGACAGCAAATGCAAGACAGATCTGGGGGGGGAGGAAGAGAGGAGGGAGGATTTCTGATGAGTTTATAATCCACGACTGAATTACTGACAAAACTGTTTAGTTCATTTACATCATCCATTATGAAGGCTGAATTTCATCAATTAGACACAGATGTTCCCTTCCTCAGCAAGTTATAAATTCACAGGCTTTTGACAGAGGCATGCAAAAAATTTGGCACATTTTTAATCTTTGCAAATGATAGGTTGTTTTTTTTAAAAGCAACAGTTGATATATGCCTACCTCAATTAGACCAATTATGAAAAGGGTGGGGATTTATTTTTCCTTTTTTTTTTTTTTTTTTCAATCTGTTCAGAAGATAAACTCCTGAGTGTGAGAGGCACATCAAACTCACGTGGGTTCAGAAGGGACCTCTTCAGAGGAATAAGTTTTTTTGGAAGGCAGCAAGGGTTGCAGTTTTCAAGCATACAAAGGAGTGTGATTGGCAGTGGTTAATGTACTGATACATGAAATACAGTGGCTTGCCAGAGGAAATCTTAAGGTGTGGATAGGTGATTACTAGGCAGGAGGGTCTTGCAAGAAGCCACGAATGTGGCAGCTTGCCCACAAGAGCTCTTCAGTGATGGGTACCAGCCTCTGTGCAAACCACTAGAAGCAGGCAGGGCTCAGTTTTTCAAGCTTCTCTGGCCTGCCTCCAAGAGAGGAATGCTTCAGGCATGAGGTGGTGGTGGGAGCCCAGAGAGAATGTGGGGAGGCTGCTGTTACATGTAGCTGGTAGGAGAAGGTGACACGGCCATGCAGTTCAGCTTGTAAAGACATATGCCCTGCTGAAGAGGAGACAAAGTGATGCAAGGTCCTGGTTAGGGAAACCCTCAGCCCATTTGTGTTCATAGCTTTCGTTGAAGCCCTGAGTGCAGTAGTGATACATTTTCTTCATTCATGTTAATGCTGGTTATGAGGAGCTGCTGTTCACAGCATCCTGGAGGATGCTGTCCTGCCTGCATAGTCCCAAAGACTGTTTATTTTTGAAGTGTTTATCTCAAAGAAGGGGAAAGAGGACGTCCTGTCTTGATGTTTGTTATTTGTGAGCACAATCTCAGATTCTCTGGCTTGAGACCTCTCTAGTGTAGTTTTTCTTTTACAACATACCCAAGAAATATCAAGTTATCTTGGTGTGTACACAGAGTCAGAGTGAAAGCCTCAGCAGACCAAACTGGAGAAATACAGTGGAACCACTAAATTTCTAAGACATCCTCAAGGGCCAGGATGCACACTTGATAGAGATACCCAGTTTCAGGTGTGTGGGGAGAAGATCATAACCCACTTCTCCCTCATTCATGCATTATGCACATCTCAGCTTCTGTGTGTTTCTCACATGTATTTCCAGTTTTAGGCATACTTAAAAATGTCACTTTCACTTCTTTTTAGAAATGCCAGAGAAGGAATAATCAACTACATTTCAAGCTGACTGAACTCTTAAGAGCTGCCACATTTATTAGTGTCTTCAAGAACAGACGTGTATTATCTCCTTATCCAAGTTAAAGGGCTTTGCTTGAAGGCTGTACTAGAAAAAATTAATATTAGAGTAATGAGTGAAGATGAGGATAGAACTTGTTTATGCAGACCTTAGGCCCTTAAAGATCACTCTGAAGTCAAAATGCTTGGTTATGATCCTGTGCTTGTGACCACAAGATTCTTTTATGTTTTGTCCTTTTCTGTAAAGTATACCCACTAAGTAGATGATACATCACTGATTGTGTTTTTTTTGTTTGTTTGTTTGTTTGTTTTGTTTTGTTTTGGGGGGGGAGAGTAAAAAGAGAACCTTTCTCCAGGTAGATTTTTTGCTTTTATAAAACAGAGTCCTCTAGCTCCCCCCGCTAAGGCTGCCTAGTAGCCTTATCTTGTCAGCCTACAGCTGACTGTATACCAAACATAGAGATAGGCAATTAGATTTTGGACAGAAATGGACACGGTCTTAGAATACAAGACTGTTCAGTCTAGATAACTAAATTTAGCAGTCTGAACTCACGATAGTATTGGTGGGGTGAAAATCCAGGAAGCTTTATTTAGGATCCATCACCCCTTCAAAATTAAAAACATACAATGTGCACACATGTGTGTACATGTGTGTTTCTTTCAGAGTTGGCAATGTTTTAAGACTACCTCATCAGTTCTTTCATATTTTATTCTGCCCCAGGGACCTCTTTAAAACACTGGCTCAACCAATCTTTGCAATTGCTCTTAACATGCAGAGCTAGGTATGGTATCTCAGTTACTTGCCCCTCCAAGCACAAGAGGTTCATTCTGAGTTAAAGATCACTTGGATACTTGAACAGAGCCAACCACCCGGAATGAAATAGGAAGTGGCCTGAACTTTCATCCAGAGCAGAAAGAAAATGATTGAACTTAGGGCTTTAAAAAGGAGGAGAGAGGAAAAAAAAAAAAAAAAAAAAAAAAAAAAGAAACAACAGGGGAAAGATATCATTCCCCACTCCTAGCTTAAGGGCGGGGGGGGGGAACAAAATATGGACAAGTATTTATTTGCTGACGTGGTTGGAAGGAACTAGCTGCAAAGCTACCAGAAATACAATTCTTGTGGTTCCCAGAGGAAGGACCAAGTTCTCCTCTCACAGTATTTCCAAGTTACAGAAGTCTGAGCTTTTTGAATGCTCATCAAATACAGGATCTAAGGAAAGACTATCCCAAGAGTAAGATCTTAAACTAACAGACTGAAGTTTTATAAGTGATCACATTTACTTCACTAGCTGACTGATCTAGAGATCAAAGATGTTATAAATCTATAAATCTGTTTCCAAGTGGAGGACAAAGTTAATTGGAGGTTTTATAAAATTAGCACTCTACTTAATTTTGTACTTTCAGCTCATCATTAAAGGTTTATTTTCTTTCATTAGAATGAACTAGATACAACAGCAGCACCTCAACTTATTTTTCCACCTGGCAGTACAGGAGTTCCTGGAACTGCCTTGGAATCACCATTTTCCCCTCTGCCAAATTGCCTTTGCTGTTCAAAGCATGAGACAGCAGCAAAAGGAAAATCTCTCATCCTGTATTATGGCAACTCTTCAAGCATCTCTGGATGCTTGGAAATAGCATGCCTAGCAGCAGTAGATCAGGATATGGGATTGACAGAGCATAAAAAAATTGCTGGTAGCTTGCTTGAATATAACGAGAGAGTTGTCCCTGTCTCCTTTTTCCAGTCCTCAACAGTGACTTTTTTTTCAGAATGATCCCTCAAAGAGTTCTCAATTTGGAGTGTATTCTGTCTGCTGAGGGGTCATCTTCTCTCCCTCCCAGTAGCTGTATCCTGACACCAATCCATACACCAGCACACAGTCTGTATTCTTGCCTTGTGCCCTGAGGAAGTTCACGTAAATGAGCACTGAACAGGCCTCAATTGTAGGACCCCAAATCCAGGCTGAGCATACATTTGCTTTTAATACATTTAATACAGAGCAGTTGCACTCCTGTTTTTAAACAAGGGTCTAATATTTCTTGAAGTGAGTGCAACCTGCTGGATTTAAGCAAAATCAAAACTACATTTTTTAACAGGTACTCTGTTATTTCAGTAGTGGGTAACAGCAGTTCCACCACATGATTGTGATTGTGGATGTGACATTTCCACTCTGCAAATCCCATTTCCAGGAAAGAACCCAACTCATCTTATATTACTACTTGGCACACATCAGACTCTTTTACAGGGCCCTGTTTTCATGCCTATCAACAAGTTTTCTACTGTTCTTAATGGCTGACAGGACATTTGAAGATTACCAACATGCAGGTAGGAAGGGGAGGGGACTACGAAGGCCTGTAGCTGCAGGAGACAAGGAAAATAAAGTTTTTTCTAGAAGAGTAGAGGAGGGAAGCAGGAATTCACTGCAGCAATTAGAGCAAAATGCTAAGTCTGAATGAGACTTAGGACATGGAGGCCCAAATGTACCTCAGACTGTAGGCAAGCTATTTTCTTTTATTCTTCCCATATGTGACTTCGCTGCAGCTGAGCCCTGAAAATCTGCAAAAGATTGCTTGGAAGGTGCTGCTTTATTTCACAGGAGAACAGACAACCTTCTCCTCACTCTGTGGGGAAGGGAAAAAAAAAAAAAAAAAAAAAAAAAAAGGCAAGGATGTTAATGTTTGCATAACCTTGAAAGAGGCAACTAGGCTTTGTCAGGATGGAAAGAGAAAGATGGGACTCAGGACATCCTCACCTGCTCCTAGGTCAGAGTGGCCAACTTCTGGTGCCTGCTTGTAGATGAAGCATTTCCTACAGCAGCACGCCAAACCTTTAGGCAGGCCATTGCCACAACAAATCTCTGTGAATCAAAGCAGCTGCAGAAGTGGCAGGAGAAGGTCAGCAATCTCATTAGAGGCAGGAGGCCCAGGCCCGCCAGCCACAGCAAGGTCCCAGCTTCACAGCTGCAGCATATTTTGATACCTGGCCTCCAGCAGATTGCATAACTGTGCCATGAGGTCACCATCCTTCCTACTTGATCCTCTCTGAGAACAGGAGGTGGGGAAAAGAAAAAAACATGGGCACTCAGGCAACCACCAGACACAGCAACACACTCCAGTTTCTGTGGAGAACAACAGACCTCCTCATTTAACTCCAGAGATGCAAGGCCTTTTTCTGCTTACAAAAAAATGCTTGTTCACAGAGACACAAACAAGGGCTGTTTTCTGAACAATCACCCATGGAACAGTGCAGCTTTCCATAGCATGATCAGCAGTATACGCAGTCTGTGCATATATTGTAACTTGACATTTTGTACTTGCTTTCAGAGCAACTAGAGAAAAGTCAAGTTGATGCTCTCCTTCTTTTGAGAGGTTTTCAGGTGAGAAGCAAAAGCAGTTTATCCTTATTAGGCCAGAGATGCCAACCTTCACTGGAGTTATGTACAATGGGCAGAAGTTTCTGCAGACATCTTGAAGACCTCCTATTTAAGGCAATGAATAAAGATCACCCAGCTGTGGTCCTTGCCTCCCTCTAGACACAAAAGGCAGAGACATTTCCTGCAGAGGGAAATTCATGGTCTTAACAGCCCTCTCAAAGAATATCTCCCCTCTCAACTAAGGTGGGGACTTTAAAAGACTTACTGGCCAACTCAGTTTTCTAACACTTCCTAGGTGAAACCTGCTAGAATACTTTCAGGATACAGAAAAGATAACAAAAATGATTCTTGATTTTTTTCCCAACATTAAAAATATGCAGAAGTTTTAGTTCTCCCCTTTCAGTTCTTTAATTAAGATAATTTGGATTCACCTACATGAACTCCTGCAAGTTACAGCTATGTAAGTTTGGCTAAGCGAAGTTCTCTCTCCTTAGCCAGTTCTTTATTTGCTTTAGATTTTTTAAGGCTACTTCTATATAGGTATTTCTACTTCATATATACTTTTACTATAGGTACTTCTGCTACTTGACAATTTCCCAAGTTGAAGTTACTACCACAGGAGCACCCTATTGTTCACTGATAACTCTACTTGCTGTATGCCAGCTGGAGAAGCATTTATGAAGTAGATAAAGCATTGGTAGGAGTGTGAAATGAAGACAGAAATTCTCTGGAAGGGGCCTAGGCCAAGGCATAGAATATTTCTAATTGACTTATTTTTTTAATTTAATCAGTACTCTTACATCTAGGTACTCTTACTAGAAACCAAGTGCTAGGTCTTATTCTGAGCTCTTCATCCTTCACTCTGCAGCCCCACATTGCAAAATTCATGTCCTTCTTCTCATCTTAGTCTGAAAGAAGAAAATATCCAGACTGCTTTTCTATGAAATTATTTGGAAAATCTATTTAAAATATGCAAATCTAGTGCTTGGAAAGACCCATTTGACTAGACAGTCTTCCCTTGGGAACTACAACTCTTACACTTGTGAGATAGAACAATGTCAGGTAGAAATCTGTCATTAGTATCTCAGATTTATCATGCTACATTCATGCAACAAATGCAAGTGAGACATGTCATTATGAGGGCAGTCTGATAATTGTTTTCTTGCTCTTATCCCAACATTAGTTTTTATGGTTAAGGAAGCAAATGATATGTAAGATAACATCCACCAGGGAGTGCTAGAATTCACATCAACGACCAGCTTTTCCATGCAGACTTTTGAGGCTATTCCTTGAGTGGAAGCTGTAATTCTTGTGACTGGATACTCAATAGACATACAGAGATCTTCCAATAGAAATGCAAGATACCATATCACGTAAGATCCTATAACCATACAAAGCTGCCATTCTTGTTCTTGGTTTTGTTTTTGTTTTCCTTCAGAAAATACTCTTATTCAAATATCCAATAAATAAATAAGTAAGCTTTAGAATGAGAAATAAAATCATCATTTAGGGTGCTTCCTCAGGCAAATAATCATGAATATGATGAGGAGCATCATAAATAAAAGTAAGGCTGTGTAATAAAGAGTTCAAGATGCTATGGCCGTTTGCTTCAGGGCTTTAATAGGTCAGCATAGGTCTTTTTTCTTATAAAGCAGGTTCTCATTAACAAGGTGTACACAACACACCATAGATAAAATTAACAGTAAACGATAGAGTTGGTGGGAACTGACAGGGTGATGAAGGAGTTTCCAGAAGATCAATCTGGTTTTCATTTTCTATAAACTGAACAGGCCAAAGCAGCTTAAATTAAAGAGTAGAAAACACAGTCAGATTATGTCTGAACTGCTTGGTAACCAGACGAAACCTATAACAAAACAAAAGCTATAGCACTGCAGTAAAAGTTTGCTTGCAGAGTTCAATATAAGAGTCCATTCAACAAGCTATGTATGAGTCCATAGGAATCTGAGAAACTAGTGTTCCGAAATTAACTTTAAATATATAAACCTCCCAAATACTTGGGGGAGATTTAAATAATGAAATCCATATGCAGCTTAGGTGCTCAAATATGCTTTGTTTTGTTTTGAGAGTACCAAAAACTGGAGAATGAGGAACTGGAAAACAATCACAAGCAAATTTTGCTGGCCACTTCCCAGCAAACAAATTTTGATCTTTAAAAGCAAACAAACAAAAAAAAAAACCACACACATACATGTAAACTTGCTTTGAAAAAAAAAAAAAAAAAAAAAAAAAGCTGTTTGTGCTTGGATTTCTAGCTGCATGACCCTATTGTTTCAGCCAGACACTTCAGATGTTCCACATGATGGAAGCCTATTGTAGAAACATATGGAGAAGGAAACATTCCACATGTGAAAGCTAAAACCTGCTAATATCGCCAATAGCATGCTGAAAATCTTTAGGAACTGGTTTAATGTTTCACTAAATGTCACTAGCAGGTGAGAGGGCTTATGCAGAAGACATGGATAGCGATCCTTAATAAGCAAACAGATAAAAACCTCCTTCCTTTCATGCAAAAACTTGGAGTAAAAAAATATTTGTAGCTAAGTTTTTAAGCATGCATTTGCTACAGCTGAGGCTGGCCATTCAGAAGTCTGTTATGGTCTGAACACACGCACACACACACTTGGCTTTGGATGGTATACAAACAGCAGCACCTTTCTTCACCTCACTGTTTCAGGATTCATCTCCCCTTGTATGCTCTGAATAGGGAAATTTCCAAGACTCCTCCTTTGCCAGGATTTCAGAGAGCAGGATGCTTGTAAATTTTACTTTACTGCCTACGCATAAGGAGAGACCATGAGGGCACAGCAGGGAGGGTGTGGGAGAACACAGAAAAAAGTACAACAGATACTGCAGCCAGAGGAAAACCTAAGCACTGGGTTTGTTGTTATAGGGTCTCAACCAGTGAGCAGTTTATTTTTCCAAATAAATCTGCTTTGCAGACATCCTTTCTTCTTCCCCATTCAAGTTTCAACCAGGAAGCCTGGAATATGTTACTGTTGATTTTAGAGGCAAATCAAAGTGTTCAGCCTACTAAGCTCACATTTAAAGTTAGTCTTGATGAGAAACTCCTTGGGGCCCTTGTATTCAAATAGCGAAGTCTGAGATTCACCTGAACTGCCCACCCATGCAGATCTATGATACAGGGAGGAAGATAAGCGGATGGGCAGTCTGGGCTTCAGGCCTCGGGTCTAACAGTATAGGCTCCATATTTTAAGTTAAATGCAGAAGAAAAAAGCAGTCCTTTAATAAAATCCTAGTCACTCAAAACAGGAAAATACTTACTAACCAAGACCAGGAGAGGGCTAGATTTAGGCAAAATAAGTGGATTGGGTCTCTAGCGGGCACACCCACTTTGGAAAGGCTGCACAATCGTCTCTCTGGAATTTGGATTAGGTTGGGATTTCAGAGGCATTTCATCCCAGATCTCCTGTATTCATGAATCTTTTCTTACTGACATCCTTGGTACCTGGCCCTTGTTAATAGTCCTGCTATTACTTAACACAATAATGAAACACGATCATTATGGAATAGATCAGTAACAGATCAGTAATCTAAAAGTCCCTCCTCAGACCTGACAGGAGTTCTGAATGGAGGCTTGCACCAGCCCATTTTGTTGAGGTGGTTTGATGTTGCAACCTGGCTGCTAATATAAAGAAATTAGAAGAATAGAATAGTGGATGAAAATGAGATAGCACAACAGGTTATGGCTTGTATGTGGCAAATTTGCTTTTGTTTTGCCACTTTGAACACCACCCACCCCTGCTTTATACTGAAGTGTAATGGTGCTGCCTGTACTCCCCCAGGACCAAGGATTTCATCTAATTTAATAGTTTCTGTAATTAGATATTTGTGAAACTCTGAAATCCTCTGATGAAAGGTGCTGTAAAAATATTACCAACTCTTCTACCATTAAAGGACTCCACCCAAACCCAAATACAGATGTTGTCCTCAATGTACATCATTACTAATCCAAATCAGCAGTACTTATGGCCTGATTTAAATCCTCCTAAAGTCCAAGATGACTTCTGTGGCTTTCAGTAGGGCCCCAAGAATTTTAGAAAGGAAATAAAGGCAAATCAGCCTTTTCTCCTCTCAAAATTGGGACCTCTTTTTCCTGATCAGAAGCAAGGCTATCTGAAGTGAAGCATAAGGCCATTTTCTGCTGAGGGCTTTTTAAGAGGAATTATACCATTCTTACATTGAGTCCAAGGACTAAGGCTGCCAGCAAGGCTCTTCTCAACTGCTGTACAATCATTCTACATATTATTGCAAGACCCTGTCCCGACTCCGCTGTCTTCCTGCCATGGATTTGTAGAAGTAGAAGAGGATTATTTTTTACATTTAGCAATTCTCATACTCAAGGAAGGGCCTAAAATATCTTAAAACTTGGCTGGTGTTGTCTTCTATATCTAACCATCAAGCTGGATATTGATAATTTAATATTGATAGACCTGAGATGTCTGTGCATAGACTGACCTTGTAGGAATAATAATAGCGTGGAAAGGGAAGAGCTGCTACACCAGCCTTAGTCTAGCTAGCCGCATACTGCTGTGTAGGCACTCTCTGGTACCAAACATGCCACACATTCTTTTAAGAAGAAGGGGAGGCAGGAAGAAAGAGACAGACAGAGGAACACTTTACCACCATTCCTGGTCTGTCATGCAAAGAAACAAATGAAGGGGGAGAGTAATTGTTTGCTGGTTACTACAGGAAAGTTTGTTTGCTGGGTCTTTTTAAACCAGTGCAACAGGATTGTTTGCTTCAAGCTACTTAGATATTAAAGGAACAAAAATGATTTCAGTGTTTTCATCTAGGAGATGGCTGGCAATTCTAGTGGTACAGAACACTTTTACCTCCTTCAGCATAAATATTACCCACATCATTCCAGCAAGCTGCTGCCACTGGCTTACTTCTCTTACCTTGGCTGCTTCTTCCATCTCTGGCTTTGGCAAACAGGAGAACTATGGTTCAGCTCTACAAAGAGAGAGTCCCATGTGCTGTGCAGGACTCAAGGCCAGCCTCATCCATCTTGTCAGCTTTCAGCTTCTCCAGTGCTTCAGTAATTAGAATTATCAGGACTGAAACACTGTGGACATTATTGCTGCTTAGTGTGAAGTTAACAAGAGAGCCAGATTTATGACATTCTGGCCAGACGGAAGATTTATTTAAAAAAAAAAAAAAAAAAAAAAGTTATAAATGATTGCCTAGTTCCAGGGATACATACTCCAGAATCTTATTTTGCCAGAGACTCCACATGAACTTTAGCCTCTAGGAGAAATCCGCCTGCATTTTTCTAACTGAAATACCAGTCAGACCAGTGGCGGGATGCAAACTAACATGCATGAAAAATAAAGGTTCAATGACCCAAATCAATTATGTTTTAAGGGCACTGCTTTGGACTCAGTAGGAAATATTTTAAACAGGAAAAAGAACTAAATAGGATCATTCATTGAACTGACCTGGAAATGAGACAGAAATTTGGTAAATAAGTTCAATGCAAGCCAGTTTTATGTACCAATTAATAGAAAGAAATAAAGACGAAAAGAAAAAGAAAGAAAATAGATATTTCTTAGACTCAAATAGTGTTTCAGACTTCTGTGTACTAAAATGAACAGTGCAATAAAACAAAAAAAAAAAAAAGAGAGAGAGAAAAAAAAGCTATTTACAGAAATCCTGAAACCATATCTTTATTAAAATAGGATGTCCCACAGCTCTTCTGTATAAAACAAAAATAATAATTCAAAGCAAGAGCATCTTCTGAAGATCAGAACAAGGTACTGTGGCTGAGTTTTAATTTTTAAGCACACAGGCACAAGTTAGGGAGAAACAATGCTACTGCATCAAGATATAAGAATATAGCTACTCTCCAAAAGGGACAAACATCCAAGCTCCTTGCACAGTACCTATCTGCCAAGGTATATTGTAAACACAATAGGAAGCAGTTACAGCAATTAATCAAGATCTAAAGAAAATAGGAAAGACCTATAATTTTTCTTTTTCTGAAGCAAAAAGTACTTTCACAAACAGTGAAGAGATTAATAGACACTGAGCTTCTTGCCAGCAAAACTTTCAGGTTCTTTGAAGGTGCCTTATTTGTCTTGACTGGCTTAGGTTGTTGGGATAGAAAGACAGTCTTGTGTGCATATACAGTGCTTTATAGCGACATATAAAGCAAAACCTACCTGGACCTAAATATCCCATTAAAGTGTAACTAAAATAACCTCCACATCTGGCAGCTGGGATTGAAACCAGATGTGTAGCACATCTGGAAAAGAACTGGGCTGCTGCTGTCAGGCACTGAGCTGTCTGTGGGATGTACTTTTCAATTGTTTGGAGAGACTTCATAAAGTTTATCTATTTTGCCTGCACTTTTCTTAAGGCAGACATGGACCAGTAACATGCTCAGACCAATTGTGTGGCAATTTTAAACATTTGAGAATTTCCATGTCCTTCCCTCCCCAATCAGAAGTGCATATTTTGCTGCTCCAGTTGCATAATTTACTGATTCAGCTGCATGCTTGGTTGATCTGGCAGGAGACTAGTACAGTAGTTGAGATTCTGGATACATTGCCAATTGTGCAGCGTGCTTTGTTGATCGGGGCCGTAGAATTTAATAGATGAAATTTCATACTTTACTAATCAGGCCACATTCTTTGCTAATTGAGGTGCATATTTTAGTAGTTGATTATTTTTTTTTAATCCTTCACTGATCTTGGGAAGGATCCTGCTCCCTCTGAAACCAGCAGGAATTTTGCCATGGTCCTCATCGGGAGCAGGACTTTCACTAAAAGGTCAGTATCGCTGAAGATTTCCTAACAGAAAAAAAGAAAGGCTTGATTTTTCTTAAGCCAGCAAGTGAACAGAAGAATACTAGGTGAAAGATGGCACTGGCACAGAGACCTCCTCCATAGGGATTTGATTAAACAGATAATATTTTATGGACGTACAGAGACCTGGAATTTTGACTATGTTATTCTTTCATCAGGCTTACATTCTTCCTTCAGGATAAACAAGCCACTTATCTGCACATCTTGTTCCATCTGATACAGACACACAGAAGGAAACATCATACACCTTATCTCCAAATTTTCTTTCATTTGATCTAACTCCTATTTTAATGTTGCTGTAGTCCTTAGTAAATGGTTCCAGAGAGAGCTCTATTTTGCTACAAAACCTGTTTCAAACATCCACGCTACCCAACAGCATCCCCAAGTTCCTCAACTCTGACTGGCAGAGACCACCTTCCTGGATGAAAAGAGCAGTTCAGTCTCCCATACATCAAGCAGACTTTACTCTTTCCAAGGGAGTTTTTTTTTTTTTTTTTTTTTTTTTGGTACTGCTAACTCTGTACCAGAAGATAACTCATTTCTCATAAATCTTTGAAAATCTTTGAATACCTTTTTTCAACAGCTAAATTGAACTAGATTTGAACCATCAGTTTAGAATGGGATTTTCTCCTAGCGTAGCAACACTGTCAGAATGTAGCCAAAAAAAGATAAAAATAATGAAGCCTACACAGCATAGTGCAGTCCTTGACAAGTGGAGAACAAGTGCAACTTAATCAAAAAAATAACAAAAACAGGGAGCAAGAGATGTACACACATGTCTAATGCACAGATTTCAATGTCACATTTAGGAAGATAAGCAATAGAAAGTGCCTAAGTTTCATTCTGCAAAAGAAATTGCCCTTCATGTTTAGAGACTATGGGCAACATGTTATCCAAAGAATAATTGACATGACAAGAAGTCATGTCTGGGAAAGTAAGTGGGAGGTTGCTGCTGCTTCATTAAGGAGGCAGTTTCTTTTCTATGGTACCAGTGGTCAATACGTAACTAGTTCAGATATTGTCTGATGGGAAATCAAGCAGTCCTGATTTCAGAACGAGAGAACAACAGAAGCTGACTAGGAAACAGAAAGGGAAAGGAAAAAAAAAAAAAAAAAAAAAAAAAAAAAAAAAAAAAGCAAAATTAATAGAGCTTGTTGACACATTCAGTGTCCCACTATTACAACTCACACCCGAAGGCACACGACACAGCTAATACTTGTTCTGCCTCATGACTGCCCAGGCAGAATTAGAACAAAACTAGCTCAGGAAGGATGTAATAACTTTGGGCAGCAATCAAGTTATGTACTTTAAGTACACAGCTGGATGAGGGAGTTGTTCATCTCCAGTAACAAGCCCAAGAGGAGAGAGTAAGCCTGCAGGTTACATGATGCAATTCTGAGTTAAAAGAGAGAGAAAAGACGAAAATCCACAACCATACAATTCAATGGATTTGTGTGCACCTTCGTGAAGTTAATACTTAGTAGTTCAGTGCCAAAAATGTGGCTTAATTAAGGAGTTCTCAATGTAGCTATCTTCCTAGGATACCGAGTGAGATAAAACATCTTCGTTTCAACCACAAAGTCATTGCTGTATTCATATGTGCTGTGGCAGGGAGTTGGTGTATCAGGCTGAATTACAATGCTGTTTTCCACAGGGAAAGCAACCCCCCCACACTTATTTATTTATATGTAACGAAAGATGTACATTCATGGAATATCTTTTATTGCATAGTGGCTCATCCTTTGTAGATCTAAGAATCCCTACCAGAGCTGTCAAATCCTGCTCCTATCAGAGTCCACAGGAAAAGTCCCCGCTGTGTCAGCGGGACCAGGACTGCTCACCCCTCCCAAAGCCCAGAGCCCCGGTTTGCTCTGCAGCTGCTCCACGTTACGGGGTGCTCTTTGCTTCCAACTCTGCCTTTTCCACCACCGCTCTGCTTCCCCCGGGGCTCACCTCGTGGCTCCCAGCTATGCCAAGGTCCCCGTCCTGAGAGCCGCCAGGTTCATGGTTCACCTGCTAGCCCTGCTACAGACGTGGTGCACAAGCCTGGAGCGCACAGGGACAAGGCACAGCACGGTTGGTTTGGCTCCCTTATGCCAGGCTGCCCGCTCCTTAGGGATGCTTTTGGGCGAGCGCTCCCATTTCTGCTGGCAATGCCGTTACACCGGTTACCGCGGGGCTTGCATAGATGCTGGCAATGCTTTGCCGTCCCGAAGCAGAGGGGGCGACCCAGACGCGGGCCGTGCCTCCCGCTGCCCTTTGGACTCGAGAGGCGCTGCCGACCCCCGCCGCCGGCCGGGCAGGGACCGGGGGGCACCGCTCCGCATCCCCTCGTCCCGGCACCGCTCCGCATCCCCCCGGCCCGCCGGATCCCGATCCCGGGGCACCCCCCCCGTCCCGCCGGGGGTCGCGGGGCTTTACCTTGCCTCCCGCCCCGCCGAGGCACAGCGCCGCGGCCGCCGCCAGGACCAGCCCCGCACCGGGGAAGCTCCGGACCATGGTGCGGGGAGCCGAGCCGAGCCGTGCCGTGCCGAGCCGTGCCGGGCTTTGCGGAGCCGTGCCCCGAGCCGTGCCGTGCCGAGCAGTGCCGTGCCCCGGGCGGGCTCCTCTGACAGCGACCCCCTCCCTCCCCCGGCCTCCCCGCCCCTCGCCCCCTCCCCCGGCCGCTCCCGGCCCCTGCCCTCCCCCGGGGGGCACCCGCGGCGCGGGGCCGGGCAGGGAGCGGGGGTGGCCGCTGCGAGCCCCCCGCTCCCCAGGGGGGTGCCCGGCGCTTTTTGTCCTCGCCGGGTGTGGAAAGGGCCGGGGCTGGAGGCGGCCCGGCCCCTGCGGGCAGCCTCCCCCGGCGGCCTCCCGGGGAAAAGTGCCTCCCGCCGCCGGGGGGGGAGACGAAGGGCAAAGTGCGCCCCGCCGGCCCCCGGAGCACGGGCTGGAATGATCAGGGGAAGGGGAGAAGGGAGAAAGGCCCTTTCCAAGGAGGGAAAATCCCTTTCCAAGGAGGAAAGGGAAGGACTGCTGCCAGGCACCCTAAGGAGCCCTCGGCCTTTCTGGAGATCATGGCAGGGCAGGGGAGGCTCCTCGTTCCCGTGACATTTTGTGGTTTTCCAGGTCAGAACCTCTCCTGTACCCTTTCCAGTAACAGACACGCTGCAGTGAGCATCAGCCAGCCCTACAGCCCCAGCAACCAGAACATCTTCTGTCCGTGCAGGTGGCAGCGAGCACACGTTGCTAGCTTCAGTTAATTCCTGTGCTCTATAGAAGGAGTTGCAATAGTTTATTTTAAATGTAAAAGTTTTGGTGAAAAGACTGCGGTTTTATGCTTGGAGCTGCTTTTTTGTGGCTCGGTGACACAGACACTCCCCGCTAAGCAGCTCATGGAGCCCTCAGAGGCTCCAGCTGCCTGGTGTGTGCGGGGACGCTGCCAGCCCAGGTCGTGGCAGGGTTTGTCATGCCTTCCCCAGAAAATTCCCATGCTGGCCCTATTGGACAAAGGACACTGTCATGGCAAGTCCTGAATTCCTCCTTCCCAACAGGCAGGGACTCACACGGCTTTCAGAGGACAGTGTCATCAGTGGAAAATCCCTGGATAACACCTTCTGTTGGGGTCCAAGCAGGTGCATGTAGTGAGCATGAAATTGGAGGACTGACACCTGAGAAAACCAAAGGATTTTTGTCATAAATACATGGATGTACTTTGTATTTGACTTTCCGTATTGTTCTCTTCATCGTGTAAATTGGAAGTAATGTCTTGAATTTATACTTTTTAGTGAAAGAGTGAGAGGCTGTGCGCAGGCACTGAGGCAGCAGTCTCACACTGACTGAGGCCAACACTGAGCTCATCTGGAATCCTGGGCTACTCGCCACAGGTTTGACACCCTTTCTGTAAAAATAATGCTCAACTTCCAAAGAGGTGAAATAGATACCCACATAATCCTTGCAGTGCCTCTGAGCTGAAGCTGCCTGCTATCACTTATCGTACAAACTGGGGACACCTGGAGAAAATAATGACATGATTAGCCCAAGGCTCATAAGGAATCGAGGACAGGACTCTGACTGTTCTGTCTGCTCACTGCCCTCTTGGACCATGCTGTATTTGCTAGGGCAGATATACCCCTTCAGTGGAAGGGCACATAAGCAATATCGTGGTAGCTAAATTGGGTTGTTTATTCTCCTTGCACTGAAGGCAGAAGATGCAAATAATTCTTTCCGTGGTCAATTCTTATTTCACTGTTTTCTTTTCAGGGCAAATTTTGTGTAAATGGTGTTCTCGGGCTATGACCTTGTCAGTCGTTTACTGTGATTGCTCATGTTCAGATTTACATTTTGCTTCTCCTATGTGATATTTCTTTGAGTTACCTGTCAACTGAAAAAGCAGATGTATCTACATTATGTCTATTCTGAATAAACACAGAGCCCAGGACACTTGGCATCTCTGGCAGGAGAGGCTGGTATGGAGAGCAAAGGGATTTTTTCAAGCAGAACACTTCTGCCTGAAGGGCAGTCTGGTCTCTGTAGCACAGCACTGTGGCGCATTGCTTTTCTTAACACTCACAGTTAAATCTCAGGGCAATGTCACCATAAATGCATGTTAAGCTTTCAAAAATCCCTGAAACAAGAAATCTACTTTTTTTTCCACATGAGGCTCAGTGTGACAGAAGCAAATACAGAGATTCCATCTGCTGTTTCCTTCTGTTAATGCACAGTTGTTGAGGACATAAGTCAAGGACTAGCTGGCAGAAAAGGGTATTCAAAAAGTGATTTATTTTGTCATTTGGACAGGACTGGAAAAATAATATAGAAAATACCTAAATGAAAGAAAGGGAACATGTTCAAGTCTAGCAATGCAGCTCTCTTTTTAAGGATCTTACATCCCTGTTATTTGGATTCTTTTCCAGGGGTCATCTGAGTGCAGGCACCCGTAATCCTTCTGAGGCAAATAGGCTGCTGTGTGGGCTATGCTGCTGTTCCAAGCTGTAGACCTTGAAGTGTAGCACAGACACAAGTGTATGCTGATTTCTTGTGTTTGTGTTTACTCTGTTCTTGGCCTAGGAGTTTCTGTTAGTATGTCTGTGCTCTCTTATCTCGGCATCCCTTTGCTAGCAAGACCTGCCTGCACAACACTCCATCACTATGGCTTAGCAATGACTTAACACCCAGAATTCAGGACCAAACATATAGCAGTCTGCTTAAAAGTATTTTCAGCTCAGATTGGTGACCCTTTCAAACCACAGCTTTTGTGAAGATTATGTTCTATATCTGTCAGCTCCCTCTGTAAGCAGGCAGTGGGACTCTGCATGGGCATGGACAACTTTCCACACCAGGCAGTACACAAGAATAGGACCAAAAGATGTCTAATTACCTGCTGAAGGTATCAGCCATGAGGTGAAGCATGCAGGCGGAGCAGATAGTTGCCTAGATGTGAGCTGTACTCATTCCCACTGGGCTGTGGAAGAAGAGATGCAGGTGCAACTCTGTACATCCTCCAACAGGCAAGATTAGGTTTCTCCCACACTCGTTGAGACATTTTTAGGAAAGTAAGTGTCCTGCTCCCTGCATTGAGCCACCTGTTGAAAAATGCAAGGCTTCCATGCTCTTTTAGTGAGTGCTTCCAAGGACTAGCCCATGCACTGTACTGTGGCATTTTGGGGGCTCCTGGGCTGCTGAAGCAAGCACTACATTGCAGTGGAACAGTGACATTTATGAAGTTATTGAAGTTAGTACTTAGGATTTCTACATGTGATGGCAACACTTTCTTAACAAGTAGCTGCAGGCTGGGAAAGTCATTTGCAGGAGAGAAAAAAAAAAACAAACAAACAAACAAACAAAAAAACAACTTACTGTTTGCAGGCTGACAGCAAAAATAATTTATTGTGGGAAAGCTAAGCTTAAAACCACTAAAAACCAGTAATTTCCATCCTATTCCTACACACACACCACACTCTGATACATGGAAAGAGACCTTTCTGAATCCATTTCCTTAAGTATGTAAGGCATCCTGATACCAAAACTAACCTTGCTCACCCAGGGACACTATAGTGGAATGTCCCACAGAAATTAATGCAGCTCTTAGCAGTTTCTGTTTTTCAAAACAGCTGGTGTGACCAAACTGAATCCAGCTTTAAACAGGAGGAGGGCATTGGCAAGACACTCTCAGTAACAAGGCCTTAAATCTTAGTTTATTTTCTGTACGCAAGAATTCTCATCTGCAAACCTTCTGTTATACAACACTGCTTTTTATACTTTCCCAGGCTTCTTTTATGTAGAGTAGAGGTTGATTAAATCCCTTCTGAGTTCTGTTGTTAAATCAGACACACCACCGTTACATGTGAGCGTCTCCCCTGTTTATAGAAATGAGTCAGGAAAGTAACATTTTAAATACTTATCCCTTCTAAAACAGACATTATGAAAATTGTTGGGGCAGGATGCTGTATAAACATTTCACGTATATAAATAAAACATATAAGTACATAAAAACTAAAAATAAAATATTAAGGCAGTCTTTAATAAAGCCCATTTCTCAAGACCTGAGTGCTAGTTCCCTAGACTGTGTTTAATACAAAATCATTTTTTTTTGTGAGTGGCTGGGAGAGAAGAGCTGGACGCCTTAGCCTGATTGCAGTCTGCCAGTAATGGAGCTATTTATATGTGGTTAGCACAGGTTTCTTTTTTAATGAAGTTTTTGCAGACTGAGTGACACCAAATAATAGAAAGATGTAAGCAGAAAAGTATGCAATAAGCAGAGGGAATTGGAACGTAGTGTTGTCAGTGGTTAGAGAACAAGATCTCTGCTAAGGAATTATTTAGAAAAAACATGTTTGTAGCTATAATAACTGGAACTGGAAAGCTCCACACACGGGTTTTGTGCTGTGCAGAGAGTGCCACCCACTGCTCCTGCAGAGTATGGAGCCTTTCTCTCCCACCTCTTCAGTTAGTGCTGTTCTGACACATCCACACACACAGAGCTCATATTTTAGAAGCTGCAGCCTTTCCTCAAGAATGTTTACATTCTTTACGGTAAGACAAATAGGGTGAAATTCTGCAGCTCTTTGTGGCTAGACTCTGAATTTAACAGAACTGCTGGTCTTTGCTTGACCAGTCCCTTAAGGCATCAGAAAGGGCAGGGGGACAGTGTGAGGAAATATGTTTTCAACAGAGGTTATTGCAATGAGCTACTAAAATACCCTGATGGATAGGTAACTCTGCAAACAGTCTGTCTTTACCTATTAATCATTAGCTCATTTCTTTAATTTGGCATTAAACACATTTTCTTTCTTTCTTTTTATTTTTTATTTTTTGTCAGAGCAAAGATGAATAAATCAGCCTTCCCCATTTAGGGGCAAGGCCCTGTAGGTTCCCAAATAAGACAATTCCTATTAAGGTCTGAAAGAGCTTGCTTGGAGAGAAGGCGGCAGGACAGCTTTGCAGGCAGCCGTGCTGCAGGGCAGAGGAATGCTGCGCTGGCTGTGGTTAAAGGACCAGTGCGCTACCTTCTGAGTTCTGTGTCTGGAGAACAGAAGAGCGCTTGGAGAGAGGAATTTCTGTAGACTTTGGGAAATGCCATTGGCTCTTTCTCTGCTGGAGACAGAGACTGCAGTGCGCACAAACACGTCTCCTGCAAGTTTACAGGAATCTCTGCACTTCAAGGCCTCGTGTTAGTGCCTAATGATTTTCCCAACGTTTTAAGCAACTACCATGACACCTCATTGTCGTGTTAAAACTTATTGATGATAGGTATCTCTCAGTGTGAAGAATCCCTTTTCTCCTTCAGGCAGCCTGTTTAAGCCTGTTGCAGCTTTTTGTCGTTCTTGGGTGGCAGCCTCTGAACTAGTGGTTATTTTTGTAGCTGGGGGCTTGGTGCCATGTAGCAGACTACTAAGTAAAATTAGAGATACTTTGGAGATTTGCCCAAGCAATATATTGTCTTAGATGGCATGAAAATAAAGAAGCAAATGTAGACAAATATTCAAACTGAAAAACTACATTAGTGTCTCATTAATTCTTAATTTGAGTTCTGTGCGGGAGGCAAAAGTCCTGCTTTTTATATTCTTACAATACAGACAGCAAAAGATTGAATGAGGATTAGACATTCTAGTCTTCTTCACCACACTGTCCTTGGCATCTTATGTGGAAGCGTACTTGGTGAAGGCAGAATAGCTGCTGTTAGAAAATATATAAAGAGAGTATATCCAAATATACTGACAATCTAGGCGCTCAGGGGTGACTTTATCGCTCTCTACAGGTACCTTAAAGGAGGCTGCAGCGAGGTGAGGATTGGTCTATTCTTCCATGTGCCTGGTGACAGGACAAGGGGGAATGGGCTCAAGTTGTGCCAGGGGAGGTTTACGTTGAATATTAGGAAGAACTTCTTTACTGTAAGGATTGTCAGGCATTAGAATGGGCTGTCCAGGGAAGTGGTGGAGTCACCATCCCTGAAGGTCTTTAAAAGACATTTAGATTTAGAGCTTAGTGATATGGTTTAGTGGAGGACTTTTTAGTGTTAGGTCAGAGGTTGGGCTAGATGGTCTTGGAGGTCTCTTCCAACCTAGATGATTCTGTGATTCTATGATATACATTTGCGTATATTGTGTATATTTTGTGATATTTGTGTAGCTCCTTTACTGAGACTGTGAATTAGTGAACAGCAAAAGGCACATTCAGTAAATTCATTCGTTCATTTCATTCAATAAATTCTCTAAGAAAATTATGCTGATATGCATGTTACACAGCCCTTCTTGATCATGCTCATCTAATCTGTCTGTTTGGCCATCTCGCTTGCCAGCATCACTTGGATCCATGCTTACCTGCTTTTCTACTTGCAAATAACCCTCTTCCTGAATTCATTTGTGAAGTAATGTTCTCTTCCAAATCTTGCCTTGGGGGCTACCTCTGCATAATGTTTACAGGAAAACACCCAGTTACTGCCATTAGCAATGTGTCAGGAGCCTGGCTAACAGGTTTGTAACTGAGTTCTTTAAACAATTTAGACTCGCTGATAGTGTTGGTTTAACTATCTTCCTGACTTCTACAAGTCAGACAGCCTCTCATCTTCCTAGAGAAACAGCTCAGTGTGTTCTTGTTCATATTTAGGATAATTTGGGCAGGTTAATAAAAGCAAAGAGGATTATCATATCTGGAAAAGCTGACTAAGTATGTTTACACAGCAATTATATTTAGGGGGATAATATGATGTTGGAAGGCATTTTCATTATGAAAATTAAAAGGTTCAGAGAAAAGGGGCAATGATGGGAACTTTTAGAGAGATGTTTGCTTTTCCAGCCACATTTATTGACATTTTAGTCCATACAGAGGCTCTAGAAATGCCAGGAGTAAAATCCACCCAACCAATAAACTCTCCACCAACCTCAATATAAAGCCATAAGCTACTTTTATCAATGGAAAAAAAAAAAAAAAAAAAAAAAAAAAAAAAAGTTGAAAAGTAAAGCCCACAAACCCAAGTGCAGAAGGAAAGAGTTGTGTGAAATACCACTGTGATGTGACAGTTCTTGGTATCAACTGGATTTCTGGGATGCCCAATATCAGAAAGATCCTTAAGCCTTGAAGGATTGATTTATGAGGTAAGGCTCATCAGGAATGCTGCAAACACAACATAAGTAGGACATTTTATTGAACTCCCCAGACTCTAACCCAGTAAATGCTAATGCTTCTGCAGGAACTTGAATGAGACAGGAGAGATCAGGATGCCTAGCATGTGAAGTTAAATATGAGCACATTGAAGGATTGGGGGCAAAGGTGCTTCTGCTAATATCATAGTAGGAAATGGGTTGAAATTGGTGGAAATTAGTCACCCCTTCCTTCAAGATCAATGGAATGAGCAAACTAATTTTAGTGAGGTAAATGAAACATGTCCCAGCAAAGCAGCATGCAGAGGAGACCGGCCGCTGAAGGATGCAAAAGGCAAAGCAATTGCCCATAGCAGTGTAGGTTTGGGGCGGTTGTTTTCTTCAAATTCTGTATACGTGAAAAAAATGTAAAGAGTGGGAAAAAATATATATATTAAAAACAAACAAACAAAAAAAAAAGGTGAAAAAAAAAGCGAAACCCAGGCGCTGAGCACCGACCAAGCACCATCACCTTGTGCCCGGGGCGGGCAGTGACAGAGGCTGGCTGGCAGCAGAGGCTCGGGGCCACCTGCCGGCGGCACCCTGCCGGTTCCCACCGCGTTCAAAGGCTCGGCGGCGAGCCCGGGGACACCTCCGGTGCCTCGTCCTCGGGCACAAAACCTCCCGAGGCTCCCAAACCGAGGCAGCTCCCCCCGGGCACCGACCGAGGCGTTTCGAAACCTCTCCAGGCCGCGGCGCCTGGGAAGCAAGCGCGGCGGGGAGGGACGAGAGAGGCTGCAAGGGGCGCGCCGCTCCCCGGCACGCATTTAATTTCCGAGCGTGAAGCAGGTGAGGCACCGGGGACACCTTCCCCCCGCCGCGGGCTGGCCCTGCCCCGGCTCTGAGGGGAGGCCCGGCCCGGCTGAGGCAGCCTCTGCCCCTCCCTCCGCTGCCGGAAGGGTCCGTCAGGAAAAGCCGCCTCCTTGCCAGCCGCCCCGCCGGCATCGGCCGCCCGCCCGGCTGCCCCCGGCGGCCGCGGCTCCCCGCCGAGGGGCCCGGCTGAGCGAGGGAGGGAGGCGGCGGCGGGGCGGGCACCGCGCCCGTGGGGGCTTGTGAGGCGGCGGCGGGCGCCGGGCGGGCAGGGCGGCGGGGAGGGAGGGAGAAGCCCGTTGCACCGCCGCGCCCTCCTCCCCTTCCCGGCGGAGGCAGCGCCACGTCTCGGGCAGAGCCGGGCTGGGCGGCCCCAGGTCTGCGGGGGGCTCGGCCGGGAGGTGGGAGAAGGGGGCGGCTGAGGCGCGGTGCCCGCCGCGGGGGTGGGGAGGGCGGGAGGGGCGGCTCCGGGCCTGAGGGGAGCGGGGAGCCGCCGGGGCCCGGCTCCGCGGGTGTAGGGCCCGGGGTGCCCGGCCCTGCCTGCCTCCAGCCGGGCCCCGCTGCCCTTCCGAGCGGCCGGCAGGGCTGGGGCGGTGCCGCTGCGGTCCTCTGAGGGCACGGCTGGGCTGCCGCGGGGTGTGCGTGGCGGTGGGGGTGCGAGGGGCTTTGAGGCCGGAATGCGTTCCCCTTGTAATGGGGGGGGGGTCACACAGGAGACCCTGCTGGTAACGAGGTGCTGTTAAATGCCCTCTGACAGTGAGCGCTGTTGTGGCAAGGAAAGGCGCTGTTCTTGGCGGGTTACAAACCCTGGAACGTCCTCTGGATTTGCAGAGGTGTGAGCAGCCTCTGAGTCGTCCTTGCCTTTTGTCTGTGATTCCTCTTTGTCACTCGGTGTGCTGTCTGTCTGCCATGTGACAGCTGTTCCTTCAGACGGCCCATTATAAGCTTTCTGACACAGAAACGCTTTTAAAGCCAAATTCCAGTGGATGTTTTCATCTTTCTGCTCGGTGGGGCTTTCAGTTTCAGAACCGTGCCTCAGGTGTCTGGCACCTTCCAGCCTCGCCTGTATGGGCCAGGAGGCAGGGGCACTGATCTAGTCCTGTGTACCTGAACTTCTGGTACCTTCTGTGATGTCCTGGTGATGAGCAGTGCACCTGGGTGGCTTGGTACAGTAGCAGGTACACCAGGGCTCTCTGGAGGTATGGAAGGAATGTTGCTCAAAATGTCTGTGTAAAAATGCAGCTAAAATATCTCTGACCTGAAATCCTCCCCTTTGGCCCCAAGTTTTAACTGGGGATTTGTAGTTTTTTCTCTAATAAACAGGAATCTGTAACGTCTCATAATCTGAATTCAGTTGTCAGTATCTATTTGAACAAAATTCAGACAGCTGAAGTGACTATTTACAACAGCTTCTATCAAATTGTAGCAATTGACAAGGTTGATAACTACAGGCACAATCTGAATGCATAGTGAATGATTTGCAAACGCTATAAAAACTGTGTTTGGAAATCTTCCTCCTGACTCACTGTAGGAGAAGGCCAGCACTGGGCTGCAGCCTGGGCCTTGTTCTCACTGCCAGTGCATGCTGTAATTAGTAGCTCGGGCTCTGTGCAGTGATAAGTACTGGTTGCTCTGCAGGCAAGTAAACAGTATGATGTCAGTTAAATAAATAAAAAGCCTGAATTCCCTCCTGCATTCTAACTAAAGTAATTGCAACTTAAATAGCATTAGGTCCTTCAGATGAAATATGTGGTATGAAAGTCCAGGCTGTGATTTACAGAGCAGAATGCTATTCTGAATACTGTCCAGTTTATTAAAGCAGAGACCAAGGAAACGTTTCCATTAAAAGGGACAGTGATCTTAAATGAGGTATCTTGCTGAATACGATGTTGTTGCGTTGTTACACTGGTGTATTAATGCAACTTTAAAAAAAAAAAAAAGGTGACAATAAAAAAGCTGTTAAATAGATCACTTCCTATTCACAAGCTCTGGATACTTTGTTATTGTCTCTGTTGTTATCCTGGTTCTGTGTATTGAGGTTGGTGGGCTGGTGAATAATCTGTGAGTACTGCTTGCTTTTTAACTGGTATTTTCAAAGCCCTAAGGAACGTTTGTAAATGAAATACATTTGTTTATAGAGAATGCAGTTCCTTGCTGATTACAACTTTGGCTGCAAGCTGTTTTCATGATCTCCTGGAATTATCGACTGCTGCACACCAACAGCTGAAAAGCTCAGAAAACTGCGCCTGCCTAACATCTCGGTGCTGATGTTGCTAATGGAGAGAAACCGGACTTGGTAGTTCACTTGGCAGGAAACTTAAAAGAAACACTTCCCTGCATCTGGATTGTTTTTACCATGGACTCCTCATCTGTCCAGCAGGACGTTCTGTTGGATGACAGAAGCAGCAATGGGGTGCCTCACACCTCTGAAGAACTCCTGGATTGTAAAGCCAAGTCAGATTTGCCCGTTACAGGAGATGAAATGAACAGTAAGTTATTTCATGTGAACTTCTCAACAACTTGCGATTCTCTTGTTTGGGTGATGCTTAGGGGCTTTGTCTTTGAGGTCAGGAATTTATTGTACAGTATTATGCAGAGCCGTAGCCTTCATCAAACTTTCCATGTATGAGGAAACTTTTCTATTTTAAAACTTATTATTTCAAAACAAATTCAAAGTGTTCATTTAACTACTCTTAGCCATCAAGTGAGTATGTGTTTTTCATGTATTATTCTGTCTTCTGAAAATGTTTCCAAGAATGTACGTGTAAAGTTCTTTAGAACTAACGGTTCTGAAACGATTGTTGTAGAGTATGCTCAGCAATGGAATTTTTTATTCTGGCATAAGATTTTCTTTTGGTTAATTCCATTAGGCAAAAAATAAAATGTACTCAAAAAGTCTCTCCAAATTTCCATAATGGAAGAGAGATGCTGGCATGTATTCCCCAAATTATCTCACCCAAATTGTCTCAAAATAATGTAGACAAGCTCTGTAAGAAAATAATGCAGCTGCTTAAAAGAAACTTAAGAATGCACGCACCGATGTGGGTAGATTACCAAGTCATGGAAAACTTCAGGTTGGAAGGCACCTCTGTGGGTCATCTAGTCCAATCTTGTGCATAGAACAGATCTAGCTTTTAAGTTAGATCAGGTTGCTTAGGCTCTTGTCCTGCTGAATTTTGAAAATCTCCACTGGGGGAGTTCAACAGCCTCTCTACTCACGCCATTACTTAACTACTGTCATGGTGAAGATATTTCTATTGTATTGAATTGAAGTTTCTACGTTTCCACTACAGATGTCTAGGGTAAAGTTGATATATGAGGGTGTGGTGATAGGTGCGTGGAGGGGGTCTATATGCTGTGGCTGTGTAGATGCACAAAAGTATACAGGGCCTTTATGTAAGGGAAACCTTTCTGTTGATACGGAGTTCATCACGTGATGTTGTTAGTGTTCTGCCCTCCCCTGGTGTCGCAGATTTGCCATCTTGTAGTGGGCAGGAAAGTGGAGTCCTAAGACTTTGTGTTTGTCGTGCTGCCCTTTATCACAATCTCAGCGTAACTGTGTGATGATTCACTCATCTTTTATGAAGTTGGAGATCATACTTTCCTGCCTTCTCCCATCTTGAGCATTGTGCAAACAATTGATTTGTGGCTTATAAATAGGTAGTGTGTGTCTCTAGTATTTTCAGTCTAATTGCATCTCCTCCCCCACTGTTCTGACCACAGCTGTTTTGACACTAACTTTAGTTCAAGGCATCACTTAGATTCTGAGTGTCTCATGGCCTCAGGAAGTTGCCAGGAAACCATTCTTCTAGAATTTTGCTCCAGTATCTCTTTTATATATGGATACCACTCATGGATGTGAAGATAAAAAATAGAAAAAAGGTATAAACTTGATGCAGTAATAGCTGCAGTTTCTGAAAGATGAGCAGAAACAATATTTCTCATTGTGTAAGGTGTCATTATTTTTGTTTGCTTGTACTATTCATAACACTCACCTCTCTTTTAAATTTTCCTTTGACAATCTAAGCTGCAGTTTTAGAATGTCTTCATCTGACTTACATTGGTAGGTCATTAAAAAAGCAATCCCATTTTCTTCCTTCCTTTGTGTCCTTGTTGTACCCATCCCGTCTATCATGGTGAGCTAAATCAGAGAACTGATTCAGGGTAAAATGGCCTTAAAATGTTCTCTGTGTGATTAAAAAAAACACAACTTGAAAGTGTTTGAATTCAAAATTCAGTGAACTGATATGTTCAGGCCACTTACAGCTGAGAGTTTTAGATATTTATTTTTTTATCCACATTTTTTTCTCATTCAGTTTCCTCTGTGCTGATTCACCCTACAAACATCTGTGCTGGCTCAAGGGAGGATGTACCACAGAGGTGGGAACAAATGGGTAGCAGTGGAAAAAGTCCTACTTTCTTACCTCTGGCTTTTTCCCATATGGCTTATTTAATTAAAGAGGTATGCTTACATGTTCACCACGTAGATGAATAGCTTTATTTTTGAATTGTTTTGTTTTCAGAGGGCTGTAGTGACCCATAATATGTTTATGGGTCATATATAAAGTTTATAAAGTTTACTAGCAATGTGGTAAAGGACTGATATCAAAATCAATAAAGCTTTCTTTAATCTCTGTAATCAACTTCCTGGATACAGAATATTTGTGCATATGTATCTTAGAAACACATTTTGAGAGGATCTTCTTACTATTTTATTGTTTCTCAGTTCTGTGTCTTCCTGACATCATTTAAAAAAAATAAAAATAAAAATGCAAGAAAGTGCTTTTTCAAGTCTGTAGCTGTGGGGAGAGAAAATAGAAAGAGGAAACTTGATTTTTCTGCTTGCAAATACTTCGATTAAAAATGCTAAATGTTTTCATATGTCTTTATGGGGAAAAAAAAAATAATCTTCTATATATCCTGCTGAGTTCCAGTTACTACGGTGGTATATGGTATGTGAACAGAATGAGAGTGGCTATTCCAGTTCCCTGCTTGTTTGAGTTGTTTTACTGAGATTTAAAATAATGCATTTAATGTTAGATATATAGTTTTGTTGCAACAGCACTTTCATAAACATCAGTAGTACCCAACCAAGTGAAGTGCACATGTGTGAGAAATCCAAAATACAAACCTATGAAGTGTTGAGCTGTTATTGCAGATGCATGTTTGATGATGGAAAAGAGGAAAAAAAAAACACACAGATATGTCAAGATAAGATTGGTATTAAAGTGGTTCTTGAATTGCCTTATAATTGCTAGATTTATTCTTTTAATTCACGTAAGTTTTTCTGCAGTACTTATGATTGGAGCCATCTTCTTGGAAAATTTTTAAAGTCTGTATAAAATTCAGAAACTCTGCTTGGCCCATGCTGGGAGTTGGGCTGGTGGGTGCTTTCTCACCAGTACCCAGAAGCATACCAAAGAGCTGAATCACTCAGCAGAGGCCTGCAGTTGCCACGTCTTATTTGTAGTAGGTTGTTGCTCAGTGTGACACAGATTACATTATTTATATTTGGTGTACAATGCTTCTAAATCTAACACGATTTAGAAACCCACATGACATTTTGAAAATAATTCATGGCCGCTTTTGAGATCCTGTCTCAAGGCACTATATTAAAGTAAATTAAAGGTGTTTCTTCATTTTAAAAGACCAGAAGAAACATACTTTATAAAATTGTTTTATTGTCATTAGCAATCTATATTCTTACAGTCTAAAGGCAATAGTGTTGGTGTTGTTTTTATGTGGCAGTGTAAAGATAAACGGAGTATCTCAGTGAAACTTTCTCTTTCAGCTACTGGTGTTAGCGTCAGTGAAGTGCCAAATGAAGAGGAAAGTCTGAAGATAAACATCAAAGCGGATGCCTGCCAGAATGGGCCAGAGTCACTCTTCCCCGACTCTCCTATATCTTTTGATCCCACCAGCAGTCCTCAGGGTCAAGAGTCATCCCCAGGTGTGACTGGTTTCCATGACAGCCTAAGGAAGTCTCAGGGAACTAGTGCTGAGGGCATAGTTCTTAGAAAAGAAGCTTTGCAGTCTCTCAAACTAAGTCTTCCCATGCAAGAAACAGAATTGTGTAAGCATCTGTTTATGATAGCGCCCCTGCTTTCTATTGCTGCATAAAGCTTTTTTCTCTGAGCCTGACTGTAAAATCTGTAATATCATTTCAGCTTGGACTAAGTGTCATTTTGGCAGTAAGCTTTTACTTTGAACTAAAATTCATTTTCTTTCAGTAAACCACTCTCTGCTGCAACTAAAGCACGTGCCTTAACATCTAAAAATCATTCTCACACTGGACGGGAATTTGTTTTCTGGGACTGAAGCGATTCTCATCTTCCTTCTTTATTACTAGAAATAATAGGTGACAACTTAAAAAAAATAATAATAAAAAAAAATAACAAAAACACAGCACAACCAGGTGATTTTAAGATAAGTAATAAACATGGGAGTAGAAGGGCAAAGCCTTTATAGCAAGGTGTCTAATGCTCCAGGCATCTTCAATAATGTTTTTTAAAAGCATTACTATTAGAAAGACTTAACGTGATTTAACAAAGTAGAAAATTTATCTAATGAATAGCCTTTCTCAGGCCTTTAAGGAATGAATAGACTGTGTAGGTCTGTCTCAGTTTTTTAATTTCAGTACTACTACAAGTGCAGAACAGATGAGATAGTAATAGTCTTGTTCTTGCTGTAAGATCTTTCTCTTTTCATATATACTCAGAAGAGCGACAGTATTTGCAAACGGGAAAGCTGAAATACGCAGTCATTATTAATGCTTACACAAAGATACATTAGAGAAGGGTATTCTGAGGTGCATGCAACGGGCTTTCCTTGCGTTCTTTGCTTAAGCATGAAGCATGTTGCTGATGGTAGAAGGGGCTTTTTCCTTTTGCATCAGATTTGCATGTGTTGGAGGTTTCTTTCTGACTGTAAAGGCACCTTTCACTTACAGGCTCAGTAGAGTCTTCACTCCCATTGGAGAATGAAGAACAAATAAGACTTCAAGCAAGAAGACGGCTAGAAGAGCAGCTCAAACAATATAGAGTGAAGAGACATCAAGAAAGAGTGAGTACCACCCAACAGATGTTCTAGATTCAGTTATTGATGGGAACTTATACAGTCTATGCTTTAAATTCTGTTTGCTGTGCTTCAAATACTCAGTAGATTTTTCAGATGTGGAAAAAAAAAATCTTTCTTCTGGAATTGGTTCTCTATATTGTTTCTCCGTTATTGCATTGGTAATGCTATTTTTTGCTACCCGAAATAGGAAAAAACAAAAACAAAACAAAAATGTAGGCAATCTTAAATTTAAGAAAAATTATTCCAAATCTGAATTATTAAATTTATTTATTTAATTATTTAATTTCCATTTTTTCCTATATCTTTCAGTTTTTAGACTCTACCTTAATTGCTTTCAACCTGTCTATATTTAGTCTTGATTGTTGCCATACATGTAGTTTACCTCATTCATGAAATGATACAGAAACTTAAAGTTTAAAGCTTTTATATTAATACTTACGTATTAAGTTCTACAACAAAACAAATCCTTGATGCTAGTTCAAATGTAACATTCTGAAATTTACTTTTTTTTCTTTTCATCCAATCAGTCTACATCCAAAAACCGGCCCTCCAGCACGCTAGATCCTGAGTTGATGTTAAATCCAGAAATCTTGCCAAGAGCTAGCACTGTAGCAATGACAAAAGAATATTCCTTTTTGCGGACCAGTGTCCCCAGGGGACCCAAACTGGGCAGCTTGGGACTTCCAGCATCCTCAAAAGAGAGAAGAAGTTCAAAATCTTCAAAGTCCAGTAAGATCCGGTCCTTGGCTGACTACAGAAGTGAAGATTCAGACTCTAGAAATGCTACCGGGAGTCTTCTGGCTACTGACTTACCTGGTGGGATGCTGAAGCAAAGCAGAAGTGGTCCAACATCAGTTGTTTCTGAGATTAGTCTACCCTCCGACACAGATGATCGAATAGAGAATTCCTCCTTGGCAGGAGATAACATTTCAGAGATTGATGGAAGTGAAGTGGGAATGAGGATGGATGGAAATGAAAGCGACAGCTCTACCTACAGCAGCGTGTCAGGAAAAGTGGTGTTTAACAGTTTACAGAATGCAGAAGGCAAACAGAGCATTCCATATACAATAAATGGTCAGAAGATACATCCTGATGCCATGGGGCAATTTCCTTCCATCAGTGAAGTGCTGCAGGCTGCAGCAGTGGAGCACCAAGCCCAAGAGCAAGATTTTAATGGAGAAATACGGAGCCGGAGAGACAGTCTTTCTAGCAGGTAAGAAAGATTGGTGGGCAGTGAGATGATTACGGTGTTGTGCTCTTTTGGGATAGGCAGTCTGTTACTCTTATCTTTTACTAGCATTGGATCCAGTTTGTGTTCGTCATGATTGAATCAGCTTTTAACTTATGGATTCTAAAAGAAACTGAAAGGTCACTTCACAGAGTACCTACTTAATATATCTTTAGAGAAAAATAGTTTTGACACTGATAGAGTGTTTTAAATGGTCTCCTAGCAATTGCGTCTATGTGTTTGCTCCATTTATTCACTGAATCACTTTTGTGGCATTAGTCTTTAAAGCCTGAAAGTGTTGATATAACTGTCTCAAATGGTGATTTTTACTATGGTTGTTTACCTGATCTATGTATCTTTCAGACCTCAAGTCATGAAATGTTAAGAGTCCTGTCCTATACACTCTTAACCTCTTCAGTCCTTTAACTGTAGTCTCACAAGCTTGTGTGTTTGTAATAGGTATTAAACTTTTCCCTTAGCCGAATACCTGTTTTTTCTTTTGCACTAGCTGTTGCTGTTTCTCAGGAACTTCTGCATTAAAGCAGGTGTTGTGGACAACATTTGTGGAGGTTTTGTTTTTCACATTTATGTCCATTTGTCTGCTTATAAAGGGATATGCAGCTACAGAACACACTGAAGTCAACCATTGCGCTTCTGTAAACATAACAAATATATGGGTACCACAATAAATTCTAGTTGCTGCAAATATAGAAAGCTAACACACACAACTTCAGTGTGAATCTAATGTCTTTCTCTTTGGATGGTAATGAAGGTTGTTTCGCTGTGCTTTGGATACATCATAAAATGAGAAACCGTATCCTAATTTCTAGTTTAGATGAGAAGCATATTATCTTAAGGAGTCTGAGTACCTCTTAATTTCAGACTCCCTTTTCTTCAACTAGGTGAGTGTTGTACTCTAACTCTTATCTGTGTGTGGTATCTCTGTCTCCAGTGTATCTGTGGAAAGCTCTATCGCAGGAACTCATGATGAAATGCTGCAGGTGCTAAAGGAGAAGATGAGACTTGAAGGGCAGCTAGAGGCACTTTCAGTAGAAGCTAATCAGGTACAAAATGAATTTCTGTATTTAGCAAATTATATTAATATGTTAATTAATTTTCAAGAGCTTCCTCCTCTTATGGGAATGTGTTTTGTAAAAACATTGTTGAATTAGATACATTACAAGTGCTCTTATGAAGATAGTCTTTAAAGCCTTCAAAGGTCTAGAAAAAAAGACAACTTTAGAGATGATGAATCCAGAGTTAAGGTAATGATGTCTGTGTTTTCTCTTTGTATTGACTGATGGTATAACATAGGTAACGCAAAGCATTCTTACTTAGTGTGGAAACACATCTTATAAGCCAATAACCATGTCAGGATTTTTGATGAAGACACTATACATCTTGTCTGTGCTTTCCTCTGTGTTTTCTTTTGAATATTTGAACTTTTTACTATGCGAGGTGTCACTTCAAAAAAACATTATTTGAAGTAAGTGGTCTTTGCCTTAGCAAAGCCATTTTGCTGTTATCTCTAATCAGCCATTAATGTATTTTCTCTTTTGTATTTAATTTCTGGGACACATTCAGGCTCTCAAAGAGAAGACTGAGCTACAAGCCCAACTTGCAGCTTTGAACATGAAGCTTCAGGCACAGATGGAGCACAGCCAAAACAGCCAACAGAAGCAGGAATCGCTGAGCTCAGAAGTGGCCACATTAAAGCAATCTTGCTGGGATCTGGAAAGAGCAATGGCTGACCTGCAAAACACCTTGGAAGCAAAGAATGCTAGTTTGGCTTCTTCAAATAATGATTTGCAGTTAGCAGAGGAGCAGTACCAAAGACTCATGCTGAAGGTTGAAGATATGCAAAAAAGTGTTCTCACCAGAGACAGCACAGGTGGGTTGATGTAAATTTTGATCTTTAAATTTTATTATTCCATAAATCATTTTAATTCAACATAATTCTGAAGTCCAAGAGCAAGAAATAATTTTAATTTGCATTTTATTAATAACATACTAAATAGCTAAATTTTAAGGTGTTTGTTTTCTATGTTGTGTCACAAGTGCCACAATTTGCAAGACACAGCCAGCTTGTGGGAGGAGGCATAAATATGTAATCTAATAACTGTTTGATGGTGAACTAACGTTTTTTAGAAAACTGCACAAATACTGGTCTGTAATGATGAATCTCAGTGTCAGGATACCTGCTTTCTGATTTTATTTTTTAATTCATATTTTCAGCCTCTGAGGAGCTTTGAATGCTTGAAGAAACTACTCATTTATTTTAATTTCGTTCTGTTTATGAGCCTAATTCTTTGGATTCCAGAATTTTCATTTTTTGCTTTTGCAGGAGCAGCCAATCTTTACGTAATTAGGTGCATATATTTTTGTTCAAATAAATAAGCTACAAATACAGCAATAAGCCTTGAAAATGTGTGCGTAAAAATTGAGCGATGGAGTATAATAGTCCAGATTCTTTCTTTTCCTTTTTTTAGTTCATGATCTGCGACAACAGTTGGCTTCCTTACAAAATCAACTTCATAAAGTACAGTTGGAACGGACCACGCTGACCAATAAGCTAAAGGCATCAGAAACAGAAATCACATCACTCCAAAATGTGCGACAGTGGTACCAGCAGCAGCTGGTACTCGCTCAGGAGGCTCGTGTCAGGCTGCAGAGTGAGATGGCTAATATACAGGTATTATGATTTGTTTGCACATAGGACTGACAATCTGTTCTTTTAATTTTATCCAGATGTCCTAGTTTCGGCTGGGATAGTTATTTTTCCTCCTGGTAGCTGGTATGGTGATGTGTTTTGGATTTAGGATGAGAACAATGTTGATAACAATCATGTTTTAATTGTTGCTGAGCATTTCTTAAACTACATCAAGGACTTTTAAGCTTCTGATGCTACCCTGACAGTGGGGAGGCTGGGGGGTGCACAAGAAGCTGGGAGGGGACAGAACTAGGACAGCTGACCCAAACTGTCAAAAGGGATGGTTGTCCACAATACCATGCGATGCCATGCTCAACAGTTATATGGGGTGGCTGGCCAGAGTATGGGGGGGGCGACCACTGCTCAGGGACAGGCTGGGCATTGGTCAGTGAGTGGTAAGCGATTGCATTGTGCATCACTTGTTTTGTACATATTATTATCATCATTATTTTTCTTTTCTGTGCTATTAAACTACCTTTATTTCAACTCATAAGCTTTTACTTCTTTTTTGCCAAGTCTCTCCCCAATCCCACTGAGTGCTTAGCGGCCTGCCAGGTTAAACCACAACACCAGAGGACATTGAGAGTGGCTCCATTGTCAGAGTTCACACACAATGTCTTTATACTTCAGATGGAGAGCAGGCTGGGGGGAGTTGTTCTGTTTTTTGTTGTAAGGTGTTAGCTCATGTTGATACTGAGGCATAAATTTAATCACTTGTCTTATGTGAATGAACACCTATAGCGCAATGTAAGTAGTAGTTGAGATTAGACACAGATAGGTTCAGGGTTTTTTTGTTTTGTTTTTTTTTTTTTTTCTTCCTAGAACTCACCAATTTGAGCTGTTGGTATTAATCAGTGATTTTTTTTTCTCCCACTTCCAGGCTGGGCAAATGACCCAAGCAGGTGTGTTGGAACATCTCAAACTAGAGAATGTGGCATTGTCTCAGCAGTTGACTGAAACCCAGCACAGATCAATTAAAGAAAAGGAACGTATTGCAGCACAGCTGCAGAATATTGAGGTGAGGTTGTAGGTGATCTTCATGAATTATGTTCTGTTTAAGTTGCATATTTAGTTTTTGCAAGCATAGTATTTGAAAACTCAAGTATTTACCATCAAAGCAGTATGGAATTCTTATGAATTGGTTAAAATGATGCTTTATAAAAACAGAAATGTTTCAGAACAAATAAATTTGTATGAAACTACAAACAGCAAGAGGGAGAAAGGCCATGTTTCCCATTCCAAGGTGACGCCTGCATTTTCGGAGCTGATATTTGCTTTTAATTGAGTTTTAAAAGTGGATGTAAATATTCTGCTTTGCCCATTCATGAACTTTTCCAAGAGAAAACTTACTTGGAAGATAAAGTTAGTAAAATTCTTCTTAAATGTGTGAAATTGCTCAGGTTTATCCTTCCTGTACTTAAGGAAGAAAAGATGAGTAAAATCTATTGAAGTTCAGCGCATTCACTTTCAAAGCGTTTAGAACCCATCTCCACTGCTTCCGATAGCAGTTGTGTAAATGACAGGATTTTCTATTTCATGGAGTTACTACAGTATCCAAGGAATTTATTTTTGTTTCAGAATTTTCTAAGCGGCTTAATTTTAATACTTTAAATATTTGTCTTATTTATACCCTGTTTCGTCCATTTAGAAAGGACATGGTGCTATATAAGGAACTCAGATTGTCACAAGTATACAAGACACTCAACTTATTCTAAGGTGTCTTAAGTATATGAGTGAGTGACTTCGGTAAAGATATACAGGTGTGTAAGGCAGACATCAAAATTATATTTGCTTGTTACTTTCTTCTAGAAATGTTCTTGATAACTTATCCTTTTATTTTCTTTTTTATTCCCCAACACATACACACATCCACCAGCCCCTTCCAACTGAAACTGTAGATGTTAACTACTTGCTTTTTCTGCACAGGCTGACATGTTAGATCAAGAAGCTGCCTTCATGCAGATCCAGGAGGCTAAAACCATGGTGGAAGAAGATTTGCAGAGAAAACTAGAGGAGTTTGAGGATGAGAAAGAACAGCTTCAGAAAATGGCTGATTCTGCAGCAACATTGGAGCAAGAGTTGGATCAGGTAGACTGTTTTTAGGCAAATTACCAAAGGTTGTAAAGGAAATAGTTAATTGGCTGAAAAGGCAATAGTAAATAAATACTGAGCTCTAAACTTTTTAAAAACAGTCTGAAAGATTGCTGCAAAAATGAAGTCCATATCAAAGTCACTCTGTCCCAGGTGAAAAGGCCCCCCACTTTTTTTTTAAATCATCTCTGTAACTGTGTTTTTTGTTTTTGTTTTTGAAATTTCATTCATTTTGTATAAATTTAATCTTACAAATTTAATCTTAAAACACATTTTCTCAGGTCAAGCTGACTTTGCATCAGAGAGATTTGCAGCTTGAATCTTTACAGCAAGAACACCTAGATCTAATGAAGCAATTCACCATGACCCAAGAGACATTGCACACCAAAGAGCAGTCCCTGGATGACCTGCAAACACAGTACGATGAACTGAAGGCCAGATTAGAAGAGTTCCAGAGTGATGCTACTTCTAAAGATGACATGATACAGTATTTGCAAAATGAGAAGATTGTCTTGGAAGTAGCACTGCAGACAGCAAAAGCAAACCAAGAGCAACTTGATGAAGGAACAAAACGCCTTGAAGAAGATACAGAAGTAGCATCAGAAGTGTTGGAACAACTGAGGCAAGAAATTGCAATAAAGTCAAGCCAGGTAAGAAATCCCTGAAAATATTTTACTAAAAATAGCTGCTCCAGGCAAGTATTGCCACAGGCACGTGACATTGCCAGTTACATGACAGATTTGTACATGATTTGATCATGTATATGTGAACTGGTGCGATCTGCTTACCACATATGTAGATTAATGACACGCTAAAATGTTACTGGCAGGATAAGGGACCTTTGTTTACTCCCGAGGGTTGAGCTCATTATAAAGTGTGAGATTATTTCTGATGGGTTATCTAAAAGTGTTATTGAGATACCTAGTCAGAAACAGGATCCTTGTTAGATTAGGCAATTTGTACAAGCATAGCTAAAAATACTGTCAGTGCTTGAAATAATGTAGAATACGACATGTTTCACGTGTAAAACAGCATGTTTGTTTCTTTCCTCTGGCAGGTAGAAAATCTGCAACAAGAAAATGCCAGCCTCAAAAAACAGGTTCAAAAAGTGAAGGAACAGTTCCTGCAGCAGAAGGTAAGCAAAAGCAAGCTATTTCAAAGAAATGAAAACAAATAACTTATTTTTTGTAGTGTAAGTATGTATTTCTGAGGGCTATTGTGAGGAGACTGGAATTCATTTTCTGTATCAAATACAAAGAACTTGGTGACATAATTACATGGTTTCAGTTGAATTTTTACCTGCAGTTAAGAAAAAGTGAATCCACCAATCATTTCAAGCTTTCATTGGTCTTGAGGAAGTTTGCTAATTGATCCACTATGTAAAGTCTCTCTCTGGCTTGTTACTAGGTTTTCTTTTGCAAAAGCACTTCAAAAGCACTTAGAAAAATCTTCAGTTGTCTTCATTTTCCTTCAGCTTTGAAAAATTGTAGTTGCCAGAGGAGAATAAAAATGTTTTATCGCAAATTTTATTCCAAATAATTAGTTTTAAAATAGTAATTTAAAATTGATATATCATTAGTGTTGTAAATATGTATTATGCATAGAGGCACCATTAATTTACCACTTTATTGCTCGTTAATGTAATACTAAAGGTGGTTTTTTAGCTTATTTGGTTTATTTTGAGAAGGCTGTTTAAACTGCAATTAACACCCCCTCCCTTTCTCATGACAAAAGTTGTTAATTATGTGCATGGAATGGCTAATTTTTAAAATTATTTTTTAATTGTGTTTAAGTAGTGCAGTTCCATAAAGAATATGAGGAGTATACCATACTGCTATAAACACTTATTCATATTCACTTAATGAACAAGTTGGCCTTGTTTAGCCTGGAGAAGAGAAGGCTGGGAGGGGATCTTCAATGTATCTGAATATCTTGAGGGAGGGTGTCAAGATGTTGGGGCTGGATTCTTTTCAGTGGTGCCCAAAGATAGGACAAGAATCAATAGGCACAAACTAAAACACATGAAGTTTTATCTGAATATGAGGAGAAACTTCTTTACTGTGAAGGTGACAGAGCACTGGAACAGGTTGCCCATAGAGGTTGTGGAGTCTCCTTTTCTGAAAATAATCAAAACCCACCTGGGCATGATTCTGTGCAAAGTGCTCTAGGTGACCCTGCCTGAGCAGGGAGTATCACCAGATGACCTCCAGAGGTCCCTTCCAACCTCATCCATTCTGTGATTCTGTTACAGATGACATTTGTTTGTATTGTTTGATACCACCTCCCCCCAAAACTAGAATAACATCGGTAAATATTTTAGAAATTTAAGAGTAATTTACAGCGAAGTTGTAACAGAGATGCTATGTTGTTCTTGAAACTCTTGTGTGCAAGGTCATGGTGGAAGCTTACCGAAGAGATGCAAGTTCTAAGGACCAGCTGATTAGCGAATTGAAAGCTACAAAGAAACGTCTAGACTCAGAAGTGAAAGAGTTAAAACGAGAGCTACTGAAAATTCAAGTTGAAAAACAATCACTCGAATCTGAACATTCAAAACTACAGAAGGAAGTATCTCAGGTTCGCCAGCAGATGGTGGAAATAGAAAATCATCTTCAGTCAGTGCAGAAAGAACGAGATGATATGGAAGCACGCCTACAGGTATGGAAGGTGTCAAGCATTGGACTTTGAGAGAATATTACATACAGGATATGTTGCTGTTTCTGTTAGTTTTGGAACTAAACAGAATGGCTGCAAGTTAAGGTTCTTGGATACATATTTAATACTGTATATATAGTTGAGCATATACCTACCACATTAAAGTGACTGCTCAGTAACACCTCATGTACATGTAAGTCAGTGGGGAGAAGCATGCTCCAGGAGTGGTAGAAGTGTGGTGTGGAAGCAGTTAACCTGGTCCCAAAGTGAATGCTGTCTGAGAGCGGAGCTCAAAGTAGAACTGTGTGCATACATGTTGTGGTGGTGGCCACAGAGGAAAGAATTTAAAAGGTAATAAAAAGGAGTCAGGAAGCAGAGAACCTTGAAATAGGTGTTTTTGTTCCCACGTGTTTTTTTTAGGACTGTAAATAATTTTGAAACTTTTTGTATTTATTCTCCTGTAAAGCAACATAGAGAAAACATGTTTTTGTTCTTGCATCATGTCTGTTTGTTTGTTTGTTTGTTTTTCTCTCTCCCTTTTAAAGTCCTTGCAGTTCGATAAGGAACAAATGGCATCTCTTGCTGAGGAAAATCAGTCATTAAAACTAGAAGTAGAACAAATGCAAGAAGAAGCAAAAAAGTAAGTCTGTTCTTTTGGTATGGACAAAAGATCTATAACATTAATCTTTCATATGCACACTTTTAGTAATCAGCCTTTTCCTATTCCTTAGTCTTCTGTTTGGGAAATAACATCCATGTCCAAGTATTGATTGCATACTGCAGGAGTTCTATCTTCTCTGATTCACGCATGCTTTTAAACAACGATATACATGTTGTATGGCATGTATTGTTAACATGTTGTAACATGTTTAATGGAGTTAATCCTAACTTTCTTTCAGTAAATTTTAACCTTGAATGGCTAGAATGTTGGGCTTAATGAGAACAAGTTGTTGTGTGTGTGTGTTTTTTAAACTGGTAACCATAGATGAAAACTTTTACTGAGACATGAAGTACCCAATGAAAATCTCAGATTAGATGAAACCTTAGTTTAGATTCTTATTCTAAATTCTGTGTTATTTAAAGAGAGTAGTGTACATTCCTTCATACTGGAATTTTAATAATTCTGACAAAGACTTCTTAATTACCATAACAACCTTCTTAGAATGTGTTCCAAAGTCCTGGTCATTACCTCACAAGGGGCCAAAATTGTACCTTACCCATCTGATGGCTTTTTCTGAGATGAGTGACTTGGGACAAGGGGAGAAAAGTGGGTGTCGTTTACCTTAACTACAGCAAGGCATTTGGCACAGTCTCCTGTAGTATCCTTACAGTTCAGCTGGTGAAATATGGACTAGCTAAGTGGACTACATGCAGATTTTATTATTTCTTTTCAATTGAACCATGCCAAAAATTAATCATTCAATATCATTTTCTGGCAAATTTTGTTTTAACCTTATGTTTTGTTTTTTTGCTTTCACTCTAGGGCCATTACGGAGCAGAAACAGAAAATGAAGCGTCTAGGGTCAGATCTGACAAGTGCTCAGAAAGAGATGAAAGCAAAGCATAAAGCCTATGAGAATGCAGTCGGCATTCTTAGTCGGCGGCTACAGGAATCCCTCACTGCAAAGGAATCTGCTGAAGCAGAGTTGAGCAAACTAAAAGCACAAATCACTGATGGTGGAAACAACCAGATTGCTCAAGTATGCGGGTGTCTTTTTAACATTGTTAATACAAAGATAGCACTATCACATTATTAAATATGTGTTGAAACATTACTATACACTGAAGCGATGAAAACACTTGGAATATAAAGTTAACTAAGAATGCTGGTATCAGTGTTGTGAATACTGAGAATTTCCTTAATTATATTTGAAAGAGATAGTTTGGCAGGCTTTGTATTTTTGTATTTCACTCGTTTTTTGAGATTATTAATTGCTTGGGATCTGAAATATTTCCCAAACTCTAACTTTAACTGCTTTTTTCCTCATAGACAGTTGCCATCTCTTCAGGGTAGCCGTAATTTAATCGTATATGTTATGACTATCATATATTAATTCTCAACAGTATTAGAATTGATTTATTGAGGGAAAACCTAAATTCCTTGGACTAATGGAGCAAAATAAGAAAAATGATAAAAGTAGCGGTTGGATGCAACGGTTGAAAGCTCTGAGCTAGACCTTTACATTAATCACTAGCAGCTCATTTAATATTTGGTAGAGAAATAAACTTCTTAACAAAACAAAATTGCCTCTGCAGAGATGGATGGTAAATGAATCAGGTTTGTGATCCTTTTGTCTTTAGGAAAGGATTCAAGCTCTGGAGACAGAGTTGCAAACTGTTAGCAAAAGCAAGTTGATGCTGGAAAAAGAGTTGCAAGAAGTGATCTCACTTACCAGCCAGGAGCTTGAAGAATACAGAGAGAAAGTGCTGGAACTAGAGGATGAGGTGATTACCTGAATTTACATGGTAGATGGGAAGGTGACAGTAAAAAGCACCTAGAGGCGGGGAGAAATTTTAGTATCATAATTTTATTCCAACAGTGCAGGAAATCAGAATCTAATGTGCAAGCATTGTGTTGCTAACACAATATAACTTTTCTGCTCTGTACTGTCTCTCCATGGTTTTATGAATCACTGTAGTATAGGGGAAAAGAAGATGAGAGGAAAGTAGTTCCTGTATTAAATACCAGCTGTGTCTGGCCATAAAATAGTGAATATACATGAATAGTTATTTTCCCAAACTATTGGGAGTCATGTATGCTCAGTGATTTTTGAGGGCAGGGTGGTGGTGTTCAGTTGTAAAGTTGCACAAAAAAAAACCATCAACTACTCTTTATCTCCATGTGAACAGTACTCACTGATTGTGCTTTCTAGCAAGCCTTTGAGTCTTCCATTAGGAAAAAAATGTGAAAATGCACTTGTTTTGAAGTACCCTTTTAAAAAGGGGGACAGGGAGAATGAAGGAAAACTGTAAAAGCAAATAAATTAATTTACGTCAGTTTTTTTGAGGTATTAATCTGGAGATGTTTGTATTTACTTTCAACTGTTCTCTGGCTACAGCTTCAGGAATCTAGAGGCTTCAGGAGGAAGATAAAACGTTTAGAAGAAATTAACAAGAAGTTGGCCCTTGAACTGGAACATGAACGAGGAAAACTGACGGGCCTTAGTCAGTCCAATGCCGCTTTGCGGGAGCACAACAATATCCTAGAAACAGCTTTAGCAAAAAGAGAGGCAGATTTGGTGCAACTGAATCTACAGGTATTATGACTTTTTGGTATTATGCCTTAAGAAAGGAAATGGTTAATATTTCTTGTAAGATGTAGAGGTCTTCACTGATATGATGCAAAGTTGGTGTGTTTTCTTCAGATGCAGGCCTCCTGTATGTTGCATAACAGTAGTAACGTATGAGAATAAAGAACAGATCAGAAATGATATTTTGCGCTAAACGGAGCTGTTTCTCTCTTAGGGTGTAAATAAATCATGCTGAAATACTTGCAGTTGTGAAAGTGTGGCTCATTTAAGATTCTTGAAACATGCAATCTGTCACATAATGATTCACTGGAATTAATGTTGATATTTATGCCAATGGTAATGTATTCTTGTGGTATAAGCAAAAGGGAATTTGTTGCCTATAATGTGCTACCGTTTAACCATGGCTACTTTAAGCTTGAAATGGTACTCTATAGAAACAGTTATCAGTGAACAGCAGAGATAAGCTTTTGCAACTGCTGCTTTGGCTGATGTTTGTATTTACTCTATTGGCATTTCTGGTCTTCCACTGAGTCTACGCAAACCATGCATTTGTTTTTGTGATGTGCTACAGGTTCAGGCAGTCCTAAAGCGAAAAGAGGAGGAGGACCAGCAAATGCAACAACTTATTCAAACTTTACAGGCTTCCTTAGAGAAAGAAAAGTCAAAAGTTAAAGACCTTAAGGAACAGGTAATGGGTCGTTTATTTATTTATTTATTTTAAAAGATGATTTAAATGTAAAGTATTTGAAAGGTAGCTTTACAAAAAAATCTATGCTTTATAACATACTGCTTCCTGCAGGGTCTCTGACATGATGGTTGATAGTTGGTTGAAAGATCAATTGATGTCTTTTCTGTTGTGTCCAGTGTTAATCATGCTCACTGACTACTAAGAAAGTTCCATTGTAGCTTGTGGTGGTTCATGGAGTGTATCCTGAAGTGATGCTGCTTCATCAAAAAATTTGCAGTAAGAAAGCAGTTTAGCAGATGTGGTTTTTCATTATGTAATAATTAACCACTATTAGCATTAGTAAGGATGACAACACTAACAGTGTTTTTATAAACAAAAATAATTATAAGCAGCAAATTAATGCTGCTGCACAATTTTCTTGATCTGTTCTGTACCCTTTTAGCTTAGTTCTTTTTTGATACTCGTACAGTGATAAAACAAAGAAAAATTGTATCTTTTTTCTTTGCAGGTAGCAGCAGCCAAAGCAGATGCAGCACACAATCGCCGTCATTACAAAGCTGCTTTCCTTGAGCTCAATGAGATCAAGAAAGAGCTACAAGCCAAAGAACTCCTTGTCCAAGCCCTTCAGGCTGAAGTGGACAAACTGCAGTAAGTACACTGTAATAAATGCCCAAGTTCTTGAAGTACAGTAAACAAAATAAATCCTCTGAAAAACACACATGTTAATGAATTTTTGGTTTTGCCATTCTGAAGTGGTTTATGTTGAAATGCATCCCAGCTGAGCCTGATCATAAAATACATGTTTGGATGCTAGGCAAATATTTACAAGTTCATGTCTCTTAGTATTTCAATTAGACCCAAAGTAGGCTGTATATAGGCTTCACCACCTTCTCTTCTTTTTCAGTTCTGACATGGATTTTTGCTATTTCTTGTTACTAGTGAGGGTTAACACTTTATATACATATTATCCCGTTATTCTCCCCTCTTACATCCCTAAAGAATTATGTAGAAGATAAATTTGAGCATTGGATATATTCCATGGTATATTGAAATGCTATTTGTTTTGTTGTACAGAACCAATTTTCTTACATTGTAAGAAATTATCAGACGTACATAAGAATGGATATAAGATTAACTCTAATTCTCCTAAAACAAAAGCACAATTACTGACAGGCTTCTTGTTTTGTTCACTGTATAATCTGTTGTCTGTAATTGGAATATTACCAGTGCTCAAAGAATGTGGTTTTTGCAGCATATATATATTTACGCATCTGTCTTTTGTGACTTAACTCTTGCAGCAAATGTGTTGGCAAGCCTTCAAAGGTATAACCAGGTGTCATGAGCTGCCATATAATTAACAATCGTATATTAATGTAGTGAAGTACTTGTTTTAAAGGACAGATTTTGTAAGTACTGTTTCTGTTAATATTGCTGTGTAGGGCAGAGGATGAGAAACATTCCCAGGAAGTATCACAATTTCAGCAAGAGCTGGCAGAAGCCAGATCTCAGCTCCAACTTCTGCAGAAAAAGCTGGATGACAAGCTTAGTGAACAGCCTGTAGTAAGCCAAGAGGTAAAACCTGCACACCTACTATGTTTATCCTTACTTAGGATGTGTTCTATGATTTCATTTGTGTTTCATCCAGGAACTTTTAATGAAATTTATTTTAGGAAGTTTCCTTAAAAATAGGAAAAGTTCATGAGACACAGATAATATTTTTTGTGAGTGATTTCATGTATAGAGAATTCTAAAGATGCTCTTTTGTTGTTGTTAGGTGGAAGACCTCAAGTGGGAAGTAGAACAAAAAGAAAGAGAAATAGAAACACTTAAGCAGCAGTTGGATATGAGTGAACAGCGCAGCCATAAGGAATTAGAAGGGATGCAAGTTGTCCTACAGGTATTTAATCTAGCAGGTGGAGATTCTGATGGATACCTGGTATTGGTGTAGGGGGATAATTAAAACAGTATTTTATAGTTTAGAAGCATTTAAAAGCATTTACACTGATTTTTAATACACATTTTTATTCATAAAACCTAATTCATGATGTGTTTTGCAGTCTTTACTCTTTCTTGATTTCACTGGGCTGTTAGTTTCTTATTTTATTGACCTTACACCGTAAAAATAGGTTACTGACTTTTAATTTTATTTCTGGTTTTCTGTCAGGGTGAATTTGTTTCACATAACACTATCATTTTTTTTATTCTTTTTCTAGTTTCCTCTGGAATCTGAAAAATGTGATGAAAGCCTTAGTTCTGGATTTTTTGTACTGCTTTCTTATATCAGATTGATTCCCTTATTTTCCTATCTAGAATATCAAGACTGAGTTGGAAATGGTGAGAGAAGATCTGTCAGTGACTCAGAAGGATAAGTTTATGCTGCAGGCTAAAGTGAGTGAACTGAAGAACAGCATGAAGTCACTGCTGCAGCAGAACCAGCAACTGAAGTTAGATCTGAAGCACGGCAAGATGAAGAAGGTATTGGAGTAGGAAGAATATGTAGTAGTGTAATTGGATTACAGTACTGGAAAATACTCTGCTGCAAGGAAACTTGGTGAAAACTCTTAATTGAAATGCCTACCCGTAATATAAAGTTACTGATGTTCTGATATTTAAATAATAAATACGGGAAGATGTGCAGGCAAAAGTAACTTTACTGGTCTTGACTTCTTTTTCATTAGAAAACTTTGTGTCTACTATATTATCTTCCACTTACATTTTAACTTATAATAAACTAAAAAAAAATAAGTGCTTAAATTAAATAATGAATCATGGGCAAATATTTAGTTAGTACTTTCTTAATGTTCACGTGTCTGTCTTCTCTATTCTTGTCCTATCTAGTTTTTCATCTTTCCACAATTTCAAAAGGTGACTATTAATGGCTTCTTTGATTTTTATTTCTTTTCCTATTTGCTAATCACATACAGAAAATGCAGCAATAGTAGATCTCTTGCTCCTTCCTTGTTTGAAGTACTTCTCTCAGTTAAGAGAACTTCATATGGAACTCATCTGTATCATCCTTCTAGACATTAATCTAGATATTTCATCCTGCAGGTTCTAGAATTTCCAGGAGGACTTATTTGATTATACTTCTTTGTGTTTTTTTTCCTGAATTTTTCTTTTAACTATACTGGTAGCATGTTATTAAAATTTGTTGTGAAGATCCAGATTTAAATCCTTCTTGTTTTATTTCTTAACTAGTCCTTCTGTATGCTCTGTGTTTACCTATAAGTATGACTAGAAGCTGACATTAGGTTAGGAACTTTTGCTTGTGACCCATGAGGCTTAACTGAGCAGGTATCAGAAGCACATCCGTGTTATGTACCAGTAGTGTGATATGAAACTTTGTGTGATAAAAGTGAAATGGATGGAATAAGCTGACTTTTTATTTATGGCTCTTTTTTTTTCCCTTAACCAGAGGAAAGGAGAGAATAACTCTTCAAATCCTGTAACTCCAGTCAAGATTCCTGATTGTCCAGTTCCTGCTGCCTTGCTGGAAGAATTGTTGAAACCATCAACAGCTGTGAGCAAGGAGCCTTTAAAAAATCTGAACAGCTGTCTCCGGCAACTGAAGTATGGCCTGTTATTTAAAACCATATTAAATAATTTCTTAAATGTTTCCAGGAAACCATCTGCCAGCCTAAGAAAAAAAAAAAAAAAAAGGATTCGTGAAATGAATTATTTTGCTCTTAAAGGGACTATATTTAGGACACTAGGATGTTCTGTCATCCTAAGTGTTTGCTTAGATGGCAATGAAATAACAAAAGAAGCCTTTACAATATACTAGGCAAAATGTCCATCCTAGATTGTTGATTTTTAGTACACAAATAAATATACTGCAAAACAAACCAGAAACAGCTATTTTTAGTTGTTGCCAGTGGAGAAGCTGGTGTTTCTCTCTTCATAGCACCAGCAGGGCTGCTTGTGATAGGAGCCCAGGCGATGCATTAATAAATCTATATTGAGAAATTTTATTCTGCCAAGAATTTATTTGCATGTCTTTGCTCACAAGGATGCACACACAATTCTGAGCATGAAAGCTCCAGCTTCAGGAAAATGGGGATTTGATGTTAATGTGGAGAACTGAGCTGCAAATTCCACCATCATCGATGTTTTAAGAGACAGGGGATCATGGAACATTATCACAGGCTATTACCAGACTAATATTTTTACTAAATTGGTGTCTGAATACGAGTCATAATGTGTTTATCTAGTTTATTTTTCTCTGGTGCTTTCCTTGCCTCTTCTCATGTTGCCTTTTATACCAGCAATAGCACCATGTTCATCAGGTTGCAGTCACTTAGTGCCTGTGCTGAGGAAATGATGCTGCATAATGCCTGGCAACAAGTATGTGCAGTAAAGGAGATGCTGCAGTGTTGGCACTTATTTTTGGATTATGCGTATTGTATTTGTTTTGCTTGTAAGTTAAAGACAATTTCTAAGGTTCCTTTAGACTTTTTTTCTCAGCTACAGCCTAGATAATCTTGGAGGAGTTATCAAGAATCAGAAAAGTAATTGTGATCTTGCATTTAACATGTAACTTTCTGCCTGATAATATTTGTTCTTTTTTTTTGTTGTTCCCAAAACTTTAAAAGGCAAGAAATGGACAGTCTTCAGCGTCAGATGGAGGAACACACCATTACAGTACATGAATCAATGTCTTCATGGACTCATATTGAGGGGCAGCTATTGAGGGACCTTACTTCCACCAGTCCTGCAACTGCATCAGACCAGCAGGAGATTCCTACTGTAGATGAAAAGAAACAGAATTGCGATGTTAGTGACAGGGAAGTTTTAACACTATAACCTTCTCTGCAGTTGTCCTTCTTCCTATTGCTTTAAGTGTGTAAACAAATCTTTATCAAAATTATTTATTTATTTCATTTAAAAAAAAAAAAAGGTGTTCAAAATATTGCTTTTGCCTGTAGAAGCAAAGGGCATGGTTTTGAGAAACTGGCATAATAATAAGTGCCGAATGTGCTATTCCAAGGATTTGTTTGAAACCTTACCATAATAATTCTACCATGTTTGGGACTGCCAAGTGGTAAATTTGACTTATTTGGCTTTAGTGAGAGATTAAGAAGGTTCAAAATGAGGCCAAGAAGAGCATCTGCTTCCAGGTCTGCATTTGTTTAATCTGGGTAAGTTTGTTAATAGATGACTGTTAATTATGTATCATCTGTTTTTTGTTCTGTTTATTTTTTTTCTTTAGGTTGGGGGTTGGGGTGTTGATTTTTCACCCCCCCAGTTTTTCTCCTATCTTGGGCTGTATCCAAATTGCAGGGAAAAAAAAAAGTCCTGCTCCTGTTCAGTTATTAGCAGCAGTTGAGAAATGGATACTCCTAGTAGAGCATCCTTGTTTCTCCCACCTACGATGTCTTATTTTTTATTTTCAGATTACATATGTCTGCATTTAGGGGAAAAAAAAAAAAAAAAAAGATTTGAAGCCATTTGTAGTTACAAAGATGACCTTTGATCTATGGCAAAAGAAACAGGCTGCAAAGATGACAGAACTTTGGCAGATTTGCCTGGGATGTTTTCTGAAGTGTCACAGTTTTTCTCTTACAGTTGCAGGCCAGTAGGGAGCTTTGCTTCACTGCACAAACACTTCTTGCACCTTTTTAGTTCAACTTTTGAAGTAGACATCCTTGATTAAAGGTATGCTTGTAATATATATACATATATATATAAAAGAAAAACCATAATTTTCTGACTTTGACTATCTGTTTTAATATTCTTATATACTGTAAGTTAAGGCTGACATAAGGGTTTTTGGTTTTGTTTTGGTTTTGTTTTGTTTGTTTGTTACTGCCATTGTTCTAATGTTACATTCAAGTTAGCTGGGTTTTGACATGCTGTACAAATGGCTTAGGGAAATTAGCCCCCAAAAGCCAGAGCTTTTAGAAATGTAATTATTTTACTGTAAAGACAAAATTATAATGCCTATATACAATTATTATTTTGATTATCTTCTTCCACACACTGTCCCAACTTCTTGCATCCTCTATTACAAGGTGTCTGTTGTGAATGTAAATGGTGGAACTATGACACTCTCTCTCTAGAGGTGCCTTGGCTAAATTATTATTAAAGAAGCCCACCTTAGATTCCTTCTTCTTTGGTCCCATCAGTCCATGTGGCCTAGGGTGCAGTGATAAGCCACACTTCTCATTCAAAAATCAGTGCAGGGATGCTGCTTCATCTAATGTGCTAAAGCACAAATCAAAACACACACGACGTTATTTGTAAGAATCATTGGCAACTCAGGTACTGACATGTTTTTGTTTTAAAAACATAGAAAACACATCAATTATATTCACTACAGATTGGCATTAGAAAATCTAATAAGTATAAGAGGACTAGCTTTTTTTTTAAAAAAAAAAAAGCATCTCTTCAATTATTTTTTTCATAATTAGCTATAACAGCATTCAGAAAAGTCACCTTGTCTCTAATTTCTATTTGTCTTGTTTACTTACTTTTGTAAAGAGGCAGTTGCTTCTTTGAGGAGGCTCCTTTTGGATGGGTTTGTATGTTTCTGTGGGAAATGACTGCAGTTTGCTTAACAATAAGGCAAAACCCAAACAAGTGTGGGGAGAAGCTGTGTTTATTCAGAGTCTTAGTTCTCATAATTACCAACTCAAGATCCCATCCAGTTGAACACTTTGCACTTAGCGTTCCAGAGTGACGTTGTGCCCCTTAATTCCTTGGAATTTAGCTTACATTTTATGGGGTCAGAGTCAAGTGATGCTGAAAGTCAAGGTTTTCAATTTGGTGAAGGGAGAAGTGTATTAGTGTGACATTAGGTGTCCAACGTATGGAATTACTGATCTGTTTAAAGAAAAGTCAAAAGCTTTACTAGCTTAGACATGTTAATGTCTGCGTACTACTGCAGTCTACTTTGCAGAGTAAATGGTACTGATTATCTTGCTGCTGTCATGTTCTTGAAGTTGCCTGTATATTAAGCTCTAAGAGGGGAAATACGCAGTGTTGTTAAATAACAAAGTTAAAACTACATAATAAATAATATATTCAGTACAAAAAAGGTTACCAAATGTTCAGGATTTTAAATAAAATAACACTTGTGCAGGGTTAATGTTGGTGTTCATTTTGGTAAATACATTGCCTGTAGTTAATCTGTTATGTTTTAAGTGCAAAAGTTTGCCGACAGTTGTCATAGATAAAGCTTTTATCTGGTATCAAAGAAGACAGAATTGTAAGAAAACTTCATAGGTCTTAAGAACATCTGCTCTCCCTTCTCTATCAATAATAAGACTGCATTCAGTTTTCAGTGTAGTGCAGCACTTTCTCACTAGCTCCCTGTAAGACATCTGAGTTTATATAATCAAGTAGCCTCAGATGCATATTTTTCCTTTTAAAGATGAAGGAGCTGTTGTGAAGTTCTCCAGTTAGATTTCTGCATTGATCCACCTGTTTCTCTCTCTCTCTGGAAATTCCTGGACACGAGTTATTTTCATTTTATGTCCCCCATGTGGTTTTCTACAAACACAAGCGGTATGCCATTTACTTAAACGAAGCACGGATGACAAGACTTTTGCAGTTCTAAGTCTGGTGAGGTAATGATCCACTGATGTTACAGAAGTCACTGAGAAGCCTTCTAGAAAGAGCACTCAGCATGTGACAAAAGCAAACCCTCTTCTTTGAAGCTCATCAGCTATGTATCTTAATTATCCAGAGAAATAGTTGCTGTTACATTAAAAAGCCTCACCCTGTGGCTGAGCATGCTCTCTATTCAAAGCCTCAGGTCTCCTGCTGTCTAGGCAGTAAACAAACTAGTTATCAGAATGAAACCTGAGTTCCCTCTGCATGTCTCAGCACTACCAAATAGATCAGAGGAGTAGCAGTGCCTCATTAATATCGATGTGTATTTAGAAATTTAAGAATAATTTTCCAAAGTTCTTTTTCAGTTTTTGAAGTAATGTGCAATTTTTTTTCTGTAACAGACTGTGTTTTCCATGTCTGTTCTTCAGTGGCTGCTACCCACTGAACAAGTCTTGTTGATGAAGCAGAAATGTTGTTGTAAAATGAGAATGTTTCCCAAATACTGAAAGTCGTTCAAGGCTGCAGCATTGCTTTTTCAAATGGGTTGGGTTTTTGAGGACTCTGGAATAATTGTCCATTAAACAACAACAGAAGCCCTATAATGGAAAAAATGTTATTTACCAAGTCTATGCTGTTGCTGAACATGGTACAATGTTCCATTCTATCGTCTTCCACGTCTCTTGGAAATACTTGTGCACTGTATAGGGATCTGCTGAGCCCCTGATCCACTCATGCTCTGGGAGGATCTGATCCCAAACTGTTCAGGCAATATGCTAGCTGGAGTCTATGAGAATCTCACATATTGAAATAGAGTAATACCCAGAGTGGAAGTTCTAGTGCTTGTATTTTCATGGATTATTTATACCTCTGTAGGGGAATGAAATGCAGTGGCACAGAAGTTTTAATGCTAATTATGACAATGTTAAAGGTGCACTGGGGACAGATAGTATCAATACAAGATTAACTTAAAGATGACAAAGTCACTACTGGTGATGCAAAAGCTTGTGATGTACGTTCTAATAACTTTGCCAGGGAAGTATGAGTAGTATGCATGTGACTTGATGTGACCAGAGCCTTTAAATATTTTCATATGAAAGTAATTACAGTCCAAAGTAATTACTGATGCTCATAAGCTGTCAGTCTGATCACACTTGTCTCCTAGTGTTGCATAACACTTCAGTCTTTGAGAGTAGAGCAGCCTAATTTCTAATACAGATGCACGGATTTCTGGAGGAGATAGAGATGTTCTCAGTATTGTAAAAGAAATTGTTGTTTTATACATGACATTTAATAATTTAATGTCTGCTTAGGCGGTATTTGTAAAGATGGAAGTTAATCATTTCATGTTCTTGAGTGGATGAGCCAGGGGACGGAGGAGTTACGCTATGTACCATTACTATTTATGATCACAAAAAGCATGTTGATTATAAAAATAATGTGCATAGGAATTCCTTTAAAAGTTTTGTGCAATAAACTATTTTTGGTAAAGGGCTCCATGTTGTTTTTTTTCTTGTAAGGAGAAATCGATGTAGTCTTCTCTTTATTTTTTGACTTTTTGTTCAGGATTCAGAATATGCTGCACAGCCACTTCAACTTACTCTGAAGGTCTATTGTCTTGATTTTCTTCCCTCTTCTTGTACTGCACTGCCTGTATACCCTCACCATATCCGTACAATGCTGACGTTGCACATAACGAGGTGGCCAGTTTAAATCCGCTCTCTCTTTTTTCTTACGATATGAGGGCCTTCCCTCGTTACGCTGTGTTTCAAACCACTCATTCCGAAAGCGCCGTGCGCGCCCTCCCTCCCACCGCGCACCGCGGCCGGGGCAGCGCGAGGCTGGCGGCGGAGGGGCCGCGGGAGGCTCGGCGGCGGCCGGGCCCGGCTGCAGGAGGGGAGCAGCGGCCCCACGGCCCCGCCACGGGGCTTCAGCCGCCCGCCCGCAGCGGCCGCCCCCGGCACGGTAAGGCCCGGCCGGGTCCCCCTCTCCCCGCCGGGCTCGGGGCGCTGAGGCAGCGGCGCCGCCTTCCCGCCGCCCCCCGCGCGGCGCCCATGAGCGGGCCGGGCGGGAGGAGGCGCGGTCCCGGCATGCCGCGGGGCGCGTTGCCGGGGCGACGGGGCCGTTTCGCGGCGGGGCGGGAGCCGCTGAGGTACCGGGCCCGGCCCGGCGGGGAGGGGCGGCGGCGGGCGGCGGGCGGGCCGCGGCATGGAGCGCTGGGCCGGGGCCGGCTGGGGCTCCCTGTGGGAGGCCGGCTGGGGCCGCTGGCCGGCCTGGGAGCTGCTGGCCGCCTGCGCCGTCATCGGCGCCGTGGGCTGGCTGCTGCGGCTGCTGGACAGGAGGCCGCGAGGCCGCCGGGCCCCGCTCGGCCCGACCGCGCCGCCCGCCGAGGGGAGCCGGCGCCGCGGCGGGAGCCGCCCAGGTGAGGGGCGCGGGGCTGGGGCTGGGGGCGGCCCCGGGGGAGCCGGGCGGCCCCGCTCGCCAGGCCCCGGCTGCCCGCTGCAGGCCTCGGTGGGCTCGGGGCCCGGCCCCGCCTCGTCGGGGAGCGGCCCTGCTGCCGCCGCCGCGGCGCTCGGAGCCCTCAGGCGGTGACCGGCGGCGGCGGCGGGGGCTCGGCCGCTGGTAGCTGCGGGTCGGAGCTGCAGCCCCCGCGGTGGGTGTGCGGCTGCAGGCAGGAGGCGGCTCGCGGTGAATTCCTGGCTCGAGGGAAAAACGCGTGCTTGTGCTGCTTGTGTGCTGAAGGGCTCGATAAGCAGCGGGGGGAAAAAAGCGTTCTTGCAGTGTTTATTTACTGAAGGGTTTGATAAGTAGTGGAAAAAAAAAACAAAAACCACAACTGTTATTGCATTGCTAATTCACTGAAGGGTTTGATAAGGAGTGAAGAAAAAGCAACCTGTGTTCTTGCATTGCTAATTTACAGAACCATTTGATAAGTAGTGGAAAGAACAGCACTGCCGCCCTTAAAAGTTGATTATTCATTCTCTCCTGGTACTGGCCTTAATTTTTTGAAGCAGATTCTGCAGTTTCATACTGACGTAGCAAGACAAAAGAAAATGTGTTTTTTTGCCCATTCTTCCAGGATTGATTAGGAAGAAGCCACAAGCGTGCGGTGACTGTTCCAGTGGTTGATGGTATTTGCAAAACCACTGAAGGTAACTTGCAAGACCTTGTGTGCTAAATTAGAGAAAAGTAACTTGCACTAGTGCTGGCCGAACTCTGGATCATTTGAATTTACATAAAATGTACTTTAAAGTTCAAATAATAACCTTTTGCAATCTGCACATACAGAACTGTCCAAATGATTATCTTAAAACAGCTGCTAGTGTGCGGGTTTGCAAGTCACACCTTTTGGTTTGGACAGATGGAAATAGGCAGTGCATTTAAAAATGCACAGATGTTTATCAGTATTAGCTAAAAGCTTAGTGTCAGTACAAACATTTCATGAAAGTTCTGTCTTATTTCTAAGCAAATTTCCAAACTCTTTAAAATAAGCCGTGTTATTTTAAAAAAAAAATCTTATTAATGCTGTAGTAAATAAACTGCTATGGGAGATTCAAAACAACTATGTTGCTTTGAGAAACATATCTGTGTTTCTGAACAGGAAAATACATTATCATGAAACAAGTTGGCAGGTAATTTGAATATGGCCTTTGACAGCTGGGTGAATGTTGTCACACAAACAATTTTTATCTAGAAAACTCCTCATACTGACAGATCTGAAACCAAAGATCAGTTGCTTCATGGAGGGTCTGCTTTGTCATTTGACTCTGATGCGGTTGTACACTGTTGTAATGGATGCATTAAATAAATATTTTCTTACGCTGATGAGGTTGAAAATCAAATTTTAGGCAGTAAATTGTATCAAAACTTAAGATACCAGAGAAATTACTCCTTTCCTGTGTTTTTGACTTAACCCCAAGCCAAAGAGAAAGGTTTCATGCGTGCCTGTGTGCTCTACAGATATGAACTGCACGCATTTGAGTGTGCTCTTGTGCAGCGTTTGGAATGAACATGCTGGTTCTAAACCCTAAAAATGTGAACGTTTCCTGAGTTAATTCTTCAATATAAGGCCTTTCAAATTACTTTTGTTGAGATGTTTCTGCAATAACTTTTCTTGCTCTGAGTTTTCATTTTTGCCATGTTTTTTTTTTTCAGTTAATCTCAAAAAGGAAGTGATCAGAATAGAAGGTCTTAATATTCACGTATATAACGTCAGGGCCACATTTTATCCTTAATTAAAAGAGTGGCATAAAATTTCATTAAAAAAGAGTGAGAAAATTGTAGAATCAGAGAATGGTTTGGGTTGGAAGGGACCTCAGAGCCCACACAGTTCTAACACCCCTGCCACGTCAGGGGCACCTTCCACCAGCCCAGGCTGCTCCAAGCCCCCTCCAGCCTGGCCTTGGGCACTGCCAGGGATGGGGCAGCCCCAGCTTCTTGGGGCATCCTGGGCCAGGGCCTCACCACCCTCACAGCCCCTTCACGTGTCACAGAGTCACAGGGCCGTGGGCAGGTCAGATAACCCTAGCAGTGAGGTTCTCTGGAGGTTCAGGCATCACGAGGGAGCTGGAATACTCTGTGGAGGTAGCTCAGCAGCATCAACTGTGTCTTTGCACAGCTTATTTTCTGCAGCTGCAATGCTCTCATTTCCCATGGCTTCTGTAAGGTTTCAGTTAGTATTTATGAAATACTCTGGGACTGAGGTGCGTGCTCTAAGAACAACACGTTTAAAAGCAGGCATTCAAAAGAAGGGGAAAAAAAAACACAATTACTGCTCAAAGAAAACATCCCTCACACTCACATAACTATACCTGCCAAGTTAAAATATTTGAAAGTCTACCTAAAGTTTGGCATTAACATTGTTTCCATAGTTTTAGAAACTATGTCCTAGTTTTAGAAATACCATAGCTTTGAATTCTGATGCCAGTGAGAATTTTTCTTGGCTGTATTCACTATTCCAAAAATGTATGAATACTGTATTTTTTTATATTGAGAAGTTTTGCTCTTTGCCAACTTAACCTTCAGATGATTTAAAAGCAATGCGGTCATGTATAGTTTGTTGATATATTTTGTGATAATGCTGTTGGCCATACAAATGAAATAAAAGGGGTGTTGGCTATACTGCAATTCTGCGATGAGGATGCAATCTTGGAATCACTTCTGAGTTTGCATGCTTTGACAGAAAGCACACCGGGCGTGTTAGGATCCCGTGTTTGAAATGCTGCAGGCCTGCTGACCTAGGGTGCAGCCCCTCACTGCTCAAGCCTCACGGTAGTAACCCAAAGACACATGTTGTAGTGGATGTTCTGGCTCATGCGAAGTGCTGCATTAAACCCTGTTCGTAAACCAGGAGAACTCTTCAAATGACCAGGTGTTTCTCATACCATGCTTAGACAACAGAAAGTAGTGCATGGGGAGTGCTACAGGGGAGAAAAAAAGTAACACCACCACAAAACCCTTTGCTTTAAATAGAAAGAAATAGTCCTAGCTGAGTTCCTGATCCATGCCTTGGTGTGCAAATACAACTGTTTAAATAATATTTTTACTTCTTCCTTTTGGGAAACAGTAACTTGCTTGAATTGGTGCTAAAAATGTCACGAGCACCAGCCCCAGGCATGAACTGGTTAGCTGGTGAGGGAAAGGCCGAGTTAAGGAGGAGCGAAAACAAGCTAAAGGAGCACGGCAGCGTAATCGTTCCTGCCGTAATGCTGTCATTTCTAAATCATGTACAGCAGGGAACATTCACAGCCTTTATGGTTATATGGATGTAGGATCTAATGAAATAACGTTGAAGCTTTTTATGTTACTGAACGCCCCAAATCCTGTATTTTTTACGTTTAAAGGCTTTTCACAGCAAGTAATTGGTACTGGCATCATGTTTTCAGTATCTTTTTGCTGCCCATGTGGAAGCTGTAAGTGTGTGGGTAATGTGGAAGGAACTGAGCAGGGAAATTTACGGTGTTGTACTGGAGAGAAGGGTTTTCCTTTGGAAATACAGAAATTCTTTCAGCTGCTGCTCTTTGTCAAGGAGGGAAATGTGAAAAGATCAACTGTTTTTCTGGCTTCTTGCTGTCAAAACGGGGGCTGGGAAAAAAAACATGTTGTGTAAATAGTTCCAGCCTTGAGTCACTGCCAGAGATAGACTCCTCTGGCTGCTGCATCATGCTTCCGTCTTACACTTTTTTTCAGCTAGAAATTCTTAGTGAAATAACAGAAATAGCGACTGTGCCTCTAGCTGTAGGCACTGTCTAACCTGAGTCTTGCAGTATCTATCATGTCCTGCTATGCCATTACTCACCCCAGTTGTTCATTTCCTGACAAGAGTCAAATATTATCCCTGCCTGTCATAAATTTCCATGCATAAACATTCTGGATTGAATTTACATTCTGAAAGTGTTAAAGAAATTTTAAAAGAACAAAACAAAATAAAACGTACATTATAAATACACTTTCGTGTATTTACAAGTATTTGTGAGAGGAGAGGGAATAACGGTTAAAGGCTCGTGGCTTGAAAACTCTACTGTTGTGTTGAGTTGAAAAATATTTTGCCTTCTCTGCATCTGCATTCATCTCCTCAGAATCAGAACAATAGTTACAAGATACTTTTTGTTTTAATACAGCATTTAAATAGTAGGAGAAAGGTCGTTGGTCTTTACAGTTCATCTCATCTCTTTTTTCCCCGCGCCTCCAGGTGAAATAACAATGGATGCAATATTATCCCGACTGAAGCAGCTCACCCCTGATGAGCTTAGAGAAGAAGTTGTAAGAGCAGGACTCAAGTGTGGGCCCATTACCGTGACTACTAGGTTTATTTTTGAAAAAAAGTTGGCTCAGTTTTTGTTGGAGCAGCAAGGAGCATTGGAAGAAAAAGGATCGGGTTGGTCAGAGGCTGCTGCTGGAAATGTCCCATCTGACAGCAGCCAGGCAGAATCTCAAAAGGCTTTGAAAAATGCAGTGCTGAATCACAACCATGAGGGAAACGTTCCCGAAGAGGCAGACTTTGGGTACTGTGTGGGTCTGAACCCTCCAGAAGAAGAAGCTGTGATGCACATGAACTGTTCGGCTCCAGTCTGTGGAGCAGGATATGCTGATTCACAGATGAGTGCTCAGACGCCATCCAGTGATCCTCCGCTCTACTATGGTGTTTGTCCTGTTTATGATGACATATTGGCAAGAAACGGTAAATGTCATATGTGTGTTTCTGAGGTGCTCAAATCTGGCCTGTGCTTTCCATATTGTATAGTAAAACAAAGTATTATTTTCTGAGGAGTGTTTTCCGTTATATCCAGTTACATATCACTGTAAATTGAGGCAGTAAAGGTGAGTGGATACCAAATATGAGCAAAAAGCATTTGTTTGTGAAGCATGAATGCACATGATTTTACACTATTAAAATTGCCATGACTTCCTCACCTTTCTTTTTCTCCCTTGAGAAAAAAAGGAGAGGAAGAACTAAGTGAATAGTAGCAGTCTTTTCAAAAAGTGAAATAATTTCTATTGTGCAGGAATTAATTGTGGGCATATCTGTGTGAATTAGTATTAAGAAACATTGGGCCAGTATTTAAAAGGACTAAGCTTTAATAATTATTAACAAATGTATTTTATGTAAGTTACAAATAACTTTGCTAGTACAGATATGACATAGGGCAAACAGCCAGGAAGCAATTTTAGCCAATCAGCTGGGACATGGTCACACTGTTGTTGTTTTGGTTTCCATACAATCCCATAGCTAGGTTATTCAGGACTTTTTCATTTAGGACCTAAACTGAATGTCTGTTCTGTGACGTCCTTCTTATTAGCCCTTACAGTCAGACTGAGAGTTCAGTGATACTTGTGTGGTTTAATGAGGAGGTAGATGTATAAGAAACTGTTACAGAAAGTACTCTGCAGAACTAAGACGTGTTGATTTTGATAATGTGATTACTTTGAGTTTAGAATCCATGCTGTACTCCCATTTGACCAGTTAAGTCAGTCTGGAAAATCAGGATGGTATTTCAGCCTTTTTAAAATTCCTTTCCTGAAGTCCATCACAGACTGCAACTGTGCTGTTTCAGTGTGAGTTGAAGACATGAATTTGAAGAATGACATATGAAGTTGCCTCTCAGCACACATACACACACACACACACAGAAAGTTTGACTATTAAGAGATTAATTCTGTTTATTTTGCTTTCTAAGACAGCAGACCTTTATAATAATACTCAAATTCTTTATTACAAATGATTTTCCTAGCATAATCTATATTATGCTTTATTACGTTATTAGAATCCATGTTCTGTAAAACACTGTAAGACATAATGTGGTTTCTTCTGCTCTGTGCTTGTGCCAGACTTGCCCCAATTTCTCTCTGTCTGTGACAAGTATTATCTTAAATTGGACATACACAGTTGTTTTTTTTTACTTCCAACAATAACCATTTTACAATCATATCTAGATAAGACATTTTTTCTGTAAAGCAGATGGTACAAATACCACTGTGCTACTATTTTAGGTGCTGATTGAAGCTGTGGGTTTTTTTTTCTTGTTCCTGTATATAGCACTTACTGAATCTTTTGAGGCATGGAAATACAGTTATGAAACATCCCAGCTGTTCTGCCATAGTATTTGATGCACATGAAAATCCTCTACTCTAGGTATAGCTTAGCTGAAAAAAAATCTTTCTCCTTCTTTTGTACCCCTCCTGTGCCTTTAATTCCTCTCAAGAATAAAAAAAGTAATCTTAGAAATAAACAATCAAAAAGCTATTTATTCTATCATCAATTGAAGCTAAAATGATCTAACAAATTTCATATTTTCCTTTCTGTCTTAATGCCAGTTGGTATCAAGAGGCATTGGTCATTCTTCACATTTCATCTGTAAATACTGCCATAAGGAATCACCAAATGACCTAGTGGCAGGCTTACAGTAGTGCATAAAGCGTCATGCACTGTGAGGCAGTAGTGAATATTTGTTCTCATAGAAAAGATATTCCCGTATCTTAAGTTGAACAGAGTTACTTAAATGTGGAAGGAGAGGAAGGAGAATGGTTTGATTGCCATCTGAGGTTCTGTGTAGAAGTCTTAAGTTACGACAGTGGGTTGGTCACTTACATAGCTGAACTTCATGCACAGAAAAACATGGAAAATAGTGCAGGGTGCAGCTCTGAGTTTGCTTTTCGGTCTAGATGTGAAATACTCTGATATAGAAACTGGCTGTTTATAAAAGAGATCTTTAAAACGCTGATTAATGTGAACATTCACTGTACAGATAGCACCTGATGTTAGTTGGAATGTGTAACGTTCTTCCTCTCAGTTTCCTATGATAAAATTTAAATAGGCTTTGATTCTTTTGCCACGTTCGTAGAGAAACAGTTTATGACCAAACTGGAAGGATAGTCTGATAATTTTATAATCCGTTTCTAGGAACAAATCTGAGGTATTGAAATGCCAATGTTGATTTTACATTGTTTCAGAGAGAATACATGTTTATGAAGATAAAAAAGAAGCTCTCCAAGCTGTTAAGATGATTAAGGGTTCCCGTTTTAAAGCTTTTTCAAACAGAGAAGATGCTGAGAAATTTGCTAAAGGAATTTGTGATTACTTTCCATCTCCAAGCAAGTCCTCCTTAACTTTGTCTCCAATGAAAACAGGATCATTTAACAGAGGTTAGTGAGAGTATTCGTGTGTGCTGTAGATACAATATGCAATCTCGTAGTTTTTTTATCAGAAAAGAACCGACCACTTCATACCCAATGTACTTATAACAAGAAAAAAATCAAAGTGATAGAGTGAAGCATCTTAATGAATCGCAATTGGTTTGTTGTGATAAAGTTGTTACTTTTAAAATGATTGCCTTTGTACTGGTTTGCACAAATTTTACGCTAAAAAATATTGCTACTCTTTCAAATCTGAAATGTTGTTAACAGCCTGCAGAGATATGTTGCTTAATAGCATCTGGCTATATTTGGTGGAATTTGATTATACTTGTGGACTTCAGGAGTTTCAGGTTTAATAAGGCGCAGGTAAAATTGCACAGTATATTAAAACTGTACTTAATTGTTCTGTAAGGTCTTATATTCAGAAATAAAATTGTAACCCATGACTGTATTTCACAGTGTTCCCAGTTGCTAGATTAAAGTGACTTAAATCATATAATTGCAAAAGCAATTTCAAATATTCAAGAAGTTCTTATTTCTTGTAGAATTTTGCTTTCAGTTTTGGAAGCAGATTAGTAGTTACACAATTTTTTAGTCCATATTAACTCTGAAAGTTTCACAAGACAATTGAGTCATATTTTCCTTCCTACCTGTTACTATCTACTAGTATGTTGAAATTTCTTGTCAATAATATATATATATATATTTCTTTACATTAATGAGGCAAAATTAATACTTTAGATTAAAAGATTTTGATGGTGGTATTAAAGTAGTGATCACTTTAAAGAATGCATATAGAAGTATGATACTTTTGTTTTAATAGATGGCTTATGCTCCCCTGAGATGGAAACTGCTAATAAGGAAAGGGCCAACAGTTACAAAAGTCCACGTACTCAGGATCTTACTGCTAAACTTCGGAAAGCTGTTGAGAAAGGAGATATATCAACGTTTTCAGAACTTATTTGGAGCAACCCTCGCTATCTGATTGGATCTGGAGACAATCCAACGGTTGTGCAGGTAAAAAAATAAAAATATAAAAAAATCCCGGTTCCAGTTTAGTGATTTAACTTTGAGGCCTGACAAGCAGAACTGGAATTAATGTTGTTCCCGCTCTTCCTTTGAAAAAACTTCTTTCCACGGTGCACAGTTTCTCCGTGTTTACTGATACTAGCTGGAAGCTAACAGAAATGTGGCTGTTGTCTGTCTTTCAGAAGTGCCCCCAGGATAGTTGAGTTTGCTTTGCTTCAGAAGAGCTAAAGAAATGGAGTATGCAGTTTTTGAGGGAAATAATAGTTTTGACCAGTAACGAAGAATAGCCTTGTCTTCATGTGGTATTGATAACTTTCAACCAGGATTTTTTAATGGAATGGTATTATGGAACAGGGGAGTGTCTAGGCTGTGACTAGATGATCCTACAGCACTGCTTACCTTGGGACCACCATGCTGTAAATTTCAAAACATGCTGTGGATCTAAAATTCACTCGTAACTTACCATTTAGCGAAGACTGGCAATCACATGTTAACAACTAACTTGTATCAGACCAGCTTTGTGAGGCTGTTAACATTTAGTATGTAATGTGTTACAGTGCAATGAATTTTATATATATACACCTTTCTTCTTGCTCTATTTACATAGTGTGCTTCTTACCTCCTTTTATTATGTAGTACCTTAATATGCCTTCTTTGCTACGTATTTGCCCTAAATGTCAAAACAGACTATGGCTGAGTGTAAGGATAATGTAGTCAATTTTAAGAATAATGTGGGTATGTAGATACATGTCTTTACAGTACTGTATAACTTATTGCAGCTCTGAGTGTTTATCTACTGTTTTGTAAATATATTTTCCTAAGATAATATTAAGAAATAACAATCTAAATATAAGACTGTGGGAACCTTTGAATTTTCATCGTTAAATCAGTAGAGAGTGTGAGTGTTTAGATTTCTGTTCATTCTAATGTTAAGTCTTTTTTGTTTTCAGGAAGGGTGCAGGTACAATGTCATGCATGTTGCTGCCAAAGAGAATCAACCTGGTATCTGCCAGTTATTACTGGACACTTTGGAAAATCCCGAATTTATGCGGCTTATGTATCCAGATGATGATAGTACAATGTTAAAGAATCGCATCCGATATATTGTTGACCTTTACCTTAATACACCAGATAAAATGGTAAGATTTGTACTTTTGTCAGTTTCTTACTATTATGAAAACAACTGGAAGGGGTTAAGGAAGTGCAAGGGAGAAGGAAAGACAATAGAAAGGGTCATTTCTAGGAAAAATGAGCTGTTCATGGGTTTTGTATTTTTTAATGATCATTATTCCACAGTATGGTGAGAAATGATCTGTTAAGAGCTTGGTCAATCAGTCACAACATTCGGTTACTTTTTCTAGTCTCAAAATAAAGTACAGGGGATTGACTTTATTGTGTTTCCAAATATATGTGAATTTTCCCTCCTTCCCATCACAGGGATTTGATACTCCATTGCATTTTGCCTGCAAGTTTGGGAATTTGGACGTTGTTAATGTGCTTACCTCACACCCAGCTATTGTAAAAAATCCAAGGAACAAATACGATCAAACTCCAGCAGAAGTAAGTCTCTCAGTGTCCACAACAAAATCATTATGCCTTAGTAGTATTTTTCAAGTTTGAATGTTTACTAACCTACTGTAGATAGAAGTCTGAGATACTAGTGCCATGATTAGAGTGTAAATCTCTGATAACATTAAAAATATTTTGTGTTGATTATATCCAAAAGAAAGGTCTGGATTTTATGATTCCCTGTTTTTTCTTTAGTGTCCATTTTATGGATGTGGATGTATTTTAGTGGTTAGTTCAACTATGAATTAAAAGAACTGGATGAGATTGGTAGAAGCCAGTAATGTGACTATTCAAGAACTCATTGCAGTTGACTGGAGATTGATGCCTTATGTTTTATTAATAAACAACTAATATTATATTAACAGGTAGTGTGTGAGAGAAGCAAGAATAAATCTGCAGAATTGAAAGAAAAACTAAGAGAGTATTTGAAAGGTCTGTATTCAGAGTTTTATACCATATCAGGCATATGATACCTTTTATTTTTCACCAGGACCTTTGCTATCTTCTTTGTTTTCTGTAGCATTTCTGTTCATAAGTGGTGCTACCGTAAAGTGCTGTAAAAAAATCAAAAAGAAACTCTAGAACTGGCAAGGAACAGAAAACTTACTGTGTCTTTTAAATTATGTGGTCAGTACTCTTACTGGATGGATCACAAGGGTTTCTTCATAGCTCTGTAAGGCAGTCATGGCCCGTATTCTATCCAATGAGTCTATAGCAGCAAATTTAATCTAAAAGCAAACAAAAGCCCTCTACAGAGCAGGAGGTTTATTTGTCATGTTTGGAAGCCATGTAATTTCCTTGACATGAAAGATTTCCCTGTTTTGTCATGTGTGAGTTTGGGCATTTGAAAAACTAGGTTTTGAACTTTGCTGACAAGCTTTAGGAATTGTCATGTGTATCAATGCATGTATTTTTGCATTTGAGAGGGAAGGGAGCTTGAACTGCATTACAACCTGCAAGCAGTCAATAAAAACTGAAACAGTGAGTTTGAATTAGGAGCATTACAAGTATACAAGCATTACAAGTATTCTTACTAATGAAAGTCAAATGGTAAAGTAGAAAGATTGATTTTCTTGGAAGAAACAGCAGGCTAACGTAACATGAAGTTAAGAAAGCTTTGTATTATTGTATTTGAGGTCGATACTATGTACCGCTGCTGAGAGCAGAAGACAATTCCTCAGCTCCTGTAATTGGTGCACCCTGGTCACCGGATCAGACAGACGAGATCCCCCAGACACCTTTATCTAAATACCCTGGCAGCCCCAAAGATCCAGTGTTGTCTATAAGAGCTTTTGCAGGCCCCATGAGCCCCTCAAAGGTAAGGATATAACGAGAACTCCATCCAACTCTAATGCCTTTTTTTCCCTTTTTTAATTTTTTTTCCTCCAGTAAGGAGAAAACATACACAGTACATTGTTGCTGCTGTTATAGATCGTGGCTTTCTTAATCTTGAACAGGGTTTTCTTCCATAGTGAGGGAAAACTACAGAATCTTTTATTGCTGAAAACACAGAAACAGGTGGCGTAAGTAAGAGTGGAAATTTCATAGAATCAGCGAATGGTTTGGGTTGGAAGGGACCTTAAGGATCACCCAATTCCAACCCCCTGCCATGGGCAGGGACACCTCCCACCAGACCAGGTTGCCCAAAGCCACATCCAGCCTGGCCTTGAGCACTGCCAGGGATGGGGCAGCCAGCCACAGCTTCTCTCTGCAGAAGCCAATCTAGTCGAAAGAAAGTTGTTCTGTTCTTTTTGTTAATGTATTCTATTTTAATCATTTTGGTCAAAGAGTACTCTTTGACAAACCTTGCATTGTCTCACAGATAATTTCTCTAACTTTCTAATGCTAAACAAGCCTTTATGTGTTGCTATGAACTGGGTTAAAAAAAATACATCTTTGTCTCATTTCTAGAAAGTTTGAAGTAGTTCATCATGCCTTTGCTTCTTGAATTAATGTTCATATTTTTTTCTAAATGGAAAAGCTGATGAGGAAGTAGTGGCTACTGGATAGTTTTGAAAGAGTAGTGATTGTATAGTAGGAAAAGTCTTTTGTTTTCATGAAGAATACTTAGATACCAGTGAAATGTACTTTAAATTTATAGGCATTTCCTTGACTCTTGTTTCATATGACCATGCTGACAGTACAACAGCTTTAGACGTAGTGAGTAAATGAGATTAAGAATGTTCCGTCTTGTGATGCTTCAATTCCTACGGGACAGAGTTCTACGAAAATGCTTAAGATTTTTTGCTTGCAAAGATGCTTTTTGATCAATTTACTGTTCACCTGACAGAAATGTAAATATGCTTTATACTTGAAAATTTTTACATAGGGTGTAAATAATGCATTATTTTGATTGGTGACATACTGTTAGAGATCCTAGTCACTGTTGCATGTATAAAGGCATAAAGTTCGGGAGTTCAAATTCAAACTTCTGAATAAACAGCAAGAATATATTATGACAATCGAAACAAGTCTGTGGAATCAGATACATACATGTAAAAACACCACCTTTGCATCGTGGAAGCCTCTAAACAAATGAGCATTTGTCATTAAATAAAATTATAATGTTGTAAGACACACCTCTTATTTCCTGCTGCATACAAATTAAAACCACCTAGACCTAGTATCAATACAGATTACGTAAAGGTGGTTATATACTGTCATCATTATTCTTTTAATGAACAGTTATGAGACCAAAGTAAGCTAATAAACACACTGGGAGGAATAACCTTAGATCCAAAATGAGATGTTTCATAGCTAGAGTTGAGCAATACTTGTGGCAGAACCTGAATTTTTTTGACTAGAGACTGAACATGTAGACAGAGCACAGCAAAATGTCTTCTAGACCTTACAGGTAGGCATTGTGCCAGCACTGATTTACTTTCATATTGTATGTGGTGATTTTTAAAAAATTATTTCTTTTTTTAAAGGCTGAAGAATTTCGCAGGCTGTGGAAGACTCCACCCCGAGAGAAAGCTGGCTTCTTTCACAATGTCAGGAAATCTGATTTGGAAAGAGGTGTTGAAAGAGTTGGAAGGTATCTAATAGAGTATCAGTATAGAGAATTAGTAATAGCACAATTAAAAGCAAAACACTTGTACTAAGAGTACAATTATTACTTAGTGAACATCTGTTTGGGCAAAAGTTATTTGCCAGAAATATTTTATAGACTATATTGTGCTTGGATTTTTACTGTTCTTTTGTGTGAACAAAATACTTCAGCTAAAACTATGAGACATGGCTTTCCAGCTTTGCCAATAACAAAATATTTCAGTTTTGATGATACATACTGAATGCTTTTCCCAAACATTCACTCAACTGATTTGTCAGGAGATCTAAAATTATGCTCAAACTACTTATTCTGGAAAATGTGGAACTATTAAAAAGATAGCAGAATGAAAAGGTCCTAATACAAATGTTCTGCTTTACAAAAACCGTGTGTGTGTTATCATGTGTCCTTGCTGTTAAAATACCTTGTATCAGCAATATATAGAGAAAAACCATACTTCGTTTCCAGCTGATCACACTCCTTTCCTTAAAAGAACCCCTTGCTTCCTCTTACCTTCTCCCATTCCAAAATAATAAGAAAGAAAGCTATTAAATGGAGTGTCATTCAAATTATGCCTACATTGGTGTGGATTCATGTCCATCTGATGTCTAGATACAGTCAGCTTAAAAATTGAAATGTATGGTGCTAACTGTAAAAACAGGTAACATTTGAAAAATATTCTAAAGAAACACGATGCTATGCTTGCTAACAGCATGTGTATCGCTTGCACAGACTGTTGATTGTTGCGGGATTGTGTTGCCTAGTTGCACATTTATACTCCTATTAATAGCTGATAAAATGTATTCAGAAAAAAGTTATTGTCAAACTAATATTTATGTCTTCACAAATGATTCGTTTTATTTTATTTATTGCAGGGAGTTAGCTCATGAACTGGGGTTCCCGTGGGTTGAATACTGGGAATTTCTGGGCTGTTTTGTTGATCTGTCTTCCCAGGAGGGGTTGCGAAAATTAGAAGAGTACCTGAGTCATCGGGAAATGAGCGAAAAGGCTCAGCAAGAGACAGGGGAAAATGAAACCTGCAATAGATTTAAAACTCCACATCCTTCTGGTAAGAAAAAGGCAAATGTTGCAAACAACAGGTTGTACCTAGGGAGAGGAGGGAGGGAAAAGCATGGTGCCCAGGGAAATGGTATTCACCTATTGTGGTTGCTATTATTAATCTGTTATCCAAACAGTCTGATTATAGCATTGAAAAAGTAGCTAACAACAATGTGAACATGGGAGAATTAGAACAGACCTCATTAGATGTTCTTTATCTTATATTAGAAGTTATTTACATGATTATAGCCCCTAAATGAAATTCCTGTAAGAATGTTCTGCTTTCAGTATGTTTTTTTCCAGAGCATTTGGAAATTTCTTTGTAGATTATGGAATTTTGTAATCCACAGATACAGAATAAATAACTTCTTAAATTACTGGAGTAGCTATTTACACTTCAGGATGAAATTTAGACTCAACAAAACCCAGGAAGCTTTTAAAACACCTTAAATCACTGCTTGCTATGTATTTATGGACTACACACACTGCTCCCAAATCTTTGTGCTCCTTCCTCATTTCCTTTGTGATTATGGATCTGAAGGAGCTCTGATACTGGGATAAACCTGGGCGGACAAAACCCTGAAGGATAATCATTGGAGTAGTTGTAAGCATCTGTTCCGTTGAGGAGACAGAAACATGCACTGTTCCATATTAGTAATGTTTTCCTAGCCTATTCTGCTTTTGGATTTTATCCTTTTGTTGCTGGCTAATGATTGAATTAAGGAGTGTAAGAAATAAGGTTCTCAAACAGTTAGGATATAAAAGGTTAGTTGCAAAAAAGATTGATCCATGAGGTTGTCATTTTGCATTGTAGGTTTAAGTTGCGTTAGTTCAATCTGCTGCATAAATAAAATTACAGAGGGCCTCAATAAATAAAGTAAGGCATAAAGACTGGTTTTGTTCCTAGTTTATTTATTTGATGGGAGTTCTGTTGCAAGTCAGCTTATGTGTTGCTCTTATTAAAATTGTTTACAGGCAAGAGTAAAAAGTGCTGCAATTCTATTTCTGTTGGAGCATTTTTGGATGAGGATGATGATGACATGAGCTTAGAAGAAATTAAAAACAGACAAAACGCAGCACGGAATAACAGCCCACCTATTGTGTCCAAAGAACCTAGCATCGATGCTATTGGAGACTCTGAGTGTGATATTTTGTCGTTGGAGCGTACAGTAAACATCATAGAAACATCAGATCACCCCAGGCACTACGAAAAGGTGGCTTCTTCCAGCAAAAATGGATTTTGTAATCCTGTGGCCAGTGAAAGGATAATTAATGACAGAAAGCACTTGCGTGATGGAGAAGAATGTCGCGTATTGCCCATTTGCAGTGTGATGTCAGAATTTGAAAGCCTGACCTTCCGAGAACAAGAGGACGCAGGAGAATCAAATAAAATCAGTGAAAAAACTGTGAACGAGAGAATTCTGGCTCAAAGAATAAGTCAGGGTAGAATAGCCAAGGACCAGCTGGATAAGACCTGCTATGCGGTTGCACTGGCAAGTTCTTCTGAGGCAAGTGCTACAGGTAAACCTGGAGAGGCCAAGTTAAGGACAGAGCACAAAATACCATCAGAAAAGGAGCGATTGTCCATGGAATCTGGAATTCAGACTAATAAGGCACAAATATGTCAAGAGCCTCCTTCCCACAAATTTCTGTTGAAGACTTCACCCACAAATAAGAAATTATTTCTGCTTGGGTATGAATCATCTTTTATTTGTCCTTTGGTCCATCTACGCAAAACAAAATGCTTTTTGTAGTATCACTGGCAGCAAGGTCAAGTTCACGTGAAACTAAGCAACGTTTATTAAGGTGCTTCAGTGCTTGTACAGTAGCCATACAGCTCTTGCAATTAATTACCTGAATACTGTATCTGAAATGCAAAGAACAAAGGCAAAACCTTTCCAAATCACAGTTTCAGGTAACTTTGTTGTTTACTATTCATCTGATGGACTTGTAACTTCATGGTGAGCCTAGTTTAGGTTAACAAAGTGTTTACTATACTGTTGGGATGTCCTCAGATTAAGTTTTCAAAACTTTTAAAATGAGGCTGCTGTGTAATAATGGACAGTTACTTATAGCTGGACCTGCTGGAAAAAGTTCATACAGAAACTGTTTATAGAGGAACATGGGTAATTTGCTTTTATAAAAAAAAGTTTCAGAATTGGGATGGCTTATTGCCTGGACAGATGTGTCATTCTCTTTTATCTTGTTCTGTTTTTAATCTAGGGAACAGCCCTCGAAGCTGGACAGCGATGTCTTAGCAGCTATAGAAGCAGAACAGATTGATCCACAGAAGTACCCCCTTATTTACAAATGGAAACATGCGGTGCAGTCGTACTCGTCATCTGACAGGCAAAGGTATTGCTGCAAAGCCAAACAAATGAGCCACAATACCTATGGCACTAACCAAGCTCAGGTGGATTTTGCTCCTAATGCCCCTTTTTTTATGGGAGCATTGGACCAAAATTGTCACGGTGCTTCACAAGCACCTGCTCCTTCTCTGTGGCCATTCTGGAGAAAATTACATTTCATTAATTAAGCAACATGTCTAAATCAATGTGATATATTTGTGCTGTCACTTTCTCTTCTCAGACATCAGTTACAGTGCTTCTCTGATGGTAAATTATTTCTAAGACTGACTTGCAGGTGACACCGAGTAACACTACTGCTCGCTCGCTCTATTGCAGTTTTCTTAACGAAATGCAAAATGCCTTTGTCTTTCTTCCAGTTGGCCAAGTCCGGCATTGAAGGGAAGATACAAGTCCCAAAGCACTGCTGCTGGCCCACCAAATGCTTCAGTGTATTCTAGTCCAGGAAGAAACAGTCCTGTGACGGGAAGTCCAGGGAAATATGGCAATGCTGCCTCATTCTCTCCAGACCCTGGGAGCCCTGGGCGCTACAGTCCAGCTTGTATCAACCATGCGCTGTTAAAACTGCGTTATTTTTCAGAGCCTCCTACTCACTAAACTATGATTTATTTTCCTGGAACTTTAATTATATTTTCATTGTTAGAGTGGAGGAAAAAATTACAATGTTACTAAAGTGACATGAGGTTTGCACTTGGCTATTTATTTTTCCTCAATTGAGGACAAATCTATGTTGCAAAAATTGAATATATGTCTTTATGCCATATATGAGATGATAGATTACTGGTGATATGCAAGAAGTTAGTGACAGTCAGTGCAGTTGTCCAGTAGCTATGAATTAACCCTTGTTGCCAGTAGAGCAGTGAGCTGAACCTTTACTTAGAAATGGTGGTATTTTACTATCACCAGCTGTCATCACAATTAACTCATTAGCCCTCAACTACATTTCTTTGCCTGGATAGTCTGAAGGAAGCACATCAGCAGCAAAGTCTTACCAGAAATCTTATTAGAAGTAATGGATGGCAAGCTGTAAAATGTTCTTCCACTTGCAGGGGAACATGGCAATTGAAAAGCCTAAGGCAGAGCCTCAGTAACAACCACCTTCCAATGATGGGTATGAGTGTGATACCCTTGTGCATAATCAGCCAGCAGGTTGATCTAGATAGTTGAATGCACACACACATATATGCACACATATATATGTATGCATGTATTTACACAGAAAACCTCAAATTTTACCTGATCTGAGGCTGTTACAAACACCATGATACTAATGAGTGTTTTAGTAAAGGAGCACTGTAGAAATTACTGGTATTCTGCTAAAGGTTAGTTTTAAGTTTAAAAGATAAAATTAGTTTGTTTTTCCCCACGAAAGCTTTTAACATTAGCAGATGTTAATAGTTACTACAGAAAAGCACATCAGCAATAATTTCAGCAAGTTTACCAGCAACATACCTTAATGGTCTAGTTTGTAATATATTACAGTGGTATGCAGTGGCCTGTGATACAGCTACTTATTTCCCAACTGTTAAGAGATGAGTAAGAACTATTTTCACTGAAATCTACACTTTCACTATGCCTCTAGCCTGGATGTGGTAATGATCTTTTACTACAGCAGTCAAAAATTTTATTCTTTCTTTAGCCTTCCGTAAAAATGACTTATTTTGACAGCACAATGCTGAGACTGAAGACTGCTTTTTCAAAAACTCAAGACAGTTTAATGTTTGTAATGTTGCTTGAAAGAAAGCTTCCAGAAAGAGGTCTCTAGTGCTGCTGTTTTAAATAAATACATTTAAAAAGGAAACAGAAAAAAAAAAAAGGCAAACTATCTTATATTTACAACACAAAACTGATTAGAAAAATAATTAAAACCTTAAAAGGCTGTGCAATTAAAATAAAAAAAAAAAAAGGTGGATTAGGATTCATGGATGCCACATGGAATGTGAGTAGATAGCCTTCTGGGACTTTTGTAACCTACATGTATGGCTAAAGAAACACTAATGGTAGGCAGGCTGTTATCACTTAGTACTGGTCCCTTCACCACCTGTAGCTCTCACCGGTACAGAGCCTGGCTTTACAAATACAAACCTTAACAGGATTGATGGCTATTGCTCACTAGTGACTGTTTCATACACACTTAAATGGCTTCATTATTTGGTATAAACCTGAAAACTGCACTTAATGCTTTTGCAAGCTCAATAGTGCCTTTTGTAACATACCTTTTTAATTAAACTTTTGTTCTTTTAAAGCTTAAAAAAGTGGCACCTGCTTGCAGTGGGCCACACAAAGTTTTTCTTCTGGGATTTCTGGAATGGAACGTATTTTAACTTCTCTTTCTAAGTTTATTTGGTGCAACAGCTCTGCACTGTGGAAGAACATTCCTATTTTAGAAATTAATTATTTTTTAAAAATAAACACTTAATTAGATCTTTCTTTATAATTCTTTTTCCAATAATCTGGACATTAGGAAAAACATTTTACTCAAATGACTGTCATTCAGAGATATTCCAGACAACAAGCTTGGGGTGGGTGTCATTCTTTAGCAGACATTTAAACAACTGTAACTGACTATGTTACCAAGTATATTAACTTGACTTTTTCATATTTTTTTCAGTTGTTTGATGCAGCAGTCTCTGTGGTCTCAAACTACTGTTGGAAGGCTCAAAATTCCTACAGTTTTAATTAAAAAGGTTTGGGGGGGAAGGTCAGTAATTCAATGTAAATTATGTCTTTGTCATTCTGGAGAAATTATTCAAATGATAAAGGGAAGTAGTTGCATGATATCAAGGTAAAGACAAAGTCATAGGGAAAGTTGCTAAGCAGATATCTGGCTATTCTTGATTTGTCATATGGCAACGCTGCACTTTTGGTAAGGGTTTATCAGAGCCAGGAGACTGATACTAACACAGTAGTATTTTTTCCTTTTTACGCTTTGCTTTTTTTTTTTGTTTTAATATTTAAATGTATATTACTGTTACGTATGTGTATACACACACATGAAAACACACTAAGACACTTCCCCACCCTACCACCACCATACCCTGCCTTCCACTTTGTAATTTTGTTTTGGTTCAGTCAAGAGAATATTTTTTTATTTGTTACATAATTTGCATTACTCCAGTTGTACTGCATTTTAAGAGGGAATTTTTCTAACAATGTATTTTCTTCTTCTGTTTAAAATAGGAGCAATTTATGTAGCGATTGATCAGTCACCATTGTGAAGTAAAGCTCTTCCACACAGAGCCTGTGGAGACACTGTATCAGATTGGAATTGCTTCAGTTTACTTTTAAAGGTGCAAGAGATCAGGGTTTTTTTTGTTGTTCTTTTTAAATTAGCCAAGTGTCATGTTAAAAACAAACACAGAAGTTACCCAGCTTTCTATTAAAAAATAAATGAGTGCTAAAAGTGTCACAATGTATTTGCTTAATGGGGCATAATGGTAAGTAGGTGGGGTTGATACCATGACACGGTTAAATTGCTGATTACTCACGTCCTTTGTGTATGTGCGCACAATGAGGTTTGATTATTAAGCCACTACTTAAGTACTTTCATAATCTTTAAGAGAAAAGAAATCTGCATACAATAAAAATTATCTTCATACTATCTTAATTTGAAATTTCATACACACCCCCGTCAACCTTTTTAGTGCCACTAAAAAAATGTTGCTAATTTCTGTACCTGTGCAAAGATGTTCTGTACGCGCACTTGGGGTGACCACCGCCAAGAATGGGGAGAGGGAAGAAGGGAAAAGAAAGACGTTTCTTCCACATGTGTAAATAAAAAAAGTGCACTTAACCTTGACCTTTAGAAGACTTGTTAACACCTTTGCGATATGTACATAGTGTGTGGAATTTTCGTCTTACTTGCCTTGGTGTTCCCGTTCCATGTGCTGGTAAACGACACAGCGTTTTACTAATCAACTGAAGGGACAAGAAAGAAAGACAGACCAGTTATTTTATTCAAAACTTTTAAAAAGTTAATAGACAAAAACTGATAAATTATTCTCATTGCATCAATGAGATGTACATCACAAGGGTTTCCTGCTGCCCCTGGGAAACGTGCACTACGACTACCGTATTTTGTTCCCTACCAGCCCCAGTTTCCTTTAAGTCATTCTGATGTAGCAGTCCTGTATGAAACGAGCCATTAAATCTTGTCTTGTTAGGTTGTGTGCCATGATTATGCCTCAAAGCTCTGACAGAAGTGAGCTTGAGGTTTCTTCAAGATTTTTGGGATAAGAGAACCTATAAGACATGTAATGCCTTACTTTCACCGTACTGTTGGAGGTGTACTAGCCATCACCAAGGCAGAGTACGCAAACAAAGAAAATTTTCAGTATTACAGGCATTGTACGCAGACTTACTAGCGTGGCTCAGGTGCCCATCAAACATCCTTAAAATGAAGCGCTTCTGAGCCTTTCCCTCAAAAATAACTTAGTTCTCAACCACGTGCATTTTTCCTAGAACAAGTCCAGCAGTGTCAAAGTTGTACAACGGAGCAACTTAAAGCATTCTGTCTGATGTTTATACTCGCACTTTGGCCAGACAGAACATCCCACAGATCCTTTTTCACTATGTGAGCAACAGCAGCTTTAAGCAATAGTTCGCTCCAACACTGCAGAACCTCTGACCTGTAGTGCCATTACCTCAAACTCAGTGCTGTTATTTCTCTACTCTGAAATCATGGTACCAAAAATATAAAGCAAGGGGGGAAAGCAGGAAAAAAATGGAAAAAAAAACAACTGTACTCCTTGCAAACTCAGAGTAAGTAAAGAACGCACAGATAACTGCTTTACATTCCTTCCATCTTTCTGCTACAAAACTCACCCCTACGTCCTTCTACAGACAAGTTTTAATTAAAAAGACCTTACAAGACTGAAAAACATTGCTCAGAACAGCTTAAAGTACTCACTGGGGATGCAGGAACACTTAATCTAAGCAGCAGTTAATTCTAGCACCGCAGCTCTGAAGCAAATCTTTTTTTACCCTCTTCTCTTTACAAGGCCCAGGCACAGTTTACATGAGCTTTTAGGGGGCAGAGGGAAACAATGAGACAACATAAACAATACATCCTCAACAGCTTACAAATACTGAAGCTTTATCCCTTTGTCCTTCAAACAGCAAAATACCCTCAGTTTGTCACTTCCTCTGCAAGAGCTGGAACAAGCTGGCTCATCTTCAGTTTTAGCTGCAGTGTGATAAAGGCTGCTCTTTCCAGTTCCCATATCATTATTTTCCTGCACAAGAAAAATATCCACAGGAGCAAGCTTTGGTTATAGAAGTTCACAGGGGAATAAAAAGTCTGTGCTCTTGTAGCTGCTGAGCACATGGACATTCAATCTTTTTGTATTCCACAGATCAGCTTCAAGTTCTGGGGAATACTTGAGGACTGGACAGCTTCAGGTTTAGAAAGATTTCTTCTTTTCTGGACTGAAAGGCAGATATGAGTAAGTATGAAGGAGGCAAGGGGCTAAAGGACATTTTAAGACAGCATCACATCTTAACAGATAAAAACCTAGTGGTACTGTAGCTGAATGTTCTAGTGCAAAGAGTCTAGAGGCAGCTCCTGGGTAGCCAGCTGTTTCACTCATTCAGGTGCGCGTGATTTTATCTGGAGGCATGAAACCTGTGTCACCCAGTGTTCGGAGTGCCACTCTTCCATTTGGCCGTATCACCAAGTGAGTTATACTGCCATTGTTAAGCGACATTCGCAGCCAGCCTTCTGGGGGGAACTGCAATGCTCTATTAAGACAAAAAAGAAAAAAAGGAAAGAAAAACATTACTGCTCGTTCATCAACAGTTATATTAACATGAAGTTGACAGCATCACCTTCTGTTCCAGATAATAAAAAATAGTCATTTTGCAGCTTGCTTTCAAATGTCCTACAGAGTCAGCTTTGGAAAAAAAAGGAAAAAGTATTGTTTTTGTGCAACAGATAACCAAACTGCAGTTTTGGTAACTGGACCAGTGTCAAGAATACACTTCCATAAGCGGATTCCAGCAGATGGATGTGATTAATATAGATAGGATTAATTCAAACTGACAGAAGGTAGAAGCTCTCGTGGAGTCTGGTAGCTGGGAGTGCTCTGAGCAACCCAGTACCAAACAGGATGACAGAAGCTCTATGCGCAGCTGGTCATTAGGCCAAGTGCAGTAGCACAAAACCCCGTGCTGTTCAGGACAGGTAGAGCACACGGCTCGCTTCTCCCCAGTAAGTCTCCCCAGGAGACCACAGGCATAAGCAGCACACTGCACATATGCACCTACCTCTGTTGGGAAGGCTAAAATAGCATAACTAATAACACCAGAGAAGAGGTACTGATATACAGTTGGTTCTAGTTACCAGCATGTGCCTATAGAAAGAACTCACCAGAACTGTTTTCATCAATGATATTGTTTCCCAGAAGAGAAAAAAAAGAGAGAACCTTCTGCTTTCTGTACAAATACGGTCTCACAGGTCTTTTTAGTCTCCAGCTATTCTAAAATTCCTAACTGACAAGCCTCAGAGTTAAACCACTTGCAGTAACGACTCAAGAAAATAATAAGTTGTCTCAAACATCTTTTGTCTTAGATACTGAGGAAAAAAATGGTTTTTGACTCTACAACAGTCCTTTAGAAAGCCTAAAAAAAAAAAAAAAAAAAAAGTAACAGCTACAGTCAAGCTAAACTCAAAAGGAACACTATATGGATTGCATGTAGTTGTTATCAGATAGCCCATAATGGTAGATATCAAAGGTAAGGTGAAAAGAAAATGGAAGAAATAGCAATGAGAAAAAGTATAAAGTATTTCAGAAAAAGCCTAGGTAGCAGAAAGACGATCTCTTTTGGCACAGGGAAGAATACTCTGTGTACCTGATCAATAATCTTAAGTATAGCAATTTTGAAAAGCTCTAAAGCAGTCCACAGAGCAGACAGGCTAGCATGTAACTAGCTCAGCTAAAATAAGCTAACCGAAATTGTTGCAGCTATTGATCAGATTAAAGTTTAATCGTATCTATCCTGCTCAAGACAAATTATCTAACAGATACCACTTTGCTGATGAGGAGAAAGAATAAAGCAGATGCAAGCGACTGGATAGGGAGACAGGAAAAGATCCAGAACTGTTTTCTCCTTCACGGGCCACCTTGACATTAGTTGAAAGATGCCCTCTTCCCTCCAATCCAATACTGGATGTTTTGCAAAAACATACTAATACAATTTGAACATAATACAAAAAAGAAATCAACTAATAAAGAATCCCCAAAACTAAATCAATCTTTCATTATTTAAGATCAAATTCATATCACCTCAAAAAGAGGCATCCAGTCAGATGCTCTATTTGTCATCTTTTCCAACAGTCTACACAAAAGTATTATCTTCAGGATTGTGTGAAGCAGAAGCATGCGGTATTTAAGAGACTGTTCAGACGCACAAAAGTTATCAAGTCTCACTGATTTGGCCATTTTCACTTTCACTGTAAAGTGTTCTAATTTTCACATATTTCCTATATCTCCAAATTCATCCTGTGAAGTTGCAGGAGCAGTTGCTCACAATGCAAGCACTCATCTCCAGCCACCTCAAACGCACAAATCAACACATCACCAAGCTCAGCAGTGCAATATGCCAACATGATTTCAGCAAAGCTATGACCTTCTAAAGAACAGGGATGAACATGCAATGCAACACATACCTGCAGACAATGTAGCGGATCACGTTGGCATGACAGACAAAGATCTCGTAGCTGTCTTCTTCCTGCTTTGCATCAGCTCTATGAATGAAGTTTCGAAATGCAGCCTCAATTCGAGCTCCATCTTCGTAATACTGCTAATGGCACAGAGTTCAGAATTAAACATAACTCAGAGCAGCATGCGCCGTTATCTGCGTTTGCAGATGGGCTACATCTTCTGTCAATTTCTTCTTTAGAGGGGTCCACACTTGAGGCTCAACTAACACACCAATTTTTAAGTTATTTCACTGGTTCTGTACACTTACTGAGGAGAAAGAAACTATGCAATTATCTAAGGTTTATGATGAAAAGCATCAGCTCAGATACCATGAGCTATAGCTTTTGTCAATTGAAGTATATTCAAAAATATAAAAATGAAAATAAACAAAAAGTAAGTAAAAAGTTACCACAGCTTCTGGTTTCCAGTGAGAGACTGGAGGGTCTGGTTCTATAGGTGCTCCCTCTCTCAGCAGATCAGTACTAATTTTTTTGACTCCTGAAATATTAAATACACATTCAGAAAGGAGTTGTTACTTCACATGTCCCTGCAAACAGACCCACATCTGCTCAACAGATTTTTTTTTATACTCTTTGAGGAAGCTTTCCTCTCCACACTGAAGACATTTTAGTCTAAACATTTCCCATCAAGGTGCGTACATATCTCCAACACAACTGGTTTGTCATCAGCAAGGTGAAGTTTATTCCAACTGAGAACAGCCAAAACAATTTGGCATAGCAAGCTGACTTCCCAGTCTGCTGCATTTTGAAGAACTGTATTTGTAAGGGTATTAATCTTAATGTTCATGTTCACTAATTAGGCTAATTAATGTTAATGCTACACTTTTGATATGTTAATATTTATATTAATATTTTAGTCTGAGGAAGGGAACTTCTTTTTAAATAGCAGCACAAGCAAGAAAGCAATCACTGATTGTGTAAGAGAACTGACTTTTACCTAGCCATATCTTACTATCTGCTAAAATAACAAAAGAATGCCCCAGACAGAACTATCTACAGTCAACTACCTTTAAGTTTAGATTCTGGTGTGTCTGAGCGTCAGGAAAAAAAAAAAAGCGCACAACGTCCCAAAGCCCTGCAAACAAAGCAGCCACTCACACAAATTGCAAAAATACGTATCACCTTTGAGCATGCCACATCTTCCCCTGCAGGTAGGAACAGCCCAGCACACAATAAAGGCCTGTTAGCTAATCCATCGTACATCACTACAAGAACTGGAGTTTAAGGCCCTCTTCTCGCCTGCACTATTGCCCCCTGAGACCAAGTAAGGACTGAGACAACCATGATGACCTGCAACAGCCCTTGCTTTACAAAATGCCTAAGAGAAGAGTAACCAGGAGAGTTATCTGACAGGAACATATACAGGCACCTGCCAGTCACTCAGAGAGGCAGCTCCCACTTATATGTTTTTTAAGATAAACTGGAAACCAGCAGAATTAGAGGTGTTAGTTTCTTTACAGACATATTCACATAGGTATAGAAGTTGGCTAACGGCTCAACTACACCTTAAGGACAAGCTTAGAATTTTACTGGAAGCAGTTCTAAAGATCATAAGATGCTGAAAAATTAACAGAAGTCACTTACCTGGAAGGTATTTGCTTATAATTTCAGTTGTTTCAGTTGCTCTTGTCATGGAGGAGTGGATAATCTGATCAAATTTCAACCCCAAGCTTGCAAGCCTGCGTCCCGTCAATTCAGCCTGCTCTCGACCTTGAAAAATAAGGATAGATCAGGAAATTAATAAACACAACCCACTGTTTAAAGAGAAACCTAGCTCTGTAACTACCTTTGAGATAAGATTAAGACAAAAGCCTTAGCCCTGGGGAATTACATCGGCTAGTGTGAAAATTTGCTGAAAAACCTTAAAGGAACAGCAAATTTCATCTATGAAGTTTCTTTAGCATTAAGAGTTCTTCAAATGCCTAAAAGCACGTTCTAATGTTTGGATTTAGAGGATCAAAAACTGAAAAAACAGATTTACTTGTACCATCTTTCTGACACAAAGGATCCAGAAAGTGGATTAAGCTTTGGCAGTGAGACCGGAACAGAGCTGAGTTACCGACCCGTACTCATGAGGACGGCAGCTCATGACAAGCACTTTTCTTAAAATAAGAAGAAAGATGTTTTTAGTAATACATACCAAGTGGGGTCAGAGTTCTATCTTTATCAGCTCGGCCATCTAAATTGTATTGAGAATGACGGATAAGGAAGATGTGCCTGGTGGCTTTTGCTTTGCAGTGATCTAAGCGGGAGGCAAGCTCTTCTTCCCCAGTTTCTTCATTTTTCTTTTTGAGGTTGATCAGAGCCAGTGGTTCACGCCTAAACACACACATTTAAAACATCGTTTTTAGATAGGGGAAGCTAAAAGACAGAGGAATTCTACAGATGAATAATCTGACTTATAGTTGAAGAACTAAAATTGACGCTTTAGCCATGTATATTGCAAAACTGATTGAAACCACCATGCTAGAACTAAAAGCCTGTGTTAAAAAAAAAATAAGGTAAGTTGATGCCATGGGTTAAATGTATAATTGACAGATACATTCAATAATTTCAAACACCACCTCTAAATGAATTCTAGTGATTAAAAAAGCAAGCAATGAAGAGAGTTAAATCCTAGTATAAACAGATGATGTCCACTAAAACACATAAAAGCTACAGCCTGTCTGGACAAGAAGATTATAAACATTACTGGGGACTTTATATTGAACTTCTGATGATTTAATAATCATTCTCAAAATTTTCAGTGAAAAATCACAGGCACCCTGGTAGGTTACTTGACAGGAAAAACCAACCAGGAATTACACTCAGGAAAAGAAAAAGAGGTGTCAACTGATTCCAAAGCAATTAAAATGTTTCACACCTGTAAGACCCTGTGATAAACTAAACCTACAAAATTTGTACTTTATCAACCACATTAACTAAAACAACAAAACAATATCCTAGAAATATTTCAGCTTTTTGAAGTGCACCCAGAGAATTATTTTGTACTTTACATTAGGTCACATCAGGTCTCTCCAGGAACTCGTTTTTTTATTTTTAAGCTTGAAGCATTCATTTATACTTTCAACTTTTTAAATCACTCTCTGCCCTGAAGCTACTTTCATCTTTCTTCCATTTTGTCACGCTGCACACCAACCTTCCTCTCTGCATACCATCCGTCACCCTCCTCTTGCACATCACCCATTCCTCAAGAGGACACCGGGCAGATCTTCTTCCCCTCGTCCCCCCAGGGAGGCAGATTAGCGGCAGATTTCCTGCTGCTGACACCAACGCTGCACTATCATCATCAACCCTGTCCAAATCTGCCTCAGATTAGTCCCCTGGTCCCCTCCCTGCACTGAGCCTCTACCCGTTAATACAAATCCGCTACTATGTCTCTCCATCTCGGATTATAAAATGCTTTCCCTTGATCTTACTCCTAAAAGAACAGTTAAATTTATTCAATCCATCACAGATTTCACTTCTTCCATTATTATAATTAAACATGCTTCTGTATCTGTTAATCGATTTTAAATCAAGAGTATAATTTTATTCAGTTTGAGGCAAAGTAAATTGGTCACAGAGAACTGCCGCCTTACATACCTGCAGTTCACAGCAAGGGTGGCATTTGCCGTAGTAAAGACAAGATTTCTGCTAAACAATGAGGCTCAGCACCTTCCTTAAACCGCTCCTAACATTCAGCAAAGCATTAAAAATGAAACAACAGCCCAACAACATGAAGTTCTGTTGCTATTTCACAGGATATGCCTTTTGATTCAGTAGACATGATGTTGGAAAGATACATTAGAAAACTGAAAAAAAAGTCACGAAAATTCAAGCACGCTTGTAAATGAACATAAGGATTAACTCACCTATGGCAGAAATGCCTGACAAGAGATACCTGAGTGAAGGTCCTGCCCTCTCGTCCCCCAGCACCTCTGCAGTTACTTTATGCTAACATGTGCTTTAACAAGTCACGAGGAGATAACCCAGCTTAACTACAGTTTTAGCATAAACTAGTTTTTTTTAATTAAAAAAAAAAAATACAAGCAGGACAACTGAATACTGCTAAAGCTTATCTTCACTAGGTTCTTTTAGGCTGCTGAAATTCACAAATTGACAAATGGAGCTTTCTGCACTCCCTCCTAAAAAAATCCCCAAAGATCATAGCTGGACAGAACTTTGCTGAAAAGCAACAGCAATATTTAGGACTGTCTTTAAGTGCAATTAAACAGCAAATGCCATTTAATCCATGGCAGTGCCCTTTTCACCTCTCTTCCAGGAAGCCCTGCATGTCACTGAAACACATCAGTCGGCCTGACAATTTTTTAAATTCTTGTAACACACTTAAAAATCCAGATATTTCTAGTTTTATTCCTCATAAAACTATTTGCAAGAACCATTTAAAAAATGAAGCCATAGAATTTAGACAATAATTAAAAGCTTTTATTTTCCCCTCCCACACCAAGCTTTCCAGTTAATAGGCACTTAATTAGGACACCTTTCAGATAAAGTGCTGCCACGTGAAATGAAACTGTAACTAGTCTTCTCCCAAAAGCGAACTGTACAACATGCTCCTGCATGTACAGGAGACCCATGCAACACCCTGGGTGTATCACCTGGTCGGATCAACAGGATGTCTGTAAGTACGGTATCTGCATTCTTCTGTGTCAAACTTCAGAAGGATGGTTGTTAAAGGTATATTAATACACGTGGTTATCTGCTCACAGAACCATTCCCCCAGCCTGCCACCCCAGAAGTGTATTTATAAGGCATTTAACAACCTCACCCCAAAGTCAGAACTGAGATCTCAGCCAGGTACTGCCAAAACCATACAACAGGCGGACAGCGAGGAGCAGGCAAAGGGGACGAACGCGTGAGGGTCACCTGCATAACACACTTCCACTGTTTGCACACTAACACAGTGAGGCAGGACGCTGCCCTTAGCTGCTGTTAGCTGTCACCCCGCTCATTTACCCGGCAGCTGTGACAGCTCCCCCGGCCCTAACGCAACCCCTGCACCCAGCTCAGGGCCAGCCGCCAGCAGGAGCAGAAGGGCCGGGACCTGCAGCTACACAGGCAGCTCCGGTGCCTACCTCAGGCTGACTTTTTAACGAGGTTAAAATGAAAATTAACCGCTTCTTTAACGAAAATCGGTTTGATTTCTGTAATTGGGCGTGTAGAGGCCCCTATTTATACAGGCGTTTCATCCTAGAGCATCTCAAAAAAAAGAGAAAAACGATAATAATAAAAACCCAGGACACAACAAAAGCCTGTTAGTGCTCAAGTTCGGCTTCACCACGATCGCAGCGGAGCCTGACCCGAGCGTCCCCGGGGCGATAACCCCGGCACCTGGCACCTGAGCTCAGCCCGCACCCCCTCACCGAGCCCCCGGTGCCCCTCGGGCGGCCCAGCCCCACACCGAGCGGCGCCCCCCAGGTCCCCCCCCCACCCCCCGGTCCCCCCCACGCCCCCGGCCGCTCACCTGTCCCAGTTGCTGTCCCAGTAGCCGCCGGTGCCCCCCGCTCTCTCGATCCAGCCGGCGGCCGGCGGGCAGGAGGCGGCGGCGGCGGCGGGCGGCAGCAGCAGCAAGCCCTGAGGCGCGGCGGGAGCGGCGGGCACGGCGGCGGAGGCCCCCGGCCGCGGCTCGGCGTCGCCTCCCCCGCTCCGAGCCGGCGGCTTGCCCACGGCCACGGCGGAGAAGAGGACGGAGCCCCCGGCCAGCCCGCAGGCGGCCAGCGCCAAGGCGCGGCGGAACGACATGGCGGCGGCGGCGGCCGCGTGCCTCGCCTCGGCCTCCCGGCGGCCCCGCCCCGCACGGAGCGCGGCGGGAGGCGGGGGGCGAGGCGCGGCCGCGGGCTCCCCTCAGCGGGGAAGGCCCCGGCCCGGCTCCGGCTCCGAGCCCGGTCCCGGTCCCGCTACTCCCGGCTCCGTGTGGGGAAGGGCCCGCTGCGCTGCCCCGAAATGGCGGCGGAGCGCGGAGGGGCTTCCCCGGCGCTGGCAGAGGAGGGCCGGGGGAGGCTTGGCCTCGGTGGGATGCTGCGGCGGGGGGAATGCCCGCAGCCGGGTGGCTCAAAGGAAATGCACCGCGTGTAGGTCAAAGGAAAAGCACGTTAATTAATGGTTCGCGGCGACGTGAGCTGCCTCTAAATTACCGTGCCTGGGTGCCGCTGAAGTCCATCCATAATAGCATGTGTTTGTTTCTGCACCAGTCAATTTAGCTTGCAGCAATCGTGTATTACTTCATATGTACTTCCTTCTGTTGTTTTCTGAATCAAGGAAAAAGAAAAAAAAAATCTGTTGGTCAACTGATAAATTCGTCTTTTTTTTTTTTTTTTTTTTTTTTAATAAAAGCACCCATTTAAACTTCACCCCAGAAATACTTTGACAAAGCCAGTCTGCTACTGGTATTCGTAGTATTCATTTTTATGCAGAAAGCACTCAAATTCTATCTATATATACAGATATACAAATCGATACACAATATTATTTTAACAGTTGCAGATTTTCTAACAAATAGCCTTAGCAGCAATTGCCCCCTTTTCCATGTCTTTACATGTCTGCATCCCCAAAGACCTATTAGGATCCATTAAAATGAAAAAATGAGTTGCCATAGCTCAGTTAGGATTGTTGGTTGGGCTTGGGTTTGTTTGTTTGTTGTTTTATGTTGTTTTTTTTTTGTTTGTTTGTTTCTTTTTTAGGCACTAACTTCAGTGGTCTTTTTACATCACTGAAGTTAGTACCATTTTAAGAGGTAAACCAAACTAGAATTTGACATCGCAACTCTGACACATTGGGCCTTAACAGCATACAGACATATTTTTCTTGAGAAGTTGAAGTCTGCTGCTATTTATCACAGCTCAGTAAGTTTGAAGAACACACACTCTTCTCTTTCCTACCATGCCACATAATATTGCTTAGCCAAAGCTTCCAGTAATGTGATTTAATTGCTAAATTTCAAATGATGTCATGATCAATACTTTAGAGCTTTGTAAAAATTTATTTGCAAGCTGAAAAAACACAGAAGTCTTGGGGAAAGGTAAGCAGAGCCTGCCCCTCCCACACCGTTTTTGTTTTTGTTTTTGTTTTTTTTTCCAAGCTGACATCCAAAAGTCATCACTGATTTCTACCTCTTAAATTCAGAGTTTGGCAAATGCTGACAGAAATCCTACTGAATCTGTGTCTCAAGATACCAGCAGATTTTAGAGATGCCATTATTTAGACTCTGCATAGTTAAGTATGCATTCTTATCATTCCCATCCACCTGTTGAAACCTCACCTCCCTGCCCACATTCCCCATACTGCAAATGGCCTTATTCGTGTTACGCCACTTACATGCCAGCTGGGTCCAGAGTTTCCAACAGCCATATTTCAGTCAGTGTGACTCCAGGATAACCTCGGTTGGAGCCTGTTCCCTCTCCACAACCACCACAAATCTGCTCTGCCTGCTCTCAGAGCTAACGCGCTCCTCATTCTGCAGGACTTACAGCTGAACAACAAGCACACTGGGCCTGCTAAAGAAGTTAAACCAATTTCCAGCTTTCTCAGCTGAGTGTCTTTCCCCTGTCCACCACTTTGTGTCTCTGCCTCACACATGTATGGTGTGGACAGAGAAATAGATCCGACTGTATTACAGGTCCTTTCACTCTTGGACATTTTACAGATCAGCCGTGGTCCCCACAGGGCAGACAAATGAATCAGAAACCCTGATGAAAATTGCTACAGACTAGATCTAGATTTCATTTGTTTGTTTTTCCCCTACTTTATCCTTCTTGCCTGCGTTCTCCGTATTTAAGGTATTGATTTCTCTTTCTTCTCATATAGCTTTAAAAGTGTAATTTTATTATTTTTCTTTCGTTCAGCTTGGAACTAGCCTAGAGGCAAGTGTGTGTAATTATGCTATATTTATGCTGTGTATGTTCTTTCTTATCCAGAGCCCCAAATGAAAAAGTTTATTTTCAAAACTTCACATCCAAATCTTCATAGAGAGCACTGTTCTTTTTCCGCAGCTGTCAGTCACTCAGCTTCCTGCAGATGACTTCTAAATAGTTCCTTCCTGCATAATTCCTTTTCTTTTATGCCCCATAACACCCTTTTTCCTTTAACTGTCCCAATTGTATCCTATGCCTCTTCCCTTGCAAGCTGCCCTCTGACCTTGAATCCCAGCTCACGTGTTTTACCTCTAACAACTCATGGAAGGGGGAAGCCTGGGCAAGATGTCTGCGCACATCAAAACTGCACCGGATACCATCACCCGCTTGAGGGCAGGGACAGGCTGAACCTGGATGGGACAAACACTACAATTCCTGAAGAGTCTCTGAGTTGCTTGAACTGAGGTCTAAAATTATATGGCTCAGTTTGCAATTTCAGTGTTACTCAAGATGCACTGATTGCACAAAATGTCCAACACTTCAGTTCAAATTCCCAGTTTAGACAAAGGGAAGTTTCCCGAGTGCACAACTGGCACCAGCTGATACCGAGGCTGAACACAGCCCACTGTCAGAAAAGTCTGAGACTGTTGTTAAGCAGTAATTAAACCTGTTTCCTCAGCAAAAATGTTTTGCTGAAAGTCTGGTAAATCTCACTGCGTTAGAACAGGAAAATGGATAATATTGATTGTTTGCCTCAGAAATGCCTTCTTTGCCTCAGAATGCCTTCTACATTTTGGATGTCATTCTTCTGTGATAAACCACCATCAGAAATCTCCTGTGCGGATGCTCACATTCCAGTTTATTTTTGTTTGCCTTTGGTACTATTATACTTACACACTTTATGTGCAAAAGTCTTTTGAGATTATCTTAGATTTTGACTAGTAAGTCCAGAAATGTTATTTTAAATTAAATATTTACTGTTTTGTATAGCTTGTTGTTCAATTAGGTTAAAAAAAAACACTCTAGAATAACTTGTGTTACCACTAGCTCCATAAGTAGTCCTGCACTACATTAATAATTACTTAACTTCTTGCTCTTTGTTGTATAGGTAGGTTGTTTTTGTTGTTGTTGTTAGTTTTGTTTTGTATTAATATTCATATTGCTACTATTCTAATCCAGTTTTATTGTGTTGTGTTTCATCTGTGAACAGAAAATCCACCTAAGAGGATAACAACCAACTGATGGTACCCACTAATGGAATTATTCTGTTAGCTAAACCAGTAAATGTTTGTGCTAATGATGCCATAGGTCCAGTGCTTAGGGATGACTCCCAGTGGGGTTATTCCATTTCTGTGGCTAGATGCAGAGATACCTTCAAGGCAGGTGCCCAAGGCTAAGATGGCCTATTAACTATGTTGTGACTGGAATAAAGTAAATCAGAAAGCCAGTACGGTTCTCAGAAAACTTAGTATGGATGACACCTGACAAATGATGTTGGTTTCCCCTGGCAGGCAGAAAAAACTTATGGCAACAGCAGGAGCAACAGCAGTTCTCGGGGGTAACTGCACTGCAGAAGGAATACGAAGAACTTCTGTTTTCTGGATCTCTGCAGGGATGCGTCATTGCTTGGATGTTTTACCATTAGCTACAGGGAGAGCAAGAGCAGGTCCCTAGTCTAAAACTGGCAAGTAAAATTTATGAACTTTCAGGCATTTTTTAAAACAAAACAATTAAAGTAATAAAAGAGCATTTGAAATGAAGAAAATGTGTTTTTGAAAAGCCTATTCCATGACCCCAGGCACATTTACTCACAATATATCATCTTTCCACTGTAACAAATACAGCTGTAAATTTATTAGCAAAAGAGAGAAACAGAGAGGGAAGAGAGAGAGAAAAGGAAACATTAGGTCATTGGATCCAAATGTATTCAGACATATACTGTGGGCTTACTGCTGGCCTTCTTAAAGGAAATATTGATGTCATCCTGGCTTCCTTCAGGTCCAGCAAAATTTAAATGATAGACTAGCTTAAACTATTGGGTTATAAAATGATGTCTACTTGAGCTCACTTAATACATTTTTAGAGAGCAAGAATACTGCTTTTAAGCAACATTGGTTTGCATGACTTAACCAGCTTAAAAAAAAAAAAGTAATTTGAAGCTATGATAGTGGCTTTGTGACCATATCTGACTGCTTTGCTGAAGAGTTTAACACAACTATGCAAGTACGGTGTTGGTTAAATACAGTACAAAATCTAGGGAGATTTTGCTGTGAAAGGAAGTCTACATACACTTATGCTAGCAGTGATTCAGATCTTGAATTTAATCTAGGTGTTGTGAATCACATGCTAGAGGATCCTTCCGCTCTCTTTTGGCCACAAAAATGTGAGAGAAGCTCATTTAGGATGAAAGACTTCTCTTCCCCCAGACACACTCTCCATAAGCATATTTAAAACTACATTTTACCTTATCTAAGGCAGAAAAAGTCAATCATGAAAGATTAACCCACTTAATTTTAAGCTCACAGTCACCATCGCTGCAGCTGAAGTAGAGTGAAAGGAATTTCTTTAGCAATCTGAGTATCGCTGGTAAACAGAAGTACCTCGATACCACTGTGAGGAACTGACCTTCTTTCCCAAGGCTGTCTATTTCCTTACTCCTTTAGTAAGGAGTAAGCCTCTTTACTAAACTGTGACTAAAGTCTTATTAACTCCAATAATTTAAAATTTAAAAAAATCCCCTTGTAGATTGTCCCAGAATGATTGAGACTACAATGACAGGGCAGCTTTAGGATAAAAGTGTGTCTTCTGCATATTAGCATTATGAAGCCTTTCTCTCTGATGGAAAGTGTGAGAAAAGAGCTGCTACACAGAGTGAGAATAAAAACTTTCTGGAACACTCCTTCATAGGAGTTACCTGCCAGTTCCTAAATTGCTCTAAAATCACAAGGGTAAGTGCCTTGAATGGGGTGTTGCAGATTTTTTGATGTCACCCCATCACATACAGAAAATAAAAGAGATTTTCTTATTACAAAAGTTGAGCAGACACTTTTGTGTTTTCAGATTTAGGCACTTATCAACAAGTCCTTCTCAGTGACTTAGCTTTTAGGCATTTAAAACCAGAACACTTCAGTCTACCAAACACACAGTTACAAATCAGAAGACACACCAAAGTGTATTTGTGAAAGGAAAGACTAAAGCAAAGCAAAAAAAAAAAAAAGTAATTTCTAACCTGGTAAATTAGTTATATTAATACAGTCTCTAGACTTTCCATTAAGCAAACATCCATTTCTGCCCCTAAAAAAAATATTCATGAAACTGAGGGTTTATAACAAAAATACTAACACTGCATTATCTAAATGTAATGCTCTAATAAATAACGATGTATCACGCCAGAAGGGTTTAATTGGAAACAGATGGTCTAAGGAATGGAAACGTAAGCAGAGTATTTTACTGTAATCACTATCCAGGAAACAAAAAAGGATTTGATATTATTGCCTCAAGAACAGCTCTGCCCCCCAGCCTTTTTGTCTTAGCTAACACTAAACTTACTTTGCTAACGAAGCACAGGTGCTGTTGATAGCTCACAACAATGGCACACCGTTCAGGCATTTTTCTTAATCCTGATTAGCAAGTGAGAGTCAGCACTTGCTGCTTTTGCAGAGTTCAACTAATCTCTCCTTACAACCAATTTCTTTACTTTTTTTTCCTGTTTTAGAAAACAATGAGTTTGGAGTTGCTATGAATTTCAGGGTTGGGTTCTGTTGCATTTGATAGTGTGAGTCTCTACCAAGCATGTGGTTTAGGCACCACAGTCCAGGCCCTAAACCCTGCTCTGATTTCAGGTGCATTGACAAGCAATTATAAAACCTGATCTGTGACCTTCACTTAGCAGGGAAGAGAGCACTCTGCTTGCAAAATCAGGTGCTGAGAGGTACACAATAACACAGTTTAGGGGATTTCCAGTTTTAATCATCCCTTAATGCTTTACAGAAAATACAAAGGCAAAATTCTAGTCCTCTCAAAATGCATGTTGCAAAATGTTCCTCTCTGTCAGGAGCGGCTTCACATCATCCCTGCTTTACTTCAAAAAAATCACCCTTGCAATGAGCTTGGCACAGACTGTCTAAACCCTGCTGTTCCTCTTTGGAAACAAGCATTTAAATGCAGTGTTTTCACATACAAGCCCCACTGAGACTATGTAGGAAAAAAAAAAAAAAAGAAAAAGCGGGATGAAATAGTTTTTTGGTGAAGTGATGCTAACAGCAAGTCTGGAGAACCTGCAAGATATTCAGCTACATACGTGTCATTCTCTGCTGGTGACACGGCAGAAATAGCAGCTGTTGCTGGGTTCTTGCTAGACGAGCTTTCTGAACACCACCCCCGTTTTTAGAGACACTAAGACCCATACAAAGCAAAGCACTTTCTTAGAGCGTGCCTGCCTTGTGTAAAAAATTACGTTTGCAGAAGAAATAATGATCTTGACAGACGTTTTTTTCAGGTTTGGATGTTTTTGCAGAGGTGGTATTTTTGCATTTCAATCTTTTCTCTGTAATGCTGAAGAGTATTTTTTTCTTCTTCACCTCTCATGAAAGCTCAGAAAATCCCATAAACAGGTGCTTACTGTGACTTCAGGAGCTTGGGGCCTTAAAAATCCCAAGCATACAATGATCAGTCCATATAGCTTGAGAATTAAGATGTATTAATGGGACATTCAATTGTTTAAATACAGATGTTTGCTTAAGTGTCTCATTACAGATTAGTTGCACCACCTAGTAACCTTGGTGCAAAACTAGGAGCAGGGAATTCTGGAATATTAATTGCTATTCTCTTCATTTAGTGAGAAACAGCCTGACAGCGTTGTTCTGGGAGCTCCACAGACTGTCTGAACATAGAGCCGATGTGGATGAGTTTCAGGCTGTGTTCATTGGGCTTACAGCTCTAGGGAGAAAGAATACTGATGGAAAGGTGAATTTGTCCCAGTGACCGTATTTCTCAAGAAAAATGAACATAATGTACATCTGTGTGACTGATGACACAGAAATAGCCTTTCCTCTCCTGATAGAAATAAGCACGTCACTGAGCAGTGCTGTTTCCTGATGGTGTGGCTGAGAGCCATCAGTTCCAAATAAGAGTTAGTACTGTTCCTGTGTCTGTTCAGGGTTTATTTTTGCCTAAACACAAAATGCAAAGGTCAGGACTGAGAGCCTAATCTGTTACAGCAGTCAGCACCTGGAATAGTTCAGCTGAATCTTGTGGAATTATTCCAAACTTGCATAAGTATAGTTGAGACCTGTCCTACAGCATAACATCCCCACCCCAGATCTAAATCTCCTACCTGGGAGTAGCACATACTGATTTTATTTCACCTGAGGTTTTGGGTTGTGATTTATTTATTTATTTATTTATTATCAACAAGGAGAAAATTATGGAGAGCATCTTCTCATATTACAAATGCTCATTACTACACATTGTCTTTCTGTCTCATTCCCAATACTATTAAGTGCAGAACCTAATTATCCCCATTTATAAATAACTTTCTTCATCCTATCTCTATCCAACAATGTTTTGGCAGGCATCCTCAGCAGGAGATTTGAAATTATGTCCCTGCCAAAAGCTATTGCTGCTGATGAATCACAGCACACACACAATTAAAAGGCTGTGGTTCTTATTATACATATCTACACGCATACATATATACGTAAATAGTGTGTGTGTGTAGTGATGTGGAAATTCTGTACAGTATTTGCCAAACATATCCCAGTGTCAGAAGTGGCCACCTGGCTTCAAACTAAGTCTGTTTCTGAATGTCTTTGCTAGCTGAGACTTACAATAGGGTGCCAAAGGTGTCCCTTGTCTCTGGTGATATGGACTAAACAAGACATTAAGCAGCCCAACGAGGATCCTGTATATTGTTAGCCCACTCTCACATACGACCGGACAGGCAATCTTCACACGATGGGATGTATATGCCAATCCCATGGCCAGATGTGCAACCTGCCACGGCAGGATCAACCATTTCTCCCTGGCACGTGCTCAGTTCCAAGCAGTCATTAAGACTTCTGGGAGCAAGCTGGGCTCACTCCACGTAAATTATTGTGGTGGTTGTGTTTTGTCTGTAAATCAGGCAAAACGGCCTGGTGGCTTTTTCTCCCTTCCAGATGATGTTACTTAGCTCACTTGATCAAATTTCTGCTAATGTATTCATAAAATCCTTGGGGTTTTAAGGGAACCTCAGGTGAAAATCAGCCCTCTGCATGGAGCTAGTCCGACCAATATATCAGTTTAAGTTATCAAAGTCCTAAGTCATGGACTGAAGTGATTAATTTGTTCTTGAGCATGTAATTAGGTAGTCATGGAGCACCCAAGGAACTAGGCTTCAAAAATCAACAGCCTCAACTAAAGAGAGCATCGCTTTCACAGCCTCTGCAGGAGATTGCAAGGAACAACAGCAGCATTAATGTTGCACTAGAGGATACCTTTGCTGCTTTTCTCATCCAGTGATATGGTTTTCACAACATCCTGTGGCAATTTAATCTATTTTCTTTAAAAGGTTCTGCCTTGTGTTTCCATTCTGCTTTTTGGTGATTTCTTGTAGTGCTCACTACTTGCGCTGTGGGAAAGAGAGAACACTCATTCCTTGCTTGCTTCCTCCACGGCATTCATAGTTTTACATCATTTAAACCAACCAATTTCAAGAGAGAGTTCTTGATGGGAGGAGTTTCAGAGAGAAACTCTGAAGAGAATTGTATTTCTATTCTGATTTACCACTAGCATTTTACTGTTATAACCTGGTGTCACTTACCAGTGACTTTGCTTCAAATAGAAGGAATGTATGAAAACTACTTTAAGATGGTTTCATTAGCTAAAATAATTGTTGCTATTAGCAGGAATTTATGCAGCACACTTTAAAAAATATTAGCAAAACCTACATACATCAGCCACTGCTGTAGCTATAGCTGAAATACACAGTATACTTTTTTTTTTTTTAATCTGGATTTCAGATCCTGTGTGACTTTATATAGCTGCAAAATGAACAGTAATAAGCAATTTACTGTAACTTCAGATTTAATTTATATTTTGTAACAAAATTAATGTCATGTAAAACATAACTTTAAGCTGCAAATTGGCCTAGAAAATTACAAATGTTGCCTTCACGACAACTTCAGCAACTTGGGAAGGGGAAGTACTTTTGCAAAGCATCTTTATGTTTGTTTGTTTGTTTGTTTTGTTGTTGTTGTTTTTTTTTATGGTTCTGTTGACAGACACATGTCATTGTGAGACTGGTTGCTGCTTAAAATAATAAAAAAAATATAATACATTTTATACTAAAAGTATCCCTCAAAGATAAATACAGAGCAATTTGGAATTGTCAAAAACTAATGGCTATCCTGTGAGGACAGAGCTCCATTTGTATGTCTTCTTGCCAGCTTGCCTTCTGTACCCAGTGAAACGTGTTAAGGGCTCTGAAGATTTATGCTGTTGCTCTGCCTTATACCCCTGCCCGTGTCAAGGCCCTGCCTACATTATAACCTTCTGACATTCTGAAACCTAACGATGGGAATCCACCTGGAGCAGGAAGAAGGGACCTTCTGTATACTTAACACCATGCTGCCTTACCCAGACAATCCTTCGTGATGATAGTGACTGGAGGAAGTATTTCTTGCCAGCAATAAACCCAACTATTCTTTGTTCTCTTTTGACACCATCTATTTCCCTTCACATCAGCTTAAGATACTTCTTTTCCCTTTTATATTACCTTATTTATTTATTTATTTATTTATTTATTTATTTTCCTTTTTTGACCTGATTGTGAAAAAGCCCTCTGAAGCTCCACACCTCTGCCACAAGACGGTGTTCATGCCTTCAACCAAAAGCCTCTACCAAGCAATGCCCTGTAGCCAACTGCTTCCAATCTGGCCCCAGACTCAGAAAGGCAAGTCATTTAGCAATGAAAATCCAGGGATCTCAACTTCTGTGTCATACTGGAATATCAGCTGCTGAGCGTGACGTGACTTTCCCGAGGTGACAGAGTGAGTCAGTGGCACAGCTGCAAACACAAACTGTCATTGGTTCCTAGGTCTGCCTCATCCTTGCCATGTGCAGATACCACAGAAGAGCTCACTGCTTAAACTGCCTGGTGTTTGAGCTAGGAGGATGCACAGACACACTGGACCTAGAAAGACAGAAAAACACTGCAGATGTTTGCCCACCATCCTCAGGTGGGCAAAGTTTTTCTGAGTGCACAAGTTGTCTGACGAGGGCAGGATGCTCAGGTTCCTTCTGGTCACGAGCCCATCGTTTGGAAATCTCTGTGGATATATGCACATATATATAAATATATATATATACAAATATATATATGTACATATATATAAATATGGTGGGATAGCACACCTGAAGTCTTTTGTACCCTGAAGGACTCTCTCCATCATTTGTGGCACAGTACTGCAATGAAGTTCTGCAGCACCCAGGGCTTTAGATATGTATAAAAAAAGAGTCTGTACAGATACCTAATTCTTGTAGATTTAACACAAGAAAAAAAGGTTTCAAAATAAATGAAAAGTAAAATAGTCATAAAGAATAGTTTTATAAACTCTGAATTAAAAAAGAAGGAGAAACATAGTAAACTATCATGGTATATTTTCTTGTGAGGTTTTACATGTTTTGAAAAATGTAGCCATTCTCTGCTTTAATATAAGTGAAAATAAATATATTTGATTTGCCTTTACAGTTAAATAAACTCCTGCTATTTTTGTTTTCACATGCATACATCTAACTTTCCAGCTCCTTAGAGCAGGTTGTGCTTTCCTGTGTTAAAAATCCCAATGATTAATAACTTTTAACCATTTCCTGCCCCCTTTACTAGAAGGGGATTATTGACTAAACCACCATACTAGCAAAGACACCATTTTTTGCACCATCAGGCAATGTTATTCCTTCTTTAATAATCTTCATGTGCTACGAATGCAGTGCTGTAGGTAAATATAGATGTATTTCTATGCAATAAAATAGATACAAGAAAGACAGAAATTAATGAGTTTTCTCATGGTGACCTTTTTGAGGTCACTCCCAACCTACAGCTGTTTTACTATATTTCTGTTCAGTAATTTTAATTACTATTTATGTGTACAACTATCCCAATAAGCAGGCATGGAAAAGTTGAATTGCTTGAGGCAACCAGGCATATGGTCTCTTGGAATGAGGATAGTGCTGTGCGGGTATTATGAAGAGGGTTTGGATTATGAGGAGATATGCAGGAGGTCAAAGGAGGGATCAAGGCAGAAATTTCTATCATATCTTTACTAAAACAGCCTTTCAAAGTCAGTGCAAAAGACCAAGACTACTGTCAGCAACACCCATCACACAAACATACAAAAACTTCCTCCCCAGGAACATGACCTGAAATGATACTTTCATTTGAGGTTAAATATGCCCCAAATCTGCCCTATTGCTCCTGGATGCCTGTGGAATGCATCTGCTTTGCTCCAGCCACACAGCTGATTGCAGAATGATAGGATTTGAGACTCTCATGGACAGTCACAATACATTTGTGAGGCCAAGAAGTCACATCCCTATCTGACATGGAGCGAGGAGGCACAGGAAGATGTACAAGTCCAGCAGTAATTTGTAGTGGAGGCAGGAACCAGTGCCAAACTGGCTGATGCCGCTTTCCTGTGCCTTAATTTTAGACCATGTTTCCAACCGAACATCTAACTGGTATGTCTCTTACTGCAAATCACAACTTAACACTGGGAAACTGCCAACAAGATAGCAGTACAAAGCATGTGCCTCTTGATACAGAAAATTGTGGCCAAGAACACAGCAGTTCATCTGCATTTTGTCATAGTGAGTCTGAAAAATTAGTCATAACCAACACCTATTTATAAGTACTTACTTCCTTGTTTTTACATCTATTATTTTAGACATCTTTCTGTGAGAAATGAGGGCCGATCCTGAGGCCAGATGGATTCCTAACACTCAGGCTGCAAAAATAGGATCATGCTGTTACTCACTGAATTTTACCAGACACTGCAGTTTCTACAAGGTGAGTTTTTCCTAAGAAAAAATAGCATTGGTTTGTATTTATTAAACACACACAAACACGCACACACAAACAAACAAAAAAAAACCTTTTACCATCTGTACTGACTGTACTGGAAAAAAAAAAAAAAAAAGTTGAATACTGTAAAGCTATATTCCTGCTAAACCACCTGTGCCCAGGATTAGAACCAGATTATAATGCCATTTTGTGAACTTTCATGGTTACCTCATCCAAAGATCCCCACACACTCTGCACTTACATGGCTGAAATAGGCTTTTGAAACATATGCTCCATGGTAGGTGTGCTTTGCAAATGACACACACAGGATCCATCCACCTCATATCCATTCAAGCTGCGGATGCAGGAAGAAACCACTTCCTAGGAGCCACTTACCTGCACACTGTGTGAAAGGACAAGCCAGAAGGAAGAAGCATACCACTTTGGTGCTCCAGTAGTACGCCCTAATTCCCCCTTGCTGGCTGCTACTCAAAAGATCCTGCATGAAGACTGTGTAGTAGGGAGAGAAGCTGCTTTAAAAATCGAGTTGTCCAAAAAATGGGATATATATGAAATTCCACTTTCCCCATTGTTTCTTGTTGGGGAAAACCAGTTAGAGACTTGAAGTCCTATTGACAATGAACTGTAGCAGTGAGCTAAATCCCATGGATGCCACTCCTAATGGCAAGTTGGGCATAATGAAGCTCCACTAACATTAACAGAAAAACTATCGTAGATTTTAGGGAAGTTAAGATTTCATTGTGAGCAAGGCACAGCGTTCATAAGCTTAATGTGTTACTGTGACACTATGAAAACAGGAATTCTCATTTTAGGTGTTCATCTGAAGTATTCAAAGGTTGTGATTTTGATGTTGAAGGTCCTACATTGAGTCCCTACTCCTGACTGTGTGTAATGAAATGATTTGTTGAACCCAAACTCATGGGCATCCTTTGGTTCCAAACATTTGTATGGAAGGATACATTTTCCCTTGAAGTGTTCTAGGCATTGCCCTTTCCCCACCTAATCAGACAAATCCTCTCCATCATTTCTCTCAGTTACTACAGGCTTCAGTGGAAGGGTTTCACACACAGAGACAATGCTCAAACACGTCCTTGAAAATCCTCTTTATACCCTCCTTATATATGGGGAAATAGACTGATAGTACAAACCCTACATGGAGGCTGGGAGCTTAAAGGTGTGAAATAAACTGCATGATAGAGTGTATGGACTTATGGATTTTACATGGCAGATATCTTGTAGTTTGCTGAAAGAAAGGCTTTCGAATTACTTAAGTACAACTGTAAGAGTCATGTTGTGCACTTCTGGCCACGTAGCTTTGTCAAGCTGCCCTGTGCCCAAGAATGCAGGAATGACTTTACTTAATGAGTTCTGGGTAGGCAGAATGTCTTAACACAGTCTGGAAATACTGGTAAAGCTCAGCACTGCCCACACTCCTCTTGTGCTGTCTATCTCAGACCAGGTATTTCTTAGATCCAATACTGGATGGATAGGACATGTTTTATATTTTATATTCCTTGCAAATAGATGGTCACACTACTGTCTGAACTTCCACAGAGAAGATGCATGCCTAAAAGGCAAACTGGACGGCAACATAGCATGAAAGAATTTGTAAGAAAAAGGAAACATGAATAATCTTCCTTACAATCATGACATGAGAGAGTCTCTTCTGCAGAAGTCACTTTTCTCTCTCTCTCGATGTCTGAAACTTTGCAAAAGTCCTCTTGCTGGACCTAGCTTGTGTCAAGAATATTGCATGCCTGTTGGGAGAAAAAAACAAAAACAAAAACACACTCGGAGGAAGGAATCAGTTTGCCCATTTGAAAGAACTGGTGGATCAGTGCCAGTGAGGCTGAAGGATTCTTGCTGTCACAGTCAAGAGCCGCGTTTCTCAAGGCCCCTTGTCTGAGCAATTTCTGACAGTTCATCTAAGCTCTCAGCTTCCCCTGGAAGACAGCCCATCCCCTCCTCCTGCACCTCTCTTTTACAGGTCTGAGCACTGGGCTGCTCTCAGGGATCCCTCATGCCCTTACAAGTTCTCATGGACAGCTCCAAGTCCAGGAATGCTCCGAGTCACCACCTGCTGCTCAGACAGCCTTGTGGCAGGTATTTGAAAGATGCAGCACAGAAATACAGCATTTGTTGCAGCAGGTCAGGCCACCAGGTTCTTCAGGGCCTTTAACCAAACTCCTACATAGCTTCAGGAGAAATGATGCTTAAGAAAAATGGAAATTCATGAGACAAGGCACAATGGGAGGGGGGAGGTATGAAAATCAGGGCACAGCGCCAGAGTGAAAGGAAAGCCCTTTGATACATTCTCCACTTTCTCCATCACTGCTTTCTCTTCTCTGAATTAGCCCGTAAAACAGTGGGTCTACCTACCAGTCTTCCATGGCATGGAACATAACCACTGGCAGAAACACTGTTTCCAGTCTGTTTTATTTGCTAATGTTTTAATAAGTATTTTTGGTTTTGTATTTTGTTGCTGATACAACCGTTTTTTTTTTCTATCAACACAGATCAGTTCCATTTAAAATACACCAGATCGGGACACCTGTAACTAGTTTTACTTGAATATATGTACACAGTTATGTATACATTATATACATATAGGCATTATATATACATATATATATACACATATATATAAGGCACTGTAAAATGTACCATCACTTCTCTAGGACTGTTTTTAATCTGTGGAATTAGATCATATTTCTTCATATAATTTGAAATGTCTAACCAAGACATTTTAAAAATGTTTCAGGGTTATACAGATATCAGCTGTAAAATAAACCTTACTTTAAAATTCAAGTTATTGTGACAAGATGAACAAAACCTATTTTGACAGTAACTCTAATCCATTTATTATATAACTGCTTCTCTCTTAAAAGATATATTCACCTGTATAAATAGTTTCCTTTGTCTCTCCTTATTATGTTCCAAAATGTGAACTGAAACTTGTCCTGCAGAATAAAAAATAACAATAATGGAGAACTGCATATCAACTTGGATAATTTATCCATTACTTAGAGAGAGGAAAGCCAAGATCTCTGTAAGCCAAGATGTCTGTAAATAAAATGTACTAAAACAGATCATGACCTTATATAAATCTGTTCGATTTAGCCAGTGTCAATGGAGCCTGGTAATTAAGTTTCTGGTCATGTAATAAAGTAACCTCTGCCATGTGAAGACACTACAGCTCACAAATATGACTGGCATTTATAATGAACATGTTTGAATGGAACGTCGCTCGATATAATCAGCCTACATATGCAAATTACAGCATCAGAAATCCTGAAGCAGCTGCCATTAGGAGGGTTTGGCAACTGTGCAAATTATAAGCCAGTCTTGCGGATCAAATGAACATATTTTTCAAAGAATAGCAACGAATGGACAGATGAAGATAGATTAAAAGTTATGCATCTTTAGGATGTAAAAATCCAGACATCCTGGATAGAACATTTCAACAAACATATAATATTTTTTCCACAGTTACTCTGTAGCAACTTTTCCCAATTGTGCTGGAGCACAGGATTCCTATTAACCCCCACAACTTGAACACAAAGCACTCTAAAACCCTTCATTTAGTGTTGTTCCATGAACCACTTACTGTGACCTCACAAACATGATCCATTGGTCACAAGTAGGAGGCACACTTTCAAAGAGCCAGCATATTTTCTACTCTACTGAAAGCACCTTGAAAATGAGACTTCACCTTCATTTAATGTTTTGACACCTGGGGGTTCTGCACTGGAGCTGGCCTGTCCAGCTGTACTGTTTCAGTTCACGTTTTGCACAAGGGGAAGTGAAAAGGGGCAGCACTCAATGAACCAACTCAGCATTTCATAACGCACCAGGGAAACCGGACACTTTAAAATACTGAAGTGACTCAAAGGTTTAAAAAATATATATGTATTACGAGAGCCACAAAAAAGGTTACAGACAGAGCTCCACAAAGCCTGCACGGATACATTCCAACAATTCAAGGTGGCAGAACAGGTGAGATACAGACCATAAAAACGGTTTGACATGAACTTTCCAGACTGTCAGAGACAGCAACCTTGACCTAGTCTTTCCCACATAAAAATAAAATAAAAATTGAATATATATATATATATATATCTAGTCTGGACCACAGATATAGTCCAAAGAAAACCACATTGCAATTTCCACATTAGGCTTATAGGAGAATAGGCATTATCTGAGGAACGGCTGCTGTAACGCCCATGAGGTGATTATCTTAGGCCAAGTTGACATGACATTACACTTGGTTAGCAATTTCAGAACAGCAACACAACACAGTTCATTTGCTGCACATGGCTACTAATACAGCTCTGTGCAACCCTTTGAGCCGACTTTAACCAAACTATGTAAGTACATTTGTTTAGTTTTAATTTAAAAAGAAAATGCAAATGTAAAATATTTGGGCAGTTCTCACTATCACCTTTCTTCAGAATTCAAGAGTTGAGAACTTCTTTAATGTACTTGCTTACAGACACATCTTTCAGATTGTATTAATGATCTTCAGGAAAACATGCCACCCTGAAGCATTTTCCCTTGTTCACTTCAGGTTATGTCTGCATCCAGTTTTGACATAGGGGGCCAAATGCTGGTTATATATCAGTGCAGCATTTGGCCCAAATTTTCAAAGTCTTTGCTATTCAGACTTTCCTATGAGGTCAACAAACAAAGCAGTAAAAAAAGAAAATATTAAGGCTTCAAGTAAAAATATTTCCTTTCTCTCCCACCCATGTAGTAAGTTACATTTAATTTCATAATACTCAATATATTATACAATTAAAGATACAGAGATCCAACTTTTCAAGGCAGATTGTACTACAATGAAAACCTGGAGGCTAAATGGGAGTTTATGAGCAGGGAATGAATGGCTAATAAAACGCGATATGCAATGAAAATTGATGCATAAACTAAACAAAAACTATTGCTGTTCTTAAAAAAAAGTAATACAATCCACAGCTAAAAATAAAAACACGCTGAAAAGTTTTAAGACTTCTGAAACACGAAATAAACATGACAAAATCAAGAAGCTACTTTATAATATGTGTTAACTTGTGCTGGATTTCCACGGCTGATCCCCACCTACTGTAAATTAGCATCACTTACACTCGTTTCAGCGGAGCCGCACCAATTTATACCACCTGAAGATTTGGCCTGTAGTGTCTGTAAAAATTGAGTATCTCAGCAGAAGAGAAACTCTGCTGCTAATCTGTAAACTGTTTGAAGAACTATGCTTTACCATGGGCTGGATTCTGCTCCAAAATTACATGTACTAAGTAGGTCCCCAGTCCCACAATAGGAGCTGTGGAAGCAGACACTTACATTTCTGAGAAAACAGCTGTAGGTTCAGTGCCTTGAGTGGAAATGAGTCTGGATTTGCTGCATGCAATCTCCTGTTAACAGTTCTGCTTAGATTATTCTTTCAGAAGATTTGAATAATTTACTCCAGGCTATGTGCACTGAATTATATACAAACCTCAAAAGGAAAAAAAAAAAAAAGACTTTGGTACCATTGTAAACCTATTACTGTATCAGATGTGTCTCAACTGTGGCCAGAACTACTCACAAAATATATAAGCCTTACATTTGAACCTGTAATGACACAGTGCATTCATTCTTTCCTCCCTTGCCCCTTGTGAACTATTTCAAAAATAACCCTGGATATTAGTGCTTTATACACACAATACTGTGTTTAGTCTTGCTGAGAAATTCTTCTCTCATGAACTAATGTAGTTAACTTCAAAGGCTGTTTGGCCCTTCAAGTTCCTCAGTAGCTTTTTCTTTTATACATGTAGGAGAAGAATGATTAAAGTGAAGCATCACTGGGATGCAAATCTCAAATATTACATTGGTACAGACTTTCAGCCTTGCTTGCATGAATTTCATGTACATATTCAAAAATACATGACAAAATGTGCCCTTGTCTAGATCACTAACCCAAGTTCTGTGTCACTCATCGCCTCTTTCTGAGCGCTCACAAGAGGCATATGTGATACTTTAAAAACAGATAAGTCTTGTGTTATTCTACGCACCAGAGTGAATTCCAGTCCTTGAGGAAGTACTGCAACTTCCTGAGGAGTTAACATCAGGGCAGAGTTGCAGATTAGTAACAGTTAAGGATGGAAGAAATCTGTAAGGCCATTTGGTCTAGCCCCTTGCCCCTGCAGGTTCACCTCTTACAGAAATTTCTCTAATCGTTTGTCTGAATATGGTTTGACTCTGAAATAGGTAGCCTCCAGTACTCTGCCTTGGAAGACTATTCCACTGCTCCTTCCCTGTCACCTTTTCTCCTCCCTCTAAAAGCAGACCAACTGGTAACCAGTGACAACCCTCTGACTTCTATGATTTACCTTTGGTTTTATATTTTTTAACTAATATTTGTAAAATTATCATATTCAATTTCTACTTCATTGCTTAGCCAGTGACATTTTTTTAGCCCTTTAAATCTTCTCATCAGCCAGCCTGTCCAGTCTTTTAATATATATTGCTCCCTCTGTACCTGATACAGATTGCCAGCATCTTTCCGGCACTGTGTGCCTCCAACTAAAGGCAATAATCTACACGCCAGTGAACAAATCTGCACAGAAGGACTATTGCTTCTCTGCTCTGTAATGTCCCCATAGTAGGCATTTAAAATATCACCAAGGCCATAAAATGCACACTGGTTTCTAGTTCACTGTCTCATAACTGGCCTATTTCAGCCACATCACTTTGTAGATTTCTCCCTTCAGACAACATCAAGCTTTACACATAGAGATAATTAACTTTCTTATGTTCTTTTCAATCTTCCTCTCCAAAAATTATGTGATACAAAAGGAACATATAGTAAGCATGTATTGCAGTGGATGTCAAGATTTATCAAATCAAAAGATAAATTTTAACCAGGCAAAACTAAGGTCAACATTTGCCTTCTGGAATAATTAATCTTGACATACATGAAGACAAGTAGGATGTTATCAATGCACTCTGAATTGCTACCAGATATCTGGAGAGTTCTCCATTATAGTCAAGGACTGAAAAGGACTTAGTGCCTTGAAACAAATATCCTGAAAAACAACCAATTTAGCTCTCCAGTCAAAACTATTCACCAGGAGAACCAGGTGGAAAGTCAAGGTTTCATATGCTGACTGGCTCAGTGATAAATTTTTACTGACTTTGGCAACAGTCACTCAGGATATTCTTAATTGCACACATGATCTGGCTATTTAGCATTGGTCCAGACCTCAGTACTTTTGATAGTAAGTAAATGGGAAGGAAAAGGAGAAAAGGAAAGAAGAAAAAAAAAATCAAACATTTGTCCCAAAATTAGTTATCAGAGTCTTGATATCTATGACAAAAATAATGTAACTCTTTCTTGTTGTTGTTTTTTTGTTTGTTTGTTTTATAGTAAAGTTGTCTTTAAATCCAGAAAGTAAATGTAGTTTTCTCGAGACAGGAAAAGGAAGCCTTAGAATGTTAAATAGATTTGATAGATATTATTTTAAAAAGTTGTTCCCAAGGGGAAAGAAAACTCAAAAACCAAACATAAAAATCCTTTGTGTAACAGTATTGAAGACCAGAGGGAATGTGCTAGTCATTAGGCAGACAGCAAATTTATATCCTTTAGACTTATGCTTGGCTCAGTTACACACACTGTAAATTCAACAGATCGTGATAACCCTGCTGCAGGATTACACAGAGGGCACCAGGGCAAGGCAGTAAACCACGTTATTGCCTAGATCCAACAGGTAATAAGGAGGGTGCGGGGAAAGCAGCTGACGACTGTTTAAAAAATGTTCCCATCCAAACACTTCCTTTCTTATCCACTTGGTTTTGTTTCTGAGTCAGAGGAGCCTTTAAAAACCAGAGGGAGCAAGAGGTGAGAGTGGAAGATCCTTACTGGTGTTGCGGTCCTTTTCCATGAGAAACAAACACACGGGTGCACACACACAATTTCACACATGGGGAGGCACATTGCAGACAGTGAGAAGCTGTTGCTATCCTTTTTCCTGCACCCAGCCATGATCGGGGAGCAGGGAGGCTTTTAAAGATGAGACGGCGTTCATTGCCCAGGGTGCCCCTGCCCTGCTCCTGCCCAGGAGGAGGAACTTGACCTGCAGTTCTTGGGAGATGCAGAGCAGTTCTCATACACGCAGACTGCCCAGCGCAGGGAGCCTGCTTTCCTTCTCAGTAGGAAAACAGCAGCTGGCCTCTGACTCCCGATGGACACACCACCAGCCAGAAGAAGCAGGAATGGGCATGGAAAAACTGAACAATCCTGGACATTTCACTTGTTCACTGCACAACTGGTACACAATGGGTTTGTTGGACAGACAGATGCATAACGGCATTAGCACTCTCTTGCATGAACAAAATCCGCTCTGTGGTTGTGGTGTTAGGTGGTAGCCAGTTCCCATCTGTCAGGTTAATGAAGAGTCTGATGGACTGTACAATTTTATTCCCTCAAGAATAAGGCTGCAGCTGGTTTTTGGCCAAAAGATAGAGATGAAAACAGAACAAACCCAAAACAAGAAAAGGAGAGTGGCCGACTGCTGCTGCTCCTTCTTTGTTGTTATTTGAGTCTTCACAGTGCTCCTAGCTTCATGGCTGGCTGAGTGGATGGCTCTTTATTTTTATTTAATTTTTATTTTACACTGAAATTTCATAGGTCGTTCCACCAACTCCAGACACCTTCTTAACATTTGAGTGTCTAGCAGGGCTGACAGGTGTCCCCTGGGAACTTGATGTTGAACCCAACCTGGATATTCCTTTCGGCTGTCCATTTATTTTACTGTTAGGTGTCTTCAACTGCATGTCATCCCTGCATCAAAAGAAATATCAAAAGATGCAGTGTTAGTTACTGAAGGATGATAATGGAATGGCTTCATTGAGGATGAGTAATTATCCGTATTTCACCAAGTCCCACTCATGCAAAAATATTAAAGCATGGAAACAATCTGGTTGAAGCCAATAACTTGATGAAAAGCCACTGAAATGAGAGAATTTCTTTGCCCATTAGCTTAGTGGACCAAACCCCAGTAATATTTGCTCATTTGTTCATTTAACCACTTGCTTAAATACTTTGTTGAACCAAACTAATTGCACAAGTATCAGCAGGAGGGTGTAACTGTCTTCACTGCTGACTTTAATCCAAACTGTGTCTTTCTTACAGTTAGAAATACAATACTCAGAAAAAACACTTCCCAGTTAAATATTCAAAATTAAAATTATGTTGCTCATCTCTGAAAGACATAGGAAAACTGAAATGAAGATCTTCTAAATGACGGAAGACACAAACTGAATCAAGTCAGGAAGCACACTAGGATGCCGGTAATTGAAGACCATATTCCTGATGGACTCTTTAAAATAATTTCCTTTCTTAAGACATATTGCCAGGGTGCAAATGGCTTCTCTCAAAAGATCTTTTAAATCTAGACTATTACACTAAAACTTAGTGTTCCTCATCTCCAAGATTCACCAAGCAACTGGATAAAAGCCTACTAAAGACCTTGTGTACATTCTGGAAGTGCCAGAACAAGTAGGATCTGCTGTATTCTCGCATCTTCCTCCTGCATAGTGAATGTTTGTCTGCTTGGGTTTGGCTCGCTCTGAAGTTTAACACTGGCTCATGTCAGCAGCAGTGGGACTGGGACTGAAATACCTTCCAGAAGGGAATACTCCTGCCTGCAAACCAAAATGTGCTAGGTTTACAAAGCAGAGAGTACTTGTGGCAGGTTTACTTCACTAGGTAAAAAGGACAAATTTATTGAGATATTTAATCCAGATACTCAACTTGATTTAAAAACTTCAGTAAAAAAGATCCTCTTCATTGGTATCAAATGTCTGCAACTTTCTTTAATATCTAATGGGATCTGTAGCTGTTTTAATTGCTAGAGCACTTCTGCCAGACTTTGTGTTTTTTGTTATTTTGAAGAGATGAACTGGAGTAAATTTACAGGCTCTACATTTTAAACAAAAGCAGTGTGACCAACAAGCTGACACAGCATAACCAAGAAACATAGACTGAGAAAATGCAATGAGCTTTTCATATTAGCATCTTTCCTAGAGCAGCAGCTTATGTGTCCAGGGCTCAAACAGAGGGCAGAGAGACAAGAGAAAGTCCACAGGTCTTCTTTTACTGAAATAAACTAGTTTCTTTAATTCATGTGAGGAGGGGATAATAGCTGTCTGCCTGCTCAGTGTTAGTTCTTCCACCAGTAGACAAATCATCTCAATAAATACAATTCACTTGGAAACACCAGGGAAAAACGTGCTGGCACTAAACTCTGGGAGAACTACAATAATAGTTGTCCCACATTTCAATAACTTTCCCTAAAATGTTGGATAATGCAGGAGTTAGAAACTGGGGACCTTAACTAGATGACAGCATAGTGCAGTAATTGCCAGGTGCAAAGAAAATCTAAATATTTCTGATTAGCCCTCCAGGCCTCACTTGGCTGAAATACTGCAACCTCAGCTGGATCACATGGCGCTTTTCAGACTTTCCTTTCCAAGGTCTCCAGAAGGAAGAGTGCATGGAGAACCTGCAGCTGAAGATCTTGCTCAGACACCACTTTGCTCCCCATTTTCTTACAGTAAGGAAGACGACCGAAAGATGGCCTCTGCTTTTATCACCAGTTCTGCACTATGGGGCAGTCGTCACAGCTAAATATGCAGCTCTCTATGACAAGCACAGTTCCCAGGACTTGTCTCAGTCACCGTGTCCCTTAGTGTAGGGTACATTCGCGTGTGCCATGATCCTACCTTTGCTTCTGTGTCCAGGCAATCGCTGGGTCCAGCCTCTGTTTAGGCTGCAAACTAAAACAGCTCCACCCTTTTGTGTGTAACAGGAGGGATAATTTGCCCTGTATCTTGCAAATAATTATCCAGTTCAGCTAAGACATTAAACCACTATGAATTTTACAACTTAACCTCTAGTCCAAGTTACAACAAACGTGCAAACGTTTTGTCATGATGTGGTTGCTCTGTGGTGTCACCGAACTGAAGAGCTCCCACAAATGTCCCACCCTTACTGGCCTACAGTGAACACGTAACCTGGGCCGTGCCGCCTGGGAAATATCTGTGCTCAGTTGCAAGCAGGCTGTCATTGCTCGGCAGCTCTGAAAGCAGTACGTACCTTTGTGCTCCCACTGATTGCACCTCTGTAATTTCCACAGTGTTTACAAACGAGACAGCTTTCGGGCCTCCATAAGAGGGTGACCTAGGCATCCCTGTGGGGGACGATGGGACCTGGTGGCCTGGTGATTTGTAGGAGCCATTGCTCACCCTGCCCTGTAGTGCTTGATGGGACTGGACATTGTTATTGGCTAAATCAGCTTGAAGAGAGGTTGTGGAAGTCCTTGGTGCTCTTGTCATTGCACTTGAGAGTGAAGACACTGAGGACTGCAGTATAGGGTTCCTTGTGCTAAAACTGGTAGCAGCCATCAGATTGTCTCTAGATCCATACCTCATCGCCATGCTGCGTGGGTCTTCAGAGAGAGTGCTGACTTGCTGAAGGCTGTAAGAGCTAGGGGTGTCATAGACACCTGAGTCTGCAAACACTGAATCAGGGTGTGAGTGGAGGAGCTTCTCCCTCTCTTCCATCTCCTTCCTCTCCTGGATGGATGCCATAATGGTTTTGGAAAGGTTGTCATAGCGGACTGGAGAGGGATCTCGCTGATGTGGAGCTGGGCCCCCCAGCACTGGGCTGAAGCTCTGAGGTGGCTGGCGTTGCAGCTCACTCCCCCGGAGATGGCACATTTTGGCTGATAAATATGGTGAGTGGTACCCGACAGAGCTGACTGCAGAATGGGCGATGCACTTCCTCCCCGAGGGCGACATGGGGTTTAGCAAACTGTCATATGAAAGACTCCCATTTCTGTTTGACAGAGAATTGGGAGAAAAGATGCTTTTGTAAGGGGTGGAAGTCGCCCCTTCAGACTTTATTGGATGAAGGGGCACTTTGTCTGTCCCTCTCCTGCCAGCAGACTTCAGGCTCAGGGATCGTGAATTGATGGCAAAGGAATCTATCTGGAGTGGGGAAGACTGATAGGTCTTGTGAAGGGAGCTCTTTCGGTAGCTGGGGATGTCCAGGCTTGGTTCAGACTGGTAGTCAAGGCTCCCGCCATCCTCTTCAATCAGAGCCCCTTGACTGTGTCCCTCCTGCACGGTGATCTAAAATAGAGGTGAGTATGAGAAACAGAAGGCTATAACGCGTATGTACAGGTTTACTCTCCATGGGAGTGCACAGGACAAAAAAAAAAACACGGATGTCTTCTCACATACATGCAGCCTAGCTATGACAAAGGTTCATTATATGGAATCTCCTAACTCCTGCTCAGCATATGGATAAGCACCTCAGAAGCAAGGAGTCAGTCACAGTAAGCGTTAAATAATATTGACTAATAAGTAAATCAATACACAGGCACAATGAGAGAACTTCTAAACTGAACTCTGTTAAGGTAAATCAGATTGTAATCAGATAATACTGCCCTTGGAAAAGCACTTTGCTTCAACTTTTCTAGAAATAGCTTGTGAGTTGAGGGATGTCTGCTTTTGAGTGCTGAGTCAGTCATACCTTAGGTTTCATTTCAACACACTGGGGACCAGCACACTCTTAACCACTTTACTCAGAGCTATAATGTTCAATAATTCTGAATTTCAGGTCATAGGTCTTCAAAATTAAGCATCTGAGATTAATTAAAGCAGAAAGGCTCCTTCCCATGATTTAGACAACAAAATGAAGCAATCTTCTCTTTTTTACTGCCTGTGTAGGAGAGATTAGCAACCTCAGAGAAGGAAACATAGCCCATAATATATTTACTTGCATTCGAAACAGATAAAACTTCCCTTTGTTTTTACTCTGTGAAAGACTGCTTGCAGTTCTGTTCACTTAAAAGGCCATTCTATGCTAAGCAAGTAACTTTTGCTTCTTCTTTAAGGCAAACTTCTTTAAGTTTGCCATAATGCATAATAAATTGGCCACACTGTCTCTACAGAGAATGATTATCATCCACGTATTTAAGAAGAAATGCATACAATGCACTTTCTTCTTTATCTATTTTTATTCAAGGCAAATTAACAAAATAGCATAACTAGCAAAAATCTGTTCTATTCCAAATTTTTCTTAATTTTTTGGTCTTTAACCTAGAAGACAGGGAAATACGTAAAACAGCTGACTGTATTCTAGAGCACGGTGCTAAATTTGGCCTTCTCTGGAAAAAGGAGACCAAGTGACAGCCTGTAAAGGAGGAGGAAAAAGAAATGACGTAGCTTGTAAGTGAATTTGTGCTACTTATCCTTGTGATCCGATCCCCCTTTCCTAACAGCTTTTACTGCTCAAAAGCAGAGTTACATTGACAGGCTGAAGAACTGATAGAGAAGAGACAACATGATATTCCTCACACAAACTACTCTCTTTCTCTCTGCACATTATACTTAGATATGGCTTGGCACACAAATACATGTAATCCTTTCAGATTGCCAAGTGAACTCATTTTTATGATATTCCCACTTGACTAAGAAAGTTGTGACTACTTGAAAATTGTACAATTCTACAAAGCTCTTTGAATGTACACCAGTCAGCCTCTAGTAACAGAACCTTTTTAGGCTGAGACTGAAACAGCAACCCTCAGAGTGAAGACACTGTACTCCGTTCTCAATTCATAACACCACCCAGTCTCCTGACTTAATAAGAACCTATCCTGGATCTATATTGCATCTATGTGTGCTTAGAGTATCTTCACTGGTATATAAAGATTTGGATGCATACTGAAAGCTGTATCAGTGATTTTCAAACTACTCTTCTCTGGTCCTGGAGGGGGACCTTGCAACGTGTTCATGAGAAATAAGTGAAAAAAACAAGCCTATTAGCAATGAGTTTAGTTTTGTACTGTTCTTCCAAAGAAAACACTGTGAACTGTTTCAAAGTTTCTAAGACAAAGAGAAAACAGGCAACATTCATGCCAAGGAATAGGCTCTCTAACGGTCTGAACCTCGGTTTTCTTGATAGGAAGAAAAGAAGTGAAGTGCTTGAAGTTTTTTTCCTCCAATATATAATCCAAATGCTCTCACAAGGTGCTAAAACAGGTCAAACATAAATAATTTCCCTTTAATTTAACTAAAATATCTCTTGGGAAGCTTACATGTTTTTTATGTTTTGCCAGCTGACATGCTAAGGAATCACTAAGAATGTTGTCTGTCGTCTAAAGGATGTGATGCAGAAAAGTGCTAAGCATGCCCAGCTTCCACTGAAGCAAATGGGAACTGGCATCCATGTCAGGAGAAGCCAATGGGAGGTGACACTTCTCAGCATCTCAGGATCAGGCCGAGACACTGGCCAAGCACCCATGCACCTTTGTCAGCAGGGCACATGTGTCAAGCTCAACAAAGGAATGATGCAAAAGCAGATATGTTTTCAAAAGAAGCATAATGAAAATCTACACTATCACACACCAATGCCTAATGTTGTTATTTGTATTTACGCTTTGACATTCACAAAAGCCCTGGGGTAAATTTTTCCTCAGCTCCAAGTTGTCTGGTATTAATTGAGAACAGATTCTCGCAGGCTACTGCAGTTCACTCACCTGCTCAGCTGCAGCATGGTAGTGGACTTTGGGATTGTTGCTGAAAGCCGGCCGATACTTGTACATGGCAGGTGTAGGAGGGCTGATCAATTTGGGTGAAAGGCCACCTTCTGGAGAAGAAGAAAAGCAACAAACTTAGTATTAGAATGTATGGACAGCATACTATTATCCCTGAGTGCTTGTTATCCATGGTCCTCTGCAAACTGAGCTCTGTGCTGGAAAGAACAGGACTTGCAGTATTTTGTGTATAATTCCACCAAAATCAACAGGGCCCCATGAGGAAATAACAGTGCCTGTGGCCAGATCAACAATCTAAAGAGAAGAAGAAAATATAATACATTAATGTGAAATGACATATTTTGGTGAGTAGTAATTTTGCCGTATTTCAAATTACTGGTTATTTGGGTTGAATTCAACAAATAGTTCTGTCCAAAAAAAAAAAAAAGATTTCTTAAATTATTTTTTATTAAATCATTAAATTATTTCTTAAATAGTCTCAGAGCTTTAAATTCATCTTTTCATAAATGGAATAATTGTTTGCAATGTCTAAGCATTTCTTCTATTCCTTATTTCAAAATGAGATTTTTCATTTTAAAACTGATTGAAAAATTAATGAGTTTAAAAGGGTTTAAAAACTCTCCAAAATGAAAAGAAATATCCAGCCTAGGCTTGAATGAGCCACTTCAGGTCGACTTTTCTTCCTCCTTCCTGCTGTTTATTCCTCTAGCTCAGAACTCTTGTAAAAATAAAACCCTTCACCCAGATCCCATTACTGTTTTGAGAGAATACCAGAAACCTTTTAAAGAGGCTAAAATGTTTTCATATTATTAAAAATAAAACTCTGATCATGCAACTAACCTTCGCTGGTTCCCAGCTGCCCTTTTAGCTCAGAGTACTTGCTTTGATCTCCTTTGGGTGGGAGAGGTGGCTGCACATCCATACTTTTATCCTCCAGACCTTCCAGGCTAATTTTAGACTGAAAATGACCAAAGAATCAATCATTACCGCAACTTGGTTAGATAACAGCATGTGTCAGAGTGCTGGAGTTACCAGAGAATGAGAACTACCTGTAACAACAAATATAATTGAGCATTCACTGCAGACAAGAGCTGTCATATATGAAATTAGCACTGTCATCACAAGCCAGTATAATTTTAAATGCATTATCTTAGTCTACTTGGCACGCTAAATAACATTACCATCACAGTAATCATAGAATTATGTAGTTATCACAGAATTATAGAATGGTTTGGACTCAAAAGGACCTTAAAGATCATCTAATTCCAATCACGCTGCCATGGGCAGGGACACCTTCCACTAAAATCTGGTTGTTAGTTAATATGTGGTAGAATACACTTGTGTTTTCTAGCATTTTCCAGCAACTTTCCAGGTAGCTCTCAGCAAGTAACTGTCTACCACAAAAATCTTACAAAGTGGCTTCTAATTAATCCACTACTTTTTTATAATCCTTATTTAGATTTCACGTCAGGAAAAAATTAACAAACAAGAGGAGAGTGGAGAACTCAACTTCTGACACAATATTCTTCACTGGACACAAACCTTCCTGCAGTCTGGAAGCTTGTGACTTTCCTCAAAGTAGAACAATTGACCTGGTTCCCACAACACAGCAAGTTAGTTAAAATTAATTTGATCACCAGGAGGTGCGAAGTCTTGGGACATAAAGTAATTAACTATTGCAAAGAACAACAGTCTCTTCCAAAAGATGCCCAGAGGGCTGTTGCTGGATCAAGGGCTCCAGTTATCAAATCTGTGTTACTTTCAGAAGATAAAGCGTAAGACAAGGGCTCAATCTCTGCCTGTTTCTCCAAGAGATGCATTATCTCAAGAAGATTTTCAATGATAAAGTTATTTCCAGGCTTGATAACATTTAAGACATGCTCTTCAAAAGAAGTGCTTGAAGGCTACCTTACCTTGCTCCGGTTAAGGTTGGCTTGGATCCCATTGTCACTGATCTTCACTGTGATTTGTCGTTCAGATAAATCAGGTCTGAGGAATGGAGGCTTCACGCTCACAGCTTGCTTCTTCTTGGGCTCGACTATATACCTGATTAATTGTTCAACAGTCATCATTAAAGTAAACTACAACCTAACAACTAGGCATAGAGACAAGAAAATCTTCCTACTTCCAGGGTGTGATTTAAGGATGTGGTAGAATCTACATAAGCAAGCTGCATTTATTTCAATGGATGTCAGCCCAGGTAATAATTAAAAAGCAATAAAAAAAGGTTTTTAGTGAGCAAAAGGAGAGGATGCATTAAAAACAAAAGAGAAAAGCAAATTTTGAAGCACTGACGGACAAGAACACAGTTGCACAGTTCATGTGAAGACAGAAAGAGAGGCCTACCACCAATGGAATTGATTTACTAGAGCTTACCTAGTTAACATGAAACAGCTTCCCTGCGGTGGCAGGTGGAGACTGGGGGAATAAGACCCAGCACATGGGGAATTAACATGGAGAAGATGATGTGTTGTCAGTTCTAGCTTACCACATAGTGACTTGTTTCTGTAGCATGTTTAGAGTGTTCAAATAAATGGAGGAAAAAGAAACAGACAGGCCTATAGCAAGCAACAAATCTGAAGGGAAATGGCTGATTTTAGACAGTTAATTTATTTCCCGTGGACTGTAATTCTGAGTGCAGTTGGGCAGTGGTTGTACCATGAACAAATACCAAAATACACACACAGGCTTTCTCTGTTTTATCTAGTGAACAGGACATCCTGGTAATGATGGCTCAGTGACTCACAATATACAGGACAATTTGAACAGGTCTTCACAAAACAGAAAAATACTGCTTGCTAGAAGTCTGAGAATAGCAATGATGACATTACACCCACACCTCTCTTAACATGAGTATATCCCAACTTCTAATATCAAGCTCTCTTAAAATATCTTGACCCGATTTTTAAGTTTTGGGAAGTTTGAGAAGCAGCGTCTTCACTTTAATACAAGTAACAGACGTTTAGAACTTATCTGTTGCACAGCAAAATAAAATAAATTAAAAAGACACATAGTGGTAGTGGTGCCTGGGATTGCTCAGCACCCTGAAAAAGCTCAATTAAGTCTTCTTGTAATTAACGTGTATACAGACTGGAAAGCTCAGCATCTAGGATATTTATACTCCATCTATCTATTGCATTGAAATCTTGATTTCAGGATGTGAAGGGATAAATCTATTTCCTCAAAAATAGAAAGCCATAAATAAAATGCTAAGTTCCATAATGTAGACCTGGTTGAAAATCTGTTTTATGATAATGAAAGTGCCAGTGAGATTGAAAACCACAGCTGCCTTAAATTAGATTCAAGTCTCAAGGGGAAAGACCAATTTTAGAATCGTTCTTTCTTTCTAGTGGACTAGAATTCCTCACCTATACTTGGACAATGCAAAAAATCATTTTGGAAATAAGATTAACATACTGAAATTTGTTACTGAAATTCACTGGATGAACAAGTTGGTGAGACAAAGCTATCAGCTCTTGATATAATTCGATTTGCTCATTCCAAGTAATTTCTGGGATGAGGATTATGAATTACATGAAGAAAGCAACTGCTTTGATAGGTTACAGCCATGCAACAGTGAAGCAGCTACCGCAGAGACTTCTGGAGAGTTTTGCTTTACTTCCCTTTTATTTCATTAATTGTCTTTCACTCGTGAGCCCAACAATGCATACTTTTTCCCTTTGTCCCAACAACTCATCCATCTCACTTGTTCCCAGTTGAGAGCATTTCTCTTACCTGGGAGCCAAAGGGCTGCAGAGCACATGTTCCACATTTCCACAGCATCCTCGGGTAAAAGGATTCACTCCTCCTCGAAATTTACCTGTCACCTGGAAACATATTCAGGACAGAGCTCAAACTTCTTGTTAAATAATACTCATCATCCAGCCCTCAGAATGCCGGAACAGTATACCTTGTTCTAACACTAGTGCCCTTCCCAAACAGACCATTTTACTTTGAATGTTGCTCCTTTTCCCTCCTCTAACACACCACCTGCAATGGCCACTTCTAGCCAGCATGCACACCAACAAAAGATCCCTTCCCCAAAACACTGCAAGCACAGTATATATCCAAGCTGTCAGGTTCACCTCCCAATGCTGTTTCTACATGAGTTGTGCCTGCTGTCAGCCTGACTTCATGTTTTTGTCCCTTTCCTTCCCTGGTCACCTCCACTCCTCTACCCTGGCAAGTCCCCTCCAAACAAAAAGGAATGTCAATTCTTCATTTTCCATGATGGATGAGATCAGTGTTTCCCCTAAAACAGCATCCTATCCCTAGCAGCAATCAGTATGAACCACTGCCTTATGTGGGAGGGTGCCAGGAAGTCCCTGGTGATTACAATGCTTGCTTGGAAATTAGCTACTTTAATAAAAGTCAAGTCTCATTAGACTGGCAGGATATATTCAAAGCTTCACAAGCATTATAAAGGGTATGTACTCAACGGGCAGATACTTGAAAGTAACCATATGGGGATAAATACCAATAAAGCCAGAGAGATTAATAGTGGTTGCTGTTAAAAGCATTACTGTTGCTTTTTGCAAGTAATGCATTTTAATCAACTCATAGTCCTGATCTAGCACCAAGTTTAAAGAGTACCAGAAATACTTTAATTACTTGCACATAAAATACCAACGATTAAATGATTTTGCAGTATATTATGCTGGCCTCTTTGATATTCCATAAAACTCTTTAAAAGGCCAAGAGAGAAATGTTGGAAGTTTTGAGTGCTGGAAGAGTAACATGATGACTAAAGCATGGACCTGGGACATTTGGCAGATCTACATTCATTCCTGGGCTTAAGCTGACTTGCTGCCAGATGCTGGCAAGGCAACTTCAACTCTCTCTGTCCAGTTTCTCAAACACAACATGGAAATAAAATTTCTCTAACTCACAGATTACATTATTAATTATATCAATTTGGTTTCTAAAGTAGTTTGAGATACAGAGAGAAAGCAGTCTCAGAAGAAAGGGTAGTTATTAACTATTCAGAAACTAAAAATACCAGGCTACGAGCAGATATTGGTTGTTTTGATTCCATTAAAGACTTTCAGAGGCATTCAGAAAGCTCACAAGAATCTAAATTCAGCCACTATGCACTCATAAGTCACAGTCTGTCTACTATGAATGCTCAAAACCTACAAACCGCAAAAGGAATAAATACCAAAAACGTACACTAGAACACCACAATGTCTGCACCACTGGCCTATAAAATGTAATCAGAAAAGAGGACAAGTGTAGGTGAGCATATATTAACTGGGGACCTGACAGCAGGTAACTAACAGTCTGAGAAAACAGAATCAATACTAAGACTGCAGGAGAAAAGTGAATGTTTTAAAGCAATGGCAAAGCAAATCTCTTATCTATTGCTCCTGGTCTGGTGTCCTAATGACTTAGATATGCCTCCTGTGAAAGGCACCTGAAGGCTGGGAACAACCACCCTCCAGTTCCAGCTATGCAGTACACATGACTAGGCAGAAATTAAGACAACATTATATTTGATTTTCAGAAAATGGCACAAGAAGATGAGTTAATCTCTAGTGGTTTGGTAGCTCAGGAAACCAAAGCTGGATAGGATGCTTTTTCCAATAGTTATTTCAATCTAGTTAAATGCAAAATTCTCAATCTATCTAAATGTCAGTGTAGCCAGAAATACAAGAATTATATATATATATATTTAATTAAATTTCTCCTTCCTCCTCAGCCTAGAATTTTCAGGGACAATTTTAATCCCTGCACAGATATAAGCCTAAAACAACATGATTTGGGCTAGAAGACTAAAATGCCCCGGGTTTCATGCCACTGTTGTTAGCACTATCAAACTTAATACTTGGCCAAAATCAATTTTCGAATGAAGAGCAGCTGATTCCAAGAAAGACTAAGATGGGCAGAGAAAAGCATTTAAAGATTTACAGCTACAGTAAGCCTGCTTTGTTCAAAGGCCATGTTAGGCAACAATTCAGGATGACTTCAGATCTTTGCTTATGTGAACTTCTCACACTATTCACGGATAAAAGGTTTTATTGTCTATTGTGGGATAGGAGACAACCTCATCTCAGTTTACAAAGGCCTAGACTCAGGCAGATGTCTTCAACTCTTACAGCCTGCGCAGCACCTATACAAGCTACTTAAGTACTAGGCCATCAACCTGCAAGAGCCAGAACAGCACGCTACTCTACATGGGCTAGAGAGTCCATAGATGCAAAAGCAGCATAAACACATGTGCAAAAACAGTGAAAATAGTGAGGAGGAGGTGTTGGTGGTGAGAAACATTAATCAAACAACCAAAAAAAAAAAAAAAAAAAAAAAGCAAGCAACCAACCAACCAAAATCCAACAACAACAAAAAAAAACAGGTGTATGAGCACAACTTTGGAGCTGTAAAGGGTAAAGCATTGGGATATCCACAATTAATCAGCCTTGGGCAGAAAGCTGACAGTACTGTGTGCAGCTTACTGGCATGCTGCATGCCCCAGCGTCACGCTTTGTAACTGAGCTACCCCTTACAAGTGGCAGGGACATGTTATCAATCCCATGACTAGATCTCTGTCATCTGTTTCATGCTATTCACGTGTGCATGCGTATAGGTCTGGATCACCCACATAGTGGCTGTGTATTATATACACGTGAGTAACTGCAAGGGAACTGAAGTTTCACAGGTTTTTTGGCACAAGATGCTGTGCTGGCACTTTATTAGGAGAAGGAAAACAAGTTAGGTCCACTGGCCTCTGTGCATGTGTGTGTGCATACACAAGAACAAGAGAGACAAAGAGAGCAAGACAAAGAGCTAGCTCAGGCCTTGTTATGTGCAGTGTGGGTTTGCTGGGGGAGTTCAAAATACCAGGAGACAGGGCAAAAATATGATTTAATCTTTTCCTTTCTTTCTTTTATTCACTCTCATAATTTGTTCAGTCTGAGTCATAAAGTTTGAACTTCTGGGGTTGACGGTACTCACCACATAAAACCTATTTCAAGGTCATAAGTAGATTTTAAATGGTAAATAAGACTTTGTGCTTTGTGGCTAAGAGAAGGGGAAAACCTTTGTTTGTAGTGCATTCAGGAAAAGAGAAAAAAAAAAAGAAAAAAAGAAAAACCAGGCAATCTTCCTAGCTTCCCATAAAAGTTCCAATAAAAGTGTTACTGTTAAGATATGCGTCTATTTATTTATTTATATTTTTTTTGTTTTGTTTAACCAAGCTGACCTTCCTTCCCAAATCAACATTTTAGCAACAAACACAGAGAAAGGACTGTTTCTTACCTGTTCATTGGTTGTGCGCCCTCGGGCCACTAGAACAATATGAAAACCAGTGAGACCAATGACTGGAATAAAGAATAATCCAGCCACACACATGACAGCCATTCTGTATCCAGGAGTTAAAGAAACTGGAGTGAGTGAAGGGAAAAAGAGGTCATGAAAAACAGGGAGAGGAAAAAGAGAAAAAATCTTGGAAATAGGGAGCATGTTCCTCACCTCTAGTTAGGCTAATTAAATTTTATCTTAAGTCTACCTGTTCCTTGACAGGGTCCTTATCCTTGAGATGGTTCAAAAATAAAGTGAACTTATTGATTCCTGCTCAAACCGTCTTGTAAAGATTATTCTGCCCTACACTGTCAGCGTGAGTAACACCTCTCAGAGACAGGGGTTCATGTATTACACTAGCACAAAGTGGAACTGCCTCCAGGGCGAATTCTACTGTATTATCTGTTTTAAATACAGTAAGCAGTACCCAGCAGTGCAGGCTCACACCAGCTGGAAGTCAATACACAGAGTGTATCTTTTTTCTGGTTTGCCTTGGCAATGACTGACACAGACAAAAGGTTGGCTAAAGTTTTGGGGGTAATCAATGGTTACATAGATCAGATGGGTACAGAGGAAAAATTGTGATAGGCATTTACAGGGGAACAGCAATGCAAATCAGGAGAGGAGTAAATCTGCACCAGTTCCAGGAACACAAGTTTTCATATCAACTCTCACATTTTCCTTAAGGTCAGCTTGTGTCTTCAAAAACCAAGAAGAAGGATACGTAATGGTGGTGTGAGCTGCTCCCAGCTTTTCCATGTGGTTTAATACGAAGATCAGACCAAAGGTGAATACTCCAACCATGTGCGTACTTAAGGACAGCAAGAAGAGAAAAAAATAGCGGTAGTTCCTCCGTCCTATGCAATTGTTGACCCACGGGCAGTGATGGTCAAAATCCTTGTAAAGAAAGGGAGAGACAGGGAACAATATCCATACAGTGAAAGGAAATACATTTTCTTAGAGATATCTAAACCATTGTCATGTAAAAACACATCAGGCTAGTTCTGCAGCTTCACAAACACAATCTTTATAAGGACCAAGTGGTTTCTATATTTATGAATGGAGAGAGTTACTTGAGAGGTTATAGAATTCAAAGAGAGAATATAAAGCAATAAAAAATAGGCTATTTATATGCTGGCAGCAGAAGCACTGATTTTTTTTTTGGTCATCCTTAGCACAAGGAGTCAGTTAAAATAAAGTTATCATAACCTATAAAATTTTGAAGATGCAATACTGGCTTCCCACATTTCTGTATTTATATGTAAGCTGAATGAATCTACTTTAAATAATAGTGGGCCTCATGAAAAAAATACTTCTTTTTTTTTCTTTTACCAAGCAGATCCCCCAAACTAAGTAATATCTGGCTAAGACACAGGCAAGGTTCTGGACAACTTGACTGATAGCTATGAACCCCAAACTAACCAGCTGTCCCCATCAGAAGTTCAAAGTACCTTATAAAGTCACATCCCTTTTAACAGATTTATAATGAAGTCAACCCACAGACACCTTTCAAGAGCCTTTACACAGTTTTATAACCATGTAAGTCCACTGCCTTCAATGTGATTATTCTAGGTGTGCATGAGTGAAAGAAAGATCAGGTGCAGAGAAATAAGCCCTTCCTATTTCTGGGTTGTTCAGAGCAGATATTACACACCGATTACATCAATACATTAACTGTTTATTCTTTGTTTTGTTGTAATGCTATCTTTAAAAATTCTCCAATGATGACAAAGCAATTTTTATATTTGTGAAGTCTGTATAATATATTTACCAAAAATTTACAATATACAATAAATGGCTTAGAACTTTCTCAAAGCACATTAGAAAATGACAGAGGCAATTTAATGAAGATCATTTCGGGCTACAATGCTGACATAGCATGTGTCTATGCTGTGAATCTTGTTGTATACTGCCTAAAATATCTACAGATTATGAAACTATATGAATACCCACTGTGAACACTTCAGTAAAGAAAACAGAAATCTGACTACTTTCATCATGGATTCATTTTGGAGTCCATCTGGTCACAGCGGGCTTTAGGTTTTAACTGATTTTATTTCTGCAAATGTTGCCATTTTTTGTTGTTAGCTTATTTTTATCACATTGGTTCAACAGTTGTATATTTGGGCTTCCATAGCACATTCTAGACTGAAAGTGAAAAGATGTCAATTATAACCCTGAATGGGTCCCACATGGAAAAGCCAGCAGAGTCCCTCTTACCACTGTCCTCAAGCTCTTCTAGAATAGACAGGTGAGTGGGAAATTAAGATCACAAGAATCAATAAATGACAGTGTTTAAGATCACTTTTTCTTAATTCAGAAGTCATTAATGCTTTCTGCCTGTATTCATTCACAGCAGTCACAATTTAATTATACAAGCAGTGTTTCTTTCTTGCCCACCAGAACAGTAAGACACATTGAACTAATCTGACCATCATAAAGCTTCTTGAGAGCTAGGAAAAGTCACCTTGTGTTCTGCTATTTTATTTAGGTTACTTTTGGAATCTCTCCCATTTTCATTTCTGCTGCAGAACTGACTCCCCTGGAGGCCCTATGGCAGCATGAAATTGTACGTGTTTATACCAGTGAGTTCTAGGCAATCGTTTTTTTCTGAGAAAACTTCATTAGTTGAAAATGGATTTTCATGCTGAGCCACTAGGGAGGGCAGAAGGAAGAAATTCCATGGGACAACAGAATTTATCATCACCTAAACAATCCTTGGAATCTAGAATTAGTGAAAACACATATGTTTTTTCACTTACTTATATATATATTACTTATATATAAGTATATTCCTTATACTTAGGAATATATGAGTCAGGTTTTCTATGAAAAATCTAGTTCTGTTTAACATTTCACAGCAGTCTAATGAAATTGTGTGACAATGAATAGTTTGTGGCTATTTCCTTCCACCCAGGGACTTCGGTAGCTCCCGACTCTCCATCTTCTCAGACACAGCATTTTTCTAAGGCCTTCCACAATAGAACAGACTTGTCCTATCTATAGATGGTTAGTAGGCACAGTGCTGCTCCCAGCTAATTATAACTTAGATATATGTTGCCCTGGAGGAGAAAATAACTGACACGAGATAAACCCAGTCAGCTTTTCTCAGACAAGTAGCTGTGCTGCTTTCTTTGGGACTATTCCCTTGCTTTTGGCAAAAAGGATTAGTACAAAGATGGTGTATACAGCATTCCAGCTGACAATGGTATTTTTTGCCTTTCTGATTAGCAATTTCTTTCATTTTAATGGCACAGCTGAATATATTTTAGACATATTAAAAAATTCATCTTTCTATTGAAAAAACAACAACCACAAAACTTGCAGCAGAAGTATCCTTAACAAGTGGAATTTTTAGCTCAGCAATAAAAAAATTTCCCCCTGGCAATACACTCTGTACTTAGAAGTTTAGGAGACATCCCAAGGAGACACCCAAACGCACACCTTATTGTTTGGGATTTTTTTTTTCAATCCTGTGTGCTTCACCAAGACTTCAGGGCTACTACGAAACATGAAAGGCCCATAATTCAGAGGGACCAACATGACTTAGTTCATGGCATGAGCAGGGGTGTTGACACAAACGTACAGCCCTATGATTGACTGGAGACCTACTCACTGGATTCTGAGTTTGGTCTTCCTGAAGTTCATGTGCACCCAGTTAGCTTAGGGTTCATGATTTAATTTGGAACAAACTGGTGCCTACTTTACTGGGCAAGCAGACAAGCTAGAACAGTTCGCCCTGGATTTTCTGCTCTCTTGAACTCTGCCTCTGCATGAACTCTCCCATTCACCCCTTTTTTAACATTCATGATTTCTATACTACCTCCAGGAAGATACTGCCAGGATTATAAACTCTTAACCTAATTATCACTGGCAACAAAGCTGACATCAAGCACTACTGCATATGTAACATACATTGTAACTGAAGGCTATGTTTCAAATGATACCAATTGGCAGGAGACCATCAGCAAGGCTAGAGCTGGGAACTTCCAAAAATTGATAATGGGGGAGGTACCATTCTACACATTTCCAGTAGTACATGCAGCCCCATCACTGAGGCATAGCCAACACAACCAACAGAATGGTTACCTCAACACAGTTGTCACAGACGCTGCAGTGAGAGCAGCGTGGAGGACGGTAGAAGTGGCAGGTGGCACACCATTTCATCCGTACTTGGATTCCTTTAATCTCCACGTTCTTGTAGAGTGGAGCTCGGAAGTCATCATCTTTATCTTCATCTTCATCTGCTGCTCAATGCAAAACTAAAAGTTAGTGGAAATAACAGCGGGTAAAGATGAAAGATCTAATCCAGTCAGTGCCTTAAATATAGGGGCACTGCATGTGCTCTTGGGCTTGTCAGAGAAACAGAGAGCTGTGGAAGTGATGGACTGTCAGAACAGGTTGTCCTGGCTGCAGAACACTTCAGTGATCTGGGCTCATTTCAGCACCCGAGGCAACGCTCCCATGGGAACGCCAGGCAGCCAGTCCAAATCCTGGACAAAGAGAAGTGTGCGAGTCTTATCTTAGCCAGCAGTTACAGCCGGAATGAACAAGATGAGAGTCAAAGAGGTGATGGAAATCCAGGAATCACCCAAACCCTTGCTGCAAGAAGTTCTGCTGCATGTATTCAGGATTAATTCAATGCTAGTCTACCAGCATATAGAACAAAAGAAATTACATCAACTGATATTAAAAGAAGGTTATTAACAGAACGTTGTGCTAGCTCAAACCCCCAAATCAACCCAGATGACCCAGTGTGGTGTTTTGTCAAACACTCTAGTGTCAGCCCATCACCATCCCAAAAACCAGTTGCTCCAGGGAGCCACAGTGAAAAGAAATGTGTGTGCCTGCAATAAGCCCTGCACCAGTGTCTGCTTCCTTATAGCACACCCTGTGCTCTCTTCTTCAGAGCATGCCTTGAATACTCTTACTTAAGTGGCAGTATATAACCAGCAAGACCTCACCTCCCTCAAAGGCAGTATGGTCTAGTGATCTGAGCAAAGGACTGGAAGTCAGGAAGTCCTATATCCTAATTTTCTCACTCTGTAGCCTTGGGCTATTCATTTAACCTCTTTTTGCCATTAGTAAGATTGGAATGACAACATGGCAGAGTTATGTTATTATGGACAACCCCCTGGAGGATGGGTGATCATCTCTACTGAGCGCTGCCCTGTTGAGAAAACAGACCATTTAAAAATAAATTCAAAAAATAAAAGCCAGTCTAGAATGGGCAAACACATATTGTGAAGAAAAGGAAAAATGTGAATGATGTACATGGAAGTTCATCTTTTATTCTAGATACCTGCAATCTTTATTTGTTTCCTTTTGACGGAGAATATGTAACTAGTTCACATCTATTTAACACCTGGTTAAACATTGCAGTGCAGCTGGCATTGGTTGACTGGCTCCAAATTAGACAAAATTTGATAATATTATCCCAGTGGGGCATCAATAACTGACATGTAGTTCTATATTAAATCTTCTCTAGATGTGTTATCCTTACTAAAAGGATCCAATTTCCATTGACTTCAGGAGGAGTTTCTCCCTTCATTCACATGAGCTTGGGATTTGACTCAGCTACAATATTTACCTTGCAAGAATATTCTCTGGGTTAATGTTTGTGCATGGAAGCAGACTGCTGTATTGGCACCGTTCCCTATAATTTTCCTTCATAACTAATCAGTGGGACTCTTAGTGGGAGCTAGACTCTAAATCCCTTAGGGCACTTCTATAAATACAATCTGTGGGTTCTTCAATACTACAACAAAGTGGTCCACGCTGCAAAATACAATTGTGGGGATAGAAGAACAAAACACTAGAATGGTCAAACCATTTAAATTCTTGTAAAAATACTTACTATGCAGACAAAAAGTCTGTACATTGTATGTATCTACAAATACACACATATACCTATATAGGTGTATACCTGCGTAAATACATTGGACTTGCAGAATTGACACACACTGGAAGACAGTTCATGGTTGGTATCTATAATTAGCCAGAAACACACATTGCCATTATCAATCTAGACTGTAAATCAGATTTGTCAGGGAGGCCCCAGTTTCAGTGACTTAATACTTCCCTTTCTTCTCATTCATTTTAGTGTGTTACTGGCAACTCATGCACAGAGCCAATCCTGATTCATAACAGGATCATTCAGAGAGACAGCAAATTAAAAAATGATTCAAAAAAGGAGTGATGGAACTGGGAGTTTAATTCAGGCCCATTTCAACAATACAAAAAAAAAAAGCTGGGTTTACTTCCCATCTATGCCCCAAATTCTCTTTGCCAGAGAACCTGTAAGCTCATATGATACAGCTAGATATGTCTTTATCACCAGCCTTCAGTCATCTGAGCAGAAGAATACATTGGTAGAAGACACTATCTTACTACACAGACTCTCGTACTCTTATCCACTGACACAAGGCAGCCAAATCTCCTGTTTATATAACATATCTCATGATTCTTCGCAGCTTTCTTAAAGGAATCATGTGATTTCATAAGACTCTCTGCTTTTGTATTGCTTTTTTCTTGTTTTGTTTTTGAAGTAAATTTGTAACTATCAGAAATGTGCTCAAAAGCTTGAAAATTAAGATTAGATCTGTAATTTCAAGAACAGAAAGCAAAAAGATCCATTGTATATTCATTTTAAATCACTCCTACAATTTCTGAATTCTTTGGGTTGGCAGCTCTGCGGGTGGCGTGGGGTGGTGATAGCTTTTTTAGCATGTACACTTGTGATCTGAAATAACATCTGCTCCCCTTTCTTCCCAGCTCTAGTATTTATAGTCTTTTCCATCTTTTCCTTATCAGATTGCTTCCTTCACACATTTACACTCTTACTTCATCACTTTCTTTAAGGATGACTCCCATTCCTTTCCTGCCTTTTCCCCACTTCCCTCATTCCCAATTTCTTCCAGATCAAGTACAAATACACACTGCATAGAGAGAAATGGCCAAGGCCACAAATGAAAAGGATGGAAGAAAGGCAAGCTGTAGGAAACTCCCCCTTTCTCCCTTAAATGCAAAGGCCAAAATAAAGAGCTTATTTGCAAGTTAGGGGAGTGTAAAGGAACGTGTGAATTTACGATATGCTCAGTACTGATCACTCTTAGAGCAGGTAAGCGCCCAGCAGCAGGCTCCATTTTGAGGGAACTACGTTGCACAATAATATTAGATTCCTGGACTGTGACTTTCACAACTGAACAACATTGTTCCAGCTCTTCTCCTACCAAAGGCAAAAAGTATGGATGCGTTCAATAACCTCACAGCCACAGCATATTCAACCACTGTTATCTCTGATGAGATGGAGGAATGGAAGAGTGCAGGACATTAGGTAAAAGCTCTATGTGCTTCAGCTCTTTTGGAAATCTCAGTAAAAGCTCGATGTTTCAGCTCTTTTGAAAATCTCTCTATCACCTATATGTAACCTTATGCAGCTAAACACTGCATCACGTAATCCCACACAAATGACTGAATATTGCCTTCACACGTAATTATTCCCTTAACTGTAGTGCTGCAACAGTTGATCAGGGGTTCAAAAGCTGCAGCTGAAAGGAATGACAGAGAGATGCTCATCATTAGACCCTGCTACCTGGAGAAACCTGGCAGCCACTATTCAGAGAAGCCAGCAGGACAGGTATCTTGTTCTTGTCAGGTGCAATAGCAATTCAAAATAGGTATTGAATTCACTCAGTAGAGGTGGGTAAGAACAGCTTGAAGAGAGCAGAGATCCACTGGCTTAGCAAGACTGCCTAGAGCAGTCTCTGCTGCAAACTGCATGTGAATAATTATTGGAAGACAGATAAAATGAGGTGATAATTCTCTCATTAGGATGTGTTAAAAGAGGTAGCTCCACTGTGGTTCCTATTATACGAGCTGAGTGATCTTTATCCTATTTAATCAGTTGTGCATCAGTACTAATTTAAGCAGGCATATCTTTCTAAACGTATACATTTTAGATGCTCTAAGGCAAGCCTTAATCATTATCTATTTTAGCATTCAATGCCTATGCATTTATTTTAAGGCTTTGTGGAAGGAAGGTCTGCTTTGATGAAGCTGTTTCAGAAAGCTCAGCCTCTCCCTTCCACCATGCTCAACTTCCTATTGTGAAGACAGTAACTTAAATCCAATGTGCCAGCATGACACAGGGGATGGCAATTGCAATCACATCAGTCAGGAGAGATACTCAAAGGAGAACCATGCTATGCAGCCCTGTGCCCTCAACTGCCAGCCTGAGCAAGTGCAAGGACAACTGACACCTCCCAGCTCAGATGAGGGTATCCAGCACTTCACTACCATCCCAACTCTACTGCCAGCTCAGTGTAAAAAATAAGAAAATACATAAACAAGACAGATTACCAGAGGAAAGAAAAAAAAAAAAAAAAAAAAAAAAGAGGACCACCCACCAGTCCCATTTTCTCTTACCTCGTGGAAAAACCCCAGGGTCCATGAAAGTTGCCATGCTGAAGTTTGCCAGTACAAACAAGAACACGAGCCCATTGTACACTGGGATGGCTGGTGAGATGGCTTTTGTCAGCCAGGGGCACCTGTGGAGGAGAAAAATTATAGGTAAGGGCTCTTTTGGCTGTATCAAGTAGTTTCTTCCCATTCACCATCATCACAGAGAAAAGCAGTCTCATCATCTCCCCACCAGCCATTCAGCAAGGCTGAATTTGCAGTTTAACAACAGAAATTTCAATAGAGCCAGTTTCAGTGATGTAAAGTACGCTGCAGCCACCCTTTCTAAAGACACTTTATTCCATAGTACAGAAAGCAACAATTGCTCACGTGGCTTGTAGGGCTTTGCAACCCTATTGCTTTATTTGCAAGCTGGCACTTTGCTTCTCTGCGTAAAAGCTGCATCCTATTGTTGCATTGCTCTTTATTGTGTATATAGCCTTGTTACAGTTGGTGTTATTTTCAGTCCTCACTGGCATAAAGCAGAATAGGATTCTTAAACCATTGATCTCCCCAGCAGGTACAAAGGGAAGCACACTCGCTTCCCCTAGCATCTTCCCAAGTGGTTTTCAACTTTAAATAATGCTCACAACCAACACTTCAAAACCTCTCCCCAGCAGAAGGCTTGGTCAGACCGAGCATGGGCTCTGCAGGTGTCAGCAGAATCTAAGAAGGCCAAAAAGAAAGTGGATGGCATCTGCCATGTGAGCACCTTTCAGAAACACTGGAAATGCTTGGTGCACACCCAGCGTATGTACCTGAGAGGGACAGAAAGTAAAGGAGAAAAACTAGGAGACTCAGGAAAGACAATATAGAAAGGCCTGTTGTTATAGGACAACTGATCTAGCTGCAAAGAACACTTCCCACCAGCAGAGGAAGGCAGGACCAAGACAGAAGAAAGCTTATCCTACAGGCAACTTTACCCACTGAAAAACAGTGTTTATTCACTAGCCATTTACAGCCTCTCCAAAGCTTATCTCTAAACACTAGACCAATTTTACTTCTCTGTTCTGCATAAAGAGGTTTGGTGCTACAGGGTTGCTGAGGGGAAAATCCAATTAATCTTATTAATCTTGCAGATATAAATAAGGAAAAATATGGGACAAAGAATCTCTCTGACAAAAGTAAGCCCCCTGACTGAGCAGCTCTTTAGATTTCCTCCTGCCCTGACAGCTAGGGACCCCACTTTGCTGCTGTGCAGACGCCATTCCACGGCAACACCTTGCTGCTGTTAGCATAAATCAAACAGCAGCCCACATATTCGGGATCACATTTTGCCTGAATTACATGTACAGTTGCATCTGGTTGTCTGCCAGGCTGCGGAGATAAAGAAAAAAGAAACCAACAACAAACACCCAACCTTTTCCCAAATCTAATTGGCACTGTTTGTGCTACCGATGTGCTGTTTTCAACAGCTGAGAATGGTGTTGCTGACCTTGAAGAGACGCCGCTAAACACACTCTTGTGGCCAGCATTAAAAGGGCACCACATTTTCTCCTCCCATTTCTTTGTGAGCAGGCAGGAAGAGATTGTTTTGCGCTCTCCTCCTCTTTGCAGCTAGGCTTTTAGCATTGCATTGCTGCAAACTGCTTTTAAAAGGACCTTCACTGGTGTGTGTTTCATTCAGTCTGGACTGGAGCGAGTAAAAGATGGAAAAATCCTACCCCAAGTGAATGAACTGCAGAGCCAAGACATGTCTGTGGCTGGGGCCAAACCTTGAGGCTGATCAGGGGAGAAGGAAAAATTAAGCCTTCCCACTTGAGTATGGATGCTCTGCTACAGCCCACAGAGAGGGAGCAGAAGCATGGGGTTTCTTGGGACTGGCCTTTAAAGGGGCAAGCAGGGAAAGGGCCTGGAAATGAACACTTACTAAGAGAACAGGAAAGGACTGAGAGCTCTGTGGAGGAGGGCAGAATCTCTGTTTCTTTTGCATTTGGGATCTCATCCAGATGCTCATGGAGCTTGGGTACAGGAGAGAGCCTTGTGGCAGAGCAAGGTGATGGACTAGCTCAGACAGACCCTGCTGGAGACAGCTGGGCTCTGTGACTTGCCCTGCAACCTTTCCTGTCCCCAGGAGGTGGAATTTCAGCCTTCAGCAAGGTGACACCAACTCGCTGCAGTGCTCAGTTTTCCTTGAAGCAGCTGATGGTGACTGAGAGCTAAGGAAAAGTGGTTCCTTTCTTGCCATAAAATATGCTGTGGTGACCATGCCAAGCAAGCTGTGGGCCTGTCTCTAACAATGGTTCCTGCCAGCTCCTTCGGAGGAAAGGAAAAGAAATCCTGAAATAAGCAGTTATAGAATAAATTCTACCCAGGGAAAGGCTCCTCCCTTTAAATTATAGTAAAATTAGATTCAGCATGGGCATGACTGACTTCATTTCTTCCCATGAAGAAATTGCCTACACAGAGAAAGATTATGAAGTTACCCACTGCCTGTCAAGCATGGAGGAGAGATTTCCTTGGCAGTAAAGTCAAGTAAGTTGGCAAACGAAGGGACAGGAAACTCTTTCTTACAGATAACCCTTTCTTACAGATAACTCCTTACTCCGAGCAAGACTACATGAGAGAAACTGTCTCAGATGATTAATGTAAGCATTTGTTAATGTTCTCATTCGTGATTTACTTTGTCATCTTCCCAACAAATACATCAAATACTAGGAAAAACTTTAGCCATAAGCTAAACTAAACAGCTCATTTAATGGGTAAATAGTGTATCTGAAAATACTTCATGGAAGTTGGAACGAAGGATAGACTGAGTCATTGTACATATTAGCCAGAAGGTCTGTTCACCATCCTTCCATTTTTATTTCTCGGAATCTTTATGCAACATCAGATATTACATAAAATTTTAGAGGGGATAAAAGAGGCCTCATTTGTAAACTAGACTGACCAATAAAAACATCTGAGATCAAGTCCTGACTCATAACTGGAAAAGGGTCTGAAAAAGAAAATAAAATTGCTACTAGGATCCACAAACCGTGACGCGTCCTCCCTCCTTATCCCTCTCCCTTAAAGCACATGGAATTTTAGGCAAAGCAACAGAAATTCTAATCCGAGTCTGGCAGGTTGTTTTATTACCAACCCATCCTGCAGAAATCTGGCTTCTGACCCTCTGCACTCTCTGCTTTGAAGAGGAAGCTGCAGAAATGTCTGAGCAGGCCCTACAGTGAGATTCTGTTTACTCTGTTTATTTCCAGGAACTCCAGGAGATCTGCTTCCAGCACCACTCATCTCTGAGGACAAATCTGGCTGAACTTTTCATATGCTTCTCCTAACAGAAGGTGTTATGAATCCAGACAAACAACACATTGATTCAAAACTTTCTTTGCTTGGGAAACCCAAAATTTCAAGAGACTGTGGTCTTTGTGTCATCAACTCCTCTCACCGTGGACTCACACAGCATGAAGTCTATCACAAATTTTATAGGGCTAAATTTAGTAGAGTCGAGAGCAGTGTACACCTGTGCCAGATCTTTCTGAGAGAAAAACTAAACTCCAACACTTCTGATGTGCACCGACATCCAGGAGCAAAACCACAAAGTCCTAACCCAGGACCTTTCTATCACAGCTTAATTTTGTCTGAGAAAGCCGCACCCTTTGTGTTGCAGGAGCCCCTGCAGAATCATTTCCATTGCAGAGGTCAAAGACAATACCCATGGAGAAGCTGAGCAGTGGGACACAGCGCCAGATGTGCTGTGACTTGCTTTCTGCAGAAGCAGCCAGACCTGCCTTACCTACAGCTCAGAAAACACACCGCACCCCATGGCTGCTGTACCTCACTGCATGATCAACATTTAAGTTCAAGGTAACTGTGCTAGCATTTCTTTTCTAAAAGTAACTGCATGATTGGTGCTCTCTTTCAAGTTAATTTAGATCCCTCACATGAACCAGGAGACCTGAGGGATAATACTGCAACCGCTGTGGGTACCAGCCAAGCTACTTCAGCAACTACCCAGGAGAGGAACATTCAATGGTTTTGTTTACTGCAGAAATTAAGAGCCAGCACACGCCACCATGGCATGCTAGAGATAATTATGGATCTCAAATTCTTCTGAACGAAGCACACAATTACACAGGCAGCATTTTCCTCATAATTATACTTCTTTGACACAGAGTAATTCTGCTCGTAACTCAGAGGAGAGTAATTCAGGGTGGCAGATTTAATCTCATTTATCCTATTTGCTTTTGAAACCCTATCCTAATAAAATGGAAAGTTAAAAAGATTAACAAATAGGATCACAAAACTTGCTAGGTGTCAGACTGACTTATGCATCATCAACTGCCTTCCTCCGCTAAATTAAACAACAAATAATCCTTTCTGCTTTTTTTGCTTGGTGCTTTGTAGCAAGACATGTTTGTGCCTTATAATTACAGTTCAGTCATAATTAAGTAATTGAATGGGACATTTTTCTTGAATCCTGCTCCAAATTAAGTTTGTTTTTTATTTTTTTTTTTTCCATTAAAACCTTACACATGCTTAGAGAAGCTTTAGGACACGGAGGATGGAGCCTGGGATTTTAAGAATCGTGTTCTAGTCTTGGCTCTGACACTGGCTTGCAGAGCGACTGAAAGCCATCTGCTTTCCCCCTCCACCCCGGTTCCAAATGAGACACAAACTACCGACAGACCATCTTCCCCACCCCACGACAGAGAAGGGATTGCCTTTGATTTTGCCAATCTCCAAGTGCCTTTCCTAGGGCAAGGCTGCTGGCCCCAGCATTTGCCTCCTGTGAGCCCAGCACCAGGCCCCCAGCACCCAGCCCAAAGAGGGCAGGGGTGAGGCACACCGCTCCTGCTGGTGGGCTGCTGTGTGACCACGTGCCTGTGATGTACCTGGTGAATGAGGTCCGTTGGATGCTCTGCCCAGAACACAACAAGCAGGTGCGTGCACACATGGGGCTCTCTCGGGGTGCAGGGTGCTCGGAGGCCAGAGACAAAGAGCAGAACATGGAGCAGGAGCCTACAACACTTCTCTTTCTAATAGAAAGATGAGACAATCTGCTTGTGCAGGGGGAACAGAGAAGACCCCAAGGATTGCCTGCTTGACTGCTCAACTGCACCTAATAATTGATTTGAGATTCCCACACATCCTTCCCCTTGGGCTCAAACAGATGGCTGGTATGCAACAAAACAATTAATTTCCATGACAAATCACAATCCATGGGTTTATAACATGGAAAATAAAGCACCTCTTAACTTGAATCACCTTCTTACACCATTAGGGTGGTTACAAGAGTAGTATCAACCAGCTGATTCAGTGCATCCAAGTAGAAGCAGCCCAGTGAAGTAGAGACTAATTAGATAAGAGGGGCCAACAAGCAAACATAATTTGTCTAAGCGCTGGCACTAATGTCACTGAAAACTTTCAGACTGTGTCCTTAACTCTGCAGCAGCCTGTCCTTGTTTGATACCTCTCCGGGAACTTCTAGCCAAACCCTGACTGCTACGACCCCGCACCGATTTGCATCCTGTGAAGTCTGTGCAAGGGACCACCACTCTGTGTGAGGAATCATCACCACATCTGATCAAGGATGTTCTAATGTTGCTGATATCCAGCAACCCTGGGAGCTGGACCAAGCGTCCCGGGCTGCCTGCAAGCTGCCCTTCCCCAGAAGGGCCCGCGGGTCTGGCTGGCAGTGACAGCACATCGGGGGTACAGAGAGGTAAAAGTCCTCCTAGTGATTAACCCAGCACTGGACCACATGGACCATAAACATAAGGGCAATCAACTGACTAATCTGGATACCCAGATTTTAGAAGAATTCAGAATCAGATGCAAGTACAGTGCCTTAGGGCCCACTCTACCTGTGTACGTAGGACAGAGAAGGTGCAAGACAGCACCCTGCGGGGTGAATGCCGGAGCTCAGGTGTGCAGAGCCCGCCTCACCGCAGGGCACTGAACGACACAGCTCTCAGCCTTTGGCAGGGGAAATCTAACACATTCCTCATACAGCCCACTCTGGGAGGGATTTTTCCATTTATGCGCTCTCTCCTACCCTGAAATCACAGAAAAGTACCTTTGTGGAATAGTAACAGAGGAAAAAAAAATCCGCTCGTTTTCCATTTTTGTTCACTGCCAAAGATAGCTGGGAGATTATTCTACAGCTAAAAATATTTCCAAGGTGCTAAGTCATCGGTAGCTTTAGAAAGGCATCACTGGAGCCTGTCAGGGGAGGATGGATCCGAGTGTCATAACCAACATGAAAGAGAACGGCAGGTCCTAGGAAAACAGCAGAAGGCTCAGGATATCAGGATAGTCAGGTCATTTGCTCAGTGCTGCCACTTGAGATTTTGATAAATCATCTAATTTCTGCATCGCATCTTACTCATTGGCAAGACTGCAGCTAATATATTGTTGCCATAGCACTACACCCTCACTGTGACTACAGCAGTTGTACTGATAGAAAGTGGTATTAAAGTAAAGGATAACAACTCCAAACGTTACATAAAAATGGGGAGAGAAGTAAATACTGGAGAATTTACCACTGAAAAACAGAGACTGATGAAGGCTGAGTGCCACATGGAGCAGCTCATGCTGGTAATGAGTGGGAGATACAAAAATAGCCACCCTGGGTTGCCAGATGCAGTTATCCATCACAAGGGGCCAAAAAAAAAACCAAAAAGAACATAAAAAACCCCATGAATTTCATGAGACCATTCCTTATGAAATATAGCTGAACACTAGCGCCAGAGGTTCAAATCCATCACCTGCTTAACTGTGTTTAATTATTCATAAGAAATGTGCTGGGCTGAAATTCACTCAGGTTTAACGAAAGCTGATGGGGTTTCAGTGAACTTTCCATTACACCCTGGACTCAGTCCAAAGGCTAGTGGTTCATGTCTGACAAAGTATAGATCAGAAGAGCTAAATCAATTAAAAAGTCAACTTGAGATATAATAGTCCTTGGTGAAAAGTCTTATCTGGGCTATACGTCATCCCTGAAGTAAAATATACTCTCCCCTTTTCACAAAGCTGCTTGAAAGCTCTGGAGCGTGTGGCCTTCCTCCCTTTTTAAGCAGTCCCCAAATATCCGAGAAAAGACACTATTGTCATGTGAACTGATGTGGGAGAAATATGTAACAGGAGTGACAATACCGATAACTGAGTGAGAAGACCATGGGGATAACTGTGCCCATCAACACCCTCAAGTTCAGAAGCCATCCGCTCATCCCAGGCTTATTGCACGGGCACAGACCGGCCCTGCAGCCACTGGGTAAGCCATATTCTTACGAGCTACACATCCAATGTGACTTTACAGGTGCCTGGTGAGCAGTCAGGCCTGCCTTGTGCTGTATCCAACACGCATGCTCTGCAGCCATGCTCAGCAGACAGCTGGTGCAGCCGACAGGCTTCTGCTGGGAGCTGCACTCAGCTGCTCATCGCTGCAGGGCTCGGGCAGGCAGTGGCGGGGCCGATCCACAAAACCAGATCAGAACAGCAAATCCTTCTTCACACACCGATCTGAAATTTGCATTGTGGTGAGTGAATCAAGGGCCTACCTGGAGCTGGTTAGCAGTTACTGACACAGTGAAAGCCCAGGGCAGAGTTTTTGTTTTGATGTACTTGTAAAGTAATGCACTTATAACAGCGTAAGCGTCACTCGAAATGCCCAGCTTTTTATTTACACCTCAAATTGAAGTTATCCATTGAGCATTGATCCCAGGGGACATATAGGCTAGATTTTGGAGTACACAATAGCACTTCTATATTAAGAGAAGGATAATGCTCACCTCAAAATGCGACAGTAGGTCTTTGTGGCACTTCAAGCATCTATTGCATTGCAAACAAAATCACCCTGAGCAGCCGTAAAGCCTCTGGTACATCACGGAACGGAGCCAATTGCCAGTGCATGTGCAAATCAGAGCGGACTCCAAGCATGGGTTACAGAGCAAGCACACAGATTCAGAGACAACTCCCCTTAACTCCTGGGTTGCTTTCTCAGCCCCAGATTCACAAAGCCTGAAATACCACACAAGCTGGAAGATGCAAGGATTACTGTAATAGGGGCTTGCAAACATGCACCAACCTTTTATCGGTACCATGCTGAGCAGCTGGAAACAAGCTCTGCTTTTTCCAGCTGCTAATGGAGACCTGAGTGTATGGGTGGCCTTTGGGTCACGGCAGAAGAGGACGGGAGGGGGGTCACTGCAGAATAACCGCAGCAGGAGATACACTGGTTGTCCTGTCACGCTGAAATGGTTTTAAATCCACTCGGTTAGAAAAAGAAGGGACTGCTGCCCAGTAACATTCCTGGGCAGTTCTGTCTGGATATGGCTGGCCACCAGCATCTCTGTACTGCAACAGCTGAATGACTTCCAGCCTGTTCCAAAATTCACATACGGGAATTATCAAGCCACAGAAACCTTGCTAAATGGGAAATTGGAGAATTACATCCAGAAGATGCTGTATGAACCAGTAACTCAGAACACAGCTGAGTCCTCAGCACATGTGGCTGCCCTGCCTGCAGGCTGTGCTCCCGTGTGCACCGTTCCCAGCAGTAACCACAGTCCAGCTGCCCAGCGCGGTGTCCAGCAAGGTTGGAAGATGCTTCCTAATATCTGAAAGGGACACACATGCTACACAAGCTGAGTTTTTCTGAGTGTTTTCAAAGACGCTATGTGGAATGCAAACTTGTGCTTCTAATTTGTAAACAGCAGAATTAAAGTGACGCCACACTTGCTATGGCAGTGCTAGAAAGAGACTGGCCCTCATCCTGAGACCAACCCAGCGTCATTTCCATGAGTAATAAAGAACACAGTTTATTTGGGTCTTACACCACTAGTGACCTTCATGATCTTCCCGAACTCTCGGCAAACTAACACAACTTTTTGCAGGATAGATGAAATTGCACTTGTCAGATCCCATGTTGCTCTGATGGAAAAAATGCACAGGGTGGCTCCTCCCTGACTCAGAGCTGTTCTTTGGGGTTTTCCACACTGCATTTATCCTTGTCAACATGCATGGATCTACCAGCGATACAGAAATGTAAAGTGGGCTGCAGAGTCAGTTTTTATTTTTATTTTTTAAATTGTATTTATTATATAATATTATATAAGATACATTATTTTTTGTTGTTGTTTTTAATTAAAAACAACACACTTAGGGGGATCCTAGCTAGACACAGAGGAGGTCTTATGCAGACTTTGCTCACAGCATACCCCAGTCCCATACCAGGGGAACACGTCCAGGACACGTTTAGTGTTTGAATTCATGAGACAGTGGTGTAATGGAAGCGAGGTAGTTCATTATAAGTATGCTATGATGAGAGAGAGTAACAGGTAGAGAAATATTAAGAGAGGAGAGGTGACCCAGGGAAAAGATACAGTATACATTACCCTTGTTGAAAAATTTATTTGACTTTTTAGATGTCCCTTTGTCATATGAGCTTCAGTAGAAAACAATTAAATTTCCTAAGAGCCATCATCCCTTTACAGCTAGTGGAGAAAATTATTTAACTCAAAGACAGCACCTATTAGATAAAAGCATGTGGCACTTAATTAACAATGAGCCAATATGCACAAGATATGTTTAATATGAACTCTATAGACTGTTTTATCATGTCCTCAGTGCATTAGCTGAGAATTGGGTACCATAATATGCTTTTCAATACATGGGGAAAAGAAGAAAAGCAGGGGACACCAGCAGAGCCAGCCCAGGTGTCTGAGCATAATCCCGGACAGCCTGGGGGTCAGGACACCTTTTACTGGTCTGCATCATAGGGTGAGTTGTTTCTGCACTGAGAAGAGCTGCAGGGACTGCTTGGGGTAGCGATTCCTAGCAGGGAGCACGTTATAAGAGGACCTTATCCCTCTGACACACATGCCAGACTCCAGAGAGCCCAGCTAGGGCCGATGCATGGCCTCAGCTGGCAGGGTGCAAAGGCCCGTCCAGCCGCAGGCGAGGTCTGACATCTCTGCTGCCTTCCAGGGGCTCGAGGAGGGAACTCGCCCCGTATCCAGCCAGCCCTGACAGACCTGCCAGCTGCTTGTTGCAATGCTGGGGCTGTCAGAGAGTCTTGTACAAACGAGGGGAAGGAAAATCCTGTGAGGCTGGTAATAGCAGTTACATTTCTTCCATGACTTGAGAGAGCTGTTCAGGAAATCTACAACTAATTAAGACCAGAGGTTCTTGCAGACTTGTCTGGATCATGTATTGCCTTTGAAATCTGGAAACAATACCTGTCCATGGCCTGAACAACATGCTTCAGAGCTGCTATGCAAGTTCTTTTATCTGTACAAGAGCTTGCTGGTACAGGGAAGGAAGCCAGTCCTAGCCTGAGCTCTTGTTTGAGGATTTCTAGACACATGCAGCAAAATTACTGCAGGTATTGAAAGGTTCCCTACATGGACCAGAAAGATTAAGGACTTGGTATTTTACAGAAGAGATGAACAGAACAAAGAGACAGATGTATCTCTACTGCAAACAGATACCGAAGATAGGGCAGGCAGGGTAAACATTCTCCTACGTCAAGTATGGGAGCAAACATATAATAATAAAACAAAAGCCTCTCCTAGAACCTCATCTCTAATTTCCCTCTGGAATATCCTCCCAAAGGACTTTTATGGAAACTTGAACTGTGAGCATGGCATTTATGTATTTTATTCTCACAATGCTGAAAAAGAGTATTTGCATGGCTGGTATAAGGAGGCCTTAATATATGAAGATTTTAAGAAGAAAAAAAATCACAATTTCTCTAGCTAAGAAGATAATAAGAATGAAAGACAACCTTCACATTTTAGCCTGTCAAAGAAACTTTGCACCTGGGGAGAACATCTCCCTGTGACTGCCTGCTTTGGGACTTTTTACCCCTTCCCAAGCCCAGCCAGGCCGTCAGAGGACTCACCAGTGACTCAGCCTGTTTCGGCAACAGCTTAATCCTGCGATCCACAGACCTCACCACTGGGGCCAAGGTAACAAAGCAGAACAGGACAAGTCATCTCGCTCAGCACCCGGCTATTCCAGCCCCCATGTGCACCACCTCCCCCAGCCCCGCACCATCCTGACCCTAAGCAATGTTTTATACACCCGGTCTTGGCTCTGCGGGACGGATGCCAGCAGGCAGCAGCAGGGCAGAGCTGGGCTTCTCAAAGCCAGTTCCCAGCCCGTTTCTGCTCCAAGCTGGGGCTCTTTCGGGGCACAAGGACACAGCTGAAAAATCCTCGTTCCTTCCAGCAGAGGGTAGCGGGACACACAAACCAGCAAGCAAATGTGTAGGATTGTACTGAAAGCAAGAGATGTGTGCAGTTCAAAACAAAACCAAGGGTTCAATATCAGCAATAAAAAACAGTGCTCAGCAGCACAGTGGAAATGTTACAAAACTAAATGCATTCTTCCACTTGCATTCACCAAATGAAGAAACATCAAACTTTAGCTTGTTCTCATTATGTTCTCCCTTCCCCTGTAACATCACCATCTTCATTTTGCTTCCTAGTTTTGGGAAGGAGACCTTCAGGCAGCAGCAATGCCTGAACAGGCTTTTTCTGCACCTCTCCATTAGAAATGTCTTCTCTTTCTCTGTATGGAGCCGTTCCCCCTTCCTTGAGTCTCCCAAAAGATCACCAAATAACATTCAGGCTCTATTTTCTCTTTTCTCCTCCCCATCAGCCTGTGGTGGATTAAAAGGCTGAGCAGCAAAATCCATGCCCTTGTGCAGCAAAAGAGCACGGTTCTGCTGCTGCTGTACGCAGGAGATCCACAGCTGTCCCCACGCACTCTCAACAGAAACCACAAAAAGCCACTAAGGTAGAGGCACAGGCAGAGTCTCCTCAAACTATTAAACAACTGTGCCCCCCCCGCTTAGATTAAGTGTTTCCCATTTTAGCAGCACAAGCCGAGCCCAAATCCCAAGCCTCCCCTGTCTGCACATCAACAACTGCACCGTCCCTGCTCACCGCCTAACAGCATTAGGGCTGCCTTCTGGTGGCATTCTCCTGCAGGTAAAATCTTATTACAGCACCTACCAGGAACAAAAATGCTTCTGGGGAGCAATAAAATACTAAAATACATGGTGACTGTCATACTAACAGTCTTTTTTATTTAAACGATGAAACATAGCATCATCGTCTTAGGTTTAAATGTCTCTGTCAGCTTGGACAAAATATAAAGGGAATCTTACAATATTTGGTTTGGTGCACAGGTATTCAATTCAGGTTGACAGAGAACAAAATTACTTTGCTTGGAAAACATCCTGAGAGACAATATAATCTTAATTACGGAGACAGGGAAACGGGATTCAACCTGGTATACAGATCTGTGTCTTGCCATTGGATTCTGAAGTACAACAATGCGAGGGATCACAGGGGCAGCCGCGGAGGTGAAAATAATGGCAGGGAAACATCTTTGCTTTAGTTGTGCATTATCTGCTCTGCCCCAACACCCACCACTTTCCAAAGACAGAGGAGTAGCTTGCTCACACACTGAAGTGGTCATTGGGTAGCTGCTCTGCCATTTTCCGTACTAATGTCTCAGCTTTCACTCACAGCCTGTGGTTTTGTGATTTTTGGGGGATGTTGATTTGAAAGAACCACAAAGTTATCAGAAAAGGTGTAATTATGCTGTGAACCTGATGCACTAAAAATCTCCCAACTCTCTTGCCATAATTCAGTAACATAAGCCAGGATTACAACTACCTGATATGAGTTAACAAAGCTTAATACACTCCCGAGTCAAAATGGGGCAATTAGCAGCTCCTGTACCAAAATAGAAGACTATGGGAATGGCATATGTGTCACCATCTGCGAACAATATGCAACAGGCAAACCAATTCAGAAGGAGAAAAAAAAAAAAAAAAAAGATTAAATTTATTCCTATTTCCAAGAATCAAAGTGAATATTCAGCTTCAGCATTATACTTTCCAGATTCCCAGCTGGGACCAGAATGAGAAGCATCAAGCATCTTATGATTTAACCGTTGAAAAATTTCCAGGCCAAACTGTCAAGCAAGAGGTTTGGATACAGATCTGAACTATGGGATGTTTTGTCTGTGAAGTTCTTCTATCAGTTCCAATAGCAATAGTTAGCATTTGTATGTGTACTTTTAAAATACCTTTTGCTCCTGAACTTTGCTGAAGTTCATCCATTGGTTTCTTTGCCCTTGCTTTAATTTAAAGAGTAGGATACATCATCTTGCTTTTCAGGCAAATATGAACATTTTCTTCTTGCTAAACAGCTAACACACTGGAATGGAAATAATTTACTGTTTGAGATTTTCTGAATGAACCCCTTATTCCTTCTCCTCTTCGTCCCTCAGTATTTCCTGAGAATCGTATGCCACAAGCAAACCACTCTTGGCTTACACCAGAAAATGTCTACAGCTCTGGGATGCCTTAATTCCCTTTACATTCCTCTTCAGCAGCAGGCAGAGCCTACCATCATGGCCAGGAGAAGCACGGAGCCACAGATCACAGAACAGCCACAGAGATATAAGCAAAGCTTGCAAGGGTAGAGCTGTGCTTTTATCTCCTTTGATTTGAAGGGGGGACAAAATGAGTATCCCAGTAACTACAGTCCTTTCCTGAAGCTGTTTTATGAATTTATTATACAGCACAATCTTCCTGTTCTTGTATATTACTGTAAAAAAAAAATAATTAGGGATTTTTTTTCCTTTTTTTTTTTTTTTTTTTTTTTAAACATGACTACTGGAAAATCCAAGCACAGAGACACATGATTCATATTCTGAAGAAAACTTATTAGAAAACTCATAGCTTCCCCAAATGTTGTACACTGTATCTGACTCCAAAGGGCAACACAGTAAAAATGAACCATGTTCTGGGATGTTATATCCCCAAAGTACCCTTTGGTAAATAAGAAAAGGAATTTATTTTTCAGACAAAAATAATAATAATAATAATAATAAATCATGTGTTAATTCCAGGATGCACATTTGAATCCTACAAAAAAATATTTTTTACTCACTCAGTGGAGTAAAAAAGTCTCTTTTTTATTTACCTGAGGAAGCAGAGTCTAGCAGTTATGAGTATGAATAAGTGACCTGGGCAAGGGTTACGGTTTTCACCAGTTTGCCTAGCGATTCCACAATTCAGCCATTTTCGACCCGGTGCACATCTCACCTTTCACATTAACCGCCCTCCCCCAGCAGCGTTGGGGAGTTTTGCTTTGAAAAGCATACAAAAGTATGTCAATAAAAATTAACTGGAAAGCGTTACAACCTGTCTCAAGAGAAGTTCACCAACTAGGATAACACAGATTTACTGAAATGGCTAAAATCGGTTACTATTAACACCAGGCCAGTAACTCCTTGAATCAAGAGATCGACACTGCTGCTGGTCAGGCACAGAAACAGATGCTGAGCGGGGACCCTCCTCTTTCCTCATACTCTGCCATAGCAGCCCTCCCTGAGCTCTCACTTGTGCTGTTAATGCTTAATTTTCTGGCATACTTGCAGGCTTGTTTCTGTGAGCTGCAGTTAGGAAAAGAGCCTTTTATATTGTTTGTTCCTCAGGCACAAGTGACACATGCATTTATCTGCTCTTCAACATTTACTGCTCAACATTAAACACGGTTATCAGCAGCATTTTAATTCTTTTACAATACCTGATCGAGCAAGCAATTGACAAGTTAACAAATCTATTTACTTTTCATAGTGCTTACTTTGATTTTTGTAATTAAACAAAATTGTTTGGATTCTCCCTTTTCCCCCCAAACTGAGTGCTGTCCATGCAGGCTCTTTAACTCTGTATTTACTCTTCGAAGCATGAAGTGGGTTCATTTTCCCTCTTCTCCCTCCCCAAGGCTCAAGGCAGACCACAGTCCCTGGGACATCTGGAGGTTGTGGTTTGGAGAGGTCCCTTCCAGCCAAGAACAAAAGCAATCATCTTCACTGAGTTAGAAGATACTTAAGACTTGTTAGGAATTTCTGAGTTGCAAAACCCAGTGCTTGAAAGGCTATACAGAAAATAGCCCTCCTTCAAAGTTTATTAAATAGAAAAGCAAAAGCTCCATGTTTCTTGTGTTAGCTGTACAAGATGAGAAAATGTATCTGAGTCTGTAGTAATGGTTATGCAGCAGCTCCTCTAGTATCCCTACTTCTCTTGAATTCACATAACTGTGTCTTGAGTTTGTCAAGGTCTTAGGAAAAAAAAAAAGGAAAAGGTTTGAGATAATGATATGGTTATGCTAAAGATCCAGTGAGCATAGCCAGCAAGAAACTATAAGTAGCCTCATTCTGAACAGCAACAGATGCCAAGAGCGCAGAAGCCAGCCATAAATTGGAATTTTGAAAAATTCTTCACAATTCGTGCCAGCAAGACAAGGAAGGGGTTAAAGTGATTCCAGAGCACTGTAACAGATCAAAAAACAGCAAAAAAGCCTGTCCAGAGAGAGTGCTCCCACCAGAGCCTCCCCGAACCTGGCTCCTTCCTCCCTGCAAGGGAACACAAAGGGGTGAGGGGACAGCACGGCATCTGTGCAGTTAAAGCACTCAACAAAGCTGCACCCTTCCTAAAAGTCAGGCTGGGTGTGCACTTCTGGCAGAACGGCTGCCCTGGCAGGAGAGCGGAGGAGCAGGCAAGGAAGAAGAGATCCGCTTTCCACCAGGATCTTGTTTCCTACGTGTTCAGCTCAGCTCCAAGCGCTCGCCTTCACAAACACACAGGCGTTGAATCGTTCAAATTACATATAATCTTGTGTTGCTCATTTACAACAGCACAGCCAGCGACAAAGAAAAGAACTTAAAGTGCTCGGCTCCCTTCAAACAGGAAGCAAGCCCGTGGTGACAGGCTAGAGGATTCGTGACTTGTTCTTCCTCCGCCCCGTGCTGCACACATACACGCTGTGTTCAGGAGAGATCCAGCAAAAAAACCTGCACACAGGCTCCGAGCTGTCGTCTGCAACACAGTGAAATAGATGCCCAGCTCCCCCTCCCTGAGTTCGCAGTACAGATCACGAAAGGCAGAACCACTCTGAAACATCTCTCTTGCAAATTGCTGTAATTTCCCATCCATCTTCAGCTCGGTTGACTTCGCCGGGTCCACAGGGGCCGATTTACAACATTCGTTTTGGATTAAGGGTTCCTAAACCGTGACTCAGGAGGCAGAGTAAACGATCTGCAGCTGTCTCGCGGAGCCCTGGTAAATGGTGAAAGTGCCAGTCCCGTGTGGCCCTGCTGTGCTAATGGGGCCGAAGTGAGCCCGAGCCCACCAGTTACAACCTGATCTAAAAGTTCAGGAATCAGTGACCGAATCAAGTTCATTTGCAGACTGATAAAGACAAAGATTTGTTCTAAAATCTCTATTTGTTTGTTCAAGTTTTTTTTAACTAGTGAAGTTGTAGGCTGAACAAAACATGTTTTTTTTATTAGTGAATTCTAGTGTCTGCCATTTGCTTTTGTGTCGAAAGCTACTTCTAACACCACACCTTGCTTTGTGTGCAAATAATATTACAAACAGTTGCATCTGACTTGACATCTATTCTAACTGCAGCATGGCTGCACAAAGTTGGCAAAGGCAAAGAGGCAAAATAAGAACTGCATCCCATGGATCAAAAAGTGTTTTCAGAAGAGACACATTCATTTGCTCATTATTTCTCTGGCAATTTCTAAGTTTTGGAAATTTCTGAATTTTTCAATAGGCACAAAGTCTTTTTTCTAGTAAATAGAAAAGGCATGTTTTACTTTTATTTATTTATTTTTTTAAATGGCAGTATTTTCTGTATATTCAGTGAAAGGCAAACAAAAGCACTGTAGTAACATGCTACTCTACCTTCCCCTCAATTTTCAGTTTCCATACTGTCACATTTTAGTCAATCAGTTATCACTGCTCATTTGTCTTTAGTGCTAAAAGAACTTTCCTGTATCTCGTGTACTGCTCACAAGGGGAGGCAAGACTGCGACAGTCACCTTGAAATGTTTTGCTCCTCAAACATCGCCTTTTTGCAGACAGCAGATACAACCTTACAGGTGGATGCTGCCAGCCAGTACTGCATAATTAACTGCAGAAATTAGAAAAATCACATTAGCATAGCCAAGGCTAACACTGATCTACTAGATCAGTGCAAATCTGCAATGCGCATCCATCAGGCTATTTAGCCAGTTCACTTCAGTATTCTAATTTCAAGCACTGAAGCAACTTTTCTAGTAAACTGCTCTGCACCTCCTGCTCTGTGGAAGGTTCTTCATGATCCACCCTAATTCTCCATCACCAGGCGGACTGCGCACTGGAACACCGTTGTTCAAACCAGTGCAAGCAGCCATGCCTGCAGCGCTTGCTGTGAGATACTGACAATGCATCAACTACATAACCACAAAGAAATGCTCTTGGTATTAAACTCATTTAGCGTTACCTCATCTCTCACCAGCACAGCTCAGCGAGAAGACAGTGGTGTAACTGGAGAGACTTGCTCAGCTTCCAGGTGCTCCCAGTTATTCTCTGTCTCAACGTGGTTGTAAATCCCAGACCTCTGAAGCTTTTGCACCAATAACTGTAACCCCCTTGTGCCAGGCTCCAGGTCTGCTTTGAATCTACGTTTTAAGTAAAACTGCTCACAATGTGGGCTTTGAAATGTGGGATTTTTTCCTGCATTCCTTCCTTCTGCATGAAGCCATGGCATGACCAGGACTGCAGCACCACACGCAGAGAACTAACAAACCACCTGCCAGCAGAGCCAAATTGAACTCCAGCTGGAGCCAGCCCTGCCCCTGGTCAAAAGGAAGAAGGCAGACTCGGATCTTTGCTTTCTAGAGAAGACGGCCAGCAGCACTGTCACCAACATCGCCCTGTACCAGATGGCCCCATGTGCAGAGCAGCACAAGGAAAGGAAGAAGCAGGACTTTTACAGCTTGTCCTACAACATCCAATTGAGTCAAGGCCTGAACTACTGAAATCACTGCTCCATGGCAGCTGATAAACTCTGTTCAGAAAGCAAGGAAGCATGTCAAACAAGGTTTAATTGGAGCTGCCTGGGGGCCTGGCAAGACGCAGGGAACTTATGGCACACACTTACATTGCTGATCAGAAGTCTTCTCCCAGCAGACGGTGGGACGGTGCGTGGGAACAGCCAGTGACATTTCAGGGAAAGCTCTCCAAAGGAATATTCTGTCGTTCGGTGTCTCCAGCTTTCATTACCATCCCTACCCATCATAACAACTTTTTTGGGCTCTTGGCTACCAAGAAGACTAAATCTTCCTCCTGCATATCCTGTAACTTCTCTTTGAACTTATTTCTTTCAATGGAGCTTTCCTTTAACCCCAGAAGGCTTTGCATACTATTGATGTGTCAGGAACACTCCCTGTACATAAAGAATTTACACACTATCGAACAGGAATCTTTTGAAATTGTTCACTTTTCCCCAGAAAGAAAGCTCAGAAAGAAGCCCCCAACAGGGTGTAAGTGGCAGTGATGGTAAAGTAGGAGGAGAGCACAGTGGCCACGAAAGAGAAAAAGAATTCAGTTGGACGCTGAAGTAGATGCTTGGAACGTATGTCAAGGCCAGATCAAAACAGCCAATTGTTGCTGTTATCTACTTCATCTTGTCTTGAGTGGAAAAGGGAGTTAGGAAATTCTTTTCGGCCAACGCGACTGTCCAAGCCAACGTGACTGTCTAAGCCAATGCCCAAGGCAAATAATGCTCTAAACAATAAGGCATTTTAACTCTGCTATAAATACTAAGTTTGCAAAGACAGCTGTTTGCTTGCAGTCTCCTTCTGCAATCTCCATTCAACACTTTATATTTACATAAATGCATAACCATACCTAATCCTCCCCCACCAGGTTTTAGCTCCTTGAGAGAACAGGCAGGAGTTGAGGAATGGCTTAAAAATTTAATCCTTGAAACATGAAATTAGGCTGCTCCCTCAAGAGCTGCCATATGGTGTCTATTTAAAAAAGTGATACTCAATAGAGGCACCATGATGCATAAGAACCGCTCATGGATTTCACTTCTGAGTTACTGAAGTCTTTCCACAAGAATATCAGTCACGGGACAGTTTCTTTGCAGAAGGATCTTTAGCAGAGGAAAGTCTCAAGAGAAGCAGCTCCTGTAAAATGGGCATTGAAACTGACTGCAAATCAAGACAGCAATCTGAAACCTTTGTTTTCATGGGAACCCAGCCTTCACAAACTAGCACCAGCATCGGACTGTGCCATGCAATGGTCCTTGATGGTTTAGCAACTACATTATTCATAGAGTAGATTAACTGATTGTTGCTTGCCCTACCTATTGTCTGTGACAAACTGATAAAATGCAACTTTGGCTAAAAACAGCTCAAAAATCCATGCCTTTAAGGTGAAGATATCAGTAAAACTATTCAAATCCACAAACAAATCTCAGTTTAAAGAAACGCTGCCCGGAGGGTACACTTATCTTCCTGTACGTACAGGAAGGTTCTGTCATCTTTCTTCAGCAGCACTGACCTTAAAGAGCATAAAATTCATAGTTTACAATAGAGATGGTAGAAATAATCCTCTAAATAGAGGGCTCTGAAGGCTCACATACCCTACCTTTCCAAACAGAGAGTTATCAGTTCTTGCACCCACACCAAACTCTGCTATTCACTCCCAGAAGGCCCTGGCATGACGATGAATGAACGTGGTTCTTTGCTGACATTACAGGAGGAAACAGACTAAGCCTGCCTTTTTCTCTACCACAAGCTCTCCCACCTAAGATCAGATTTCTGCATAATGGCATAGCACACTGCAGATGCTCACCGGCTCATTGTGAGGATAAAAAAAGTTCTGAATCTAGCATCATCCTTCCGGGGAAAAAAAAAAAAAAAAAAAAAAAAAAAACACAAACATTTTTCTTACATGATTCAGTGTAAACCACAACCTCTTGCAGTCCCAGTGTTCAGTAGAATGAGTACAAACCTTGAAGTCAATCTTAACCTGCTGCCATCTCCTTTTGGAAGCTAACTTACACACGGCCAGTCCAAGGCTAAAATAATCAAGAATCTAACTTAACCACAGACCCCTAATGGATCAGATCTATAGCTTGAAAACTCAGGTATCTGACACGCTATTGAAACTGTTATTGTTTGAAACTTGTAAGAAACAAAGAATCTGAGCCCCACTGCAGCTCTAATACCCAGGTGCACCTTGCTTCCTCTTTACCAGGCACATGGCCCATTCATTGACAAGTGTGTTTGCCCAGTTTGGTTTCCTGGGAGTCTCTACTGGCTGCACATCAAGCCAAATGTTCATTTTTGTTATCAACATAGCCAGGGGGCTCAGCGATGCTAGCCAACCCTTGTTCAACTAGTGTTACTGTTTTACAACATGTCATGCTTTGTGAGATTGAAAGGAAAAGCCAATAAAAGGAAAAATTAATCTTGTGATTAAACACAACACTTTGGATTGCTGGCTGCTGACACTGGCACCATGCCACCCTCTCAGAGGACAGAATAGAACCTGTCTGCTGTCTTCAACAAAAGGATTTTTACAAAATAAGGGTCTCTTGCTATGAATGATCAAAATGAGCAGCTTGGCAAGGAGACCTGGCCAACCGTCAATTACAGCTTTGTTCTGTCCCAACTTAAGGCTGATATTGTCCTGCTCCAGACTGAGATGATCATACGGAATTTCTGCTCGTACAGAATTTTTGCATGCCGTGTAAGTTACAGCTAAATTCACAATATAGAGAATTTATAGCAAATTTGTAAGAGAAGAAGAATTTGAAAATTTGTTTTTAAGATTTTTGCATGAGTCAACTCTGAGTACAGATTGTTTTGAAATCTGAATCCTCAGGGTTTGCTAAGCACCTGCTCCCTGAAAAGCAGGCTTATGTGCCATTGAAAGATTTGTGCTGGCCCTCGGCGAAGGGATTAATTCCTTTTCCACTATGAATATTTGCATAGGATACTGTGCTCGTTATGCCAAAGTCCTCTTTGATACTTTCAATCTAGCATAAAGTGTAGTTTCTGTGATCAGGTATACAATGTTCATTCTTACAAACATTGAACGCTAAAGTTTAATTTAAACTCTGCTTAAAATGTTTCCCTCAGGAAAATTCAGATACAGAAACATACTTAGCCAAACAAGAAAACTTATAAGCATGGTCAAATCAGAACACATTTCTAAATGACTCGTCATCATCATGTGCATGGCCTGTTAAAGGCCAAAACCTCTGTATTTTGAGAACGAGGATCTGGTCTCTGTTACTGACAAGTGGACCCCAAACCCGGATCATCATCTTTCGACACATTATTTAGTCAACAACAACATCTCATTGCCTTATACATGACATATTTTCAAAGAGCTTAACAGGACAAATACCAAATAGTATTTTGGAACAGGGAGAGCTATTATCCATGGGAAATCATGTGAATGACCAATGTAAGTACCATCACCAACAGAACTATCAGCAAGACCTACACATAAAACATTTAAATATGAAGAAATACAAACACAAAAGACACCTCTAAATTCTTATTTCAGTTTCACTGCTGATGGCTTACCATCAGTTTTGGCAGCATCAAGGCCTCTCAGTGGATCAGTGATGAATGATGCTTATAAAATAGCTTTCCAAAAACCCAGCTGTATATGGCTGCCTCCCAACAAGTGTGATGGTGTAGCTGATTCTCAGTAATAAATGGTAAAGATACTACCGCTTCTCAAAACAAATTCTATCCTTATGAAAAACTCTCCATTTGTATATGTTTTATTACTTCCAGCTATTCCTAAACTGCATCAAAAGAGACACCGGGAAGTCTCACTACGAGACTATTGTGAATACAAATATTTTGATCAGAAGAAACCTTTGCCGAAACCTTTGATGATGGATAGCAGAATAGCAGTTTCTGAAATCAACAACTCAAGCTTAAAATGGTTGTGGCAGACAAACATGAAAGTAGTTCGGAGACATAAATCACATAATCTGAAGCAGAGTACGACCTGCTCGTTTATGTGCTTCCCTGCTGAAGTAATTGTAGGAAGCTGTTCTTCAGCTCACCAGGCAGGCAGAAATGGGTATTGATAGGAAGGGTGCGAGTGTTACCTAATGCTATGATGCTATAGAAGTGATGAATAACCCTAATGTTGATGCAGCCGGTGAGGAGATGCTGTCAGACCATTAAGCATATCCAGGTGATTTGTCAGTGTTTAAAGATGTTGAATTTTCTACCCTCTACTTCCTGCCTCAGGCTCCTTGTGCACACACACACATCCTCTAAAGCCATCTTTCATTACAGCACAGTTTCCTCTTCTTTCCCTCTATTCACCTTAAAAATCCTCCAGGTTTCCAGGATGTTTTTCGGCTCAGTCTCTCCTTTCTCAGAGAGGCTGGGTTTGTGCACATACATTTCTTAGAAGGTCTAGGTTAACGTACCGGACTCTGGTTATCATGTTCTTTGTTCTTGGGAAATGCTTTGCTGCTGCAGTAACTGATAGCAGCCATCCTACATGTAGGCTTTTTTTTTTTTTTTTTTCCTTTTTCCTCTTGTAGATACAGACAATAAATATTGTGTATATATGCTTTTTTACAGAGGGGTAGATTGGTATTAGATTCACTCTAAAGGCTATTTTATCGGATTAGTCTGATTAGCTTGGATTTCAGATCTGTTCCCCAACACATGAAAAATCTCCCTCCAGTTCAAGTTCTGGGAGAAAAAGCAGTGACTTCTCAAATGTATCGTAACAGAGAAACAAAGCTCCCACTAAAAGCAATCCCAGAAGTGAGAGGCACTAAGGCTATGACAAATGGAAATAATAAAAGCACGAAGAAACATCAGGAAAGCTACTCCAGTAATACTCTCCTATGACCACTGTGCCGATGACTTTGCTAAGTAGCACTGCAAGTTCACATTGACATTTTTAGTAATGTAAGCAATTCTGCTCGGGCCAGCAGGACTGTGCATATGAGCAACCTGCCAGGGGTGTTTTCAGCTAAGAGTTCATGGTCTGATCCCACAGATGCAGGCAAGAGGGTAATCGGAGCATTCCTCATGTTGTTCATAGGCTGAGTGCTCTTTGAGTTAACCATGATGCTTGAGCTGAAACATCTCACAAGAGACAAGAGGAACAGGCACAAAGATTATAGTGCGGGAAAAGGATCTTTAAAAACACTATACAAAGGAAGCATTTTTCACACCTTGAGCAACTAAGATAATTTCTACCGAAAAAAATCTACTCCTGCTGAAGGCTAACATCCTGCATACAGCAAACACAGCCCTGAACAGGATCTCAGCTCTGACACACAGAAAGGCAGATAACCTGTATGTTCTCAAACAAAGCCAGCTTTGGACCCGCTATGGGGAGGGGTGGAGACACAGCAACCTCATTTTTGTCTCACATGTTCGCTTTCCTGTAATTCATCAGCATCTCTGTGCTGCATTAACATTACTTTGCAAAGGCTCCACAGCATGGACTGGCTGGGCTTTAGGACAGTCAAGGAAACTCAAGTGGAAACTGTTCATATATGCTTGACACCTCATCTTCAGGCTGCTTGTCATGCTGGTATTAACAAAGCAGCGGCAGTTCTGCTGTGGAACAAATTCCTTATAAATATGGATTTACAAAACTGAAATGTCTAGGTAATAAAGACAGCTGAGAGACACAAACAGAATCATATTTAAGTCTGGTTGCAAAATACGATCAGACTGACAGAAAATAACATTTCATCATCTTTATAAATCTCAAATATGAAAAATATGCATTTAAACAATACAGCAGAGAACAAAAGTAGCATTAGAGGACGCAAATGAATGCAAGTCACAGATACATAAACACAATACTTTATTATTGCATTACATTTTCAGGTTGCATAAATAATTGTACACACATTCTGTGTCTACTAAGCCACTGTGACAACCGTGACCTTATTGTGGCAACAAAATGCCAAGAAATCCCCTGAGGTCTAGCAATATTTTCTGACACCACAATCCTGCAGCCATCTCCACAAGCAATTAAATGGAAATGCTGCACTGCTTCCTGCTACATTGCAGGGAGCTGTATCTGGCAGTTCACTCTGCCTAAGAAAAGCAGTGAACGGGTATAACCTGTGACTGACAACTGCCACTCACCTCTAACTTACTCAGTGCAGCTTCTTGAAGGGATCCAGACAGACCTACAAGAGAAATACTACACTGTATTCCTCTGAAGATGTTAAATATAGATATATATTTATTTTCCAAAGAGTTAATCTTCCTGAAAAGGAAACCTCTATCCTCCATGGGAAAATGAAATTGTGGGGCTGTGGAAGATGCCAGATTGCTGTGTGCTTTCTACGCCAGCCCTTCCTGCCACCCCCACCACACACACAGAAACTGGGACACGCTGCGCTGAGCATGGCAGCAGCCACCAGGGATATCCCAAAGGGGAAATACTCAGCTGAGTCCAGCCAAATGCCCAGTCTGTTGCTATCAACTACTTGCTCGGCAGGGAGGCTCATGGCTGGCTAAAACATGCCAGCACTGGCATATACAAAAGCCCTGGGAAGAGAACAAAATAATGTCTATGTTAGCCAGGGAGAAAAGGCAAAAAAAGGCTGTTAAATCTGACTGCCTTGGACTAAATGTGCTTGAGAACAGAGAGAGTGGCTGAACATAGGAGAGAGCAGCAAGGAAAAAGTATAGAGGACAAAGAGAAACTGAGGAAAACAGAGTAAAGGAGGTGGCAGGAAGTGCTGCAAGAAAACTATGTCTGTTTTTCACAGTGCTATAGTAGTAACATACTGAAAACAGTAGGGGTATTTTTTGTTCCAGAATTGTCTGCAAGAAAGACAATTCTTCCACCTTCATTCCTTCTTGAATAAGTAAGGATCTTGTACAGTCAGTTCACAGTAAAAATCCCTGCCTCAGCAGGACTAATCAACACCAACTAAACTTGTCCCTAGAATAAAGCAGCGTGCTGAAGACGGGTGGGAAGGTGTGGCATCACACTAGACTGGTCACTGAACGCTGTTAGGAGGAGCTCTAGCACATTCTCAAGCTCAAAGCGATCTCAGCAAACTTACTGGCATTTCTCTTTAGGGTTAGAGGTTATTCATACCAAAAACAAACAAACAGAAAAAAACAAAACAAAACAAACAAACAAAAAAACACATAATGAATGATTGTAAATTTTGGCTTGCCTTTTTTGGAGGAGGGTGTCTTGCCTAATTTTGTCTCTTTGCTTACTAAGAACCAGGTTAAACTCAAATATTTGGTTGCTCTGCCTGGTCATTCCTGAGCCAGACCACAGAGAGATGAAGCCTGCATTCTGCACCTGTGTGACAGCCTCTTTCTCAGGATGCTCAAACAACTATTGTGTCCACAAAAGACATGCTATGCAGGAATCTGACACACGGGAATTGATTTTAACTCATTATTCAGGATTCCGCCTGTTTTCATCATGCTTTTCTGCTACAAGCAAAATTACTTTCTGAAAGAATTAAATGATCAGGGCATCAAAAAAACAGCGCCTCCAATTCCTGCCTAGAGGGCCTATGCTACAGCATTTGTAGACTCAATCAAAAGGTAAAGTTGGCTGATAGACAGCCAGCCTTTAAAATTTCATTTGCTCAGACTGTACCAGAAGCATCCAGCGCTAATACAATTCTAGCAAACATAGCAATCATTTGTTCTGCTTTACAAAGGTCACCAGACATCAGTTTAAATCTCCCAGTGAAGCCCATTTACCAAATTCTGCTTTCAATAGCAGAACCAAAGACTCACTTCAAAATGAGCTGGGCCTAATTTTTTGCAGTGAGCAGTCAGGAACATTATGTCTTCCTTCTGCTCGGCAATTTTAAATTGGTAGTGTATAATCCTGAAAACCAGGATTAAATTTAATATGCTTTGAATTCGCATGATCTCATTACAGGAGCAGGATCTTGTTCTTTGGACAGACTGTGCACAACCGTATGCTACGTGTGCTCAGAGGCCCAGTGTGCGACACTAGCAATTCTGTGTGGAAGGGAGGCTTTGTATAGTTTTACTCAAAGAATCTTTTGATTTTAGTCAAAATCCAAACGAAAATGGCAAATTATGAATGCTGGAGTAGCCTCCTTCTTATTGGCAACTGCCACTGAACTGGTAGGTTTTATTCTAGGGCACAAAGACATTTCAGAAGAACCTCAAGCTGTTCTCCTTTACTGTATTAAGGTATCAGCTTGCTCTTACCTTGCAGTTGGATTTGCAAGGTAACAAACAGCAAGCTGATACCTTGTGCAATTCCACAAGTGCAGAGGTAAGTGGATTGTGTGGCTAGTTTATGCATGGACATTTCCAGCTTTCAAAGGGGAAAATATGATTTAAGTACAAGATCGACTGCCAAATTCCTCAAACAATTACAGATGTTTCTTACACGTCTGACCTAAGAGGGCTGACTGCTGAAACCTAGACTTATCCAAACCACTACAATTTCCTCTACAAGCCATTTGTCTAGCGTAAAAGGACAAGAGGAGATCTAGATTTATGGATCATGACACAAACTTATAAATCTTTGGTCTTGGTTTACGATTTAAAAAACACTTAAATATGGAGTTTGTCAGACAAAGTAACTTTTGGTCCTTTAATCATGTGTTCCAGTTTAATGGAGCAGAAGCAGCATTTGTGTTTCCATGCCTTAATGTATGCTTGTTTTTGCTCAGTGCCAATGTCCACGGCAAGAAAGCACGTAACCAAACTTACAGAATATTAAAAATGCAGCTGCTAACTCTGCAATGGGGAATAGCCAGATGAGGCACCTTTTCCTCCCAGCTTTAACACTTCTGAGGCCTGTAGAGCTCCCTGCACACCAAAAGGCGTTGCTGCTGGCACGCTGTTGCTTCCCCAGCCTCACAGAGATCGCCTTGCACAGCAGGAACAGAACAGCTGTCTACACCTCACCTGCCCAACACACATGGCCTGTAAAGTGTATCTGTGTCAGTCAGAACAGAGGAAAGGTTTTAGGGTTTTCTTTTTTCAAACAGGTTGTCTGGACAGGTGTGAAGCCATACCAGAACTGCCCTAATGTTCAGTTTCTTATTCAGGGTCAAATTGCCCCCAAATTACCGTTGCTTGGCAACTGCAAGATAAAGAACCTGCACTCTGTTTCCTGCAAGTTAACCAAACTTTGACCTTTTCAGGTGACTGTTCTGAACACGTAATTTTCAGTCTCTGTCAAATAAAATTTTCAGCTATTAAAAAAAAATCAAAATGAAAACACCTCTTGCCCAATTAAATTCCAGTAACTTAATCTTTGTGATGCTAATGGTGGTAATGTTTTGGGCCTAAAATTTGGCATGGTGTTGCCACTGACATTTCTTCAGACCAAAACATATTATCCCATTTTTTTAAATAGCTTTACTGGTTCAAAATGCCATTTTTTCAGTGAATGAGCTATTCAAAAACCCTAATCGGAGACCCATTTTGCTAGGAGCTGTATAAACACAGCTGCTAGGAGGGGTCTAGGACAGATTGTAGTGTAATGGTTTGAATTCTGCTTGGAGAAGAACCTCTGAGTGACAACTTAAACATGCCAGACATGGTTCCGTGACCCCACAAAAAGCAAAGCAATGTTGCTGGATTTAAAATAAAATGAATATAATATTCATATACAAAAAGCACGAGGTGGAAACAGAGCAACCATGATTTAAAAGTTATATATATATGTTTGCACAGAAGAGCAATGCCACCTGAGTATGAGAAGAATAGCTGAGGTAAAGAAAACAGGTCTGAGGAAAGAGGAGTGAAAAAAATCTGAGGCAAAAACTGAAGCCAGGAGGCCAAAGAGGTCACAGAGGCCAGTTCTGCTTTCCAGGGCATTGCTAGCCCAGGCCACTGAAGCAACTAAGGAACCACTAATGCTGAAGAGAGCCTTCCAGGATTTAGCAACTGCATGCGGGAAGCTCTTCACATTGTATTCTGATTCATTTGGGTCATTTTCCTTCAAAACAATTCACTGCTTGCAGTGTCCAGGAGAAATCCAGCGTGGAGCCAAAACCAGATGGGAAAACGTTTAGCAACAAACAGACTGTCTCAGGGCCAGGAGAAAGTAGTGGTGATTCAGAGATAAGGCACACAGGTGGAAAGTGCTGAGAGGACCGTTTCAGGTGTTTCCACAGGCTCCTCTGAATGCTGCAGAAAAAGGTGAAATAATGGTTATACACAGTTTTCAGTGGATTTTAGTAATGGCGGGGGAGGAAGCAGCAGGGGAAGATTGGTTGTTTATTTGCTCAACTCTAAAATAGCTTAGTTCCATCTACAGACAGTTATAATCCTAGCAATCATTTTGGTGTGTCAGAGAAACATGTATTTGAGATAGTTTGGCTTCAATTTATTCAGTATACATAACAGTGGCAAGGAGTTTTCAAAAGGGTTGGAGGTTGGCCTGATGGACATGTAATCATTTTGGAGAATGAAATGAATCCTCAAAATAGCAGGGCAAAGCAAAAATACACACTTAACTCTCCTTAGCCAGGGAAACAAAAGATTAAGTTGTTGCATTTTACCCCTGCTATAAGGTGTTACATTAAAACAAAACAAAAAAGCCCCAAACCACTGGAACACTGGAAAACTTCCTGCAAACTACGTCCATTTCAAATTGAAAGGATCTCTAGGAAAAAAAACTTATTGGAATGGATGTGGAATGGAGTAGGTAGCTTACCTGGGTAGCTGGTAGTTGAATCCTTATTCCTAGGAGAGAAGAGGAACATATCAGTGTTGTATTGTCAGACTGAAGCTGGGGGGTGCTGGAAAGAGAATTTGCAAAAATAACTACTTACCCAACTCTGCTCCTTTCAGGTGAGGAAGGTCCCTATGCATTTGATGATCTTCAAAAAAGAGAAAAAAGAAAAGGGGCAGCTGCATCTCAGGTAGTAAATACTGGTGTCGCTCAGCTTGAACAATTGGTGTCGGCTGCTGCAATTGAAATTTGTTATGGCAGAGCAAATCATCTTGGACAGCAGATGACTGGTATCCACTGCCAGCCCCTATACAAAAGACAGCAACATTTATTCAATAACTAGATTAGGTTGTTCGATTGACAGCTTTTCTTTGGGTATTTTTTTTTTTTTTTTTTCTTAAACTACCAGTTGTGTAACTGGAAAATTTTGTACTGAATAGATATATATATATTTTTTTTTAAATTCCACAACAGATATATTCCATTAAAATTTATAGTATACTCTTGCCTTTCCCTGCTGGCAAGGCAACATATCATTGTGTCGTCTTTGGATCTTTTTTGCTTTCTGCTTTGTGGGAAAAAATAAATAAATTAAAAAAATAAATGTCTGGCCTTTCTAATAGATTGCACCTGTGAGAGATTTGCCCAAGCAGCAAATTCGCTCTCAGTTAATTTTTTTTTTTAATTTTTTTAATCACACTCCTTAAGAATGATCTCTGGGATATAGTGCCGTGACTGTGGATGTTAGCATGTTGCTGACTGACATAATCGTTCCATGAAATGGAGTCTGTAGTCTGGTTATGAGGATCCTTCTTGCTAGGATTATCTTCATGTTAATTTTCTTTACGTAGAGATTGCTAATTTGGAGATGGAGATCAGAGCTGCTGAGGAGAACACCAGGGGTTCAAACTAAGCACAGGGGACAGGCCACTTGGTAGGGAACTAGGGATGCCTGTATTTTGCAGTAGTATGTCATGGGTACATCATGCATTGTATTAAAAAAAAAAATAAGGCAAAAGCCACAAACTGTATATTGCGTTCAGATCCGGCAAGTTAAAGTGGGCTAAAAAGTCCAAACCTGTTAGGAAGAAGCTCATAACTATGTTTTATATATGCTTGTTCTTACACATCCTCTCTTTGTAACTCTACTCTGGTATTTGTGTGGTTCACTTTCTGAATTTAGATTTGCAAGGTACTAACAGACCTGACAGAGGATATCTTATTTCTATCAGAAGAGTTATCCAGAGTCAACTGACAAGACACTGAGAAAAGTTAATTCCAGGCATTAACACTGACTTCAGAGAAATCTGAACAGTTTACTTTGCAGCTTTGCTAAGGAACTATCAATGGACTTCCGATGCATTATCACATCTCTTTCGCTGCCGTGTAGCTGACAGCACTCTGGACCTTAAAGCAAAAAAATGTTTCAACCGCAGCAGTAAGTGTGAACCAAAAAATTATTTTTGGTGGCCTTATAGGATTGCTTACACATCAACTAAACATCTACAATTACTGATAAATTCTTATCAGAGGTTGAACTTAATTAAGATTTCAGTTGATTATCCAAAGCCCTGGAGACTTCTTAACTTTGCGCAATGTGTTTATTGCAGCTACCGACATAAATCAGTTTTCTTGATCCTATTTCACATAATTAAATCCCTCTAGGACAGGTGTTGAGTTTGTCAGCAGTGTTCGATTCACAGTTGTAGAAGCTGAAGATCCGTTTTCCCCAATGCAGTTAAATACAGACCTAAGTCCAAGTTTCTCTATTTGCTGTGACAATGGACATTTGTCCTTTCTATATCATTTTTCTCGCTTGAAGAGCCTTTGCATGCATTCTCCATCTCTCCTAAAATTAAGCTGCTACCTAACTTAGCAGACAACAGCATGAGCAAAATTCAAGCCAGAAGCTTAGACATGATGAGACCGCCTTGCTAACAGGATTTTTCAGAAGCATAATGAAGATGTTCCAGGCTCCACCACTGACAACATGTTAAAAGCATAGAAGCTTTCCTGACTCTCAGGCACTGATGTAGCATACCCAGACGTATTAGGGCTTTTTTTTTTTTTTTTTTTTTTTTTTTCCATAGCAGGAGATTAAAAAAATAAACGTAGATCAACTCATATTCCTTCAAACAACGTGAAGCTGGAGCTTAAAAATTTTTTTCTGATGTACACCTTGTGACTGATCTTGCATTTCGATTGTTAACTAAGTTGTTTTGGTGCAGTAAACATTCTCTTCCAAATTAAGAAGAAAATGGTTGCTTTTAAGACAGCTGCTTTTGTCAGTAATCAGAATTTCCCCATGAAAACTAAAGGACAGCTCTTAAATGAACGAGCTCTTCCATCAGGACTCCAGCAAGAACCAGAGGTGAACAACAACAAAGTAGCAAGACTCATAAAATCTCAGCTTTGTAAGGCGTCCCCATTCCCATTTTCCATGAACAACTTTTTACTACCCTGCCTCACATACAGATCAAGAGTGCACTGAGGATTCATTATAAAAATACTTATCTAATATGAAGGTAATGGGCATAAATCTAGCTTGAAATTGTTGCAGGCTAGCTCTCACAGCTGGGATTTATGTTTCAATGCTGAAAGACCTTGGTTCAAACCCACAAACTTTTTTGGGGTCATTGCACAAGGGCTTTACATTTTCAAAGACAAAGATAAGATTAGGTCCAATGATCTGTTCTGGCCTTAATAAATAACAATACTAAAAATCTATGAATCATTCTCCCCTTCCTGAGTCAAAGCTTCCCAGAACCATTCCAAATCTCCCTCCTCCAGTCTTACTCTAACAGAACCCCTGACAAAGTGAAATGAGGAATCTCAGTGCTTGTTTGTAAGAAGTTTTCCCTCCCACACAGCAAGTGTTTTTCCACCCTTGGAAAAACACTGTTTTCCTTCCCTAAATGGGGCACCGCATCAAATAAATATCCTTCCATCTGAATAGGCAGAGGCATGAATTCCTCTCGTTTCTGGGGAGGAGGGCAGCCTCCTGGCGTGATAACAGAGCCTGAGACAGCAGGTAGAGACCGTTGTCTATTCACAGGTAACGATTGCTGCAGGTATTTAGTGGTACAAGTGCTGGAGCTGTGCAGCACTCTGCAAGGTAATTGTGCAGACCAATTCCCCGTTAAGTATGTTCCACACAAGCACACACAGTCGATCTCCCAGGAAACCTTGTTCTGCTTCATTTCTGATAGCATCTGAAACTCTTAATGGAGTATTTGACCCAGCCTTAATATAATCAGATAAATCAGGTGAAAACGTAGAAAATGGTTACCAGAAACTTATTAACTTCAGCCTTTTCTCTGGCAGAAGACTAGGCAGAAACAAAACTAAGATTTAGTAAGACTGAAGATGTCAGGGAAAATCATCCCCAAAGGACGGGAGAGGAACTGGAATCATAAAGGCAAACACATGGTAGACAATCAGAAAATCCTCTGCTGAGTTCCAACTCCTAAATTAACAGTGTATTCTGACGCATGTTGGGAAGAGACAGCACTGAGACAATCTGCTTGTTCCGTTTATGAGACAGAAACAATCTCTCACCCTTGTTCAACCTTTTAATGATAACCACCTGAGGAGTCACTTTGGTCCATCACACTGAGTCTGGATGCCAGCCGAGCTGGGCTGAACATGGCAGCTCTTTCCCCACCACAGATTTCTCTCTTCTCTGCCCCTGAAGTCAGTCCACATCATTACAGTTCACTGCTGAGCTCTTGCAGGGTTCACAGTGGATTCGTAACATGCATTGTAGTACCTCTGAAACCACCTACAGGACTTAGTGACCAGCTGGATGTTGGAAGTGGATAGGAGAAGGGTATTGGGCTATTCAACAGGACAGCAGCCATCAATTTGAGGACAGTTAGCTGAATTGTGGGAGAAAACAGAACACCACCAGGACTTGGTGGGTATCCATCACACACGAAGGTGGATGCTGTCCCCATACAGGACCACTCACTAGGGCATGCCCTCATGATGACCTGCAGTTCTACTGTAAATTTTTACCACCTCAGGGAATGATCTGAGGCATCCTGGTACCTGCTGAATGCTACAGCATACTTTTCCAAGGCTCGTAGGAAAGAAATAAGCAGTTTAGATCAGTAGCTCCTAGTGACAAGGAGATGCAGGGGAAATTATGCCTTTTTTTTTTTTTTTTTTTTTTTTTTTAATCTCAGGAAAGATTTCCATGTGCCCTCTCAGAAGGCACTGGGAGGCCCTCAGTGCCAGCCCCTGTTCGTTGCAGGAAGGCTCCATCCATTCACTTGTGCATCACACCAGAGCGCCACGACCAAATAACCCAACTGAGAGCCCAAGGTTATCTTCTGACAATAGAAAAGAAATGCAAACTTCAGCTGCCATATAGCTCGTGCCCAGCAGGTGTGAGCAGCAAAGATAAGAAGTACACCTACAGCATTTCAAATCAGGTTTTAAAGAGAAAGGGCTTAAATCCATTTCTAATTAAGTCACTGGACGTAGTGAATTGCCACGCTGGCTCTGACTGTAACTGAACGTATGGATGCAAAAACGGATGGGAAGAGAAGCAGGGTTACTCAGATTAGCACAAATTATATTACTTCTGCAATCTCCAACTAATCTTCAGGCAACACTAACAGTGCCAAAACTCCACGTGGCCGGTTTGAACTGGGAAAAGAAGCCAATAAGGGAGGACAGCTGTCCAAAGGGAGCACAAAGGCAGATTCCAGCAGCTTTGCTTACGGGCTCTATTCACGCTGCTTAACTCCACACAATGCAGCCTGGCAGCACTTGCCTGACCAAATTAGCAGCGTGTCCCTAATGAGCCCGCCTGACAGCTCAGTATGTTGCCATTAACCAAGCAGGAGCTCGCAGCCCTCTCCCTCGGCCTGCTCAAGCGACAGCCTTGCCCCTCTCGCTGCTGTACCCCTAAGGCCAGATGAGTGACCCATCACGGAGGCTTGTGATTTTCTTTTTTTAAATGGTATTTCCAGATGAACTGCAGCTTTAAGCTGAGGGGCAGAGAGGGGGGAAAGTTCCCAAATCCTCCTAGATTTGCTAAAATTACTTCTGTCTGAAGATTTGTGCATAAAATGCGTAGAAGAGGAATACCACAGAATTCTGTGGTCTACTATTCACCTCCTTCCCCACTGGCATTTGTCTGAGTGCTCTTACAGGCAAAACTTTCATGAAAACTGAACAACCAGCTCAAATGACATTCCAAGATCAACTCTTCCAAGTCTCCCTGAAAGCGTAATGTGTACAGTGCGAATGCAGCATGGGAAGCTTTCTTCCATAAACTTGAAATCAGTTGGGTTGATCTCTAAAGCAGTTCAAATACAGAGTGCAATCCTGAGCTTTTTACTAGGTTTCATCCTAAAGTTGACTATTCCACTGAAAGATCAAATGTTACGGTATTGAACCATGAATCCAAAAGCAGGATACAGGGTGTATGATACACATTTAACGTGCCTGCAAAAGTCAAACGTCAAAAATACTGAACACACTGCGCCTTTCAGAGATCTGATAGACAATGATATTTGCTCTGTGTTAGATTAAAAACATCCACTGTTGGGTCAGCAACCATAGGACTTCTCAGTACTACAATGACACTTACTCAGCCTCCACAGTTGAGTAGCAACTGGCTTAGGAAGGAGACCCTCACTTTCCTCAAACGCCAGCCTCTGTAATCAGGATTAGTTTAGCTGCCTTCCAGACAGCAGATCTTTGATGACTATTCAAGCAGAGACAGAAAGGTGTACGCTTTCAATTAGGAAACTGAAATAGCTCCCAGAAATACATAGTGATCCGTGACCATCTAAATCCTTCAAAACAGGATGTACACATCTCCCTAAAACACTGGCTTCTGATGCTTCAAAGCAAAAGTTCCTAGAGCTGCGGTCTTAATTTTGCAGGAGACAAATTTTTGTCCAGAATGAAGTTCTATGGGGGAGAGACAGGTAAGATGAACTCCACAGGATGTACCTCAGCACCATCAAGAATGAAACCTTACTTAAATGGGAAATTCAGATAGAAAGATGAGCTGTTTAGCTCATCTGGTTTTTGCTCGGAGCAAAGTTTGCTTTAATTCCTGTCCATTTTACTAATTATTCCACAGAGTACGTCTGAGCCCAGTGTTGCTAATCAGAGTGTGCAAAAAACAATACTCTCTCTGCAGTTACAGCCAAATTTACAGCTCTGCTGTCCAGTTCATAAAGTTTAGTGTTTCTATGAATAAGCACAATTAAGCCCTGGAGAATATCCAGATTTTAGGACATAATTCCCACACAGAGCCTTTGAAGCAAGACTTTCAGCATCTTTTCTCCACAAGACAAAGGAATTTGTGATATGGCATAGTATTTTTTCCCCCTTCAACCTGAGACAGATTAAAATGGAACATTGTTATTGATCGACAGGAACCACCTCTTCCTCTAGGTATTTTATGTTCTGGAATTTATCCAGCTCCAACATAAGAAGGCATCCAAAAATAAACTAGGAAAAGAATATGAGCAGCCCCAGACAAAAATGAATAGCACCTTATCGTTGTTTTTTTAAAATTAATCCCATTTATCACCAATCTGCTGGAAAACCTCTTCCTTCCCAAGCCCCAGATTCTCCCTGTCTCATTGCAGGTTTCCATTCAAGGCCAGTGACTCAACACCTCAACAGGGAAAATAGTTCAGGCTGAAATTTATACCCAACAGGATGGGAGAATGTTAAGTTCATTGCAAGGAGGAAGGAAGGCAAACCCATTAGCAGTCAGAAAGGAAGCACATTTCAATAAGGCTCTTTTGTCTTCAGAAAAGGGAAAGCAAGCAGAGAAACACGTTCTCCCCTGTACACAGTTGTGTTTACATGGGCTTCTTGCTTGCAAAAAAACTTTAATATCTGTAAAAACTATACAAAAGAAGAAACATTACTAAACTCCCTCAGAGTTTAGTAAGAAAGCTCCCAAATAACAAAACCAACTTAGATCTGTTCTGGAAGGGATTTAAATATTCACACCTTCCAAGTAAACGGGCATAGCCAAGAACTGTGAGTGCCTGATAAACAATACACAGACCAATTTTTCAAGCGCAGCCCTTGAGCAATGATTGATCATCAGACCGGCTCTGCACGAGTGGCTGGACAGAGAGCTGGAATGCTGCTTGGCTGCTGGTCCCTCTTTTCTTTTGTCTCCAGAAGGATGGCTACCCCATGGGCATCCCAGAGGTTTTTCTGGCCTCTGAGACCCCATCAACTCACAAGACCTCTTCACTCTGCAGCTGTCCAGCCTGCAAGGGAGAATTCAACAGGGACCTGAAGCAATAAGGTGCTTCTGGTGAAGATAGAAGGGTAAGCGCACCAGGACGGGTCCTCCAGCATACTGCAGAAATACAAGACAGTCTTTGATGCATTTTTCTTCCACAAGTTTTAACTCCTCTAGAGCAAGCTGGCCATGAGCACAGACAGGCGAGCAGCACTGGGAGCTGTAGGCAGTGCCAGGTGGATTCTCGTCTGACACACACCTCCGTGAGCAGCACGGGCTGTGGGGCAGAGCAGCAGTGCTGTGCTGCTGTCCCTGCATGCTGCACGTGCCTTTTCCAGAGAAGTCGCAGCACCTTCTGCAGCTGTGCCCGTCCAACCCTTTCCTGCTTTTGATGAAAACTCAACAGCTTGGCTGGGCTGGATTTGAGCCTGAACAAGGACTTTTTTTTTTTCCTCCACTCCTCTCTATGTGAAATTGGGCATTTAAACATGGCTACCTAGCAAGATCACAGAAGACAAAGTATTATGGGTTATCATATTAGCTCCCTTCCATCTTGCAATTCCAGGAATAGGAGCATAAGGTGCCATTACTGCTTGTCCCCACTGAACAAAAGCTGCAGTACTTTTACACTTTCTTTCACAGTTTTATGCCAAGGAGATTGTGACCGAGGTGGCATCAGCTCAGAGCTGAGCACCTTTTTCAGCTGCTGTGTGTGCCACTGCGCATAAAGTGTGCCTCAGAAAAGGGCCAAACAAAAGAAGATTTGTGAGATAATGTAGTGGAGCAGAGTTGAATACTTAACATTTTGAAAAATGCAAAGGCCTGACAGGCTAAGCAGAGGCGCACACTGAACAAAACCTTTTCAGGGGCAGACTGAAGCCTGCCCACACGTTACCAGCTACAGGCCTCCACAACAAGCGTGAACTGAGGCTCGATTGTGCAGCACGGATCAGAGGCTTTGGCCAGAAGTCTGGTGAGCTGAAAAGCTCTTTAAGTTTCCCGCAGTGGGGCTGCTAGAGGAAAGCACAGTTTGTATGACCCCCCCGCACCCTCCTCAGGAACAATGATCCTCAGGAAGAAAAGCAACAGCCCATCAAAATGCATTGGAGTGGGATAAGCACTCCCCCAAGAGCAAAACAGCTCCTAACCGCACCTGGTGCCCCTTTGCTTTTCTGGAGGAGGCTTTTCCTCTGCGTATTTTGTCTCTCCGCAGTAGCTGAATAGTTTTTTTGGCTACAAAAGATGTCATTAACTTATTTAGCCTTATTACAATAATTATTTTACACTATAGCCCATCCCCTTTCAATTATACCCCAAACATACTATCGCTACAGCTCAGAGAAGCAAATCCTCTTCCCAGACCTGCCACTGAGCAGCTGGCCCCGGTGTGGGAGCACTGCCCAGGACCAGCTGACGATGAAGGAGCTGCACACGTGTCCGAGCAGACCATGGCTCCCGACCTGGTAACAGCACAGCTTCTCCACACAGATGGCTGGAGCTCGATCTCCTGACTCCACCGTGCAGGAAGCCAAATGCCAGCAGACCCAGCCCTGGCACCAGCCCTGCTGCTGGGGCACCCTCTTTAACACTCTGTGATCCTTGTTTGATACAGCAGGGAAGAAAAGGACGCCACTGCTGATTTAGGAGCACTCTGGACTGCAGTCACAGGAAGCAGGGTGAATGTCTTGGCCAAGCATCTCATCTGGCTTGTTCCAACAGTGCTCTCCAGGCAACTGCTACTGCCTGCAGTCAGGGTCAGGACATAGGGCTAGATGGACGCAGTACAGCTGAAGTAATAGTTGCAATAAAAGCACTGTAGAAGTAAAAACCAATCAATGCAGATTTTTTTTTAATTTTTTTTTAATGGTGTTACATTGGGGATAATTTGGGGTGCAGAACTTTGGCACTGAGTGCAGAGGCTGAGCGTGCTGCAGCATCCAGACCAGCATGCCTGGCAGTGCTGCTCAGTGGAAAAGCAATTCTCAAGAGCCTCAGAAGGCTACAGGTTTCTTTCTGGTCATTCTATATGAAATATTCTGTTCAGAAGTAAAACTATTTTCAAGTTGAAGTAGGGTTTTTAATTGAAAATTATTTTTAAACCTAATGCATTTTGGCTTAAGGCAGTAAGTAGACAAAATTCCATTTGTATTTATAGATCAGGTTACCTCCCCATCATTCACACAGCCATCTGTTTAAAAGGTGCACTCTTCATTTATACCTTCTTAGGGAGAGGAAAAAAAAAAACACAAAACTTTTCATTTCTCCAAAGACTTTAAATGAGTATAACCGAAATTAACAGCACCCACTTCTACATGACTTCATTTCATCGCTATTTGGCAAATAAACCTCCATTCTGTGATCATGTTAGCTTCAATGACAAGAAGCAAGGAATTGACCAGAAACCTGAAGAAATATGACTAAACCTGGGGTGGGTTTGGGCTGCCTGATTCTGAATGGATTGGAAACCCAGCTCATGCCATGGTGCACACCTCCTACCTCCCGCAAGCCCCTTCTGCCACCGGTCCCCTCCACAGCACAGGCTGTAAAAGCCAAACTAAGAAACAAGGAACAGGCCAACACCCTACTTTACAACCAACAGACACTTCTAACAAACGCTAGCCTGGATGTGCTACATGGGTGTGTTGTAAGGGTGTTTGTTAGTTTTTATTTTAAGTAAAAGCTCATCTTCTGGAAGCAACAGCCTCAGAAACAGCTCCTCCTAAAGCTATTCTTGTTCCCCATTAACCAGTCAGATTAAAAATAACACCGATAGCAAGAAAAATATTTACTTAATGCTGTAATCTTCCTAACAGCAATCGTTCTGGAAAGACAAGCAATGACAATGCATCGATCACTGCAAGCACATGACTGGTTTCCAAAGCCAGCCCTGGAAACAGCACCTGCAGCTCCCCGCACACCTGCCGGCGCGCTGCAGCTGCTTCGTCACCTCCTCGCACAGCAACCAAGCCACTGTGCCTGCCACCAGCTTCATTTGCAAAGCTACAGATGTGCCTACTTAAAAGCACGCTAGAAAGGCAGCTCCTCAGAATGTTAAGCTCCTTTACACCTCCTAAATAATTCCAGCTGCCTGTACAGCAGGGATGCTATTTGTTATCCCATCCTTAGGGATTACAGTTCAATTACTTTACTGTGTATTATCCTTCACCCAAATATTCCAAATCACACTGCCGGCTTGTGTGCGCAGGAAGTAAGAGTTTCAGTGGTACCAAAGGGGAGGAAAAATCCAAGCTGTGTCTACGCTGAACCTCCTCTAACGTCCCTCCCCCCACACCATGCTGTGCGGGTTCACTGTCAGCGCTATTGTGGTTCAGCCAGACCCTGCCAAAGCCTACTTAAAGACTGAGCAACAGAGATTAGAGATGGAGTGGCTCAGAAATGAAGTTAAGCAAAACCTTTATGCATTTATCATAAAAGGATAGGCTTCATAGTCCATGAGGATATTACTTGGAAAACAATCTGCAACTGTGATGAATTTCCTTAAGCTTCTGCAAGCACAGGTCTGTACAAAATGGGATTAATTCAAAACCTTATCAGCAAAAATTCATATGGCCCACTTCATGGATCCTGCTTTACAGGGTTAACATTTAAGCTATCTGGCATACCATGGAGGAAAAAATTGTTTTTATAACCACTGTTACGATTCTCAGAGCACAACTCTGCCCTTAAGCAAGTTTGCTATTTCATTGTTAATAATGAAGTCCTAAAGGAAAAGTCAAAGGAATCAAAAGGAAAGAAAGGAAACCTCAAACTACTTTTTGTATTTATCTTCTCTGCTGACATTCCCATTTCCCTTAAATAAATATTTATTATACTCCTTAAGCAAAATTACACTTAATCCATGGTTCAATTTTGAGATCCTGTTGCACATACTATGGATATTAGTTCCATCCTCCTCTTCTAGCTGTACAGGCTGTAGGTGAAAATACCCTGAACAAGTGTTTCTTTTCTTGCTGGTGAAGAAAATGAAAAAATTCCCCCAGAAGGCTCAAACTTTTAAGAGCAGTGGGCCACCTGCCCATCTCCAGTGACATGACAGCGACTCCCTCTGCCGTGGCTCTGAGAGGCAGCGCGTGGAGCAGCGGCGTGCTCACGGGCCGTCAGCTGGATGGGCCCTGCTGCGAGCAGATGGCTGCTCCTCGCCCCGTAGCCTGGCTGCCCTGACAAAGACATCAGTGACGGATGATTCAAGTTATCTGCAGCTCCATCAGAAGCATGTAAAAGATGTTGACTGTATACCAGCTGGCTTCAGCAAGTGGATTTCGACATGAATTTGCACTATTTGGATTTCAGAACAGCCTCTTTCAGTTCAGCTGAAGGCTCACAAGATTAGGGAAGATGGATTTACGCAAAACTAAAACAGACCTGTTTATAAACTCCATCTGGATTTTCCCTCAATATAACAGGTAATTCTTTTGAAGTTACAATTTGGTAACATGAATTTGCTAAGAGACAAGCACTTGAATATTCCGGGGCCTCTTCGGTATTATTTCCCAAGCAGAAAAAGCCATCTCATCTAATCAGCTTTGCTTCTCCTGCCACAGCCTCACAGTTTTTTATGTTAATAGTGAGGTCCCCTTACCAAGATACTGGGTCCTGAGGAGCTGCTGCAACAGCTGCTAAAATTCACAACCGAAACCAGGAGATCAAGCTGAAATCTGGGGTAGCCTCAGTTTGATTTTTGACCAGAGGCCAGGACAGTTTTTCCACCAGTGAAAGCACTCAAAGAGCAGAGAAATGCATGCTAACTTCAGTTACGTTGTGATGCACATTCTTACCTGGAAACATTTGCTAACATCTCTTTCCATCAAATAAAATACAAGAGGAAACTAGAGCTGCAAATGGAAATACAAACACTGAGAACACCTACAAGCACTGGCTCCACCAGAGAGGACGCTGACCTCTGAGCAGTGCTTGGAAGGCCCAGGAGCCTTACAAGAGTCACCTTGATGGGAGCCAGCAGTCTGATCTGTTTGAAACACGTCCCTCACACACCATATACTGTATCATCTCTGTATTTTGCTGTCTGTTTAGTGATTTTAACAGCACCCACAGATACTCAGCCTGAATCGTGTTCATTTTTAGTACATCTCACGGTGGAAGATAAGCTGAATGCAGCTCTCCAATGGTACCCCAACGAGGTGACTGCTCACCTCCAGCCAGCATCCCAAGCAGAACAGCCTTGATAACTGCAGCCTTGTTCGCCCAAGATCAATGCCAGCCTGAAACCAAAGAATCAGCAGAGGTTTCCATCAAAGGTGAGGAATACAACTAATGGCAATCTCAAGGGTTTTGTGACACTGCTATTCAAACGCACTATTTCAGAATTTGAGATTGCAGGATTGGGTGTTGTAGTTGGCTGAGTAGTTAAGGTTTGTGGGGCACATGGCTTACACCACATGATATTCTGACTACAAATTTGGCTCGTGTCAATAAAGCACATGGTAAATAAATTAAGGGCTGGCCAACTGACAGATCTCAAAGTAGTTGACAGCACAAAGTCACTGGGGAACAGGGTTGTTTTGGTTTGCTTTTGCATTAATGAGAGCTAGCCAGATGCTCCTCCAGATCTATAAAGATGCTGAAATCTAGATATAAGAAATTCCTTGGGAAAAAAAAAACACATCCATGTAGATTGGCAGAATAATAACAGTAAAAAAAGACCACCAAAAGAGTGCACACATTCAATTTATGCCAGCTGAAGTAGGCAAAACCAGAGCTACACCTCTGACCATGGAGAGCACAGGTCCAGAACAGAGCACGAGTCCTGAAGTGCTCCAGCACCCTGGCGGATCGGCAACCTGCTTCGTCCCTGCCACAACAAAACCAGCAAGTGGCCACCACAGCCTGCAGCTGTCCCAAACAAGGGAGCAGGAGGTCAGTAAGCAATTCTGTGGCACCACTGTGGTATTAAACTCCAGTCTGGGTTTTCAAATTTTTTCAATCTATATTGGAAAATTGAAGGCAGACAAAAAAGCCTCCAGGAAAAGAATTTGAGGGTTAAAAAAAAATAAATAAAAGTTTCTGTGAGAGATCTTAAGCTCTCTATCTGTTGAGCAGAGACAATTATGAACACCAGGAACTAATCCCTAAGAAGATCCAAAAGGGCTCTTTACTTGGTGGGGAAGGCACAATGGAGCTCGATCCCAGAAGCCACTGCACAGTGCCAGCAAGCCGAAGGAGAAATATAGTTTAGTGAACAGCAAACATAGCAAGCTTAGTGGTGAGGCCGACTAGTCACTGGTTCAAAACTGAAGCAAGATGGCAGCAGACTGTTCATTTCATAGCATCACATCAAATTGTAAGGCTTTCAGAAAACTGTGCCATAATCAGACAAGACTCTGATTTCCCTACAAGGAGAGGGGTAATGCCCATGGGTTACAGATGGCGAGATGAGATGATTACGCGTTCCTTCTGGCTGCAACATTTCTGTAATCTTCATATGAGATTATAATATTGATTCATTGATTTCCAACAGTTAATTTTGGCTGGCTAGTTTGCTATTGTGTTCATATTTACACAATCTTGCAGTCATTCCCTTAAAACCATATCACACGGAACATTTGAGCACGCTGGAGTTCAAGAAGCATTTGGACAATGCTCCCAGAAATATGGTTTGATTTTCGAGTGCTCCTGTGTGGAGCTAAGAGTTGGGTTCAGTGATTCTTGTGGGTCCCTTCCAACACAGAATATTCTGTGATTCTGTGTTTTCCAAATTTTACATGCATTTGGAAAGCTTTCTGTACCATCGCTTCTTAATTAAAGTTTTGCTCATAATGTTTTAGTGCCTACATTTAGGCATACAACAAGAATGAACCACTAGGGGAAACAAAAGCCACAAAAAAAAAAAAGGCAGAACTACCTACACTCATTCAAAAAGCATAGCGAGACAACTTTTACGGTTAGCCTACTTTACCTAAATTTCCATTATGAAGTTTCAATTCATAATTCAGGAGCCAATGCAAGTAGTCAGGTTCTGTCTGAGGACAAGCTAACTCCAAGTCCTTTCTTGGATTAGACCCAAGCTCTAAAAAGGGAAAAAGACATTTGTCCTACTCAGGAGCTTTCAAGACCTGTCAATATCAAGGGTAGCCATGAACCTTGTACAAGGCCCACCCATTATAATCCCTTGAGGGGTGAAAGAAAAGTTTAAGGCTCAAGCCTACTAAATTGGAACATTTATGAAGAAAAAAATTCAAGTTTAATTGAGAGATCATCCCACTCACATCTTGCCCTACATGTTCAGATGCAAAACAGTGCTTTCCTCCATTTCCTTATTAAATCAAAAGTGGACTTAACATCCAGTAAAAAACAGATGCACTAAGATATTTTTTTTCCACTGCTAAGTTTCCAAGCCAAAAGATGAAGTGAGCCTGTACGTATGTTTGTGAAAGTGTTAGTAGGATCAATCTTGCTAAATTCATAGACGTTAAAGTCAGGAAGCTTTGGAAATTCAAATTAGTCAAGGAGAGAAGAGGGGCAGTGAACCAATAAAACAGCAAACTCAAAACCAATGTACTGGCAAAAACATTCTTCATAATGCCAAGCTTCACTGTATTTACAATTTCAGATATTCAAAACAGTTCCATTTACAAAAGTGAAATCTAAAGACCCCTTAGAAACTTTGACAGATGGTAGATTTGTTTACAGTCCTAAACTCTGTGTGCACAAGTCCTGATCCAACCTTTTTCATATTCCGTCATGCCTTAAAAATAAAAAGCAGAGTCTGGCTAAAACAGATTGTTTTGCAATGTTAAAGATAAGAACAAGCATTTTGCTTCAAAGGTAGTGTGTTCCGAACCCCTGATCTATTTCTCTGTACAGTTTCCAGTTCTCATTCAAAATACAAATGTGATTGATTTGCCTCTCATTTTCATAGATATTCTTTGATACACAAGCATGATAGAGGAAGAAAACATTTGCCAAAGCTGCCTGAGCAAGTACAAGGATAAGTAGTGAGTGGCAGTGGAAGATGACGTGCAACCAACTGCCAAACCTTCAGTAAAGGAAGGCAACACAGATGCTTTGCTTAGAAGTTGCAGCTCTCCTTTTTGGCCTACGTAGGGATGTGTTACATGAGTCCAGCAGAACTCACCTTTTTTAGTCCCCTCTGCTTCAAAGGGAGAGGAATTTCAAAATTCCTAAGAAAAAAACATTTGTATCACATCAGAGCGTAAGTACAGCAAGCTCAGCCCCTGTCCCGAACACTGGCCAACAGCAGATTCTTATGGAAAAATGTAAGAACTACTCATTCATCACATCTTATCTGTTCCAGTGTTCTTGCGTCACTGATGGTAAGGCTAAAGGCAGACGGAGCTAGCAAGATCATAATTTAGCACCAACAATAAAATCTTCCATTCACATTCAAAGCAAGATATCTAAACTATAAAAAATTCAAAGCAGTTCATGACATAAGATGAAGGGCAGGTACATCTATCAACTGTGCTTTTGGTTGAATGCTCTTTTTTCATAGGGCTGGATTTGATGACCCATGAAGTTCCTCCCTGCAATAATATCAAATCACACAGCACTTCATTTTCTTTGAGCTCAAGCAGTCAGACAAGCCCCAAAGAAAAACAACCCAAGGGTCAGAGCTATATTTCAGCAGAAATTTGCTTTATGTTTGAGGTAGCCTCTTCTCTTTGTCACTTAGTCCCATTTGACATCCCCGGTTGCTTCTAGTAACTCCTTGTATACATTATTCTAGAAATATATTGATATATGTGCACAGTTCATGTACAAAGAAAACATATGACAAGGGCTGCAGGGAAAAGATACTGTATGACCTACAGCATGCTAAGGCTGTATGAAAAAGATACTGCCAATTAATCAATAATCAATCATACTTGCAGAGATTAGTCTCTTCATGGGTGGACAGAAGCTGGTTTACTAACTGCTAGCATCAAAGCGTGAAACAACTTCTGAGTCAGAAAATACACGTAGATGAAAAAGAAAAGCATTTCCACATGCGTGAGAAAGGAAAATAAAGTGGGTTTTGTTAGCAACCTCATTTCATAATCATGCTCTATTAGATTGCACAGAGCAAAACCAAGTTATTTAGTCAGGTAATAGGGAAAATGAAACTAACACAAATGCCTTCACAGGTAGTAAAGTGAAGAAGCTTAATTTCTTATCTGGCATCCTTTAGCCTCTCACCGGTTCACCCCTTCCTTCCAACAATCCCCCCATCCCTGCAGTGCTTCCAGCAGAGCTGAGGCAGTGCGTGCCGCAAACAGCCTGCGGCTCCACGGTGCGGAGTGACCCCCAGTCCACCCTGGCCGATCTGCTGGTCAGCTGCTGTCAAATGATGCGTAACAGCTGAATGCTGCCTGCTTACTGCTTTCTCCTGAGCAGACGCATGAATTTATGTCACCTATCTACTTCTGACAGAGCAGTGCTTTTTCAGGCTTCTAGCTCTCTTTCCAAATGTGGTTAAAGCTGACCAATGATTTCAGAAGTTATTCAGCTGACAGAGCAGTCACAGAAGCCTGGCATTTTCTCAGGAAGCAGTCTAAAAGGGGTAAACAGTGTCACAGAGTATTCAAGCTGGGCATCTTTGGTTTGAGTATCAAAAAGGATAAAGACAGATAAGAAGTTGTCCGATATACATGTCTTTTAAAAAGCAACCAGGAGTTTTATATTTGTGGATATCTGGGAAGCTGGGAAACGTGAACATCTGCCTCATTCAAGCAGTACCCGAGGTGTAACCGTAACACTCAGCGTTTGTCATTGTTTGAGCTCTGGCAGGCCAGGCCTTATCACCAAATGGCATCTACCCGTTCAAACCCAGACTAATGTAACACCAGTTTTGTTCTTCTTTTAAGATGAACTTGGGTTCAATCTTTTCTATAGAGCCAGATGATAAGAGCTAGCCCAAGACATTTGATGGGTTTCTTCGTATGCTTATTCACATTATACATGCAGTACATGCAAAAAAATATGACCCCAAGCCAGGCTTTCTGATATTCCCATCACACAACATGCCCAAGTATTCACATCTGTAGTTTTCACCTTCTGAGTCAATTATATAGTCTGCTTTGTATGTAACTAATTACACAACTTTATCATTCCATTGCATTTTATGTAAGGACCATTTATATAAGGTCTAACCTCAGTGAGCATCAAAACTGAAAGCTCATTATTCTCAGGCAGGAAGGCAATAAAAAGATTGCGGCAGACAAGGCAATGCCTGACAGTGTCAATTGCTAGAGGCCACCAGGCAAGCACCTCTGCTGCTCCCGGCACACCTGAAGCAATGCAGTGGTACCTGGAAATGGCCCTGATGAAGGAAATGATGAGGAACTCACAAACTGATGGCTGCTGCAGGACCTTGGTTTATCACTTCAGCAGATGCTATTTGTATTCTTTTCACTGAGATGGAAGCAATTGATGGAGTCACTGATTAAGCCGAGAAACATTTTGTACTGCACTGTTATTACCATAGGTCGTTGTTCCAAGGTTCATGGCACGTAAGCCCAGGGTCTTGCCATAGCACTGATACACTGACAAGCTGTATCAAAGAAACAAAAACCATTCTTTGCAAAGCATGCAATGAAGCAGCACCAATCACTTGTTGAGGAATGCCAATTGAAAAAAATAAAAGCTCATTATTTTGCCATGAATTAGAATATTGCTTAACAGTACTGAATATTTCCACCTCTTATTTCACAAAGAAGCACTCCCAGGAGAGATGTAATTTAGGAAGGCATCTCAGATGCTACGTCAGTTTACAGCTCAGTGAGCTGGGTATAGGCCTGGAGGGAAGTTTGAACGCAGATGTTGACTTCTTTAGATAGCTCACAGTAATCTACATTTTGGCATCCTTGAAGGAATTCTCGGAGGTTTCAAACACCTGCTGACCCCGAGCACTCAATCTTGCATTTCACTGCCTTCCTGCCAGGAGAGGTGGACAAGGTACCCCAGATGTGACCTCCAGACCTGCTGTTTATCATATCAGTTTTGCATAAGGGAAGTGAGAAGCACCCATAAATAGCTCTGTACTTTGTCCCTCACTGCAAAACCGGAGGCACACCCTCCAACCCCCCTGAGCATCCCTACTGACAAATAACAGCTTTGGACTACAAAGCTATTTTGCAGAGTCAACTAGGAAATGAAATAATCAACATGTGACGAAGCTTTGTCATTAAGAATCTTTCCCACCTCCAAATCTACATCTCAAGCATCAACACCAATTATATTTCAGAACACACATCAGCTGTCGTGCAGAGAATTCAGGCTCAGTCTCCTAGCAGCATCACTATTAATAGAATCCATTTAGAATAATCTTCAGCTTCATCCTCGCCAAACTCCATGGATTGAACTTCAGAAGCCGGTATTATACAGCCATCCATACCAGATCTTTCCTCTTCAAAGTTCTGCAACTGGCATACATAATGCCAGAATTAGCCTAAAGAGCAACAGTCTCGTTAGTGGTCCAAAAAAAGAGGAAAAAGAATGTTTTACCTTGATTACAAATCAAGTAGCCAAAAGGAGTGTGTGTTTTTGCCAGTGTGCTTGTAGGACTGCAGAGATGTTCAGGGATTGTCTAGTTCTACAGAGCTGCAACTCCCTACCGCTAGCGTGACGCCTTTGAAATTAAAAATATACACACGGTGACATGTTTTCAAACTTGTCAGCTCCCATCTGGAGCACTATTCACTCATCTCTACCTTCAGCTTTAAAACAGTGTTCTTCCCAGAGTCACAAATAGAGAAGAACCGTCTGCACAACCCTCGGCCACGTAGCCCAGGGATGGGATCCATGTGAGAAGTGCAGCAGAGACAGCAATTGCATCTGCATCCCGTTTAGATACAGCTTTCGGGGGGCAAATGAGAGGGACTAACAGAAGTCTGATCTCCTCCTGTGCAGGTTCACAGACAAAGCTCTCCTCCAGCTGCTCTCTCACGCTCCCAGCAGGATGTGTGCTCCAAGGTATGTGGGTTCTCAGTCTTTGGGAAGCAGAGTATAATCAAGGGGTACTAATAATTACAAACAGCCACTTTCTAACTAAACAATTACAATACACCTACACAGCTGCTTCTTTCCTCTTTGAGTTTTCAAGTACCCAAGCCACAACAAAGTCATCCTTCCCACGGTCTTAACCATCTAAATGTTGCTGAAAATCATCTGTAACATCCCTTCATTTCAACTCCTTCCCCCTCAGTTCTATCAGGCTGTAAGGCCATTTATGGCAGCTAAAAATACACAAAGATCTTATTGCTCTCTGAAACAATCTCAGAGCTGCCTTTCACCTGCAGTCAAGCATGCAGGAGACAATCACAAATCTCATTTGGGCAGGATGTTGATTGCTGTTCTGTTTATTAAGCTATTTCTACTCTCTCTAGAAAGAAGGGGTTTCTTTCTTCCATTCCTCTTGTATCCTGAACCTAGAAGTAGCGGTAGCCTCTTTGTCAAGAGCATCACTACCCTGGGACCTCTAAACAAATATTTTCAGGGAGGCAGATCCTAACTATCAATATCTTACAGTGCAAACTGATTTCATTGCACTGCTTCTTATCCAGATGGATTTTTCATTATATCTACAGTGCTCTGACATCTTCAAAATCCACTTGTTCCACAAGTTGTATCAATAATGGTATTTTCATTGATCTCTTTGGCACATCTAGTTCCTGTGATGCAGCGAGTCAAGTTCTCTGAAAATGCTTTGTTCTTTTACCTGGCCAATGGACCACAAATCTAGAAATCTGTCTGCTGGTTATTTTATATTCATCCTTTAAAGTTGAAGAGGAGCCTTTTTGCAAATCCAGTAGTTGTGACATTAAATGAGCTCCCTAAAGACTTTGGATGGGTCCTTTCAGATCTTTTGATTGGCTTATAAAGCCAGTATATGACAGATAAGCCATTATGTCAAATATAAGTTGATAAATAAAGCACCTGCATTTTAGGGAGGACAATTCTATGAGACTGAGACTGAAACTTGACACTAAATTAAAGGTGTTTCTGATCATCCCCCAGCTATAAAAGCCTTAGCACAGAATTTCAGGTTAAGTGGGGACACAAATCACTGGTAGGTTTAAGCCCTAATTACCTAGCTGACCTACACCCTATGGAATTTAGCAAGATACAAGCTTTGAACTACTCACATGCCCGGTTACACTGCATAGGCAGAAAGATTACAGAACAGAAAAATGCCCGATGACAACCAATTCGCCATGCACTTCCTGGGCTTCATTTAAATTTGCAGAGCACCACTTTCCACTAAAGAAGAGGTAAAATAAAGCACCCGCCACCCACAGAGAATGTTCCTGCTTCTGAGTTCAGTTTGAAGCCCAGGAAATCCAGAGGAGAGGCACAGAAGTATTTCAGCTGAAGAATCTCACTCTAGATAAAGCTAATCCTCCCCTGGCAGGTCTGACTTCTGTCCATAGCTGAAGAGACACTTTGAATGCATAAAGTTTTGTATTTCGAAAGCACCTTGATTCTTATGAAACAGTATGAAAGGCAGGATGGCTCCCAGACCTCTCCACATGAGATTGCTTTTCTTTACAAATCAAAATGAACCTCCCATCTGAGCAAATCTGTCCAGAGATTTTTATATTATTTTTTTTGCTCATGAGTAAATCACCTCCTGGAAACCCAGGGTAATAGAGCTCTTAACTTCATATATTTTTACCAATAGGGGGTTGATATTTTATATTCAGCATAACCTACTTTATCAACAGAACTAAAAGCTTCAGCTTTCGGCTAGTAAGGAAAGGACTTTTTATTTTAAGAATCTTGGTTTCTAAAGACTCACTACATTTCCAAACCCCTAAACATGGCAACATTTCCTTCTTGCCAGTGCAATGAAATAATCAGAGCAGGATGATTACTGCAGCTTAAGCACAATGTCCATGAACAAGTCTGCAAGTTACCAATGGGTGTACCAAGAGCCTCACATAAACTTCAGTTACCTAATGTGGACAACTCCAAAATTATGATTTTGACCTGTACATCTGGACATTACTGTTACAGGTAGAGACTTAGTACAGATCAACCAAGGCTGAAAGGTTTGTACTTAGTAGGCATACTTCTTGGGAAGAAAAACAAGGAATTGGGTCCGCTGTGTCCCCACAACGCTGCACCTTGAAGGAAAGAGCTAGGATAAGCCAGGCAGACTGCACCCAATCAGAGCTTAAACAGGATGTTCTTTAACAAAATTATTGCATTATTCTGTGATTAGGGAGATAAGACCTGCAGTTTCAAGATGTAGGCCAAGTTTTCAGTACTTGAATGCTAAATTAAGGCACTCTGTTCTATATCGGTTCACGTATAAACTCCCAAAGTAGACTATTCAATTATGCATATGATTGATATCTCGTGTCAAAGAAAGCCCATTGGGTATTGTGTGGTTTTCAGAAACAGATTTACAGTAATTTAGGAATGAAGTGCAGAGATACAGAGCCCCTCTGGAGAAACAGATGAATACTCTTAACCCTCTTCAAGACCGAAGCACAGAGCTTGGGTCTTGGGTTCAGAGTGTCTGAGACATTAAAGGGGATTTTTTTTTAGTCTTTTTCCAGAGTTCAAGTCCAGTGAGAAGGGAGAGAAGGGGAAGAAAGTACAAAAGCACAAGTTTTTCATTGTTCATCTCCACCCAAATGCACAAACAATATTATGTAGACTCTTGCCCAGCCATTCTGGTAAATGTCACCAGAAAATGTTCTAAAAATTAACTCTGATCTGCTTTCAGAGTTTAAATCTCTTTACTTACATATTCAGCTAGATAAAAAAGTCCTGATTTTTGGTTTGACTCCAAAGGTATTACCCATTCAGCTCTATAGCACCAGGGATCTCTTACCCTACGGTCTGTGTTTCTGCAGTCAAACAGCAGTCTGAGCCTTTGGCCTGAACGCATTGGCTGTGGCTGCAGGATAGCAATTTAGTCTCTAATCAGCTTTTCCCAGATCTAAGGGCTTTGAAAGAGAGCTTCCAGCGTGGCTGGGGAGGCTGAACAATCCCACTTGGGCTAGCAGTTTAAATTTGATAATTTCCATTCAAGGAATAAGCTTCAAGGCTGATAGGCTTCAATCTGTAGTGTTTGAGACGTTTTACAAAACGACAAAACAATAGCAGAGTTCTCAAGGAACCAGAATCATTACAGAGGCTCAGAAGCCTATGCAAGATTTTGTTAAACTGCATTGTAAATCCACCCACCCTCCCACGAAAATAACAGATTGCACTATTCTGTTGCTTGGATGAGATTTTCAAATGTTTTCTGAGTTGGCCAAAAACATGCTCCAAGACTTTTACTATCGGCTTTAACAGCAGAAAAACTGACACACTTCTGTGTTAGCATTGTGACCAACCTGTGTATGAGATATTTAACAAACCAGTCAGTTTTTCAGCCATCCAGGCAGTTAAAAATAAACAATGCTGAATAACCGTCTAGAACGTGTTAGCTACCCTCCCCAGCCAGGAAGTAATTTGCATTGTAAAACTGGATGCTAGCATGAAGCTTAGAGATTTAAGAAGTAGCCACAGGTATGTTTCAAAGCACTGAATTTCACTGAAAGCCCTTCTTTTAAGTATAGCACTCCCTGTAGATAAAATCTTCTATTCCTCAGTTACACGGTATATTATAAAACAAACATACAACTTCTTTTGTACTAAATCATAAAATCTGTAACTTTTGATTTCCTGAACATTAAGGTCTGAACCATTCAAAGGCCGGTAAACAGTCCTAATAAAAACCCTTCCTGCTAATACATTGTCCTGTGCTGTTCTGCAGAACTTGTCACCAGAATGAACAGAGACTTCCAAAGAAAGCCACTGTTTAAATAAACCCTGTGGCATACTAGCTTCCAGGATAGAGCTGTTTGAAAACCCAACTCCTACCTCTGCCTTGAGCTAGTCCTTCAGCACAAGGCAGTGTAAACTGCAAACTTGCACAGAAACGTATGGAAGAAATAATGCTACGTGGCACCTATACAAAACATGCATTTCCTGCTATTGAGTCAATTAAGTCCTGTTTTTCTCCCACTCAAGAGGCAACAGCTGGTTATGTTGATCTACTCACTGAGATCTGTTTCTAGCTTCGCACGCTGCAGCCTTCACAGCCTAACACCTTCCCCTGTTTCATTCCACAATCAGAAGATTAATACAGCACGCAGGGTCTCTGCTAGCTTAGGAAGCTCAAGTAATTACCAGTCATTACTCCTAATGCCTGGACAAACTCTCTGGGTACTTCGCACACTGTCAGAAAAGGTATTAATTCAGCTCCTACTTTTTTGCTAGCCAAAAGCCAGCAAGCCTGCCCAGCTACAGTGAAGGGCTTGCTTAAATCCCGCCGGAGTTAATGGGTCTAATACATGCCAAAGCCTTTAGCAATCTGAAGCAAGAGTTTACAAGAAGCACAAGTATTGCAGAGGCCTTCCTTTAAGGCAGCTTTTTCTCAAGATGTCATCAGCCTTCCAGGGCAATCTAAAAAGCTGACTACAGAACAAGACCTGCCTCAAATCCCACCACTACAATTCAAGCCTTCAGTTCAAAGCCTTGACTGCATCAGGGAATTACCGGAAAGAATACACGGAGCTTTTGAGCCATTTCCAACACTATCTGCCTTTTCTCCCAACAGACTCAAGAAGTTCAAATTTGCTTGATACTGTTTCAGATATTGCTTGAATAGACATACTCTTGCCAAAGCAGAAATGATAAACGAAGCTAGCTGAAGATTTTTCTCCAGATTTAACTTTGCGTAGCATATCCATTTTCACTGTAGTGCCAACTAAAATTATCACTCATGAAGCAATACCCTTAGAGAAAGGCACTGTACAAACATATACAGTCTTGAAGTGTTTTAGGACTCGCTGCAGACAATTTGAATCTTAGCCAAGAGTGCTTCTCTTAAAAATCCCATTGCTTACTTGTACTGTAGCATCTTGCATGCATGGACTCTCCTTACAAGCGTCGGGGGAATTCTATCACCACAGAACACTGAACGTAAGCACAAAGCTAACTACAGCCTGTGAAAGAGCCTGAAAGGAATAGCAAACTATCGGCTGGAAAGCGTTAAGGCTACCCAGCCAGGGAAGGGGAAGAAGAAACTGAAGCTTTCTTGTACTGCATACAAAATGCAGTTCATCTGGGTCTACTTTGCTGCCAAGATTTGATCATGGCTGAGTTTGGGTTTTATTTTTCTCTTCAGAAGATTACTGTCCAAGAATATGAATATATGGTATATGTTTTGCTGTCACAACACAAATACCACGCGTTTCATCCAGCAACGCAATATACTTAAAGATTCATCAGAACTGGAAGACATGCCATAAGCTAAAACCATAAGTCAAGTAGGCAGCTGAGTCTGGGGCAGAATGTCTGACTTCCAGCTCCATCTCTGAAGACCAGATATTTTATACCCCACAAGAAAGTACTGATACATTCTTTGCTCCTCTGCTGTTTGAGATCCACTCAAAGTCTCCCAGCGCATGTGTTTTCTTTAAAATTTCATCCCCATCCCTATTAACTGCTTTCCCAAAGGGAAATGTCAACGTGAAGAGGCCCTTATATTTGCTCGATTTATAGCCTTTTATTAGCTCCCCATGCATATGGTGCCAAAGGCTGTTTTTTTGCCAAGTCTCTTCAGTCCCAGCTTAAAGCAGAAGCAGATGCTGTACATTGTCAGCACAGAAATACATGTTGTGATTTAAGCCACCCTACCCCGTTATTTATAGGTAATTTCAGTCCTTGCAGGAGCTTGAATATCCCTTTCTCAAGGACAGGGCAAGAATTGCTTAGGCGTTCAAACTGTCTTGCTGCCAGGCTGCCACCTCACCATGAAATATTTCCTCCGCACCTACCAGCAGCCCAAACCCAAGCCCTCATACTTGGGAGTAGAGCTGGGCAAATCCTTCAGCAGCAGGTGAGGATTTCCCCAGTAATGCTGCCCTTACCACCACCCTGTCCTACATTTCTGCTGAATGTTTGGCCAGAGCCCTGCCTGTTCACCAAATATTGCACAATTGATTCACGAGGCCACTGCACATGCTGCTTGATTACGGGGGATTAAGAGCTACCTGACGCCACTAACAAGTTTATTCCAGTAACACGCTTTCCTCTACCCTTTCTTTTACACATATAGATTTCCTGTGCTTCCACTGAACACTCATGTGTGCTAAACATTTCTTTCTCCTCCTTCCAAAGTGAATTCTCAGCCTTTGTGCAGTCCAACCACGATAAACAGCATGTGTCACTCCTCAAGGACACAGGATGAGCAAGTCCCATTCTTTTCCAAATGCTTCAAAATCCTGTTGCCAAGTAAAGCCCGGAGCTTCAGAGCCGGCTGCGTGCCGCCCCTGGATTAGCAGTTAACCAGCTCCCAGCTGCTGGCAGACAGCTTGATGCACATACATCCCTTGATCCTTTCTGCAGCCAGACAGCGAGTTCACAGCACATGCTCACTTGTGTGCTTTAAACTATTTCTCCCTCCTTGCTATATCCTTCTCATTCCACCGTCCCATTAGCTCACCTCTTAGAGTATGAGTAATTTGATGGCAGCATGATCCATAACAAAAGTAAAATTAAAAACATTACAAACTGGCTATGTCCAGAAACATCATTCCTGTTAGAGAGAAAGCTGCTAGAGTTTCCTACCCTGCATCATTGTCCCGACATCCACCAAAATCCACACCTTGCACTCTTCTCGACCAAAGTCGAATGGCACAGCACAAAGCATGAGCACACGCTGCACATGCGCAGCACTGGCATGGCCTCACTTGAGGCATCTTACATGGGAGCAACCACCGTTGTTCCACATGCCTTGGCATCAGTCACAGCTACGCAAGCTTGATGCCCAACTCCAGAAAACCACCCTGGAGATCTTATTACTAAGAGAGAAAAATACAGTTTCCTTTTCCAAATCAAACACAACTCTAGAGAAATTTCAATACTCCAAGCATTCAAACCACCATCTCCTATTTGGATACGGCTTTTGCTCACACATCCCTGATACACAAGTTATTTAAGTGACTGTTTAGCTACAGCGGGAGAAGGGAACAATAAGCTGGGCTGGTGCAACTACAGTAATGGAAAAAACAAAAGCAGAGGGAAAGCAGGTCCATGGGTATATACTGCACAGGCGATGAGGAAGCAAAATTAAACTGGTGACTCTTTTGAGCAAGATATAGTTGTCCTACTTCTGTTATTGGCTTCCTACATGCCCATATATATACACACATGTACACATACATGTTAGTACAGAATAAACCACTGAAAACTACAGGGGGAAATGAATTTCCCTGCTTCCCTGCCCAGTCACCTTAAGCCCTTTCTCAAGTGTCTTACAAGCTACAGGAAGCCCAAGAGCACCCAAAATGACATTTCCTCAAGGGCTCTGATGCCAGAAGTGTTAATGCAAGAAGCTGGAACCTACTCATGGCCCATTTAAACCCCAACCACTGGATCTAGCAATCTTCTTTAGGTGATACATGCCATGCTGAGGAACAGGACCGCTCCTCATTTTGTAGAGATACTAAGGCAGCTTGGAAATGAGCTCTGCAGCAACTTATTTCTGCTGATGCTTTATTGGCACAGCAAGCTATTTAAAGGTTTTGACAGTTACAAATCTTGCAGTATTTTTTCCCTGCAGTATTGTCTGATATTTTCTGCATTCCTTCCCCTTCCTTCCTACCTCCCTCCTCCAAACATCCCAACACCTGCACAGTGAGGGAATCCAAAAGCTACGTGCATCCTAAGCCTACCTAAGAGACCCTCGTGCAAGGTACTAAGATCCAAGTGGCTCAGAGGCAATAACCTCCAGGAAGGCAGAGTTGTGGTGCTTATGCAACAGTTTCCCCCTCTAAGAGCCTTATATAAACACAGTGTTCACAAGCCCTTAGCAGTCAGTGCCTGTCAGAAGACTGAGGCATCAGCGGCTCCTGGCTCCCAATCCAACACTTCTGTAAGCTAATTTTATACCCGAGCCTGTTTAAATCAAGCACTATGACACGTATGACAACATACATAGGTGCTCCAGCACTGCCTCTGATACCTTGTGAAATTCTAATTTTCAGATGCACTTGGAAGACAGGCACTAACTCACACCCGAGCCTACCTGAATGCAAAGGAACTGTTAGCAGTATGCAACTGGCCTGGTTAATCAGTCCTACGCAGATAAGAAAACATTTTCCTAAAACGTGTCCTAAAAACACACTCCCATTTACAACATACTCACAAAACAATCTGATATGAAGAAGATAAATCACTCCCTTAACGTCCTAACTGGGCAGACTGTTTCAGAGCTTGTTTTCCAGCAAGGGAGTAAATTGCCAGTTTTGTAGCTACATCTGTGGTGCTCTTTGTTAGAAACACTCCTCCACTATCTCAGAAAAACAGCAAATATGTGAGAGACACAGGAGGCAGATGTTGGCAAAAATCTTCCAAAAATTTAAACACACTCAAAAAGAAAACATACAAAGAAATCCACAACATGCAAGTTCTGGCAGGTCTTCTGTTCTGTACCCTGGTACTTTGCCATGCTTACATTAAGTAAACATTAAGATGGGTGTTCAAGAAGAGGAGAAGGATGGGACTAAGAAAAACAACACAAACCCGACCCACAATGATTGAGGCTGAAGTCTAAAATGAAGGAGGAGCAAGCTACAAGAGAATCCAGATGTGGCCTTGCTAGCAAGAACTGACAGATGCTTAACTACCGCCCTTAAACATCATTATTTGCTAACAATATGGGCCAGATCCAGAACTCTTTAAAAATGACTGGGTTTGCTCCAATTAAATTCAATAGGCTTTGGATCAGATTGTTAACGGGCCAAAAGCAAGCTCATCATTTCCTGATCAAAACCAAAGCTCAACAAGATGTGAAAATCTGTACTTTTCTTGGGAAGGGCAGGCAATTTCCCAATCTCGTTGGAGTTCCTACTGAAAAAGCAGCAACCAAAGCATATTGTTGGCTGTCTCACTGGTGTCTCCTAACTGCAAGTTGAAAACTCACACACACAAAAAAAAAAACACACATTGTGCACCTTTTACTTAAGTGTATTTATTGTACCCTTGTCATTAAACTGAACCAATAAATAAGAACTAAAATGAATAAAATTTCTGAAAACTTTAAATTGTAAAATATCTTTTAAAATTCTTAGCATATTTGGATTAGCGCAGCAAATCATTTTACCAACTGGTAACTTGGACGAAAGGTTCCACTTTTATAAAGCAGTATTCTTGTCACATGTTCAGAAAGCTTCACAACTGCCTGCTAGAGATCTTGAACAACCAGCCTCCCCACAGTGCATTTATTCACTCCATTTACAGTCCTACTAAAGCAGGGCCTTCTGCAACCAAGTTCTTTGTGCTCCCATACCTAAATAACAGCGTATTACTGTAAGTCATGCGTGCCCTAGGAAGACACCGTTGCATGTCCAACACAAAATGAAGTGTCAAAGACTAGACAAAATATCCTTCCAGAAAAGGAAACGCCATGTAGCTCCCATAAGAATGTGCAGGGAACTTTGCTAGCACAAAGCTACACGGTTGCACTTTTACTGTGAAAGTATGAAAGTTAAGCTGTTTCTTCCAGTGGATATTAAACAGCAAAGTATTGATGCTCCTTCCCCTAGAAGATAAAGAGAAGCTTCCCTGTGGAAAAAATAAACTTTTTTGAAAATGTAATGTTAAGCTGTCTTACTGCTACAGCTCTGCAGGAGCAGCTGCCAAACCAGCTCCAATAGACCAACCGATGCAAGGTGAAACACCAACAACTTAATGTGCCTGCTATTGAAGTATGTCTAGCAGAAGAAACTGTCTTCAAAACTATCTTCAAGCTCAACTGGGCAATTGTGTCAGTGTATTTTTGTCAACTTTTGAGGGAAATCATTCCACTAAAACCACAACCAAACCCTTTCCACACTTATGCTGTTGAACTGCGATGCAAAGACAGATCTTTCTCTGGCCTTTGATCAAGGCCTTTATTAGGGATAGACTGGAAAGAAGTAAAGAAAAACAGCGTGACATTCCTTTTTTCATGACCAAGGAATTCTTTTGTTGTTTCTCTAGACGGAAGGGTTACAAAAAAATGGTCCAAATTTAGTCACACACTTGTTTAAAATTGTCCGATTGCCTCCTAATAAGGCAAATCCTAAGTGGAAGGAAGAAGATGAGCTCCCTTTGGCCCACTGAACTTTTGGTAATTTAAGGAAGAAAAAAATAAAAAAAAAAAATAAAACTTGCATCAGTTAATCTACAGAACAGAAACAAGCTGGAGAAAGGGCAGGGGACTGCAGGGTCCATAAAGCATAGCCCTGCCAAGGTTAGCTTTTTCTCAGTTCCAAAATACCCCAGTTCTCCAGGGCTTTCACTAGAATAACTCATTTCAAACGAAGAATTGCATGTGAGCATTTTTATGGTCACACCTGCACACACATTTAGGAGGTCCATTTCCTGCCTTACTGTATACAAGCACAGTGAGGCTCCTGTTTGTTTGTTTTATAATCGCTCTCCAGACAGTATTTTTACATTGATTGAGAAATGAGGAGTACAAAATGAATTTAAAATATATATATATCTTAAAATTATCCTAAATACTGGTAGTTCAGGAAATTTCAGTGATTTTAGTTGGGTACCACAAACCACGTGAAGAGAGCCATCTTTGCCAAGAGTTAATTTTACAATCAAACTGCCTCAAGATTAGGCACCTACAGGAGCTGCAGCATTAAGAAGTGGCAGTCATCCAAACAACTACACAGCACCCATCAGCGGTTGTCATCCAGGTGCACACAAGCATCTTTTGCTTAATCCTTCCAGCCACTCAGGATTCCTGAGAAGAAAACTGGCTGAGATCCTCGGCTGCACTCTGCCCAGCAGACTGGCACAGAGACACACCGAGGAGTCTCCTTTCTGCTGGGCTGAGGAAATGCGGCAAAGAAGCTGGACATCGCATTGTGGCTGGATGGAAGGAGAGGAGATCTTGGCTTCTTTTGCATCCTCTTCATACAAAAATGGATTTCCCATGGACAGGGATGCGTGAAATAGCTTGGCAGCTGGAAACAACTGACTGCAAGGAGAACGGAGACTTTACAGCGATGGAGACCAATGCTCCCTTGATCACGATGTCGACAGACCTTATATGCAGTAAGAACGACACAATTCCACTACTGAGCCTCAAAGCAGTTGCACTGCTGCTGCCTCTCTACATTTCGGTTTTGATTTCTTAATTCTCCTCTGCTCGAAACAAAAATAGCCTTTTAAATATGCCAAATGTGCATAGCAAACATATTTGGCTTCTACATTTCATTTTATAAACAACAAATGAGGAAATGGGACTGATCTGCAACAAATGGCAAGACAGTCCATGTTAGCATGCTCTCTCTCCTGGGCAAATTTTGTAGGGAAAGGACTTAATAGATGTAAGGACTTGGTAAGGGATACTCAGCATAGTGTTAGGAGACTTTTTTGACAACAGCAATTAATTAAATGAGCAATCTCCCCATCAACAGAATGTTAAAACAGTTATTCATCAAAGCTACCAGCTCCTTCTGAAAAAGTAAATTATTACAAAAAGAAAATTGCACAGGAAGTCCTGCCTCACAACTCAGCTTTGTGCAACATCATCATCCTCTCCTCATTCATCTTTTACAAACGCAGCACTATCTATCAAGTTGATCACATGCTATTAGATGTTGCTTAGTTGAGGCACAGATCTAGAAAGTTTTCTTCAGGAAGATTCAACTTCTTGCTGCCCATCTACCCTGCACTCTTCTGCAATCTCAGCACCGGCTCATCACCAAAACGGGATGAAGCCCAGAGTAAAAGATAGAGGAAGAAAATCCTTCTTGGGTGGCTGCACGACCACACAACTGACATAAGCACCTCTTCACAAGCCAGCTTTAAAAAGGATATTACATCCTTTCCTGCTTATACAGGAAATACGCACCTCCAGCTGGTTAGAATTAACCAATTTCCCTAGCTAGAACCAAGGGAAATCATTTCAGTAGCCAGGCTGCATTCACAACAAAAAACTGGCATGTCATAACACGGTTCATCCCTTACACTGTTCTGAAAAGGTATTTCCTCCTAACTTAATTACTTGGAAGTGTCTCCAAGTCCAGCTCCCTCCAGAAAGCTGGAATTTAAAAATACCTCGGATACAAGTCTGGTCATTCATCTGCCACAGTTCTGGTGCTCCACAAAGTACAACAGCTTTTATTATCATTTCTGATTAAGTCGGAGGCTTCTTTTAACAGCAGGCAGATAAGTGCTGTACAGGGAGCTGACGTCCGAGACCCAGTTAACATAGCTACTGAGCAGAAATACACATGCGCTCCATTTATTCTTACCCTTCAATGTTTCTCTGTGCCATGAACAGCCTCCCAGAAAAAGTAAAATATTTCCACTTCCAGAGCTCCACAGTTTCCCTTCTGGATTGCCCACAAAGAAGTTCACACAATAAAAAGCCTTTCTATATGCCAGAGGAAGAGAAATGTGAGCCTTCCCTTCAACCATTCTACGCAAGATTTTATAAAAATTCACAACCATACAAACCAAGATAATTACTTTAAAACACTGAGGTATGCTGCTACTCAGTGGAAAAAGCTATGCAATCCTTTGTATATTCAGTACAAGCTCAATGCTTATTCCAGGCCATGGAATTTTTACGCTACACATTCCTGGAATGAGTTCGTTTTAGAAGCAGAAAGTTGCCATTTTTTTTCCTCTAGAAAAGTGATATTTCCTTTAGCTGAACCACTTTATGATTGCAATAAAACACTCCAGGGCGTGGTGGCAAACTGTCTAATAATCACCACACCTACAAATGAATGAAGTCAGTGTGTCCCAGCACAGACGAGGTGTGGCCAGATTGGACAACACCATCACATCCTGTTGTGAGTTTTTACTTTAAAACAAACAAAAAAAGGGTCAGGGAGGTTTAAGCAGTGCTGAACTTTAAAACAGCTCTACACGTACAGTGCACAACATCGAAACTCAAGGAAGCAGCCAAGAAAAAAACAAAACTCATCTGCATGCTTGTATTTGCTTGAGGATGTAAAAAGTTTCTCAGAAAATCTTTTCCTAAATGTGCAATATGGAGATTTTTTTTCTCCTTTCCTTTCCTTCCCCTGTCAAAAAAGATTAGAATAACTTTTCTTTGATGAATACTTACTGGGCTTTTACACTGCAGCAAATAAATTACATTAGAAGGAAGAGAGCAAGCGATAAACATGAGAAACCACCATAAATCCTCTTGAAGTGAAGGCAATGCTTAGTTTAGTTCATTTTGGTCTTGAATATGATCACGACACTGACCAAATCTAGTTTGGCTGTTTTTGTTGAAGCAAAACCAGGTTTTATGTTTGTGCTGTTTGCATTATTTTTATATTAAGACTGAGCTCCAGACATGCAGGAGACTATTTGGAAAATCCCATGTTTACCTGAATGGGAGCTTCACTTCTCACAGGAAACTGTATTCTGAAAGTTTGCTTTCCAAGAAAACAAAAGCAAATTTCAGTACCTTCAAAGTTGTCCCATCACTGACTTACCCTCCTCTGAATGTACATCTAGCTCAAAGACTTAATCAAAATTTGACCTCTTTACCATTATTTATAGAGAGAAAAGAACCAGGAGTCCTACAAGACCAAGTGTGATTTAAAACTAATGACTGTTTCACAACAGATATTCTTAGTCTAAATGTTCTTTTTCAATATCATAACAATTTTCATATGTTTACACTCAAGTCAATGTAATAGTGTCAATTTTAAATGCCGACTTTGAGGGGTTGCTTAGAGCTGTAATTATCTTTCAAAATAAATGATCCAAACATTTTCTTCTGTCCTTTGGGGAATTACGACTTGAAGCACATGGCTTGTTTTTCATGCAACTAGGAGACTTGGAGGCGACAGCCATCAATCCAGACAGCAACTCAGTTCTCTTAATGCAAACCAACAAACATTAGGATATACAGAAGATTGAATATCAAACAATTTGATCTTTTGGAATCCAAATTTCTTTCTTGCAACAGAGTACAGACATTTTGAATATACTATTCTAGATTGGAACAGCAACCACTTTTCCAGCAGCACGCCCTCCTGTTATATTCTTGTCCATCCTTCCCACTGCTGCCATCAATGCCCATTCAGTTCCTGCAGATATCTAAATTGTTTTTAAAAACACAAATTTCATCAGAATTTTTTTTCCTTAAGCTCATTTAGCCTTTTGATACACATTACAATTTAAAAACAAAACAAAACAAAACAAAACACATCACCTTTCAGGAGTTATTTATAAAACATGTGGTAATATATTTAGGTAAGAATTTTAGCTCACTTCTATCTCAAAGCCTGAGATAAATACGGTTCAGCTATATATATATATATATATATATATATATAAAAAAAATACACAAATACCATACACTTTTTTTTTAAACTAATCCTTGGTTAAAAATACTAGAGGAAAAAACACCTCTCAAATCCATTACTTTTAAGATACAATATCCTCCTTGCCATATTGTGCCACAAAAGCATGGTGATTACATCCTCCCCTCTTCCATTAAGGACTGATTTATTTAGTTGATGAATAGCTTTGCATGCAAGAATCTGAAATCTCAGTTATTTCTGTCTCAAATAGTTGCTATGCTTGTAATTATTTCAAAGGAATAATAATTACTTTCGCCCAATCTATTTGGAGATATAAATAAAATAAATCAATTTTTGAACTCAAATCCTTAAAAACAAAACATATAAAGTCAGAAAGTACTACAAAAGAGTCAAACTTGTAAAATATGAAACATGCATGGAGAATGCAAGGAGACCTAAGGTTCTGTTCTTAAAATATAAGACTGTTAAATTTATGATATTGCTTACTGCTTAATACATCGTATGATCCCTTTTTTGGAAGTGAGAGATGGAATTGTCCAAGTTAGTCTTGCAGAAATGTGACCACAACAAACTGAAACCCATAATTCTATTTGTAAAAATAGGCTGTGTACTGAGTTTAATAGACTTTACTGTAATTCCTGGGGAAGCACGCATTTTTCCTAATATTTCTGCATGCAGTAACATCAGTCACTCGCACTGAGATCAGCTGTAATGATTTGGAAAATATAGTGAAAAATGCACTGAAACAATCCAAATCAATCCAAGGCAACCAAAGCTGTTTAATAACCTTTAAGTTTTTCCACACTGAATTTTTTGCCTTCCTCAAACTAATAATTGACTAAGAAAAAAAAAAAAAAAGTAAGCAGTACAGCCCCAAGCTCAGGGATTATTTTTGCAACATGACACTGAAAGTTCATAGTTGTCATCATAGTTTTAAAATATATTAAAGTAACAACCCTGGCACAAAGGCAACTGCTCAGAAAATTGGCTTGCCACAATAAAACCATCCATAATTCTTTGAAGTCACTCGCACATAACAGGAAGGCCAAATTTAATCTCTTTATTTTCTGTATCCCCTATAGGGCTGCTGCTACTTTAAGCACTGATGATGCTTGCTGAGCAGGTAGCTGTTAAGTATTTCTTTTCATTGTACCTAGACAACGCATGGCCTCAGGCCATATTTGTTGTATGCTATGCACATTCTGTACTCAATATGGAATTGTTCTCCTTCTGGGATGTGCTGTTATAATTAACTTCATACGAATGCTTCACTAACATTAGCATTTATCATTATGACACCCTTAGGAGTTGTTATAATCCCTCCATCTTAGCCTGATTTTGCAGATGGGAACCCAAAAGGTCAGGTGCCCCCTAGAACTGGACTTTTCAGACACTTTGGCATTTTGCAGTCAGTGGAAGCTGCCACGCAAACACAACGTGAAGCTGACAGCGCTCAGAGCTAAAAGTCCCACATACATAGTACATCACTCTCCAATAAAACAGGAGTGCACTCACTGCAAGTTGAACTGAAAACAGCTTTCCCAGCTCTTTTCTGGCTCCTCATTTTCCCCCTGCCATGCTCCCTAATTGCCCTCCACAGAAGCTCTGAGAAAATCCACCGGATGCAGACCTGCTGCTCTCTGCAGAGATATAAGAACTTGGACAGGTTTAGGAAGAGGACGAAAAAGGCCTAGCACAAAAGCCAAGCTGCTGTCTCATTTTGAGTCCCTGGTTTACCCTCTTTGAACTTCAAGTTTCCCATAAGCAAAATATTTTTCCTTAATGTCATCCTGCTTTTGCCTAAGCACACAAAATGCCTCAGCATGAAGCAGATTTCTTGACCCAAATGGCTGGTTTCACAGAATGGAGAACTAAGGTCTTATAATGGAAATGTTGTGGATAATTATGATTAAGGTAGATTGTCACTGCAACCTGTAATTTAAACCACAAAATAGTGACTTAGCGCACCAGGGAGGCTCAGGGCATAACTACACAAAAACTTGATGCCAGCAGCAGCGGTAACTGCAGAGGGAGCAGTCCTGCCCTCTTTGCCACTGGCTACCTAGCACGCTGGAGCACGGAAACACACCTAGGTGAAAACCAACACCACCTTGCCACAGGAAGGCTAGTGCTGCCACAAGAAAGCAACAAAGGGCACACAACACACAGGGTAAAACATACGCTACCTTTTCCAGAGGCGGCACTGGGTAAGCCAGGTTCTGCCAATCATTAAATAATGCCCTACAACCACTGCAGTTTTGAATAATTTCAGTCCTTGCTTCCATCTTCAACACACTCAAGTTGGTATCAATTTCACTGCTTCAAGTCCTGCTTGGCCATGTTTTTCCTCCGGTTGACGTAACATCCAAAGTTGGCCAGAAAAGATTAGAATAATCTATATTTTGTGTGTTCAATTTCCCCACTTTTGGAAGCTTTTCACACAGAAGCAAAAAAAGTTTAAGAGACAGGAAAGACTGACTGACGGAGCTCGAGAAGCCTCTAGAAGTACTTGCTTTTAACAGGGCTACCTTACAACTTATTCCAACAGTCAAAAGCTGGGCAGCTTTCTACCTCTAATGTATATCTCAGCGTCAACATAGAGAGCTCCAGTCTGGACAGTCGATCTGCACTGCTTTGACAGAACAAAGTAAATAGAGAAGTTAATAAAAGAGACTTCAAATCATACCTTGGAGCTCCTGGCTCGCAGGCTTCTCATGAGTTACAAATGTCAACACGGAAGCTTTCCCCCTCTGCAAGTATTTCAACACCAGAACATAGAACTAACAGTGGCTTCCTACAGCTTTAATCATCTGATTTGCAGACAAGCTTGACTCTCAAATGGAAGAATGAACAGCAGAAAATTCACAAAAAGTGTCACTTCATGCCATTGTTCTTCTCCGAGCCCCAGCTGGACCCCTGTATTCTGCTCCGTGCCTGTGTGCCAGTCCCATGCACTGCGGTTTTAGTGCGTTCCACTGAAGCTGCTTCGTGGGGCACGATGGCAATTGAAGTCCTACCCCAACCGGTGAATAAGGAGAAAATGTTTTATGAAAATTGCAAGTTCTTTATTTTAATTAAAAACATGCAGATCAATAGGCACTCTTCTGTGTATAGATGGCATCTGTGTAATTAAACCACTGGATTCTTTTCTTTCCATAGCTATCAGTTCAAACCATTTTCATTGATTAACCCCTAAGCATCCTGGCTCTTAAGACTTCAGTATACCACAAAAGCACTGAGCAAGTAAGGCAGTGTACATGGGAGAAGAAAAGCCACATGTTTTCCATCCATGGACAACAATTATTTAATTTGCAGTCCCAATTGTTTTCCAAGCAAGGCCCTGCTGATATAATTGTGGGCCATAATACTTCTAGAGTTGTTTTTCTTTTTTTTTCCTCCAAAATAACGCTTGGCACAAGAGCTTATCAAGGCCAAGTACTTACTCCCTCTCACCACAAAGCAGATACAAGAACAGACAAACATCCAGCCAAGAAAATCACATTTTTCACTAGGAAAGTTACTTTGTGAGTGTGTGCATTTTCAAATTTTGTAACAAGGGTATAAAAGTCGTGCAGGGTTCACTGGTGATTGAAGTGGCTGCAAATTTCAACACAGCAGCCCCCAGTCCTGGTCTCCATCTGTACTAGCACCCACTTAAGAAGATTAGTGGCTCATGCATCCAGAGGAATCAGACTGGTAATCACTGTAGTACAGTTTATCACTTGACAAATGTTCTTTGTTGTACTATATATGCAAGGAAATGGGCCAAATATTCAAAAAAAATTAAACTGTTCTCTCCACGTTTGCTGCCCAGCAATGGTCCAGGTATGAGAAGCAACATGTTGAAACTAGATCTCTTCTGTGTGTTAAACACCATGGTCAGTTCTGGTCTTTGCTCTATTTGTTTATTCAAGACTTCATGATTCTTTCCAGGATGACAGAAAAACACATCAATCCCGCTAAATTTCAAATATTCCTTTGTACTACCTTAAATCACTAAAATTGTTTATACAGAAAAAGAACTGAAGTCAGCAACAGATGCAAGACAGTCACTTAATTTTTCTAATGTACTTTAAAATAGCTGGTGTGACATAGGCTTTTTATATAGTTTGGCACATTCATAAAACGTTTAAGCATTAGGAACTGAATATTGATTACCATCTTCTTTTGGACCTCTGACACACTCCACCTGTCTCTAGTCACTCTGGATCATATTCCCCCCAGAAACAAAACAGAATGCAACAGGATAGGCTCCCTCTCTTGCTGACGAAGGGCTTCAAAGAAAGGTCTCTCTGGCATCATTCCTGGGAAGCCAAATCCCCCTGCCAGCCCCTGAGCCCCTTTCTCAAATTGCCAAAGCAAAATAAAGACCAAGAACAGTGACCAAAGCATTTAAATCCACCTTCTTTAGCTCCACCTCCCTTCTGTGCAGGTTTCCACTACAGGCCAGCAAAAACAACTTAGGTGACGAACAGCCCCAGCCAGATGGTGGTTCTGTTAAAGGCATTCAGTGCACGCACAAGCAAGGACACATCCCCCCAGAATAAAACCACTTCATCTTCACCGTGTTAACAAAGAACTGAAACATTCTTCGAAAGCAAAAGATGAATTTGCTCCAGCAGGATTTTTATGCTTTGTTAACAAGTTTTTCAATGAGCCAACTATACTAAATATATCCAATTTGGGATTCAGATATTCAATATATTCCTGGCAGCCACTCTCCTATCTATTCAAAGAGCTACTACTCCAGCAGATATTAGTTCCAGTTGTAATTCAAAGAAGTGCTTCCTCAGAACACTGTCATGGTACTGATAATAGTGTTTTCAAAAACCTGTAAATCATTTAAAATGCCTATATTGTGTTTAAATTGGGAAGGATTTAGCTACTACTCACATTAAGCAGATCTGCCCAAAACACTGATGGAAAAGTTATTCTATACCTCAAATCAATTCTCTTCTCCAGTGAGCTTTAGGAGTTCATTACTAATATTAGCTTTTTGTCTGCATGAGATTTAAAAGTGAACACAAGATTTTTAGAGGCACACTGTAAAACATTGCCATTCAGTCCTTCCAATGTGCACTGAAGCAAACTTCTCCATGCTCTGCCTACACAAACTGCACCAACAGCAAACTACCAATTACAATAAGATTTCTGCAGTGTTTTTTCAGATTTGGGAGTGCAAGGGAAGAGAATGCCAACTTTTCATTATAATCCAATTTCTGGAAGAAAGAGCTGACAAGTCCAATGGTCTGAAGCCTGGAGAGAAGGAGAGTGATCTCTGACCCCTTGCAACACAAGAATAACTGGAGCAAGGGGATGTTCAAAAGGGCAGGGAGAGCAAATGCCACAGACTGGCTTTTTAAACCATTTGGGAAACAAACTGTGATTCAAGCAGCAAGTTTGAACCACACTACTGCAATGTTGCTCTATAATCTGCTCAGCATAGTTTCTGGGTTTCAAAACAAACCTCTATTTTATTTTAGGCTTGAATATTATTCTCCCTGATATAGAAAATATTTCTATCCAAAAATTACATTTTCAAGACTGTCTTCCACTGAAGTAAGTAATCATGCACCAGGCAAAATGAACTTCCTCTTGGAGAAGAAGTGGGAAGAATAAGAGATAAAACCCACCGCATTTAAAGTGTCAAGAAAACCTGTCAGGATGCTGACGAGCAGCTCACTCTCACCTCACTTAAATTTGCTCCATGCAGAGCTGTAACTCCAGTCCAATGGAAATAACACTGTTTTCATATACCTGGGTTCCTTGCATCTAAAACCATCTAACCAGATTTCAAAGTTGACCTGGAATTAGTAATTCACAGGTAGACTGCAAAAGTAAAATGGTTCTCATGAAGTCATCAAGCTTAACTACAGATGACCTAATATAACTAGCGATGTTCACAACACAGACCGGGTGTTGATAAATCTGACTGCTGCAGAAGTAAATGAATAAATACTGCAATAACTAGGATCATTCTGTATCATATGCTTAGGAACAATTGCTGCTCAAGCTCTTAGCTTAGGTGGTATTAAATAGGCAGCTCCTCATGGCATTAACTGTTAGCACAAGCCAGTGTCTGACATAAATACATATTTAGACAGCATCAGCTTTTTCTATCCAGCTATGAGGCAGTGGAATCTTAGAGAGGAGCCTCAGCTCATTAGACTGTGCTATAAACATATTTCCAGCAGTCTGGATACTGTACCAAAATAAACAGAAGCATTAAAAACAGTTCTCCTGTATTTTTAAAGGGACCCAGGAAGGACACTCAACTGGGTTTGCAGCCAATGTGTTTCTTCTAATTATACAAGCAGGCGATCTGTAACTTATCTATATTAAGATGAAACAACATATTTCAGGAGCAGATGAACAAATGTCTCTCCTGGATAGGCATCCTGCGTCCTTGTGTAACACTGCCCCAACCCCCACTGCAATCACTGCTCATGCTTTTTATGACTTCTTCCTTTGTGTATTGCCTCTGTATGTACATATACTGAAACCTCTGCATCCTCCTTCACAACATTACCCCTGAAGAAAATCACCTTCCAGTTTCCCTTCATGTCCCCCTATCAGGCAAACAAAGGAAAAAACACCCAGCTGAACAGTTTTCTGACCAGGATGCCAAACTTGGAGATCTGTCCAGATGCAACTGCTGATTTCACATGAAAGCCACTCCCTCAATAGGACAATAATTAATAGTTTTTTTCCTGAGCTCAGGCACCAAATTTCTTTTATCACCTTAAAGATTTCAGTGCCTTTACTGAACTTGATAGAAATGGGTAATGGATTCCAAGTTCAAAATGGAAGAAATGGACAGAACCAACAACATAAAGCCTCATTTCTTTAGAAACCAAGCTAAAAAACAAAACAACAAAAAAAGGCGTTCCGCGAAAAATCCAGAACGCCACAGCAGACTCTCCCAAGTTTACAGTATTTGTGAAGAAGTAGGTACTTCCAGGAGGAATTCATGTTCGCAGGATGGATCTGGCTATGTGCACTAGGCATGTTTAAAAACATACCAGTGAGTGAAGGTAAACCTTAAGGGGCTTGGGAATAATAGAACTATCTACTTACCTCTGCATACCTTACCTTCTCCACTGAAAAACACATGAATAATTACCATTAAAGAGATGTTCAGAACAAGCCTCAAAACTCCTTTCTGTCTAATGCTTGGTCTTTCTTGCTATCACAGTGAGCTCACCAGAAGCAAGGACAAGCTGTTTTAGAATAATCATTCAGTCCATGCCTACATGTAGACCATAGGTTTTAGAGCCAAGTTTGCCTACCACTGCCCAGGACACTCAGATCAAGATCAAATGGCTCTGAGCAGTCCCACCAGATCTCTTGGCATCCAGGAAAAAAAAAAAAAAAAAAGGCAAAGACAACATGCTCACATATCTGTACCAGGAACACAGAAATCATTTATAATCATGTCACCAGAAACATTAGCCAAAGGGGAAACAGTTAAAATACTATGGTTTGGCATTATCTCTACAGTAGGAGGAAAAAAGCTGGCAGACCAGGCCAAGTACTAGAAAATGGACACATGCCACCTCCATTCTGGCAGGGCGAAACGCATTGCTGTCACACCTACAGAGTTTAGCACATAACAGTGTCATCTCTTGACAGGTGTAGTATGAGCAAAGGCAATTATGATGGAGTGCTTCAGGGTAGGAAAAAAAATAAAACTATGAACTAGGCTGAAGCTTTAGTATTTCTGCTCTGGAAACTCAATTTTTCATAGAGCTTTTGAGCTAGTCAGTTTTACTGACATTAAAAAATTACTCCTCCTCCTTGTCCATTCCTGTATACTCTCCACCCCAGCAGTAGGTTAGGGCTACCAAAGCTCCCTAAATGCACCCACAGAAAATGAGTTAGTTGTCATGGAATATACTGTATGCAGCCCTCTATTGTAAACACTGCCCTTAATCACAGAGAGGGGAGAGAGATTCTCTGGAAAGTTTGTTCAGAGGACCTCAGCCTTGTACCAATACCCAGCATTCAACAGACAATTGAAAAGAAAAGAGCAAGTCTTCCATGAAGTTGGCAAGAGCAATGGGGCTTTTAAACAGTAAGTCAGAATAAACGCAGTTGAGATTTGAGGTTAAAAAGTAATGCCTGCAGCCAGCCCTCATGGAAGGGCTGCTTACAGCTGGTGCAGCAGCAGCCACACCGCCAGTGAGCTTGTCTTCACCACAGTTTTCAGATGCACGAGAACAGACGCACAGTTGTGACTTGTGCTTGAACGAAACACCCAGCTTGGACCCCAACAACCCCCAGACCGTGACAGAGCAGCTACTCAGGAATCCATAAAAATGGAAGATACTTGAGTCACATCTGAAGAAGTCACATTTACATGACTCATAGAATCACAGTGGAAATTCTGAGGAATTTCATAAATCTGTGAGCCATCGCCACACACTCACATTAGACAATTACCCTGAAGAGAGTGTTTGGTTAAGAGCTACTAAAAAAACAGGAAGTTAATTTGCAGAAAGAATTAACAAAATCTGTTTTCTTCCCAACGTGTATTACTGACCTTGGTGGCACAGCTGAGGGTGATGAAGGTCAAAAGGGCTTTTTTTGTTCTTGTCATTACTACTGCTCTGTCACGGGCTCTCCTCCTACATCTAAAGATCCATATGAACACAGAACTGTATTACCTACCATTAACTTCACATACCTAATGCTCTTCTCCATTAAGCTATTCTGTCTGTTAGAACATCTACGTAAGAAGTATTTTGTGGGGGCCTGGGTTTATGTGGAGAGGCGTTGGTGGTGAGGGGCTGCAGGCACCTCAGTGAGGTGAGGCCAGGGTGGCCCTGCACCAGAACCAGCCGCTTCCAGCCACCCCACCACAGGGCACAGCCGAGCCCCTCAGCCACGCTGGTGGTGACCCAGGGAAAACACTCTGGAAAAAAGGTTAAACAGTGCAGAGCAGTAAGACCTGAGTTAAAAAGTGTGAGCAACAGCCCTGCAAGCACTAAGGTGAAAGAAGGAGGGGGAAGGAGGTGCTGCAGGCACCAGAGCAGAGATTCTCCTGCAGCCATGGAAAGGACCACGGTGGAGCAGGTATTTCCTCACGGCCTGCTGCAGCAGATATCCACGCTGCAGCCCATGGGAGACCCCAGGCCAGAGCAAGTGGGTATTTCCTGAAGAAACTGCAAGCTGTGGAGAGAAGCTCGCACACGAGCCAGTTTTCCTGACAGGAGCTGTAGCACGGGGAGAGCCCCTGGAGGAGCCGGGGAAGGCGTGAGGAAGAAGAAGGGACAGAGAGAAAATGTTACGGTCTGACTGCAGCCCCTTATTCCCCTTTCCCTTGTGCCACTCAAATGGGCAGGAGGAGGTAGATGGGTTGGGAACAAAGGGATTGAGAGTGAAAAAGAAAAAAAAAAAAAAGATAGATGATTAAGGAGAAAGGTGTTTTTGTCTTTGCTTCTCACCATACAAATCTATTTTAGTTGGCAATAAATTAGTTTTCCCAAAATAAAATCTACTTTGCCTGTGTTGGTAATTGATCTCCCTTGTCTTTAGCTCAGCCCACAAGCTTTTAATTTTATTTCCTGCCCCTCTTCAGTTGAGGAGGGGGAGTGAGAGCATGGCTCAAATAGGAATCCACCCAACCTGCTCTACGGAGTACCAGGTCCTGACACTGAAAGCTTGCCTTGTACTCACAGCCCCAGCACCTGGCACAATCTACTTGCAAAGAACATATCCGAAATCTGAGTCCATAATCTGGTAACTCTATAGGAAACATTACCATGTTCAGTGTAAGCAAAGGCAGTTGAAACTGCTGTCATCGCCAGATCTGATCTTTCAAAGCTTTCATCTTGACATTCACTTCCCTTGCAGAGCAATATTTGAGGGCTGGATGGAGTAGTAATAGGTTTCACACAAAGCACTGAGGAAGCAGCAGTTAAAAAGCTTGATGCTTAAAAACAGAGGATAAAGATGATTTCACCAAAAGTCAGCCAGTCAGATTTCATTAATCCTGACTGTACTCACAGGATCTACAAAGGACTACAGACTATTGTATTTCCTTACATAGCTGTTGCCAATCACCTGCTTAAGTTTGAGATGTTGCACAGAAAGCAGTCTTAGAGATAAAAGCAGTTAAGGGGGAGGGAGGGTTAACAATTCCACTTGTTGGCTTAAAACTCATTAAGATACTAGATTTTAAAAGAATTCAGGAAAAAAATTAGATTGATTTTAGAAGGAAAAAAAAAGCAAAAGTTGGAATTTGTTTTGAAGACTATTTACAGTATTTTAAAGTGTTGTTGACCATAAAATGAACAAAAGTGACAAAAAATATTGCTGTATTTAAGTGCCATGTTCCTGTGATAATATAGAACAGCATCATCTGCTGCAATAAAATGTTTTAGCTGATCATTTCTTGTCTTGTTTGGCACTCCGCTGACACACTTTTTAAAGCGTTAATTAAAAAAAGAATCAAGTCAACACTACAAATTGGACAGACTTGTACCCTACAAACAGTCTCTTCTGACCACTAATTTGTAGAGCTGGGGCTCAGCCAATTTCCAATGAATCTGTGGAGAGTTTCCAGCAAACTGTCATCACAGCAGGATGCAGTTCTTGATAGGGTGATCATACATGGCATGTGGAGTGACGCAGAACTGTCACTAAACAAGTCTGTTTTATTGTGCCTGAATCTGTCTTTAAGGCTCATCCAGAAATGGAGATTGGCAGTTTATTTCCAGATACTCATTTACAATGCAATGCACCAAAAACCCTCTAGTATCCACATGTAAGCAAGCTTTTTGGATAATTGCAGAAGGATGACAAGGAACTCTAGACTAGCCGTAGCTGTGGTACACAAATAGTTTTAATGGTTTTTATATTTAGCAAATAAAGTAGGCCACGACAGAAGAGAACTCGACATGCAGTATTTTCCCCTTAGGGATTCCTAATTTTTTTCTTGCTATTTTCTTTATTTTGAAATAAAGAATTTTGGATTTCAAATATAGGACCATGATGTAAATGTGTCAAATACAGTAGCAATCTTTAGTCCTGTGTTCATTTACTGATATTAAAGAAGTTATTTCCATTATATAGTTAAATAAGCACAACAAGAAAGATAATCCATGTGCAGAGTATTAAGAATAATCTGGAAATTCAGTACATATCTACTAACTTTTGACAGGTTTCTCCTTTCTGAACATAGACCCAGATAAGGTTACTACAGCACAGACTAAAAATCAGCAGAATTACTCTAGGCCACCCTTGATATACCTTCCCTCCACAGGTAAAATCAGGGAAGTGACAGTCAAGTGTTTTTATATTCTCGCAGAAGAAACATCCCTTTACTGCCATGTGCAATCAGAACATTCCTTATCAATTGGCAGCTTCATCCCATCTGTGTAGTTCTTACACAGTTTCATCAAGTTTTTAAACATGCATGGTAAGAAACAGTGAGAAGGGATCTAAAGAAAGAAATGTAAGTCAGATGCAGACTCTCTAGTAAACCATCTCCATATAACTATAAATGCTTTTTTAATTATTATTATTATATTGTAAAAAGCCTGGTACATCGTAAGTTGTTCCAGAGAAATGTCTTCCAAAAGAAGAGGCCAAACTGGGACTAAAAGACAGAATGTACATTAAAACCTTAAGTTTTCCAACTGAAGTGTTGGCAGGACTTGCATGCCCAAGAGAATCCATTCCTCGTCAGACATGCAGGAATCCACCCATCACGCATGAACAATATGCTGTTTTGGAGACACATTATACACGTGGCAGAAGCAGCCCAATAGAAAAGTATTTAGAGAGGAAGCAAGAAGTAAACTGGCAACACTTTCTGTTTTAGACGAAGCAGGTCAACACTCAAAATATCTTTTCCTCATTTCCAAAGCAGTTGAAGCAACATAAACAAATAAAGGCTACTCTGAAAGAAGCAAACAGAAGCGTAAAGCATATTAATCAAAAAAAGCAAGATCCAGTCCATCACAGCACTAAACAGGTCTCTCTTGCATTCAGAGGACAATTATTTGGCAAATTGCTAGACATCTCTTTCCCTATTGACCAGACCAAATTCTGCTTACTTGTATGGATCAAATGAATTCATAGACTAAGAATAGAGAACTTAGTGGAGAAAAAGATAGAAGCATTGGTCAGTCTCTTCAGAGAGGATTCCAAAGGTCACAATAAAGGCTGTAACCCACTGATAGCATGTACAGTTTCAATATGGGAAAGTTGTTGCATCAACCCATATAAACCACTCCAGCACAACAGATGGGATGAGATTTTGAATTACATCTTGTAACCCTGAATCCTTTTTTTCTACTCTTGTAATAGTAATAAAAGTCAAGGGTCGTGGCAGCAGTGTGCTACAGCAGCTACACAGTTTGGAGTAAACACAAGCCTTGGGGCTAGATACTACAAAGGATAATGAGTCTAAAGGAAATGACAAGCAAAGAAAACGTGGGTCAGGCAACCTCCTTGTTCAGCAGTACTCTATGGCCCAAAATTCACACACCCCTAACATCCGCTAAAGGAAGAATTTAAAACAAACAAACAAACAACAAAAACACAACAAAACAACACCTAGATAGTAAATGGAGAGACGATAGCTAGCTCAGAAGTGTATTTCTCATTTTATCAGATATGAATTATAAATCAAACAGCAGCTAGAAAAGAGATCATTAATTTTTCAGTTCTTCAACCACAGATACCATGTTTAGCTCTATCCTACTAGCCTTTGTAATACAGTGGAAGAAATATTACTTGGCAAAAGTAATTAGTCTTTGTGGAACCACATACAAATGAAAGTTTAAATACTACAATGTAACATTAAACTTTTAAAGAGAGCCAATGAAGCTTTAGTCCATGTATCTCCATATTCATATGTTCATGCAGATTTCAGCATTAAAGAAAACAGTCTTGCTGCATGACATTCACTTGCATTTTAGGATGGCCCAAAATGACATTAAATGGAGAATAAACCTTCTCTTCAGAAGCCTTTTCTGAAATAAAGACCTCCATTGAGTCCTGGGCTCAAAGGACATTCGTCTGGAGTTGGCACATACGTGTAAAACTTCCTAAGCACCAATGCTCCAATTGTACAGTGCTTCTCAGCCTCAGTTTCTCTGATAGCACTGCCAACCTAACTCACAAGTTATGCTGCTGGAAACCAGAAGGGACTAAGACTTCAACACAGGGAGTAGGACACAGTTTTGCCCCAGCTAACTCACAGTACAGCCAGATAAAATCTTGCACTTAATGCAGATGAAGGATTAAGTGATTTGCTAGAGAGAGTACAGACAGCTGTTTGCAGGATTAAGACCGGAGCCCAGGAACCAGGTGGTTCCAAGAGTAGTCCTAACCACCAGATCACTTATTTAAATACGTATACATCCATATACAAGCCTGAACATTTTCCCAGGTCTATATGTTTTATCACCTTGCCTTCTGCCTGCACAATAGCATTTCTTGTTTAGCAATGCATTCACAGTAGCTCTAACATTACCAGAAATTAAAAAGCATCAGGAAGAGCGCTGGTTTAGACACCTGTCCACTGGAAACTGACCTGTGACAGCAAAGCATTTCACAGTCATGACTAGTAGCTGCTGACCTGGTCTGATGGCTGGAGAATCAATGCAGTCAGAAAAACCTATCACAGGTACATGCCTAGCTGGACCCACCAGCTGCTGCCCACTGCTGCCAGGTTACTGGTGCTGCCAAGCTGCTGCCCAAGATAACAAGCTCCACACAGGGAAATCCCAAGTGGCCACGTCCCACAGTCCTATGTAAGTCAAGAAGGGTCCCATCAAGGCATCTGACCACACTCAAAACTCACCATCAGAAAGGGCCCAGATGTGAAATAAAGGACTACACAGTGCTGTTTTGTCTAGCCTTCTTGAGCTCAAGCATTAGGGAAACAAAGTAGAAGTTTCCCAACCTGTTGGAAATGATGCTTAGCAGAAGCAGCAGCAAGGTGAAATTCACTAACACGTGCAAGACCTTGTACCTCATTATCATTGCAAGCAATCTGTCAAATTTCATTTACTGAAAAGCACAACATGACTGGAACCATCCCATTTCAAGGAACCAACCCTTTCACTACTACAAACGAAATGGTGTCTTCCTGTCCACCTCCATTCTCCCCAAGCTTCCTGAGAGCATTTCTTGTGTAGGTAGGCATTCACTTCAAAATTTAGCTTTCAGAATGGATTTGTCACGTAAGATGAGGCAATGTTCTCAGCAAATTTCTGCTGAGAAGAGCTGAAGTAATCCTTGCAGTTAATTTTCTGATACAGTCCTACATATGGACAAAGATCATAAGTTTTGTTCTGTAATTGCAAAAAAAATCATATTGGTTTAATGGCCACACCCAGCAAGTACTGTTATTTTAATCTTGCATTGCCTTTGCACTTTGGAATTTCTGTTGCAAGTATTAAACCGCTTTGCTGCTGTAGATGCTACAACTTCCGTACACGAAATAGAAGTTACCTCATCGGATTCTGCAGCTTGGCTATCTCCTTCTGTTTGACTCACACTATGTATCAGAAAGCAGCCATTTTATATATCCCTTCTTACAAAATTATCAAGACATGGTAATTTGAAAAACATATTGGCAATGCCTGTTCAAGTTTCTATTGCTTTTGTCACAAGGACTTGTTAGCCATTTTACACAAAATGAGATATATGCAAAGCCAGCCTACCTGTGCACTGATTTAGTCAAAAGGTGTAGACAGAGGCTGACACTTTGTAGAAGGTTATTTTAAAATGCATGTTGTATGAAATCTGTCTTTAGAGCTGCATTGCTACACAATCTTTCACTTTCTTCAACTTAGACTGCCAACTCAAACCACAAACCTCAATATATTTCAAGGAGTGACCCCTTAGAAAAGTCATTTGCTTCCACATAGCCAGGTGGTAAGATTACGATTGCAGCAAGATCTTCAGAGAGACATGCACAGTACAAAGAGAGAAATTAGAATATATAAATAAATAAATATATATATAATATATATATAATGTAGCTCTAGGTTCTTTTATATTTATATACAGGTTTGACCATCTGAAGACAACTGTACAGGCAGACCCTACTCCACCGTTGAGCCTTGGGAAGTTGAGGAGATGCCAAGATGAATGTGTGGCTCCAGAGGGAAGTCTCTGGGCAGAGGTTCCTGAGCCCAATGCTGGATACAGACCCTGGGAAGGGAGAGCGCACCCACCTACATGCCTAACAGCTCCAGACACTTGGAGCCAAGACACTACATAATCAAATGCTGAGTTATGAGATTTGGTAAAACACAGCAGGTGGTTCAGCATGCTGCTGACAGCAGACGAGGGTTAACCACTGGTGCTCAGCATTATTAGATCATAACACATCTGGAGAGCTATTGCTAAGGCAAACATCAATCTTCAGAGAAAGCTAAACATGCAAAATGAGATCTTGTTCATGAGAAAAAAAAAAACAAAAAAACATGAGGCTAAACACAATTAAAATAATCCTAAATAACTTTTGAAAATGGAACTGACTTAGAAGAAGGTAAGGAAGAGAGAAAAACAAGGAGTGAAGTAAATACCTGTCTCTTCCAGCCAACTGGGATCAGAGTAGCTTCAGAAGTTTTAAGCTGAACCCTTCAATTTCAAAGCATTTTTCTGTGACTGATCTGAATTTAAATTAAAATGATACTTGTTTATAAAAATGTCAAAGCTTTCCTTATTCCCAGCACCGTACTTAAGTTGTGTTGATATAGATATTACACTGGATTATTTCCCTGAAGACATGAAAGAGAGCTAATGCAAATGCCAATTTAGTTTTAAGAATCCTGGGAGAGTAAGGTTTTGTCTGACTATTTCTGAAAGCCCTTATATATTTAAGCAGTTCAAGTTTGCTTTGTTAGTCTTCAACTTAAAAACTAATTTGTTCATTTAAGAATATTCTGCTATTAATTTAGTCTGAGCGCATGCAGAGGTTTCCTGGAGAGCAGTCATTTCAGAGTGGCACATACAATCCTTATTTTTCAAGGTACTTTCTGGCTAGTCAGCTTCTATGAATTCCTCCCTTCAAAAAATATTGACATCATCTCATATGTGGCTTGATAAAAATCTGAATTTCTCATTCCCATATCAATGCCACCTTGCTTGATAAAACTTGTGATCCACTTGCCCAAAGGGCAGCATTTCCTAAATTACGTGACTTCATCAGTAATAAGGAACACAATAAAGTGGTGTACATGTACACTGGAAACAGCTACTTTGGTGTTTAGATTTAGATCTAAAATTCAAGAGCTTTTTTTTCTGCACCTGGCTCCACTGTCTCTTGTTACTGGAAGATCTCAAAACACAGCAGCAAAGATATTTCATAATGATTTCACATCTGATGTCTACAAATCCTGCACTTACGCTTTCACAAACAGAGAACCATGGTAACCACTGTGATATCTAAGTATGGGTTACTGTACAGTTTATTCCATAATATCCGTCCTGAGAAAAACAAGGAGTGAAGTACCCACTAATGTCTACATAACGGGTACAGAGCTTAGAATTTTAGCCACTTTGGACAGCTTTGATGCAAGTAAAGCTAAACTGTATTAGTAATTGCAGAAGAACAATAAGGGACTAATTAAATTTTCTTTCTGAATACAGATTACTGGCTGAAGATTTATGTAGTATACACTATGTTGTGGTGTACTCATTTGAACAAACTACTGCAATCTCCAAGCAAGGATCCCCAAAACTGCCTCTCCTAAAGCAAAACAGATCCACGCTGACTACAGTTTTCCAACTGATGACATTCTTTGCAAAAAAATAATACAGAATTTCCACTGAAAACTGCAGCATTACTATTTCAGCCCCTGTGCCTCTTCCTTTCAACTTCATTAGCAGCTCCCTCTGACATTTGATCAACTAATAGTAGTTCTTTAGCGGCGCAGCCAAATTGAACATTACCCTTGGGTTAGTCAGAAAGAAGTCTTGTATCTACTGGCTCAGATCAGAGGACAGTAAATCAATGTTCCCCTTTTGTATTGGTTACACAACTGTAACACCGATTCGGCTTTTAAGATTCTTCTCCCCACTCCAGTATGCATCTATTTCATGCTCTCAACCAGCTTATTCCAAAAATCTTCCAGTGCAAGCTAAACAAGACTTGTGGCTTCCCTTTGTAGGCCTTGAAGACTTGCCTTGTAGGTATACACTTAGGTAAAATGAGAACAGAAAGCCTGTTCTGGCCATTGTTCATATGTCCCTTACAAACAAGTATATAGAATCCAATGCCATGGGGTTGTGCAGATGATTTCAGCTACGAAGCACCTAGTAACAGAATAAGTTATCTATGCAAAAACTTAAGTGTATAAATAGCAACTGTCTCAGGTAATAGACCTTAAAAATCAGAAGTCCAAGGTAACCAAACGCGCCTCTCTCTCAATTTATATATATATTTTTGTGTGTTCTGAAGAATAGCATCCCTCAGTTTACATTGCTAACAAACCAAACGAGCTCCCATACCTTTTGCACAATTTTGTAGAGATTGCTTCTATTTATAAAAGGACACACATGCGGCATACTTAAACAAACACAGACAGCATTTAAAAGAGTATCTTGAAAACGACCTTAAAGAAAAATTGAATAACTGTTTGTATATTTACATGCAAAGGCTGAAAGGCCCACCCTGATCTAATTGAGGCAGTCTCTCATTCCTATTTCCATACACCCACATCCTTAATCTCTGCTCATTAGGAAAAATGGAAAGGAGGCTGCTACTGGCATAAACCACACGCTGACTACAGCTGCGGATAGCCCGTGCACAGGAATAACTTTCACTGCATTAGCTATTTTGACTTCAAAACGAGATCTACAGTTAGCATTCAAATGCCACCGTGATGGCTGCATGCAAATAGCTGCGCACTCCACAGCTGAAGATGTCTAGCTATTTACTACCATCAATGAGGATGACTCTCCTCCCTCCCCCAAACTACAGGAGGAAAGAATATTCCCTGCTGATCATAAACATGGTAGTTTTTGTGTGTGTTTTTTTTTTTGTTTGTTTTTGTTTTTGTTTTTGTTTTGTTTTGTTTTTTTCCTAAAGGAATGAATTTTGATAGCTTTCAGAAGTCTCTTGTATTGCCAACTTTGCTGGTCCCCTTGGAAGTGAAGATGATAGACTCTACTAGCTAAAAGCAATAAAACTGAGCTCTCTTCCAGCATTAAAAAAAAGCCTTTTCACACTTTAGCTAAATGGATTTTCCTGTTGAGATTCCCTGCCTCTTTATCTTGCATGACAAGTTTATCTAGATACTATTTAGAAAAAAAAATTATATACCAAGATGAAATTGCCAGAGCTTAAAAGGACATTTCTTTGTCATAAGAAGAATAAACATTTCTCAGTAGCTGACAGGCATGACAACTGAGAAGACTCAGGTCAATCTGGAAAGCCTTACCTCTTCCGGATTGCAGTAGAGTAGACAAGGAAAATCTGCCATTAAAGATGCATTTAAGATGGAAAATGCTAAAATACCAAAGGAGGCTGACAATCTCTTCTGAGTTTTGCATTCTTTTAAATATCTGGCTTTTCTTCGCTCAGAATTGCAGTACCCCAATCAGTGGTGGTTTCAGTGTGAAATCAGTTTTGAAACTCACCTGATTAAACTTTTAAACTACATGCTTTTTCCTCTCTCTACTGTCACCTGCATGGCTGTTTGTGTATGTGTACTTTGTGAAGCTGCTCCCTACTGGTTCCAGCAATTTCTCGGTTTGGCACATGAAAAAAATAACTAATCAGCAATAGGCTAACATTTCAAGTAGTAAAGTGTGGTTTGAAAAGAAAGTTCAAAAAGAGTGAATTTGTTCTTTTTCACGATTAGCATCAACAATACAAAGTGAATCCCTGCAATGGCTCAGAACAGACAAGGGCTATGAGCTTTGTGTTGTAAAGGCTTCAAAATTACGGGCACATCTGGTATGACATCATTCCGGCAGAACAAGGGGGAAGCGGATAAGCAGAGTAGCAGTGTTTCCACAGACACGCCACAGCAAACCTTGAACTTCTGACATCCTAAGTCACAAGCAACAACCACCAGAGCAACACAAATCCACAAGCCACCTTCAGCAAGTTACTAGGCAGAGGCCAAGCCATAAGATCACATTCCAAGGCAGAATTTATGTTGTCTAGCAGCTTCTAAAGATTAAGCAAACCAAACTTTTTTTTTTTTCTTTATTTCCATTTTTGTGTACCTATTTATCAGTATCCAATACTATTTCCTCTAGGCTGCTATAAAGTCAAAGGCTCATAGCATCTGTAATATACTCTTTATATCACATTTAATCATTTGCTCTAACTGAAATTAGAGCACAGAACTGGTAGGAGTGAATATCTGAGTATCTGCAATAAGTTCACTGAAGTCCTTAAAAGGCTTTAGGTATGACAAAGAGTTTTGGATACAAATTGAATTCACTAAAGCAAGGATGATCTTCTATTTGCTTGAATTATGTTAGTGACTGAACCAACTAAGTGACTGACCAGATTAAAAACACAAGATGCTTTCCCCTCTTTTGACCTATGAACACGAATGAGTCACTGGAGGATGAGATCTAACAGACAGTTCAAGAATTTTAGGTACGCATAGAATCATACTCCCACTGCCAACCAGAACAGTTACAATAGCCATGAACCTTAAAATGCTATTATATGTGTATTTTAGGGCTATTCCAATGCAGGAGCATATAATCCGGAGTGGGGGTGGTCAGTTATGATTTAAGAAATGCATTTATCCTAAGTGTTTCTGAATTAATATATGGTTTAGCCAGTATAATTAAGTCACTGCAGAAATACTGAGTCTTCCTAATTCATGAAATGCAGTAACAGGATACACAAGGCAGGAGGGGGAGAGACAACCCCAGATTTTTTTTTTCTAAACACTCAGGAATGAAGCCAATTTTTATTATTTTTTTTGTCTCTCTAAGGTAAATCCACAAGCCCTGCTACTGAATACAGTCTAACTGCCATTTTTCCCCTGATCCTCCTTCTACCAGCTGAAGACTACTTCTCTGTTTTCTTCCTATCCTTACGTTGAGTTCAACCTCAGTTGCTCTTTTACACCCCGTTACTACTTCTCAGTTGTTTCCTGAGGGTTATTGATATTAAATTCCTGTGTCACCGACTGCATTAGAGTGCCAGTTGCATATGTCTGTGGTACACACCTATGATTACACCCCATTATGACTTCTAAGAACAAAGTTCGTCTCATTTTCAGCATTGGCTGAATGAGTTCTGACCTTAGTTGTGCTTTCACTTCACCCAGAAAATTACCCATTTTACTATGCCAGTGAAGAGAACAATAGACAGCAGCATTACTACCATTATAGCAAAGTAGTGGTGGCACCTGGATCTTTGTTGTGAATTATGTGTTTCTGCCAATACTTCAAAGACGCTCAGCTGACTGGATGGATGCTACAGAAAACACAGTCCTAAAGCAGCTATTATCAGAAATTTCTAGTCTACAGTATTCGGCAAAAAAACTGAAGAGCTTTCCTTTCTCATGACTAAAATAAGCCACAGTGTTGGTTGTTTTTTTTTTTTTTTTCCTTAAAACCTTATGCTTTTAGCTTGTTGTGTAATCTATACATGCGAGTTTTGCAGCTGCTAGGCTAAAATTCAGAGGTTGCCAGCACTAGAAACAACAGTAAGTGGCACAATTTAACCAGGTGAAGAGAAGTATTGGATCCAGCATCATAGGTCAGTGGGTGAAGTTATGCTTTATAGCATTATGCTTACGGACAAATAAGCCGTGTTCTCTAATACTGCAGTCACACAACCTGAAGTAAGAGAGGAAGTTCACGAGACTCAGGTTCTTTGGATGAAGACACTTGGACCACTGTCATAGCAGTCAGTGGTCCAAGGCATAAGAACTTAGACTTCACTGAAATGGGTTAAGTTGTTATCACTAACGAAAAACCTTATAAGAAAGATGAAGAAAAAAATGGTTTGGGAGAAATAAGCTCACATCTGCTGCAACTGAATCACTCTGGATTCCTGTAATGTTAAGCAGAATTGTTCTTTCTTCATTATGCCATTTGATTTGTTCATATGAGTAAATTACCCTAATTATGATATATAACATTATTTATACATTCCTTTGCAATGCTTAGAGTTAATGCACTTTTACTCTCCTACTGGGACAAATTAGACCACCTACTCACACGCTTGTATTTATTATTAAAGGAACACACATGGAGAGCTAAGTCTGCAATATAACTGAAATATTTCGTTGCCTTTCCAGGCAGTAATGGTGATAGCTAAATAGTTTTGTTTCCCCTCGTAAAACCAGAAGGAATACAACAGAGGTATAGTGAATCCTGAATAGTTAGCTGAGGAAAAAGAAGCATCTATTGTGGAATTTTCCCAAATTGAAGTATAAGAGCACCGCCGATCAACACCGTCATGAAATAATAGCGCATACTGTGTATTTCAAACACTCTTTATATGCTGCTACTTGGTGAATTTGTTTGTACGAAAGCTAAAAATAAAGATTACGTTGCTAAAAAGCTATCCCTGGCCTTCAAGTTCAAAGAGCTTTTCATCTAGCAGAGGACACTCACACTACGTGGCTGGAGCCCACAAACATGTCTAGGGAGAAAGCCTGGTCAGAGCCTCAGTTTTTTAATCCAGGTTACACAAACACTTGCAATACTCAGAAAAGATTTTTTCCTTCTATTTGGTAAGTGTTTTTTTAAAAGTTATTAGTCTATTTTCCACATATATTAACCACCATTACTCAGTTCTAGAGCGCTGAGGTTGCTCAAGTCCCCGATATCCCACTGAGTTGATCCACACACAAAATTTAATATGAAAATTAACAAATTTCATGTATTTATAGCCAGGTAAGGTCCTTAACAGCAGCCTTGGAGCTTAGCAACACAAACAAGAAATTAATAACAGTTCAAGTAAATTGTCACCCAGTAGAGTTCTTGTGCTATGATTAGCAAGCATGGAGTGTATTAGCAACACTGCTTAAAGCACTGCTAGGCCAGAACCTCAACTGCTGCTTATCACTGACCTACCTAACATCAAAGGAGTTGTGCAGATCAGCACCCCAGAAAATACAGGCCTATCTCAGCCATGAATAACATATCATGACAGAAGGATCTTCAGGACACAAAACACTGTCTGTGTAAAAAGACAGAAAAAAGAAAAAAGCTATAGAGAAAAACAAAAACAAAAAAACACATACAAAAGCCACTCTAATCTCATGCATACTACTTGCTTTGATTCTGAAACAAAGACAGATTTTACTAAAACTGCTCAGGATAAATTTGCACAGATTTGCTGTTGTTTTTTATCTGAGTATTTTTGAATGGACAGGACTTCAGATACTGCCTGACAACAGTTGCTCAATTATGTGTTACTTTTATTACACACATGGCTTGGCAGCAGCAGAGAACGTATGTCTGGGACAGTCCTCAAAAAATTTACTACCACTTCAAGATGCACAGGCCAAGCTACAATATGGAGAGATCCTAAAAATACTTCATTTTGCATGTAATTATTCACTGATAACAGAGGGAGCAGAATTAAGTTTAAGATTTGGTAATAGACTAAAGCTAATTACTTCTGCCATACAGCAACAAATTTTAAATCGAACACCTCAGTTGATGTCCTGCTGCCAAAAGGATGTTTCAACAACAACTGTGTTACCAGGAAAGTCTTACATCACGAGGCAATTTGTAGCTCTACATTTGAAGTATGGCATGAAAACAAACATACAGCTCCCAAAACAACCGCAGCATGCATCCATTTCTCAAGGTGCAGGAAAAGAAAAGCGCTGGCATCGAGACCCCTTTTTTGGATTCTGAAGCCATGCAAAACAACAACCCAAACACCACGCCAGTGTGAGCCAAGTTCAGCACAGAAGCCAACTTCTGCCTTCTGTTTGCCTGCGAGGACCCAGCTATAATTAGATGCCCAAACGATGAATGATGGGTTTATACTTGTACCAGCTCTTTGTGCTGAAACAGTGCAATATCCTGAAAGGATTTACCCGTATCTTCCCATCAAATGCACTAAAAACAAGCAATCAGAAGTCAAGTCACATTAAGCCAAGAGCATAACTCAGTGCCAAAAGCTGTTCTGATTTTAAAAATCTGTTAGACGACACAACATTTGCATTTTATTCCGGAATCCTACATTAAGACTGCCACAGCAGTAATGAGCAGTTGGACGCACTGAGAACCGTACTACGGTGAAAGTCCGAAGGGTACCGACGTGGACACGTACTCCCCCAGTTACACAGCCTTCTGCTCCTGGGGCTTCATTCAGCTCAATTAAAAACTAGCAATAGCAAAACACGGTGCACGGTTTCAAAATAAGCAAAACAGTCGGTTTTAATATCCGCACAGCAATCTTTTCACCTCCCCGAAAAGCAGCTTAGCCAAAGCTCGCTTCAGAGCGGTTTTGTAGCATCGCTCCCTCGAAATAGCAGCAATGCCTTTGCAGGGAAGCTGCTGCCATCCCGGCGAAGGAGGGGTTAAGGCTCTTCATAACTCAAGTTTATGTAAAGGGAGAGGACCCGGAGAGGCAAAGCAGCACGCCGCTCACATATTAATACACCGACAGGGGCTCTGAAGCCGACCGCCAGAGCCCCGCTTTGCATTTGAGGGAGGTGGGGGCGAGAGCAGAGGAAAACAAGGGAGGGGGAAGGGTGGGGAAAAAAGTTTCCCCTTCCCTCCCTGCGGCAAATCCAAACCTGCCCGTGGGCTCCTGGGGCTCTGGGGGGGCAGTTACATAAAAAACGCCCCGAGCCGGGCAGCACCGAGCGGCTGGGACGGGATCGCTCCCGCTGCCAAGCGCTGCGCCGGGCAAAGCCGCGGTGCGCAGCCGGGGGCTGCCTCCCTCCTGCCGGCCTCCCTGCCTCCTCCCCGGCCTCCTGCCCGGCCTCCCGGCCCCTCTCAGCAGCAGGGCAGCCGGCACCCCCCGCCGCAGCCTGACGGCTCCCGTGCGCGAAATGGTGGCTCCGGCTGTCAGCGAGCGGCAGCCCCTGCAGAGCCGCGCCGGGCCGAGCCGGGCCTGGAGGAGCCGAGCCCGGCCTCCCCCCTCTCCCACCCCTTCGCCCCGCGGCGTTACTTACGTGAAAACAAAAAATAAAGTAGTCGAACCCACTAGCAAGGCGGCCGCTGTGGAGACGGGGATGTATTTCGTCGGTTTAAACCTCTTGCCGGTGCTGCTGGGCATCCTGTGGCTTACACATCACTGTGCGGAGCCGAGCCGGGAGCGGGGAGCCGGGAGGACGCGGGCAGCCTCCGGCACGGGCGGGGAGGGGGAACCGGCGGGGGGAACCGGGCCGGCTGACCTCCAGCACAGGAAATCCCACCCCCGCCGCCCGGCCCCTCGGCTGATGTCAAGCAGCCCCTTAAGGTAGCGCTGCGGGCGGCTCGGCTCGGCACGGCCCCTCCCGAGGCACCCGGCCGCCGCGCCGAGGGGAAGCGCTGGGTTTTTCGGGGAGGGGAAGGGAAGGAGAGGAGAGGAAAGGAAAGGAGGAGGGAGAAGGGGCCGGCCGAGCGCCGCCGTGCTCTTTGTGGGAGGGTGGAGGAGGAGGGAGCGGCAGCGAGCTCGGGGGAGGGGGCCGGGGGCGCCCCCAGAGGCTGCGGGGCGGCCCCGGGGCTGCTGCTGCGGGCACCGGGAGCGGCACGGCCCGAGCGGCGCCCTGCTGCCCTCCGCAGCGAGCCCCGAGCGCCAGCAGGCAGAAATAAAGAGGTGCTTTAAGGTAAGATCGCCAAGTTCAGCGAAAAGGCTTTCTAGAGAGCGCTGTGCAAAGCGGCTCCTCCGCTCGCAGCAGGCAGCTCTGCGCAGGCACCGGGAAAGCCTCGCAGGGGGGCAGGGTGCGAGGCCACTCGGAAATTTTACGCATCGAGCCCAGGAGCTGCAGCCTGCCCCAGTCAGGCTCCCTTTGCAGCTGCCAACAGGCCTGTGAAGCACCCACTGCATCAGACAGTGAAAGCCACCTTCACGGCTTCTGTTGGGGCTGAAAAGTAAACTTACCTTACAAGGTATGCACCCGGCTCCTGTTCTGGAGAGACATTAACAATCACCATTTTAAGAGACTTGGGTGAGCTCTACAGTCCTCGAGGTATTTGGAACAGAACAAGAAAAATCCAACAAAAAAGCAAGTACAGGCTCTCCGCTTTGCAAGGTTTGCAATAAAATTGTGAGCATCAGCTTTAAATATAAGCAAATCCAGCAAGTTCCAGCCTGAAGGTATATAGTTATGTGAAATCTGCTTTTGCTAGTAACTGCTCTCTCTTCCCCCCTTCCCCCCCACCCCAATAAGTATTCTCAGCCCTCTGAGAACAACTTTAAAAATGCCAGGGTTTATCCAAAAGGGACTAAAGCCAAGAGGCAACTTAAAATGAGCTCCAAACAGGTTTTTGAGGTAAAGAAAGGAAAACAACTTGGTTATTTTTGAATGCCTAGGGTACATTATTTCCTGCGCTTCACTCCTCACTGTCATGCCAGGTTATTGAAATAAATGATTCTTAAAATGCTCACAACTAATCAAAAGGTCAGCAACTTTACACAGAATCAGACTCTGCATACTAACCTGAAAGCCTTCAGGTGCAAATCCACCGGCATATGAAGTTGGATCAGAAGTGTACTTTGGAAGCAAATCTCTGTCACCCTCATGTACCGTGGTTTGATGCATGTTGCTGTGTGGCCTCAAAGTACAAAGCTACATTCCTTTTGAATAAAGCTTAACCTGAAGATGCATTTCAGGAGCACACCTAATACGCCCCTATCAGAAGTTGGTTCTAAATGAACTTCCCCAAAAGACCTTGCAGTCTAGCACTATTTGCAGAAACCAGGCAGAGACTTCATCACTTTCATCAGTTCAGGCCCTGTCCTCCTCCTCGTTCAGCCAACATTCTTGGTGAAAAATTTCATAGTTGCAAACAGAACCCTGATATTTTTACACTGATTTCATTTTAAACTGGAAAACATTACATGAAGTATTATAGACAGCTTATGAAGTTTGGTTAGCATCCTCTAATGGACAGTGAGAGATTTACTCTACTACATTTCTTAGGGCTTGAAAATTAGTCAAGAAGTTATCTCCCTGCTCAAGTGGCTGTCAGATTTGCATTTTCAGCATGGATATGCAATAGGGTCTCCAGAAGTACCTTTCAAGGTACGTATTTGGAGGTTGGAGATTTATTTAAAATTTCATTCTGTCTAAGGACAAGGCCTTTCTGAAAAGTAGCAAGTTATCACAAAGGATGGCAACATCCCTTGATGTGAACACAGGAGCTACACTTAACTTGACTGGCGGCTAGCAAATGTGATGCCCATCTACAAGAAGGGCCGGAGGGCAGACCCGGGAAATTACAGGCCTGTCAGTTTGACCTCAGTGCCAGGGAAGCTCATGGAGCAGATCCTCCTGAGAGTCATCACGCAGCACTTGCAGGGCAAGCAGGCGATCAGGCCCAGTCAGCATGGGTTTATGAAAGGCAGATCCTGCTTGACGAACCTGATCTCCTTCTATGACAAAGTGACGCGCTGGGTGGACAAGGGAAAGGCTGTGGATGTGGTCTACCTTGACTTCAGCAAGGCTTTTGACACCGTCTCCCACAGCATTCTCCTCAAGAAACTGGCTGCTCTTGGCTTGGACTGGCGCACGCTTCGCTGGGTTAGAAACTGGCTGGATAGCCGGGCCCAAAGAGTCGTGGTGAATGGAGCCAAGTCCAGTTGGAGGCCAGTCACTAGTGGCGTCCCCCAGGGCTCGGTGCTGGGGCCGGTCCTCTTTAATATCTTCATCGATGATCTGGATGAGGGCATCGAGTGCACCCTCAGTAAGTTCGCAGATGACACCAAGTTAGGTGCGTGTGTCAATCTGCTTGAGGGTAGGAAAGCTCTGCAGGAGGATCTGGATAGGCTGCACCGATGGGCTGAGGTCAACTGCATGAAGTTCAACAAGGCCAAGTGCCGGGTCCTGCACCTGGGGCGCAATAACCCCAAGCAGAGCTACAGGCTGGGAGAGGAATGGTTGGAGAGCTGCCAGGCAGAGAAGGACCTGGGAGTGATGGTGGATAGTCGGCTGAATATGAGCCAGCAGTGTGCTCAGGTGGCCAAGAAGGCCAACGGCATCCTGGCTTGTATCAGGAACAGTGTGACCAGCAGGGCTAGGGAGGTGATCGTCCCCCTGTACTCAGCTCTGGTGAGGCCGCACCTCGAGTACTGTGTTCAGTTTTGGGCCCCTCGCTACAAGAAGGACATGGAGGTGCTTGAGCGGGTGCAGAGAAGGGCGACGAAGCTGGTGAGGGGCCTGGAGAACAAGTCCTACGAGGAGCGGCTGAGGGAGCTGGGCTTGTTCAGCCTGGAGAAGAGGAGGCTCAGGGGCGACCTTATCGCTCTTTATAGGTACCTCAGGGGAGGCTGTAGCGAGGTGGGGGTTGGCCTGTTCTCCCACGTGCCTGGTGACAGGACGAGGGGGAATGGGCTTAAGTTGCACCAGGGGAGTTTTTTAGGTTAGATGTTAGGAAGAACTTCTTCACTGAAAGGGTTGTGAGGCACTGGAACAGGCTGCCCAGGGAAGTGGTGGAGTCACCATCCCTGGAAGTCTTCAAAAGACATTTAGATGTAGAGCTTAGGGATATGGTTTAGTGGGGACTGTTAGTGTTAGGTCAGAGGTTGGACTCGATGATCTTGAGGTCTCTTCCAACCTAGAAATTCTGTGATTCTGTGATTAAGGAAGACTATTCCCACTCTGTTCTCTGCACCTCATTACCTTCAGTTGTATTTTTCCTGTAGGGATTCTCACCACGCTAGAAAGCCTAGTTCTCAAATGCAGTTTTGCAAGCAGGCAGGACTCAGTGTTCCTGCTCCTTCCACCCTACAGCATGGCTTTCCTACCACTTGGGCACCCGAGTGCATCTCCACAGCCTCACCATAACAGCCCCACTCAGAGGGCCAGTATTTCAAGCCAATCACCTGATGAAGAGAGGTACTTAGCAGCAAGCAAATATGATTTTATTATTATTTTTAGTCCTCCAGTCATGCAACACTGTTGCAGAGAAGGACACTAAAAGATAACTGTGAGCATGTGGTATGGGATTAAGAGTTGTAGCTTTCATAGCAACAAAAAGGGCACATCTCCAAACCTTACTTGATCTTAAAGATTGCAGCACAAGCCTGGTCTGCACAGTCATCCTCTGGATCCAGATACTTTATCTGTGCAACAGTGTGTCATGCAGAACCAGCATTTTCAAAAGAAGCTTCAGACGCTCCATGTTACAAGGCAGTATTAGGCAGAGATGTGTTTCGAGATTATTTCTGTGTGCTGCACATTGCAGATTACTAATCAGAAAGCAACAAATTGGTGGGATTTGGGGGGGTCCAACAATTGCCCCAGTTCACTGATTTCCTTCCCACTAATGTTCCAGTTCTTGAAAACACCTACTTTCAAGACAGAATAAAGCACTGCCGAGCAATGTTCAGTCTCAGTATTAAAAGGCAAGTATATCGAAAGCCAGGAGATCACTTTAGGATTCAAGCAATAACGATGCCTGAGGAGGACCTGACTCAAGCAGAACAGGCATGTCTCAGAACTGCTCTTCTGGAACAGCTTTATTTCATGGACTGTAGTTTCTGGATTCACACTATGTGATAAGTGTGCCAGAAGGTTTTGGCAGCCCTGAGGTAAACAGGGATGGCAGCATGAGTTGGAAAAAGATTTAATGACTACCCAAAGAACTAATACAGCTACCAAGAACAATTTAAAAATAATCTGGCAGAGTCTGGCTAGTAACTGCATGTCTTTTTGTAAGATTTTACTCTGAGGTTTTATCCTCAAGGAGAAAGGGCCATCCACAGAAGTTGTGTTGGAGACGCATGCAGGGGTACCATTCTGAAAGCTCGTAACACAAAAGAAAACACATGGCAGAGGAAGCATCAGGAAAGCCTGACTGCCACGCACTTTTCATATGAAATAATGACATCAACACTAGCTGGGAAGCAGCTAAACAGATAAAAAAATCCTTTTATTTTGCACACTTTCAAGTACTGAAAATCCCTGGCATCTTTTACTGGTCACTAGGCAATTTAGCTCCCAGCTCATATTAGCTGTTGTCATTAAACAATGATGAGAATAAATCATTCTCCTTTTCTTACTGGACTTGCTACCATAATAAATGTACTTGCCAGCCTGTGCAGTACCAGTGATCTGCAAAGTGTTCAGGGTCACTGAAGGTTCAGCAATCAGGTGTTTAGTAAATGCTGTTTTTCTTTTAAACTTACAGTGCCCAAACCAGAGGACACTTGGGTCACCAGGCACAACATAGTGCAGGCAAGAAGTCCAAGCACGGCTAGGCTTTTTATGGGTACAAACAAGGCCCACTACGTTACTCACTGGAACTTTATTATGACCATTTTCATTTAGTTGTTCAAGTTTATTTAGTACTAGATTTATCAAGAAATTAACAGTAGCCTGAACAGAAATCTCACATCAACATTTTCCATGGAACAAGATTCATTTAAGACGTATGAGATAGAAGAACTCGTGTAACATGCACTTCCCAACTGCAGTGATGGGGCATGTCAACTTACAGTTATTATGAGGTTTAGATTACTTTACTGACACACGAGTTCCTAGGCGATTCCCACAAGGAGCTACTCAGAATAACATAGGCATCTGAATGGCTTAAGATTCACAAGCTATCGATTTATAAAACGATTTATAAAGTGTAATTCTCCTCTGCCAGTATGGAATATTACTCCAAATGATGCTGCTGAAACTCTGAAAGCCAACCATACTAGCAAAGAAATTAAGATATTAAAACCAATAATGTGAAGCAATGTAACATTAATTACACCTTGTAGAATATTCTTGTGAAATACCCTCCAAAGATAACAAGCTATTTGGTCATTTTAATACCCAAACCATCTTTTTTGGATACTTACATAGCTATAATGGCTTTTATGGAAAAACAACATTAGAAAGCTGTATGCTTTTACCTGCTTGAAATGAAGACAGCCAGCACAGTATGAATAGACAAGAGCTTGTGACATCATTAACTTATTTCAGGAATAAAATGCACATCTTGATACAACAGTTAGTATCTACATGACAATGAACTATCTGATATAAGTCAGCAGAGTGAAGACTGATAGACAGTAATAAAAAACTGGACTTAAAGCTGAAAACAAAAGTTAAGAGTACAATGCTTATGAAATACTTCAAGTTGGCAGACACCTGCAAAATTAAGATGTTTGCAGTACTATGTACTTAACACAGAATTGTGCTAGAAACTGGTCTCTGTATTTAATACATTTATCATTATGTTGGTTAAAAACATAACTATATACCACAAACTCTAGCTTCACTATTAACACTTCATTATTTTTAATAGAAGTACTTTAAGGAACTAACATAGGTTGCCTTTTTACCAGGAGACTGTAGCAAACTACTTACACTCAAAAGTCTTTCAAATATGAAAAGGTCTTAAGTGTCTAGTGTCCAATGTGGCAGAAGTGGACAAAAACACTCCATACTTAAATTTGCCTATTGAAAAAGTGCACGAGTATAAATCTCTAAGATACTTATTGCTGTAGATACTAATAACTCTAGCTATTATCCAGCTCTAAATGTTTTTTTTCTCCTGTGCATGTCCATTTTCACAACTTTAATATTTCCTTACTATGCAATTGCACAAGCTTCTCATTTGAGAGGGCATCTTGTTTTCAATTAAACTACAGTCTGAGAAATCACTTACATGTACAATCCACTCTACAGCTGATTACTTCAAACTTTTCTTCACCAAACAAAATAATTCTGATCTGTTGCAGCTAGTTTTCATTATCTCCTGACTCTGAAAACGATATATTGTCAAAGATTTAATCAGGGTTAGCAAAGGACCGGATCATTCGTCTTATTTTAAAGCAAGAGTAATTTTAGCTAAATTTAATTTAGAAGGATTTTAAAACCTACAGAAACCATCAAAAAGGCAAGAGTTAAAAAAAAAAACACAACACACCTGTACAAACACCTCACCAATTAACTAGTGCAAGCTTACGCATAGACAAGATTCCAACTTAAAAGACACTTTGAAATCAGTTTGGCTAATCAGGAATTAAGATACTAGCTGCCAGATACAGCTTAGAAAATACAGCTTGCCAGAAACAAGCATGACCAGCCAGAATATACAGGCATACTGGGAACAGAAGTACATAAACACAGGCTATGAAGCCTTCCATTTCAGATGGAAGAGAGAGGTTTTGTTTTTTTTTGTAATAACCACATTGGAAAGCTGCTGACAATCCGTACAGGAGATCAAAATAATGTCAGTTTTATAATCCCCCATCTCAGTATTTACACAAATAGTTGCAATTATTCAACATTAATAAAATATCAAATGGAGTTTTCTAAACTTTTGTTAAAAAAAAGTTTATACTAGCATTTAACATTTCCATTCAGTTACTCAAGTGAACACATTGGAACATGAAATAGCAAAAGGCATAGCATTTCTCTTGAAATGTTAGATGGGGATGTCAGAGTTCATCACAACTCATTAGCCATAGAACACAGCATCCACCTTCTGGACCCGATGAATTCTCAACCCAGGAAATCCACACTACTGCTGGTACAGCTGGTCTGAGCTGCAGGTGCTGCCTCACAGGCAGGAAAGGCAGCCCAGGCTGGGGATACTTTCTGAACCAAATGCTTCCCCACCATCGACACAGAGCAAGAGAAGAGCTGGTCTGTCTCCAGAACTCATCCCTTCTCATCATCTTGGGCATATCCTCACCACAGTTCTTTCCATAGTGAAGATATATATACACAGATTAATCCCTCATTTTTTTCCACTTAATTGTTTCAACTTCTATTCAAGTCAGTTTCAAGACATTTAGACCAAAATTGGACTAACTGTTCAGTCTTGTACTCTTGTACGTAAAATACAAGCATTTCTTGAGCAAGTTGCATCACTAAGAATCCACAACATTCTCATGTCTGCTTAGTGTTGAGAAGAATTTTAATTTTCTGAGGTTTTAGTATCACAGAAAATGCATTTGATACAAGCTACCTTATTGCACAGGAAAATTACCATTTACAGTGTTAAAATACAGCAAGTTGGGGTTGTCAGCAACTTGTGAATGAGACATATTGTGTCATTGATACAATCCTACTCCTGAAGAAAAAAAGTATAGTCTCCAAAATAATGTATAATTTATAAAGAACTACTTCAAATTTGTTTTTATGATAATAAACTCAGTCTTAAAAATAGACTTAACTACCTGTTAAGTACATGATGTTTTCTGATGAGCACCAAAAACTATTTTGAAGTTAAATTCTTCATTCAGGTATCCTCAGAAACTCATCCATCCATTTTTCTGCACATAAAACCATTTGTACCAACGAAGGCTGGGTTATTAAGCCTGGCTAGATTACATGTTTTTACACTTGAAACAAGAAGAATTGGTACAAGCTACAGAAATTAGCACTTGACAATACTTCACTAATCTCATTATAGTTTCCAGTTTAAGAACACATTAAATCCTCCTAAAAAGTTTCACTTGCACTTTCTGTAAGATTTGTCATATTCCCAGTAATCTCTCAGTTATACAAGTGCTTAAAAATTCTCTAACTGGCTACCTCAACACAACTAACTCCCCATAATTTTTGTCTACGTTTAAGCATGCTAGGAGTTACCTTGCCTCGCAGGGTGCAGAAGGGAAATTAGAGAAGATCGTACACTACCACAGCCTTGTAAAGTAGCCTTCATATAGCCTTGATTCCAAGTTGATGAAGAAAGTACCAAATATACCTCAATAAGGTGCAGAAATTTAAAGATTCACTGGATTTCTATACTGTCTGTATAAAGTTTCGCAGGACACATTCATTATATGACAATACCTTCAGACATTTAAATCATACTGGTTACTGTGATTTTAAAAACTAACATATGGCAGTTGTAGTTGCCTACAAATTCATGAAAGAATTCCTACATTACAAGCCTGCCTTTTTGTCAAAGCACTATTTCCACTTTTGAGCCAAGTTTATTATTTTAAGATTCCCTATTGTCCAAAAAGACAGGCCAGATTCTGTTGTCTCAAGAATACCATCACAGTGAAAATGGGAAAGTGTGAATGTTTAGTATCTGGTAACTACTGGAAGAGGGGTGGTGAACAGGACACAAGATATATCAACTAGAACTCTACAATTCTCAATATACAGAAAGCTATAAAAACATTTTGAAGGCATCTCTTGGAAGCTTGTGGTATGTACACATTAAAGTTCATTATTAGACTGACTTAAAAACCTTACTTCATCAAGATTAACTTTCAGAATACTTACTACTTTTTAATTTGTAGCGCAGCACACCTACGGCTTCTAAACGATGAGAACATTGACTAGCCAGTCTTCAATTTAGAAGACAGACATGTTCTTCAACCAAACGCTAACCACAAGAAATATTTTACTTAGCAGTCCTCATAACTTGGCTCTTGGAGATTGCAGACTTGCACTAAGGATGACTGTAATCAATGAACTGTAAACATGGATCAGTTAACCTAAACAGGAAGGGAAATGTCTTGAAATCAATTAAGTATGCATGAATAAGTGAAAAAGGGGGAGGGGGAAGGAGAAAGAAGGTAATAAAATTAAACAGGCACTGTCAATATTAACATTAAACAAATTGTTTCCTCCTGCCTTCTGCACAAGATTTCTGCACAAGATTTGATAGTGAAATCAAACCCATACATTTTGTTGCTTCCACCACACTTTGCCCCTGCAGACTAAAAATACATTCCCAGTAAGAGTTAACTTTAAATAAACAGCAAATCCTTTAAATGAAAATTTAAATTTATTTTGAAGTTTTTAAATGTCATTTCTATCAATTTAGACACACTGTTTGACATTATCAGATCAGAGAATTTACAGTGACTCATGGATAAAGATTTGGCTTTTACATTCAAATGTTAAGTACTTCAGAAGAACTTTGTCTTATTTCCAAACCAGAAACACTAAAAAACATTTTATTTTGCCTTTCAACCATCTTTGTTAATTAACAGACTTTTGATATCTGCTGTACTTGAAGTGGAACATGCACAACACCAAAGGAATTACTTTGTTTGAATGAAGTGAGTACCTTAATTACAGTTCCAGACTTAAGACTAGTTCATGATAGCATCAAAAGGCAGTGCTAAGTAGAAATAAAGTATTTTTTTAAATATATTTTCCTCAGGTAAATTGCAAAGTCTGATCTACTTAGAGAGCCTTTTTATGAAGATAAAAAGGTCTTGCTATCTGATAGTAATATTGTAAGAAGTTCAGCAAGTTTTGTCCAGTTTTCATAGTTGTGGGAATGGTAATAGAGAATTCCATTGCTATCTAATGCTATCCTTGTATTAGTGGTTAACAACAAAACTCCATCTATGAGACTTAAATTGTGTTGATTTTATCACTTGCTATAATTTCTTCTACTCTCTAGCAGTAACTTGAAACCAGACAAACAGTAAATGCTCACAGGGGAGAGATTTGATCATTTGCCCATTATTGGCAAGAAGATTGCCCCTTAAGTGTGTACAACACAATTAAATGACTTAAGTGAATGTCAGAATTCCTCCTTTCAAGAGGGACAGCCTCCCACCACGCATCTTACAAGTTAAAAACACTCCAATTTTTGAAAAACACCATAAGCCCCAAGGCCCTGGAAAAAGCTTATAAGTTTTAAGAGTTTAACTGTTATGTGCTGACACAGGGCAAGGTACCCAAACTCTTTCGTATATACCTTAGTGTAAGAGACCAGTACTGCCTTTAGTCAGCCAGAAGCACATCATGGAAGATCTGGGACAACAGCTACAACTTTGTGCTAGACTCCAGTATTTTTAATATTAACAACTTTCAGAAGCAGCAGGGGTGAGATTTTGTTTCATAAAAGGAAAATGCTACTCAGGTCTCACATAATACATTTCTTCCCCCACCTTTGTTTTCCCTGTCTAATGAAACATCAGTAATAGTGTGCTAGGAATGCTCTATCAGCTGATGCCACAAGTCAGCTGCATTTCAAGAATCACAGGCACAATCCCTGCTCAGGAACACACAGCAGGAAAGGGCATGAAAGGTCTGTTACATTACAGTTTCAGAAGCCATAAAAAAGAAAAAAACATGTATGCAGTCTTAATCTTCCCTGTTGGTAAGGTCTATGAACCTAGTCAATCCATAGGTATGATATGAATCTCAACACCCAATGAAACAAGTATATTCATAAGCCTTTAAAGTACATAGAAAACTCAGTTCTGTCCTCTGATGCTGTTTCAAGTTTGTTTTATTCACTCTTTTGGATGACCATAAATAAGTGTTTCCACTATGGAAAAGAAAGTTAGCACAGTACATTTTCATGACTGGGGAATGGATTTTCTGAAGACATCTTCAAAAGGGCAAAAGCTTAGAAAAAACAACCTGAACATTGAATTCAGTTCCTTATAAAGTCCCTTGTAAAAATAAAAATTAAGAAAAAAAAGGAAGAAAAAGAAAAATTATAAAGGAAAAACTGCAAGGCCCAGGATGACTTATTGCTTTTCTTCATTTTTTTCCTTGGTCTCTTTCTTCTCAGATTCTTTGCTCTCTTCCTTTACAGAAAGCTCTTCTAGTTTTTCAGCAACTTTATCAGCGCTATCATTTTTGTCTGTGCCTGCTAAGAGATCAATGACAAAAAAAAGTTACATACAGGCAGCAGTCAATCTTCCTGTAACAGGGGAAGTAGAAGCAGAGGATAAGGAGGGCAGGGAGGAGAGAGATGGCTGGTATTTAGAATAAGAACAAAAGCAAATAAGTTCTTTATTGATCACTGGAATGATATCTTCTCCTTTGGTAGATACCTCTGATGCTAGAATTTTAATCACAAAATGAATGTGTAATCATAGTGACAGAAAAACATGTAACATTTGGTCAGCTTTGATGCTACTAGTAACAGACTCCATAGAACATGCAGTCAAGTACATATCGTAAGTCCCTAGCTTTTGCCTATCTTAAATTAAAAACATCCTTACGAAACCCAAGTTCCCTGATGTTTGAAACTGAGACAGACAGGAAGTTCTTAAGACTGAAAAATTCTCATGTAAATATCAGGAGTGTTGTCTGCAGACTGCTTGTAATCTCTACTTCTGGAAGATGGAAATGTTTATTATACAAGGTAAGCTGTCTTGTCACAGAGACAGTTACAAAATGCAATGAATTAAGCTGTTAGAAAGACCTGTAAATGAAGCTGTAGCATTTCTTCACATTAACAACTATAAGAGCAGAGTATCCTGCTTTCACGATTCCCTCCCAAAATTCCACAAGTAAACTGGAAGGAAACACTACTGTGGTTGCAGTGCTCACAGTTTGTATACAATAAACCAGAAATGCTTCTTTAGTAGCAGTTCTAACAAAGCCATGTCCCAAAAGCAATTGTAACAGCCTTCTACAAAAAAAGAAGGCATTTGTCATGCCTGTGAACTACTGCTCTCGCAGACAGAAAAAGCACCTGAACTGAAGCCTGCAGTTCGGTACAGAGTGAGTCTGCTCAAACACCATGATACTCCAGGGGGCTATAACCACTCAAACAAGAAGAGCAGCATGGTACAATACTTAAGACTTAACCTTACCTTTCTTTGCTCTCTTGTCTACTTCATTCCTGCATTCTTCAAACTTCGCTTTGAATTTCTGTGCATCTGTTTCAGTAGAGACAGTATTTATTAGCTTTATCTCCCTGTAACATTAAATACTTCTCAAGTATCTTCCCTCAAAATCAAAAGTTCTGCGTAAACAAAAACTTGCAGGCAGTTATAAAGCAACCTAGTTTAAAATCAGAATGCTGTGCAAAGGTCTCCAATGCCATCTTTGTGCAGAAGCAGTTTGTCTTTAGCAAGTCTAACAGAGCCTTTTATTTTGCACCTTGAAAATATTTAAAACAGGACTCCAGAAAGAGCTGCTTTGTAGTCCAGCTATTTCTGCCCTTTATAAATAAGAATGACAGACCACTAATATGACAGTGCAGAAGACTGAGGATTGGCCCTGAGGTACCCTCCATCTCCACTATGTTACCCCCCAAAAGAACTTCAGATCTGTACCATAACTTAGGGCATCATCATTAAATACTGAAGATAAAACCTATTTAGAGTATTCAGATTCAGTACCTGAAGACCTTGACTTAAACTGCTCCTGATTACAGCAGCTAGGGAAGCACAGATTCCTCATATGTCTAAGTTGTTTAATCAAGCTACAATAATGTTTATACACAAATAAAACAAACAAGAGACAAAAGCTGATCAGTCAAGGTATTTCCTAACACCAGAACTATAAAAGCATTAGCATGGTATGCCAGCTTGGTACTACTGACCACATGAGGTCACTGTTGCCCCACAGTAAATTCAGAAGCCACCATGAAACTAGCTCAGGAAAATATTAACTTTTTTTAAGCAGCTCAAAAAGAAAAGATGCATGAAGGACACATTTATGCCTGCTCACCTGTTATCTGCTTAGTCAGTACTGCAAAGGGTAAACACACAAAGATGACAACTATCAATACAGAAGACAATACCCTTAATAACCTATACAACCTCTACTGAAAAGAGGGAAAGACTTCGCAAACATAGGCAAATAATTACCCAAACCTATTCATTTCATATTTAAGAAGCAAGCAAGCACTAAGCAGATGCACCACAGATATATGGCTAAACAATATACTAGAGATTTGAAGAAAAGAAAGCAATGAGATCTGCTACATTCTTCCTTGATGCAGGCAAATCCATCCTGTGGGTATGCAAACAAGGTAGTATTTCTCTCATGGCATTTCCATATAGCCTTGGTACAATATCAACATTAAAAAGGTCAGCCTATACACAGAAGTTTGGCACCGAGAAAGAGGTAAAAGCTAAGCTGATTGCATTACTATATGAAATATGCTGGACTAGAAAGGATGCATTTCAAAATACAGAGCTACTTTATTACCATCTAGCATACAGAAAGAAAAGGTGGCTAATACACTAACTACTTGTGTGGTAGGTAGTAAAGCAACAACATTTTTCCTTTCCCTCCCCTCCTCCCCCCCCCCCCCCCGAAAAAAAAATATTAACGAACTCCTTGAATCATCCCACAAAGCTGGAGAAGCTGCAGTGGCACTCAGCCCTACTAGCTGATCCACATGTAATTAGGGACCTACTCTATTCTGGTAGTCAACATAGTGACTCCAGAAAACACCACCAACTAGTATAAGGGTCAGGTTTGAATTCACTAACCAAACATTCAATTTAATCAAAACTAAGATGCTACGTCCTTTATTTTATAAAAACATCTCCTGCTAAGTCAGATAAATCACATCTCAGGTCAGTATTTCCTTTCCTTGCTTCTACCACAAGAATGGGGTCTGAACAACTGAGACAAATGAAAACAAGCTGCATATACTAAACTCTACCCCCACAGCATTGCTGCTTTTAGTTTTACTCTAATTAGCATTACACTTGCATGAAACAGTGTAAGTTAAAAAAAGTTTCCTAGAGCATAGAGCTCTGTAAATACTACTCCAGATATAATTATTATACTGTATGCCAGCATGTATGGTGAAACGATTAACTGACTTCTCTCAGTTAAAGCAGTAATTAGCTAATGCTACCATGCAGCGCTAAGTTATGCTTTATGTACAACGGGTTTACAGTAGTGTTTGGACCTGTAGTGTAACATACAGCATACAATCAACACAAGTTCAGCACCAGTTCACTTACTTTCCGCATTTAAAAAACGGATTGCCAGAAGTTCAGGCTTGGGGCTTTCATCTGCAAAGTCAGCATGTGTGTTCCAGACCCATGCCCTGTCACTTCCAGCATTAGGCTTCAGCTCCATTAAGGGTGTGACTGAAAAGCAAATATTAAGGTGGTACAGAGCACAATAGTAAACGTTTTCCACACCAGCCTCCATACATCTTATGGACAGCTGACTGTGATGCTTATGTAAAGCAGCTTACAGAAAAATACTTTCTGATACATGGAAAGGAGTGCCCAGTATAATTTTCTTTACATCCTCAAAATGATGCAACACCATTGCTATAGAGAAGAATGGTGGATTCACCACTGTCTAGTTAAGAATTTAATTAAGAAATGGAGTTTAATTCAATTCTGTTTTAAAACAGATGACTGCTGCACTGTAAGTGATGCAGACACTAAGCACAACTCTGAGAAACAGTCAAATAGTTTATGAAGAAAAGGCACACAAATAGAAAAACAGCATTCTTTCGCACACTGAAAATAACATACTATCCATATCTGAGAATCTGAAGATAGTCAACTCCTTCCCTTGCATTTTTTAATTTAGAGATGGGATTACATTTTGTTTCGCTTAATGTTTGCATAAATGAAGAGTCCTTTCGTCTGTATGTGAATCATTATAAATTCAGTAAAGAAATCTATACTGCAAGTAGATTTTCCAGGAAAAAAAAATGGATTACATGGACACTACAGATATGTCAACTACAAAGAGTTTTTACATACTTGCAGAGGTTATTTTCCTAAACAAAAGGCTTATTGCTTTTGGTTGATGACTATGCTGCTTTTCTGTTCACCATTTTTACTAAACAGGAACACCTGAGTTCTGAAATCTGACCTTCTGAAAAAGATATGCCCAAAGAAATTAATCATTGTTTCTGACTACAGATTTGTATTAAGTTGCATTAAGCAAGTACTTCAAACTTACCTAAATGTAAGTTAACTCCACAGATACCTTTATATAAACCTGCATACTACCAAAGCAATCAAGTAACATGAAGCATTACTGAATTGGTTTACTTGTTGCTAAATTGACTTTCAAATTTGTTTTCACTTCACATTTATTTTTATTCAAAGAGAATTAAAGGAACAAACCCTTCCTGCTCCATCAGCTCTCAATACATATTCTTTTTGAATAAATCACCTGAACATACCCCTTTCATTTCAGTCTGCTTCACTAGCAGAGAAAGGCTGCTGGACAAGTTTAGCACCTCAGTATCTGCCTTCTAATGCAGAAGTATTGTTTCTACCATTTCAGCCATTTAACTTGGGATGCTAAATTATTATGATTGCTCTCAATATTTTGTTTTTAAATGAACGCAGAAAGTGGAGGCCTCAATACCATTCGTTATAAGCAATGTATGTTCTGGCTTGTTTTTGTAAAAGCATGAGAAAGTAAGCAAACATTGTCTGTCTACTCAAGATAAAAAGTGTCTTTAGAACACCATTAATTTGAAGAAAAAAAGAGTAACACTGTCAGAGTCAGCATTGCAGGCTGTTCCCAAAACCAACTACAGCTTCCTTATGCTAATAAAAATAAGCGTTTATGGTTTTGATATTTGTAGTCTTGTGCACAGAGTAACACATGACTATATTTACAGTAATATAAGTTGGACATCTGCTTTAAGATGCAGCCATTCCCTAGTTGCTTCTAAAAAGCCACTGGGCTCTTAACCTTCAATTTAAGGAGCTTCATCAGACTTTTTCAAAAAAAAAAAAAAAGTAAATATATCAACATAACATACTGTAATGGTTTGCACAGATTTTTAGGGTTTTATCCCTCCTCATGAGGAGGCGAATTGTTCCCTTCTCCTTGTGTTTCAGGAGTTTTACATCACCAGTTCCTCGTTCTTTCCATTCTGGTAGGTCATTCTCAGACGCAAATCGGAAAAGTTTTGCTCGCCTTAAAGAAGAGAGAATTTCAGAAGTTAGCCTGTATGTAAAAACACTTAATGAAACAACATGCTCAAGTGTACAAGTGTATTTTCTGTTGTTTTTTTTTAAGCCACACAATTTTTTCTTTTAACCCAGGCTTTTATTCAGCATGTAGCATTAGAAACTGGTATTATATATTCAAGTTTAATAACAAGCCATTAGGAAATACATAACATACACTAGAGTTCGTTATGTCCTGGACACACTTTTGGGGAGGATGATAAACATATCTGATGTACATAACCTTTTAAATTAATGAATAATTAACAGGCTTTGCTATACCTAGCATAGCAAGGTAAATATTAGAAAATACAACTGCTTGAATGAAGAATATTGTTGGTTGGCTGTAGCAACCAAACAGCTACATCAAGACTAAGACTCTTGTATAATTCCAAGCCTAGTGTTTGATCTAAGGTTAACAAAGTGCCTCACCCTTTAGAGCCACTCATTTCCCTTCATCTCCAAATGTGTAGCTATTGCTATTCTTCAAGTCAGAATAAAAGAAACTTAGTGCTGCACTGCAGTGCAACATACCTGCTTCAGAACTTCATTCTTTAATTTTCCAAGATGGCAGTGTACCAAAGAAGAAACAGCAATAGTTTGGGAGATTAGTCAATGCTGACCTTAGAGAGATAGTCTGAAGAGCTTAAGACACTGCTAACATGAAAAGAAGCACCTGCTCACACTACAGGATAAAATATATCTAGCCTCATGCCCAAGCAACACTAATTCCAAATAGGTACATGTCAGGTAAAAGCACAAATTCTACATTGGTCTTCTAGATGTAGCAAGGAAGCATCAGTATGGAGACACAATTTAAGAACTTCAGAAGTGCAGTGTCTGCTGCAAGCAGAAGTTAGTGATCACTACAGAAGTGTTCAGGAAGAAGCTCAGTGTTCTACTTCTCTATACAAGAGCAAAGGACAGGGCTTGTAATGAAAAAGATTTTTCAAGAGAAGGTGTTGGATGTTAGATTTCTATTAAACTTCTGTTAGACTCTGATGCAGATGAACTACTGTGGTCCAAAGCAAGTCACTCCTAAGCCCAAAGGGCACTAAGTAACTCCTCTAGTTTTAGCTACCAGAACAACCAGCATTCAAAAAAAAAAAAAAAATCCTTTTCTCTGTTATTTGTTTTATACTGTGACTACACACCTTCAGACCTCAAATTATTATTCAAGTTAATGCCTTCTTTTAGGCTAAACAAAACAATATTAAAGCCAGATTCATAATATCATATTCTCCCTGTACTGTTCCAGACCTTAATCAATTTCCTGGGGCATTATTGTCAATCATTCCCCCACTCAATCTCTGCCACCACAGCAAATACCAGCCTAACTATTCCTAAATAGTTAACCAGCTTTTTTGTAACACATTCAAGTTAATGTAATAACATTCAAGTTAAAGTCTAATAACCAGCTAGATAACACATAGAAGTATTCAACTTACATCTTAAAGAGCTCTTCCTCATCCTCTTCCAGAGTTTTTATTTCTTGTTCAGGAAGGGAAACTATGGGCTCAAACTGAGGATCATGGTTAGAATCATCTGCATTTTCAGTAGAAGTATCATGGTCCTCATGTGTTTCCTGGAGAGAGATGGGGGAAAAAAAAAAAGAAAAATTTGTTATATACTTAAATTCAAGACTACTCAGTGATTAAAGATTAGTACCTGAAATGTCTTGTGACAATAAACCAAAGTTATAGTTGAAAATTAATTGCTTTAAAGTCAACATACAGTTATAGTAAGAAAAAAGTGGTCTTGCACAGCTACACGTTTTAGTTCTACCCACTAGCTTTTGGTTATGGAAAAGCTGCACCAATTAGCTTTCTGCTGAATGTTTCATGCTTCCAATACACTACACTTCTTAGTGGCTAATGACCTATCACTACTGCAGGAACAAAAGAAAATCCAGCGAAAAACAAACAAACAAACAAACAACATTTTACATCCAGAAAGGCAGCATAAGTTCATTGTTCTCATCTTATGTATTATAACTCCCACAACCTGAGGTGTTGGTGAAGCACAGTCACACCACTCATAACTTTTTTCCATTCCAGCTACACTCTCCGGGGGAACTGTAACGGGTAAACGGCCAAGGCGAGACTTCCCCGCGGGTTGTTGGGCCCGGCCCCAACGTTCGCTGAGCTGCGGAACCCCTCGGCGTGGCTGGCGAACTGCCGGCAGCCCCCGGCACAGCCCGCGAGAGGAATCCACCCGCAAGCCTAACGAGGCCGCACGCGGTTAGCTCAGGTGAAGGGCCCCGATTCGGTTTGGTGTTGCTGCTTCAGTAACAAAAGGAAATAATAAAAAAAAAAAAAAAAAAAAAGGAGCGAGGGGGCACGAAGCGCTGCAAACGACTCCCGAGAGCCAGAGCCCGGCCAGCCCAGGCGGGCCGAGAGCCTTGGGCTCGGGCAGGCCCCGCGGGGCAGCGGCCGGGCCCAGCTCCCGCCTCGGGGCCGGGCCGAGGAGCGGCGGCCGCTGGGCTCCAGGCCAGGCCCTGGCGGCGGCCACGTGCGAGCGGCGCCCGTTACAACGGCAGGGCCGGGCCCGCCGCCACAGGCCCGCGGCACCGGGGCTGCTCCCGCTGCGCCGAAAAGGGATTAAAGGGGGGGGGGAGCAGCGCCCAGGCGGCCCCTGAGGGAGGCCGCGGCCTCCGAGCGTGAGGGAGCGCGGGGGGGGAGACTGAGGCCGCGGCCTCCCTCAGGCCTCGCCCCCACCTGTTTCCGTTACTCCCCTCCCCCACCCCGCGGCCTCCTTCCCTTCTCTCCCCCTTCCCACCCCCGCTCCCCCCCAGCCCGCCCGCCGGTGCCCGCAGGGCCGCGCTCCCGCACCTTGGTGTCCGCCATGGGCCCGGGCTCGCTGCGCTCCGCTCGCTTCCGCCGCCCCTCCCGCCTTTACCTCATGCCCGCGGCCCGCGCCGCCGCAAGGCCCGATGGGAGGCGGCCCCCGCCCCGCCCCGTCCCTGCAGCCCCCGCGCCATGGCGGCGCCCACCCCGCGCCCACGCCTAAGATGGCGGCCGCCTGCCTGAGGGAGCGGCGCGGGCCGCTGCGCTTTGGTTCATTGCGGTTCTTATGAGCGACGCGGGGCTTGCGAAAGGGGAGCAGGGCTGAGAAATAAACTGAAAGTTAACGGGCTGCTCCCAGAGGAAGCAGTGAACAGCGCGGCGCGGCTGGGCTTCATCAGGCGGCGGGATGGAGGTGGCTGTGCCGGCCGGGAACGGCGCGGCCGGGCCTGAAGAAGAAGAAGGAGGAGGAGGAGGAGGAGGGGGAGATGGCGGCGGCGGTGGTGGTGAAGGAGGAGGAGGAGGCACCGGGGGGGACCCCACGCCCGGCCCCGACGTGTACGGGTACACCAAGGGAGAGCTGTTCACCTCCGAGATCTATAAGGTGGAGATACAGAACCTGCCGAAGTACATCGGCTTCAACGACGTGAAGAAGTTCCTCGCCAAGTACGGGCTGAGCCCCCACAAGATCAAGCTCTTCGGGCGGCAGACGTTCGCCTTCGTGACGTTCAAGAGCGAGGAGGAGCGGGACAAGGCCGCGCGGGCGCTGCACGGGGTGCTGTGGAAGGGCCGCGCGCTCAGCGTCAGGTTGGCCAAGCCCAAGGCCGACCCCATGGCGAAGAAGAGGAAAAAAGCCGAGGGGAGCGAGGCAGGGGAGGCAAAGCGGCCGGCCCCACCGGCGGCCGGCCCCGAGGAGCCTCTCAGTAAGCAGATAGCCGATGTGGTGACTCCGCTGTGGAGCGTGCCCTACGCCGAGCAGCTGGCCAGAAAGAAGCAAGAGTGCGAGCAAGTGCTGCAGAAGCTGGCAAAGTAATTAACGGCTGGTTGTGAAGCTGCCGTGGGTCTAATGATATGTGGTTACAGTGGTATAGAGCTAAGTTTGAGCAGATTGCTATCTAAAATAAAGCCGATTAGAGGGATGTCAGAAAACAAATCCCAAACAAAGTAAATAACAGATCATCTGTGATGCTAGGGCTGAAGAAGTGCTTCAGCTGGCAAAACCTGCCATTGCCGTTCTTGGTCAGCTTCAAAAGATCACTAAATGAAAGGACATCATTTTGGGAGTCCGTAGTGCCATGGGCATAAACAGAAAGATGTTTGTGCCCCTGAAGTTCAAAAAAATGTGCACCTGTCAAATGTTATAAGAGGCAATCTGTAGAGACGGCAAAATACCATTAGGGTTTTCTCCTAAATAATCCCCTCATTTTTTAAGTCTGGTCTTTGCAGATCAAAGTATCTTTTCCATCATTTGCCCTAATTGTGTAGATAAAATTGCATTCTGTTCATGCATCAGTACCTTGCCAAACATAGTACTAACCTTTGTAACTACATTAACTCTTCTTTTGCCAGGTTATGGTTCTTGTAAAATTGGAGGTTTTTTCCATGTTAACCAAAGTATTTATTTCAGAAGAAATAGTCTTCCTCTGGCAATCTGATACTTTATTATGCCCTAGCTTCAAAAGGAAAAAAAATGTTGTGGAACAGTTTACTTTTTCCAAGTGTGTAATTTTAAATGTTTGTTTCTGATTTGGGCAGGGAAATAGGAAATAACAACAGAGCGTTACTACCTTGGCTGTTTGTGCAGAAGCAGAAGTATAACAAAATGTGCTGCCCGGTAGAGGGAGTGAAAGCATCACCGTTACAGGTAATGTCATCCGAAGTTGAGGATGGGAGGGGGTTGATGAGCTTAGGGCAAAATTGATTAGTTGGTCTTAATAGACTGCAGACAAACTGAGTATTTGTCTTCATTGCGTAATGAATGATGAATTTTAGACATCATTGCCTTTCGTGTAAATAGTGTGTGGAAATATTTACAGGAAGCAGAGAAACGCTTACCTGGATATTCTATCTTCAAAGTGAGCATGCTGTCCCCAGAAGTTTGTGTTGTAAGCTCATAAAAACATCTTTCAAAGAATGCAGTATTTTGCTTTTAGAGTAACATGATTTACTTAATTCTTTTTCATTATTGTGGTTAGTTCTCATACATCAAAGTTCAGGAATATCTTCCATACGAACTGAAATGGCTTGTGGCCTTCTGCAAGTACGTTTAACCATGTGAAGGTTGTTTTCAGATAAACTTGGCATGTACAAGTAAGTGCTGTATAAATATCTTATATAACTTTATTTTAAATCTAGACCGAATATCGCAACAAATGTGAGTTTTTGATTGGGATTGGTGTAAATCAAGAAGACAAAACTGTGGGTTGTCGTCTTGGCAAATATAAGGGTGGTACGTGCGCTGTAGTGGAGCCGTTTGATACTATTCACATTCCTGCTATTGCCAAAAAAGTAGTAAAAGCATTTCAAGACTACATAAGGTGAGCATAAGTAAATTGAATTTTCTTTAAATGTTTTGATGACTCAAAAATATTCATAAAATTAAAGTGAAAAGTTTAGTGTTTGTTCTGAGCTTTATGACCTAAGGATATACCAATCTCATTCTTCAGCATTTCTTTGACATTTGCATCTTGTGCCTTGATCACTGGGTGCATGTCCCTTGTTCTTGCTCAGCTGTTTTGAGATGGAGGGGCAGATACCAGCATAACACAGCTTTATTGCTAGTGATGAGATAACATAATCTACAAGTGAAAGTGCCTGTTATTTAAGAGCTTTTTCCAATAACTGTAAAGAAAATTTTATTCTGAAAAATTGTTAAAAGAGGAACTTGGAACAACCAAAGTCAATTGCGTGCTTTACTGATTTAGAGAAGAATCAGCCTACAAGTCAATAAAACAAAAGTGGTAAATCTGTGAGCAGTCACACTTCTTAGAAAAGGAACAGTTGCTTTGAAAAGCAGTTGAATTCTGAAAAACGGAAACTCAGAACAATCTCGAATATGGAAAGTTTTCAACTTAGTGTGGAACACAGAAGCTGATGAAGACATTTATAAAAAGTTGTGTCATTCCCTGAACGTGGTGAGAGGCTGCCTATATCCATCCTATCTATAATTTTGGATGGATTAAAATGGGTAAGAGGTAAAAGGATTATGAAAGCTAGGGAGAGATTATTTTGTGCTTGGAGATCTATTAATCTCTTCTTTTTTTTTTTCTTAATTAAGATTTGGAAGTCATTCTTCTCTTGACAGATCAATGTAGTCTCTGTTTGTACTTAACATTTTTCATCACTTTGCATGGTGAGCTGTTTTTGTTTCAATCAACTTGAATGTCATGCAAAAAATAGTTCCTTGTTAAGTAACTGAGCTTCTGAAAATTGCAGGTCAACTCCTTACTCAGTTTACAGCCCAGAAACCTATGAAGGTCACTGGAAACAGCTCACAGTCCGTACCAGCAGGAATGGCCACATTATGGCAATTGTTTATTTTAATCCTCAGGTATTTAAGATGATATATAATGTGCAGCCCAGATGCACAGTTTTAAATTACATAAATCTGATTTTATAAAGAGTGAATGTGAAAGAGAAATAGAATAATGACTTAGCGTGATTTACTCTGCATTACTGCTTTTTTATTTAGAATAATCTGATATATGCAAATGAACAATTAATGTATGTCTTCTTTAAGCATATAGAAGTATATAGCAGGCATACACTATATCATATCTTCCAAGTCACTAAGATTATTATTCTCTCTTCTCAAATGAAACCTTTAGAAATTAAGCAAAGAAGAACTCGCTGACCTAAAAGTCTCTCTGGCAAAATACTTCACAGAGGGGATGGGAAGGGACAGTGGCATTACTTCTCTGTACTTTGTGGAGGAAGGCCAAAGGTAAGGAACTTGGTTTCACTTTGGGGAATTTTGCTGGCGGTGGGATTCTTGTCGTTTGCTAATTCCTAAAAGTAGTAGCAGCATTATTACTTTGCTGAACAGTTATTTCCCTTTTCCACAATAGATTCCTGAAACTTCCAGTTTTCCTGTAGCGGTCACTGAGTAAAGGCAGCTAGGGTTTAAATGGGCAGAACTGCTACTAGTTGGTGGCCATCAAGCTGTGAAAGTGTTTGCTGTATTAGATGGGTACTTATTGTTATCAACAAGTAAATTTCGTGTCATTTTTTTTCTTTCCTATTTTACGTAATTTTTCATCTCCTCATCATCTTACACAGAGCACAAAGTCCACCTTATCTTCATCTAGAGACAATGTAGGTCAAACTCTTTGTGTCAGTGGAACGAGATTTATAAGAAAAAAATCCAAGGTGGTCTCTAAAAGAATGTGATAAATGTTGCCATGTTATAAACTACTGTGCAGTAGTACAGTTTTTAAGATGACTAATGCTTTTTGTTAAAAAAATAAAAAAAATGTAATAAACATAATTGCTTGCTTTTGTTTGTTTGTTTCTCCCCTTCTACCAGGAAATCTCCCAATTTAGAAGACTTGCCTTTGGAGCATGTGGCTGGTGATAAGTACATATATGAAGAACTTCTTGGCCTAAAATTTAGAATTTCTCCTCACGCATTTTTTCAAGTAAGGCTGATACCAAGTTTCTAATTTACCTGGATTTGCATTATTGCCTCTAAGATGAGCTGTTGCAGTGTAGCGAGATACTACATATTTAAGAGATTCAACCTTTTATATATTTGCTGTAATTAAATATATCTGAGTATTACATTCTGCTGTAAAAACTCAGTAAATGAGCATAAACTTGACGGGGAGCATGTTCAAAGTAACTTGTTTTTACTAATTCAGTATTTTAATATCATTTGTCTCTTGAATGACATTTTACAGAACATGCAATAGGCAGTTCAGTAATCTTTGTAATTTTTGCTTGGTTTTCCAAAATGTGATTCTTCCCTGCCTTTAAGCTTCAAAATTAAGTAGCCTCTGCTGTGTAAATGGAAAACAAGTACTGAAATAGGAAGGAAATACGTTACCACCTGGGATCATAAATACATTGAAGATAGGCTGTATTTTCTATTATTTGCCTTAGATTTTAGTCTACTGCTATGCATTTATTTATTTTCACATGGTCGACTTTACTTGCCCTTTAAGTTAGAGAATGCAAAATAGAGGAACTGGTTTGGTGAACTTGCTGTGTACTACTTCCTTTACAAGAAGGCATGATTACAGCATTTACATTAAAGCAGGTTTACAGATAAGGTTAAAATAAAGCTTGATGAGTGTCTTGTCATGGTTATATTCTCCTGGGTTTGAATCTACTCATTCCATTCCTGTTCAAGAACTGGAAATATTTTTAAAATCCTTTGTTTTGTAGCATTTTCCTTAATCATTTTGTTTGTTGTTTCCTCTAGTTTTCAAACTTACTTTTTAGGTACTGTAGAAAATGTCTTGTGTTTACTGGAATATAGATACCAAAACATTCCTTCTCAGAAAGTACTGAATGAGACTTTTACAATGCAATGGTAATCTTGTAGATCAGTTATATGATGATAAGTTGATGTGAAGTTCTTTCTTAGAAAGAAGGAAAAAGAAAATTTGCTTTTATAAGACTTATTAAAAAAACATTTACTGCTTATAAAAAAGTAGACCTACTTGACATATATTTTCACAGGTAAATACACAGGCTGCAGAAGTTTTGTATACTGCCATTAGGGAGTGGGCACAACTGAGCCAAGAGAGCACGGTACTTGACATTTGCTGTGGTACAGGAACTATCGGGATTTCTTTAGCCAAGGTGATTAACATCTCTTCCTGGATATAATCTACAATTAACATTCAGGTGTACCTCTTTTGTTATGAAAGAAAATACTTGATGTACTTGAAATGAAATGCATGATATCCTAAGTTTTAAAATTAATTTCTAACTAAATTGCCTGTGGCTGTTTTAACAAATCATTACGAAAGCTCACTCTTACGTTAAATACCCTAAATTATCTTTAAATTCAGTCAAAAGAGGCAGTAGTTCTGTCAGACAGCCAAAATTTACTAGAAAAGTTTTGTCCACTTAACTAGTTAGAGCTTTCTTAGAAATCTTTAGATAGAAATAACCAACTTTTGTCATACTCGCATATCTTATGAAGTAGAGTAAAGAGCGTTAAGGGAGTTTAGCCCTCCAAAAAACCCAAAAACCTACCATAACAAGAGTCTAATGGGATAGATGATGTTCATCTGAGAATTCCAGTCAAAACGCCCCTGGTACTTGCAGAGGTCTCTTGGACTCTGTTCTAGCTGCAAGCTAGAAAAGTAACCACCTGTAAGTAAAAGTTCACATGCAGTAGTTAATTGCTGATGCTATAAGTAACTGTTACATTTACATCTCTGTACCATAGGCTGATCTTTTTCCCTTGATTCTGTAGAAAGTAAAGAAAGTGATTGGAATTGAACTCTGCCAAGAAGCTGTGCAGGATGCCAAAGCGAATGCCCAGATAAATGGTTAGTTAAGCTAAAATTCTAAGATCTTTGTTTTTCCAAGCATAGTCATTTCCAAGCATTCTTTGTTTTCCAAGCATAGTAGTTACATAGCTACTTCTTCACCTTACCAAGGAGCTTGGAATTACATGTTGTTGATAGTAATCTTACCCATTTTAACTATATCTCCTGAAAATATGTATGCTAATCTCCGCAGTCATTTTTCTTGTTGACTAACAGCCAACATTACTTTTACACTGAAACGTTCTAGTTTAGAAGAAAAAAAAAGCGAAACAAAGCTCCATCTAGCCTCATAAATAAAACTCTTAACAGTATCTGTTTTTTGTGGGCTTTTGCTTTATTCTAGATAATGGAGCATGCTTAAGTTACTGCTGTTTAAATAATTTGAAGTACCAGTCAGTGGTTGTTTAAGTTACACTGGATCAGGGTAGACTAAATAACCCATAGTTTCTAAGATGTAAGACTTTAATATCCAACTTGAGTGTATTGAAAGAGGCTTTGACTTGATAAGTACTCTGATTAATACCTTGTTTCTTTGTTTAATAGAACTGAATAACATCGAATTTCATTGTGGGAAGGCCGAAGATATTGTTCCTTCCTTAATTAACATATTAGCTCCCCAGAACCTAATTACCATTGTAGATCCGCCACGAGCAGGACTGCGTAAGTTTACCTTCTCTGTTTTAAGTCCATTCTCCTAGCTGATGTTTGGTGGTGTGCCAAAGAAAACACCAGTGGAACAAATAAAGTGGGAGGCTTCAACTGTAACTTGAAGCAGCTGAGTATTCCACTAGTTTTGTTCATGCTTGAGTACAACTTGGAATACTTTTGGAAATCTGGTGATGCACACAAAACTTGCTCTCAGCTTTCTTGCTTTTGATGATCTAGACTCCAAGGTAATCCTTGCAATTAGAAGAGCTGAACAGCTGAAGAAGCTTATCTATGTATCCTGTAATCCCAGAGCTGCAATGAATAATTTTATAGAGTGAGTAATTCTTGGATAAATAAATAAATATGGTAAGAAAAATTGATTTTTGGGGTGGAGGGCTGAGGCTGGCTTTTAAGTCATGTTTACTGATTTTTTTTTCCACTGTAAAACAGCGGACAGCTGCTACAAAGCAAGCTTGGAGCTGTGTTACCTAATAATGTGTAATAATGGAAGTATTCAGGGTGCTGACTAACCATATTATGGAATGAGGCTAGGGGAAGAAAAGCTTTTCTTAGAAGAGTAGTAGTATACTCTAAGCGATGAACAGTACACTAAAATACTAATACAGTTCCTGTTCCCTTTTCCCATCAAGTCTTTGCCGGGCCCCTTCCAACCGAGTCAAAGGAGCCTCTTTCCGTCCTGTTAAAGCGATGGCTGTGGATCTCTTCCCTCAGACCAGGCACTGTGAGTTACTGATATTCTTTGAAAGGGTTGAATATGCAAACGGAAGCTCTGCAGAAGCGAAGCCTGATGATACTCAAGTCACAACAGCAGGATGTGATTCAGAGTGCTTGGACAGTACCAACCCGTCTAACATTGATGCAAGCCAGACAACTTCTATGGATACATGCATAGATACATCATCCAAAGAGAGGGAATCAACTCAAGTCCTATGAGATACTTTCCAGAAACTTCTTTTGCTTGTTAACTGCTTCAATAACATTGTCGCTCTAACACCCAGGTAATAAATCTCTACAACAGAGTGGCTGCAAGGCTTCCAAGTTATTTCATCATAATACTAATTTGAATTAAATTTAATTACATACCATTAAGCCAAATTCTGCTTTTCTCCTCCTGCCCTCAGAGGGAAACCGAGGTGAGTGAATTAATATATAGAGTGGCCTCACTCTTTATACAGTTGTGATACAGCCTTAAATGTTATCCCACAGCTGTATTACTGAAGGAGAAAGTAGCTTGAACGCAACTTACTCAGTTTGAGGTTATAACTGAAGTACTTTTGAACAAAATGTTTTCAACACCATCTCTGCACTAGATTCAAAGATCTTATCTCAGCTATCTTCCCAACTGTTTTACTCAGAGCCCTGTGCAATAAAAGAAAAATGCAGTTGCATTTACTGCAAAACCTTAACACAATAAACATAGATTGCAGGCACCTGGGGGATGAGCAAGAGTGGTGTTAGTGAACCCTAGGAACTACAAAGCTTAGCATCTTAAATCACACTTTGCATGTATGTATTGGTTGTGAGGAAAAACCTGTTTGAGATTCCTACCCTTGCGTGAGTTTGCTGTCCAGTCAAGATTCATACATCTGTACAGGTGCTCAGAGCCTAGTATTAATTGAAGGGAGCCTGATCCACACCATAGGATAGACTGACTGTTAGAAGGAATAACCATTTTAACATCAAAGTTATTTAAAGTATTTTTAATGTACATTTAGTATGGACTGAACAAAAAACTTTTGTTACAGCACTCACAGACTTGCTAATACTCCTTTCTGTCCAGTTAGGCATATGACAGCAGGTACCAAAAATTGCAGCATTAGATTGTGTTGTTTCAAACTGACATAAGTAAAAAATACAAATTCCAATTTCTGAAAAAACTTAAACACAACTTCCCCTCAAAAAATGTTTAACATTATATGCATTCAATTCCTTTCCAAAAAAGTGAGTCAACGACTACTTCCATAACCAGTAAGCCCATACTGATCTAATTTGTATTTCAATATATCTACAGGAAGCAAAGGATCAAAGTTCCTTTTTCTAAATGTGCTTAAGTTATCACAATACTGATCACACTGCAGCATTTTATAATATCAAACTTTATTGCTCAAAACTAATTGTCTGAAAAATACACATGTAGTACTCAAAGACCAAACACATAGGCTTATATGATTGTGCAGAAAAAAAAGCAAGCAGAGGCTCAGTGAAAATGAGGCTTTATAGTTGTACCAATTTAGCACTGGCATCAAGCAACTGCACCCAATACAATTCATACAGCAACCATTGTTACCTACTTGGGCAATAAGATTGATTTTTTTCCCACTTTCCCATCTCAGATACACATCAGAATACTGTAACTGAACGTTTTATTTGGTTAAGAACAGCATGGCTTCTTGCACTTCACCTTTCTTCCTGCGGAAAGTTAGGCAGCTATCACTTCCTGAATTTTACTCTAGAACTAAAGTACAGTCTAGAGAATTAATAAGATATAATCATGCTTTTAAATGTTACAAATGTATTTGTATAAAGCCTAACAGCATCACAGGGAAGTGGAAGTTTACATACAACAATTAATTTTATGCATAACAGTCTTCCCAAATATCTGAGTACCCAACTACTTTGTCAGTTTTGTTTAATAAATATGTAAGAAAAAGCTGAATTACTGGTGTTTAAATAGGTAGCATCTGACTATTCACTGGAAGTCACAGTAAGTTTTCCATCAGTACCATAAAGATTTGAATGCACACTAATTTAACCCTTAAAGTCAATATACCACACTTTTGTCAAAAAGCACATAATATGCAAAGCACAACTGTAACTCCCAAAGGATGGAACAGTTCTTAAAAATACACTCCATCCCTATAAAAATACCCATCCTCCTCTGTATATAGAAGGGATAAAGAACAAATGTCAGTGACAAAAGCAGCAGCTGTTTTTATGCATTCATATAATCAAGATCTAAACCCTTACAGCCGATTACCTAGAAAACACACAAGAGTTACAAGACAAATTTAGGATACATCTTGAATCACACTGTAAGTGTTCATGCAGAAGCTGAAGTTAATGCAATGATCTATCCTCTATCACAGCAGCTCGTGCTTATGTGCAAATGCAAGACTGTTACACTCCAAACAATAGTAAACATTAAAACACAAGAATACTTCACAATGACAATAAACAGCAGTTAAGTTGTTTGTTCCAGCAGTTATTGCGCTATTTTCTGGACATCTCTCCAGTTAAAGGCTGCAGCAAGGTCTAATACCATCTTTTTTGTTTGTTTTTGTTTAGAATGCATAATATATCTTCTAGGCTTTGGTTCACAATGAAATCTCTGGATGTTTTTATTAAGGGCAATGGTCACATTGTGATTCTGATAGTGGCAGACTGAGGTAATACAGCAATCCTCTTAAAAATAATGAAATCAAATTTTTAAGTGAGGCATCTATGTATATTCTGCAGGTAATCTGCAAAAACACTGACATTCTGATTTCAGAAAAATAAAGGATCTACAAGGGTGATTTGTCTTTTACAGTGCTGTCCAAGTAAAGTTTTTTTCTGCTGAAAACATAAGCTGAAGTAAACCCTACCTAATGCAGTAATACATTTAGGCATAGAAGATATAAGCCCTGTCTTTATGAAAAAAATAAAAAAGAGACAAACAGTAATCACTGCTTGTCACTACTGCACCAATATTATACACCTTTCTTAAAAGATGGAAATTTATTAAAGCTACACTAAATTAAAAAAAAAAAAGCAGAGGCATTTTTTTTGTAGATAGGCCACTTCTTTAAATAATATTTTATGTATAGTCTTCCAAGTCTTCCAACTACCCGTATCCTGCTATAACAGGATTACAATTTGCAGAACTGAAAAGCTAAATATAATAAGGAACAGTGGGAGAATTCATATTTGCAGAGACCTTTGAGCATATCATTCAAATAGAAATGGGTAAGACTCCAGGACTCCCATTTAATCTCAAGCATTATATGCAACGTAAGCTTGAGATAAAAATCAAAATCCATGTATTTCCAAAATAACAGGTATAATGATCTTAAAGGAGGTGTAGACAATACTGATGCCAATATTGTTAAAATCCAGTAGGCACAAAATTCATTATACTGCAGCACTCTATATGTAACATGGTATTAAACAATAAAATAAAATAGTAATAATAATAAAAAAACACAACAAACTAAGAACATTCCCTTTCTCCCCTCCCTACCCCAAGCCCCCAGACCACTGTCCAGGTAAGTACCAGGAGCTGCAGCAATTAAAAACTGACCTCTTTGACTCCTACAGGAGTGTAAAATATACCAGTACAACTCTTGGGTAAATCATTGAAGCCCTACCACCAGCTTGGTTTTTATTCTCTTCTTTTATAACAGACCAAAGAACCCACAGAAATGGTTCTAAGAGAAGACTTACTGCAATCACCCAGTAAACACCAAATGAAGAAAAAAAAACCTCATAAAGCAGTGCTTTCACTACAGCCAAAACTATTTCTTCTGTGCTTAATGTAATAAAGCCTCAGATGACATAGTGAGTACTGCCTGTTTTCTAAGATTGTATTTTATAGTAGTTGCATATTTGTGATTTTCCTATTTACCAGTAAAACTTGTTATGGTCTCATTCTACTCATTACTCTATGTCATATTCCAAATCTACATTCTAATTTTCATTGCAGAAGTTACATTTTTCTTCAAAAACTAAAAATGTAATTAAAAAAGTAAAAACAAAGCTTTTTAAAAAAACTAAATTGCTGCAGTTATTTAATATTTCTTGTAGTTGCTGTTACTATTCCTAATTTTTTCTTTTATTTTTTTTTTATTTTATGGTGCAAATTAAGACTTAAGTCAGGTGTATTCTGACTCCAATGAAATGAGAAACTTTTTATTGCTGGGAGAAGGGAGTGGAACATGTTTAAACACCATACTGGCAAAATATTTTCAGACTGCCAACCATGTTCGATTACATTTTGGCTCCAAGCTTTGAAAACAGTCTTTCAAATTGCAGTTTTCATTTAAATCTAATAAGTAGAGCCTTATTTTTCCCCTTTCAACTGATCTGTAAACTAACATAGACTCTTTTCAGTTAACATAAATCCCAATGATTTTGAATATCCAGCCTGTTGCTCTTAACACTACCAGGTATACTTGTTCTTTTCAAGTAGTAAAAAAAATATCTGCATACTGTGATCTTGAATAACTAAGCCTGGCAGGAGACGAAATAACAGAACAAAACAAAATAAACAGCATTACTGGCCTAATCCTATGGCATTAGGAACATTGCTCATCATTTTCATGTATTTGTCACCAAAGTGTCTTATCAGTGCATATTATTATGTGCTGAAATGCAACAAAACTTTTCACAAAAATAGTTTTAGGCATGTTCATACAAGAAGATGTACATATATTTCTTTTATATATACATATATATGTATGTGTGTGTGTATATATATATAGTATCAGCTTTAACCTGTACATAGAAATTCTGAATTTCATCCTTAAAACACATCCATTTCAAATATAGATGGTTTTCAAGGAAAAAGTGCTTGCTTGAATTTATCCTGTGTGAACATGCCTGTCCTCTGTGCATTTGCCCAAGTAGAGATCTTTGTGATCAATCCTTTAAACGTACATATCTCAGAGGTATAAAAAAAAGAAAAAAGGAAAAAGTAATATTGCCCTGATGATGCAAAAAGAACAATGCATAACTGAAGCAGCTTGGATTTTAAAAGTTATCTTGCATTCTGCAGCAAACAGATTTTTAAATAGTTGTTGAAAATCTAGTTCCTCCATTTGTGTTATTGCTCCCCACTCGTAAATTTTTTCATTATACATCAACAGTACACAGAGGTTCACTACCAGGCTGAGCCGATTCTACTATTGTCATCTTGGGTTTCTTTCGTGTTTCCTCCTAAAAAAAAAGACATAAAACAAAGCCCACCACAGAGTCACATCAACAATATAATAACAAAAAGCACTTTTAAAATGTTGCACAACATTAGCCAAATTTGCATTTGTCTCTGTGAATAGCTAACTTGTTCTAATGTTAAAAACCATTTTATTGAAGTAAAATTAGGTCGTAAGCCCACCTCAAATAGAGGATGAAAGTCGCTCTAAAAGCATTCCTCCAAAAATAATAAAAACACTACAAAAATCGAGTTTTGAGCAACTTTTCTTATCTGAGATACTGTAAAAAACAAGCAAAAATTCTACAAACAAGTGGTAAGTCTTACCTGTGGCATTCATCTTGTTTGTACGTAAGTTTTAAAAAAGAGTAAAATAAGAGCTTATACTCACTCTTTCTTGTGCCAATTTTTTCATTTCTTCCTGTAACTTGTTTAGGATGTGCAGATTTGGCTTGTTCTTTTTGGCATACTGCTGAAGCTCTATCACACTTTTATCGGATGTCTCCTATTCAACAGAACCATAAGCAACAACAGATGAGCTTTTAAATATATAAACATATAAAAGAAGTTTTATGTAAAAGAAGTTTTCTCTGATATTTATATTTCTTTAAGCAATAACATAGATTTACATGAATTACTTACACATTAAATAGGTTTTATATTTTCAGTCTAGAAAATACAACATTAACAGAATTATCAATGAAAGCACTCATTTTATGTTTTAGCAATAGCAAGATACGAGAACCAATTCAGAAGAATTGAGAATCGCTCATCAAACGTATGCTGCCTTTACCATGGCAGGGAGCAACAGGATTATGTTGAAATAAGATACCATTGAAGCTTTGCTGTAATTAAAAACAAAATCCACAAATATACAAAAGCAACAATACAATCACAAGGTAGGTTACAATCAAAGAAAATAATCTTCACCTGTTTAACCATCTTGCTACTCTCTCTACCATACATACGCAAAAGAGAGCCCCAATTTTTCACATGTGGATGCAGCAGTTGAAGGATTTTCTGTGAAGCTAGTTGTTTCCCCACTCTTTTATTTTTGCCTGTAAAAGTAATCATGAAAATGTGTCACATCAGCACTTCAAGGACTTAGATAAACACTGATGTTTACTTGTGTCACTCAAAACTGAGATACCAGAAAAAGAGTAGAAAAAGCATATAACATTCTAGGTAACTGAACAAGTACCTGCAAAATGGATAAAAGAGAACAGGAGAAAATGAAGATATTGGAGGCCATACTAAATACTGTACTTACACCAGCCTCGCACCGTGTGCTTGCCACAAGTCATGACATATTCACTCTTCTGATTTTTACCAGGAATCACTTCAAATTTTATGGATGTGTCACCCATTCCATGATTTCTTAAGCACAAACAAAAATCAATATCATACGCTAAGTACAATTACAAATAACTGAACTAGTTACAGTTATCTCTGTCAATAATTGCTGTAGCATTAGATACAGTAATAACAAATTAAGATATCAATGAATCGGTAGTTATTTCTTAGATCAGTAACTTGAATGAAGAGGCAACCACGTATAAAGGAATAACAAATACATTCACATCTTCCACAATTAAATCCTAGTCTCAGAAGCAAAACCAGCAAATATAAATTCAAGGAAGATACAATATTAATAAGATAGCTAATATGGACTGAACTGGTTAAGTGAGTGAAGTAAGCTTGTTGTGCCAGCCCACAAATGTCCTTAATTCACTAAGGAAAATTGTGAGTACCAGCATCCAAGTAAACAATGTGCCCTGACCCAAAGCACTTGAACACAACAGAATTTGTTCCTCATGCTGCAGCCTTACCTTTTAAGGCACTCATGGAGAATCTGATATGGAGACAAAAGTCCAGCTTTGCTGGTCAGTTCATATACCCGTGAGTCCTCAATACTGATATGGTTAAAATACTACAAAGGAGTTAAAAAAGGGTTATTGAATTTTTACACGCACAAAATTTTAATATTGTTCTAAATCCTTATCTTTCCCATATAGCTTTCAGCAGAGTAACAGAATCTGTTTAATAACTATTTTCAAATGCATAGTGGACATCTTTACCCATGTCATTAAGATTGCCATTCCTAATCATATGTTTGCAGACTTTTTTTTTCTAAATCAACTCCAATTTTACATTAGAAAATCAGTTTTAGTATGTTTTTAAATCATCCTTCTTCCCTGAGGAAGAAGTTATTTATCTCATTTTGAAATTCTACTTACCAAAATGATGTGTTTTAATAGAAGAAAATATAACAGCTATTGGAAGGTTTTGTTTTCCATTTAAAAAAAATGAAAAAAAATCTGTTTTCTTCATGACCATTTCAATATTACAAGGCATGCACTACAGTTTTAATTTAAAGCAAGCATAAAACCAACTCATTTTCTGTATAGCCTGCTTTTTAAAAGAACATTCCTTTCAGGCTTATCACCGCTTTTTCCTTTCCTGTTGGTCTACAGTACGCTGAATTGAAGGTTAACATATCACAGATGAACTAGCTATTTAATACATCCAATACCTGAAAACACAGCACACACTGTCCACTTCAAAAAACTATTCCTTTGAATTTTCTCAAATGTTACTGCTCAAAGTCAGAAACACGAGCTGTCTGATCTAGCAGTAAGAGCTTTCACAGCTAAATGAAGAAGTTTCAGAAGCCATGGCACATTTAGTTCTTACTTGGTCTTCTAAGATGATCACACAAAATCAGAGAGCATGTAGCTCTGAAATTTTCAAAGCCATAATTCAGAAAGCCAGGATAGTACAGGCCATCTAGTGTGCTAGAACATTTCAGGTCTTCAGCAAGTGATCTCATATTTCAACAAGGGGCTAGCTCTCTTCATCAAAACAAATTTTCTGGTCACCTCCCATAGTAAAAATGTATTTTCATTGTCATAGGTCTTGTTATAAATAAAGAATTTCACATTTCTATCTGACTGAGAAAGCAAAGTTATGGATTTTCAACAAAGTTTCTCACACTAAAGGTGTAATGTTTTTAAAAACAGAGACTCCAATAACCACATTCATCAGGTAAGAAGAGGTCAGTACCTCAAGTTCTTCACTGTCTTTGGGCTTCTCCTCAGAGGTCTGTTTAACAAAGTCAGGAATAAGGATTTCCAGTGTAGCTCGAGCTGCAGAAGATGATTTAATGTCTCAATTACCTTTATTTTAAACAATGATTGTAAACAACAGCAGCAGAATGAAACACTCTTTAGGCAAGCCTCACATCTCTCCTAGAAATCACCACCTATCTTAGAAAAAAACTTAACAGGTAAAATGAGCAACTTCTTACCACAACAAGTATATTCACTTGAACAACTATATCGTTTTTTCTTAAAAAAGTGTAAATTGATATAATGAAAAACTTAAAACTATTAAACTGTACCTAAGAAAAAACTGCTTTTTGCAAATGCATGAAAAAGGGGGGGGGGAAGTCTCACATCAAGTAATGTATCCTTGGAAAGAAAAATTAAAGGCATGTTATCACCCCGTAGTAGTTACAGCAGAATCCTACAATTGTACCACTAGAGCATTCAGTTTGCCTAAATGATCACAAAGAAATTTCTTTTTTCATGCACAAAAAGTTGTGTGCTGTATTTTGATGTTTTAGCTACGCTGACAAATTTCACAAAAGCTCCAAGTACCACACATATATTATAGATCTCTAAATTTTATAAAGTTATTTTTTCTTGACCTCTGTGCTAAACACATTCCAATCTGGAGATCAGGAAGAAGTTCTAATGTGCAAGACACGTGCTCATCTAGGTATTCATTACATACACATTAATTACAGAGTTAAATGGTTAGAACTATGACTAATTAGATTTAAACCATTAATGGTGAGAGTTACTTGCAAATCAGTATAAACAACATATTTCAGTGTAATTGTTTTATTATCAGAAAGAGCTCCAAACCAACCACTTGAAGGTTTTTTTTTTATTATTTGTTTTTGTTCTTAAAAGAGGGTAAACACTTAAAATTTGCTAAAAATCCATGAGTCAGGTGTTTGTATAGCAGACAACAGTATAAAGAAAACACATACTCAATGGTCTGATAATTAGAAACAGATGTGATTACAGCTAATCAGTATAAATCAGTAGTTTATACATAAATTAACTTCTAAAGATTCTCCATGGTTTTCTCTCCCAGTGAACTGTTGAACCTTGGAATGGCAAAAGTCTCTACAACAGTATTTCTTTTAATAAGAAGACATGAATGGACGTGTAGCTGTTAGCAAAATTACTCCTACTTACTATTGCAAATATGTCATCTTCAAAGCAGAAATGAGAACAGATAAACAATTCACCAGTTGGTATTAAGAAAGAAAAGTATATTACCAGCTTTATTCTTGGCAAGTTTTTTGCTGCTGGCAGTTCCTGCCCCATAAGTTACTCCATCAATAATCACTGAGGCTCCAAAAGGCTCACTTGGGTTCTCTGAAAATGAAGGATGAGCAAAACTGAAAGCTTTTCAGGACTCCCAATGCAAAGACAGTCGTGAACATGAAATATCACCGTTGTCAAGATTTGTTTTCTTTCATTTCAATAGGGAGGAGTATTGTTTACTCTTCAGAGCAACTGAAGCATATGAAAACTTAAGAGTTTCCCAGTAACAGAGACCTACCACCACGTACATCATTCTTCCAAATGAGGAAATTTTATGTTTTAAAAGATCATTTAAAATCTGCCAGAATTTAAATGTTAATTCCAAAGTGGTTTTTTTTGTTTGTTTTTTCTTCTTTTTTTTTTCCCCACCACTAGCACAGTGTAAATGCAAGAGCTATACATTGTGGTATTAAAAACTCAATTACATTATGAACACACAAGAAAAATGTAACTGAAAAATTATAGCTTCCACTCTAAACTAAGGCACCTGACTTTATTTCTTGGATACAAATATATAATTCCTCATATATTTAACATCAATTCATACATATACAAGTTGCTTAGGATGACTGGATTTATTACGAACCTCCATGGCATAACAATAATCATAACATACAATAACGTGTACTTTTTTTTTTTTTTAACTCTACATATCTAAAATAAAGTTTAGATGCAAGTAAGTTACTCTAATCCAGAATCGCTTAGTCATATTTTTCTAAGCAAAAACCCATACGCATATTTTAAAACATAAGAGGCCCATATCCATGTTTGAGATATACAGAAAGCATTTCCTAGCTAGAATTTGGCTCACTGTAGACTTTCAATACACTCCCAAGGAAAACTGTCCATTGATTGAATTTATTTTACTATTAAGATATTCAAGCACTAGAGAAGCTTTTCAAAACAGCATTGTGGTCAATAAAAACTTAGACTTACCACATTCAAAGAAATTGTAAACAGGGCGAACCTTTAGGACTCGTTGCATATATTCATGCAGTATGCAAACTTCAGACTTCCCATTGGGATTAATGACAAATTCTACAAAAAAAAAAAAAAAAAAGGGGGGGGGGAGAAAACAACAATTAGTTTCAGTCTTGAAAAAGAAAATTACTACTACAAACTAATAAATAAATAAATTGCAAACTGCAAGGGAGAAGTGCCTGCTCATTTCCCTACATACACGTATCACCCTAAAGTATGTACACTGGAAATGACAAGTATTTGGCAAACTAATTTTTAAGGTGGTATTTTGAATGAGTTCATCTATATTTTAATGTACTGCATGCAACACTAGCATTACATGGTCAGCAATATGTTTTTTTTGTTGTTGTTTTGTTTGTTTGTTTTTTTAACTAGTCTGTATAGCAATACTTTATAGTACTTTAACAACCGCTGGTAACTTAAATCTTGTGAGGGAAAAATCACTGACTTCAGAACATGTAAGTAAATGCTGACAATTAATATGTACAATAGAAGTTAGACAAATTCTTAGAATTCTCTTTTGCAGCCATCACAGAATTAAAATGAGTTTTAAGAAAACCTGTAATAAATAGTATGCATTATGGTCCATGTTTAAAAACATAAAGAAGAGTTCTCACCTTTTAGCTCAAGCTTAGTTTTTGTTGACAAAACACTTGAGTTTTACATGTGTTTCCTTACTCAGTTTAGAAAAAATAAATACACCAGATCATCCTTTTATACTTTTGTACTACTTTTATACCGGATGTTTTTTCACACCATGGGAAAACATAATATAAATAGTATAAATAGATATTGATATGTATAAACTTTTTTTTTTTTAATAATAGTTAACAAAGCAAAATAAATAAAAAAAACAAGCAACTCTCAATGAATAATCAGATTAAATTTCAACTGCATCTCCCTGTAACAGGGAATGGTTACTTTTTATTTTATAGGTTTTAATTTGGAACAATCTGAGACTTTTAACCAGTCCCTAATTTGGGATTGATTAGAACTGGTATAGAACTGAAAAGACAGCAGCAACCAGAGATCGGGTAGGACAGTGTTCAATAACCATCAATATTAACAAATAGCTGAAGTTAGTAACCAGCTATCAGGACTGAAGCCTTAAATAAAAATTTTGATAGCATTTTTCCTTTAATTTTTTTATATGATGGAACCAAGGATGCAAAATTCTGAAACAAGAAACAAATAGATTCATTACAGATTTTTTTTTTCCCAAGTCAAGCTTGGAACTGCCTTTCACATCAAACATTTGAACTCTAGGTAGATTAACTAACCTTTCTTTGTAGGTGCATCTTGCACAGACAAGGTAATGAGTTTCTGATTGGCAGGCAAAATAGGCCGCTCAGATTCTGCCTGCTTCCGCTTCATTTCACGATTGAATTGCCGTCTCTCAGCCCAGGTTCTGAATTTTTTTACGGTAACTTGTTCAAAGTCAAAACGTTTCTCAAGATAGTGTCTAAAATCTTCCAGATCTAAGAAACACATGCGAGTTACTCTCTATACTTGACCACTGAACAAGGAATAAATTCACTATTTCCACTGTTTTAAATACATAATTATTGGTTTTAGTCTAGGAGCAAGAATAGTAGCTTTAGTTCACAAGGTTAAGATACTATTTTACACTAACGAAGTAAACTACAAGTTCCCTCATTACCGTATCAAATGCACAATGTTTGTGCAAACTGGAAAACAAACAAAAACAGCTATGTTTTTTCTGTCACCAGAAGATTTTCCCCATGTAACACCCAGTATATTATCCAACAAAATACTGCTAATAGTTCTACATCATCACTTATCCACCTTCTCATTACCTGAAGCAAGGTATCCACTAAATAACAGTAGTTTGCTACTAACCTCAGTTTCCTGAAGCCAATACTGACTATTGCTGCCTATTTATTCAACTGTGAATCATGGAATGCTATATGATACTCTGTGAGCTCCATGAGTATTGTGCTGGCTTCTAAATAAAATTTAACACATTCATTTTTATGTAAAGAGTAGTAAAAGACAATCCTCCACTGGAGTGTACCTACTCCTTTCTAGGACATTTCTGCAGATCTAAGCAGCAAAAATAAGATAGAGTAGCATTCCAAGATGTTAATGAACAACAAAAAAGCTGGTGACATTGTCTCCTTCCACAAGGAATTACAAATGCAAGTTATGCTTATATTTTACCACTCACATTTTCAGTAATATAGAACAGATCCCATTTAAGGAGAGAGGTAAGTGTGTGTTCACTAGTTTTAGTTTTGCTACTAGGTACTGATGATTTATTAGACTTTTAAAGTCTTTTGACATGGTTTTTGGAATCAACAGGACACATGTAATGCCATGTTTTGTGTTTCTGAATACAACAAACACATTCCATACCAGTATTGTAAGCAGCACTAATTGACGTGGGTGGTATTTTCAGGTACATAGCTGTAAATGGCACACAAGCGTTCTGTCCAAGTTCCTCTCTAAGTCTGGCAGCGAAGGTAGGATGAATTCTTTTAGACAGTTTTTTGAATAAAACCTATTAGACTTGCATAAGTAACATACTGAAGCATCAAAGCCCTTGTCTGAATGCAACTTTATTTGTGTAACTTATTCTGTGCAAACAAGCAAAACGTATCATTTATCTTAAGAGACTATATTGAAAAAAGGTAAAATTCAGCCAATGCAAACACTGTATAGAAAATCTTCTTCATGCAAAAGAAACATACTTCACAGCACTAATTTATATGTACAGATTGATGTAACTGATTCTTAGAGTGAGATACAAGTTCACAGGTCTGCATCACCCAAATTTTCCATGGTATTGTGTAAAACTTGCATATAGACCCTCAGAAGTCTTCAGCAGAAATTCCCAGCATGTGTTTCCACTTATTACAATCAAAATTGATTTGTAAAACTGGATCTACTTTTCTAAATCTCTGCATAAGAAAAAACTATGGAAAGACAACTTACCACTTGCTCACAGGTAACATAGTATGCCGTTGTCAAGTCAGGAATAAAGCACAAGTGTCCCAAATGCCATTACCCCAACACCAGCCCAGAAGAGAGTCCACTTCCTATACATACCTACAGATTCATCTTTACACACTTCAACTTTGGCCTTAACTTGTCCCAAGGCTCCTTGTGCTGCATCTCCCCCTGAGGGGTCTTTGTCATCTAAAGGCCCAGAATCAGCAGCAGTGGAATCTGGTTCTTCTGTTTGGCAGTCCAGTTCTGAAGATTTATCTATGTGCTTTATGGGTGATACTTCCCCATTTGGGGTTATGTCATTATTTTGTTCCCTTTCCTCATTTTCCTTCATTTTTTTATAATGCAAGCAGGGAATGCTACTAAGGGGAGGATCATGTTTCTGCAAATGTAAAATAACACAGGTTTCAGTACCTCAGGACGATCAAAAGCAAAACCAAAACTCAAAACCAGAAAACACAATCAAGATTGAAGCTAATTTTAGTAAGTCTAAGCTGAAGCTGCTCTTTAGTTAGCAATTTTATCCTAGGCAAGACCGTAGCATGCCTATTACTGTGGTTTCTTGGCACTGCGAAACACTGACAGTAACCTTCAAAGCATGTTTCCCATTTTAAGTCTAAACTATGTTCTGCTCAATTACAAGCAAATACTACATGCTTTCATAAAATCCATTGACCTTTCTTGGTGTTTAAGTCTATGATATTAAATCAACTCTCTGCAGATTCCTTTGGTGTATGAAAATCACGTGCCTGCTTCTGTACAGATAGACCATGAAACACATCTCAGGCTTATTTTCTGGCTACAAATAAACAATCTGAACATATTTCATAGTGGAATAAAAACAACATTTTGCAACCATATTCTAGAACAAAGATGGCACAAAATAAGATCATCTCATTCACTTTAACTGCTCCAGCTCATTGCAAAAAATGGAAAACCAAACCACCATAGGAAAGATCATACTTTAGAAACAGAGTTTATTTTTGAAGTACCATAATTCTCACACTGGAAGCAAGCCTGCCAAAGCAGAAAAATATTCAACTGTTTACAAGAACACGCCTCATTTTAAAAATCTTGGTACGTAAGTAATTGACAGTTCTTACCCTTATGCTTCCTGTTCCCAAGAAATAAGGTCTAGACCAGGTGACAACTCTAGATTCTCTGTGCAGATATACAGGAATGCCTGAGTTATGGAATGTCATGATCCATCCATCTGGCAAAGGTTCTGTAGGAGGGCGACCACGACCTTTAAAGCAAAGAATAACTTTAGACTTGAATAGACAGCTTAGAAGAACAGAAAAATAAGCAAGGTTTTCCTTTTTATTGCTTTCTCTATCTCAAAGCATAAAATGACATTGAAACAAGAATAAAAAAGTTTTGTAGAAAGATTTTGTTTTGCTTTAATAAGAAGGTATATGCTTCTAGCCCACGTTAAATCCTGCCAAATTACATATTCCATTATATTTTCAAATGAAAAGCAGTAGCAGCACTGATTTTTTACACAGACTGATTTGTTCATTTCACCAGTGAACTTCCACCTCAGTCTTCTTTATGTCAATATATGAACACAAGCACCAATACATTCAGTGGAAAAGCTGCACTTCCTTTTGAAACATCTTCAGTGTAATCTTCTACTTTTCTCAAACACTCAAGGGATAGGTGGCTAACTCCTATTTCAGCATCTCAATACTCTATTTCAATGCAGCTTTTTCTTTGATAGCTGCAAAGAGCTATTTAAGAATCAGCTTGAAATATATATATATTTTTAAATATTTTTAACATAAGTACAATACCAACCAGAATGAAGTCTTCAAGCCTATATACTTAAATATCTTAGCCATCAAAAATATTACTTTTTACATAAAACATGACTGAAATTTGGGTACAATAAGCCAATATGAGGACCCACACAGCAAAAGAAGTAATACTGCAATAAAATGCTTATGCTCACATTCAAGGGAATACATGGTTTTACTCATTTTTACTCCAGAAATTAGAGAATGGTCACACTCCTTTCTACATCAGAAATCATGAGAACAGACTCCTCTTAGCAGAGAGCTTCCTGGCAATCCTGTATTAATACAAAGCTTTGGAGGGAAGAACCATTCTGTTTCTTATTTCAGAATACAGTGAAGCTGTAACACACTCCTCCCTGGAGCAGGTTCAAAGCTTAATTCTAATTCCAACTATTTTCAGTTACATTGTTCTGGACTGATTTGCATTCTCAGCTCTTTTCTATTACTAAGTTTGTAACACATGATGAACCTTGAAAAACTTAACTCACTGACTTTTGTAATTGTGCATGCAGTACTGGTTAGAACTAAGACTTCACATACAACAATTTCAGCAACAGAAGTTATCTAACTGAAGTAGGAAGAATCCCACATCAGTTCTCACCTATTTCAGAGAGGAAAAAAAAAAAAAAAAAAAAGATCCTTGTTCACCTCCTCAGTGCTGAGCTAACATTCTTCCTAGTTTTCCACCCATCCATGCACCAAAACACATTCATGTTACATATAACATAGGAAGATAAGTACCATCCTGAAACATCAGCTTTACTCTATAGGAATATGAAAATTACATCCTACAGTAAGAAGCCTTCAAACAATAAAACTGTGTAACATATCCACTATCTGACCAGAATTACTATCCTAAACTTTGCTTGTGTATTTTTGTTCTGCATACATAAGCCACACAAAGATTTACAGGTAATTAAAGAACATCAACTTACTTTTAAGTACAGTTTTAATTTTGGTCATCATTGGCTGCACGCTTGTTTCTCCATCAGACTGGTGATCGCTTTCACCACCATATTTCTCGTTTTCTAGTCTCCTTGTTTTGGGTGCACGAAGACCCTCTTCCAGTAGAGCATCCACATCATTATCAAAGTCATCCTGAAAGAAATGTCATCAGATACTATCCTCCTGGGGCCTACTAACTTCCCTTTCCCCTCGAAAAGAAAAGATATACGTTATCTCTACGTTATTCCATACAGAGAGAAACTAGACATTTCCAATGATCCCAGTAAAGACTGAAAAACAAGAAAATAAGTTTTCATAAGTGAGTATTAGCATTTTTTCACAATAAAGTGATCTGCAATTGCATAAGAAGCCTTTTTAATGTTATTTTAAAACACCATTATAGAAGACACCACACAACTCAAATATTTTATCAAGATAATTTAAGAAGTTTTGGCAAAGTTCTGTTCTTTGAGAATTTTGCATTTCTACTCAAGAAGTGCATATTTTTAGAAGAGGATATCTCCAGTGAGTATCTTTGCATGTATTTTTCTAGCTACCTGGAACCCTCTTGCCCATCAAAGATGTGCATTTACTTACCTCATATGAGTAATTCAAGGTTTCTTCATCCACTTTATCCCTTTGAACGATTGCTTTAGATGTGAACCCTCCGCCTTCTTCATCTATTTCCATCAAGTTGTCCGTAAAATCTTCTAGCTCATCCAGAACTGCATATTCTACTCTCTTTTCCTGATCAACATCATTTTCATCATCCTTCTTGTCATCATTTTCACCCCCTATTCCTACAGCTTTCCCATTACTACCACCAAAAGGACAAACATGCAAATCCCCATTGACATTATTAATACCAAAATCTGCATCTGCCTTATAATCCTGCTCAATTCCAGTGTAAAGAACTTTCCTATCTTTACTTTTGCAGCTTTCTGTAAAGCTAACGCTAATCTTTACATCTTTAAGCAACTTAAGATCTGGGGTGAACTTTCGAACTGAAGGTGCATGACGAGCAGTTCTTGGGCTTTGGTCACTATTGTTAGGGTCTATTATAAGACGACTTTTGTAGCAGGCAGATCCCTTTGTGAGAAGCTGAGTTCTGCAGATACTGTGCGTGTCCCCAGCAGGGGTATCTGACTGTCCATCACCACCAGAGCCAACGTCCATTACCTCTGCGTCACTGGACGTTTGCAGGGGAGGTGGTGGAGGCTGTTCGTTAGGCGGCAGAGGTGGGGGACAAGTGTGATTCTCCACATTCATTTCTCTTGCAGGTTCTTTAGGGAGGGGTGGTACATTTTCATATTTCTCCATTTTTAAAACTGCAAAACTACTGTTTAAAAAAGAAACAATGCTTTAAATAAATGTTTATATCTATATTCCTAACATGCATAAGTCCATCAAGATTGGTTTATCATGTTCTATTCAATATGCAACACTGATGATTCAGTTAAGCTGACTACATTGTTCTTTTCATTAATGTAGACAGCTTTCAGAATCACTGTCTCAATTATTGGAAATCACAATGCATTCAGCTTAAATAGCTGAAGACTAAGACTGCATCTTCACTGGACAAACAGGTCTCCCTTTCTTCTTTCAACCTACAAGAAGAAAAAAAAAAAGATATTTGTTACAAAAACAAAATGGAAACATTATCCCAGGCAAAAAAAAAAAAAAAAAAAAAGCAACTCCTTCCCATATTAATTTCAATTAGAAAAAAGTAACATTTTCTAGTGGGAAAAAAAAAAAAAGCGGGGTATCTTGATACCATTCTGAATGAGGCTGAAATGAGGTTGTTTTTACAATTTTCAACTTTTTGATCTGTATGCCAGCACAAGAATGTGCTAACACAGAGTTGCCTGTATAAACTGTCGACCATCTCTGCTTGTTTAACAAGCGGGGCATTAAACATTGCTTTTGCAAGGGCCAGACTAAAAACCACGCGTTTTAAATAACGTGAGAATTCCCCTAAATAACTTGGTATTCAAGCCATACTTACCCACACAGCAGAAAGGATAATTAACATACTTTAAGACAATCCGAAAAACTGACAAGCTTTTAACATCTATGGTCTTGCAAGATGCATGGCTTTTTGAAACTTTAGGGTGTTTTTAAACCTTGCTTCAAGTTTTAATAGGATATCTCCTGACTTACTAGAAGTTCATGCAAAAACAATCTCTAGATGAGGAGATACGAAGCTTTTCATCCTCTACTCCGTACTGGAGTACATACATGGGAGTATATATTTGTTATATCTGAGGAATTTAGGCCTAGATACAGTGTTAAAATACAAATTAATTTTGGAAGGCATCTAGCAGCCAATGTTTTTTGTAACTCATCCTGGCAAAGACATTCAATTGTTTTAGGTTAGTTGCATGGTTTATTTTATTTTTTCTCTCTCCATTAAATGGGTTCCTTTTAAAATGGTTATGATGGATTCTTCAGTTAAAATTTAGTCATCTGTGCAGGACTATAAGCACATGAGAAAAGGAAGTGGATGTTTCATTGTCATTTCTTACCTGATATTTTGGTTTCTCCAAGTCCCCCTAAGCTACCCCAAACTGGGTTTAAATCTTCCTACCAGCTAGAAATAAACTAGTGTTGCTCTGCCTAAGACAACCGTCTGAAACTGCTCTGATCAAACCATTTCCAGGTAGCAGAGACGTTCTACCCGCCGTATAACATTTGAAAACAACCAGGCAGAACATCTGGGTTGTCATGAGGGACTTTGAAAAGCCAAATACAATTCTCCAGCGTATCTCTACACCAATCCAGACAGAACAAATTTCGACAGCAAAGTTCAAACACCAACTGGGGCAAGGCAGGAAGCTAGGTATCAACGGTTATGATAGGTTTGATTCAAATTCAACAGCATACAGAAGCCACCTACCTGGAAGCTGGAAGAAAGCAAAGCATACATGAGCTCAAACTCTTATTTAACTGATTTGGCAATAGAAGAGTTTTGCTGAGGCAGCAGAATGGGGGGGGCGGGGCGGGCATAATATACTCAAAATTGTGATACATTTACAACATTGAGCTTGACATGCATTGTAGACTTACTAAGGAAGAAGACTCCCTCTTGATAAAAGCTATAAAGCCCAACTTCTCCAATATAAAAGATACTACCTTCTAGAATGAAAACAGCTCACTCACCAGTAAGACAGGCATTCTATGAATTTAAAACCATTCCATCCTAAAAGACAATCATACAATCACCATAGAAGTGACCAATTCTTTCTTTCAAAAGGTTCTGAAACACCTCATGTTGCACAGAATACCTCCGGAAATATATTTATCTTTTCTAGTATCTTTCCTCATCTTCAAATAAAAAAAAAAAAAAAAAAAAGAAGCATGGCAAAGGACAAATTCATAGGTTTTCTCTATAATAATCCATTAGTGTCTTCATTGTTAACTCTGAATAAAGAGTCAAACATCACAGTAGAAGTTCAGCAAACCCTAGAAATTAAATACCTAAAAAATCTTAAAATTTTTTGAAGACTCTTGAAAAGAGTAAGCTGAAATAATATATACAAATGAAATCTTAAAGCTGGTGTTCTAGAATCTGACAGAGCTACCTTCCCACATGATCAATGAGCTACCTTGTCCAACCAGAAAAACTATCTGTGACCAGTCGTAAGACAGGACCATACATACAGTTTGCCCATCCCTGATACACATCCTACTCCTACTCTAAAGACTGTTTTGACACCACCAATGTCAAAACATGAGGAAAATTATCTTTACCTACCTAGCTTGCTTTGGCAGTCCTCTCACACTGCACCTCTGCTCTGTGCAGAAAAGGTGTCTTGTTATTATATTCAAGCACTATTCACAACGCCCTTCCCTTCTTGTTGGCCTTGAAGCAATGAATAGCATACCGAATCACTGCCAGCCATTGTCTACCAGTCAGCACACACGCTGTGGCCAGAAGTAGTACTAGATCAAGATGGGTTTCAACTAGCGTTTGTATTCCTGGCCATAGAACTGCTGCATCCCTAGGGTAAGGTAACAGAGTCTGGCAGCTCTACAGTTACAACAGGCTACAATACCTTCCTCTAACCTAGAAAAAAAGATAAAACAAGCAAACAGGAAGAAGCAGAGTTAGACGGGTCTAATTCCTATCTACTTTCTTGCGAACTTATAGTATGTCTTTTATGTTGGAGACAAAAAAAAAAAACAAAAAACACACAAACCAAACCAAAAAAGCCAACACCAGTAAGGATTTTCCCTCAGATATCAGGTGTTTTAAAAGAAAGTGAAAGGGGAGTAAAACACAAAAGGATGAGTTATATGAGCCTGAAGGTCAGAAACAGCCAAGTGGACCTCAGATAAGGCAACCAAACAACCAAGTCTGAGCACACTAGGTTACATAGCACTAGAACACCACAAAATAGCTCACCTATTTCCATGCTTAAGTAACTTGCTCTGAAAAAACACATTTTATTCTCCAAGGCTCTACTACATGCCATCAACCGTTTCCATAAGAAATCCTTAAAAAGATACGGGACGTTATGGCCAGCTACACCAGCTGGTACAACACACTGAAGCAGCTCTGGATGAAATGCAGGAAACATGAAGGCACAGCTGATGTTCTGCAGATCACCAATAAATGGAAATGTCACATTTTTTGATTACCTTACTTTTTATTTTTCTAGATCATTTGAAAAGGTTTTATAGCAAAACCAAACTCAAGGAAATAGATACATGGTCAATGTTTAAATGTTACAAAGCAAGGTGCTTAAGTCCCAGCAAAAGCAGTGCGCTGCAAATACTTGTCGTGGCTTGGTTGTGCTATAGTTGTTCTTCAAAAGCAGAAAGAAAAAAATAAAACCAGCCAACTTCTATGTTTAGTAAGTACCATGCCTATTCTCTCAATCCGTACAGACGGATCATAACAAAAAGCGCACAGGAAAAAGGACATCTCTGTTTTCAAAGAGAAAAACAGAACGTTAACATTTGTAACCAGCACTGCCCAAACCGGGAGGAATTCCCTGCTGCTGTGCTGTTCTGGGCAGTCCTATAAGCAACTTCAACAAAGAACACATGAATACCTGCAGCTGCTACCGGAACAAGGAACAGTGTATCACATCTTCTCTTCAAGAAGCAATTTTCTAAAGAAATTGGTTTCATTGTCAGAAACTGCTCACTTCACATTTAATGGACCCCAAAAAGAAGACCGGCTCTGAACAAACCCTCCTGATTTGCCACCCAAACATAAAAGCTTCATCCTCGTCCTCTGGCTCCAAATGGCAAGCCTGCAGAGCACAAGTTATAAGGCAATGACCACACTTAAAGATCTGCTCAGCTTTAACCTTTCTCAAAGCAATTCCTCACTCACAATCACTTTTTTCACATTATCTATATATATTTTTTTTTTTTGCACATACAGCCAAAAATAAGTTTAATCTTATTAATTAGGAACTGTTAAAGAAAAACAAACTCAGGAAACTGAACTCTTTATTTCCAGCAAACCAGCATAGGAAGTATGAAAATCAAAATATTCAGTAAGCTCCTGCTACATGTGAGAAGTCCTTTCTTCCTAATTATCAACTTCAGCATAGAAAAATTCTGAAGAAAACATCCATTTTGTGTAAGCCATCAATGTCGTTTAAGAGAAGTCAGTCTAGTGCCCAGTCATAACAATTGACAGCACATACAGCCAAGGCTAAAGAACTTCTGCAGTTTAACCCATTCCAGAACGAGCAGAGTACACAGGTTGGGAAAGGCACCGTCAGAAACAGCAGAGCAACTGCTGCTTTGATAGCTTAACAAATTTTCTGGCAGAGTTTAGACGGCTTCAATTAACTGTGTGAAAGAGGAAGGAATAAAAGTCTGAAATTCAGGGCTTAGGAAGAATAGGAAAAAAAAATATTCGTGTTATGAATGGCTTTAGCTGTAAAGAACAACAGAATTAAGAACTAAAATCCCCTCGCGCCTTCTAAAAAAGCCACGTAGCAATCCAAGGAAGCTGCCCAGAAGAACCAGCGCGCTCTGTGCTCGCCCAGAATTTAACACAGGCTCACCCCAATGATCCCCGGAGCACGGGCCCAACCCCCCGCCCCTGCCCCCCTCACCCCCGCCCCGTCCAGCTGGGCGCAGCCCCTCGGCCCGGCAGGGCACGGAGAGCCACGGGAAGCGCCCGGCTCCCGAGGGCAGGAGCGAGCAGGAGAGGAAGCGGGGAGCAAAAGGGAGCAAAGTTAGTGGCGGGGCCGGAGCCGGGCAGAGGCCGCCCCAGGTGGCTGAGAAACGGCCCCCGCCGCGCAGCGCCCCGCGAGGCCCCGCCGCCGCCCGCCCTCAGGGTCCCGGCGCCTCAGGAGGCGGCCGAGCAGCGGCCGGGCCGGGGGGAGGCGAGCAGGAAGCGAGGCAGCGCCTCGGGCGCCAGCCGCCCGCGGAGAGCGGCCCGGCGGGCACCAACGGGGTCCCGCCCGCCGCCCGCACCCACCTGGGCCATGCCGGGACGGGCCGAGGGGAAGGGGGGGGATGGGAGGGCGCCGAGCAGCGGCCGCCTCACGGAAGCCGCCCCCCGCGCCGCGCCGTCGCCGCCGCCATCTTTAAACGCCTGCTCCCAGCGGCTCCGCTCCGCGCAGGCAGGGCTCGGCGCGCCGCGAGCCAATCGCGTTGCCGCTCTCATGCGTGACGGGTTTGAAATGGTAGCGCCAATTGGGGGAGCGCCGGGCACGTTAAGTAGGTCGGCCAATAGCGAGGCGGAGGGAATACGCACTCACGGTATCAGGCCAATGGGAGGGAGGCGAGGGCGGGCCGAGGCGGAGGGCGGGTTCCTTTGTCCGGGCCCGGGAAGGGCCGGCACCGAGGTCTGAGAGGGCGCCACACGCGGCCCCGGCCCGGCCCGGCCCCTCCGCGCTGCCCGCGGCCTGAATGGGGGCAGAGCCTGGTGCAGGGCGGACAGCGGCTGCTGCCCGCCATAACCTGACAGGAGAGCACTGCCATCCCTGCCCACAGCCCCCTGCCCAGAAATACAGAGATACAATAACAGCGTTATGCACCTACACTTCAGACTAAGATAATGCGCAAAATACCACATATCACTATAGGATAGTGTTATAAATGCAGTCTCAACTCAATCTGAATTTTGTAATATTTATAAAACAAATATTTATAAAAGGTATAAAAGGCACGTAAACAGCGCTGGGTGTGCGGGGAGTCTACGCTCCACCAACACGCACACACAACCATCAAACATTCTAAGTATACAGAACATCGCTTTTACATACTCAACCCAAGTATGCCTATACATATGTACAATCAGAAAAGGTAACAAACAATCCTTTAAGTTCCATGACTTAAAAGTCTCCATTTTGCATTCCTTTTGAACAATACGTCTCGCTCTAAGTTGTCAAGCAACTCGGTCTTCAGGCCTTATGTATCCCGTTCTTCCTGGATCAAAGAAAAGCTTCTTCTCACAGAAGCCACCCCTATGGCCCCTTGCTACCAACACCTTGCCACGTAAACCCACCAGAGCAACTCTTTCCGTGAAGAAATTTTTCATAATAACCAACCTAAGCCTCCCCTGGTACAGCTTGAGGGTTTTTGTTCTTGTCTTGTGACTTGGGGCTTGGGAGAAGAGAGCGATCCCCACCTCTCTGGAGCCTCCTTTAAGCTTACTGTAGAGCACAGGAAGGTCTCCCCCGAGCCTCCTTTTCTCCAGGCTGAACAGCCCCAGCTCCCTCAGCCGCTCCTCACAAGACTTGTTCTCTAAACCCTTAACAAGCTTCAGAGCCCTTCTCCGGACACGCTCCAGCACCTCGAGGTCTTCGCTGAACACAGTGCTCGAGGTGCGGCCTCACCAGAGCCGAGCACAGAGGGACAACGGCTTCCCTAGTCCTGATGGCCACTCTATTTCTGGTACAAGCCAGGTGCATATATATGTATAGACGTATATATACACAGCACTAGTACATGTTCCTTGGAAAACCGGTCAAAGTCTCTTCAAACCCCGTAAACTGATGGTTTCCTCTAACTGGCACTGATGCTTCAGCTGCATCCTCTAAATCCCATTTTACTGCTTCTGCTTCCTAAGCAGGTGACAGAAACTCCTAACTGGAGAGCAGAGGAGCTGTAGTTCTGTATACAGGAAATATTTGGAAGTTTTGAAGATGCTTCCCTTGCTCAGCGGCCATCCCTATGTTAATCAATCACCCCATCTTTTGCCTTCCAGCAAAAGTCTTGATGCAGTTCTTAAGGCAAGTTATTTCTGAAAATCCTCAGCCACCTCTGTGCACGCCAGACCTTTCATGGCCCTGTGCAATGCGCGGATGGCAGCGATAAATCAGCTTGTGGAACGAATGGCAACGTGTGGGGAAGGAATTTGCAGGTGGCTTCGCGCTGTTTCGCAGGTCCCTGAATTAGAGGTAATGAGGAAACAAGCGGTAGAAACCAAAACTTGAGCAAGGCTGAGATCAAGAATTGGCTACAGTGTTGAAGAGGACCTTTGGGCAAGGGGCGATTGCTGGCTGGCTCCAGGCGCGTGCCTGAGGGTCTCTGACCAACTGTATGATAGATTTGGGCGCGTGGACAGCACGTGGGGCTACGGGGAGAGTACATGTAGTAGTGAAAAAGGGCAATAAACGCCTCCTGTTCAAGAGGCATCGGGAGTCTGTGTCTTGCATCCCTTCAGCAACACAAATATTTGGCTCCAGATCCAAAATGTCATGTATTTGGCAATTTTATTTATGGTAGCACTCCCCACCCCTCCCATCCCCTCTTTTCCCTTCCCTCCACCCCCCTCCCCTACGCTCCCTGTCCCTACACTCTGCTACACTCCCCTCCCCTATCCTACCCTACACTGCCCTAAACTCCACTCCCCTACACCATCCTATACTCTCCTACGCTACGCTACCCTATCCTATCCTCCCTTACACTATCTTCCTCTGCCCTCCCCTGCCCTGCCTGTCCCTCCCTGTCCCTCCCTTCCCCTCCCCATCCCCTCTTTTCCCTTCCCTCCCCTCCCCTACGCTCCCTGTCCCTACACTCTGCTACACTCCCCTCCCCTATCCTACCCTACACACCCCTATACTCCCTTCCCCTATACTACCCTACACTCCTTTGCTACACTACCCAACATTACCTATGCTCCCCTCCCCTACGCTCCCCTACACTCCCCTCCCCTCCCCTATCCTACCCTACACTCCCCTAAACTCCACTCCCCTACACTCCCCTTTGCTACACTCCCCTACGCTACGCTACACTACCCTATCCTATCCTCCCTTACACTATCTTCCCCTGCCCTCCCCAGCCCTCCCCAGCCCGCCCCTCCCCTCCCCTCCCCTCCCCTCCCCTCCCCTCCCCTCCCCTCCCCTCCCCTCCCCTCCCCTCCCCTCCCCTCCCCTCCCCTCCCCTTCTCCTCCCCTCCCCTCCGCTTCCCTTCCCCTCCCTTCCCTCCCCTCCCCTCCCCTTCCCTTCCCTTCCCCTCTTTTCTTCTTCTCTCTTCTTTCTTTCAGGTAACTTCAAATCGCTTCAGTCGTTCTCATAGCTCACGTCCCTGGCTGATTCACAGGAGCCCATCAGCAGCAACCATAAGTGCTCCAGCTGCTGTGTCACTAGTCGAGCAATGGTCTCCGACTGGGAATCACTGACTTTGTTGTGTGGCTCAGACAGGTGCCTTTCAGTTCCACCCTGGCCTGGACATGTCCTCTTGCTGTGTCCCCACCTACATCGCAGTTCTGCTTAGAAGCAGCAGCACGGTTTGGAAGTAGTCCCACTACTTGCATTTTCAAGTGTTTAGCTTGGCTAGCCGGGTGGTGTCTGTCAATAGAAGACAACAAAGAGATTTTGGTTAGAAACAGCTGAGGAGTTCCTTTCCACAAGGGCAATGAAAGAAAGCTTACAAATTCACAAAACTTACGGGTGGTAGTTGGAAATATCGGTCTGCAGTCTCTATTTCCTTCTTCATCTCAATTCTCTTTTGGCCTGTGAAGCTTTTTGGATCAGAGGAGAAGATCCGCTGTCATACGGAGTTTTGGATACTGCAAGGGAAATGAAGAATTATACTGAGAACTCTTTTCAAACTCACCTGCAATCATCACAGAAAAGAATACCGAAAGAACACCGCTTTATCACGGGAAGCATAAATTTGAGCATAGGTGTCCTATAGCTGAAGCGAGGTTAAGCAGGTTCCAAACAAGGTGAAGGAGCACACCCATAATCGTTTCCATAAAGCTGTGCTTTCAAACAAATGGTTTAAAGACTTAGATTGTCTTACAAGTGAAGAACGAAAAAATAAACAAACACAAATTACCAGGACATACAGTTTTCCTCTAGCTTGCTTTGCTTCTTTCAGAATCTGAGTCTGGAGTGACAATCAGGGAGCAGCGTTGTGCAGAAATGCCAAAGCCTCCCCAGCTTGTTGTACCTTCGTCAACAAGGGCTTTGATACTGCTGCCTCCTCAGCAACATCAGCAGTTTCCTAGGAAAGCTGGTGTCCACCAGGTCAAATAGGAATGGGAAACCCCTCTTGCCACAACTTCACACTCACACCAGAGTCGGCAGGACAGGCCGATGGACAGAGAAGTAAGTGTCTGTAAGAGTGTTAGAAAACAGACTTTAGAACAGATGCCCGTCAACCCAGGAAAAATTACTTGCTCATCCCTTCAGACTGAACTCTAAGTAGAAGTAGGCGATCCCAAGCTGCCTTCCTGACATCTATGCTGCAAAGTCATCAAATGTGACATGTTACTGTACCAGCCTGTTATGAAGATAAACAGGAGTTTGAGGTTATGCTGTTTGATTAGAATTAAGCTCAAAGAGTTAGTCCTTTGGTATGTTTTTGTCTGCAAGCGTTTTCACTGTTTCCCAGACAATGTCTCCAGCAAGCTAGCTGCTTGTTTCATTTGTTCTCTTCTGTTCCATTCTGGTTTGTTTTGTTTTCTCAGTGAGGATTCTTAGAGAAATGAGATTAAAGTGATCATATTGTACGTCCATCCCTCCCCTTCGCTTGTCCGGAGCTTTTACCTTGTCCACCAGGCTGAATGAACTCGGTCATAGGCGCAGTTGTGTCAAGGCCATTCTGTTGCTAGACATGTTGTGAAAACAGACAGCTAAGTAGTGGGGAGAGGACGTGCTGCTGTCTGCAGTGTGACCTCAGCGCTTACCAAGCAGTAGGGAATACACAGAGAAGGGCGTTAGGAAAACTTCAAGCGCCAGATACATTTTATGTGGAAACCATATTTCCCAAGATAACGCTGGACACAACTCCATAATCAAAATGTATTCATTTCTTGGTTCATCCAGCTCCTAGGTTTTACTTTTAAAAAGTTTCTGTCTTGGCTTAAAGCACTCTTCCAACCTCTCTTTCCAGTTACTAGGATTCCCTGAAATAGCTAATCCCATTTTTTTCTTTGTACAATCTCCCACTCTCTTCGTTTTCCTCTCCCCAAGAAACTTAGAACTGCTCTCTTCATACTTGACCACGAGATATGGAGCTGTATCAGCCAGAAGGAAGTTTCCTTCACACTTGCCGCTTCTTACGGTATCTGGACTCTTACCTTGACTCTTACTCGCTCTTCCTACATTAGCACAAAGAAAGCTGTTTTGGAGATCTGATGTCTTCTTTTTCCAGAAACTACCCTGAATCACCTTTACGAGAGCTGTCCCACGCTGCGAGCATAAGTCTTACAGTCTGCCCAGATATTTGCCTTCCAGGCCAATAACCAAATCTGTCGAGTTAAGAACATGTAATTAATGGAAAGGAAATCCTTTTATTTTTTTATTTTTTTTTTTCCCAAAACCAAGAAGGAACGAATTGTGGGGAACAAGCAAAACTCAGGTGAAAACTCAGGTGAAAAATGAAATGAAAAATGTTACGGTCAGGCAGCTTGCCCACTGCAAGTGCTAGCCTGAAAGCAGATGGAGTGCATCTTCATACACCACAGCCTGAGACGCTACTCAACAGGCCAGCCCATGTGATGAAGTACATTGCTGTCCTGAATTTTAACGTGGCAGGGGTACTCTTAAGCCTCTTGTTTATGCTCAACAAAAAACCCCCACTTTTTTTTCCTCAGCCAGGCATCGAAACACTTACAGAAGGGCACGGACCCTCTCTGTGCACCTCAAGGTGGGATCCACAAATCCTCACGTGGTTTCATCACATCCAGCACCCTTCTCTGTCCCTCCCAGCTAAACGTGCACAGAGGCAGCTGTTCCCAAAGTGCTGTGCTGACATAATTCAGTTCTGTTTCTGAAGTCATCACCGCAGCCGCCTCACAATGACGGCACAACACTCTCTGTAGCTAATGCGTATGTCTCAGAAACAGCTAGAGAAGTACCACTATGCCCAAACTGACTTTAATTAGAGTAGTTCCAAAATTATTCTCTGCTCCCCTACGTCTGTGGAAGGTGTGGGATAAATCTTTTCCTCGAGAAAGGATTACAGACAAAAAGAGCTTGATTCTGATACGTTGCCCGTACTGGTAGGGCAGCTGACCTTTTATTTCCATGTAAGAAAAAAGAAGGTCAAATCAACAATTGTCCTCCTCCGAGCTGGGAATATGAAATAACCCCAATTATCAAGGAAGCCTTCATAAGGAAACTATGCATTTCCTTGTTAAACATCTTGTTTCTTCGGAAAACTTTTCCAGTCCTTTGCAACTGCGGTGGTCTGGATCAGGTGGGCAGCCGAGTTCCACCACGGCCGCTCTCTCACTCCCCCTCCTCAAAGGGAAAGGGGGAGAAAATACGGTGCAAATGGCTCAAGGGCTGAGATAAGGACGGGGAGATCGCTCAACAATTATCGTGACGGGCAAAGACTCAGCATAGGGAGATAGTAAGATTTATTGCCTACTACCAACTAGACAAGTGAGAAACAAAGGAAAGAAACCAAAAACGCCTTCTCCCCATCTGCCCTCTTCCACCTCCTCCGCCAGAGCAGCGCAGGGAAACAGGGGACTGAGGGCTGTGGTCAGTCCCCGACGCTTTGTCCCCGCCGCTCCTTGTCGGTCACTCCCTGCCCCTGCTCCCCGCGGGGTCCCTCCCACGGGATGCCGTCCTTCCCCAGCTGATCCCACATGGGCTGCCCACAGGCAGCAGCTCCTCAAGCACTGCTCCCCCACGGCTCCGTCCCACGGGGTCCATCCCTCCCCCAGGAGCAAACTGCTCCAGCACGGGTCCCCCACGGGTGGGCGGCAGCTCCCCCCAGACCCCCTGCTCCTGCGTGGGCTCCTGTCCACGGGCTGCAGCTCCGGCCCGGGGCCTGCTCCTGCGGGGGCTCTCCATGGGCCGCAGCCTCCTCCAGGCCACATCCACCTGCTCCACCGGGGGCTCCTCCACGGGCTGCAGTGTGGAGATCTGCCCCGTGTGGAACCCATGGGCTGCAGGAGGACAGCCTGCTCCACCAGGGGCCTCTCCACAGTGTTCTAAATGAAGTCTCAACTCCATCTGAATTTTGTAATATTTATACTTATATATGATTCCCCATAATGCGCAGCTGCTTACCAGCGAGGGGCAGTTGTGTGCACGGGTCCGCTTCTCTCAGCTCGAGCTTCTCTCCAGCTCCGGTGCGCCCGTTTCCAGCGACTTTCAGTACGAGCTTCTCTGAGTGGTTTGCTGAGTTTGGCCGAACCTGTCTTCATGAGGCGATCAATGGGCCTGTTCCCATCCTGGTCTCTGTTCTGCTAGTCTGTTCCTTTTCATTCCTTCTTTCTGCTTCTTTATTGATGACATAAAGGAAGGCAACACGATGTATTGAAATGTTTTTGTTTGTTTGTTTGTTTTTATCTTGAGGGCAAGCTCCCCTCTTATACCCTTCTCTCCACAGCAGTTCTTTTCAAAGCAACTTTTCATTGATCAAACAACTTTGAATATAACAACAACAGCAGACACCCAGAAACATCCATGCCTTAAGGGCTGGAGAACACACAACCCGAGACTGCATGGAGTCTCCTGAGTCACCCTTCTTTGTTCCCTCTGGACTTTTATATTCCTGATGGCCTCATCGTTAAGGGTCTAATGTTATCTCAACCACGGGGCTTTCCAACCCCCATGGCCACATTCCCAAATCTCCCCCTTCTTTATTAATATCAACCATTTTCTCGACACAAATTACCACTCCATATATAACAATCCCTCCTCTTCTTTTGAATATCGTTAATTCTTGTCTTGTCTTCGAATTTGGCCACGGCCAATTGAACCACAAGAGAATGCCATCGCAATATTCTCTGCAAGATTTATAAAGAAGTTTTTAGCACCTGTTTGAATTCCATATCTAGAATATTCCACCCAACTCATTTTTCCACAGGATGTATAATAATCGTCACTAGCAGCATCACACACATCAAATTTGATTGATCAAAGTAGATAACCAATCCTCTAGGTATATTTCTCAGCTATTATTTCAATCGCTACAATTAGCATCCAACAGGGGTAGCTATGCCCTGATATACTTCTTCAAGTTCCTGTTATGGGTCCCTTTTCACCTGACCCATCCTGGAACCTTCAAATAAGTTCCGAATCCCTGGAACCCTCAAAGAGGTTCCGAATCCTTGGCTGTGCCTGTGTCTAGAGGTGTCTTGCAAGTGCTTAACCCACCCACGAATTCTTAGCTTCAGAACTAAATTCCGTCTCAGTTACACCCCGACACACAATCACACAACCGAATCCACCCAACCGAACGGTATCTTCGTTCAGGTCTTCGCGCGCAGAATTACGGGTCACAAAATAAGAGCTCTTGGTTCTTTACTTGCTTCTTATGTTCAAAATCTTCTTGGACTCTAGTACCGCTATCGGCAAGGGCCACTATGTGGGGCGCCTTCCTTTACCGGTCACAGATCCAAAGTCCAAGAAGATCACGTCGGGGTCACCAATTTGTTATAAACGAAGTCTCAACTCAATCTGAATTTTGTAATATTTATAAAACAAATATTTATAAAAGGTATAAAAGGCACGTAAACAGCGCTGGGTGTGCGGGGAGTCTACGCTCCACCAACACGCACACACAACCATCAAACATTCTAAGTATACAGAACATCGCTTTTACATACTCAACCCAAGTATGCCTATACATATGTACAATCAGAAAAGGTAACAAACAATCCTTTAAGTTCCATGACTTAAAAGTCTCCATTTTGCATTCCTTTTGAACAATACGTCTCGCTCTAAGTTGTCAAGCAACTCGGTCTTCAGGCCTTATGTATCCTGTTCTTCCTGGATCAAAGAAAAGCTTCTTCTCACAGAAGCCACCCCTATGGCCCCTTGCTACCAACACCTTGCCACGTAAACCCACCAGAGCAACTCTTTCCGTGAAGAAATTTTTCATAATAACCAACCTAAGCCTCCCCTGGTACAGCTTGAGGGTTTTTGTTCTTGTCTTGTGACTTGGGGCTTGGGAGAAGAGAGCGATCCCCACCTCTCTGGAGCCTCCTTTAAGCTTACTGTAGAGCACAGGAAGGTCTCCCCCGAGCCTCCTTTTCTCCAGGCTGAACAGCCCCAGCTCCCTCAGCCGCTCCTCACAAGACTTGTTCTCTAAACCCTTAACAAGCTTCAGAGCCCTTCTCCGGACACGCTCCAGCACCTCGAGGTCTTCGCTGAACACAGTGCTCGAGGTGCGGCCTCACCAGAGCCGAGCACAGAGGGACAACGGCTTCCCTAGTCCTGATGGCCACTCTATTTCTGGTACAAGCCAGGTGCATATATATGTATAGACGTATATATACACAGCACTAGTACATGTTCCTTGGAAAACCGGTCAAAGTCTCTTCAAACCCCGTAAACTGATGGTTTCCTCTAACTGGCACTGATGCTTCAGCTGCATCCTCTAAATCCCATTTTACTGCTTCTGCTTCCTAAGCAGGTGACAGAAACTCCTAACTGGAGAGCAGAGGAGCTGTAGTTCTGTATACAGGAAATATTTGGAAGTTTTGAAGATGCTTCCCTTGCTCAGCTGCCATCCCTATGTTAATCACGCAATCTTTTGCCTTCCAGCAAAAGTCTTGATGCAGTTCTTAAGGCAAGTTATTTCTGAAAATCCTCAGCCACCTCTGTGCATGCCAGACCTTTCATGGCCCTGTGCAATGCGCGGATGGCAGCGATAAATCAGCTTGTGGAATGAATGGCAACGTGTGGGGAAGGAATTTGCAGGTGGCTTCGCGCTGTTTCGCAGGTCCCTGAATTAGAGGTAATGAGGAAACAAGCGGTAGAAACCAAAACTTGAGCAAGGCTGAGATCAAGAATTGGCTACAGTGTTGAAGAGGACCTTCGGGCAAGGGGCGATTGCTGGCTGGCTCCAGGCGCGTGCCTGAGGGTCTCTGACCAACTGTATGATAGATTTGGGCGCGTGGACAGCACGTGGGGCTACGGGGAGAGTACATGTAGTAGTGAAAAAGGGCAATAAATGCCTCCTGTTCAAGAGGCATCACGAGTCTGTGTCTTGCATCCCTTCAGCAACACAAATATTTGGCTCCAGATCCAAAATGTCATGTATTTGGCAATTTTATTTATGGTAGCACTCCCCACCCCTCCCATCCCCTCTTTTCCCTTCCCTCCACCCCCCTTCCCTACGCTCCCTGTCCCTACACTCTGCTACACTCCCCTCCCCTATCCTACCCTACACTGCCCTAAACTCCACTCCCCTACACCATCCTATACTCTCCTACGCTACGCTACCCTATCCTATCCTCCCTTACACTATCTTCCTCTGCCCTCCCCTGCCCTGCCTGTCCCTCCCTGTCCCTCCCTTCCCCTCCCATCCCCTCTTTTCCCTTCCCTCCCCTCCCCTACGCTCCCTGTCCCTACACTCTGCTACACTCCCCTCCCCTATCCTACCCTACACACCCCTATACTCCCCTCCCCTATACTACCCTACACTCCCCTTTGCTACACTACCCAACATTACCTATGCTCCCCTCCCCTACGCTCCCCTACACTCCCCTCCCCTCCCCTATCCTACCCTACACTCCCCTAAACTCCACTCCCCTACACTCCCCTTTGCTACACTCCCCTACGCTACGCTACGCTACACTACCCTATCCTATCCTCCCTTACACTATCTTCCCCTGCCCTCCCCAGCCCTCCCCAGCCCTCCCCTCCCCTCCCCTCCCCTTCGCTCCTGTCCAATCCCCTCCCCTCCCCTCCCCTCCCCTCCCCTCCCCTCCCCTCCCCTCCCCTCCCCTCCCCTCCCCTCCCCTCCCCTCCCCTCCCCTCCCCTCCCCTCCCCTCCCCTCCCCCTCCCGTTCCCCTCCCCTCCTCTCCCCTTCCCTTCCCCTCCCTTCCCTCCCCTCCCCTCCCCTTCCCTTCCCTTCCCCTCTTTTCTTCTTCTCTCTTCTTTCTTTCAGGTAACTTCAAATCGCTTCAGTCGTTCTCATAGCTCACGTCCCTGGCTGATTCACAGGAGCCCATCAGCAGCAACCATAAGTGCTCCAGCTGCTGTGTCACTAGTCGAGCAATGGTCTCCGACTGGGAATCACTGACTTTGTTGTGTGGCTCAGACAGGTGCCTTTCAGTTCCACCCTGGCCTGGACATGTCCTCTTGCTGTGTCCCCACCTACATCGCAGTTCTGCTTAGAAGCAGCAGCACGGTTTGGAAGTAGTCCCACTACTTGCATTTTCAAGTGTTTAGCTTGGCTAGCCGGGTGGTGTCTGTCAATAGAAGACAACAAAGAGATTTTGGTTAGAAACAGCTGAGGAGTTCCTTTCCACAAGGGCAATGAAAGAAAGCTTACAAATTCACAAAACTTACGGGTGGTAGTTGGAAATATCGGTCTGCAGTCTCTATTTCCTTCTTCATCTCAATTCTCTTTTGGCCTGTGAAGCTTTTTGGATCAGAGGAGAAGATCCGCTGTCATACGGAGTTTTGGATACTGCAAGGGAAATGAAGAATTATACTGAGAACTCTTTTCAAACTCACCTGCAATCATCACAGAAAAGAATACCGAAAGAACACCGCTTTATCACGGGAAGCATAAATTTGAGCATAGGTGTCCTATAGCTGAAGCGAGGTTAAGCAGGTTCCAAACAAGGTGAAGGAGCACACCCATAATCATTTCCATAAAGCTGTGCTTTCAAACAAATGGTTTAAAGACTTAGATTGTCTTACAAGTGAAGAACGAAAAAATAAACAAACACAAATTACCAGGACATACAGTTTTCCTCTAGCTTGCTTTGCTTCTTTCAGAATCTGAGTCTGGAGTGACAATCAGGGAGCAGCGTTGTGCAGAAATGCCAAAGCCTCCCCAGCTTGTTGTACCTTCGTCAACAAGGGCTTTGATACTGCTGCCTCCTCAGCAACATCAGCAGTTTCCTAGGAAAGCTGGTGTCCACCAGGTCAAATAGGAATGGGAAACCCCTCTTGCCACAACTTCACACTCACACCAGAGTCGGCAGGACAGGCCGATGGACAGAGAAGTAAGTGTCTGTAAGAGTGTTAGAAAACAGACTTTAGAACAGATGCCCGTCAACCCAGGAAAAATTACTTGCTCATCCCTTCAGACTGAACTCTAAGTAGAAGTAGGCGATCCCAAGCTGCCTTCCTGACATCTATGCTGCAAAGTCATCAAATGTGACATGTTACTGTACCAGCCTGTTATGAAGATAAGTTTGAGGTTATGCTGTTTGATTAGAATTAAGCTCAAAGAGTTAGTCCTTTGGTATGTTTTTGTCTGCAAGCGTTTTCACTGTTTCCCAGACAATGTCTCCAGCAAGCTAGCTGCTTGTTTCATTTGTTCTCTTCTGTTCCATTCTGGTTTGTTTTGTTTTCTCGGTGAGGATTCTTAGAGAAATGAGATTAAAGTGATCATATTGTACGTCCATCCCTCCCCTTCGCTTGTCCGGAGCTTTTACCTTGTCCACCAGGCTGAATGAACTCGGTCATAGGCGCAGTTGTGTCAAAGCCATTCTGTTGCTAGACATGTTGTGAAAACAGACAGCTAAGTAGTGGGGAGAGGACGTGCTGCTGTCTGCAGTGTGACCTCAGCGCTTACCAAGCAGTAGGGAATACACAGAGAAGGGCGTTAGGAAAACTTCAAGCGCCAGATACATTTTATGTGGAAACCATATTTCCCAAGATAATGCTGGACACAACTCCATAATCAAAATGTATTCACTTCTTGGTTCATCCAACTCCTAGGTTTTACTTTTAAAAAGTTTCTGTCTTGGCTTAAAGCACTCTTCCAACCTCTCTTTCCAGTTACTAGGATTCCCTGAAATAGCTAATCCCATTTTTTTCTTTGTACAATCTCCCACTCTCTTCGTTTTCCTCTCCCCAAGAAACTTAGAACTGCTCTCTTCATACTTGACCACTAGATATGGAGCTGTATCAGCCAGAAGGAAGTTTCCTTCACACTTGCCGCTTCTTACGGTATCTGGACTCTTACCTTGACTCTTACTCGCTCTTCCTACATTAGCACAAAGAAAGCTGTTTTGGAGATCTGATGTCTTCTTTTTCCAGAAACTACCCTGAATCACCTTTACGAGAGCTGTCCCACGCTGCGAGCATAAGTCTTACAGTCTGCCCAGATATTTGCCTTTCAGGCCAATAACCAAATCTGTCGAGTTAAGAACATGTAATTAATGGAAAGGAAATCCTTTTATTTTTACTTTTTTTTTTTTCCCAAAACCAAGAAGGAACGAATTGTGGGGAACAAGCAAAACTCAGGTGAAAACTCAGGTGAAAAATGAAATGAAAAATGTTACGGTCAGGCAGCTTGCCCACTGCAAGTGCTAGCCTGAAAGCAGATGGAGTGCATCTTCATACACCACAGCCTGAGACGCTACTCAACAGGCCAGCCCATGTGATGAAGTACATTGCTGTCCTGAATTTTAACGTGGCAGGGGTACTCTTAAGCCTCTTGTTTATGCTCAACAAAAAACCCCCACTTTTTTTTCCTCAGCCAGGCATCGAAACACTTACAGAAGGGCACGGGCCCTCTCTGTGCACCTCAAGGTGGGATCCACAAATCCTCACGTGGTTTCATCACATCCAGCACCCTTCTCTGTCCCTCCCAGCTAAACGTGCACAGAGGCAGCTGTTCCCAAAGTGCTGTGCTGACATAATTCAGTTCTGTTTCTGAAGTCATCACCGCAGCCGCCTCACAATGACGGCACAACACTCTCTGTAGCTAATGCGTATGTCTCAGAAACAGCTAGAGAAGTACCACTATGCCCAAACTGACTTTAATTAGAGTAGTTCCAAAATTATTCTCTGCTCCCCTACGTCTGTGGAAGGTGTGGGATAAATCTTTTCCTCGAGAAAGGATTACAGACAAAAAGAGCTTGATTCTGATACGTTGCCCGTACTTGTAGGGCAGCTGACCTTTTGTTTCCATGTAAGAAAAAAGAAGGTCAAATCAACAATTGTCCTCCTCCGAGCTGGGAATATGAAATAACCCCAATTATCAAGGAAGCCTTCATAAGGAAACTATGCATTTCCTTGTTAAACATCTTGTTTCTTCGGAAAACTTTTCCAGTCCTTTGCAACTGCGGTGGTCTGGATCAGGTGGGCAGCCGAGTTCCACCACGGCCGCTCTCTCACTCCCCCTCCTCAAAGGGAAAGGGGGAGAAAATACGGTGCAAATGGCTCAAGGGCTGAGATAAGGACGGGGAGATCGCTCAACAATTATCGTGACGGGCAAAGACTCAGCATAGGGAGATAGTAAGATTTATTGCCTACTACCAACTAGACAAGTGAGAAACAAAGGAAAGAAACCAAAAACGCCTTCTCCCCATCTGCCCTCTTCCACCTCCTCCGCCAGAGCAGCGCAGGGAAACAGGGGACTGAGGGCTGTGGTCAGTCCCCGACGCTTTGTCCCCGCCGCTCCTTGTCGGTCACTCCCTGCCCCTGCTCCCCGCGGGGTCCCTCCCACGGGATGCCGTCCTTCCCCAGCTGATCCCACATGGGCTGCCCACAGGCAGCAGCTCCTCAAGCACTGCTCCCCCACGGCTCCGTCCCACGGGGTCCATCCCTCCCCCAGGAGCAAACTGCTCCAGCACGGGTCCCCCACGGGTGGGCGGCAGCTCCCCCCAGACCCCCTGCTCCTGCGTGGGCTCCTGTCCACGGGCTGCAGCTCTGGCCCGGGGCCTGCTCCTGCGGGGGCTCTCCATGGGCCGCAGCCTCCTCCAGGCCACATCCACCTGCTCCACCGGGGGCTCCTCCACGGGCTGCAGTGTGGAGATCTGCCCCGTGTGGAACCCATGGGCTGCAGGAGGACAGCCTGCTCCACCAGGGGCCTCTCCACAGTGTTCTAAATGAAGTCTCAACTCCATCTGAATTTTGTAATATTTATACTTATATATGATTCCCCATAATGCGCAGCTGCTTACCAGCGAGGGGCAGTTGTGTGCACGGGTCCGCTTCTCTCAGCTCGAGCTTCTCTCCAGCTCCGGTGCGCCCGTTTCCAGCGACTTTCAGTACGAGCTTCTCTGAGTGGTTTGCTGAGTTTGGCCGAACCTGTCTTCATGAGGCGATCAATGGGCCTGTTCCCATCCTGGTCTCTGTTCTGCTAGTCTGTTCCTTTTCATTCCTTCTTTCTGCTTCTTTATTGATGACATAAAGGAAGGCAACACGATGTATTGAAATGTTTTTGTTTGTTTGTTTGTTTTTATCTTGAGGGCAAGCTCCCCTCTTATGCCCTTCTCTCCACAGCAGTTCTTTTCAAAGCAACTTTTCATTGGTCAAACAATTTTGAATATAACAACAACAGCAGACACCCAGAAACATCCATGCCTTAAGGGCTGGAGAACACACAACCCGAGACTGCATGGAGTCTCCTGAATCACCCTTCTTTGTTCCCTCTGGACTTTTATATTCCTGATGGCCTCATCGTTAAGGGTCTAATGTTATCTCAACCACGGGGCTTTCCAACCCCCATGGCCACATTCCCAAATCTCCCCCTTCTTTATTAATATCAACCATTTTCTCGACACAAATTACCACTCCATATATAACAATAGGATTAAATTATAAGTGCTTGTTCGCTTCTGTATACAATTTTAGGACATTAGAATATTTTTCTGTTCGTATTTCACTCATCTTATGTCTTTGATTTTAATCTATTACTATATATTATAACATAACCCTCATCTTTAAAGTGGGGGCCTCCTTGTAGAGGTTCTCATTTTGAGGGGGATCTCTTGTCTTCCTCTTTGGTCTGACAAGACCAACGTCCCTAATGAGAGGTGTTGTATTATTGTACACTGATGTAGTATTTATCAGGCATAATTTCATAGTACTATAACAACACAATAAGGGTACTGAAATTGGCTTGCATCTTTTAAAGCTGCCCCCAAACTGAAAACAATCTGATTTTTTGTTCTTTCTAATAGGCTTCCACACTCAAACCATTATTTCAGAGCTGTTTGTTAAAAGAAAAGCAGTCATAATTTAAGTAAACCACTTCAGACTCAAATACCCTGGGCTTGCAAAACAGCCATTTACATTGTGTTTCAGCCTTCAAAGCATGGGGAAAAAAACACATCTTTACATACAGAATTTGAGCTGGTGTGGGCATTTGCTGTATATGAGGCAATGAGGTACAGCTGATAAATTGCTAACACTGACAGGAGAAGATTGTCCTTTTCAAAGGATCTACAAAAAAGCAAACATCATGACTTCTTTGCATCCAAGTTGTAACTGTATACAAGAAGGATTGCAATGAGTATTTCATATTGCAAAACATGTATTTTTTTGTACATAGACAAGCTGTAATATTTCATTTACTTGGGATTGGAAGAGAGACAGCTTTATATAGAGATGTAACAAGTAAAATGCAGTGCTTTAAAAGTGGAAAATATAACTGGCATTTTAGTTTTTCTCATTGTTTCTATTTTCAGAGAATCATAATACTAGGAATTACAGCAACAATGAAACAGCTGATGCTTTGAGACACTGGTATCAGTGGGAAGTTTCCTTCTCACTTTAGAAGCAAAAAATCCAGTAGCACATCAATGATAACATCAAAACGATGTTAAAATCATGGTTAACTTTTAACCCATAAAGCCCATATGACTTCTCAAACATGTCTTGAAGTAGCATGTCTGTGTAACTAGACATGGATTAGTAAAACTGGAGAATCTTTAAGCGCACTCACCCACTTCTATTGGTAGTACCAGCTGACGTGGAGCACATTCCCACCCCTAAGACACTAAGCTTGTATAGCTGTTAATACCAAATCTTAAATGCTTTTACAATGAAAACTAGCATACAAGATAACCTTTGCCCTGCTCTATCTACCCACAGAAGACACAGAACCCTGGAGAACTGCATCTGATCTACGTTTGACTAGTAGCAAGTTTACCCAAATATTTTTGACTGGACTTCTCATGAGAAAGTTGTCAAACATGCACAAAAAAATGTTATCTTTCATCTCGACTTCTGAATCAGAAGCGTGCAGGTCCACCTGCATAGTGCAATCAGGGTTTACAACAATACTATCAGGAAGCATCATTACCATCAGGAAAAAAAAAAATCATTTCCCCACGGCAGGATTTACATATGCAAGATAAAGAAAGGCTTAACAGAAACAATTGCTGTCAACACAAAATACTGAAGACAAGCCTATTAGGAAAATTACTACAGGTTTCCTAGTACAGTTAACAGGCTGCATTCATTGACGTGAAAATTAGGTGGAGCCAATGTCTTTCATATTCTTCGAATGAATGCCAGTAGCCACAGCACATACTGTGCTGTTCCAACAGTTGAATCTACTATATTTTCCTCAGCCTGCATCATTACTTTTATTTTGGTAAAGTAACAGCCCTTTGGGGAGGGGGGAGAGAAGGGAGAGGAGGTATTTTACTTCCTGAAAATGTTCACTTTACAAAAATTAGTATGACTTCTCTTTCCAATGATTCAAAGATCGAAGCTGAAATTTCTTTAAGTGGTATATTCTTTATTGCAGCGCTGGATGCACGGGGGATCTCTCCGCCTATCGTGCATGTTTGGAGTGACAAACTATCTCATATTTATACAGCAAAACAATGAATATTCTATTAACGCCTATGCATATTCATTACCTAAACCCACCTACTCTCGCTTCGTATGCTAATTAGCTTATTAGTCTTTGCGCTTGCGCAAAGCCTTTCAAGAATTGTGGGCTGAGGTCTTCCGGACGTGGGCAGTGGTCTTTGGGAGGAAGTAGGTCTTCCTCGTGATGCACTTTTCACCTTTTGCTTAAAAAATGCCAGGTAGGAAGAATCAGTTGTTTTCCAAGCTGAGTTGGCTTTCGGCCTAACTGAGTGTCAGCAGATAACAGGATGTCTCAGTTAACAAGATGCTCCAACATAACAAAAGGTTGACAGATAACAAGATGTCATCTATTTTGTTCTCATTAATTTTTAACCACAAGATTTATTCTATTCTAAAGTGATTTTATACAATATCACCAAACACACCTGAAACACTAATCATCAAGGTGTAAAAGATTTGAGGTATGAAACAGATTTGTGTATTTCACAACATATTTTGAGCAGATGGAAACTATAATGACCAGATTAATGGCCCTGAGTCACTCTAGATACAGCCAACAACATGCTGGTTTGCACTCAGAGATCTGGATCTCTATTTAAAAAAAATATGTCCTTAGTGATGTTATTAAAACAGTCCCATTTTTAATGTAAGTGCTACTCAGGTGAGTGTATAAAGTATTCACATTTCAGCCACATCACACAGAGAAGGGGAGGCCAATTGATTCCAGACTATATCCATACTTCCGCACCTCTAAGAAATAACCTTAGAACTCCATCAGGGAAATGTGTCCCTGCAGCCTGTTTGCTTGGCACCTCAGCATACTAGCCCAGAGTGCAAGTGACTGAGCTTTCTGTACTTTCAAGTAACACTCCAAATGCAGATATATAAATCAGAAGTCTGATATAACTCTCAAACACGGAAAGTTAAAATAAGATGCAATTAAAATATTCCACAAACAAACCAATTCACACGAAAATTATTTTTGTAGGAGCATAAGAACAAGTCACTTAGTATTTATTGTATATACACTTGTTGTACTAGGGACAATTCATAATAAATCATTACCCAACAGGATTCTTTGCACTAAGTTCACTTAGATTTCTCTCAGGCTCCAAGGTTGAATCTGAGGATTTATGTGCCATAGAGGCATCTATACTCAGATTACTTATTTTTAGTTTGGATCTGGTCTGAAGATATTGCATATCAAATCAAGCAGTTTGCCCGTACGGAGAGAGAAGCAGGTTCTGAAGTACACAGAGAAGTCAATAAGCCTCCTGCATTGATTACATGAAAGAGCTCAGGTTCCTCACGTAGATACCCAAGTTACACACTTAAAGCTAAATAAAGTGATATCAGAGCTGTGATTTTCTCCAAGTTTCAAGATAGTGTCTCATTTGCCAGAGAATGGTAAATCCATTGCATTTTTAAATGGAGACAGCAAGTGTCATACAGAAAAGTGGGAACTGCCACTATGCATTAGGGGAAGTGGAATGGGAGGGGACAGGACGATCAAATAAATCTGCTTACACTGTACATTGTCATCTCACTTTTCCTGAAAGCTGATTTCTTCAAATGAACCTATCAGCCAACATGTGGTAGCCATGGAAAGATGTCGAGGGTACTCCATGTGTAAGCTCAAATAGTCCTCTAATGTCAGAGGTGGTTGACTGCTACAGATAATAGCCAAAGTAGACATCCTTTGGCTCAATGCTACCAGGGAATTACTCATTTTGCACTTGGCATCCATACAGGTTTGAGCAAAACTGAACTGCCATCTACAGAATCACAACTTCTGACTTCTGTTAGGGAAACTTCAGCTGACTAGGTTACTTCTCTAAAGCTTCAGACTGTTCTGTCAGCATTTTGTTCGACAAGACAAACACTTCTCTAAAGAAAACATTACTGACGTGGGACATGATGACTAAGGTCAAATAAAATGTAGCAGTTCCTCCCTGTTACAGCCCACAGGTCATGTTTTACTAAAAATATACATTAATGTATGTACACATATATGAATGTTCTCGTAATAAAAGCACCCAAGTACAACAACAGATATGAATTTCTCCTTAATATGTACTTTGAGTGACATTGCTGTCACTTATATCAGCTACTACTTTTATAGAAAATTCACAAGGCAGATACAAATGCAGTTTAAATATGAGACTTGTTCAATGGCAAGGCTCTTTCCCTCTCCTCTATCATGGAATACACACACTGCTTCATGCAGTTCTCACTAGCAGAATGAGAGCACCTAGTTAGCTCCACATTCAATCTCCCTGTGACACGTAGACCAAACTCGTTCCTAGGGCTGAATATCCATTAAATACATTCAACTTTTGCATAATTTGCATAACAAGAGAAGAATTTAAGTCATATTGATATGAGACAGAATACCAGTTTTAATACTTTGTTTCCTGTAGGTCCCTTCATCTGAATAGGTAATACTTACCTGTTATTTGTAAAGTTATTTGAACTATTCTAGAAAAAATAAATTTAAGCATAAAAAACAAGTCCTCTGAACCATCTTTATGACTGCTCTCATGTCAGCCACCTCTACCATATGCTACCATTTAGTTGTTCAGCTAGCCCTGCAAGCCAACCTCCATTAATTTTCAAGAGCTGTAGTAGTACTCTACTGCCAACTACTTCTACTGTACACATTTCACATCCTCCTAAAACTACTCCAGCCAGTGACTTCTGTCAAGTCTCGTTACATATTGCGCTGTTTTAAATTTAAACCCATGTGATAAAGCATTCTTTGTTGTTCCATAGGACTGCTGTGAACTACAGCTAAGAAACTGTGGCACCAATTACTTAGCTTAGAATGCTGAATATACTGCTGGTGCCACTGAGACGTGAATTGGGAGCATAAGCTTTGGCTGCCAAAAGTACATGTGTAGATGCACTTATATGAACAAAACTGAAAGCATAACTACCTTTGGTTTCCCCAGCAGCATTGCTCATTGGTCCTCTGTTGAAAGTACAGTTGTACTGGCATGGCTGTTTTTTTATACAATTGCTGTTCCAGGATTGCTTTGAATATCTAAACACATACATATTTCATCAAGGGAGTCAGACTTGACTGGCACAACATACTGACAAAGAAAATAAAAACTGGCAACTACCATGTATCAGTATCCTTGCAATAACATACATCAATCATACCCTACATCTGTAAGTAATGAAGAACAACATTATTATACAGTAAATAACTAGGGCTGAGTCCATGCTATGTGCATTATAGACAGTTTTTCTTCAAACTAAGCCTATTACCTGTTGGAGTACATTCAATACATTCCTGAAGCACATCTTCCAGTTCCATTTCATCTGAAAACAGCTTAGTCCCTGTGATCTGAGGTTGTCCTGCAACATGAAGCCAAGTCACAGTCAACAGGGACTATCAGGAAAATCACGTAAGAAGTGCACTATTAATCCAAAATGAGGTAATAACATAAACCCATCTGTAATTGAAAGCACAGTTAATTCCACTCTAAATGCCAGACTTTCAAATGAGATGTGACAAATATGAGACAGATGAATGCATTTGGCTAAGAGCTTAATTCTGTGGCTATTCCCAATAACTATTCACAACAGAGCTAGTACAGCAAGAGAAAAACTAGCTTTCTCATACACAGTTTACTTGGAAGAGCAACATTCTTACAATGCCTCAATTATTGAATACTAATGGTAACACTGCGCCATGAGAAGTGACACTATTGGCTCCACATATTCCCAGTTTATTATCTAATATATCTTAATTAACATCTGAAAAGTCATGTGGTTTTCTCCACGGAACAGAAGCAATCAATGTGTTTACACCATCTGATAAGTTATTGAGTGTGGTTGGCTCTGTGCCTACAAGGGCTGGCATGTCAGACGAAACACCCATCGACAACACTTCCCATCACTAGAGGCAGGCTTGTAAAGCACCTTGCTGCATTTGTAGGTACTGCCTTTTTCATAGGCCGCAAAGAACAAGCGTATGAAAATAAGGCCTCATAAAACCAGCTTAAATCCAGAACATTTCACTGAGAATGTTTAAGTATATACTGCTAATCAAGAATATGCTGAAGTCCCATTAATTCAGAGTTTATTAAAAAGGCCTCAAACTGCTTTTAAGAGCTCTAAAGGCCAGATTATATATTTGCTTGAAGTCTTTCTTAAGTCACTGTTACATAATCATAACTGCAAAGACCACGTATACAGTAGCATCGTTACATCTCTATTAGTTTTTGGTAGGTAACAAGACTGCATTGATCCTCTTGCAAACAAGGTGGTCCAAAATTCATTTATGTACTATTTCTCACTTATGTAGTGCTTACCCTACACTGACTAGTTGTGCAAACTCTTGGTATCTAGAAACCACTTAGATACGCAAATAAAAAAGAAATTATTGAATGAATTTTATTTTGGTATCTCTTGGCAATCAGAAATCTAACAAAGGCCTTTCACAGTACGCAAAGTCTAATTTATAGCTTCCTCTGCATCCTGGTTTCAGCTAACCACTTCCTCCATGTCCTAGTTTCCATTTGTACTGGGTCTGGCTGGAATGTTAACTTTCCCGGCAGCAGCCCATTCAGTGCCGTACTCTGTACTTGTAGCTGGAACAGCAGTGTTATCACACCAGTGTTGTGTTTACTGCTGAGCAGCAGTGGCACAGCATTGGGCCCTTCTCTAACCCTCCTAGGGGGTGGGCAAAAAGTGAGGAGAGAAACATCACTAGGGCAGCTGACCTAAACCAATCAAAGGGATATTCCATACCATGTGGTGTCACACTCAGCAATAAAAGGTGGAAAGAGGAAGAAGAGGGAGGGGTGGGCTCTCATTGAGAAGATGTCGGTCCTCCTCTCGAACACCGGCTGCGTGCGTTGAGGCCTTGCTTCAAGGACATGGTCAATCATCACTCATTTGTGGGAAGTAGAGAGTAATTTCTTTCCTCTGCACTTCCATATAGCTTTCATTTATTTTGTTTGTTTTCCTCCCTTCTTTTTATTTTTTCCTTTTTCCCCTTTCCCTTTTATTTCCCCTTAGTTAAATTGTTCAGTTCATGGTAGTCTTTATTTAATTATTATAATTATTTCCCTTTAATTAAATTATCCTTATCTCAACCCGTGAGTTGTTCTTTGCTTTACTTCTCCCCCTCCTCATCTAAAGGAGGGGGAGTGAGAGAGCAGTTGTGGGGTTTAGCTGCCCAGCACGGTAAAACCACCACACCATTACACTTGCACAGTGGTTTTTGTTTGAAGTTCACACATCCTTGAGTACAGAAAAGTTGCACACCTTTGTAAATGGTATCAGAAATGTTGCTAGTACATAATTAATAACCAAGAGGTGGTTAAAAATTACATGAAGCATATAGAAGGAAAAAATACCAGTGATCCATTATTAACTTAATATTCAGCATTCAAAGTAAATAAAATCAGAACACCAATAGCAGCAAAATGACTTAAGATTTTAATATATCTTCAGATCAGCTAAAATCCTTCCGTCACCTACCACTGGCACTGAATAATCGAAAACCATGCATTTAAATAGCTTTTTAATTCACAGCTGTTAGGAAACACAAAGCACATCTTAATATCCAACTTCTTCAGCAATATAAAACTGCAGTAACATCACCCTTACAACAGAGCTATTTTACTAAAAATATATGAGCAGTCATTCCAAGTTTTGATATATTACACCAATAAAGAAGTGAAGGCGAAATTGCACATGTACAAAATAGATGATATAAGTAAACTTCATATTCAGTTTGAGAGCTCTTTACATGCCTGCTGGGGAAGAAAAAACAATACTGCTAATTAGACTATCGGGAAACAAAATGTCGCCATACAGATAATTTTCAAAGATAAACAAGTCAGTTTGCTTTTTTGTTTTTTTTAAAGAGGTTTCAATGAATAGAACTGTAGAAGAAGTTAAGTTCAAACACTTCATGACTCTCAAATCAAGTTTTAGATTTAAGATCCACTAAGAATTAAGATAGCTGTACTATTTATAAGAAACCAAAAAAGAATCCCCCCACTGCTTTGCCTTCCCCAGGCAGAACAGTGCACCACAGCACTGCTGAAAAGTTTAGATGTTACTGATGCACTTAATGCTACAAAGATTTATTTAATGCACATTGGTATCAGCTATACAATCTTAATCTTTTATAATGAAGGGAAAGAAAAGTTTGGTAGAAACAATACAAGCAAACTTTCCCCCTTCTCTGAACTGAAAGCATGTTTAATATTAAACACATCCTAAAAAAAAAAAATAATCATTTTTGTCTTGGCCAAAGACAGCCTTGCCCTGGAGGCAGGTGATATAAGCCTCATGATCCCTTCTGCACTTATGTTCTATGACTTCCAGACATTGGTTTCAGGCATCACGCTATACGGTTGTATTTGCGCACGAAGAAATTAGAAGTGTCTGTGAACAGAAATGGAACTGTAGCTGATTTCCTTTATACTCTATGTGCAAATAAAAACTAAGTTTTAAACAGAATTTAGATTGGAAAAGTTAGCTTAAGTCAGATTCTCCAAGAAGCTGCATGCATTTTCAGCACCAACTGAAATCAAAATAAATTCATGGTATGCAAGCAAGACACTGGATCACACCCAGAAGTATTATGTTTACACTTTCCATTGTTTTTATAATTTTAAGCTTAGAAGCTAAAATAGAAAGCCACACAGTCAGATACAGATTTTTAAATAAGTTGCAACTTAATATAAGAACTGTTGGGTTTATGCAAAGGATTTGTGACTTTAATAGGGTATGCTACCAGTTTATTTAAACTTTTGTTTTTCTTGCTATTTTCGGCTTCTGGAGGCTGGTGGAAAACATTTACTGGAGCTTAACAGCTTGTTCTCGCATTGCTTTTATTACAATGCATTCAAATGGAAAGTTGTTACGTGTGCAGTTCGAATTCATAGGTGCTTGTTTCCCACTGGCTGACATCTGCATTGACCAGGTTGCGCTCTGTGAAAGTAACATGTCCTTCTGAATCAATGAGAACAACCGTGTTAGTCCTGAAACAACAAATGTAGAAGGTTAAGCCTTATACCCAATTCTGTAAATTTGTAGGGTCCCATCCCCCACCCCTAAAGGTTTTAATTCATTTTTCTCTTGACCACATCATCACCACACAAGCAGGTCAGAATTCACCCTGACAAGTTCAAATAGTTATTTTCAGACCCTTCTTCCTACATTCCATTGCTCTGATTCCCTGTTGCAGCTGCAGCAGCTGACAAGCATGATTAAAAAAGCCTTTTTTTTTTCCTTATGTGCCAAGTATGTTTGAGTCAGAAGTAGCCTAAGTTTTTCTTACTCGTATCAACAGTACTCTTCCGTTCTTTCATTCCAAATGAATTGTCCATTACAATTTAAATATCATTGTTATGGTCACATTGTTATGATCACAAAAGCTCTTATTTCTGTAGGAATCTTCTGAAGAGGACATTAGTTTTCATGAAAAGCACATTCCATTCATGCATCTGTACTACTTTGTCAGCAGATTTTTTTCACGTATGCTGACAACATTTCTCCGTGGACACTGTGGTATCCAGCCAGGGAGATCACTGACTGGAAGTATGAGTTATCCCACCACCCTGATGTGGTGGTCTTCCAAATCATTTCACAGCTGTTCACTCATATGAAATGCTCAACACCCTCAGAAGAACACTATGAGCCCTAATTAACAGTCTCTAATCACTAAGCAGTGTTACTAAGGGAAAGATAAGTGAGCATACAATTATAGCAGCAGGGAAGACTTGAAATATAGTGCTAATTCACAAGAAAAATGTCAGTATTTCAAGAGATATCCCAGTAATAATCCTGTTTCCTTTGAAACAGTTATACTACAACCTGTGGTACAAGTGTAGGAAAATGCTTCTTTAGCATTTGAAGTGTTCATTATTTCATATTTAAGTGTTCTTGACATTCCTTTTATAGAGACTCAGTTTTTACCATCAGAAATACCAGCTTAAAATACATACTGAAATGAGCGCTCTGATTATCAATTTATATCTATACAGTGGAAATGCTATGGCTGACTAAACCAGAGAATCTGAAAAAGTCATTGGTAGTCTTAGAGCAGGCATTCCCTACAAGCAGCAACTGGGTTGACCTTTGATTTTGTCCCTCTCAGAATGAAGACAAGATACTGAGAATAAATACAAGACATTATATTATCCTTCTTGCACCTTCTGTAGACAGTCTGAGCAGAAATAAGAAACCCAGTAAAAACTGAAGCACCAGTTATGGGAAATGGAAATACATATCCTTTCAAAAAAGAGTAATAGTTCTTCATTGTGTGGAAGTGGCAGCTGGATAGAACAAGGATATTCCTGAAGAAACCTCTAACTTGCTTAGCTGCACAGATGACACCATTCTGTCTCTTGGAAGAGAAATAGGTTCTGCAATTGCTCAGGCATAGATAATTTTATTTTTATGCTAAAAAATGATTTTGAAGCTTTTCATGTTTTGTTTAGATCAAAACCAGAGGTGGTCAGATCTGTTACTACGCGAGGGAGCCAGGGAGCTCAGTCGACAATACTCAAGTGGCAGTTAGAAGATGGTAGCGTTCCCTGAAACAGGACAATCCGAGATGACAAAGGTAGCTGTCAAGCTGCCTGGGGAAGTGTGAAACATTCTTGCAGTTTGCATATGACTTCACAACACTTGCAGCTTAGACTAATTCTGCGCATTTGAGATGATACGGGAGAAAGTAGTGAAAGAAATATGAAAAAAAAGAAGGCCCATATGGTAGGAAGGGCTGCTATATAGTATGCAGAATAATGGAAATGAGCAAACATTAACTTCAAAAATATTAGCAAAAAGAAACTGGATGGTAAAATTCTCCCATTTAGAAAAACTGCATTATCTTGTTTTGGACAAACTGAAGTTGTATCTTCATAACTCCATTCCCACCAACAATGAATCATACCATGTACTTAAAGTATTGATCAGTAGCATATTTAAGAGATCAGAATATTGTAATTTAGTAAAGTGCTTCCTTGTACATGTAATATCTGAATAAGTTTAGAGCAGTCACTACACAGTTAAAATTGATGACAGCATGATTTTGATTTGATATGCTGTGATTCAGTACACATTTATATTGGATTATGAAATTTTACCTTGTTCCATAACCTGGGCAACGAACACATACAGCTGCATACTTGTTCAATATAGGACGTATGTACTCCTTCCCTTGGTCTTCAATCGCAGGGTCAGGTAATTGACTGAAAAAGTTGTAAAGCAGTAAAAAATATAGATATCTATTTTAATTCTCCCATGCACTCACCTCTCTTGCACTAAGATGTGTGTTTACTGTGTGGCTGGCAAATAAAAGTAAGATCAAAAAGGAGAGAAGTGTGAACTGTGTTTGAAATTAAATGAACAGAAAAATATAGAACAGCTTGTCAGCTCCTTCCAAAAGATATCTGAAGTCTAAAACTTTTGTCTCACTTAAATATTCTCATATCTTGACACGTTTCTCACTTTCATTATTGTTCTTTCATTGTCTTTGTGTATTTTAGTTTCCCCTACGGTCTCAATTAAGACATTAATGACCAAGCCATTTGAGGCGTGTCACAAACATGCGTTTTCCACTGAGCCTTCAGAGTTCTTTGTGTTGAACAGAGACCTCTCTGCTTTTTTCTTTTGTATGGAATACCTGGAAGATACCCATGAGAACCCTTACACTAAAATCTGTGAAGATGCAGTAGAATGCAAAGGTGAGCTTTGTATATAATCTCTTGATATATATTCCTATCGAAAATTGAAAGACACTTAGTAACTTAACTTGGAAGAATATCAAGCTTCATTTATTTTAACTGAACAACTGCCTGCATCCCACAGAGGAGTTGCTAAGGCCACAAAAGGTTATTGCAGCAACCCCATATCCCTGACTTCCCATTCATATCAACAGATTATTCTCATATTAGCCATAACTACAGCTTCCTAGTTCAATAACTAAAGATCTCAATTTAATTGCAGTTCATTTTAACTATCACTGCAACAGGTTTGATTTTTAAGCCTCTTCCATCAAGAGTATCACACTTGTGCCTCCTAGCACAGACCCAGTTGCAGGTATTCTCTTAAAATGAGACCCAGTATTCTCCGGCTAAATTTAACAGCCTAATCAGCTGTACAGCGAATGCTAGGGAAGAAGGCAGAACAAAACACATGGATCAATTCAACCCCATTTTCAGAGCTCATCCCCCTCTGTAGATGAGACTAAGCAATTCATCATGGCTTTTACACCAAATTGGTCTCATTTTCTTTGTTCTGGTGGAAAAAAGGAGCTGGGGGTGTCTGTTTGAGGGAAAAGCAAGAATAGGTGCAATTCCAGTATGAAGACAGAACTAAGCTCTGCTCACTCCTGTAGTGGGCATGTGGCTGGAGCATTCCATGATGCAATGGAGAACGCGTATAGCATGGGACTTGAGCCTGTGCGAACTGACAGCTTCTATCTCATACTCCACCACTAGCAGTTCTTGTACACTACACCCAGTCTCAAGCTTAATGGCCAAAAGCAGTTTTAAGGACAGAAGGAGTTGCAATACTTCTCTCAGAATAGTCAAAGCCAGGGTTAAAGCAGGAGAAGGGAAGTGAGGGACAAAAACCTGCATCTAGGATGAAGGAACGGAATTCTAAGAGTAAGTCAACCGCTTAATTTCTGTATCAGTGATCATAAAAAACAAGCAATAAGGTATTTTACAAATGTTCAAAGCTATTGCATATAAATATGTTCAAATTTATTTAAAAAAAAAAATCATTCTCAACATGTGCTTTGGAAAGATTACAGACTTCATCTTAAATATTGATTTCCATAAGTATTTCCACTCTATAATAAGATAATTTCAGATAAGATTATATTGGAATGTTGAACATTAAGGAAAGATTATTTTGACTTTTTTAAACTAGTGAAAGGTACAGGCTAACAATTTCTGGAAAAAATCACCTGATGTGATATCAAATAAAGTAAGATCATTTAGCAGACTTTCAATTACTACTCATTGTTCAGATGTCTAGGTTTGTAAGTAAACACATACTCCATAGTGCTAAAAATTCCACAAAGGAGTGTTTGCATAAAAATCAGTTTAAGGTTAGGACACTAGTTCTATATAACAGAATCAGCTTGACTTCAACACAAGTCTCCTTCTAGATAGAAAGGAAAGCTAGACATGCAAGTTACTGGACAGTGATCAAGGATACAAATTTAGACCACAGTACCTCCTTTACCCATTTTCATATGTGGACATTCAAACATTATCATTTACTTCTAGATACCTAACTCAGAGGCTCAGGTTTGCTGTGGAGCCAATGGTGAATGGAGGAACCTTACTCAGATTCTCAAACTCACCTCAGAGAACATCCTTGACCAGAGGCCTAAAGCTACACTATGCAAATACTCAGTTCCTTCCCCTATTTAGCGTATAATAAGTGCTCTTTTGAGGAAGACAATTAGTTCTATTTGAAAACAGTTGGTTTCTTGGCCTTCAGTGTCTACTCAGGGTAACAACGCAGAGTAGCTAGCAGATACTAACACAAACAGGCTCATATATACAAGGGTGTAGTGTGTAGCAAGAACCTGAACCTACAGTAAGCCTCCACAAACCCCATGGCAAGCAACATACACATCCTTTGTTTTGCACTCATTTTCCCTTAAATTGCATTTCTTATTAAGGATAGCAGCTCAGAGAACTCAGTGTACCATCTATGAGCAGCAAGACAGTAACTGCAGCATTTACTGTTTCTGTTGTAAACACTGTAAAAATTCAGTCTCTGGAGAGACAAAACTTTGCCCTTCAATCCCCAGATATAAGTCAATTAATATAAGGTTTTTTTTTTTTTTCTTTTTACACTCAAAATAGTTTCTATGCAGCTTTTACATTGGTCACATTGCATTTTGAACAAACTCAGTATTATTTTCTTACGGCTCTTGATTATTCATCACTGTAAGAAGCTCCTGCACCAAGTCTTCTCTGGCAAGGTCTTGACTTCTCTTGATCACTTCTGTGAAAAGCTGCTTCCCATACTGAAGTTTCTTCCATGGTGTATCCAACAAAGAATTACTCAATCCATATATTCCTATAAGTACATACAAAAAACAAAATAGACACAAACAAATTAGTTGCCTGTGTGTGTCACTCTTAATAAAAAGAACTTAACCTTTCCTCAGCAACTGTTTTGGGCCACTACTTCTGACAGTTTTAATAGAAGAAAACAAAATACCCAAGAGCATCAGTACTTTACATTTACTAAAATTGGATGAATTTGTGATTTTCTACACTTATTAACACAGCATCCACTGTGGTGTCAAATATCAAAACTTCCCTGCCCATATCACAACAATAATATAAACTTTAGGGTATTACACAATCTAAGCACAAAATAACTCTCAATAACAATATTGTTCATTTCTACAAAGGCACTCCAACCCTCCAAGCTTTAAGTGTCATGAAATTAATGAAATATGTAACAAGGAGGTTATATGATAAGAATTAGAAACAATAATAAAATGAAGTCCAATGGCTGTGGACTACCAGCTATATATGATCTATATACATACTAAAGCCCATGGCAAGCAGCATCACATTTGGCTGTGCTTTAGCATTCTTCTAGGCTAATATTCAGTACTTAAATTGGCAATGAATTTGGAGTATTATTCTATGTAACTGACTAGCAAAGGACTAGATTTTAAATATTTTAAATCAGTTTACCTGATAAAGATGAAAATTTGTTTTAAAGCCAACCGTCACTAGGTGAGCACAATCACACTATGCTTTTAATAGTGCAAGGTAAGAAAAGTTTGGGTCAAACCCACAAATCTTTAAAAATCCCATTCCTCAAGACAGACCTCTGTTCTTCAATCATAATTACTTAAGTAAAATGCCAGTAATTGCAGTGGAGGTGGGCACACTGATATGGATAGAAGCTTTTTATGAAATATTAATTCTTTACTGACATGCTTTAGCAAATATTTAAATGACTTTAAGGACATTTTTAAAGAATACAAACAAAGTTAGTGAAGACAATGCTTACGTAGCCAAATTACTAGAGCAATACAGCTATATTCTGACTCTGTTAAAGTAACAGAAAGTCATAATCAGACTCTTCTGAAGCAAACCTACCAGGATTTAGGAAAATGGGTTCTGACTCTCCTTTGTTTCCATAGTAGCAAATTACATCTCCTTTGGTGGTACTGAAAAACAAACAAGAATTTCTCCTTGAAAAGCCACCAGCTTCTGTATTTGATTACGTGCTAATTTCTTGCAGCCTTCAAACACAGCAAGATGTTTTTTCTCATCACTGTTACTACTATGATACCACAGCCCAGGGATTAATCAATGCATTATATTACTCTCCTACTCTGAAAAACTTTATTATTACCATTGTCAAACGTTAATATTATCATTTTTAAACATAACAGTAATATAATTCAGAACGGCTGCACAGAAAGCAGGCAGGCTTATTGAAAAGAAAATCCTCGTGTTTTAAATAACTGGACACTTACGTACTGGTAGAGGTTTAAAAAAATGGACAGCTCATCACAGCAAATTAACATTTTGCCATCAACTCTTTTGTTTGACTATTGTATCCTAAGAGGCTCACCACTATTTACTTTCTGGCAGAAGTAAATTTTAGGTCCACTTGCAGCCATGTGATATCCAAATTTTTGGATAAGATTCCTTGGCATTTTCCTAATGTAGTATTTTTGTTTGTTCTTTATTTATCTACAAGTCAAAAAACCTATAGCATAAAGTAGGCATAAGTACAAACCAAATCTTTGATCAAGAGTTTGGTAGTTGAAAAATCGTGGAGTGAGGATAAGGAGTTTTATAATTAAACAGAAGCATCTATATTTCAGAGACATTATGGAGCCAAGGTTTTGCCTTCTCAAAGAAGGCACACATAACCTTCAGGGAAAAGACTAATTATGGACCATTAGGAAAAAGAATTAAAACATTTTGCATCAAGCAATGATTAGTATACAAGATGCACCTCCAGTATTTAAAAGATTAAAAAAAGGAATTATGACAGGAATAACAATAGGCTCTTACCTGCCTACTAGTAAGACAAAGAGCTCTCCCTTTAGCTTGTAAGGAGATTCTATATTGTTACACTTCTGTGCTAACAAGTATTTGTACTATTATCTTTCTCCTTTGGAATTTGAACAACCATGGTGTTTGTAGACTTACTTGAAGTCAGCTGCTATTAAGTTAAATCCATTGTAAAGATGTCCTTCTACTGAAACTTTCTTCAAGTAAGAGTAACTGTCCAGATCTGAAGTCAAGAAGTTAGTTACAAGAGCACCTAAGAAAGAAGTACATGGAGCAACTTGAACATGTAAACTCACTTCTCTGACAGACTTGGTAAAACAAGTAACAATATATAGTATTTCTACCACCAAGAGATTACAACAGTGGGGAAAAAAATCTAAACACCTTTAAAAGCCTTACAGCATCGTACCTTATTCAAATTAAGAGCTTGACATCTATTCTGAAGAACTCAATCAACTGCTCATTTCTACAGAGTTCATATTTACTAACTCTGTTCATATTTTCTAACTGCTGGATGTGCCTTTCTTCTCCTTCTCTCTCAAATAAGCTCTTTACTATAACTTCATTTTATATATGACATTAAAATAAAATATCGATGACACGATTCATTCATTTCTCTATATATGATGTTTCACCATTGCATATCATATAGCAGTTAGAAGCAGAATGATTCTTACTTTTAGAAGTGCTCTCCCAGAGGAGTTTCTCCTTTTACTTCTGCCGCTCCAATTCATCGTGTGAGAAGGGATCTTTTAGACTAGCCTCTACCGTAACGCAAGCTGCATTGTTTCCCTAACTTAGCTCTTATCTAAAGAGCACACACATTTAAAAAGCCTAGTGGAATCTAAATCTAGCTTCACTCTTGTCTAGTTGTTCCAACTGTTAACTAGAATAATCATTTTAAAAGACAGTTGGCACTATATTTCTTGTCTGAATGTTTCCACTTAATTTTGTTTTATTTTTTGCCTGCTTGATTAGAATATCATTATATAAGTCAAGTTCCCTGCACAGGGACTCAAACTTGTTCATAAATTCTGTTTAAAGCACATATCACTTTATAGCCTAATAAAATGGTTAAAATTAATATTGTAATAATAATAACAAAAAATATTATTGTAAAATTAATATTGTAACTTGATTTTAACTTGAAAATGTTAGCGTAATGTAACTTGAAATTAAGATTGTAACTTGATTTAATTGGGACACCAGGATTTGCTTGTATGCTTTTTTCCCCATTTCTTTCATACCTCTTCCTTTTGCATTTTTGTCAGTCTTTGGCTGCATGTAGTTTGTCAGGGCTGCCATCTTGCCTTTCTTACTGATCCCCAGCCACGTCCCACCTTCTTTTCCTTCCTCCATATCCAGACCTGGTAAAATAAGTATGAGTTAGATTACATTCATTTTCAAAAATCGGTGTTAATTAAAAACATCTTAATGCAAATCCAGTCTTGATCAGGCTATATGAAAATGCAGTAGGTACAAAACTGTCTTTGTGGACTACTACAGGTAAAGTAAGCCCATTTACATTACACATACCCAATTGTGGGCTAAGAATTATTTTCCTTGTTGCTGAAATAGATGAGAGAGAATAAGTAAATCAAGTGTAAAAGCAAAATTTTAAGCTATAAAATCCATATAAAACTAAGTAGACTCAGAATTTCTTACTTCAAAATCAAGTCTCAGAAGATTAATGTTGTTTGCATGTTAAACATCGGAAATAACCAGAATAATTTAGAGTAAATTAGACAACTGAAAATTCTGTACTCAGGTAACAGCAATTTTGCAGGGGAGGAAGGAAGATCTGGTGCTGCAAAAATGAAGCCTACATCCAAACCTCTCTGCACAGAAGAAGGTAAGAAAAACACTACCTATTTGCAGCAAGCTTATGTTAAACAACAGGTGTTTAATGGAAAAAAGAAAACTGGTTTGATATACCATGCTTGTTGTTGGAAATGTTTTAATTCTGAATCATTCCATAATAGAACTTTAATTAGAATAAAAGTTTCGGATCCTTATTCAGGAACTCCTTCCTTTCTTCAGTAGCCAAAACTTCAATATCAAGTTTTAGCCGTCACATTTTTTACACAATATTTTATTAATGTTCTCTACCTTAACTGAAAGGCACACAAGAGAAAAAAAAATAAAAGACAAATACCCAATGATAAACATATGCAATTGCTGTTTTCCTATACTGTTTTTAAGCTTATAAAATCTTCCATTAAGTCACAAAGAGTTATTATTTTTTGTTTGCTTTTTTTGGTTCAAATTGATGCTCTCATTTGAGATAGCATTAGTAACTCAGAATGTTTTAACAGACTCTCCAGAGATAAGCCCACTGAATGGAGAATACGGAGAACTAGTTTCTTACACCAAATACAGTCACATCTGAGAAAGGTATAACAGACAAAAACTCAGGGCCCTTCAGTTTTCAGGATAATTTTGTTTTGATGTTCTCTTTTGAACTGCTATGTAGCAGGGGAAGCAGCATCCAGAATATCTGGCATGAAATTGGAATGTCAGCCAGAACTTCAGTTTTGCAGTGCAGTGGGAGTAATTTATCCTCACATGCCTCCCTGCCAACACTAATAACACACAACATCAGCAAACAGTGTTTGCAAAGTCAAAAACTTGGATGCAAAAAATGCTTTGTCTTCTAGAGCTTCACTTCTGTTTGAAAAAAGGGAGAAATATTGATTCTACTTAAAAAACTGAGATTCCCTACTATGGAAAACCAGACAACTGACAACATTTTGTTAAACTGACTGTACACAGAAATCTAATAAGCCGATGGATTAATAACAAACTATTCTGTAGCCTATAAATCACTAACTGATAAGAAGTCAGAAAAAAATATTTCCTTCAGGTTTGGTTTAACGATTTCAAGTCAGTATTAGAAACAGTGAGTCTGTAGAATAATTCCATCTATTTTTACATAAGTATTTCAGTGTATCTGACAAAGCTAAATTGTGAGGGACAAACTAATTTAATGTATTTCCATTTCACTGCTTGGACTGCACTCAAAGAACATAAAACTGAGAACAAAAAAGCCACATGATATCAAAACACAAATGAGACAATAACAGCACAACTCACCTTCTTCCCAAGTCATGACATGGTTTCCCCAGAAGTATAAGGGAGACTCATATTTCTTAGCAATGCAACCCACCCACCCCACCATAACAAAAATCCAGGCTTTAATCCCCTTATAAACTGTATCAAAACTAAACTTCTTGTTTTAGGTACATACCACTAAGGATCTCATTGCTGCTGTCCCAAAAATCTGCAGATTTGGATGGTCTGTTGTAAAATTCATCTCTATTAGCTGCTAGAATAAGTCTGTAGAACACAAGAGTAGTGAAATACTATTACTTAGAAATAGCAACTTCACAGTACAGACAGGAGCTAACCCTTGCCACAGCATTAGCTCATTCTAAGTATGAAACTATCCTTTACCTTACCATCTCACCTTTATCACTCTGATAAAGTTGAATCACAGCTGACAACAGCCTTCTCTCAGACTTGTGAAAGATCTCAAGATAATCTTGTTACATGAATGAGTCCGATATTTTCAAAGAACAGAATTGAAAGCAATCTCTTGCCTTGCAACTGTTAAGATCTTAATTTAATCTTAAGACACATTAGTATGCAAAGTTACAACTTAAAAAAAAAAAATCTAAACTCACAGGCTTAGAGGAAGCTTGTCTGAAGAACGTGTGTGAGATTTGTTCCCCTAATGTTCTCCATTCTCTCCAGCCATATTACTTAATATTTAATTTTAGCAAAACGCCATCTTTCAGAAACATGCAGATTTCCTTAACTAGTTTTCTATAACCTCAGCATCTTCTTCACTATCTGTTCCTCTTAACACCTGCACGTCAATTACATTTATGCAGCAGAAGCCAAGTTTGCAGCTGTAAACTGAACCACATACTTCTCACTATTTTTCAAGCCATAGCACATGAATCCATTTTGTTATTCAGCATTCAAAGGTACTGACATTTTTCATAGGTCTTGAGACTTTTCCTGCCAACTCTTCATTCATATAGTGTTGTGCAACATGACCATGAGTTGTCAGATGCGCACTAGTGATGCTGCAGAAACAGTTATAATTAGCTACAGAGAAAAGGCAGCTGGTACTTCAGTGCCATCCTTACTGTAAGGCAGGTACTTAGTACTTCACCCAAAGACATCACCTTTTGGAAAGCAGAGTATGTATTTTACCCTTCCAATGCCAAATAATCACAACATTCAATTCAGTCTGGCATTATTTCTTCCCTCTTCCACCCGATTCCAGTCTTTGATCTATAGATTTTTCAGCTAGTTTAAATTTATCATCTTGCTTAATATCCTCCCTTTACAGCAAGCGCCTTATTTCCCCAGATTTCACTTAAACATCTCTATCTTAATAAGAACTGATACAGTTCAAACTTCTTGAAGCTCCAATTGGATTTTCGCCTTCAATAACCCCAAGCATGAAAACAGTTTATAGAACCTAAATAGCAAGAAAAAGTGAAAGTTTCCCAGTGTGCTAGAATATTCCCCATCTCAAACACACAGATCCTAAAGCTCAAAAGACTAGTACACAGGATTGTGTATTCAAAACATCTTCATTTTGTATTCTATGGAACTTAATCATACTAAAAAGAAATACTATCAAGTGACCCTCATTATCTAACAGATTAGAAAAGACTTAGATATTTTTATAGCTGAAATAATTCAACTGTATCAGAATTTATTTATTAAGATTTATTTAAATGTTGAGGTAGAGATGAAAACATGAGAGATCACTCCATTAACGCAATTTCCTACAATACAATTCAGTTCCATAAAAAGGACTGATTATAGCTTTGAAGCTTGAAATGTATTTTATTCCTAAGATGCACACAGCATAGTTTGAAACAATATAATGGCAGCATGTTACCTTTGACAATAATAATAGACTACAGTAAAACATCTGTTACAACACTAAACTTCACTACAGATAGGCCTATAGAGAGCACAAAGGGTAGAAAAAATCAAGTGTCAAGCGTACAGAAAGACAGGTTCATAAATGTATTAAAAAGGTGATCTGTAAGCTTTTTGCTTGATTAGGTACTCACAAGAAGTGGCCAACGTACTTTTCTAGAAACCAAAAAGACGACTAAATACCTGAATTTGGGCCAACACAACGTTTTCCTATTTTGACACTGAGAGCAATTTGTTTCCTGTTATGAATCAAAATTTCAAATGCAATGCAACTTGACTCAAAGGCTAAAGTTGCAAGCAAACTACTCAGAGTTTTACTTTTAAATAAAATACAAATTTCACTTGGCAAACAACTATAATTTAAATCCAAAGGATTTTCCCCAGAGGCATTAAATTGATTGATTTTTTTTTTTTTTGCTAATTAGCAATACAAAGAAAGTCATACCAAATAAATTGATGTATTAGTTCAGTACCATTTCCATCAAAGAAACCCTTTTCAGGCAGATTCCAGACAGAAAGGAATGCACGCTATGGACAACCGAAGCTTTGGTTCTCAATCCTTTCTTTCTATAGAATGGCATCCTTTGCTCAATACAAAAGGGCAGAAAAAACAAGTAAATGAAAAACACAAAGCATACTGATTCTGTAAGTTTCTGGAAGAATACTGACACTTCTGTGTCACAAAGTAATACAGAACCTATACAGTATGCAAAAACACAGAAAACAGAATGTGAGTCTTCCTACTAGCCTGAAGTACTCTTTCCATTATCTACTGAATGTGCTTTAAGACACTAACACTGGATATAAGCTTTAAAGATTAAGGTCTCTAATGGGACAAAACTGTTAGGGGAAGTTTAATGTTAGTGAAACTCGCTGGATGACATCAGTGTATTCATTAAAAAAAAAAAAAAAAAAAAGAAGTACCTGGAAGCATGAATACTTGTTTTGACTTAAGGTTTCAGCTAAAGGTGCCATATAATCAGATAGTTTATTAGCTAAAATTTTAACTGCAGCCAGATTTGTGTGGGACATGGAGGGTGTTGCCAGGACATTTACTAACAGCTCTTCAATTCCAAATTTGCAGTACTAGCTTGTTTTACATTGATACAGGATTTCAAATCCCACTGTTTGTTTGCAAACTGAGCATTTTTTGAAACACATTTAATTTTAAGACAATAACTGAAAATCTTCAGGTATCCCTTGTCCCAAAAGGGAACTGACAGACAAATAACTACGTGGATATCTTGACTACACCTTTCTGTATTTTTGAACACAGTTGTGCCTATTCTCAAGCTCGTTCTGTCAAAACTGGAGTGCAACATGGTGTGGTGAGTAGCCATTATTTAATACTGAACAGAGCAGTGAACTATACAGTGAAGAAGGTATTGTTGTTGGGAGGAGGCAAGGTTAACCAGAAACTACACAAGCAATATGGTCTCATTTTGAGCATCTTTTGGACTCAATATATTTGTCTATTAGGTTACAGAACTGGACCACTAATCAGAACTGCACAGTGTATACATAAATTAAAAATAGCATGTGAAGCAGACTAACAACCGTGTAATACTTCTGCTCCACTGGCTACCTGGTACTCTTCAGGCCAAATTCAAATTATTGGCTTCAATACAAAAGCACTAGAAATTTCTAAACTACAAGAAGAAATTGCATCTTTTTCTGAACCTTATTGCTACAACTGCAGGACTTTGAAACTCTGGATTATAATTTTTAAATGCTGCATCCTACATAACATTATAGACCACCATCAAGATGTCTGTGACTATAGCCCAAGCCTTCTGACAGTTGCAAAACAAAGGGTTTTCAAAGTGTAACAGGAAGCACTCCAATGAAAAAAGTCACGAAGTTCGACATTACCCAAGCATAATTGAATACCTAATACTGACTTTTGAATCTACAATTCAAACACAGGGTACAAGAAGAAATGGTTAACACACAGGTTTCTGTAATTTTTTATACCATCTTTACCTGTATGCATTTTTTGAAACTGGTCGGGGGTCAAATTTGAACAGCAGGATGCACATTGAAGAATGATGATTAAGTCCTGTTTCTTCAACAAATGCTCAGTGCAAGGTCATTCTGTAATAGCCTACAAGGAAAATAAAGATCATCTATTACACTGCAAGTTATAAAAATAGAACCTTGACTCTATGCTGAAGCTTAAACATTGCAATGTTCACACTAATAGCTTTCAATTAAAATAGATAAATCAGGACATCAAAAGTGCATTTGTTTCAATAAACAGTTTTCTACTTCTAAAAAAATCTATTGTTTAAACACGATTCTTGGCTAATTCAGAATTGTACTAAGGGAACAACCATCAGGAAAATATTGACAAAACCTAGAGCAATAACAATACATAAGACTCACGTAATTATCTGCTCATTAACAATAAGGTACCACTACGTTTTTCAGGTCTTAATTAAGGCAAAATACTTCCCTTATAATGAAAATAAATAACTGTTGCAGAAGCTGAAAAAGCCTGATCAAAGACATTCCTAAAGCTGTAAAGAAAACATACTTTAGGCCAAGCTACCATTAAGGATAGTCACCTGCCTTTCCTGAATTGTGCAAATCTCAGAGGTTACTGTTTACATAACTTATTGCATAGGTCATACAGACACTGAACAGGATTTTTGGTTTTTATTAAGCTTTGCCAGGCTATTTCAGAAACACAGCTCAAAGGAGATCCCAGCTGCTTCTGTAAAGCTATCAGCCAACAAAAGGCTTACATAAAAACTGTTGCTCACAAACTCATTTGGCAGCTTTTTTTTTTTAAACCAAAAAAAAAAAACAAAAAAACACAACCCCCATCACAGTTCTCTGGAGATACAAACATTTTCTCAACACTTCGAAAACCTTTCTAGAACCCATCATTATCCTTTGGTACTACTGCTCTGGCAGAAGCATCTGTCTCTCACTTTATCAACCCTGCCTGGTGTTATTACAGTTCAATAATTTTCATTTGTGCTTTTAATAACTCCACATATCAAAATTATTATTTACCTTGGGCTCCACCTACTGGCCTTGAAACAAGATTAAATGTTTGTAGGTCACATACAAACAATCCAACCTTTTTTTTAACTCACATTTTTATGCCAGCTAAAAAGCACAGCTAGCCCTTACTACAGCAGTGACATTTAATTTGACAAAAGAGGCAAATAATGTGTTTCAGTATCTTCTTTGATCAAAGTTGACAGTGTATTTGCAGCACCTGCCTCGTCTTTATACCCAGGGTTGGATGTTAAGCTTAAAATACTAAGTAGTAAAGTATTTTAAGTCAGGCTTAAATTTAGATATGCCAAAATGAGACAATTAACAAACATCAAGAGGAAAAGAACCAGAGAGGCTGTCTGCTGAAGCATAACTAAAAGAAAATCCTAAAATAACTAAAAGGAAACTCCTTTGTCTCCTCCCAGTCTGAACCTAAGTCACTCCACAGTTATGTACAATTTAGGGAAAAGCCTTAGATAATGCAAAATATCCACATTTCCAACAACCAGGTGATGAAGTAATAGCTACAACATTTTAGGACAGAGCTGAGAAAGACATAAAAACTTGACAAGTGTTACCCCAGTGCCTGACTGCAGGGCCACAGCTGCTTTTAAGACAAGAGAGGACACGATGTGGATTGGCCTGGATCTCTGTGCCCTGCTGCTGTTTAGCAGCATGATTCCTGTGCCTGCTACATGGCCACACACACACCGCTTCCTGCTGAAACCAAGAAGAGCAGCAGGTTAACTGAGAAGCCACATACTGCTCTGTGTTTGATCAACTTCCTTCATAACTGAAATGCTTCTAAGAGAGCATCTTTACAAAGATTGTGTCACTACTGCTCCATTATACTTTTCTCCAAACAGAAAACCCTGCTGCAAACCTGTAATATAAGGTTGAGACTGTCCTAGAGTAGACATCAGATTGCACTGAGAAATCTTAATGCTTCTGTAGAGAGCTACAAGACAGAATAGTGACTATTGTCCAAGCTTACTGAAAAACTAGTTTCAGTATGTTATTGTCATCAACACAAAAACAACACAAATTCAAGATGGAAGCCCAACAGCCATCCTTTGACTTCTGAACTACATTAGCTTTGGGTTTTGTTTTGCTGCTTTAAGCCTTTGACAAAATATAAAACTTTCTTTAAGAAAGATTTCTCAAGAAACATTGTTCCACTAATGACATAACGGTAATTAATAGACTGAGGTCTCACTCGTTCTGCCATAGAGAAAATAATAGGCTTCTGAAGAAATAATATAATTTTATACCACAACTCATATGGAGTGGGAAGATTGTTCTGGATTACCACTGTGTACTTTTCATTGCTCTGCATTGTTAAAAAATTCTCTTGAAAATCACTTTTCATTCAAGAAGAAAAGCAGTCTTCAAAAATCCTTCTTTGACTAAGTAGTTGAACACAAGTGAAGATTTCAGCAACTAGGTTTCTTACTGTAGTCTCGCCTCAGTTACTCAACTTTGATTCTTTTAGTTTTTTTGATATCACTCCAATTACCTCATTAGTCTTTTACCTTACATGAAGCTTAGACTGCAAAATAAAGCACTTCTATTGTTAGTTACAGTAGACAGAGCAGCAATAGAGATGAGAACAGAAACATTTAATCAGAAGTCTTCATACAGGTGTCATTCTTTCAAGTCCATACTCACATTAAGAGGGTGCTGCAACCACAGGCACAAGATAAGCCTATTGCACAGAGCTGCTTTACAAAGCAGACGTGCTCAGCTCAGCCTTCTGATCATTCAGGACAGTCTCCCACATATTGAGAGGAGTAAGATTTAAAAAGCTTAGGTCAGCACTGGCTTCTACACTTGCAACTTTATCCCATAGCAGGTCCAAAGCTTGATCAAAAACTGACTTTCTAGCTTCATTTCAGCAGAAAGCACACTTTCAGGATTATCCTTAGATATGCAGAGGAGGTTTAGCAGTTTTTTTTTCCCTGTTAATTAAAGAGTTCAACTAAAAAAGGCTAGGATATGGCACAATAAATACCTTCTGGTTTTCTTTCCGAACACAATTCAAGTCAGAATATGCATTCTGTCCAATATAACAAGGTCTACAGAATGGAGAAATAGTTTATCATAAGGTAGAGACGGCAAAAACTTAGTGCACTCCAGATAATGTGCTTCTATAAAAACCAGCTTTATTATTCCTAGTCAATAAGCTGACAGTTACCAAGCGTGAAATGATGGCAACGATCTCCTATTTCTGTAATATGTTTTTAGTCTGCTATCTAACTTATGCCTAATACACACAAGCTAGCTTGACAAGAGTTACAAACATCCTGTAATTAAGCGTTCTGCTCCAAATGGCACTGCTGATTTGGAAATGACATTGAAGTAACTAACACTTCTTATTCTGTGCTACTGTACTCAGTTAGACCATACACATATTGTTTTACTAGCTTTAACAACCTGTTAAAAGCCTGAGTGGATACCTGCCAGTACACAGTAGTGTACTATCAGGAGACCAAAACATGATAGATTGTTTGCTCCTTTCATAGGGTTCTACCATCATCTGGTTGATTAGAAGCAATCAGTTCACAATTTGGCATAAAACCATTTTACCCTTACGGTCTCCCAGTAGCAGTCTTTGAAAAATGAAGCCATTTGCTACATATTTTGTTTTTGCAAATGAAGCATCATAAATAACATCTGCCAGTTACCACAGCAATCTCAATTGCTTATCAGCTGATCTAAAACTGTTCTTTGGGTGAGTCGAAAAGACAGCTCAAGATCATTAATCACCGGATTCTGATTGTTTTATGCACCACAACAATAACTCTGACATCTGAAATTACTCTACTACTGCTTTTGCATTTGTTTAAAGGCAACTGAGGACTATATCCCTCAAATGTCCATTAAAGAGTAAGACTGAATGCATATTCTTTCAGTAGCAGAATGAGATTTTTATACCGAGCTTCAAAATAAACATTGAAATTAAGAGGTGTTTGATTATGTTAAAAGTAACCTACTTCTTTTTTATTACACCTCCCACCCATGAAAGCATGACAGCTGTTTTGTATTTTAAAGCATTTTACTGGTTTCATTTTGTACTTCTGCTGTCTAGCACACTCCTGTGTGTCGTATTAATCACATCGATCGTGAGCTTACAACCTCTTCAAAAGCAACGGGACAGAGCCCAGTGACTTACAGAGAAGGACTGAACAGGAAAGATTAATTTGACAAAAAGAAAAAAGCAGTACGTGAAGCAATCCAGAGAAGCAACAGCATACGTGTAAGAAAGCAGTTTTAACTAAATCAGAGCTGTGAAACAAGTTAGATTTTTCAGGAACAGCAATATTATTTTAAGTAAATGGATAGGCCTAACATTTCAAGACTTGTATTTCCATCTGAAACTTCCCAGAGGGTACAGGTGATAGCTCATTTTAGTGATTTTAATTGTAGCTTCTCAACATGAAATATATAGAAGTTCAGAAGCGCATATATGTGGAACTGTTGGGTAAAGCAATACCATATACAGGCATTAGGTGGGATTTCCTCTTAGGACTCAGAGGACCTGTTCCAGAACATGTTTCATCCTTGAACGCATGCTTTTAATTTACTGTTGTACCTTTCTGAAAGCTAGGTAAATATGAGAGAGAAGAGATGGATCTATATTCCGTCACCTTTCCAGTTGTTCAGTATAAAGACAATTCATAACTAAACTAGGGTTCGTAACCTTACCAAGGTGAAGAGTCTTCACTTCACGAGGTAGCAATGCAAACTAGAACACTTATGAAAACAGAAAATAACACAAAAGGGGCATGCCATTGCCAAGTCTGATGAGGTAAGATTTAAAACAGCTTATTTTTGGCTTCCTGTTTTCTTCCTCAGGCATTTTACTCTGTTTAGTCCACTGCACAGCTCCCAGGAGAAACAACAGTAAACATCTGGCAGCACACTACACGTTGGGAACATTTACAAGGGGTGGAACAGGACAGCCTTTCCCCCAGTTTCTCAAGAGTAACTGTTCTCCTCTGACACAGCTCTGCAGACCCATAGTCATTCCCAGACTTCGTCCTCTTACACAAAGACTATTTATTATTTTTAGCTTCCACAATTCTTTGGTTTCCTTTTGTAAGGAATCACCTAGGAATCCTTTTTGGGCAAGAAAATCCATTTCCCACTCCTTACTCACAAGAAGTCTAATTTACAAGTTGCTGGAGGAAATACTTCAAAGAATCATACATACTTGCTCTGCTCATTTCCTCTTCTCTAGAGATGTCCTGCTAGACACTTACAGAGACAGGACACCAGTCTATACCAGCTTTGGATCTGACCCAGTCTGGCCTGTCTTAGATTTTTAAGCTTAATTTCCTGTGATAGAAAGACTGCAACCATCACTTACGTATTTACGTTTATTAATCTCATCCTCCCTACCTCATCTACAGCAACTCTCAGCATGCTTTGTGTCCTGAAGAAAACGTGGTACGGTCATGGGGTGGCAGGCATCTTACAGACTTGGGAGTGGGAGAGAGAGAAATCAACATAAAGCAAAACCCAACAGCTAAGTAGAAGAAAGAAGCACTGAAAGCATCCTTATTTGAGAAGAAGCATATTTGCTTCTTTCAAGATAGCAAATAGAAAGTTAATGTTGCAGGGCTATAATGGTCTTCCAAGATTATTGCTTTGACTTCAGACACGAGGCAAGAAAAGCAGGATGTTGTCAGTTGTGCTGTTAACTGTTATTTATTCAAGGTAACGTTAACACGCTCACTGAAAACACATGCCCATAAAAGTAACTTTGTTGATCGCTATCAGGATTCAGCAGATTCACTAGGAATTGCTCTCACAAGAGAGAAACCAACGTTAGGCCTATCTGCTTTTAAAAAAAAAAAAAAAAAAAAAAGCGTTATATACCTGTGAGAACATATAAATATTCTATTTGGAAAACAGCAAAAGAGCTTCAAGGACAACTGAGACACTACAATCAGTACTGCAAGAATCAATTAAAACTGCATAGGGCTGATAAGAACTACAGAAGTCTGAAACAACTCAACTAGCACAAGAAGTGGCGAATTTGGCCAAAAAAGGCCCAGCTCCCGATACACACTGTACCTTTACAGCCCAGCAGGGAGCGCCCCAGTGACCGGGGTGCCTCAGGGCTCCGGCACCTCAGAGGACCTCAGGTGAGCAGCACGGAAACGCTCAGAGCAGAGAAACCCCCGGGGACACCTGAGGCAACCCCCCGCCTCACGGACCCCCTCGCCGAGCGCGCAGCGGTGGTGGCGCTGAGGGGAGGGAGGCCCGGGGCTGAGGTGACCCTGCCGGGACCCGGCGCTCCCGCAGCCCCCTCAGGGCGGCGCGGGAAGGGTCCCGCGCGCGAGGCGGCGGCGCGAGCCCGGCCGTCAGCAGCCCGCCCGCCCGGCTCCGCACTCACCCAGCGCGCTCCGCCACCACCCGCACATCCCCACCTGCCCGCTTCCGGCAGCGCAGCCAGTTTAAAACAACACCCGCCCCTATTGGCTCTCGGTGCCCCGCCCACCGAGGGCTATTGGAGGGCCGGGTCTCCCGCCTCTCCTCCTCGAGATGCTATTGGGTGGTTACTCCGCCGCTCAGGGCGGGCGCTGAGGGGTGCTGGCGTACAGGTGCCCGCTGGACTCCGCCTCCTCTCAGTGGCCCCGACGGCCCGGGCCGCGCGGGGCGAGCTGAGGGGGGTCTCGCTCCCGCTCCGCCCTTCGGCACTGGGCCTGCCTTAGGGGGGGATGGTGTGTGGGGGTTACAGGCAGCCCGGCACTGGGCACTAAGGACACATCACCTTCAGCACAGTATAAGGAATTGTGCATACTAGATTTAGTAGCCGTTCAGACCCTTCTTTCTATTTCCCATGTCTATTTTGTTCTAAATAAAGCAACCCAGGTAATGTTGTCCCTTGTAGACCCTGCTTAGGGCATGTGAGTATAATTCCTGTTTGTCAAACTAGAAGAGTCTGATCTCAAGTAGGTGGTGATTCTGCGTCCATTTTAAGTACTTTTAGTGAAGATAGTGGTACTAGCTGTCAGCACACAATCTCTAGAAAGCATTAAAAATAATAAAAAAAAATAAAAGATGCTTAGTGAAAAGTTCATAGAAATGTCCTAAGTCTGAAGAAATAAAAGAGAAATAGTTCTGACATTTGTCTCAAAACTTTGTGCCATCTTGTAAGTGCTGGAATATATGTGTTACGTGGAACCCATAAACCATAACTTAAATGCTTAAATATCTTTTAATTTGGAGCTCTCAAAAATTATTTGCTTAGGTGGGGACATCAATGACCCAGACAGAGCATTCTACACGTGTAGGTGGTAATGTAAGATCTTTATGGGTAAAATTTGTGGCTTAGTAGCTAAATTGGTAGCTCACATTACTGATCTTGCTACAGAATCATATGATGTACCTGATTTAACTCATACCAAACAAGTAAAATATATTTTAATATAAAAGTGTGAAAAAAATGCATCTGGAAACAAAGCATGCAGGGATATGGATAACTTGGCAAGTACTTTAGAAAATAATGCAGCTCTTACCACATATAAAAGCTTCAGCAGGACCGCTCAGGGTAATACTGTGGTAAATGGGACTAACGCAATCCTTTTAAATCTAAAACGGGATATCTCGGGGAGACAGGGGAGCAATGTGCTTTGCCTACAGCTCTGATGAGGGCAATCCTGGAAGGCAGCCCCATCAGCATCCAGTTCGGGCAGAGGGCAAAGACGCTAGAAATAATGAAACGAGGAACATAAAGTAAGGAGGGGGGAGGTGGCAGGGCGTGAGCCGGGGCCTTCAGGGGCACAAGCCGTACGGTTTATCCCACAGGAGGCCGGGGGCAGTCACCGCGCAGCAGCCGCGGGGCACCGCAGGCGGCCAGCGCGTTCCCTGCCACACGCCCGGCCCCGCTCGGACGGACAGCCCCGCCCGCCAATGGGCTTCGGAGAGGCCAGCCAGGGGGGCGGGTCTGGGCGGGAACGCGCCAATGAGGTTGCGGTTGCTGGGCGCGATCGCGAAGGCGCCGTCCAATCGGAAAATTGGCGGCGCGGGAGGAACCCGCTGCTCCGTGAGGCGGCCGCAGGCGGGCACCGCTGAGGGGAGCGAGCGGCCGCGCTGCTGCCCTCCGCTGGCCGCCGTGTGGTGGCGGCGGGGGGGGGGGTGCGCACGGAGCCCGTTCCTTCCCTTCCCCCAAGTGTGAATGTTGAAGAACGACCGTGCCCGGCTTTAAAAAAAAAAAAAAAAAAAAAAAAAAAAAAAAAAAAGAGTTGAGGAGACAGCACCGGTGCGGCCTGAGGGGAGGGCGCGGCCCGCTCCCGCACGGCCTCCCCTGAGGCTGAGCCCGCGGCCTCGCCCCGGGGATCCCCCTGAGGCGGTGGGGGGGCGGCAGCGGGGGCCCCGTGCGAGGGGAGAACCCCCCCGGCTGCTGCAACAACGGTGCCAAGAGCAGTCAGAGCATAAGGCAACGCGGGGAGAGGGTCCCCGAGTCCTCCCCCCCGATACAGACGGTCCTGGGCACCCTTTGTAACCGGGAACGTGGCGGCGGGGGGGGAGAAGCCGCCCGGCGCTGTGGAGGCGGCGGGGGCTGGCGCAGCCCCGCAGCTCCCCGCGGAGGATGCGCGGGGCCGGGAGCCCGCGGGGCTGGGGGGGGGCGGGAGCGGCGGGCGGGGAGCTCCGGGAGACGGCAGCCGGCAGAGGAGGAGGGCGAGGGGCTCGTTGATGTGCTGCCCAGCGGCTGCCGAGTGGTTTATTGAAGAGTTCTTTTTTTTTTTTTTTTTTTTTTTTTTTTTGGTACACCCGCCTCCCTGTGATACCGCGAAGCCGGCAGAGGCAAGGAAAATAGGCTGAAGACAGAGGAATAGGAGAAGACGGAGGAGATGGTGAGCAAAGCGGGGGGATTGGGGAAATGGGTGAGGTTGCCAGGCTGTTTGCTGTGAGGTTCTCGGAGGGTGTAGTACGTTTGGGATGATTGTACATCACGGTTGCAGAGCGGTCTTCTTTGTTTGCTAAAGATTGCTCTTCAGGGTTTAACAGCCTTCATCAGTTCGTGGTGAGATACGCAAGGAGGAGTTGATGTATGCGAAAAGCTAAAAAATTACATATGCTAACCACACACAGAAGCAACTCCTAAACAAACCAACATTGTGTTAATCCTGCAATATGATGGCCAGTTCTTGTCATGGAGGGAAGTCATTGCTCAGGTTATTTGTGGCATGCATAGGGGATGAGTCTCTTTATAGCAGAGACCAAACAGAACTAACCTATTTCTTCACAAATGTGAAATCCGTTACAAAGTTAAGAGCCAAAGTTAGATTGTTTTTCTTCTTTTCATTTTCTCTGCAGTACTGCTGGGAATGATTAAAATCTAATGGTTTCAAAACTTGCACAACTCTCTCAAATGTTCGGTTCGAGCATACATGTAGCAAAGACTATCTCTTTTTTTTTTTTTTTTTTAATTGTAGGCACTTGTTTGTGTATATGGAAGGAGGAATTCTTACAACGTATACTTGCCTTTTTACTGTCTACCGTTGTGCTTTAGGCAGGTCACAATACAAAATGTGATTCTTAGCATGTAAAAAAAAAAAACAACCCTAAGCTGATATTTAAGTCAAGCAAAGACCTGTTTTGATTCTAATATTTTAAACACTAGATACAAGTTTTTGGGGAAATAACAATGTTTTGTACTAATCAGAATGATTTATGGTAAAAATCACAATCCGAAGTGACAGAATATTGACATTGGCTGATAGTATCTTTTTGTGGATGAAGTGTTGCAGTCTGTATTAAGTACATTATCCCTGTAAGCATCCAGAAATTTAAACATATTTTGTTTATAAAATTGCAGAGGACTGCATGGTGCAGTAGTAAGACCTGAAATTTTAGCGGCTTTAGAAATGTTGCAAGGCACTGCAATAGAGAAAACTGCAGCTTCACGTTAAATCTGCTTTGGAAAAAAATGTTTTGTTGTATTAATCACTGTGTATATGCTGTATTACTTTAAAGTAACTGAAAGGGCTGGATAGTTCAGAGTTCTTACAGGAAAAAAATAAGTTGTGAGCTATGCTTTGCTCTTCATCATGCAAACTATTTGGATAGATCGCTGTTAAATTTATTTTAAGCAACATCTCTAAATGCCTGTCTGAAATATTTAAATTATATGCTCCATTAGGTAAATGGGTTTATCTTTCCATTGCTTGGCTAAAGGAATGTATTAGGAGGGCAAGGTTTAGAAGAACAATACAGTTTGTCTGCATAGTTTCACTGCATAGTTTATCCTCATCTATTGTTCAAAGATGCTTAGAACGTATTTTATTTGACATTGGTGATCTTTACAAAGTTGACTTTGATTTTATTTTCTATGCCATAGTTTCTGTCAATGTTATTCAAACTGAAATTCAATTAATAAAACCATACATTTGACCTGATATTTAGCTAGAATTGATGAAAAATTGCTCCCTTCTTTGATTTTCATCTGTTCATTGAAAATCCCTGCAGTGGATTTTAGTCTTAGCAATTCTTGAATATTGGAAGAACTGATAAGAGTTGTAAATAGAGACAAATTCCCATTGTATTGAGTTAGGACACTGCACTAGAAATGGCAAAATTTCTGCCTTTTTTTGTAGATTTTCTTTAAACTGCAGTTCAGAGAAGATGCCTTGTCTTGATGACCATCTACATGCATATTATAGGTTTATAAAACTAAGCTTCTGTATTTGATTTTATGTAATGCAGCACATCATATCTGCAGCGTTTTTGTGGATTTTGGCTAATGTCTGAATGAATACACTGTGAGGAAAATCTGTTAGAATTCTTGTGGTACCAGGCTTATAATTTGTTGCTCTTAATATTTTATTATGTGAGTACAAGTCATCGACACAAGCATTGTAAACAAATGCTGAAGTAGCTAAGTGTGAGATTACATTTAGCTTCTCCACATTTTCACTAAAGTATAGTGGTATCTTGTCCAATGTGAGTGCATTCTCTTCCTAATAGCTATCAAAGTAATCATCAAAGCTGAAAGGTTAGGTTAAAATTTTCACTTTCTTGCCAGTCTCTAGAGAAGAAAGAGGAAAAAGGCCAACTCCAGTTTACACCAGTATGGACAGGGAAATAATTTATCAGATGTGCTGGATTCAGTAAGGTCATTTGACTTCATATGAGTCACCTAGAACTGCATTTTTTAAAAAATTATTAAAATCCCCGAGTTTTTAGAAAAAGTGTTCTTTCTATAATGCAAAATACTTTCTTTAGAAAAGGGCATAAAGCCATGATAGTGCTAAAACATTAAAATAAGAACTGGGAGATAAATTAAAGTGTACTCTTAAATTCCAGATTGTATGCGGTCTACGTGTGTGCTGAAGCAAGAAAGTTAGCTGCATATCTCAATATCTGAAAAAAATGAAATTTTTTGTTCCCTGTTAGTGCTTTTGCTCCTACCCTTGCATTTTATATGCAATCTGAAACAAACTGTAAAGCTAATTTTGGTTCTCTCTGCTGAGGTTCTAGGGGTCTAGATCATCTGCATTAGCTTAGGTCACATTCATTTGAAGTAGAGCGCAAGACAAATAATTTGCCTAATTCTAGTGAATCTAATTCATCTTATGCCTCTTTTTCTACAGTTTTGGAAGAACAGGCTGCTCAGTTAAGTGAGAGCCAATCTTTTGAAAGGCTGGAAGTCAGGCTTCTAGCAGTCACGTTTTCATGAAGTAGCATTTTTGGTGTATACACATGGCTAATCATTTAATAGTAAGTGGACAGCATCTGTTATTCATCAGTAACTTATATTAAGTACATAAGAAAATAGTCATTTTAGAGTCCTGATTAGACTTACTGACTACCATTGTGTTTCAGAATACTGTGACATTTTGACCTATCAAAACACGTGCCTCTCTGGAACATCAGTAAATCCTGGGAACAAAAAACATATAAGAAATTAATTAGGAATATATGTATGTATGGTATTTTAAAATATTTTAATCTCTTTTAGAGATCACTTCGATTTAGCTGATGAAGCTCATATCTAGTCACTGCTCATTCCTTCAAAGAACACAATTGAATACATCTTCTAACAATAGGTGTCATTAATGGGAGCATACCTCTACTGAAGCAAATGCCCTCTTTGTGAAAATAGTGAATCTTAACTAAGCAAGGGACCATTATACCCCTGGCTTTATTTAATTTATTTTATCCAATTCTGTACAAATTGATACTGTTTTTATACCTTCTTATTTTATTGTAGAATTGTAGTTTTGTCATCCAATCTACATAAAAGTCACTGATGGCAAATAAAAGCCATCTAAAGTTGGCTTTAAGAGGCTCACCACAATGAAGTCAAAGCGATTTGCTTAATCATATCTTTCAAAATCGGGACTTATGAGGAGTTAACCTGGGAAACCAAAGTCAGTGTTTTCAATCTGTGTTTTCTCAAGTGCAGATTTCTTGTACAATCTAGAAAATGCTTATTAGGAATAGTATACTGGGGAATGAACCTGTGAGCCTGAACATGTGCAGTTCTCCATCTCCCTGAATACTTCTTTGAAGGATCTCTTGGTCTGGTAGTACAAATCTTAATCCTCTGTAATCAGCTGATATTAATTACAACAAGCAAAGTTGAGTAATTGCATATATTTAGAAAGACTAAAGTTGTTGTATTTAGATCACAGATTGCAGTCCAAGTAGCCCAAGAAAGTAATTTTCTTCCAACATTTGTTTAATCGCTGTTGAGAGAGGTTTGTTGTCATCTAGATGCTGATAGATGAGTCCTCACATTTGTTGCAGTCTTGGAGATCTCAAAACTGTGTTGATGTGTGAAAGAAACGATTTCCAGCATAAGAAATGGTTCTGCCATTTTACACAATCACAGAATCACAGAATTTCTAGGTTGGAAGAGACCTCAAGGTCATCGAGTCCAACCTCCAACCTAACGCTAACAGCCCTCCACTAAACCATATCCCTAAGCTCTACATCTAAACGTCTTTTGAATACTTCCAGGGATGGTGACTCCACCACTTCCCTGGGCAGCCTGTTCCAATGTCTAACAACCCTTTCAGTGAAGAAATTCTTCCTAACATCTAACCTAAAACTCCCCTGGCTCAACTTAAGCCCATTCCCCCTCGTCCTGTCACCAGGCACGTGGGAGAACAGGCCAACCCCCACCTCGCTACAGCCTCCCTTGAGGTACCTATAGAGAGCGATAAGGTCACCCCTGAGCCTCCTCTTCTCCAGGCTGAACAAGCCCAGCTCCCTCAGCCGCTTTAAAGACAAAGCACACTTGAGAAACCTGAAGAGATTGTATCTCCCTTTCCAAATTGATGTGATGAAAAGTAAATCTCTCATCTTAAATATTTAGCACTCTTTAAGACACTAGTTCACTTCCAAAAATAAATAAAACTGCATTTAGGATGTAACATAATAGTATAGAAAAAATGGAACCATGAACTAGAGCTATTGCTACAGTGACATGAAAGCTGTGGAGAAATCAGTATTGGAATGGATTGGAGATAATTACATCATATTGGGTTAGCAAAATGTTTTTCGAAAGGAAAATACTGTTCTGCCTGTATAGAACATCCTTACTACTTCGTGATAGTACTGTGTTTTGTAAAATTTCATGGAAATCATTAATCATGAACAGTAATGGCAGAAATCTTGTCATCAGTGATGACAGTCTTTGGTTATAGCAGACTGGTTTGAGTCTTGGTGTCTGTAACAAGAAGCTAACTCTGGTCACACTACTGGTGGCAGTATAACAAGATACTAAGATCCACCAGAAACGCATGGGGTGGATTGTGTTACTGTTCTTCACTTCCAGTTTGTATTGGCCTGGGAAGACCTTTCTGTGTTTCTGAATATGTGCAGTATGCTTTATCTCTACAGGTAGGATGGCATTTTTTGGACAGTTTGCAGTCTTCGTTCTGTGAGGTCCTTGACTGCAGTGTCAAAATCTTCTGTGCATGCTTCAGTTGATGTTGTTTCTAGTTAAGGTTTTCCTGCATCTCAGTGGACTTGGATTTTGTTTCAGAAGCTGCAACAGGATTTCCATGAGCTACAGTGTGGATGTATGCCAGTGCACCACTGATCTATTAGTTTACGATTTGTAGGTCAGGGAGAAATTGAGATTTTGCTATCTAAGCAGTATCGTCTCTTTGATGCTTCGGTGCTTACATGACATCTCAAATTTGCTGAAGATTAAAAGGACGCTGTCAAGGTATCTTTGACAATTTTATTTTTATTATTTATTTTGTTTGCCTTCTTATTGCTATCATAAGCTATTGGAAGCTTGAAGTCTAGTGCCTTGCCAACAGGCTTTTGTCCTCCAGAACAATTACTGTTTAGCTATTTACGGTTTATTTAAGAGTTGTGAAGCATTTATTGTCATTTCAAATACATTACTGAAGAGTTACAGCTTAAACATTGCAAGTGAGAGGGGAAAAAGTAAGTAAATCAGTTTAGGGACAGTCCTGCCAGTGTGTACTTACCCAAAGTAATTTTTTTTTCCTTATTTTCTTCAAGATTTATTAATTTGGTTGTATTAGGCGTTAGTGCTTCTTTTGCATAGGCACTCTTGAGAATGGACTTCTCAGGGGCTTGATGTTTAGACTCCCATTCTCAGTTGGGTATATTTTGAGTTATCTAATGCAGCAGTCCTTCTAAGGATTCATACAGGAACAGTTGACATTGACTTCCTTTGAGGTGCAGAGCAGTAGCTTAATTTTAAGTACTGTCCAGAAAAATCAGGACCTGGGTTTTGTATCACATCTGCCTCTTTGCTTTTATGATAGCAGAAATTAAAAACAGAACAAAAAAAAAAGTTTAGAAATACTCACTTTTTTGTTTGGTATAGAAAAACGCTGTCTTAACTTGTTGCTGTAACAAAGTCTTAATTGATCTACGTTTGTTGTAATGCGAAGTTAGTGAAACTAGAGCTACCGTTTGGGGGTTGGACCCGATGATCCCTCGAGGTCGCTTCCAACCCCTACAATTCTGTGATTGCTGGAAATTTAATTGCCTGTTTTTCATCTGCTCTGGTGGTGTAATTTCTATCTGAGAGTTGGAACCATAAACAGTGTAGTTCTTCCATGGGACCTCCTTGTTACAGTAAACGCTGCATATTTAATTTGTGTAGTGACAAAATGCTAAGTTACTCCCTTTCAGGTCAGTGGCAGAAGAGACCACATAGACTTTCACTGGATTATTCCTATGGCTAAGAGACTGTATTGCAATGCTCTCTCCTCAACAATGTCCACGTCAGCTGGATTGACTGCCTGAGAGCTGAATGAATGTAGTGATATTGGGTAAACCTATTTTTGCAGATTTTAAATTAAAAAGTAATAATCATTTGACAGCATGTGGAGTCGCAAAGGTTACAGAGATTCCCCAGAGCACAGTGGATTGCAGAATGACTTCAAATACATTTCATAAAGTGTGGACTGTCTTTGGGGAGGAGAGTCTGTGATATGCCACTTCTGTCTGCAAATGAAAACTGTATAGAGACAGACTTCTCTAGAAGTTGATTCAATAAACTGAGTCTGAATCAAGTGTTATAATTGGCAACTTGAAGGAGAGTTTCTCTCCCTTTCTTCTGAGTAGCAAATATGGATTCTATATGGAGATTAGCATCCTAACTTAAACGCACATGTCTGGTGCTGAAAGTGAGGTGGCATGAATGTTTTTCTTGGCATGTACACATCAAAACTTTCAACAACTGTTACATCATGGGTATTACTCATTGATGGGTTGACTATGGAATTTTTTTTTATTTTAATTTTTATTTTTATTTTAGACAATTGTTCATACATCTTACCTATGAGGTTAATTGTATGAGATTGAAGGGAAAATATTAGTTTGTCCATTTTGTGCAGCTGTCAGAACTGTGTAAGAATTCTGTTGATTCATTGGGTTTCTTGTGATATGTACTAACATCACTCATAGCAATTCAATAGGATCAGTGAGACGACTACTGCTAGAGTTTGTTCCTATTTTGCTTTTTTTCTGGTAAAGAGAGGGCAGCCTTTGACAAGAATGTGTATGGAGAAAAAGGTGGGCATGATCATGACTTAGTGTACATATTGGGTTTGTTAAGGAAAATCCCTCAAGTATCAACAAGAAATATATAGTGTCTCTTTTAGACAGTGTTTCTTTAAAATAGTGCTTTTTCAAGGAAATCAAAATTTTATTTAATGTTGCCATGCTTCTCTAGAATGTGTACAGAACAATTTGTTGGTATAGACATTGGTAGTGATGCTCTGGTCTTTGAGATACAGTCCTACTGACATCTTGATCCTTTGCAATGGGTTAAAATAGCATAGAGATCAGATTCCTGGAAGTAGGAAATCTTTTGCCTCATGCCTGGGTCTGTTTCTCCATTTCAATAAACCAGGCAATGACAGCAAGCACTCTTGTTTTGCTATTTGTCGTCTCTGAAGTATGTAAAAGAAAAATGCTTACATATGCTAACATCACAATTGTAAGAAACACTTTATAATAACATCTATATTTAACTTTTCACTGCTTTGCAAGTCTTTGGCTTACAGTTACAATTCTGCTATTGTATGTTGCTATCAAGTTTTGATTTAGAAACGAACACCTAAAAAAAACCAACTAGGCAGAATAATTTAACATTATTGTTACAGCTCTTAGTCTGATGCAAGAAAGTTTCATTCATACTGATCAGTAAAATGACAATAACTCCCCATAAAACTTAAATTCAGTTTCACGTGTCAGTAAGTGTACCCAGTAATGATCCCAAAGTATTAAAAGACTAGTTTTATTATATGTAGTAGCTCTAAATTTAAGATTTTGCCAGTATGTTTAAGGAACAATCTCTTCTTCCACCTGAATAAATATCACATTTGACTTTATTTTATCAATGTAATGTCAACTGAAGTGTCAAACATGAATCCTAATTTAAACTGGCGGTGTTCTGCTTCTTTGCACCACAGGCTGGGTCAAGCCATGGTGGTGTAACTTCTCCGCATACTTTTAGTCTGGTACTTCTTTAATTCAGTGTGACAATACAACTAGTGAGTTATTGACAGCAGCTGAAGTGAGACCATTATGAGTGTGATCAATAACACACCTGCATAGAATAGCAACTACTACCAGCGACATATTTTGTATTGATTCAGGAATTTATGCTGTCTTCACTACCCCCAGCCCGCTACTTCCATAATTTATGTAATAAAATCTCTACTTCAGAGAAGCTGTTACTAAGTTAAATACCAAGAAATGATGACATATCAAGATGTAAATTACATATCAAAGATTTTACTACAAGCAGAAATAGCACTTGCTAAATTCCTGTGGGTTCTGATTCAGGACCAAGGCACTTCCCTACTGCAGGCTGAAAGATAATGGAAGTAAAAAACCACGTTTCCTCTCCTGGGGCAGTATTTAGAGGTGTAGGTAAGACGTTGTTTTTAATGTGATGTGGAAGTGGAATCTTATTGAATTGTCTAATCCATAAGTTTGAACTCTTGGTAGAAATCCTTTAGCAGTACAGTAACCTTCACTCCAGTTCCCTTCTTAAACTGGAATGTAATTTTCTCTTAATAATGATACATCTTTTTGTCTTTTGCTAACTGAGAAACATATTTTAAAAGATTGATGCTATCCTCTGATTTTCTTTTCTAAGACTAAAATCAGTGAGATTAAACAGAAGGTAGGAATTTGGGTGTAATTTGAGTAGGAATTTGGGAATTACAATATTCCTTGAAAGTAATACCTGGATTCCTGGATGTACATGTTTATTTTGTTGATCAGATGATTAACCATGAGTCCAAGGGAAAATTACTGTGTATCTATATTGAAGAAAATCTCTTATAGGTTTTAAGCATGATGAGAAAACTTTAACTATGTTTTGCTAATAATCTTGGCATGTGAAGTCTATATAAGTCTTCAAATTCAATTGCTCATGCAGATTGATATGTACTCTAAATCTTCATTCGAATGTCAGACAAAAAAACTCCAATTTACAAGTACTGCACATACTAGCTGTCTAGATGCACTGCCTTCTATTCTGATGGTGTTAACCATCCAAATATATCTACAGTTTGTCAACAGGAGTAATCTCAGGATAATATACAAAAATATGAATGCCTTCAAATTTTCTGTTCTTCAGATTATCAAATAAAATCCTAATTCTTGGTTAACTTCTAGATCTTATTTATTACCCGTCTTTAGTTTCACAGTATTATACCAAAACTGTAGGCTGTAGAATCACTTGAAGTATAAAAGAGCTGGTCTGTGCTTTAAATGTTCAAGACTCAGTACTAAGGAGCTCAGCACAGGGTTAGTTAAGTGAAATGTGTCCATACTATGCTTGAGCTAAGTTTAACCAAGTTAAAGTTATTACATTCTTTTTATGTAATAGCATATTGTATACTTTGCTTTGTTGCTTGGTACTGAAAGAAGAGTCCCAAAGTAAGAAAAAAATGAAATCCCAACAGAATGGTTCCCTAGGCAATTTCTCTAGGGTAGTATTTGTGAGTTAACCCTCTAGTTCTTGAGCACATGTTTTCTGCCTATATTTTGTCCTATACAAAACTGGGGCTATTTTCTTGGAAGAATATTTGCCATGTTAACTTTTTTTTTTTTTTTTTTTTTTTACCAGTTTTTCATGCTGGCATGTTCATGTAGGTGATAAATGGAATCTTCTGCTTTTACAGACTACTTACTGTGGTGATGGTGGGGTTTCTGAATTCTATCCCATGTTAATCTGTCTGCCCAAAGGAATAACTGCCTCCTTTGATTCATGACACCACAACACATTTTTCACTGTTTTGGAGCAGAGAAACTGATAGCTGAATTTCAGAAACTGTATTTTTATGGGACTAAAGAACTGATGTTTAACAGAACTTTGTTATACTCCTTAGCTGTCTGGGAAGATCTAACATTACTTATCTAACATGGATCCCAATGACAAAATTGTTAAGTGTTGCTAGCAATTTTGAAATTGAGAGTTAACAAACATTAAATATTATTCAATATATAAAAGTTAATCTCTTCTCAGTGCTAGGCAAGTAATTGCGTTTAGATGCTCAAGAAATAATGGAAGATTTTATTTTCCAAGGGATGTTTGAACATATTTACTCTCTTCCGAATGCAAAGTTTTAAATTTCTGAACGGTTACCATTGTGCTCTTTCTGAAACTTACTGAGGAGACAGTGAAAAATTTCTTGAACTGTTGGACCTTCAGCTGACAAGGTGCAGAGATCTGATGAGGTTTGCAGCCTGGCTTGTTTAGATTTCATTTGAAGGAAGGTCTGTAGTGAATGAATTCTGAGTAGAAGGACTATATGAGAACCTTTCTGTGATTTATAGATGATACCTTGGCCAAGGAGTTTTCAGTGGTCCCTTTGGAATTTAGGCCCAGATTCTTAAAGGGATTTAGCACCCAGACCCTGTTAAATTCCATTACATTCCTTTATGATACTGTCATTGAAACTAGGGAATTAGGTATTGGAATCCTTCCAAAGGTACAAACTTCTTTTAGGCTTATGAGATGTTTCAGCTTTTGTTTTCAAATAAAGATGGGTTATTGTGGTAAGTTGTATTGATAGGTATGTTTAAAGAATTGGGTTATTAGAATTATTTAAAAAACACACAAATCAGTTTGAGAAAAATGTCAGATACCTCAGACTACCAGATTATGAAGACCTTTTAGCATAAAACTTGATTTTTACTTTGCTTATTCTAGAGGGCTTTCTATGTCCAAATATATTTGTATACTTCTGTGATATCTCATTAGCTACCGAAATTCCTAAGATTTGGAAGAATTCCGGCCATAAAGTGAACACAAGAATCCTATGGCCTTTTTCAGCATGCTTGTATAAAAATCCACTCAGTTTTGAAAGCATTTAGAACATTCCCAAATCTGACTGAAGAAATTCAGAGGTAGTTAAAACTGAAGAGTTCATAAAAGTTTCCCTTTATGCAATTGTAAACTGTGGAATTAAGTCTGATCTCAGTTTAGATTGTATAATTTGGAGAATATTGAACATCCACACTTGCTTCAGGCTGTGTAGCAGGCTATATTGCCCACAGTTAAACAGATGAATGTGCTAGTAAGGATAGACATCCTTCCAAACAGTTCTATCTATATTTAGCAAATTCTTCTCATTTCCCTCTCTGTAGGAGGGTAGCGATGTTGGTAACCTTAACATTGGCTGATAGAACTGTGAATGTTTTTAAGCCCTGTCCTATGGGATGTTTTACCTTCCCATATTATTTTGACCTTGTATTCTCTCCCTTACTTTTGGATTAAATCTTTTCATGTCTTAAGTGAGAAATTTACTTCACATTCTATGTCTGAATATAAAAAACAGTAAAAGCCATCTCTTTGTGCCACAGAGGAGTAGGAAGAACTTGAAAGTTTCTCAAGATAAACGTTCTGGAATGTATGAAGGATATAACCAAGGCAGGGGGGCAGTGCAAAGAAATACCATTTTTCTGGCAACCAAAGCTATACATTCTGTAACTTCTTATCTCATTTTCTGCATTGATATTTGAAGGACTTAATTCTGTGTTTTCATCAGGAAGTAAGTTGTTTAACACTAATTTACACAGATTGAACTTCAGTTGTTGAACTCACCACATAATTTATTAACATCAAAATAAGATGCAAAAGCTTCTTGTTGAACTGAATCTTACAGAGATATGGCAGAGAGTGGGAAAGCTTTGGAACTAAAGTGTCAGAAAACAAGTTAGAAATCATACAGGAAAGACATAATAGGTCGTCTGGTCCATCCTCTGCAAGATTTGTCCATATGGCATACAAAGTCTGCTTCAAACTGGAATGTTTTATAGCAATCAAAGGTCTCCTTCAATCACATTTTCCCTTCTGCTGATATTAGAATAAGTTATTTCACTTGTCTCTCTGCTGTTTTCTTTTCCAAGGACCCTTATTCTCAATATTTAAGTGCAATAATGGCAGAGACTACAGATACAGATCCTGGGACATCAGATCACGATGAACTGCATTATACTCTGGTAATATAGTCCTTACCATAGCATATGTCATGGTTCCTGAGTCAGCTGCACCTCAGAACCTCATAAATCTGAGACAGTAGGCTGAGTTCAGCACTTCCTTCCCTTTCTTACGCTTAGGGAAATTAGTATCTCCTTTTTTTTCCAAGTATGAATTTGTATAGATGCTATAACTTCGCTCTGCATTTCTTCAGCCAAGTGCCTGGCTTTAGTGTTTTAGGAGAATAAAGTAATACATAGCAGCTACATCTAAAAGAATGATCTCTGAACTGCAGGTATGTTATAGCATTCATTTGTCATGGTAGAAGCCTGAGCTGTAGAGTTAAGCAAATGATTTTGCTGAAGTTTAGCTTGTGGGCTTCCCTCTGAGCCTGGACAATCCTGCTGCTCTTCTGCCTTTTCAGCACCTTCCATGTAATGTCTGCTTCCCATTACTCATAATTCTGATGGTTAAAAAATTATCCATACCTCAATTTATTTATTTTATTTAGCTAGTTCTTAGTCATTTGGTTTTGTGCTTCAGTGACTCCTCTCCCTGAGAACTGCATGTTAAATGTATTTAGTGAGAAAGATTCTGTCTCCTTTCAGCCATTGTTGTGCTGAACTAAATAGTCCAAACTCTTCTCTGCTCATAAAATGGGCAGTCTGTTTTCAGGTAGTTGCAGTAGTTCATATATATGCCTAGTCAGTCTTTCTCTATTATGGATCTTCAGAGTACCATGCTGAAATCCAGTTGTAGTTCTTCTGTTGTTGCATACCCTGGTATTAATAACTTCTTCCTCCTACAGAATACAGTTCACTGTTACATCTTAATATTACATGGTCCTTTTCCACATACAGCTCTCCCAGTTCTTAAGTAGTTGACTATTTTTTTTTTTTCCTTTTGCTGACGAAATCCAAGCTAGGTCTACAGACTTTAAAAGTCTGTAAGTTTACTAAAAACGTGTGTATTTCAAGGGAAGTCGTTTTGCTTCTCTGATGTAACCTAATACGCTGTGTTTCATTGTTTTTTCTGTCAGACATAATGAAGGAGCTTCTATAAAGAACCAGGCACAAGAGAGAAAGCAATACTTTAGATAGGGAACATCCCAACAGATATTCAAATAGGATAACTAAGCATTAGCCAAGACAGAGTATACTGCTCAGTATTGTGTGACATTTCTATTTTACTAGAAAACTCTCCGATATTGACCTCAGTAACACTCACCATTTCAGGGCCATAAAAAAGAGGGAGGGATTTATGTATTAGGGAATGCTAGCATACTAGCCAGGAAATGGAAACAGTGAAAGTGATTTCTCTGTCACGAGAGGGGCATCAGTTGGACTGAGAGAACGAGAACAATTGTCAATAGGCAATCAGTGCATAAATAAAACTATGTATTGGCTTCTTGTTGGTTTTGGCTTTTGTGCTACAGGTTTTATACCTGTAGAATAATGGGTGACTACCACTGCATTTTAAAAGTGCTGGGACATGAAACTGTTGGAGAGTGTCCAGAGGAGGGCTACGAAGATGGTGAAAGGCCTGGAGGGGAAGACGTACGAAGAACGGCTGAGGTCACTGGGCCTGTTCAGCCTGGAGAAGAGGAGGCTGAGGGGAGACCTCATCACAGTCTACAACTTCCTCGTAAGGGGGTGTCGAGAGGCAGGAGACCTTTTCTCCATTAACACTAGTGACAGGACCCGCGGGAACGGGGTTAAGCTGAGGCAGGGGAAATTTAGGCTTGACGTCAGGAGGGGGTTCTTCACAGAGAGGGTGGTTGCACACTGGAACAGGCTCCCCAGGGAAGTGGTCGCTGCACCGAGCCTGTCTGAATTTAAGAAGAGATTGGACTGTGCACTTAGTCACATGGTCTGAACTTTTGGGTAGACCTGTGCGGTGTCAAGAGTTGGACTTGATGATCCTGAAGGGTCCCTTCCAACTCAGGATGTTCTATTCTATTCTATGATTCTATGAAATTGGCTACTGATCCCTGTGGTGAAAGAGCTTACATGCGCCAAATGCAGTTGTGTCTGTTGCAATAGCGTAGTTGGGAAAAACAAGCTGTAGGCTGGAAATGTAGTGTGTATGTGATTGTACTGCATGGTTCCACTGATGATGCAGGAAGCTGGGCCTTTGAGAGAAAGCTAGCTTTTTAGTCATTCAGAGGCCTAAAAAAAAAAAAAAAAAAAAGAAATCTGTTGTTTGTCATGGTACCACAGAAGAGGGGAAAGACTAATGAGAATTGCAGAATAAATACAAACTATTTCCTGTGAAAAGAGGTTGAAGTCTAGGGGAAAGCTGCTGCTTGCACAGAGGAGAGATTTTTTTAGTTTTTGTTTTTTCTTTCTTTGGAAGCAGTAAACCAACATTTTATATTGGTGTTGTATGAGCATCAACACGTTAATACAGGTATCTGTTGAAGACCAGAGTTATTGTTTCAGAAGTAGACAAAGCTTGAGCTGTAATCTGTAGGAAAAGTCCTGATCTTCCAAGGGTTTCTGACTTCAGTTAAATTTATGAGTATGAATGATTTAGAGATTTCAGCAGCTTTACTGTCTGTATAGTAGCTCAGTTAATAAAATAAGTATTTCACATACTGTCCGATTGAAATCAGAGCTTTCTGCTATCTGTAGATTTATTAAATATATCTGCATGTATATGTGAGACTGCTATACAGAGAGCATACTTTTATTTACCATTTTGAGATTGATGTGAATGGAATCAATATCCATTGCTTTGATTTTCATTACTGAGGGCACCTGAAACGTTGACCAACCATATCTTACTTGTGTCAAATGGATCACAGAGCCCTAATATACACACCATTTGACCTACTAGGATATCTTTCAAAGAACTGTAAGGCTTAGACTGTCACTTTTTTTTTTTTTTCCTGACTCAAAGAAATGCAATCTAATTAGGAGGATCCTACAATATAGATACAAATTGTAGGTGCACACAGTGTGTGGGGAGCCCAGAATGAAAATGTGTTTTTTTTTTTTGTTGTTGTTTGTTTGTTTTAAAGACCATGAAGTAGGATTCCTTATTTTAAAGTACAAGATTGATTATTTAGTGACTCTAGGATCTGCACAGATATAAAATATTTACAGCAAGTTGGTGAATTCTAATGGGGAAAAGAAATCTCTCAAGGCATTTTCTTCTAATGAATATAAAATAAGGAATTATGTACAAATGTAAAAATTACAGAGTTTTAGTATTTGTGTTTAACTACCAGATACTTATTTCTCTCCTCTTCACTCAGGTGTAGTTTGACTGAATGCACCTAAATTACAGTGTTTTAAGAGGAGGAGACTCATGAACAGAATTGACTCTTCCTTGGGAAATGTTTGACATTTCACTACCTGTTAGCGTTGTCCTTCTTACAGTAAATGTCACTTGAGACTTTTCTAATAAAAAAAGAAAAAACAAAAACAACAACAACAAAAACAACCTCCCCATACCACCCAATTTGTGCATTCTTCTAATTTCACATGAAATCAAATGACTGATTTCTGTTAGAAATTTCAATATCTTTAAGGTGATACAGGTTTCTCCCAGTTCCACCTCAGAATGATTACTTGCTTGTATTTTTGGAGGCAAGGCATGTAAATTGTAGATTCTTCATTACAAATTAAGTATTTAAAATGTCTTTGACATTATGAAATGGAAAGAAACATAGCAGATGCACAACCAGGTGATAAAATCCAACTAGTTCAAAGCAGGTGTAATATCTAGGAGAGAAAAAATGTTTTCCTGTTTTGTGTGTCCTTGTCTGACTAGGGAATTTAGAGCAGTCATTGGAAGATGAAGGAATCCAGCTCTCTCTGCATTATTGGACCCAGAGGCCATACTGTGTCATTACTAATGCATGCAGGCATGTTCAATAAAATTCATGGTTATACATCCCATTGTCATTTTCAGAGCTCATTGATTTAAGTAGCTCCCAACAATACAGAATACTGCAACAGGCAGCACAGCCTAATATGCTGGTAGGTACCAAGTGGAGAGTCTTATTTCAATCAAGAAGTGAGAAGAAATTACTTTAAGGATGAATCAAACATCACAAGTTGCCCAGAGCAGTCGTGGAGATTACATCCTTCGAGATTTTCAAAACCTGACTGGAAAAGATTGTAACTTGCTTAGAATGACTCAGCTTTTAGGAGGGGGATTGGACTAGATGATCTCCAGAGATACCTTCCAAACTTAACCATTCTGTGTGTCTGTCCAAAGAAGGTATTTAATAATTGAATATCCTTCAAATTATTTATCCTCTACAAGAGGAAACAAAGTTGCAAAGATCCTGTTGCTGCAAGAGGCAGGAAGTCCAGGAAGCAGGTTCAGGGGTGCAGGACAATCTCCCTTTATATTTCTCACCAGTGGGTGTAACCCACTGCTTTGTCTCTGAGCATGGGCAAGGGATGTGAAGGTAGAGCTGGATGAACAGAGCTGTGTGGCGAAGCTGGCGTATGGCTGCAGTTCTGAGAGTACTGTTAGCATCTGCATTTATGAAACTCCAGTTATGGTCCAAAGCAGCTGTCTCCCGTGGTTTAAAAATGTAGGAAAGTTCTCTCCCAGGTAAGGTGAAGTGGCATCATCCGTTCAAGTGCAGAGGCTGTGTCTGGCAGACCAGACTAAATATAATTAACTTAAAAAGAAAAAAAAATAAAATAACCAACGTGGTTGTATCCACTGAAAATAAACCTTAAGCTCAAACTTTTAGTGAGATAAACAATTTTAAAAGGTTTATTTAAATGTTGAGGCTTCCACTGTCACTTTATACAGGTAGATTCAAAGCATATTGAAGATAATCTTGTAATGAGCTTTGGCTTTACAAGGAGATGCATGTTTCTTCCATAATTTTCTTTGTTTCTATTTGGTATTTTCTACTTGGTGAGTAATATTTGCAATTACTTTTCTACAATACCATGTTAGTAACAGCAGCAGGAAGCCATAGTTAGCTCAGCTGGAACATTTTGGTCTCCAGAGCTCTTGTTATTGCATTCAGAGTAAGAAATAACTGCCTGCTTATCTCTGCGGTATTTTGATTCCATTCTTCCTCTCATCCCCTTTTCTTGTTCAGCGTTACTTTATTGGTTAGACTCAGGACAGATGCTAGGAATAGTAAATTCAAGTTGATTGTAACAGATATTGTCTGACATTGGCATGTCTGTAACTAGGAAGATGAAAACAATGGGAAGTAAATATTTTGGACAAGCTGAAAGAATTTGCTAAAATAATTCATAATCGTCTTGTCTGTTAGACTGTATAAACAAAACAAATTATTTCCTTTCATTTATGCACATTTTTGAAGAGCTTTGGAATTGCTGTGATGGTGTATTGAGCAGTGAGCACTGAGCAGAAGTACTGCTTCTTGTTGACGTTTTTAGTGTTACCATCTCTTAACTTCTGGCAGTGCAATCTTCCTGTAGAGAATACGGGACTGCAGCACACTCCTGGGACTTGAGGGCTCTGCTTGGATTTCACCTTTACAACTGGTCTGCATTAAAGCACCTTGAGGACATGCTTGTAAATATGAAAATAAAGGTGCTTAGCTTCTGTTTAAAATCCTCTACCTGTGGAACTAGGTTACGTAATGAGCATGTTTTACTCATCTCATGGGGACAATGCCTGAGCCGTTAAATCTGTGGCAGCAAAATGAAACAATTTTGGAACCAAGTCATCATTTTCAGCATAAATAGAAGGTCATGCCCTTGTCAGCCAGCATTGGTTCAGCATAAGGTTCCAGTCAGAATTGTCTGCATGATGCCTAGAGCTGTTCTTTAAGAGACCTTCACCCTTTGTTTGGAATTGCTGATACGGTGGGTCTTTTGAATATTTATAAGAGGCTTTCTGGGGTAGTCCTTACTGCAGTCAGAGTGCACACTCATTGGTTCTTGGTAACTGATCTGGCAAAAAGAAGTTTCAGTAAGCTCTTGATAGGCCACCAAATCAAGTGTTGTTCTTCCATGATTTTTTTTTCCCCTCCTTAGTGTTGAATGTTAAACCATGGTACTTATTTGGCAAATTCAGAACACAATTCCACACTTACTGCTTTTGTAGTTTCAGTGCTGGCTTGATTCCTGGTAAGTTCAGACATTTGGGACCTGGAGTTTGGCAGACAAAACTTTTATAATAAGGGTATAAGTGAAGGCTGGAAGGCATGTTCCCTTGCGTTGCATTCACTTGCTTGACTTGCCTCGTGTTTTGCTCAGCTCCATTGCACAAAGGTGTTCAAAATCACATTACATCCACACCCCTTGCCATTTTAAGAGTATTTGGTTCCTAAAGGTTAGGAATTCATTTCAACAGCAGGTGACTGTCCTTGTGAAGAATTGCACTAGTCTGTTCTTTTTACAGTATGCATGTCATACACTTGAATTTTTCTTCCCATGAGTTGAATGCTCAACAGTGGTTACTTTTTAATCAGGTGAAAATTACCAGTATGTGGAATATACTTTTTGAGCTATGTTACTCAAGAGAAAAAGTAATAGATTATATAATTATAACTTCTTCCTGAAATCTTAGGTGCTACAGGCATTTGTAGGTTGCAGAGCACCCAGATTTGAAACGCAAGTGACATCTTGATTTTTATGGTAAAAACATGAATTAAAATGGCTTGCCATTCAGCTTTTGTTTTTCTTCATCTGTGAGATTCTTAATGGTGATTTTTTTTTTAAAGGCCATAATTTTTCACTTTTTAACAGTAGGAGCTTTTAAATGGGTCATACAGGACTGTCATACTTAATTTTAGAAGGGCAAGTTTAGGATCTGTTGCAATGTTTTAAAATTTAACCAGGTAATTCTTGGCTTTTTTGTGTGTTTGTTTTAAACTATTATGTTACCCCACTAATAGCTGTTTGATATTGTTTCTGTTTTTATTTCTTGTTGGTTAAGACAAAAGAAAATGCATATATTGGACAAAAATAGCAAAATTTTGCGTCTGACATCCAGATTGAATGGGTCAGCAGGAGAAGTTTGAATTGCTAATGAAAATGAAACTTTGGGGGAAAATTCTTGCCTGAGGTTGGATTTGTACTGGTTCTACACATTTCTTCCAACTCTGCCATCTCCCTCTCAGTGCTGCTTCTGGAACAACATGACCCCTTTAATGAAATTTTATTTTGTGACAAACTGAATTTCTGTGTACGTGCTCTACTTGGTAGTATGTTTCACGTTTGCAATGGAGTTTCTCCTTTGTTCTGCAGTACTTAAAAGCATTTTACTGATCAGGGTTGAGGATAAGTAAAACATCCTGTTTACTAATTAGATAAATTTTCATCAAGTGTTGTCCTAAAGGCACTGTAATTGTTGTATTAAGAGAAAGTGTTGCCTTGAAACTTGTAAATTATGAAATGATGTATAAAATCTACATTGGAAGGTGAAGGAACACATGGAGACTACCTGGGCTTTGTAAGGCAGTCAAATGCCGACTTCTTTACACAAATCGGGAGAATAAAGTCTTTCTTCATAACCACAGTCTGCATATAGCTTGGTTGGTGCTTTCTAGGTCTCTTAAAAGAATGAATAAGCTTCTGTGTTATAAAAAGCTATTTGTGCAGTTGAGTGCTCCTACCTCATGTATGGGCCTGAGTGTTAAGTTCTTTGTTGCTGCTGTTAGTGGGTTCAGCTTAGGCCTTGGATGTGAGCAGTCTTCACTGAGGACTGGGGGAAGAAAAGGAGTAGCTATTTGTGGTATTGATGTCCAGTCACTGCTGTTAAGGGATACTCTTTATGTCAATATGACAGTCCTACAAATCCTGTCTAGCCAACAGTAGAAAGACCTGGTGGTGCTTTGGCACTGTAGTGACACAGCTATTCTTGGCTGTATGTATGTGTATATATTGCATGTAGATGTAGATGTACAAGTGCATACACATGCTTTTACACACACATACACACACACATTTTTCTATTTACATCTTGCCCAATATGGAATTCTATGGTACTGCCATGCAGGCATTTTTTATTTTTATTTTTTAATTAATGTCTTTTTTTACAAAACAGTTTTATTTTTATGCATTACATTAGTTTGTGGCTGATAAATGACTCATCTAATATTCTACAAACAAATGGATTCTGGCTATTAAGACTCAATGTTTTGGTTTTCATTTTTCCTGTAATGGAAGTGTTAGTTTATTGAAATAAAGTATATTATCTGGAATAACTTTTTTGTAAGCAAAGAGGTAGGGTATACCATCTTAGCTATTTTGCTTCTTGTTATCATAGTCTTGAATGATGTGAGCCAGAGATTTCAGCAGAAACTTGTCCACATAGTATAGCAATTGAACCAGATAATAAATTTCTGCCATGAATTTAGCCTTTAAGAAGCTGCACCTTTTGAGGTTTATCGAAGTCTTGCCTTAGATGTTTTGAAATAGGGATAGCAGTGCAGGTTTGGCAAGTGTTTGGGTTACAGAGCTGCTTAGAGAGAGATCCCCTTGTGCAGGTCACTGAGCTAATAGTCACTTAGTTACAGAATTTCTGTCCAGAATGTGATCCATCTCTTATGTTTTTCAGGGATATCCATAACTTTGAGTTCTGCTTTATGAAGGAGGGAAGGGGCCTAACGACTCTTCTGAAAGGGTGGTAAGAGTCAAAATTTCATTACATAAACTTTATTTTATTATCTACACTTATTTATGGCTAAAAAATCTAGAAGATTGGCTACTAAAGTGGCTACTAAATTAATCCTTCTTGCTCTTTACTGTTCCAGATAGTCTCACAATTGTCATTCTTCAGCCAACAATAAAGTGATGAAAGACTCATTTATTTTTTAGTAATAGTCTTTAGTGGCCTTCTCAAACAGTAGTGCTTTTGAACTGAGCATGGCTAAGATATGCAAGAGTTTGAATTAGGTCTGCTTGGAATAGCAAACTGCTATACAAAAACAATTGTCTGTATAATAAAAATGCAGAACAGTTAACTGTATGTAAAGTAACTGTAATAAAGCCTCCAAAATGTTATGAACGGACCTTTTCAAAATATTTTCTTCTACTGCTGTCCCACTTTTTAGACAAGAGATAAACTGGCTTCCAACCTTTTAACTGCTGCTTTTCAGCCACTCTCAGCTTTGTATCCAGTTGTACCATCAGACTTCATCTGAGGTTGTTCTCTGGACTATCTACATAGTAGGGCTGATGCTACTTATTTTTACTTGGAATATAAAGGTTTCTGACATCTGGAGTCAAAGAATCTACAACTTACTAGAGCTCTGAAGGAGTATGATTCACCTTGGAATTTGTGGCACATGAATTTAATACGGGTACATATTCAGTGGCTGTCCACTTGTGCAATGGGATGGATGGCTTTCTGCGGCACTTGACCCTTGTTTTAAGTCAAGGGCCATTGACATAACAGTACAGTCAAAGATCAAGTAATTTATTAATTCATATGACTTCTGATGACTTGGGAAGCCACTCCTGAGATAACTAAACAGTAAGTTTTCTTACAGAAGGAAAAACCATCAGGGTAAAGGAACATAATTAGAAAAAATAAATCTTCAAATTTACTAAAAGCACAAGACAGATGTACTTGCTAAATGAATAAAATTGAATAATTCAAGTTTTTCGAAGCCTTAATTATGTAACCTAATTTATTGTAATATTCTCTTTCTATCTTTGTTTTAAGGGAAGTAGAATTTTCGTTGAAAGATGGGAATAGAGTTAGCGCAGTACAAGAGATACTGAAAGTTGCTGGTTCTTAATTTTCCAAACAGTAAAAAGGTAGAAGGAAAAGGTAGGAGACTTCTTAGGAGGTTTTCTACTGTAACAGTCATTCTGAGGTGAAATTTGAAGTATTTCGAAAAAGGAAATTAAGTGCAGGGATGAAAGGGAATAATATAATAGGAACTGTAACTGTAGAGCTTTTCTCCTACCAAACAGTCCTGCTGTTTGTTCAAAATTAGAAAAAAGTAGCAGGCTCTATCCATTGACAAACAAATTAGATGATTTGTGTGGATTCATGAGCAACCCATTATTATTTTGTAGCATATTTGTGAGCTATGGAACACCTAACTTTAAAAATGTTCCTGTTCTTTCTACAGTGAAAAAAGAGTAATAATTGTGCTAGCATTAGCAAATACACTTTTTATAGAGTTCGTGACTAAGACTGATTTGCTTGTGTCAAAAGTGAGGTGTGCTCTGTACTCATTTTAAAGAAAACGTCACCCTTAATCAGAAGTGCCATATGTTTTCAGAATGACGGTGCTTTCAATTTATTGCTCATCAGCCCTGGAGAATGCTGGTTAGTTCCTTTACAAGTGCGACTCACAGGCTCAGACTGCTCACTTATATTTTAGGCTTATTTTGAGTAGTTATTGGTCCAGGGTTCATAATAATAAAATAAAATTGCATTTTTCTCAAACCATGGACATCTTGGTGGAAAATCTGAAAAGCTGGAGCCATTTGGAACTGCTCTTCCTCCCACTGAGGTCAGCAATAGAATGTCTGTGGCTTTCAGTGGGAGTAACATTATACCATCTAAATGTGAAGACCTCCCCTTTTCTCTAAAATGGATTATAACAGTCTGTTACAATACTACATGAAATCTAAGTAACTATTACACTGTTTGTTTATGAAAGGAGTGTTAATAGCAGGAAAAAAAAAAAGCCTAAAAAGGGAATGACATGTAAAACAATAATAACTGCATTTTCATCAATGAATACTATAAAGATATTTCAAGTACTGCAGTTGTGTGATTGAAATGGACAGTTGTGATTGTAATGTGCCAAATGGAATTGACTTCCAGATTGCCAGACTTTCCAGTCCATCCAGAGCATGTGCTTTTTTTCTATTATAAACATTTGGGTCCTTATGATCCAGTTTGGTGGTGGTTGTTGTTTTTTCTCTAACTCAATGCTTGCAGATTAATGTCTGTTTATTTTGTGTTTATTATAATCTTTCCTGGGATAACCACAAAGTATGAATTAATCTTGTTTAATTGATGGATTGCTGTAGATTAATGTTTAATGTGCTTGATATTTCTTTCTTAGCTAACAAGTTAATTTTTTGAAAATTGTATGTAGTTAAGTTCATTATAAAATGGTGTTGGGTGTGTCAGATTGTTTGCCACATAAGGGAAGTGCAAGATAACAACCTCAAGATAGCATTTTGACTTATAAACATTGCAGTATAAACAAGCATTCACTAAGTAATTTTAGAAAGGAATTTCCCCTTCATGTAGTATATACTATATGTAGACGTTAATTAGTAATTTCCATATGTAGCTGTTGGAAATTGTTTTTATCTGGTTTATCTGACACCACGTTTATTTATCTTGAATTAGAACTTCTACCATTGTCTCTGCATGACGTGACTTATGAACCAAGTCTGATTTACTCTGGGTTGTATGCTTGAGAATTTAACTCTTAAGTGATTATCTTGCTAATGATCATCCAAGCCTTCTAGATTTGTGAATGAGTCCTAATTTTGCCTTCATTATTATCCATGATTCTAGTGCTTTTGGTGTTTTTGAATGGATTTACATGTAAGAAGGACAGTTCAATTCTTCATACACAGATTTAATTTCATGTACTTGCAATAGTCTAATTTGGAATGACTTTATAGTTCCTAATTAAAAATGGTTACTTGTTTGAAAATGTGAAAAATTTGCCTTCATGCTGCTTACGGCATGGCACAGTTTAATAATGATCTTGGGATCCAGACAGCTTTAGAGCTGAAGTCGTGTTAGCCTGTATGAGGCCTGGATTTTGAGCTGATGTATCTACATAGAGAGGATGCTTCAGTATCCAAGTATGCCTTCTCTAAACCCTAGGTGTGGTGCAGCACTTGATGCAGGGAGCTGCCATGGCTGGGACCCACTGAGACAGAGGATGGAGGGGATTTTTTTATTTTCAGTAGGGTATAGTTAATTGATTTCTTGAAGTGGTGTATCTGTGCTGCTTATTAGCAAATGTCTTGCAAAAGTACTCGTCTTTGTGAAATAGAGTTTCATTGAATTGTCTGGGTAAGGTTACCCTTAAGAGTGGATTTCATGTGCTGAGGTCTGTACGATACTTCATAATGTGCCCTCTTACTTTACACTTTGTGGCTCAGAGAAAACTTGCATCATCTAAAATGCATTTGTATTCAAAATTTGTATGCTTCTCTGGACCCAGAGACTAATAACCTGTAGTCACTGTATGCATATGGAAACATACTAATGTGCATCTGCCAAAAAGTCCTACATCTGTGCACATATCATTATCGAAAACAAACATGTAACTTCTGATCCTTAAGATAAGTGTGAGTGCTTCCATTTTGGTTAAACAGTTTAACTCCTCTGTGATACCTTTTGCAGGCATATTCCCTGAAGCCACAGTGGATTTCCCCATGTGGATCCAGTTGGGAGATTAAAAGTTCAGGATTTAATCTTTGCTTCCATAGCAAGAGTCATGGAAGGCCTTCTTAGTATTCACTCAGTGCTGTTGGAAACATCTCTGGTAATACTGTAGTAATATTGGCATGCTCTATTAAAACTACAGTGAATAAAACTTTAAGACCCAATCTCTTGATTTACATTTCTTACAGCAATGTCTAATAGAATCAGTAAGGCATAAATGTTAGATTAATTTTCTCTTTTTATTTAGCTCCATGAAAGCCCCTTCCAAGTAGATAAATGAAACTTAGATGAAAAGAACTGACAAATAAATATAAAGAATTATTCTAGAAATGCCTTATTTGGAAAATAACTGTTCTTTACCTTGCCCCCCTTAGAGACATATCTTCTTCAATTAACTTCAAATTCCAGAACTGATACAGATGTGATAGAAATGCAGCCATTTTGCAACAGCTGCACCATGCTGTGGGAACTGTTCTTAATTTTTTTCTTCAGGTATTAAAAAGTATACTTCATGATAAGAGGACAGGCAATTTTGTTTGCCTTTGCTACTGTCCTGATTTCTTGTAATTCTAGTGTCGCTCTTCTGTTGTAAATACTTTCAAATTATTTTGTAGAAAAAAGGCTTTAAGTTAAACATTGATTAGTCATTGCTTTTTTTTTTTTTTTTTTTTTTTGTCCCTCCTCCCCCCCCAGCTCTATCTGGTATATACATTTTTGATTTTAATAGGAACGTTCGTGGAACAAGTCCTCCAAAACTGACTTGTCAAGTTCATAGCAGGAACTAGTTGAAGATAGATTGATAGTTGAAGATTGGCGGCTAGCAAATGTGACGCCCATCTACAAGAAGGGCCGGAGGGCAGACCCGGGAAACTACAGGCCTGTCAGTTTGACCTCAGTGCCAGGGAAGCTCATGGAGCAGATCCTCCTGAGAGTCATCACGCAGCACTTGCAGGGCAAGCAGGCGATCAGGCCCAGTCAGCATGGGTTTATGAAAGGCAGATCCTGCTTGACGAACCTGATCTCCTTCTATGACAAAGTGACGCGCTGGGTGGACAAGGGAGAGGCTGTGGATGTGGTCTACCTTGACTTCAGCAAGGCTTTTGACACCGTCTCCCACAGCATTCTCCTCAAGAAACTGGCTGCTCTTGGCTTGGACTGGCGCACGCTTCGTTGGGTTAGAAACTGGCTGGATAGCCGGGCCCAAAGAGTTGTGGTGAATGGAGCCAAGTCCAGTTGGAGGCCAGTCACTAGTGGCATCCCCCAGGGCTTGGTACTGGGGCCAGTCCTCTTTAATATCTTCATCGATGATCTGGATGAGGGCATCGAGTGCACCCTCAGTAAGTTCGCAGATGACACCAAGTTAGGTGCGTGTGTCGATCTGCTCGAGGGTAGGAAAGCTCTGCAGGAGGATCTGGATAGGCTGCACCGATGGGCTGAGGTCAACTGCATGAAGTTCAACAAGGCCAAGTGCCGGGTCCTGCACCTGGGGCGCAATAACCCCAAGCAGAGCTATAGGCTGGGAGAGGAATGGTTGGAGAGCTGCCAGGCAGAGAAGGACCTGGGAGTGATGGTGGATAGTCGGCTGAATATGAGCCAGCAGTGTGCTCAGGTGGCCAAGAAGGCCAACGGCATCCTGGCTTGTATCAGGAACAGTGTGACCAGCAGGGCTAGGGAGGTGATCGTCCCCCTGTACTCAGCTCTGGTGAGGCCGCACCTCGAGTACTGTGTTCAGTTTTGGGCCCCTCGCTACAAGAAGGACATGGAGGTGCTTGAGCGGGTGCAGAGAAGGGCGACGAAGCTGGTGAGGGGCCTGGAGAACAAGTCCTACGAGGAGCGGCTGAGGGAGCTGGGCTTGTTCAGCCTGGAGAAGAGGAGGCTCAGGGGCGACCTTATCGCTCTCTATAGGTACCTCAAGGGAGGCTGTAGCGAGGTGGGGGTTGGCCTGTTCTCCCACGTGCCTGGTGACAGGACGAGGGGGAATGGGCTTAAGTTGCGCCAGGGGAGTTTTAGGTTAGATGTTAGGAAGAACTTCTTCACTGAAAGGGTTGTGAGGCATTGGAACAGGCTGCCCAGGGAAGTGGTGGAATCACCATCCCTGGAGGTCTTTAAAAGACGTTTAGATGTAGAGCTTAGGGATATGGTTTAGTGGGGACTGTTAGTGTTAGGTCAGAGGTTGGACTCGATGATCTTGAGGTCTCTTCCAACCTAGAAATTCTGTGATTCTGTGATAGAATTTTGGCTAGATCTTCTCCCCTGGTACAGCTTAAGTGATCCTCCTGTCTTTGAAAAGTTGATGACTTAATGTTCCATGCTCGTGACATTACCATGCAGGTATTTTAAGGTCTATTTCAAAATTTAATGGTCAATCTTGTCTTTTAGTTTTAAAGCTGAATTTTCCCTCCATCTGGAGGGTTATGCTTGAGCAAGTCTGGAGATGCCTTGTCTGCTGAGAGACAGGGATTCAGGCAGGGATTGTTTCCCTGAAACAGTGTAATCAGAAACAAAAGGGAAATATGCCCTGATGTGTCTCAAAAGCTGAAAGCATTGCTTGTTCCTCCTCTCCTTCCTGACTGGAATTCCAGTAATTGTTGCAGCTTTATCATCACCCACGTCAATAAAAATTCTTTGTTCCTTGCAACTGCTATTTACCATTGCAATGATGGGTCGCAGGCATTTTTGTTTAAGGATGCAAAGACATTTATGTCTTTAAAATGATCATTAGCATATTCTTCCATTGAAATTATCTTTGGCATGTTCTTCTGTTTAATTAAATTGTAGCCTACTCTGTGGTTGGCTTTTCTGATAAGTTTCTTCCACTTAAGACAGTTGCAGAGAATCAGAATTGATACTTACCTCACTGAGCTGCGAGACAGAAGATTAAATTAATAATATTTCAGTGCTTTGTTCCAACTCCATTCAATGTTGTAAGAATTTCTTCTCTTAGTGCTAGGCATCTGTGAAAATATTAGCAAGTATTTTTTTCGAGTTTTACTATATAGGTGTATGGGATGTTATTTTGACATAAAGATTTAGTGCTCTATATGGTGACCAAGATAAAGTTTTCAGAAGTCTTGGAGGAAGTTCAGTATTGGTTTGGTCATTGCACATTGATCTCAGTGCGTTTATAGATGCAGAGGGCAGCACAAAGGCTAGATGCTTTCCAGCATGTGGCAATGCAGTAGATCTTTATCTTTCAGGAACTTTTTTTTTTTTTTTTTTTTTAATCAGATCTAAGTTCGGAAATATGTTTGAAAACAGTCTTGTCACACACATCATCAAGGTCAGGAGGGAAAGAGAGCAGAGGCTTTAGCATTTCAGATAGGCTTTGTGAGAGGAGTGTAGACTGCTAGTTCACTAACTAGTGGCTCTAGAGCAGTCCTGCAGTAGAGTGAACTCGAACCATTTCTCCAGTTCCATGAAATGTTCAGTTCACGCTGCTGTTTGGGACCTGAGCATTGTACTCACATGCAGATTTACTTGGTAAAACCCATAGATGATGAATTATGAATCTGAACTGTTAGAAGTGGTACCAGCTGAAAGCCTGGAATGCACAGCACAGAATGATCCCTAAGGGGGAGGGAATATGGTTTTTGCAGTTGGAAGTACTGAAATTGTTGATATAATGGTGAACACAGATTAATTCACCCTTTCTATTTATAGACAGCAGAGGGTTATTAGACATAGCTGTAGTATTTTGGAAAAGGCCTCTTACAACTTAGTATTGTTGATTTTATCATGCTTTCTAACAATCAGTTCTGATGAAATTAAACCATTTGGTCTCCTGTTACGATGATGCACTGTAAGTGGCGAATACTACCTGTGAGTCGAGTCCTAGCTTAGAGCACTTGTTGACTTCAAATAAATGTCATCTGAAAAATACTTTTGTTGAGCGTTGGACCTGATTAGCACACTCATAACTAGTTTCTGTTTGTAGCAATTTGAGTTTATTACTTATTTTGGGAAGCTGCCATGTGTGTTGGTGGCACTCAGTTACTAATTAAATTTATTATTAACATCAGTTAGACTAATATTAGGATCCCGAATCTGGAGGTATACAGTCTTATCATAAGTGGTCTTTCTATAATAATCTTTGCCTGCCACTGAGATTGTAGGATAAATGCTGCTTTGTGTTCATTTTTGAACCAAAAAGAACTCCCCTGATTTATTGGATTTATTCCACACTTAAACTACTGTAAGAGCATGCTGCTGCTGTGTACACACTTTCTGCCAGCAGGTGGAAATACATATACAGCTCATTCGTTGACTTACTTCTCTTTTTGGCTGACTGATGTCACACAACTTCTCCAGCTTTTTTGTGGTTAACGTAGCTATTGGTTTTAGGGGGAGGAGGAGGGGAAGAGCAGGAGAAAGTCAAGAGCAGGAGAAGCTGTTTTAGGGACATTGGTACTTGATGTTGGGATGAAGTTGACTCTAGAAAGGAGTTTGGAAGACTCTTCATTGAAGTGTGTCTGGATGATCGTGGAAGCAGGGGATGAAATAATAAAGATCTAGGCCAATTCATAAGGTGGCTAGAAAAGCTGTTTTTACGAAGAGGACTGATGCTTGTTATACTTGTCCCATTCAGGTTATATTGCAGCTTTGTTGAAAGAATTAAAAAGAAGGTAATTACAGAAAATTTAGTTTGTTTGTTTGTTTTTTTTTAAGCTGATATGCTGCGTTTATTGTCTTTAATGTCAGCAGATACAGCAATGTGAATTCTCAGATTTGGGTGAGCTTGCTAGGAGATGGGTCATGTCTGCAGACTTTCAGGCTGAGAAAATTACTGACTGTACTCAATGGGGTACATATTTTTGGGGGATGGAAGGAGTTACGTGCAAACTAGAGACTATGAGAAAAATGCCTTTGCTTGCAGTGGAATTTGTCAAGCAGATACGCGTGCCATGGAATTATTCGTGCTTGTAAGTGGCTAATTGGCTCCCTTACAGCTCAACTTAGATAGGAAAGCTTTTGCTTTCTCTTTTTCTGTGTAACACAACTTAGAGGAGAGGGTACAACTGGATCACCTGGTGTGTTTGGTGTCATCTTAACTTTGCAAGCTGATCACACCCTGCTTAACTTGTGAAAACAGACGGCTTACAGCATAACACTAGTATTTCCTTATTTTTCTTTCCTGCTTGCTGAATATTATAGCTATTGCTTTTTGCCTGAAAGAAATGTGGAATTATTTCTATGTACACTTCTAATCAAGAGACACAAAGAGCTTCTTTCCTAGTATCCCACAATTAAGAGGAAATGGTTGTCTAGCCTTTCTGAGGAAACTCGTTCAAAAAAAAAAATGGAATATTTTTTCCTAATTTTTTCCTTGAATAATAATTTGAACAGATTACATTTTGCATCTTGGTCCCAAATCCAATCAACTATTACATAAACTTTTTGCTAATTTCTGCATATAATGTAACTCCTTGGCATTTTGAAGAACACAGCAATGGTAACCAGTGACTTCAGATTTTTTTTTTTTTTAAGCAAGTTTATCTTAGTGTAGTGAATTAGAAGTCCATCATCAGTCAGAAACATTTGATTAAATGTGAAATAAATAACCAGTGTGCATTAAAGTCTGTGACTAAAATTACAAATTTGTAATATGATTTATCTAAAACTGTAGGTGTAAAATAAAGTAGAAATATTTTTATCTGGGTCCACTAAAGTCAAGTTAATTGGAAGAAGGGCAGTGCGGGAGAAAGTGGCATGTTATTTTGTGACCATGGGGTATTGCAGAATAGTACAAGTTCGTTAAAAGGCAGGTTTAGCTGGAAGGGATAAATGTGGGCTTGTGTTTGTCAATTTATAATAGGAATGGAATTTCATTAGCACTACTATTCATTTGTGTTGTGGGAGGAAGAGTAAAATAGATTCTCATTGACTTAAAATGTCACTGTCAATTCTGACTGCTGGAATTCTCAGCAGTTTGTTGGCTGAATATGTGAAAGAAACTAGGACTGTGGGTCAGCCCTGTTCTCTCTAATTAAGTTCCTTGGGGTTTTGTGTGGGCTTACATATTTGTTGTTGTTGTATAACATTGTGCTTTTGTGTTTTCTCTAATACCCAGGTGTTCTTTGGTTTCTGATAGAGCTTCATTTTTATTTCTGTAATGCAAACTGTCCCTTCAATTGCAAAAGTATAATTTCTAGTGTCTGTACTCCATGCCTTCCTTTCCCCGTTCTTTTGTAAAGTCCTTGACATTTCATTGCTTGGTCTACCCAGCATAATGTTTACATAATTTTCTTGTCCAGCTGCTGACTGTCCTTTTTTTTGGTATTTCTCTCAAGATTTTGTTTCTCTGCTTCTAAGAGCTACACAACAAATCTGTGTTTCCCTTTTCTTTCTTCAACTCATTCCATCTTCTGCTCCATTTTTTCCTTGTCACAAATTTTGGTGTAGTTCTTCTAGGACATCATTTGGAATCAAAGTCTGCATACTTGTAGAAAGATTTAAATGATTAGATTTTGCTTTGACTTAAACAGAATTAAATTACCATCTCTGCCAGTTCCAAACACAGAGAATTACGATCTGGCTGTTAGATCCTAAACTTCTTGGAACAAGGTTTCTTATTGTTTTTGTTTGATTGTTTAAAGTAGTTGGTAAAAATTACTGAAAAATACTTTCCTTCTTGCTTCAAGTGGCATGTTACATTGGTCATGGAGTTTTCTGCTAGTACTTAAAAGCCAAATTCAAGTTATTGCTCATGTAGCTCTGTTCTAGTGTACAATGAAGTGGTTTTAAAATCAAAATCAAATCAGAGATACCTGTTGTAGTATTTTTGAATGTGAGGTTAACCTTAGCTGAAAATCATTTTGGCCTTTTTTGATGTTGTATCCCCATAACTTGTGAAGATTTTCATATTATTTTCCTGACAGCATTTTCTGTATGTTAGAAAATTATATGAAGAAAGGCTTTCATTTATAGACCACCAACCTTCCCATCAACCTTTGTCTTTAATAACTATTTTTTTCTGATTGTTTTTAAAGATGAAGAATAAATATTTAAGTTCCTTCTTCCCATAACCCCAGAGGAAATTGCAGTGTATCACCTGGGAAAGATTCACTACTTCTCTGTTCTCTGTTATTTTTCAAGTCTGTATTAATCACTGATACTCACCACAAGTATTGAAGAGCTCAGCTCAACAGGTCTTTGAGGTAAAATGAAGTGTCCCTTAAGCCACTTGGGCACTTGTTCCTCCTGGACACAGAGAGACCATCATCATGTCTTTATAATAGCGATTATTAATGATAGGGTGTTAGACAGGATGTTGTATTTCTTTAATTCCAAAGCAGCATACAGTAGACATAACAAGAGCAAATAACTTAAATTTTAATTAATTCCCGTCTGTTTTGTAGTAGGCAAAGTCTAACACTCCCCATTTTAGATATGGCTAAAATATGGTTCAGTTGAACTACTGCTTCTCAAAATATTTCCACTTATCTCTGAAATCATAATTACAGCATTCATCGTATTTGAATATAATTGCTGCACTTTGTGTTCTGTTCAAGTCTTGGGACTTAAAGAAAGAATTCATCTCAGCTTTTTTTTTTCTCTTCCTACTGTAACCTGTACTTGGGACCCCATCTCCTTTGTTTTTTAACAATTATAACATAATGCTTCTAATGAAGCAGTGCCATACATGTAGGGGATTAATTTTAAATGGAAACAGATATTTACAAAGTAATAAACAGATATATCATGTATGTGGTTAGGCAGCTTACCCTTACCCTGTACACAGAGATTCTGGATACAGGAACTGCAACAGCTCTGTGTTAGTCCTATTGTAGGCAAATTTTCCTAGATTATTCCACCTCTTTAAGAAATTAAATGGCATGTTCTAGGAAATGAGGAAAATACTATCTCTGCATAACAAGACTTAATTGATACTTGTCAACTGTTTGAGATACTCTACTTTCAGAAGGCGTTGCTGGGTAGTAACGAATTCTGCTATACGCAGTGAGTGACTTGGTAGAACAGACCAGTACTAAATGTGCGTGCCTTTAACGTGCCTTAAAATGCTTATAACTCACACAGAAGAAATTGCAATGTTTAGAGATTTGTATTCCTGGTAGATGATGACTTTTTGAAGCATTTTCAAAAGTCTGGTCAGTGCAGTAAACTGTGGATGTCCTAGCATGTTGACTGCATAGTACCAAATCGTGCTGAAACTTAGTTGAAGCTTTAAAGTGCTGTAGGGCTATATGAAAGCATTACTCTGTCTTTTCTTTGAATGTGTGACCACCTGATGAGAGAGTTAGACATTTGTACTCTAAAGTAGGTATCTTCAGTTTGGAACTGAGTAGAGAATAGTTGCTAACCCTTTTCTGCCTCAGCCATGATGTAATATAAGTACATTTTTAAACTTACTCCTAAAAACAGTTGGTGTTTTGCTCACCATGTTTTTATATGATTTCGAGATGCTTTCAGACTGCTATACTTCTGTTGGGTAGAATCCTTCTAATTTCCACCAAAACTGATAGCAAAGATGCATACTATTTTCAAAGTAGTAAATTGATGACTTTCAAATAAGAATACTAGTGAGAATTTTAATAGAACCTGATGATGCTTGACCTAGTCCCTGCCATCTTTTCTTTTTTTAGTCTCTGTTGAAGAGAAATTGAGTTTTGGAAGAACTTACTCACAGTATTCTTCTCTCCTGTTACTTCCCCATGTGACCAGTAATGTTGAGAACAGTTTTGATGCTGGTGAGCCATCTCTGATGCTCTCCGCTTTGCTCTGCTGTGCATTTCTTGCTGCATACAATGAAGAGAAAAATGTGCAAATCAAAGAGTGCAACAGAGGATGGGGCCTGAGGCATTTGTGGAGCTCTTCCCACTAGCTGTCCCAGGGAGGTGACAGGCTCAGCATGTTGAGCACAAAGCTCTTTGAGGCTCTTTTAACATTTTTTCCTTTTTCTCTTTATCGGTCTACTTACTGGGGTGCTCTGAAGTTTCTTAATCCTTGGGAATTATTTCAATCTGCAGCCTTGCTACTGAGCAATTGTGGTAATACCAGAGTCCAATTTAGCAGTATTTCTTCAAGAACTTGGGTCCTTGACTGATTTGTAGAGGACAAATGAAAAAAGCAATTGCAAATGGGTTTCTGTGTTATTAGAGCTCTAAACAGCCTTCCCTCTTGGCTGTGTGGCAGGTTATACCTCAAGGGAGGATGGGTGGTCCATGAACCTAAAAAGATTTAAATACTTAAGTTCAGGGTCAAGTATTCATGTCAGTGGGTGTCTTAACAAACTGGTCACAGAGTGCTCAGCAATAACCATTTTCCTTAATATTCTTAGGTAGCATTGTGATTGGTAATTGAGTAGCAAGTTTTGAGTTCTCAAATTACTTTATCAGCTGTCCCTATGATTTACTTATGATTATTTCACTATAGAACCTCAATATTTGATTAATTTTTCTAAAGCACGGTGAAAAGTTGTTGTGCTGTGGTTAAAATTTATCTACTGTAGCAATACCAGCACAAAGAATTGGTAAGCCAGAGAAGTGAACCAAGTCAGGATAGAAACAGGTTACTATTGTTAAGGGCTGTTAAAAGATCTTCTTGGGAATGACTATTAGCATACAACCTCTTGCCCTCTGTGAACTCTTTCTTTTCCACCATTATTCAGTGTTTTTAGGCTGAATCAGCAGCATTTCAGTGTTTCATCAATGCATGACCCTAATCAGGAGAAAGGGAATTATTAGCTTGTGAAAGCTACCCTGAAGCTCCTTGAGGCTGTGCAGCCTCTCTTCCCATACAGATAGCTAGAGTTCACCTCTTAGGAGCCATCAGGTCCAGCATATTGGAGCATTCACCATTCTCCTCCATGACAGCCTGTAGCTCTGAAAGAATTTTTTTTTTTATTCCTCTCAGGTCTGCAGAAGGTGCTATGCTTAAATTAACTTTGGCAAGAAGCCATAATATATGGATGCAAGACGACAATCGTCTACTAGTATGGAGTAGTGGTTTCTGGATGCAAAATATAAACCCCGATCTTTTGCTTCACCTGCTATTTTGATGGCTCTGATTCAATTCAGTCTACTACTTAAGCATATTTGCTCTGTTGTTTATATTTGGTTCTCCCTCCAGAATATATCAGAGCAAAACGATGCTGTAATGAAGGATCCATATGTTGCAGTGAGAGTCTGTGCCTCGGACATACCAAGTAGCGGAACTGTGGTTGATTTATGATTCAATCTGTTGATAACTGTCTGGTCTCTTCATTTTTCTAATATTTCAGATATAAAAATGAGGTATTACTCCCTATTACAGAAGTGGGTTCTTCAAAGAGAAAAGATAGTTACAAATCAACATTTACATTCCTCTTTGAGGATAGCTAGTTGTGAGAAACTGAGGGGAACAGTAGAAGAAAAAGTTTAAGAGTTAAGTGCCAGTATCTCTGACCTCCTGTTTGAGCATCCAGCCTGCCTGGTATAATAAAAGCTATTTATAAATTGCTGGTCTGTTAAACGTGTACAGAATTTTACGATGCATAAATTGGCAAACTGAGCCAGCAAAGGGACTTAGCAGAGTGATGAATGGATGACAGGGTGCAAGACTGAAACTGCATTTTATTCAAGGATTGTGAGGTTAAGAAGAGCTGCTGGGAAGGGGTGGCAGTTGAAGGAGAAAGAGACAGAATCCAGGAGTTAAAGAATCCAATGATCTGAGAATTATCAAGCCACATTGTCACACTTCTTTTTTTCTTTTTTTTTCTTTTTTTTTTTTTTTTTTTTTGCCAGTTACAACTCCAGCTTAGTAGCTTTTTCATTTACTACATTTTCATGGGTAATTCTCCCAGCTCTAATTACACCACTTACAACAGTCTCTTCCAGTGTCACAGCCTTAATCCTCCTAAAACTTAGTTTGCTCCCTAGGATGTAAAGCAACAGGTAGAAACTCATTTTATTTCCACCCCTTAAACCGCATCCACTCCCTCTCAGGATTATAGTATGGAGAGAACATGATCAAGCAACCCAAAATCATAATCTTGATCTGGATAGAAGTTCATGATCTAGATAGAAGTTCATGAATCTGTTCAGTTGGTTGTCTGTTAGAGACTGGTAACTCATTAAACTGTCATTTAATTATAGTGGTCATGCAAATATTCCTCAGCAGAATGTAGTTAATCCAACTTAATTCCAAACACATGAGTCAACCTAAGGTCACTAGGTTGCAATTATTCTTTCTAATGTTGTCACGGCACATGTTCAACATGCAGGTGCATTTTATATCCTCAAATACCACAGAGTAAAATCAAAATGAGGCTAAAATAAAACTGTTTTGAACCAGTTAACGAAATCTCTTTTTCAAGTGTTTTTATTCCTTTTATAAACTTGTTGTAAGGTCTTCATGTATTGAATTTAAAATTGGCAGATAGATTATTTAAAGATCAGTGATTGTACTGTGAAATGCATGTTTTTGTCTTTTATGTGTTCTCTATGCCTTGCATCTGTAACGATTCCTGCCAAAAAACATTGAAAAGAAAATTAAAGAGGCACTCAGGATAATCATTATGAAGAAAAGAATTCCCTTTGCTGGTAGGAACTAAAAAAATATATCCTCATTAGTTTTGTAGTAGGAATGGCCTTTAATTTTCTTCTGGTAACTTGTGGAGTATTTTCTTAAATGGGTAGTCTGGAGGACTTTTCTTTTTATATTTGGGGAAACTGCAGCACTTCTAATTTTCATGCAGAAAACAGAAGAGATTGTCACAAGCCCCTGTGTTTTGACATTAATATATGTTAATTTTTGGTTGTGACTTTAAATAAAATGTATTTGGCTGTCTGGATTATTGCTTTGGTCTAAGTTGTGTGTTGAAGACTAACAGTGCATATTTGCTCGGCAGATATCCTCCTGCTTTTGGTCAGCATTGTAGCTGAAACCCTCTTCAGAATACAAAGGAAATGGGTCGAAGGTATATTAATTCTTTTCCTTAGCCTCTTTTACAGGAGCTTGATATTTTTCAGGGAAGGGCCTATTGGCCTGTTGCTGCCTGAGCTTGAGGTGTACACCTGATGGTCCCTTAGCTTAGCCATGGGTGAGTGGGAGAGCCTTAGATCCACAGGTATTATCCAGCAGACTGCGTGCTGCTAGCAGTGCCCCTGAAGTGCTGCTGATCTCTGGAGCTGGCTTTGCACGCTTATTGCTGTGTAAGTGAGGAAAACTAGCTGTGCTGTATAGGAATGTTCTTCTCAGCCCTACCTTTGTTCTTGCAGATATCGAGCAATGCAGCATATGCCACTAGTTTTACCTGCATGTTGAGCCAAAATGCTATAGGCATGTTTGGTGCCTCTGTCCTCAATGAACCTTGGAATCATTTAGGCTTTAGGCTGGAAAAGACCTTTAAGGTCAAGTCCAATCATCCACCTAACACAAGTTGACCACAGAATCATAGCATCATTTAGGCTGGAAAAGATCTTTAACATCATCAAGTCTAAGCATGTGCTGGTTGAACTAAGGTCTGTCACTGTGCAGTGAGTATTTTGAGTTGTATGCCATAGTAAATGTCATTTGAGGGGGCTTCTTAAAGTTTCTTTGCATTGATAATAATTAATACCGTATGCGTGGAACAGTACGAATACCTGTTCTGCAAATCATAGCAAGCACAGCATGCACACTAAGCAGAAGGCAAGAGAAGCACGATTAATGTGTTTTAGGTTCAAGATCATAGCTTTTAAGTTAAGGAACCATTTATTCTATTATAAAATTAGTATTTTTGAAAGAGAAGATGAGCAGACTTTTTCTGTGGCAATAACTTGATACTTCTCCTCTAAACTGTTAAAGGTGTTTATTTAAGAAAGCATGTTTTTGCTGGATACTTTACTTTATATGGATATTTTATGGGTATAAAACATACAGATGTAATATTTAGAATAATAGTATGTGGATCAGAAATGGCTTTGACATAACTCTAGATGGAATTTAAGTTAACTGTAATAACCAATCTTTTGACTTGCATATATGGAAAATTTGTTTTGGCAACTTTAAGCAGTAAATAAGAATTCCCATGCAATTTTTAGACACTTCTCAGAGTAGAAACCCATTTTAACACTGGGTAGAATTGTGTTCAGAATATTTAATGTCAGCATCTTTGGGAAATGCTACAAAGGTGGTATTGCACATATCACATTTGGTCACTACTTAGTGTTTTTTTTTTTTTTTCTTCAGTGCTTTTGCTGATGTTATTTCCTCCCTGATGCGTTGATGGTAGAATCAATCACTAGAAGTAGAGCACTCATGTTAAGAGGCTAAGCATACACAGGAAAGTTTGGTCTAAATATTTGTGTTGGTTTATGAGTTAGTTTAGTTGATGCAGTGTAGTAGTGGTGCTGCACTGTGATCAGCCAAAATGATGTGATGAGGGTACTTTTTTCCTTCAGTGTCTGTTGCTCCGGGATTTCTGTATGTGGAGTTTGTGTAGGAATTAGACAAGCAGGATTATGCGTGTGACTTGAAACATGAAGTGGGAAGGATAGTACAGGGTATCATACATGGGGCTCTGGGAAGGGAGCAAATTACATAACTGCCTGGGGAAAAAAAAAAAAAAAAGCTTGTTAAAATGGTGTTTGAAGTGTTATACCTAAAGAAAGCAATTACATATTCTAATCCCTAAGTCCATGAAATAAATGCATTACGTTTGCCACTTTTGTAAACATTGATTTGTTTTTCTCTGGAATTGGCAAGTTAGACTTGGTTGATACCAAAGCCAAATGACGTATGAGGCAATTTCATGCTTTGTGAGTTACTGAAGAGAACGTTTGGTACATAAAGCTTGTCTTCAGTTAGCTGGCTCCCCTCCCGTTTCTCTTAATCCCATTTCTCTTAATTAATTCTTAATCTGGGAATCTTTTGTTTGGGCTGTCTTCAAGAGGTTCAACAATTTCTAGAGGCTGGGTAACCACTGCAGTGGAATTGAAAGAATTTTGGTCTCCTTTTCCCCTTATACTTGTTCCTTCCTGGATTGCAGTCCTTCTTGCTAATTCTCGATAGGAAACGTGCTAGAGAGCAGTATATGCCTTGACCATAATAGTGAACCCTGTCATAAAAATCACTGTCTCTACGTGGGGTCAGAGGATGTTTGGGACAGTTTTAAACTTGGAATTGTGTATCTCTGCAATAAATTCACAGAAGGATAAAAGGATCTGTTTTTCTTACTCAAGGATGTTTTTCTTTTTTTGTTTGTGTAGTCTGGTACGTTGAGGTTATTTAAGGCAGGATTGCTGGCACTGGCTTTCTTCTGTTAACACCAGAGAGTCTGAAGAAGAAGGACAAAGATCTAAACTTTCCATATAAACATGGTGATGGAACAGAATATACCTCAGGCAGATTTTGGTCAAATGTGAGCCTTCGTAATAACTTTGGGCCTGAATCTGTGTCTGTTGGTTGAAAAAGTGTCCAATGAATTATATGACTTTATTTTTGAAATGAGGCTATATATAGGGGTAGTTTTTAAGACTGGTAAAGATGTTTTAACTTTCCTTAAAGGCATTTTCTCAATGGTCTGAAACCTCTCCTTATATTTCTACCATTTGACTTTGCCAAGGTCTGAAACAGCATTTATTTAAATGGGAGCAGATATGCAAAGATGTACTAAAAATATAATTTGTGAACCACTTTGGAAGCCTTTGGGGTGTAAATATAGATCCACACAATCTGTTAGAGAATTTTAAAGACTATAGAAAAGTATCTTTAACAGATTGAAATTATTTATATTGATTTAATTTTCATTGTCACTTTTGACTACTTTTTTCCTCTTCCCAGGTACTTTTTACATAAGACAAGATCAATACATTCAATTTGCTAAGAAGTCAAGGTCCAGATTTTTCTTGATTTAAACAGAATGATGCATGGAAACACAGTAAATGAGAAGGGTATTGCTTGTTTAAAACTACAAATTGTATTAAAATACTTGCCATCTAGAAATGGTTGTGTAGGTGTCTTTTGTGTTTCCTCCATATGGGATGATTTGTGTAATCCCTGTTACTGATACTCTGTAGAAACTTTAATAATAGAACAATTTTATTACTGCATAAATCTTTGTTATGGCAACATAAATCTTATATGACAAACTTGAGACAAAATCCTATTAATTTTGTCCTTCTATTGACTTCAGCTGAGTCATGTCCAAATTCCCTGACAAAATTAAATACGAAGAAATGAAAAGAGGCTGCTTGTCAGTATTGCCAGTATAGACACAGCTAAAATAATTCAAAACTGGGGGTAAATGTACTGACACTGGAGAGAACAGAAGTGTATCAATGCTGATTAGTTTGACTCTTTTATGATTATAGAGTCCTCAACCACATTTCTTAGATAACTACCTTTAATGTAGAAATGAAAGAATACACTATGATATCACTCATAGTAATTGAGATTAACATGATGTAGCAGGGAATCCTGGCAAGATCACTTGGAAGATGGGAAAAACATTTGTTCTGGTAGCATAAACTCATCAAGACAAATCTGGGTCTCTTCTCAGTATAGGTTGCTGTCTGCAGGGAATGCCATCACACTTGCCTTGTGATGCAAATGGCAGGCACTAATATGAAGCTTTGGATCAATTGATTCATTTCTGACTGGCAATAGCTTACCCATGCTGCACTATAATGAGCTTATTTTCCATAGTGATTGTATGTAGGTGGGGGTAGTGTAGAGGGAAAAAACAGAAGGGATTATAAAGAAAAGCAAAGGACGTGATTTAAAATCCTTCATGTGGAAAGAGGGGCTTAGAGATGGCTCTTTTTCTCACTTTTTGCACACATACCTTCTTAATTTTATCAGTATCTCTAATTAACTAGCTGTGTTCCAATGGCCTTCAATATATATGCAGGAACTTGCATGAAAGTGAGAAATGTTACTCCCAAAGATTAAAACTTGGCTTTGCATCTGCTCAGTCTGGTTATTTGTTTTTTAGTGTAATGATTTGGATGCTGAGGATAATTACCACAGGCTCTGACATGGACTGAAAGCTCACGAGAGAGCTATTTTTAACCGTGGTACTAAAAGCTACAGTAAATTATTAAAAAATTCAATATCCAATTTGGCAAAACCTGATAGTACTTGCCTTAACTGTTCGTAAGCTACATAGTAGGCTGTTGAAGTGTATTCTTTAAAAAAATAAGTAGAAGTAGCAATTCATTGAAGGAAAACTGTGTTCTTTGTTGTCCTGAACACTGCAGTTAAGGCACAAATAATCAGTTTGAGCATCATGAATAAAAACCTGAAATGAGCGTGGAACAGTTTTTAGATCTAAGTTTGTATTTGTTACTGCTCACTGGAAATAGCCCTTTTGTTTCGATGTGCTGCACTGGAGAAAGGATCGGAAGGATCTGCAAGTTCTTCAAGACGTAATAGCGTTTAGCAGACGTGTCAGAGTATTGTGGAGCTTCAATCCTGTGGCAGGCAGGCAGGTTTTGAATGAAATGGGGCGGGACTGGGCTGTGGGGCTCACAGCTCTTTAACAGAACCATGTATAAGATGCTTCTGACTGCCAATGCCTACCAGTGAGCTACAATCTCTCTTGTCCTTCGGTAAGGCTGAAACTCCTAGTTCTGAGTTTCTGCTGGCATGGGTCACCTTTTAAATTTAGAAGTGCTAACTGTCACAATTACAGCACAATCTGATGTCAAGAGACGTAGACTGTGACCTTGGATGAATCACTTGGTCTCATGCAGAATAGAGAATTTATTTGGGTAATAAAGCTATTACCTTAAAAAAGTTAGGAGCACAATTGTTTTATAATTTAATGGTCAATTCAGGAGTCGAGGTGTTTGCTGTGGGACTTAGGTATTTTTACAGAATCCAGTGAGTATTCCATTCATAGGTTATTCAGAAATGCACTTTTTTTTCTTTGTTTTTACTATTTGTATTCATGTAGTGACACTCAGATTTAAAGTTGTGAGGGAATTCCAAATTCCCATGAGCAAATTTAAAAAAAAAAAAAAAAAAGTGCTAGTGCTTTAGCATCTGGGCAAAAGCAGGAAGCTTTCAATTGGTGTCCAGTCTTGTCACGGTCCTTCCTTCTTCCTCCATACAAAAATTGGCTTTTTTTGCTAGTTAAACAGCTTCCATATTTTTCTGCTTTGTCATTTCTTCCTGGAAAGCGCAGCATGTCCTGAAACAGCTGAGTTTGTAGCTCTCATTCCTGTAGATGTAGGCATGTCATCCACAAGTGAAATGTTGGGCAGAAACAATGCTTAATATGCAGGATGTTGCTACTACACAACAGTTCATGGAATGTTTTTGGCAAAGAAAAAGATCTCTTAAAAATGAGGTTTTGTAGGTTCTGGAACTTGCAAAAAATGTTGAATAGTTTCAGATAGGAAAAATACTGCATTTAGATTTACAAAATGGAGAAAATGATGCATCCTTTTCCCTTTTATCCAAAAACTTACTGACTGCCCAGGATGTGGGAAACCTGATTCAGCACTGAGACTGTAAATCACACCTCTTGCATATCAGGCAAATGCTTACTGCTCGTGTTTCTGGCCCAGGCACTCTCAGTTTCTTCTGTTGCTGCTGTTGCAAGGTAATTAAATGAAATTTCCTAGCATGCTTCAAATAGTAGGTTTGAGTTAACTGAAGGCTAGATTTGAGTGTCAGGACACAAATTGAGAAAAATGTCTTAACGTCTTGCTTCTAAGGTAAGTCTCCTTTGGTCTCTTGTATTGGAGAAGGTTGACTTTGAATGCAGTACTGGGTAGCTGCTGTTGAATCGATGGGCAGAATGACACCTGAATTCTCAAGCCAATTTGCTTTCAGGCCAAGTATGGTGTGAAGCTGAAGCAGCTTAGACTGGGAGTTCTCATGAGGTCATGGACAGGGTGTAGTGGCACATTGGCAGAACATGAGTGCAAATGTGCTTTCCGTTATTGATAATGTTATGTAAGAAAATAGGTCATTGAATAGCAAGAAATTTATAAATGTTAACTGTATTTCAATAAATGAGTCTACTTTTCCATCTAATATTAGGATCTTTTGAGGAAATGTTGCAAAGTTTTATTTTTTTTTTCTTTCTAGTGCCTATCCTTTTATACTGCCTCTGAGACCATGCATCATGAATGTATGGTTAACATTAAGGCAGCATATTCAGCATGCTTTAACCTACATGCAGAATGTCCATACCCTAAGGGAATATTTGACCTAAGGGGAAAATAGCACAGCAATTAGTTGGAGGCAATACACAACTCTAACGGCCCCTGTTACGACTTTGGTGGATGCAAAGATGCCTTAGTAAATCTTTGCGATCAACACGAGGGTGAGAAGTGACTGTCTGTCTATCCTCCTGCAGACCCATCTATATGGAGATGAAATCAGCTTTGTCTTCTTTCAGTTACCCCAGGCCAGCATGAGTCTGGAGCTCTTGCTGCAATTCAGCACTGTGGCTTCCAGCTATTTATAGTAGGATCGGAGGGAGTAGTCAGCTATTCATAGTTGGACGCAACTGGAGAGAGAGAGAGAGAGAGAGAGAGCTAGGGAGGCAGAAATGGCATTTGGATTAGGATCCTTTGGGTAGGCAGTGACTTTATAGCTTTCTAGCTCAGAGTGCTCATGTTTATAATGGGCTTTCATTTCCCTGGTGTCATTTCTGCATCTTGTCTAGGATTTGTCATTCTGTCATCAGTCCCTTTTCTTCGTGAGTTTTTGTATTCCGTTTTTACATTCCGCTTTTACTTTTCTTTAAGACTCTTTTCCCTGTCTGTTTCATTCCAGCTTCCTCATTACTTTCTAGCTTTACGCCGGTCCCTTTTGTTGGTTTAATCCCATAACTTCATTCTCTGTTTCCTAGTCTAGGGTTTCACTTTTTGACAACAGGTTGCAATACCCATGGTCTTAATACATGTGATATCTTCCTAGTCAGAGGACATTTTGTGTGTGTGTGTGTGTGTTTATATGATTGTTTTTCTAAGTTTTCCAAGATCCAAATAGACTCTGGGCTATATTGCATTTGTTTCACCATCAGAAATGATGCATTTCTAAATACCTACATTGGACACTTCTAAATTGCGGGGACAGAAGAGCGTTATACTTCTCTATGAAGTTCCTAAACTATGCTGAATGGAACAGAAAGGCAGTGATTTATTATTGTAAATGCTGGGAGAAGTGTCCTTGACAGAAACTGGGCTTTATGCTCCATCACCACTTGTGCTGTTTGCACAAAAGCCCTGACAACCTTCCCATATATGAAAATGCCGTACCTTTACAGGTGCAACTGGGAGATGTAGCCAGTTAAGAGACTTGAAAGCTTTCTGTTCTGTTTATTTCATTTCTATGATTGATTTAAATATCCCACTAGAAAGACCTCAGTTATTAAACTGAGTAGGTGTTCTGAAACAATTTCAAACCTATTTACAAAATTTAGTGGAGAATATATCTGTTCGTAGAATTTCACAGGTTTGATGGAAACGAGCCTTACAAATGTGGCCTTGTTTTCTCTTAAATTCTAGATGTGTGTGTGTTCTTTTAATGAGAGGTGTTGTGTTCCTGATGTTTTTTTCTTTATTTTAGTAGTCACTGGAATGTGCTAATGTTCCGATCGTGGAAGAGGTCTAAAAATTTAATCTAAAGCACTGGAAATGGTCTTCTTTCTTCCTTGAGCTTTATCTATTTACATGAAAAAGACTGGGTTATTGACACTGTATCATATTTATTGTAGGTTCCTGGATCTTGTTGCCATAGTTACATCTGGTAGTCAGAAAGAGTTTTGCTGGGTTCAAAGTTATGCTAATTGACAGATTCTTAGGGAGAATAATCCTCAAATTTCAGGCAATAATAATTCTTTCTTGCTCTAAAACTTGAGAAACTCTTTAGTTTTCTACCATGACACCCCCAATCTACCAAACCAATAATATCCTAAGACTGCATGTACTTAATTTCTCTCAGAGAATGTTTTTGTGCCTGACTGCTTTTTGCAGTGTGATCAATCCTCCTCTTGTTTTTTTTCATCTTCCCCCAGCTCAGAAATAAAGAGCCCTTTACTGATCCTAGTATAGATTTTTCTGGAGAAGTGACAGTAATAAAATTTTTGTCTTTCAAAGTTTTGATTTTTGTGGGTAATGCAACCTGCTGTCCAAAGAAAGATATGCAGGGTTAAAGACATGGAAAAATCAAAATATTTTTGCTGATGCGCCATTTATCTCTTACATGTTTTTGAAGGAAATTGGCTTACTCTTCAAACAAACAAATATAACAGAAATCCAAACCTGCCAGAACTCTCATGTTTGGTCCCAGCTTTTTCTCATGTTTTTATCAAGAAAAGAGAAGCCAGGATGGTTTAACTGAGCAGAGGTTTTGTATTGAAGATTGATTGTAAACAACCCTTGCTATGTGTAAATGGCACCTAATAGAATAGCTGGATCTACAAGATTATTGCAAATGCACAAGATGGGATAAGCTCAGAATTTGTTAATTTAATTTAAGATAAAATCCAGCCACATCTACTTTGAGACTCCAGCTTTACGTTAGTGTGGCATGGGAGAGTGTTATCTAGTTCCAAGCAAGGACAAGCTACGCCTGCTGCAATTTCTGCTACCCTATGTGGGTAGCTAAAATCCTCTTATAGAAAAGGCTTTATTAGAGCAGACATTTACATTTTATAATGCTGTGCGTAATAGTACTTAGACCCTGACCTGCTCTCCTGCTAGTCCAGCTTTCTTGTCCACTTACTGCTATATATTCAAGGTATTTTAAGTGGAGTCTTCTGGATGATGTCTGATGGTTACCCAATTAAAATGTTAGAACCTCAGGCACTTGTAGGTCACCAAAGGTATCAGAAAAAACAGGACTGGACAGAGTTTAATGTGTCTTTGTCTTGATGAAAAAGTGATTCAGGGGGAATTAACTGCAGCTATTCAGCTATTGCACTAAACACCTCTGATGAAGTCTTTACAGCACGCCTTCTTAACCAGTTATGTGAAGTGTTGGTAGCTTGTGGCAAGAGCCTAGCATATAGTTTAGTGATCTGAGAACACCTGCAAGCTCTGGCTAAGAATCTGTGCCCCAGAAACTCCTGGGACAGTTGGTATGGGATGCTCCCAGAACTAGAGATGTAACTGGGAACATCTGTGATGGTGTATTTAGGAAGTGATAGATGGGCTAGTTAAGTCTGTCTCTTATTTATTTTCCTCTTTCCTAAATGTTAGTTTGGATCTTGGAAGGGGCTATTCTCCTTGTATTACATGTATTCCAAGGTGATTTCTCTTTGCATTGGCTGAACTGCTGTGCAGGCATTTTGAGTTGTTGCATTTTCTGTATTCAGTCCACCCGTGAGCTCCCGTAGTATGGGTCCACCCTACTAACCTTCTGTTCTTCCAGGATGCTTGTCAGCTTTGGAATATGCCTTGGAGGAACCTAAATGCTCAAGGAATACACAAATGGCTTGGACTTCAATTTAAAGCTCAATGTCCAGCTAGGAGTACAAAATGAAACTTGCTGAAATCAGAAGCATGGTCTAATGGGTGAGATAAAGGGTTTAGTGCCAGGAGGTCTGTGTTCTATGCCTAGCTCTCCTATTGATTTCCTGCAGCATTACACAATTCATTTATGCTGTATGAGCCTTTAATGACACTTTTTTTAAACAGAATAAAAAGGTGAAGAGGGATGGCAGTGACAGCTAACTGCCTCCTTTAATAATGTTTAAAAAAAAAAGATGAATTCAAGTTTGCAGAATACTGACAATCCTCATCTGTGGAGGCAGTATATAATAAATACTGTTTTCATCATAATTCTCTGTTGGAACTTGATATACCAGCAAGAGTGTTAAGCCTGTTGATGCTGACTACGTTCCATCTGCAGTTTACACGTTCCGAGTTTGAACTCAAAATATAGTCTCTGTATTGTGCCCTAAAGCTATAGTTCCTTTTTACTATTGTTTAGCAGCTATTGTATGCCTGTCTCCCCTCATCACCAGCTCTGAAAGGCTGCTTTTCTAAAGTGGATGAGGTATTCTTAAACTTAGTAGCTTGTTTCATCAGTTTAAACTTGTATTTTTTTTTTTGTCCCCTCGTGGTAATAACATATAATATATAAATAAATGCTTATCATGTTTTTACCTTAGGCAGTTTATGTATCCTGTTAGCATTTGTGAGGCAATTTTTTCCTTTTCTTTGTGTACTGTTAAAATCATATGAGGATTTTGCTGGTAGGTTTGGCTTCTAAACAACTTGGTTCAGAGGGTTTGTGGTTTAGACTCAAGTACAGGAGAGGAGTTCAGCTACAGGCTGGTTTTAAAGTTAACTCACTGGGCAGCAATCTTCCTTTAACTTAGATTAAAATGCTATCTTTGCAGAGAATAGGACAATTAATAGGATCTGTGAATCCTAAAAAGTAATACATATGAATAAATACAATTTATATTTGGTAGCTAAGGTATTTGGAAAAACACTTTTAATCAGTACAAATTTAACATCCAATTGCTTTATTATTTTTCTTGCTGTACTCGCTACCAGCTAGGGCTGGCAGTCAGTCTTCAGGTATTACATGCATTTTAAATTTCTGAGATTTAGTTTAGGCTTTGCCTTTTTTCCCCTGTGTGTACCCTAGGGCTTAGTTTTGTTTTCTATGTGAATTTACATAAAAATAAACTGTGAAGACCTTGAAAGAGTACCATGTTAAGAATATAACTGCTTTTTTGGTCTTTCACTGTTGTCACACTGAAGTAGAAGAGAGGTTTGCTCCTAGTATTGTTTTTTGGTTCTGTTTTTCTCTTCTTGAATTCTCTCTTATGCAGTGACTTAAAAGTCTTTTTGGCAGGGACAACTTGTCTTTTTTTAAAAGGTGGTATTAAATTACTGATCTTCCGCTCCTGTGAAGCTGTCTGCAATTAAGCAGATCTTAGAATTAAATTGTGTTTAAATTGTACTGACTCTGTTAAAGTTATGAGGTTAGGACTGAAACTTTCCCGAAGTTTAACAGTGGGTAGTTTGTATTTTAAGTCAAGCATGTCTTTTGTATGGGAGTTTCATGGCAGCCAAATTGTGCTCTACCTGTTTCTACTCCTTCGCTGAATTGTAGGCATTTTCAGCTTTATTTTATGCCTCAGTTGAATGTGCTATCTGTGGGGTGGGGATAAGCAAAGAGAAGAAAAGAACCAGTCCTTGAATGCTCGGGCATGGTGCAATAAGTTACAGAACTGAAGAAGTTTACTCACTTCAAATAGATGGTCGGTAGCTTCCTGATTTGAGCCCTCCGTATCTGTTAACTGTTTTGAAAAGGTGAGTGGTTATATATATAACGGTATCAACAACAAACAGACATAAGGCTGTTATCAAGACTGCAGCCATTAATGTTACAGTTCAAGGAACTTAATTTTGTTTGAGAATAGGTTTGACTCTTCTATGTAGCAATACACAACTTAACTTCCAAAATTGTTTAATTGTATATACTTAATGGAATCTATTGGCCTGTAATTAACAAGCTGTTCTTCCTCCTTTTATAATTTTTTTTCCAGAATGCATGCATGTATTTATTCTTCTATTTCAGAGGAAAGATAAGTACATCAATATTAATCTGTCCTAGTGAATAAGAAATGCCATCCTAATGATGATGTAAAAGTAGTGTTTGTGCGTGGTTTACTATCCAGTTTTACTGTGTTCTGTTCATAGCAACCTGCTTTAAAAATCCTTTTGTGTGTCTGGCAGATCATTTTCTAACCCTGATATGAAGGTCGTATTGTCTGCTGGTAGAAGGGACTTGCTGCAGCACTCGAAGTTATGGCCTAAGTTTACATTATGAGATTTTGATGCATGACAGGATGATTATGCAGTAAGCTGTGGTGTGATTTATGAGTTCCAATTTTGTAGTGCCTGTGATGTTACTGAAGCCAGTACCATGATGACAGCATTATATGTTATGACTTTATTTCCAAAACCTATTTTTAATCATCTTAAAACATTGCCAGTACATATTCCTGTCCCAGCTGCTATTGAGAATCTGGGCTTGCCCTTAAATCAAAATTAAAGTTTAGATTTTGGGGTCATGGTATCAGACTCCGAAAAGACAAGTCATAAGATGCAAAAGGGTACTGCTAGCTTCTGCTAAGTACAAACCCCTTGTCTGACAAATTGCACAAGAGTTTGATGCATGGACTTGCAGAAAGCAAGTGAGCTAACACCATAAATAATCAAGGACACAGCATCACATAATATTCTATGGTCTATTTATCTTCACAAATGTAATTTAATTTTAATTATTTATGATTTTTCTCGTATGATGTGATGTTGCCTAAAAGTAATGAAATCTTCTTAATGGTAGACCTTTATACAACTAAACCATTAAACCTTTCCTCAGAAGCATGGTAAGAAAGTCGGGTCATTAGTGAGAATTATTCTCCTTGTATTAGGTGAATTGTATGGCTCTGTTGCACGATCATCTGTCGTTATTCAGCATGCCTTTCAGACCAAAGACCAGTTCCACTTTGGTTTTGTAGCTGGCCACCACTGTGTTTAATGGGAATACAGATATATGCCCACCTTAAACAGGAATGGACAAAACAATAGGACAATCATAAAAAAGAAGTGGCCAGAGGAAAAGGGCTGCATATTGTTCTCCTATGGGTGATACATAAATCTCTTTCCTTTTAGGAAATATATTCATACATCTAGTTTGGATGGCTCATTACTGTAAAGTTCTAGTAAAGCCTCCTGGTACAACTCTATTGGGTCATGATATCTTTTATTACAGCTGCCCATAATACCCATTCAGTATTTTCTTTTGAAAAAATGCACAACAATGAATTATATGCAACTTTTTTTTTTAACTTAAACTTTCACAGTTCCCAAAGTAGTCTAAAGAAAACACACCTGCAATAAACCTGAGAGTTATTTTACTACCCACTTGTGCATATGATAGTATGCAATCACAGACTGCAGTGAAAGTGGCACCAAAAAAGATTACATCTTGCCTTGTTCAGAGTGGGTGGCAGATTCACACGCAGGTATGAATTAGAGGTGAAATTAATGCAGTTTTTGCAGATCTTTGCTGTTCTGGAAGCTATGGCTATGCAACTTAAAAATCAAGCACAAAACATTTTGCTCACGAAATCTGATGTATGGTAAAAGTATACACACAAATGTTCTGAAACTTCCTTGTCTCTAAATGTGGTATTTTTATGAACATGCACTTACTTGGAGTGTGCCTAACTTAAGTCACATTCAGTGACATTAAATTCATAGACCAAATGCCATTTGGAAGACAGCAATATGTTTTAGCTGTACAGAGTGAAACTAAATGATTGGGTTTTGTACTGTTCATTTATAGTAGTATTTTTTCCCATGGTAAAAGTCTATAGGTATATATATTTGCCTATTATATATATCTTTATATAAATTGGCTCAGTGTTTCAGTACATTCATAAGTCAAAATAGACTAAGATTATTTTGTTTTTTAATTTTCTCAGGAATGCATTAATCACATATATGCATATGGGTATGTATGTATATGAATGTAAATGAGATGATCTACACACCAGATATAAAAAAACTACTTTAAATCAGGTATTTTAAACTGGGAGTGAGGAAAGTGAGAAATATATTTTTAAAAATTAATGATAATGTGTATGTTAATAGGCATTATGTATTTTTAAATAAATAGGGATATAAGAAAAATGTTCAGCCAGGTTTCTGCAAATGTCAAGTGTGCAGTTATGTGGAAAAATATGCATAGCATGTAGCTAATGTGATTGGGATTCAGGGATTTGTTATGTAATAGAACTCAGGGATTTGTTATGAAATAAATGCATTGAATGTGCTCACAGCTGGAGTGGAGGTAATATTTTTAAACAGGACACATAATTACACACACTTTGCAGGCATTCTTTTGGGTTTTGTTGACCATTTTCAAACAAGATTTCTAACCAGCAATGTAGCTAAGTAGTATAAAGCTTAAAAATATTTCAGTTATATCATACCTTACGTGACTTCATGGCAAATACATTTAATTTACAATTTGATCTGTAATTAAGCAAGTGTATATTATGCTTTAACTGAGGGAGCAGGTTATAAACATATGTTGTTCAGAAATCTGCAGATGCTTTGTCTTTAGTAAAAGCCTGGTATCTGTTTATGGCTTTAACCTTTGTGTATTTTTAGTGGACCAAATCTACCCCAAGAATGGGTGTATCAACCTGTATAATTAAGTGTAGTATTTGTTGTTTCATGGTGCAAATTAGTCTGAGGATAGTCATGTTTTATGTGTTACACCAAAGAGGTAAAGCTGCAAAAAAGATGTTGGGTTGTTTTTGTCTTAATGGGATTTAGGATTCTCAGAAAATTTCTTGAACCCTTAAAGATCAGACTAGGGCTTTTCATTTATTTCCCCTCCCATCCTGCGCAGTGTCTGTATTCATTGTTAGTGATTTGATATGATTGCACTCATGTCAAAGTGTTCCTTGGTTTTGGAAACAGCTGTAATCCAGTGCAGATAGGAGCATTTCAGATGTTTTCTGTGAAACTTAATTCAAATAAAAGATTATATTTGGTTTTCTATAACTCTTCAGGGCAGGAAGATCCATAATGCTGGAGTCTGAAAGCTTGTTTTGGTTAGGTGACCTGAATCTTAGTTTATCTGGACAATTCATAATTATACCCCACCAGGAATAAGTGTGAATTTGTCATTGCCTTTTGGTTCCAAACAAGCGTGGGAATATTGGGACTACTTACCCACTCACTGAAATTCAGTGGAAGTTGGTGTTAATGAGGGAAATGCAGCGCAGAGCTGGGGTGGAATTCACTGCCGTTTCCCTTAGGGTATTAATTACTTGCTATACAGGACGTGCTCTTGCTCATGGCAAGGTGCTAGGAACAAAGCCTGAGGGTGTGTTTTCACCAGCAATTAGGCCTTCCCTTCCCTCTCCGCACAACCAAGCCGTGCAAGTAATTTCACCTTGAGAGCACTCCTCTACCCTGTGTTCTGACTGTGCCAGCAACGTTTCTGGCCGCAAGATGCTGGAAGAGCCAGCTCCTCATGGCACGTGTCCTTGCTGCGTGGCAGTGAGTCGCTGGCAGGGAGGGTGCTGTGGAGGTGCCCCCGCAGCACTGGATTTCTGCTCTTCACTTGCAAAAAGGAAGGCAGGTTACCCTCCGGGAGCAACACAGCCGGGAAGGAACACACTGGTCTGGACCGTGGTGCTGGTGGGAGGCTGTGCTGCTGCATGCTGCTTGAGAACAGTGACCGGTCAGTCTCTCCTCCTGTGCTCTCTTCCACTATACTCATCAGTGTTGTGTTGGGAGGTAGCAACGAGAGAGAAGGTAGGGTCCTTACTGCCACAGGCCTGTCTCTGTGCTAACTGAGCAGCAGAAGTTGGGGGATATGCCTGCCAGCCCAAGGCTTGGGTGAGTGTGCAGATACCCATGTTTGCACGTAGTATTTTTGGCATTCCCCTTGTCTAGAAAAAGGACAGGATGTGAAGTATTGAAATAAATCAGGTTTTTATAGGATAGGAGATAGGAAAACAAAGGGTTTTGATTTTACTAAAGCTTTGACTTTCCTAGTGCATGGTGGAAAATAACAATAAAGCACGTTCTTTTTTACAGAAAAGATCAAAAGTTACCCTCAACTCAATCAATAATATTTTTCTTATGCTTTTTATCTATATAGTTGTTTCTGGAAAGACAATTTAAGCCAATGAACAATGAATTAATTAAAAATTAAAACTGAACATTTTTTTTTTATTATTATTTTTTTTAAGTACAGAACTTACATGATGCAACTTACTGTTTTTGGAAAAAGTAGCTGCAAGCATTCATTCCAGTTTCCTTGCAAATAAGCTGAGGAATTTATAGGGTAAATTGTCTCCGTAAATTGTGTCTTTCATTGTTGTTGTGTATTACAGCCGTAATTAGTTAGATGTTTGTGCATCACAAATAAAAAAAGAACAAAATAGTATTACTAGAATATAAATGTTTAGCGTGTTTTCCATTGTGGCTTGATGGCCGACAGCCAGCACTGAAGTGGAATCATTAAGCAGTGCTGACGATGAACAATCTATATTAGTGTTGTACTGACATGGTTTCATTTTGATTTGTATAGAGGGAGCAAGTGTATGCAAGTGTGATAAGGAGCTCCAAGCCTCTGCGTTAGAACCTGCTCACTTATCTGTGTCTTCTCATCCCAGAAAAGTAATTCAGCTACTTCTAACCTAAAAACATGCAGAACAATCTGATAGCAAAATTCAATATGGCTTTGCCGCAAGTTGTGTGGATTTTGTGGGTGGTCAGCCATGGTGATTATAGCAGAGCTGCTTTTCTTTCCAGCAGTGCTTTAGCAAGCTGAATAAACTTAACTTTTATTTCAGGTCTTCTGAACTGATGGTTTCTACTGACCAAAAATAAAGATTGCAAGTAAAATTAACTTTCTTTACTGGAAATTAAGTATTCAGTCTGCTTTAAATTTATTTATTTATTAAACATTACATTTGACTTTTTCTGATATGTTTGATTGTTCTGCAGAGTCTGAAACCATTAGCTAGGATGAAGTTGAGCTGCCCAGGTAGATGTTTCCTTGCAGTACAAGCTGTTTGTATACTGAGAATGATGTCAGAGTTGTCAAATACCAAATAATAGGCTGTGCTTTGACCTATTTTGATGGCTTTCTTGACAGAACATTTGGGCTGGAAAATTTACATTTCTCCTATTGGCTGTTTGGGGATTCTTGTTGGCCAGCTCAGTGTGGATTTCAGGACACTTAGGAAAATGAATCTCTTCTTTGGGGGGCTTGATTGTAGAAAAATACAATCACAACACTTCTAAATTATAGGAAAGTAGTAGTAGGATAAAAGATATGTCAAGTTTTAGCAGGCAGGTGTACTGGGTCTGGCTGGGATGTTAACTTTCCTGCAGCAGCCCATCCAGTGCTGTGCTCTGCGCTTGTAGCTAGAACAGCAGTGGTGTCACACCAGTGTTGTGTCTGCTGCTGAGGAAATGGTAATGAAGATTAAAACCTTCACCCTTAGTCACTGCTTTGGGACTCAAGGCTTTTATAAAGGCTTGTGTCCGAAGTACTTGGGAAAAGCTATAAAGTTTGAAAGTATTTCTTGTACAAACACAGATCATAAATGGCTTTCCCTTTTGTAAGTAAGCAATATTGAAATTTCTGATTTTGCAGCACTTCTAGAGCGGGACACTGATTCTCCAGACTTGAATTATTATTTCTGAAGTAATTATCGTTACCCAGATGCGTTGCTTGAATAGCACTAATGACATTTTTTTGACGCATCTCTTCCTTTTTCTTCATCTTGTAATTATAAAACAGTTTGGAAGAGGTAGTACAAAGTCAAGCTACTCAGCTGCTTAAGCAGATAGTTATTTTTTCAAATGGAGAGCTGACCTCAAATACCTGGCTGCATTTGATTTAGAGAATATAGTTGTTAAGAAGCAGGTAGCTAGTTCAGGCAGAGTGTCAGTAGCACCCAGGGTACAAGTCATGCATGTCGTATCTAGCCAGCAATCAAAATTAGGGTTTTCTCTCCGTAACACTGACAAGTAAGGATCTTAGAGATGGCTCTGTAAGCTTACCATCATTGCAATTCTTCAGTAATGTGTGAGTTGTAGAGATGTAAATGTATACTCTGTGTAGGCATAAGCCAGTGAAATTTGATTGTACCCTGGGAGAGTCGCTTAGGTATCTTGCTGCAGCGACATCTTCGTTGTGGCACATTCGTTAATCTGAAGGTGAATTATCCAAGCCACATTCCAGAAACTCTAGCTGATTGCTTCAAAAATATTTTCTATTCCTTAGCACGTGTGTCTTATAGCTAGTTGTTCTTTCTTCTGTGTAACTCTGCTGAAAGTTTACCAATCTGAATTACAGTTTTATGATGCTTAAAAAAGAAAAAAAAACTAAGCTAAACTTCCTTTATTACAGTTGTTGGTTTGATTCTTTAAGTACTAAAAAGAATATAAGCTTGGGATACTCCTCTCTTTTGCTTCACTTTCAGACACAAATGCCTAAAGCCTTTAAGTCCTTATGTGGAGTGGCCATCTTCTTGCAAGTCCTGCTAAGAATGTATTTATTAAAGAATACAGCAATAAATATATAGCTCGGGAAATATGTGTATATTTGTAGTATATTTTATCAGGAAAACAATTTGTTTCCTAGCACACTGCTTATGTTCCTGTTCTTTTTATCTTTCTGTTTCAGTGTTTTATTATATCGGATATCCATCTCCATACTTACAGTGAAGGTATTGCTTACTCTCCTACGTGATTTCACTAAATTCACAGAACTAGTCACAGTTCTGTGCTGAGCTTTCGTTTTCCCATAAACTGAGATCCATGGCATTGGCTCAACATCTATATCTTCTCTGTAGGACATAGCATATTGCTTTAGCACCACAGATGAAGTGATGGTACTAACTTCTGCCTGCAGAGAAGGTTTTATTCAAGATTCTTCTGTATTTTACTCTTATCTGCCTTCAAGGTAATACCATTGGGACTAAAAGTAAGGAATCCCATGAATATTAAAATATGAGCTCTGGATATGACAGGTACGGTAACTTATGTACATAGCATGCTACTTACAGAACCTGAAAGACATTTTTAGATGAAAACAACTTCTGGCTTTGTCTACTTCTGACATAAAGGCTATTTAAAATGGATTATTTTTCAGTTTTGTGGCTTTTTGCAGAATAGTATTAACTCTTCACCACAGTAGGCTAAAATGCAAAAGTTTGTTCTGGTGCTAAGTTTTTGTGTGAGACTGACACATCCTTGCTAAAAACCTTTTTACATGATGTTGCAGAAACAGTTCACATTTTGTCACGAATATCGTAATGGTCTACTGTGCCAGAGGCAAGATGCTTTAATTTCATTGGTAGGATGACAGCAGTACAGTGGAACTCATCCATTCAGCACAGCCAAGAACCAACAAATCCCTTTAACTATGCCCATTTGCAGAAAGATAGTAGTCTTTGAAATCACTATTTCAAAATTCAAAATTGCTTTCTTAAGGCTTGCTGGCTACTTTACAGTAAACTTTTAAGATTACAGATTTTATGCCTGCGTTTCAAAAGGAGATTTTTTTGTTGTTTGCTTTCTTCCAGACACATTGGACACTTCTCATTTATCTGATGACAGCTATGATGTTTAGGTCCTTTTTGTTCTTGTCGGCTGAGTGTAAATCTTGCCTGATGGTTTCAGACAAGTTACGTAGCTGTCCTCAGGTGTATAGTGACAGCGAAGATGGCTAATAATCCTTGCTCCTAGCATAGTGCTGTATTTGACTGGCACAAGGCTGTTGACATAAGGTGACTGATTTGCCAATTCAGCTGTTAAGATTTATTTGGTCAGTCATTATTGAGAGGAGTTACACAGTAGTCATAATGCCTATTCAGTAAACTAATTAAAAGTGCATGCTCTTGAGAAACATGCAGAGTCATAAAAATCATACATCAAGTCCTTCCTTTAAGCAACTTGAATGAGAAAGCACCATATGCTAGATGCAAAGACCTTTTTAGTTCTATGCTCTTATTAAGGACAGGATATGATCAAGTCAGATCGTACATAGGCTTTTGAAGTCTGTAATAGAAGTTTCTACAGGAAATGTAAACCAAAATCCGTTTTTGTTTCATCATTTAGAATAATTTTCTTAAAATTTCAGATTTTGGTAGGTACTGGTCTTGAGAGAAGTGGTTTCTGGACTGAATTTTGCAACTGTTCCTTGTCTATGAAACCGAGGTAAATGATCTAGGAAAACATTTTAAAATGCTTTCAATAGCATTTTTAATGAAAAACTTCATGAAGATGAATGGTATTCCACAAGAGAATGGGAAATTTGCAGTTGCTCTTTTGATCTAAACTTTTACGCTGTTCATTTTGGTGGAAAAAAATGATTAAAATGAAACAAGTAAGTGTAACAAGGCAAGCTGATTTATTACGAAGATGCATCTGCTAGGCTAATAGAGAGGGCCATACTTAAGAGGAAGAGAAGACCGTGCCAAGTCCTTGTCTATAGCAAGGATAAAAACTAGAGAGGAACTGATGAAAGTAGAACCAATGCCTCATGTTGATTTGCTGAAAATTTAATTCCATACAGCATGTCCCTAGTAGAAGTTCTGTCTAGACATTTGAGTAACTGCTTTGGAGTCTTTGACTATGAGCTTGTAGAGGGGTAAGACCATCCTCTTATTTTGCTGCTCAGCAATATATTTAGAATAAAAGAAAAAGTTGACATAGATGCACTCTCAGCAAGGAGGAAATCAGAGGACTGACATTATTGTACTAATAGCAAGGTCATTAGTGAGATCTGTGGTGTAGCACAATCAGAAGATTAATATCATGACTATTTTTAACATGAAGAATAGGATAATTTGTCTTTGGCTATGGAATGTGTTAGTAAAGATTATAAAATTAAAGGACCTGGTTATCTGTCAAATTTTTAACAAGAGATCACAGTTAAGTGATAAACAGATTACGTCTTGCAGAAAATAACATTTTTTAATTGTGAAGATTTTAATCGGACTAGGTACTCTGTGAAAAAATATGTAGAAAATTAAACTGTCTTCATACGGAGTTCATTGTACCCTCTATTTATAAGACTGGTCTTATTTTTCTCCCAACTTGTAAAAAAAAAAATAAAATAAAATAAAAATGTATGTCATGTCAAATGTACGTAAGCATGGACAGCCTGTCATTCTTGTTCTGCTGCCATTAATATCTTTATCGACATATCCACTGGATCTGCAAAGAAGTTGCATTTTTGCTCATGTAATTGAAGTTTTTGTTGTAAAACTGGTACTGTAAAGAAAACAGTCAATTCCAAATTATTAGACTCACAGAAACAGTACATTCACTTTTAAAATTTAAACTTTTTCACACAATGCTCTTAAGACTTGTTGATTTCATTTTACAGGTCTGTATGTCTTTGACCCCCTATTGATGTGTACTTAGTTGGGGCCTGACTCTGAAACATGAATCAGTCTTTCAGGAATTCCAGGTTGGTCTTGTCTTTTCTCCCAGCTGAAAGCGTGTCATGACCTCAGGTAGCACGTGGGCTGAAGGAAGGCAAAGCTGGACTGCTGTATTATTTGTCAGCTCCTCTGGAATACTTTTCCTTGACACCTGTTCCAACAGTGGCTTAGAGAAGGGCTAAACAGTGAGATTCAGAGCTTGTCTACTGTGGTTTTGAGGTAGAGATTCATGGTCATTCTTCAGTACTGAAGATTCTCATGCTTTAGTAAGACCAGCTGTTAAGAAGCTCAAGAGAAACATTGAGAGAGACTTAGGTTTTTAGTGCTTCAGGTGCATTTCGCGCTTTCCTTGATGGTGAAGCTGGCTCAGGAAGCTAGTTCCTAGCCTTTGTCACCATGCCACAGGTCAGTGTAGCTTTGATTGTATCACGGACGTGCATTAGATCGTTAGACCTAGCAGTTGTTAGAAACAGATGAAAAACGGACAAAAATACTTCATTGCCACAGAAAAGGTTTGTGGAGAAGCTCTGATTTGAGAGACTGTACTATGAGAGGCATCTGTTAAGGTTAGTCAGTGGAGTTATGTGGAGAGGAATCACTTTCATTCTTGGCTTTATCCTTCTGTCAGCTGCTGCAGTGGTGCTGTTCCAACCTCACACATCCTTATGATTATTAAAATAATGAGTGGTGCTGTTTTTACTTTGGATATGACAGTTTAAACTACAGCATGATTTAGTAACTACCGTCAAACTTGTTAAGTGTTACACGAGAGATCAATTCATTTGTCTCTTTCCTCCTTAATGCCTGTACAGCAGTTGGGCCTGTGTCTTAAGCATTTCTGACGCAATGCAACTGTCTGCTGACTATTCCTTACCTGCTAACACAGATAACCAACTAGGTCTGTGTCTGATTCATGGAGCAATTAAGAATAGGAGAGACAGGGTGAAAGCACTGTAATTGGGGTCGTGTTAATCTTTGAGGGTCTACCTACACAGACCTGACCCAGCGCAGCTTCCCTGATGGTTTTGAGTATGACCCAATGCAGGCCACGACAGTGTTTATACATCTTGAGTAGGATGGCAGTTTTTTTCTGCCCCCAAAATATAATAAATTAAAGAGCTTATTTGAAAAAAGGGCCTTGCTTAGTGAAAGTTTCTCTAGAGCTTTCCTTATGGTCTGCACTTGTCCCCATGTGATAACTAATTCTAAAAATTCAGTGCTCAGTTCAGCTGGTATAACTTGTCTTTATTTGGTAAGCTGCATTTTCTTGTCAATGCTACAGATCCAATATTGCTCAATACCTTTATTGGATCTTACTTTGGAGAGGCAGTAAGTAACAGTGGTCAGTTCGCTGTCTGTGAATTTATCTTTTGCTTAAACATGTACTGAAGAATACAGAGGTTGAGTTATTAAACCTGGCTTAATAACTCGGTTATTTTTCCTTCAGACTAGTTTTGCTTGTTTATGGTTAAAGAGATGTTTTCTCCAGCTGACAAATTCAGTGTACTCCTAGAAGAATGTGATTGGAGTTTTCAACGATGTCCTCCGCTCTTTTCCACTCTTAACCAAAACTTTTCTAGTCCTGGAAGCTGAGCTTAGCAGTTCATGAAATATCAGTATCTCTTAGGTTATGTGGCAGTCTCTTTGCATTCTGATAGTTGATTCTATTCCTTTTAATCAGGGAGAAAAATGTTATTTACAACAAATACACTAGGAAAAAAAAAAAGCTGTTAAAAAGAGAACAAGGTATGTATTTCTTCTCTGTGTATTATGGATATTAAAATTGATCATGATCATAAAGCTTTTGACATAAGAAAAAGTCTCCCTTGCCAAGATTCCCACTTGAGCAGTATATCTGAGTGAAATCTTTGAATAATAGTCGGAGTGACTGACAACAAATTAGATCAATTGCAATATTTCTGACGTTGATTGAGAGGTGTTAAGTGAGGGATGGAAAAATGCATTTGATCAAGATTAATATTTTTTTTTCACCAGTACTCCTGTGTTTCCTAGAATTAATTTGTTTCCTGTGAAGCTGCTTACAGAAAACAGAAGAGCCAAGTCATGACCCGCTGAAGTTCATATGAATTCTGGACACAAAGGTTCTTAAGGACTGTAAAAGCTTTATATCTGTGCACCTTTAATTCAGCTGAAATATCACTACAGTTTATTTGAAACCATTTAGTATTATGGATGCATAGCTTTGTCTTAAAAATCCGCTTTTCTCACCCCCCATGGAAAAACTGTAGTGTAAGGTAAACTCAAATGCTTTGAAATGATTCATGTTTTTAACTGGAAACCCACCCACAATTTTTCCAAAGAGCCGGTCACTGAATCCTAATGCTTCTTATAAAGAGAAGGGAACTTCAAAAATTGCCAAAGATATAGCTCAGATTATGAGTGGGAAATGAAGTTACTTCCTGCATTTGCTCACTGCTGAAATTAAATCCATCTTATTTGATGTGTAGTCAAGAAGGTTTAAGTACAGTACAAATGCTTGAAGTTGTCCAAAAGCAGATTTGGTTGCAGGGTTTGTCCTGCAAAAGCCAAGGAATCATATGAGGCTACTTACATAAGTAGTATAACACATACCACCTCCAAGCTCTGAAAAAAAACACACTTAGAAAAGCCTTTTTAATCACATTCTGCCTTTTTATCTTTTGATTTCAATGCTACTGTTGTATATAGCAGAAAGTGTGTATTAACCTTGTTAACAAAAATGACTCTTAAATATTTTTTGCATTATGAAAATAGGACAAATTTTGCTGACTATTTATTGAAAACACTAAAATCTGCATTTATCAGCATTCACTTTGAACAAATACCTACTGGCTTGCAATATTAATACTTTCTTGTTAATTGACTTAATTTTGCACTGCAGGGGACTGAGTTAATGTCTGTGCCATCTCACTCTCTAAACTTTCCTCCAGTCTTAATTGTAGCACAGTAAGGTGAAAATAAAATTCCAAACAAACAAACCCAGAGAGCATTGTTCACCAAAAGCTACCGGAGAAAGTCTTTCAGGTCTGGAGTTGTGTGAAGCACGCTGCTGAGCAAGGCAGAGAAGGAGAGAGGGGTCCTTAGGAGGAGGCAATACAGCTTTTGTTGTAGTTCATAAAGAACAGCTGCACTCCAGAGGTGGTTGCTGATGATGTGCCTGTGGCTGTTCTTCTCCCCATGTACGGCACTTAAATAATTCGGAACCAGTTGCTCTTTATGTTAGCAAAAGAACTGAGGGCCTGGCTGATACAAGCCAGCCTATTTGCAGCAAGGCACCCAGTGGTGCAGTTTAGGCCAGTTGTCAGCCATGTAATGATTTAGGATGCAGCTGCTGTTGGTAGCCTTCCCATGGAGCTTCAGCTGCTCTCTGAAACGTCCATTTGAGAGAGGGCAGAGGCCAGCTACCTGCCTTTCTCCTGCAGAGGGGAGAGCAGGAGCAGGAAAGCTTCTCCTGGACTCCGGAGTATGGGTCAGATCCACAGCACACGTGTGTACGGGGAACTGCTGGTTTCGCTTTTGTAGTGTAATGCCTTACGAAGAATATATGTTCCCACAGTATAACAAATATGCAGCCCAAAGAATACTTCTAGCAGTACTGACATGGAACGCTACCTTAAAGGAACACAACATTTCTGTAACATGGTCATAGTTAATGGTTACAAGCCAAATTAAATTTAAATATTTGAGGAAGTCAGACTGCAAAAATGGATATGAAAGGATGAACACTTACCAAATTGTTCTGATGAACAGAAATTACCTTCTGAAGTAATGTGAACTTGGGATGACTTTTTACTTTTTGTGTAATGAGGGGAAAATGGTTCATTTTTGCTCTTTAACAGATGCCGCCTTTGAATTGTAACAAGGAGGGGGGGGAAACAGATAATGATTTCCACTGAAGTCTAATTTGTTAAAAGGCACAACCAAGCTTTGAGGTAGAGCATTTAGCTTTTAAAACACTGAGAGTAAGGAAATGAAACACAGTTCTCACCCCCTGCCTGTAGGGTAGCGTTTTGACTTGTGTAGAAGGGAGCACTGTGCATTGGGGAAAAAAAAAGCTTGATTTTTGTGGTTGTGTTCTGGATCCGAAACTACACGTGTGCAATGACAGCTATTTTACATCTATTTTAGGGCAGGTTATTCTATTTGAACCAGCAGAAGAAAATTTTTCTTCTGAGAAGCTAAGCATGTTGCTATAGCTACTGAGCTTGTGGCTCTGAGATTTTTCTTCAGTTTCTCAATGTGGTTGTTAAATAAGGCTGGTACAAGGCCTGGAAGGTTCTGATGTCGATTCAGCTTGAAGACTTTTTTAAAAAATGTTTTATTTTTTATTTGATTCTACTGGTACTTTGAAACGTTCACACACCATTTTAACGTAAACATGTAAAGACATCAAATGAAAAATTGACTGTGCAGGTTTTTTAAATCAGGATTTGTTTCAAATAGTGGTTCTCTTCCTCTTGTTTAGCTTGCGATAGGTTTTGAACCTCAGATCTCCAGTGCTAAGTACTACAGCATGAGATCCAGCTGAATGTGACAGCTCTGTGAACCAGATGCGGAAACTCTGTTCTTGAAAATGATCTTAGCTTTCCAGTGTACTACATCTAAACCAGATGCACTAGTTCAAGGACTGCTGCTGAAATGTATCACAGATATTGGGCACAGATTTTTAACATGTGTAAAGAGCCCTTTCAAACAAGATTTAGCCTGTCATCTAATTTGAAAAGGCTGCTACCCATTCCTGGACTTGCCTACAGCACTTGCTGAATTCTTAGCTCCCTACAGTTGTGGTCCAGACTATTATACTGTCATTACTAATATCAAGCAACATTAATGGAAATGTAGTATTGGATTTGTCATGGGTAGTGTTGTGGTTTTTATTCTCTCTTTTTTTTTTTTTTTGTAATCATTCCAAGTCAACTGGAGGACAAAGTCCTCTATGCTCCTTATGACAGGGTTGGTGGCTGAGGTGCTGCACACTGTAAGGCAACCCGGAGTGCGTGTGTAGATGAAGTTCAGCGTGGAAATTCTAGTGACCAAAGAGCCATTGGAGAAATTGTAATTATGAAAATATTTTTCTGGCAAACAGTCTGATTTCTGCCTGGAACATTTAATTTTTAAAGCAGTAATCATGAATTTTTTGAAGGTTGAAATCTTGATTTCATGCAAATACCTGATTACTTAATGATTTGACAAAAAATATTATAATTTAATGTTATCTCACCAGACCATTTATGAATAGGAGAAATACATAATACCTATATTGTGTGTAAATATATGCATACATATTAAATTAATTTACTCCTTTTCAAAATCTAAAGCATTTCAGTCACTGAACATTTTAAAGGGATTCAAATTATATTATTCTAATAAATCTCACGCATACCTTTAAAAATACTATGGGCATAATCACTTAAGGTACTTATCATGCAATTCACTGAGTGACTGTGACCCGTGGTGTGAGAATTCTTGGCTTATAAAAATCCAAGCTTTAATCACTACTGTAAAAATTAATTGCAATTAGAGTTTAATCAGCATATAAAATAAGAAATGTTTAAAACCTTACTTTTGTTTGGCGATAACACCCTCCTATCCAATCTTTGTAGACTGCCATCTTTGTGGAGATGAGAATGACTTCAGTTAATATAATCATTGGAATATTAACAATTTTGCTTACCTAATTCTTATTGTTTTTTATAAGTGGTTGGAGTATTGTAGTTAGAAAGGTAAATGGGCAGTGGTACATAATGCATGTCAGTTACTGTACTGACTAACAAACAGTCCCTCAAAAAAAAAAAAAAAAAAAAAGCATTGCTATCTTTCCAGTATATGATCACTTTTCTCTATGTATTTTATGCAGAAATGCATAAAAAAATCCAGGAGTGGCTTTAAACTTAGAGTATTACAATGGGGGACAGGCATGAATTTTGTAAATAATCCTCACAGAGCTTTCTCTGCCAGTACCCTCAGTCCTTTTACAGGGGTAGGCAATCTCTTATTCATTTGTCTTCCTGATACCATTGGTAATAGTTTTGCATAGAGCGAAAGCTGGTATCAGTAGTGGAAATCTCCAGCTCTACTTCATTTCCAGATCAGGTGGTGCTGCATGAAGTATGAGCTTGCTGTGATCACATTGCTTAACAAGACAGTTTCTTCTTGTGCTTTCTACATCACAAGTTATGTTTGGATTCTCTGGAACACAAATACAAATTGAGGAACATTATTGTTCAATTAAGTTACCTTGCTTCCAATTGTTTTTTACATTCTCATAATTTTTCCATACCATTTTGGACATCTTTTCTGAGAAGAGATCTCCCTGCACTGACCCCTTACTTCCTCGCGGAGCCCCATGACACGTGCATATTCAGAACCTCTTTGCAGGGCCAAGTCTCTGCTTTCTTCTGCTTGTCAGAAGGGCTTGTGATTTTCCTGCATTTCCAGCAGAGCTTGACATTAGCTTATACTGATGTTCTACTGAAACAAGCATGGGACTCAAATTTAACATGGCTTTTATTTGTAGCTTGTTTTGTGCATGGTCATAATCTATAACATTAGCAGCGTACTGCTTGCTGCGGAGGCTTCTTAAAGCCTGTATGGTGCTGCCTTGGCAAAGCCAGCTGGGTGGGACCAGTTCCTGGCCGGAGTCTCTGCAGCCGTGCTTAGCGTGGCACAGAGCCTTGCTCGTGCAGCTTCCTGAGTGCAGCTGATAAAGCTTCACCATGGGTTCATGGTTGTGGCTGTATGGCTGCCAGGGCCTTAGCATGGGCGGAGGCCCTCTAGGAAACAGCACAGTGTGCAGGGGCTGCAGGTATATCTCTGTTCCTTGGAGTTCTTTATTTCTCAGTGGCAAATGTAGTAATAGGCTTTATGAGAAGAGAGCATTAGCAATAAGGTGCAATTTGGAGCTTTTGATAGGATTTCTTGCAATTGTCTTTTACAAATGGGTTTAAGTAAGTCCCCACACTTTTACTTCTGGAATCCACCCATAGTTGACTCCTTCCTTTACTCTTCTTGGTAGTATACTTCGAGCAGTTGTCAGCAGCCTTTACTGTGGAAGTGCTCAATCCTACTTCTGGAGCATTGGGGTATTACAACAATGCTTTTATTATTGCTAAACATATCCTGGAAATGTATTTGAAATTACTCATATTGTCCTGGTGCCTCAGTGCTACAAGTTAGTGGGAGACAGAGCTGTATGCATGTGGCAGCTGCATGTATAAAAGCTTGCATGAATACAGTGCTTGCATTTGGTTACTGGGCAATAAGCATATCATGCTTGGAAGGGATTGTCCACTGGGGACTTGTAGAAGTTCTACAGCAATTTTTTTAAATTTTAGTTTTTAAGATCTAGAACTCAGGGGAAATTCAAGGGGATTTACTGAAAAATGCAACGGACAAGTCCTACGAGTAGCCTTTATTTTTCCACTTCTAACTATAATTCTTTGTCTTCAAGTACGTAGTGATTCAGTTCTACTGATTGTAGAGCCCTGCCTGCGTGCAGAGCCACCTTTACCATATTTCAGGTAAAATGTATATTTTGAAGGTCACACAGGAAAATGAGTAATTTCACAGAGTTAAGTGTAAGCAGAACAATGAATGTTGTTTTGACTAAGGATTGGGTTTGATAGGTGGAGTTTCATTGCCTGCTGCCAATGAAACCTGGTACTTCATCTGGCCATAGCAAAGTTTAAATGACCCTTATTGATTTTTTTTTTTTCCTTTCCTTTTACTCAAGGTCTCATTACAGTAAAAGCTGATGTGTGACAAAGAAAACTATAGCAATAGGTGCTTCTGGGACTTGCATACCTAGCAGTTAATTGTTTCTGTGCCTCTTTGCAACAGTTGCCTATCTCCAGCTATAATGATAGACCAGAGAAGCAAATCAAATCCTGTTCAGCTCAGTACCAGAGTTTTTCTCTTAATCAAAAGAATATGTTCTTGCTGTGGAGCCAGTTGCTAGCTCGAAGAAAAGCTGGAAAGTGCTTTCCTTGTCCCTCAGAAGCATTTCCCTGCAGGAATGGTTTTGATGGATGCATGAAGAGAATACCATCTGCCTTAGGGATGGTGGAGCGAGCTATGTAACACAGGGCTCCCAAGGGGTTACAAAGCTGTAGGACATTTAGGAGTGTTGGAGAGAGAAAAGAAGGGCAAAGGAAGTCTTTTCTGCTGAGAAGCAGGCTATTGAAGCAAGATGTGGATGCAATTTGTCTTCTGTATTTCCTATCATCTCAGTACATCCTGGCTATTGCCTCTTAGGGTTTTTACCAGACTGTCTTCTTCCTATCCCCATAAGTCATTAGTGATTTATAATATAGAATCCTTTATAGCCTCTGCAGGCTTAGCTGTAATTTGGATTGCTACGAAGATGTTAATTGGCTGCTTCCTTCTATTGTCACCTACAGACTCCATAGGTGTCCTTGCCTTTCTTCCTTCTGGAGTTGCTCGATTTTACGGTCTTAAAGGCAAACAGTTGTGAAGGTTCTAACATGAGTTCCTGGGCTTTGCGGTGCTGTGTTTTCTTGATAAATTGATCTCATGTAGGTTGCGGAACTCATCTTTGTGATGGGGCCTACTGACCATTCTCGTGGCATCTCTGAGTGGTTTAAATTCAGCTCCATTGATGCAATCCTCTTCTGAATTACGTCTGAAGCTTGAGGTGCCTTTCAGTTACTCCCCACATTACTTGATTCGTGTCTGAAAGAAAGTCTGATTCAAAAAGCACCCTACATAACTGGATAAGTATAAATCAGACAAAAAGATGTAAGCATAGCACATGCTCAAGCACAGCTGCTGTGCAGTAAGTTACTAATAGTTAGTGCTGGCATTTGTGTTTGCATTATGGTACAACGCAAACCCTAACCATGGACCATGTCGCGTTATCTACTGGTCAGGAGTTCGCAAGCTATAATTCCCCCTATTTGTCTAGGTCTGATACAGGTGTGGCTGTGTTTGGGAATAAAATAAATAATAAATTCTGTATTTGAAAGCATGAAGTCACTGTGAGGGTACTTTGGTAAAGTTGTGGAGCATTCAGGAGGAAACTGATGTGAGGCTCTGGTAGAATAGTTTCTTCCGTCATTTAGTATAAGCTGTCCCTGTGAAAGGGGTATGAATTGATACTGAAGCTTAATAAATGAAGATGGTGTATGTAGGTAGGTATATTTATTGCATCAAGACACAACCAAGTAACCACCAGACATGTATGTTCAGCCTTCACCTTTCATGTAGTATTAGCTGAAATCAACAGCAAGAGCATTTTTATTTTACATCTGAATTAAGGGTAATGTTTAATTCATGTTCAGATCCTTCAATCTTTATTTTTTTCATTTCTTTATAATACTTCTTTAAAAGATTTAATAAAAACCTCAATTCCCATGATTACCCCTTCAGAGATGTCACAGTATATCCCAGCTGCAGAGGAAGTTCTGCACAGCATTAATTATGCACTGAAATTACAAAGAAAGCACTTGACATTTTTCCAAAATGCATATTGTGTTGTTTTATGTTTTTTTTTGTTTTTTTTTTTTAACATTTTCTTTCTTGAATTAAAAACTGGGTTTGAAAACTTGTTTCAAAATTGGCTTTAAGTATGTAGAGATTTTTCCATTTCTTAGATAATGGCCATAAAAAAGTGGTCATTTACTGTCCCAGAAGATTGTTTAGGGCTATATTTGAAGGTCTGTAACTAAACATGACTAATGAGATCATTGGCAATTATTTCCTGTGTTTCCTTTCCTGGAAGCAACACAAACAGTAACATTTTGTTTGTCCATTGATTGCATTATTATTTAATAAGTAAAACAAACACGATGATAGGACATTATCATTTCACAGCATGGTCAGAAGACTATTGGATTTGGTGGTACACTCAGGAGCTAATTATGTTTGGACTCTGGTGCACATACAGAACTTTATCACCATTCAGGGCCCGTTAGCTTCTTTGTTCTTAATTCTTTCAGGAAAGTGGAAAGTTCCATAGTTTAAAAAATAATTAGCTGCAATAGAAATCAAAGTAAATTTAGTTTCCAAGTAGTTTTGCACAGTTGAGCTAGGCCTCCAAGGGTGGTCGTCTTATTTTAAAAATAAAAGTGCAGAAATAAAAATAAAGTTATAAAGACAATTGTTAGCACTGACAGTGATTAAAAACTCACACTATCTGATACAATAAATCCTTTTTTGTGTGATTCAGATGAATTCATCTGCAAGAAGCTATGATATTTTTGTCTGCATAACGTAGAACTCTTACAGAAGCAACAGAAGAATGTAACCTTTCATTTTCAATTTAATTTCTAGTGTTACATAAGATGGAACAATTAAAAATGAGCAGAGGAAGTTGCTCTCTTAGGTGTTTTGTAACAAATAAGGAACATAATGTTTCATAGAAATAAGAGGGAACCTGTTAACAATTCCCAGCTCCTTCTAAAGAGCTAGCTTGCTCACACTTGCCACATTAAGTACTGTTCTGAGCAAATAAACAACCCCCTCAGTGAGAGCCAGAGATTAACTGCCTTCTCCTGTGGAGTTTCCAAAGCAGCAACACCTTCCATGGGAGCAATTTGTCTGAGAAGTTGGCAGCATGCTCTTCATCTCCGTGATGTTGATCCTAGCAAGTCCAGAAAGAGATGATCATTTGTTACATCAATTGATGCTAGAATTATTTTGAATAGACATCTCCCATCTCTCCGTTGGTCTCGCTCCCCACCCCTTGCAGCTACCCTCAGTACCAAGCATGCAGGCATTGAGCAGGGGCCAGCCTGGAGCGTTATTCGCTGGGATGGAATTTCCATGCAGAAATCTGATAAAAGGATGGCAGTGTAAGTTGAACTAGAACATGTTATTTGTGCACTGTAATGGCAACAATACCTTGGAAATGCATGCTGTGCTTCAAGATTTGCAAACAGATTTCATGTAAGTTAATTACATATTGGCATATCAGTTAAAAGGTATCAGGAAGGACTCCTGCTTAATATACTGTATTAAGTATCGTATGTTTCTGTTGTAGTAATGTAAATTAATCTGGAATGATCAGCTCTGACATTTGTTATGCAGCCTGGGCATGGAGTTAACTATGCTGAAGATGCTTGTTATTTCATTTTGCCTTTATTTGGCTTTAAAATAAAGCTTCACAAAAGAAAATCTCATATAATGAAAAGTAGGAGGGCTCTTTCTGTGTCTTAAAGAGATCACTTCGTGCTAGTTCCAAATAAAAATGTCCTGTCTCCTAATAAAATTGTAGCAAATAGAATTTTGAAATGATGCCATAATGAGTAACTCCTGGCTTTGTAGTTAGATAAGAACCTGGTAAGCCAGTCAGCCTTTTAGAGTGCTTGTTGTATTCCTGTGTTCTCATTCTGTTATTCAATAGTAAAAGAAAATGCTGTTTGCAAGGCAGGTCAGTAGGGTGAAAAAACAAGGCTGGTTCGGTGATGGGGACTGTATGTTTGAATGCAGACTGGAAGGGGAGAGAATAAAAGAAGTTACACCAGAATTTTTACATCAGATTCTTTCTTCATGTGAGTAATTGTACTAAAATCTCTAAGCAAAACCACTGAAGAGACGAGGGGCTGTAATTCCCAATGACTTCAACAGAAATTGCCAGTGCCCAATTTCTGTCAGCATTTGACCTCCTGAAAATTCAGAGGAAGAAAGCCTGAGGGCATACGTCCTTTTTGAAGGTTCTGTTGTTGTCTTACTACTTAGCATACGCCTTTGGAAACCAGAGTGGTTTTTGCCTTAGAATCATTGAATAATTTATGTTGGAAGGGACTTCTGAAGGTCATCTGGTCCAACCTCTGCTCAAAGCAGGGTCTTTAAGCATTTTATGACATCCTTGTAAGACATGGGCACATACAAGTAGTTTGAAGCTTTCTTAGGTGTGACTCAGCCATAAACCATAACCGTTTTCGCTCAAGCTAAACAGTGGGTGGAAAAAACTCACCTTCAAATCCTGCACTTGAACTCTTGTATGCACAGAGATAGGCATCTCTACTAGGTTGTTCATAACTTATGTAAGCATAAAGGAAAGGAAACTAATGGCACTTTTAGATGATTATCTTTGCTTAGCGTTAGCTTCACTTTGTTGTTTATATGCACTGGTCAGATAGATAGTGCTGTGTATACTCATTCAGATTCTGTGACTGATGGATAATGCATCTGTTTCCTCCAAATTGGCACGCCAAGATGAGAATGTGAGCATCTAAATAACTGGAGTCAAGAATATGCGTTTAGCCCTCGCTTGGGTAATCAATCTCACAGACTCACTAGGAGGTATGCTACAGAAATAGCAGGAAAGAGAATCTGAAAAGATGTGGGATGATTTCTTTAGCGTAAATGTGGTTTCATGTCGCTTTATTTCCATGACTCACTATATCTAATATAAACAATAAAAGAAGAGGACTGGCTTTCTGAGGGTGGAATCAAATATGAATAAATTTAACAAGGATTTAAGCTGCAGAGAGCTCTAGTGGAACTTTTTTGGGTTAAGTCTGACACTTATCCTGTCATTAGTGGCTGAAAAATAAATGTTTCAGCCTTTTTATTCAGCAACGATAGCAAAATAAAGGTCATTTTAACCCTCCATCCCATTGTATGTAGTTGAAGGTTTATGGTATTCCTGGGGTGAGCTAAGCACCTTTCAGAACAAATAATAAACGTAAACTCTATCCCCAGTGAAATGCAGTTAGAGGTGGTAACAGATGCAGGAGAGAGAATTGAGGATTAAGCACTAAAAATAAAGCTTTATTTTAAAAGTACAATCAAGTACTGTTGAAGTGCTTTATCCGTGCATCTTTCAAGCTGCCTACTAAAAGTGAGGAATTTTGCACCGAGCACATCACCTTGCTTGTCTGGTGACTCGGCTGCGACAGTGCCTGGAGGCCTCAGCTGGGACTGGGACCATACTGCGCTTGGCACGGTACAAATGAGGAAAATTAAGTCAGTCCTTGCCCAAGAAACTCAGCTGAGAAAAGTCTCGCTGTGATGACAGTTGTGCTTAGTTCTCTGTGGATGCATATTAAACAGAAAAAAATCAGCTCCTCTTATCAAGAATGCACAAACAATTCAGATCTGTTTGGCAATACCCATATCTGTAGCGATGTATGACAGAAGTAAGACATCTACTACAAAATATCCTCGTACACAGCATGCTTATTTTATTTGTCTTGCTTATTAATAGTGATTGTAACTGGATTTGTTTTTATTTATCTGGCACGTGCTACAGTCAGTTCTGTGCACATGCATTTGGCAGGTTTACCTGGCCAGGACTGAGGGGCAGGCGTGGCTGTGTTTTCTCTTGTTCCTCTCATATCCTAACCGTTTGGTGGGAGAGGGCTTTGCATCTGGAGCATTTTCTAACTGCAGGTCTCTCACTGCAGGCTTTTTTTCTAAGTATTTCCTCTTTACATTCAGCTCTGAAATCCCACTGGATGCCTGCTCAGCAGTGCTTTAACTTCTGAATATTGAAGCCAGCAGGTATGATGAGAATGGAATATTTTAAACAGCAGAAGACTGGCTCCGTATACGTTGCATGCAAGACAAAAGCTCTTTGGACTGCCAGGATACGTGAAAACTGTAAAACAGAAGAGTGGTGCCAAGTGGTGGAAAAAAGGAAGCTGAAAGATGTCTCTGGATTGGTAACTACTTTTAAGACAAGGCAGATCTAATTCTAAATCAAAAGATTTTCCTTGGCAAGGGTGTAAGATGAGAGACATTTATCAAAGGTGGACAGTTATGGGTAAAGAATCTTATTTTACTGCCTGTCTACTCTACAATGTGGAGATTATTATGCTAAATGTGCATCCTTTTAGATGAAGTTGTTGGCTGTGATATGATCAGGCTCTGTTATGTTCAAAGGTTTTTGTAACTAAGTGTGACATGCAGCAAAAAAGAAAAATTTGGTAGAAACTACAGAGGAATACAAAATAGGCTTGTTATGTTCAGGGAGGCAGCAAGATGGGCGATTCTGGGCTAACATGTGATAGCTTCTTGACACGTCCCTGAATAATAGGCATGCATGCATGTGTGTTATAAAATAGAAAGATGGATTATAGGCCAGAAATCAGATTCTGTAACCGGGTATGGGTTTTTCGTTTGTTTTTCTTGGATGGTAGAAATTGCTGAGTTATAACTCTTCTGTGAAGTCCAGAGGAGGCTCCTCTGACAAAGTGGGGGACACAGGGAACAATACAAAAAGTGACATGGAAAATAATGGGAATATTTTTTAAGCGATCTATTTCTGTTTTTTAGGGGAGCTATCGAAGTAGAAGACCTCCCTGAGTGTAGCAAAAATAAAATGCAAACTAGTAATTTTACTGATACTCTTCTGAAATGCCTTTCTTGGTTTGTTCTCAGTAACAAACACGAAGAAAAATGCTGTTTCTGCTAATAAAAGATTGTTTCCTTGCCATGCTTTGTTTCTTTGCATATTTAATTAACCCTGAACCTTAAAATAGCTTTCTGGTATTTGTCTTGGTGGCCTTGTGTTGCTTTAGTTGCTTTTGAATTGATTTTCAAGCTTTCACTTGTTTCCTCTTTGCATGAAGATCTGTGGGGATAAGGGGATTGCATCTCTGCCTCTCCTTCCTCGCCAAAGCATGTTTCATGCAACATTGATCCCATCAGCTGGGTTTTTAATACTCCAAATGGAGGAGCCCTGTAATGGGAGTTGGGAAGCATTACTGTAATACAGTTGGCCTGTATGACTAATCAGTTAGATAAAGAATTCAGACTGCAGAATAGCAGAGCCTTCATGCTTGATTGATGATAACAGCAGCCCACTGACTTACTGCCCTTACTGCTTGCATCCCCCACACTATTAGAGAGGATTTCCAGCATTGTACAATAGATTTGTCCTAGTAAGCATAAAAACAAAACAAAAGAAAAGGAGGTCAAAATGGATGGTTCCCTGAATGCACTTGGGGAGGAGTTGCAGGAGCCTGGAACTAATGCTTGCTCATCCCCTACCTGCCTACTTCCTACCAAAAGCAGAGGATTAGTCTCCATACTCAGCACAGTGTAAAGAATCTCTCATTCCTTTACCATGGAGCTTGTTTATCTCTGGCAAATCTCCCAGACTGTAGGCAGGGCTGATTTCTTTGGTTAGTAGAAGCTATTCTCCTAGAGTCAGGACTTATGGAACCAGCATTATACATAAGCCTAAAATATATGGAGTGAAATAAAATATCTTTAATGGAAACCAGAAGAAAGGAGGAAAAGATACGTTTGTTTAGTATAATGTATGTTAACTTCTTGTGGCTTACAAGGTGTAAATAGTTTTTAGAAAAACTTAATGTCTGTGAGTTTGTTGTTGTTTGTTTTGTTTTTTGTTTTTTGTTTTGTTTTTTTTTTTCTTGTATGTGGTGATGTAAACTTCACTGTATTATCCACAAGGCTGTGAATTACACTATGTGGAAGCTGCAAAGAACTGGTTGAGATGGGAGAACTTTCTGTTGCTAAAGGAAAGATGGAGATTTTCCTAGATGAAATGAAAATCTGTTTATGAATCTCAGAGGAGTGATTCTGCTCTTCTGTTTTATAGGAGAGTAAGGAGCCAAGAATTATGTATGTTTCTAACGCATACACATAGTGATATGTTTTATGGACACTGTGAACTTATCAGGTGTCTGAGCCCTGGTTTATGGCTTGGAGGAGGCTAGCAGATTGATTACATTCCGTGTCACTGCAGAAACTTAGCTGTTTAATTTTTCTTTTTACAAATCATTCTTATGACTGTTCACAAAACACCTACTAAAACAGAGGCAAGAAACCTAAAATGCTTTCTCTCAGTTGGATGCTTTCGGTTGATGTAGGCCATGTTTGGAGCAGGATTGCACTGAGTGCATAAACTGACGTATAAAATATATCAGTAATCAGAGTTCACTTGTGGGATTGAGATATGCATTCTGATTTACTATCTGCACGAAGAAGTTGCCTGAAGTCTGAAGAACCAGTGATGCTTTCTGCCTGGAATTTGAGCTTTGCTTGACTTAGTACCTGTGAGAGAGAGATTCAGGTGATCCTGATTTGAAGTTAAATGCTGAAAATTCATTGTCAAGTTGTTCATAGCAGGGACCTTATGTGAAGAACTAAATTAGAAGCTGTCTTTTTTTTTTTTTTTTTTTGGACTGACAAACAACAACCTCAGCAAATAATACAGATTTTGTTCTATCACTGATTCATCAATAGTCGTCCTTCCTTTCTGGGTCCATTATTTATAACAAGATTTCAGTGTCAAAGGGAACTTTACCTTTTGCAATTAGCCACCTTTTCCTGCCTGCTGCATTCTGTGTTGCCACAGTCTGAGCCACAGAAACATAATTACAATATTGAATGACTGAAATTTATGAGACAATTTAGCTTTGGGAAGTTGTTTAAGACATAGGGACCTGTCTGAGTGGCAGAAAACTAGATGCCTGTGCCATGGATGAGAGACAGCCCTTCACAAGGGACTCTGCTAATGGGAGGATTGCCAGTTGTGCTGTGCTGCATGCTGCCTGACAATGGCTGCTCATTCTGGAGTTAATCATTTGGTCTACTTTCCACATGAACTTAACACCCAGCTAGTAACAGAAATGAAAATTGGGTAATGTGTGTTAACCCGCAGCTGAATCTGACAACCATTTTCATGCTATCATAAAACAGCAAATTCTTACGTAGCTTAAAATATACCAGATTGCATCTGTTAAGCTGTTATGTTAATGTTCTGTATTTATATATGTGCATTACCTAAAAGATGCAAAGTGCTCAGATGGAAAATAAAGAGTCTACAATATCTACTATGAAATGCATCTGCAGAATCTATTTATAAGCAAGGTTTGAACGGATGAACTTGCCTTATGCTGTGCCTCCCAAACAGATGCCAGAGATAGTTAGTGAGTCCAGTTATAGAGATGTCATAAATCTGGTGCAGCTTGAGGTGCTGTATGTTCAGTGTTCTTCTCAGGCAATAGCATCCAATGCTCTGTGCTTGACATGTGGGAAAAATCCCATATTTAAAGCCTGGATGGAGCAAGGGATGTTCTGGATATATGACCATTATGAAGATGGAATTTTAAGCAATTTTGTCCACTGGAAGCAATTTCATACTCATATTTCATACTCATTTTTTATATTTTTCAATTTAGGCATGTCTTAAAGACAGCTTGGAATGGCTAATTAATTTAAGCTTAGTCTTTTGTGATTGACTTGGTCTCCTGTGGCTATAAATCAAAACAATTGATGTTTAGCTTGTTTTAAAGTTCAAACATATCCAGACTTCTGGCTCTAATGAGCATTTCAGCTGTAGAGCTCTGAAGTAACGTGAAATGGATGAGGCAAGAAACATTTTCTTCATTTTCATTTTTCTTTGGAGAAAATGAACTGGGAGCAGGATTATAATCCTCCATTGTCTTGGTGAAATAAAGGAGTGGTGCAGAACCTGAAGATAGTCTGGAACAAGACTTGCATGCTAGTTCTCGTGCTCTGTTGAAAGTAGAGAGGAAAAAAGGGGGACAGAACAAGGAGTGCATGAATTGGACAAAGTATTGACACTTCAAAAACTCCCTAATTATGCATTCTTGTCTGTTAACAGCAGTATTTGCAGCGTGTCAAGTGAATATTATTCCAGCATCCCCCAGGAACCAGTCCTTGTCCTGCTGATTCTCAGAGCAGCGTGTCTCTCTGCAGGAGCAGATTCATTTTCCATTTATATTTACTTGTTGTAATTCCATACGGGGAAATGTGCAAACATGAGCAATGGCCTTTGGACAAATGCAGAAAGGATTTAAGAGAGGGGAGATGTGAGGAACTATATAGTATGACTGAGATTGTATAGGATGTGTTAAGGAACTGAGATGGGTAGAAGTTGTGCCTGTTCACTGTTCCTGCACCTGAAAGAAGAAGTGTAGTCTGAAAATATTGCAGAGCAGTCTAGCCAATACAGAAATTGAAGCATTGTTCTGCTATGCTTACAACGTGTATTTCATATTTCGTCCATTTCCTTTGTACTTCCACTTGTAGAGATCGTCAAAAAAAAAACCTTTGCTTGGATCTCTTTGCTCAAGTGTCTGCTTTAATCTTCAGAGAAATTTTAGAAACGAAAAAGCCACTCCTTCCTGGTTAGTCCAGACACAGATATTTTTCTCTTCTGCTGAAGTCTTGCTTCCTGACTCCAGCAGCATTATCTGTTCTGGGTATTAAGCAGGTAGAATGGATTTACACCATTTTTGGCAATGAATAGCATTTTGTCCAGCAGTACAATCAGAAGGGGACACCAAAGCCTCTGTCCTGTGAGAACTTTCATTCCTTTATTTCTTCTTTGAGACATCTTCCTATTATCCTTGTAAAGTCCAGCATCTTACAAGTCAGTTTGATCTCTTTGGCTCAGTTTCTTAGCAGTGATGGAACATTTATCTTTAATGTTGTAGCGCTTACTTGCCAGTATCAACTTTTCTAAGGATCTGTATATTTCTATTCCATAGACAGAAATTATTTTTAATATTTTGAATTCAAGGTGGGATGTAAGATTAATGCTTCAAATGTAATTTGTAAATGATTGGAAACTTGCTTTTCCAAATACATTTTTAATTTTTCTCCCAAAGTTAGCTGTTTGGTAAATGTTCTCTTGGAAAAGTTGTTTGCCTGAATACTTGAGAAAGTGGAAATAGCATGACAACTATTGAGAAAAATAAAATTGCATAAATAAAGAGTCCCATAAAGTATTTTCAGTCAATTACTTTAAAACTGCTGTAATTATAAGGTTAAAAGGCACAACAGAGGTTCTGCTGACACTCAGTAAGTCACTTTCCCAAAGGAGAGTAGTTTCAAAGCAGATCTACCCAGACTTACCAGGTTGCCCAGTGGAACCTACTTCAAGGCATTAATCGATAAACCTGTGCTGTTTAATATTAAGCAGCATTTCTTTTGTCCTGTTCTAACCTGCTTTTGCTATTCTGTTTGCACAAGAGTGACAGAATTTGGTAGAGGAAAAAAAAAAAAAAGATGAATTCTGTGGAGGTGGAGGTTTTTTTTCCATCCAGGCTTGCACCAGCCATGCTGGAACATTGCTTGGATCTGCCAGGAGAGGGCACGTGTTGTCCAGAGCAGGCGACATCTCCCACTGCTGTCCCGCCTGCTGCCATACACCACTGGGTAACCAGAGCTGGAGCAATTCCAGGCATTAACCCAAAGAAAGGCTTGACATTTTTGTCGGTCTCTAAGGTAGGCTGCTTGCTCTTAAGGGCTGACATTCCTCATGGCAGTTGGACCAAAAAATGTGAAATGACCATCACAAAAGTGAAGCCTTAATATTGACTGCGAAAGCTTTCGTCCTCCTCTGTCTTAACATCTTTCTGGCAGATACATTTCATTTGATTTTGTGTGTGTGTGTTTGTGTGTGTGGGGGTCAATGGCTTGGCAGGTACAGGGATATTAATAAATAATTCTTAATTATAAGCTCTATTGAATTATTAAAAGAGGAGATAATATCTCTTTATGACAATATTGTACGTAACACAGCTAGCTTATGAAATCAAAAGGGATAAAATAATAATTTGCACAGTCAGATATGTTGAAGCCACAGAGGCCGGGAACAAGACTTGAACATCATTGATTTGTCTGTGAGCAGAACCAGAGTACAGGCAGGGAGTTCAGCAAAATAACCTGCTGGTGTGTCAATTAAATCTCTCTGGTAAACCATCCAAACAAGTGAAATTCTGCTTCAGGCATTTGGTGTCTGTTTCTCTAGCAGTAGCTTATTCACTACTGGACAATTTTAATGATTAAATATTAGTTTTTTATTGTTTGTTTACATCTTCAAGGCACTATCCAACAAGTTTTTGCAGGGACGGTTGCAGTAAATGTCTGAATGATCCTGATTTTAGCAATAGAATAAACAGCTAGCAATCAGTGTTAAATGAGAGGCCAAAACTGAACTGAAGTTCATAGTTCTCCAGCATTGTCCTGTAGGAAGTAAACACATCATCTTAGACACTGTCTATGATGAAAATACAATATAGATGTATGTTATAAAAAGTAGGTGATTTAGACAAAAAAATCATGATGTGATTTATTTTTTACCCTGTATTGCCATTTGGTTTTTCAAAACAGGTATGAATGCTGGGCATCTATGATCCCTAGTCATGGACCAGGCGTGCACTTAGGTTTTAGAGACAGAGTTTTATAACTGACTGTTGAAGATTTTGAATTATATTGAAGGATGGGAGTCTAGATGTAAACTTACTCTCTCTGTGTCAGTTTAATTAAACTTGGTTCTTCTGTATTTACAGAAACAGAAGGACTCACTTAACTCACTCCAGAGACGTACTATAGGAGGGTGTCTTAGATTAGTTTCATCATAGCGAAGTGAGCGGCAGTCAAGGTTATGTTTACAACTTTATTTCTATTACCTTATGAAACTCCCAGGGACATTTGAGTTTGCAGCATACCGTTTCTTGTTCTGGAGAACTTCCAGAACAAATTAACAAATTTGGTTGCAGGCAAAACAGCTTTAGAAGACCCATCTGAAGTGCAAAATACTGTAAAGACAAGGACTGTATTAGGTTGTACAAAGTAAATAAAAACTAGTTTTAGATTACATCACATTAAAATGTAGGACCATATGGCTTAGCCGTGTTTCGCTTACTATAAATGTGGTGTACTCCAAAATCTGCCTCAAGTTCCTGTTGCTTCTCAGGTTGTCATGGGAGCTTCTGACACAATACTGAGAAGATTAAAAAGAAAAAAGCTGAGCGAGCTCTGAGTGCAGTGTTGTGGTGGAATAGACGAAGGATGAACTTGAAGACACTGCCAATTTCTCCATGAGAAACCTAGTATAATATACAATAGGAAATATGTAGAAAATTGATACCTTTGGTACTCAAAAGTGTTCAGAAGCATCCCCCAGATTTGTAATTTACAATCTACTGTGGATTGTATAATTTCCTGCCTTTCCTTGCAGGAGGGATCATTTGATGGAAAGACTGATCGTGCAAGGGTCTGGCTGCAAACCACAGTGTTGTGCCATGTTGCAGGGAGCTGAGAGAAATGCCTGTTATGCTATTCTGTAGTGTTTGGGCTGTGCTATAGATGTTTTCTACTGCTGTAGTAGAACATCGAGATTCATTATCTAGGATAGCAAGCTACTTTCCTTCTGTGTGTAACATTATCCTGAGAAAGCAGTACTGTAATTTTGTTTGTTTGTACTTTTCCTTGGCATCAGGTATTGCCCACTGTTAGGGTAGAAGTCCGCAGTACTGGAATAGCTGAAATAGTTAAGGCCAGTCTTCTTGCACTGAAGTTGAATTTGTTCCAATTTCTACATATTTTTAGATACTGTAGCATGAAACTTCATGCCCTCCAAACCATGGCTTCAGGGCAGTAGCACTCCTGTGGCAGTTCCCCTGACGCCAGTAGGACTGATGGCATGAGCACAGAGCACAATCTGCGTCCGTTCTTTTCTCATTACTTAATGAAGCACATTAACTATCACAGCTTGTTCTTCAGAGTAAATTTTGACACAGTCTATACATTTATGCATAAATTTCAAGTAGAAAGGGGAATATTTCTCTGTGTAATGAGAATTTGTAGTAGTACCTGTTGTTCTAGGCAGTATGGTTATTAATAGAGTGGAGAAATTTTAAGTCCAAGGGCTACCTATGGTGAATGAGTCTGAATAAATTGGTATAATAAACCGAAAGGAAAACACAGCACTTAGAATGGCATTTTCAGCTTTCTTCACGTGTTTCTGTATAAAGAGGATTTTTTAATGATCTGATTTCTTTCTCAGGTGGACTCAGAAGAGCAGTTTTACATAAAGAAGGAACAAAGTGGATGTTACACAATTTTACAGTGACGGGGGAAATGAAATTTCAAGGTTATGACTGGGTAACTTATATTACCAGATATGATTCAAGATGAACACTGTGCCCACGTTACCCCATTTGATTTAACTGCATCCTTTTTAATGAAATGGAAATATAAAACTATCAGAATTCCACTTGGGGACATTCTTCTCTAAACCAAGAAAAAGTATACTTCTGTCCTCTAAAATTAGTTCAGTTATCTCAATTTAAGTGTGATTTTTAAGTCTCACAGTTTTGGATACAGCTTGACAGCTTTGGTTACTTTTATTTTGCTCTAACTTTCTACTTCCCTAACCAAGTAAGAGGGTGTTGGTATCCTTTCCTACCTTTTGTAACAACTATGCTTGATTTTGTACATGGGTAAGTGTTTATCACTGCTGTTGTGCCCATCAAACCCTTATCTGTACAGCACCCTCTCTCACACACACACACAAAGTTATGTTTATGGAGACTTACTGCAAAATAGTTTTATAACCTGAAGTACTTGTGGCAAATCAAAGGGAAATACTGTGGCATCTGTTTTTCACTGCTGACTTTTAATTGCAACTGCTACAAATTTAACAGCTAGCAGCTGACTTAATTGTGAAGAGCAACAAACCAGGCTATTCTTCATACTTCCTTACATTCTTCATGTATACTTCCATTCTTAGTTACATGGTTTAATGTTGGACTTGGCAGTGCTAGGCTAAAGGTTGGACCAGATGATCTTAGAGTTTTTTTTCAACCTAAATGATTCAGTGATTCTCTCTACGATAAGTTTTATTTTTGCTTCAGTGTGCTTTTGGGATAGGAATGAAACTACTCTGTCACGTTCTTAAACTTCAGACCAAAAAAAAAAAAAAAAGGAACACTGCCCTCTGCCAAAATAAACGCATGGAAAAGGACCCAGACATAAGGAAAGAACATAGGAAGATCTGAGAAGATCTTTTAAAAAAACTTTATAGGCTTCCTGTAAGTTTTCTGTTTCACTTTAGGTGAGTTAATCCTAACCCCTCAACCATCAGTGGGAATTTAGGTACCTAATGATCTTGGTCAACTTGGTCAGAGCTTCTCTTTACCTCCTGCTCTGCAGACCAATGCTGGTAGCACTGCGGCACCTGAGAGGCAGCGCACGTCCTGTGGTGAGGGTAGCTGTAATTACAGAGCCCAAGGCAGTTTCGAGTGATGGTGGCCGAGTGAGTTTCTTGATTTGGAAAAGCAATCCCGACCTAACTATTGTGACTGCTTTGAAAATCACCTCTCAGAGGTGTAGGGATATCACAGTATCTACTAAAAGAACCTGCAGTGCTTGTCAAAGCAGTGTATTAAGCCTGCTAGGCCTTGCTTATGCCTTAAATTCATGTTAACCCAATTAACATGATTAGTCATGTTTGAGGGCAGAGCTTGTGTTAGGAAGAGCAACAGACAAAAACTTTTGAGTCTTATAGAATTGAAGTATACCCTGTAGCACACTGCTTGCTTAAATACAATCAGAATAATGCATGTTTTTTGTAAAGAATTTAAGTATTAAATCCATTTAAAGCCTTGGCAGAGCACTGTGTCCAGCAACATAGCCATTACTGTGATTCCATTCAGGCAGTTTCAGTAAATTGCAGCAATAAAACTTCTGTTGCAGCAGCCAAGTTAATCATTTGACTCTTCATTGGAATGACTGTTTCCATGACAATTGGATGGGGTTTATGATTGACACGCATACAATTAAAATCTGCCCTTCGAAAGTGTAAATTGCAGAGACATAATGAAAGCTCAGTCGTATTCTTAAACAACTTTTCACAAAAAGAACATTTGATTGTGACATCTAACCATCTAACAGCAAAGACACTACAGCTTGCAGGTCTCAACACCAGGGAACACAGTAGAGTAAGATTAAGGTAAGATTTATTGTGGTCTTAGCCTTAGATTTTAATCCTACCTAAATCTGAGCTTTTATTCTATTACCAATTTAAACCTTAGTGGGTTTGTTGATTTCTTATAATTAACATCTAGATGGAAATTAAGCAGTTCTTGGACAACCCAATTTCCCGTTGCCTTCATACAGAGGTTAACACGGTTAACAGTTGTAAAGACTATTAGGGTTTGGATTAATAAGGTTGTGCATACAGCAACTCTAAGAAAATACATGCTATAGATTTACCAAAATTTATGGACAATGGTATTAAAACCATAGTAGTGTTAATCAAAGTATGGTAATAACATAGTTTCAGTGGAGAGTGGAGCCTTTTAGTGTTTGGGTGGTCTCTGGACACATGGAGAATCCATCTTCCTTCCTGAGGAAGATAAGACTCATATGGGGGCTACAGGGAATGGCAGCTTGTTTGACTTTTGTCCCGGAGATGTATTTGCATTATGGACATCTTAATAGACAGTGGCTTTGCAAAATTCTTGCAGCCTACAAAAGATCATTACCTTTTTGCCAGCAACTAAAACATCATTTGTTCTTTCATTAAAATCATTTTAACAAGATGCAGACAAAAGCTTGTCTGCGAGTGTTTGTGTGCAATTTTTCAAGGCTGACATAGTGTCATCATATCTGAGATTATCTTCATAGGATTTCTGGATGTTTTCAGATCTGAGAAGCACCTACAGCCTTTGGCACTGTTACGACTGGAAATCAAAATATGTGGCTGATTTCCAAGGAACTTGTATGAAATGTATTTTTTTTTCTAATAAATAACTAGTCAAGCTGAGGTTTTTTGAGTCCAGTATTTTTGGTCTCATCAATCCTTCACTGTTTTTTTAATGTTACAGAAACCAGACATGTCACTGAATCATTCAGGAGGAATAATATAATTAGAGAGGAGAAAACTAGCATCTGAGCCATAATGGTGTGCCACGGCCTCCTAATGATGGAGTCAGACTGGAAGCTGGCTCACAAAGTGTTACGGCTCTGTAGCATTTGCTGTTGCTTTGCTGCTTATATTAAAAGGCGTGCATTCAGACTAAAAGAGCAGATGTGCAGCCATATTCTGTCTCTTAAATCTGAAGATTATAAACATTTAAGATGCAAATAAGACTTGTGTGATGGAGTTATTGCTTCTGTGGTTTTGATAGTTAGGCCTGCTCCTCAGTTTCATCACATTTGCTGCTTGTTAGGGGGACGCTGTCCAGGCTGGCAGGACTAAAATTAGATCTGCCAGCTTTTCTCACTGCCCATGTCATCTTGCTCTCAATTCTACCTGCTGCATGCTGGTGAGCGTGGAGTGAGTTTGAACTGTAATGAGTGTGCTTTGACAAAAAGGTTTTTTTAAGACTCAGTATCTCGATCACATCTGCGATCAGAAAGATTGAGTGCATCGTGTGTCCGCAGTTTAAAGTGCGTCCTATGCCCCTCTTAGTTTCTCTGACTTCTTTTGTTCTCCTTTTATTCTTTTCTGTTTTGGCAGCCAAAGTGGTACTGAAAAACTGAGTTGACAGGTACCTATCAAATGTATACTGATAAATATTTAAACTGTAAAAGCAATGCAGTTTCACATCTACAAGTCTCACTAGAAACATATATTAATCCCACTATCGACACGAGCAGTAGCAGGAGCTATAGCACGACTCGCATGTTTGCAAATTGTTTACCTGTTTATTTCTCTTACATGAATAACTATTCCCTTTCCTGACGAAGTGGTAGGGATACGTGGTGTGTGCTTTCTTTGCTGTTGAACTTAGTTTCCTATTTTCCCTGCTTGCCTGTATTTTTTTTCTGCTCATTTTTCCTCTGCCTAGGCACAAAGAAAGTTTTTTGTAGTCACTAAATCATGTATCAAATAACTAATTTCAGATGTCCATTGCTACTTCATGCCTTCTGATATTTATCTAAGCAAGTTATCACAGCAGCCACAAGACAAATACACAGAGAGGGATAAATGTAATGATTCAGGCACTTACTGACACTTCTGGCTGTAGCTCCAAATACACTTTGGCATATGCTTACATTGCCAGTTCACACTTGGCACTACTGCTGCTGTTTACACTGGAAATGTTGGTCTCCTGAGTGCCTTTTCTTGCCAGTTTTTCTGTGTTCTTCCCACTCACAAATTTATTTGGCGTCAGCATGTTTCGTTGCTAGGCCTGCTAGCATGTGCTATGCTCTTCAATAGTACCATTGCTGTATTTAGTGGCTTACTTGACTTTTCAAAGACATCTTTCATCTCTTGTTTAAGTCTCCACTATGAACAAAATGCAGTATTCGGGGCTTTGTAAGATCAAGCTGTCACTGAACTAGATTAACCAGTTTGCTGTAATTGCCAAATTTCTAGTGATCAGCCTGCTGGTTTTAAACGCAGGCAAGAATTGAAATAAGTCTCTCCCCTCTCTCCCCTCTTTCCTCTCTCTGCATTCTTCTAATGCCTTGTACCTTCTCTGAATTGTTGCATGCTTGTTCAGGTTTTCTCTAGCACTCCACACCCAGTATTTCTTAGAAAAAACAGCAAGAACTGTTTTAAATTAGCAAAACGATTACTTGCCAGAGTTTGAGGAATATGATTTGATTTAATTTAATCTCCCTTCATTGGCCTTAAAGATAAATATAAAACCATGTGGGTCTTAGGAAAGTGCTTCAAGTTCTTTACAGTAGGATCACAGTAAATTTTTCTATATCAATAGAGCTAAAGTAGTACATGAAGAGATGGGAGCAGTCATCATAAAAATGGAAATACTATGGCAAAGCAAATAATTCTGCTTAAGTAGTGCAAGGATAAACACATTCTTACTGCTTTCACCTTATAACCTCTTATAAAATGCAAGCCAGAACTCTTTTTCTACCAAGATTATACCTAACAAACTGTTGTGATTCCACAGTTCTTAAACTTACTGAGCTGAAAGCACTAGGAAACAAGCTGTTAAATATATATATTTAGCATGTATCGATTAACATAAGATTATAGATGCTAGCATAATCATTTTGTGAATATGGAAACACTTCTGGGAGTTAATATTACACATTTTAGCTGCTCTTGTTTGTCCTGGGAACTGAAAAAACAGAAGCTGAGTGTTTTGAATGTGTTGGCATATCTTGAAGTAGCCTAAGTAATATGACTACCCAGTAGCCTAAGTGTATTAAAATGAAAGGCACAGCTCGGCAGAGCTCTGGGACTTGGCGTGCTTAGTATTTTCTTCTTCAGTAGCTGTCTGTGCTTTGTGTGCCAGGAAGGGCTCCTGTGCTGTGATCTGTAACAACTACAGAGGACTGATTTCATCTCTTCTTAGATATTCTTCCTAGCCCTCTTTTTCAAGTTCATAGACCAAGGAGTTTGGATGCTTTTTATATCTTTCCCTAGCAATTGTTTTTCATTTTAGACTGCTACAGTATTCTACCTTTAATTTTCACCTTGCTTATAGAAGCAGTTTGTGTTAGTGATCTTAATCTGTGCTAATGTAACGCTGTTCTGAGTGTGTGACAGTAGATAATGGCAGAGATTATACTTTTCATATGGACTTCTCTCTTCAGGTCATCATTAATAACAAGAACCTATTTAATTATTTTCCAACAAATAAAAATTGAAACATTGTTTGATTAAATAGATAATACCTCATTTTTGTGTAAATCAAACAGATGTGTTGCACTCTTTCATTGTCACCCTGGTGGCAGATTACATACCCTTACAACTTCTACTAGCCAAAACTTCATTCATAAAATCAATGTTTTTGTGAAAATAAAATTGCCAGAGCATCTAAAATGATCTAATTACTTCTATCTTTTGATTTCTTAACCATTTGTATGTAGCTTATTGGCATAAATATGTAATTTACATAAACTGAACTGTATCTGTACATTTTTGAACACTGCTCTTGCATGGGAATGCTCCTTGGGTTTAACTGCATACAGGTGTCCACTCAGTCAGCATTCTGGAAGGTGCGTGCACCTTCTACCCACCGTGAGAGTGCTGTGGATTCTCCAGGTTTGCTTGAGGCTTCCAGTTGTTTCAAGCTTTTTTTTTTTTTTTTTGCGTTGTTCTAAAAAAAAATATTAAAAAATCTGTTTCATGTGAGTAGCCAAAAGAGTTGGAGATGTGGCTGAATATTCATTCAATTGTCTCTTTCCGAAGGAAGACAGGAAGGCATCACTTCATGTGTGTGTTCGGGCCTCTTGCCTATGACTCTGACCTTCAGCAAGCTGTCACTCGCCATGGGATTTCTGTGCTCCTATCTGTGTTCTACATTCCCTGCTTCTGACTTTGCTAGAAAGCAGTGGTACTGTGTCTGTCCATGGTAAAAGTCTTCTGACAAGTGCAGGGCTCAGGTACCTTTGTAACAACAACTGCTTGAGCTGTATTCTCCTTGACAGTATGGGCTAGTAAGAATATTCAGTACTAATGCAGATTTATGGAGAAAATATTGTTCTTAAATAAAGCTAGGTCACCCCAATTTTATTCAAAATATTGTTAGCTGTTAAGGTGTTGTTCTTTTTTTTTCTTTTCTTTTCTTTCCAAGCTGGTTTTCTTCTTCCATTTAGGCACAGAGTGTGCTCAGAAAGAACTGGACATTTTTCAAGTACATATTTTCGGTAAGAAATTATCTGGCTTGACAAAATATCTGGTAGCTGCCTTTTGTTCAGAATTGAGACCTTGCCAGCTTAATTGTCAAGCCAGTAGATGTTAGCCACTGGCAGTCAGAAGAGCATAATTAACATGCTAGAAGGATGTCAGATAGACCCAGAAACATCTGACAATGTTGACTGCAGAGTGCTTCTGGTTATTGTAATCATAATGAAATTGTTACAGCATTGTGCTGTTTTATAGCAGCTGATCTATGCTGTATGAGTACAGTACAATATTAATTGTAAATTGCAGAGTTTTTTCTTGAATTAAAATTGTCAGCAAAGATTTCCTTTGTAGAAAACTCTAGGTTTGTTTGGCAAGTGGGTGCTGAAGGAAATACTTAGGCACTCTTAACTTTATAGCTTGACTGCCCAGTAAGTTTAAAACCTGGTAGAATAGCAATGACACATATGTATTAAACTTGCTTTTTATTTTCAGCAAGGCCTTTTTTCTCTTCATCAAGACGTTTTCAAATAGGGGCCAGATGGGAGAGTTTAATTTCTCTCGTTTTGTTTTGGTCTACCATTTCAATTAAATATGGTGAATTGAATAGCCTCGAGAAATTGAAGTACAAACCTTTGGCTAAATTCACAGCTGGAATCTGCAGTATTTTGTCTCCTGCAGTCAGTGTTGAACTTGTCTATTCACACAAAAATTAAACAATTTCCTTCTTTCCTCTTCCCTCTCTTACTTCTGAGATTCATCCTTTCTTATTTTGTCTCCTCATCTCCTTTGGTGTCTTCCATTCCACTGCATTTAGCCTTCATTCTGCTGGTCCCTTGCACAAAGCCAATAACCTTGAATTAGGAAATCAAGCTCAGAAGCTGCTTCTCTCCCTCTAGCCTGTTATTGAACTTCTTGATTGGATGGGAAGCTCCATAAAGCTGAAGTTAAGCCTCCAGTAAGCAAAGATCATCTGGCTTTTCATAATTTTTTGTGGTTGGGGATGACTGCACTGACCATTCATACTTTTTAACCATTTTAATGGTATTTATATCATTCAGAAATTTGAAAATGAAATCTGGTCGTGTAAATTAATTGTATAGTTATTAACAGGAATAAGTATTACTAGTAACTAGAATGCTCTTTTATTCAGAAAACAACTCTTCTACAAAACACTTATTTTTCAAATCCAAAATAATTCTTATAATGAAATTCCAATTTATTAGTATAATAATAAAATTATGTTTGGAATTGAACAAGTTGGTACATGTAAAGTAATGCTGAAAAAAAGCGCACACAAAAAAAGGGTTAACTGTTAGAAAAGAAATTAAACCTATACTCAGGTCTTACATAATGGTAAATTAATCTTACTGATTGACTCTTGTTGTCAAAATCTGTATTGAGCGCAGCTTTCTTCTGCAAATGTATTTGAAAGAAGAATGATTTTTCACTGCCAAAGGTGACTTTGGTTGCCCCATTGAAAAGCTATCATGTTCAATTGGGATATCTTTGGTATATACTGGAAAACAAAAGTAGGTAATTCATCAGCTAAATTAAATGAAACTGCATATTAGCATATAATGTAATAAAATTCCTTTTCTAGACTTGCATAAAAGGTGATCAAGTGCTGCATTTTAATTTAATTGGGTATGATGAATTCTTATGCATGTTAGGTTGTAAAATCTTAAATTACATTTTTATAAAAGGTGTTCATCTATTTTTAGCAATGTTATTGCAAAATAAATATTTGAGGATCAACGTTGTTGGCAAAGTTTCATTTATTACATACACATGTAATATATGTGTGTGCTTCTGTGTTACTAGATTCTGCATATACCTGCTTGTTCTTTAATTCCTAGATAGCTAAGGAGAAATACTAGGAAGGTAGTACTATCAGCTGTCAGCAGAGTTTTGATAGGAAGATTGTTATGTATTAACTTTAAATAGAGTGAGAAATACGTAATTCGTGCCTACTTGGCCAATTTTGCAAATCTCACCAGTGCTGTACATTTGCTCATCTATATGACATGAAAAAAAACAACAACAAATCTTGGAAATACTGTCATTTAGATTCATGGCTATAGAGAAACTGCAGTTTTAAGGCACCTTAGATGTTTAGGAGAAAATCCTAGAGCTATGCTAAAAGCTGCCTGGGTTTCTTATAAATATTTACCAAATGCACAAAAGTCTGTGGCACTTCCTTCAGTAAAAAGGGTTAGCTGAACTTGTGCTTGCTCACAGCATACTACATTGAAGTGAATCACTACGCGTTGACTTTTGTAGTTTTACATTTCTTCAATTTTCTTTGAATGTGCCGTGTCTTTATCAAGAAACTAATGTGCTCTGGGAAATAGGTGCATCTAGTTTGCCAAAGTTAGTTCAGCCATCATTTCCTTAATAAATGATGTGCATCACTGTTTGCATATAATGACTTGAGCAACATTTTATAAGCTGTTGCACACTTCTCAGTTCTGACATTTTAAAAAGCCACAGTTCTTATCTATGACATGTCTGTGTGGTGATGTATGAGCTTTTTACCTCTTTTGTAATATTTATATAAAATTTATTGGCAGTAACTGTTATTACCCAGAGCATCTATTTTGAAAGGTCTGTGTATCTATCCTTGTTGACTAAGCTGTTAAAAGGTTTTTTGTAACTTTCTGGGCATTTTGCCACTGCTTCTGTCCGAACTTAGCCTGCATTTTTATCACTTGCTTTAGTTAGTGTTTGCTTGCTTGATGTTAATGCACTGATTTACATTATAATTAAGAATGAGTGGGAGTTCATAAGGGAACTCCAAGTTCATAAGTAACACAAAAATAATGCTGTTTTAAATAAATTTCTAAAGATAATTGGGTGTAAATATTAGAATATCAAACAGCTTGTAGTCCGCCTCTTTTGATGGAAAGCCTTTTAATGAGTGTACAGTATTGCTGTCATTAAGTGTGTTGTGTGGTAGCAGTGTATGTATCACGTCTTTAAGTGGAGACACCATGGCTTCCCGCGAGTATTTCATATGTTCTGGTGCAAGTTGTGACAGAGTATGTACCCACACACTGAGTTGTGTAACATAGGTACCTCGTGTTTTCTGTCTGGCATCTTCTATAAAAGCAGAACCATGATGTCAGCCAGAATGGTCATTTGCCAGTGACATAACAGCAATTTGGCAAATGAGGATATAAGGTGAAGGAAGGAGGAACTCAAGGAGAAAATACTTGCTGCTCACCTCTGTGTTTGTTGGCTAAGAGAAGCAAATCACAGCAGATGGAAAACACAGCCCAAAGCATGCTGTTCAGTTCTGCCTATACATCCAGTGATTTATCTGTGACAAAGTCCGTGCTGAGGAAAACATACAATTGGAGGGCATGAACTTCTTGCAATCAATACAGACAAAACATAAACAGCCTCATTTAACTTTGCACCAAGTGAATTCTTTTCCACCTGTCTTTTCCATTTGTGTAACTCAGTTGTTAACCGGTTACGCTGCCTGCAGTGTAGTGCTGTAAGGGAAATATTAGTCCATTAAGACTAATTTGGGGTTGTAAGTGTGCAGTGCAGGTGGTAGCTATGATTTTGCAGGTAATTTTTCTATTACCAAATTACGTACATCATCCACATTCTTTATTGGTTGTTACACTGCCAGAAATGCCAGAGAGAAACAGCTCAACTGAGTGTCAGAAGGGTCCAAGGACATGGGCTTTCCATTTCCCTTGGCAAGGTTTTGCAGTACTTGCTTATAAGTAGTAGTGCAGCTGAACTGAAAAGTGGTCCGCTTGTCTAGCCACACCGTTTTAGTGTTCCTCTCATTTATTTTGGACTTCTCTACTCGCCCCACACATAGCAGGTTTAATTGTACCTATTTCTGTGCAGAGATGAGGAATCCACTCAGGAGCAGGCAGTGCATTAGTGGTTTTGTGTAATGCTGCCTCCATGGCACCAACAAGCAACCTACCTGAGCGTAAAGCAGAGAGCAGTTGAGTCGGCTGCATTCAGTGCGTTTACCCGTGCGTTGCGTGTCCAAAGAGTGCACATTGCACAACTGGCCGGGCTAGAATCCTTTTCAAGAACTGGGTACATGTTCAGGAGCTTTTTCAGTGAGGGACCAAGGAGGCTGTAACAAGAGGATTACGAGCATGATCCAGGCTTGGCAGAGAATGCAAAATACGACACTAGGGAAAAGGAGTGGTAGGACAAATTGCCACAGTACTTTGCATCATACTCAAATCATGTGTAAAAATGCTCATCTGTCACTACTGCATACACTTGCAATGGGGCAGAGGCAAAATTTGTCCCTAAGGTTTCCTGTATAAGGACAGTAACTTTCCTAATAAGTTACTCACATTTTCACCCTATGAGAAAGAAGTTTTAATAACCAATTGTGTTCATTGGAACAGGAGAAGAACCAAGTGGTGGCTGAGATGCAGCTCTGGAACTCGCCAAATGGCAAGAAATTGTCTGCTGGTAGATGCTGTATTTTATCACACATTTTGCAGTGTTAGTGTCTTGATGTTCTAGTAAATTCCTTATTCTGAAAATATTTATTTTAATTAGTTATTACAGCTAGAAACTAATTGTTTAATTTAATTTTTTTAGTCATTTGTTGGCAAGTGAACATGGAAATGCTCAGAATCTCTAACAGTGTGACTGGGTAATTAGTTGCAAGTGGGCAATAACAAGCAATTTGAGAAGGTATTACAGTTTGGTTTTATTTTTCAACCTTATCTGAGAGCTGTAAGATATTTGATTAAAACTGATGATTAAAGTATATTACTGGAATGAAGCGGTGTTTATCTAATGGAGTACAGGTTGTGTTTTATTAAACATCATGTGCTCCAAGCTGGTGTTTTTTCTCCCTCTCCCCTGTGATGCAGGCCACGTTGTCAGATGTGAGCAACCAAGGACTGAAGAAGGGACTTGGCAATATAGCCATGAGCCTCAGCAAGCTCCAGGCTTCCCAGGGTTCTGTGATTCTATGATCTGGGGCTCAAACTGTCAGCTGGCATCTGCCATTATTCAGTTAATACTTGTTTTCCCAATGTCAGTTGTACGGGCCCTGTACGAACGTGATAACAGCATGATCTGTCAGCATGAGCCTATCCAGTTGTTTGCCAAAACCCAGGAAGCACCTTTGGGATTGCCATATCCACAAGAGGCACGGTAGGCTAGTGCCCATCTTGCAAGAGGAGGTAGGTAGCCCGTGTGGTTCTGAGCTCCTGTCCCAGCTCCATCTTTGTGTCACCCATAGCTTGAATGTGTCGTGTGGGCGATGGAGCCACCTCCAGGCTTGCCTTGATCATCTGTTGTACCTCTTTCTTGGCTTTATTTATTTCACTTTTTAGTTAATTTTGGCAAAATACTGGCATAACCCCAACTGTGTGGGATTGTGGATGGATGTAAGCATGGATAGATTATGTATTAGCAAAGTGATGTGTTCAGCAAGTAATGACTTTGTTTTCTGCCTTACAGTTATATGTTAATCTGGATCTTTTGCATCAAGATTTTAAAAAGGATCCGATTCAGAGGACACTGTAAACTTGCTTTTACAACTATGTTAGTCTGGAGCGAGTATTTAGTTGGCCACCCAGGAGGGTGATGCTGTGTAGAACACAAGGAGCTGAAAGCACTGCATTATGGGGAGGATAAAAAAAATGAAGTAGAATAAAGTAAGAATGAAAATTAGTCACAATTTTCTCAGAACTGCTTCTAACATCAGAGAGCTCAGTCTCGCTGCAGGTGGAAATTATGCAGAGACTTTTGAGAGGATCCTAGCAAAAGAGCAAGTTTTCTAGATATCTTTTGCAGCTAAGAAACTGTGATTCTTTATGGCTTTATTTGCAAGTATATAGCCATTAAATTTTAGTTAAAACTCTTTAGACTCCTGTTCTATCTGATAAATCTCTCAAATGTGAATTGGAAAGAAGGGACCAGGAAGCAATGTGGTCGTGTTTCTTGTGGAGAGGTCAATGTTATTAGCTTTAATTGTTAAACTTTCTAGTTGCCTAAATTATTGTGTGTTTTCACACAACACCTGCTTAAAGAATAAAATAAAACAGAACTATATTGAAAAAAAAAAAAACACAAATAGTTTCCTGATAACCAACAATGAATTTCAGAATATACAAATATGCCATTTTCACTAGAAGAGGACTGGTAATAATGTGGGTGTTTCTCTTCTGAAGTACCTGATACCTCATGATACTTTATATATAAGTTTCATAAGATGTTGTGAAGTAGGAAAATGCAGTTTCTGCCCAGATTATGCTGTACAAAAAGGTTAAACAGCCCCCAGCCATACATGCAGGCTACAGTGGATCTGGGTCTTAACCAGGATGTCCCGACTGAAGACAAATGCCTTAGGCCGCTTGTCCTCTTGACCTTAACAGTTAAAAGAAAAAATACAGGTGGGAAAGGAGGAAGGATAAATCAAGCTAAGTACTATTTTAGTAGGTTTTGGCTGCTCCAGGGGGCACTAAACGTAAATCACGACTTATTTAATTTCTTAAAATGGAGTATATTTTAATAAAATACACAGAATTAGCCTACACAAAGGAGGTCGTCATATTCTTGTTATGAGAAAAACACTAAAAGAAGTCAGGATTCAAAGAAACGCTCATGTTACCTCAGAGGTATATGATTTTGTTTCAGCACCTGTTTGGTTACAGTGAGTGGGAAGGGCTGCAGTGTTTCTCGTTACTGACCGCTTGGGTTTGGACTTGGTGTGCTGTCCAGCCAAAAGAGGGCTGGCAGAAAGGGTCTAGTGGTGAAACCAAGTTGTTGGCTGCAAGTGGAAAGGGAGTGACAGTGTCTGTTTCTGTAGGTAAACTTCCCTTCCTGAGTGGAGCTATGGAAGGAATCAGCTACTCAGAATGTGCTTGGTCTCACAAACAGGGAAGAAGCCTGGGAATCAGAGGCAAAGCATCCTGTTTGTAATCTGTAGGATAAGTTTCTGGGATAAGGAATGCCGTAATGAGAATGCTACCTGAAGCTCAAACTAAAAGGGATCTTGAAAAGTGTTGAATTCTTCCTGGTGAATTTCAAAGGTGAATTTCTACCTGTCCTAATTTCCTGTTGCTAGAAGATAAAATGTCAAACAGTATGGGATGTATTTATGTAGCCACAGTTGACATTTTTAGAATCACAAGATGGTATTTAGGCCTGGATGGGTGAAAATGCTATGTTGTGTGCTTATGAAGGAAGCATTTTTTACTTCTAAATCTATGAATCAATGGGAAATTAAATATACTCTGGATTAAACTCTAAGTTGGGAACTGTTTGATCATGGGCATATGGGTGGTGCTGGGACAGAAACCAAGAGGATTGGAATAGCTCCCTAACCAAAAGAGCTCTTCCTATTGAGCTTCCTTTCTGTGCTGTGGGATTTGGTGGGTCTCAGGTGATGGTGGAATAGATTACAGCACTTCTGTGCTACTTCGGACAACAGCATGACTCAGGAAGGGAAGGGAGGTCAAGATTACATTTCATAGATTTCCACTGTACTAGGTAAATGTTATCAGTTATTTAAATGTACCCCTCTCTTCCTAACCCCCCAGATGGAATGTCTTTTTTTGTTGTATTTTGTTGTTTCACTGGCAGAGCTATCATTGAACCAAGGGAGAATTTCTATCTTAAAGCCAGTTCAAGAAAGGAACACTGTAAAAGGTATAATGTTTCCGTAGTTGCTTACAGAGTCTCTCTTGAGTAATCTGTTGTTTTGTCACTACGTATTTACTTAAACCATTGCGCTGTTTTACACCTCCCAGAAATTCATTAGTATGCATGCTGTTGAAGGCCTACTAAAATTGGTTTTAAAGTAGTGATCAGGTGATAAATATTAAAACTGTGGAACTTATACAGGAACCTTGGTAATTCTGTATTATCTATGGTGAGGCTGCAATTTAAGTGCTAGGTGACAACATGGCTGTCTTTGCTTACTGAAAAGAGGGATGACAGTATTTCTTTTGGGGCTCCGCACTATCTCTGATCGATGTCTCTCTTCTTCTACCACGGAAGTCCTCATTTAGTTTAATTCTCCCCCTGACAGGGCAGGAATTGTCTCCTACTGTGTCATTTCGGCTTTCAACTACATTTACAGCATGTGGACACTTGCTAGCCTGTTCTCAGCTTGTGCTCCTACTTTCCTGATTTTTGTTCTGTACCTGAGCAAGCTAGATTAAAGCTTCTGTGAGTATGTCGTGCATCCCACCTCTTTCTGCTGTAAGGGTCACACTCTTAAGATGTCTCCTGCTCTCTGCTGCCACCCTGCCAACTATGTCTAAGCCATTCCTGAGATCAAAAGGCCAATCTTCTGGTTGCTTTGAGGATGACCACAAGCACTTTCAGCTGCTGTGACTTCACCTCAGTACTTTGATGTGTCTGGTTTTAAACCTGGGGCTTCGGCAGTGAATAATGGGATTAAATGTTACAGTACTCTGTTTGCTTTCCTGAAATACCACTCCCTTCCGTGTACCGCTTTATTTTTCTCAGTGTAGGTGGATTGTAGTTTTAGCCAAGCATTCATCTAAAATAATCCTCTGAATTAGAAGTACCATGTTACTAGTTTTTTATAGAGTTCTTTTCATTTTTTTAGATTGAACACTGTCACATCTATATATGTCAAAACTGAAGGTGTGTATATAGCCCATTTAAAGTTTCTAAGCTGCTTGTTGGAAGGATTCTGAACAGAGATTACATTGTGTTTGCTACTTATCTCTTACATATTCTTAATAAACTAAGTTAAAAGTATTTGTTATAGCTGGAAGATATTTCTACTTGCACAGTGCAAGATTGTGATATGAAAGAGGGAGCTTTTTTAAATATTTGAAGTGCCTAGACAGCTAAAGCAAAAATTATAATTTTTCCCACTCAGCAGTCATCAGCAGAATGTTTATTAAAAAGGGATGTTTGAATAGAAAGTTGTTTCTTGGAGCAGGTATTTAATGATCCGGAAGAATTATTTCTGCATTCAAATAACTGTAATTAGGCAATAGTGACAAGTGAATTCCTGGAAAGAGGAAATATTATTGATGGGCAACATAAACTACAAAAAGCATTGAGATTTAGTTAAAGATACAAAAGAAGAAATGCCTTGGAAGGGACAAGGTCAGTGATGGATTGTAGCTATATGGAATAAAGCAACCTTTCCAAAAGACAATTGATAGTGCCCTCCCATTCAATAACATCTCCCTTTCACCCCCCTAAATTCAATACTTTCCCCAATTCCGACTGATTTTTATATCAAGCTCAACCTCAAGCCAAGATTCAGTTGCATCAGATGCTTCCTTGAGTCCATGTAGGCAGCCAAGAAAAGTACCTTCAAGCATAGCACTCGAATGCACTTGAATGACTTTAGGACTGTGATGCACAACTGTTTCTACTACTTCAGAAAAGAATTAAACGTGGAGATCTCTACCACCTTCGCTATCGATAGTTTTTGCATGTGTGGTAGCAGAGTGTTCAGTTGTACCTACTGCATTTCTTGTCTTGAATTAGGAGAACAGAAAGAAAATCTTTACTGTGTTCAGCATGTCAATTGAAGAAGCTATCTATATCCCTTCTTCCTGGGGCTGTGATTGTTTTTAAGGCTCTTTGATTCTTCTTTGCTATGATGGGATAGAATTTAGTGTTGAAGACATTTAAGTTATAAGTGTGGCAAGTAAGTTGGAAAAACTAGAATATGGTGCAGTTAGGGTTATCTGAAGACCTTAATTTGTATTCTGGGCCATATATATTGCATTACTTTTCATCTGCTCCATGTCTCAGATACTAACTTCCTATTTACCCGGATGCCAATAGCAAAAGCATCAAGTTTCTGTTCGTCTTTTTGAACCGCAGACCAAGAGCAGCAACCGCACAGAAGTAGAGCAAATGGAGTCCTGGTGGAGGCCTATGATAAGGCCAAATCTGGAGAAGGCTTTATAGGCAGAAAAGGAGGAATAGGGAAGAAGGAAAATAGCTGGAGGTTCAACAGGGGTGTTGATATGTTGCTAGTTACAAGTTGTGGTGACCTCTGCCAACCTTTCAGCTTCATACAGAGCACAACAGAGACGGCGTAGCTCTGCACCGTGCTGGCAGCCGTAGGGTTGCTGCTGATAACAAGTTGCTTGACTCTGTCTTCTAGGCCACTGGTGGAAAAAGCTTGCACTTTTTGTATTTATTTTTTAATGATATGAAAAAGTCAAATTATTCAAGCTGAAGTTTTCCTAAAAGAAAAATTAAGCCTGAAGGAAAGACCTATCAGGGAAAACTTAAGCCCAAATGTTCAAATTTTGATGGAGTTATAAGCTGGTGTGTAAAAAGCTCTTACAGTAAAGAATCAATCTTAGCTGTGAAAATTGCTACTTACAGTGATGCAATAAAAATCATTTTTGATAAATAGATGAATGTAACACTTTGCAGACTAAGCACAGCACTGCATTTCTGTCTCATGCAAGTGAAAGATCTAAATGAGTAAAGAATGTTTGAGTCTGGGCTAATCAATGGGGTTACTATGGCTCCTTGATTCACCCAATGATACGAACGAGACAAGTCCTGAACGTTAGTCTCTGAGGGCTATTTTGGCTGCCAGCATAACCCTAAAGAAGCCAATATGCTTGTCAGATAGAATAGAAAACGTTTCTGAGTGATAAAAGATTTCTGCTTTGAACATTCGACAATGTTTTGCACCTGAAGACAGAGAAGTAAATTGGCAGTTCCTGTGACATTGTTTCTGCCCCTCAGACAGCAAGGCTCTGGAGCAGGACGTTTTGCCATGTGTAACAAAGACTGTTCTGTTGGCAGTGCTAGAGCTGTTACGTGCCAAAATCCATCATATGGAATGATGAGTCTCTTTGAGACTGCCATTAAAATGTATCTGGTTTTCCTGCCTTTATATGTTTATGCATGAACTGGATGATTATTCGAGACATCAGATGAGCTCGGTACTTCTATTTTGCTCAGATATTATTTATTATGCTCAGATGCATGTTTGTCTTGTAACACTAAAAAGATGCGGTGTTACCAGGACAAACTTGGATTACGTCCTAAACTTACAAGGGTAAGAGGAACTTGGATTGCATTTTACATTTACAGATGCTGAAACAGTGAAGGGTCTATCGGTGCCACCTTTGAATCTGCACATACAATTATGGAAAGCAGATCTATAGTTTCGTTCTAACAGAGTGGGTTTACTTAGTGCCTTAGGCTTCCAAATTTAGCTTGGTGGAAAAAAAGTACTTGATTGAGAATGAGACAGATGTTACTGGAGAGAATTAGAGCTAGTGGGCCTCGTTCTTTTTCTTCCCTCTTTATGTATTGTTTTAATCTCCTCTTTATTGATACTTATTCCTGGTTTAAAGCAATGTAAGGTCTAAATCTGGTTGGTTTTAATAAGATTGAAATATGGGGGAGTAATGCACTAGGATTGATTGGTAAGCAGCAGCTAATAAAATTTGGTTGATTTAGTAGCTTCAAGAATTAAACATGAATATTGACATTTTTTTCTTCCCCATTTAAACTAATGTTTTCAGTTCCCTTCTGGGGCAATGCAGAAGCCACACAACCCAATAGATATGACAGTGAGAGTTAAACAAGATATATGTTCAGCAAAACAGGAGAGGGTTTATTTTTTGTTGTTTGTTTTGTCTCCTGAAAGCCACAAGTAAACCACAGAAGATGCTTGCTTTGAACACGAGAATTGTGATTTTTTCCTAGCCATGGCAGTTTGTTTATTGGAGTAAAATACTAAGAGACATATTAAGTATTTGATTCAGGTGGGTTAAAAGATCTATTTCCTTTTGATGCATTTATTTGCATTAATCTTAAAAGCATTAATGGGAAATACCCTCATAAACCTTGAGATCGGAGCCATAGAATTACAAAACATTTGTTATTACCCAGGAATGTAGCTATGCGGTTTTATTAGCCTTTCTTCTACTATAATCTACGGACCTCATTTAGCTGCATGCAGCCCTGTTCTTCTGAAACATAAAAGGAAGGAAATTTCTCAATAGCCTGAAATCAAATTATCTCTCTGGGCTTATCTCCATGTAAAGCACCCAAGCCCACTTTTTTTTTTTTTTTTTTTTTTTAAAAAAAAAAAAAAAGGAAAATAATTTTACAGATAAGCAAAAGCTAGACTGTGTGCTTTGGATACAAGCATTAAGTGGTTTGTTTTGTTGGTGATTTTTTTTTTTTTTTTTCCAGAGTACTATTTATAGCATCAATTAACTCCTCCTGGTTGGGATAAGTCATTTGACACATCTGTTGCTGAGCTTAAACACTCACTGTTTTGTGGGGTCACGGTTCTATTTTTTCCCTCTCCTCTCAAACTGTGTAGCGAAATGACCATTTTCTAACTAATGTCTGCTCGTTTAAATACGCTGTCTGCTGCCACTGTTATTGTAGTGTTTGGAACAGATGAAGCAGGCTGTTGATCTGCTTAACTGCCTAGCTGTCCTGATCTTTGTTGCCTGCCATTTTGTTATTTATTTTATCGCTGTTAGAAGACACCACAATAATATCAGTTATGAAAGGATGATTATGACCATCTGCAAGATTTTCCAGCCTTGCTATAATATTTCACTTGTTCCATTTTGTTAATGAGAAACTGGCCTGGCTATGGAAATCGCTGCCTACCCACCAACCCTCATGTTCTCGCACTTTGCAAAATGGAGATGGAATGGTTGTAAATATATGGCTGCTCTCAGCTGTAGTTCACTGCACACAGACAGCTTCAGACTGCATTGCCATCAGTAAGTAGCCTTTCTCTTCAAATGGAAGCTGTTTGGCCAAACCTCACAATCTGGAGGCCAGAAAAATGAGGACAGTTGTGTATTGTTTGGCAAAATCTTTTAAGTATTCTGTGGAAGTAATTGTGTAGTGTAATCACAGTTTGTCAATGGGATGCGCTTATGTATGGCCAAGCTGGACTCAACATTGATAAGAAGAGCTGAACAGTGACGTTATGAAATATGCTGCTTCTGATCTTGAACTTTTTTTTTTTTTTTTTTTTCCTTATTGAAATAGCCCTGTTCCAAGAATAGAAGTACTGATTTTTGGTGGCACTGCTTGCAAGGGTAGCCTGGCAAGGTAGTACAGTTTATTAACAAAGTATTTCTGTTGAAAATGAGATCAGACCAAGTCCATCAGTACAATCCTGTGCAGATAGCATGTATGCAGTGCACTGATAGTTAATTTAATGCCTGATGCTGTCTTGCATTCACATAAGCTGCACTGCTTGAGGGTTTTTTCCTAGCTGAGTGGAAGCCAGTATTCTGGTAAACTGGTGATTTTCTAATTGAATTTTCCATTTTCTATTGGAATTTTATCCTAAGTAAAAGTTTGCACAGGTAGCTGCAGATTTCGTGCTCACAGTGGAAGCACAGAGGTTAAAGCATATATTGATGTCAGTGAGAATTGGATTGGGGTCAGAGGAAGTGCTGAAGCTCAGTACCTATAGCTTCTGCCAAAGGCAGCTGTGAGAATACTCTGCAGCCTGCATATACATGAATCAGAAAGGGACCACAAAGTGCAATCCATTTTTAAGTAGAGCTCCTTATTGATTTCAGTGGGGGAGACCTTTGAAAAATCAATGACATGAAGCAGCTTTAGGATGCAATGGCATGTGTTCTAGGGTGTTAAAGTGATTGCCCTGTGAACTAATCAAGCCGGTAGCAATCATGGTTGCAAAGTTCCAAGGCACGAAGAAAAGGTGTCAGAGGTTTGAGAAGCAGCAAATTTGCTATTCGTATTCCAGACTTGGCTTCTTGATATGGGGGAAAAAAAAGTGCTGTCTCCCAAATGCTGCCTGCGTAAAATAGATAAACAGAAATTAAGTTGTGCAAATCAGTGATTCTTTTTATGTAGGGAATGAAATGATTAATGATGCTAGTATTTCCGTGGGCTTAGCTGAATTTGACAGAATTAACACTCATTGAGCTAGAACAATAGCAAAGGATTTTAACTGTCATGCTCAAGTTCTGCAGACTCGTACTGAAGTCAGAATTTAGCCATGGCTACGTTGCTCAGTCTTCAGTACAAGATTAAATAAATATATATTTAACCTGGATACTCGTTTGAAAATATAGGAGGAGGTTTGTTTACACAGAGAATTTACAGTGCACAGTGTGAATTTATAGCCTATCACATACCCCATTAAACCTTAGTGTGGACACTTAGTAAGTGTGAGGTAACGTGATGCCACTTTGCTGTGCTATTTTATGCTTAATTACCACAAACACTGATCTTTGAGGGAAGTGTGGCATAACGAATGCTTTCTGATTGAAGGCTTGAGCTTTCTCAGTGTAGGCAAGTTCGTAGGTCCCAAAGAGCAAGAGCTCTGCTTCAGAAAGGTGCTGTCGTGCTCTTCTGGGCTGTAAATGATAAATTTCAAGTTGAAATGGAAATTTTATATTGGGTAAAACTAATCATAGGCTAAAACATTTACTTAAAAATTGCCCTTGTAAAAATATTTCAATTTGAAGTTTAATAGTTTGCTGAATTATTTATGCTATTATATGTATGCGGTTATTATAAAGGTGTTCTGTATTGCTCTAATTTATTTTCCTTTCCATTTGGGAGTGTACGGTAGCAATAGAAACATATCTTATTAGGGAAACAGAGCTACAGTATAATTAAAGCTATGTAGGCACACTGTATCATCAAGCCCTGAAAACACTGCATGAAATTTTAGAAAGAAAACTAGAAAAAATTGTAGTAGCAAGCTCTGCTGAAGGGAGTGTTAAAGAAATTGAGCTACAGTATAATTAAAGCTGTGTAGGCACACTGTATCACCAAGCCATGAAAACACTGCATGAAATTTTGGAAGGAAAACCAGAAAAAAAATTCTAGTAGCAAACTCTGCTGAAGTCATGAATCATTTCCCCAGGGAAGGTGTAGAAAGACCATGACTGGTATAATTTAAACGTGCGCTGGTGAATCCAAGCGAGATATAAGAAATCTTTGTATTTAAAAAGGCAGTTAAGGTGATATCTGCACTAATGATTATGGCTGCAAATAGAAGTTGTTAGTAGAACTGTAAAATTTGCTTTGTTTGGGCAAATTACAGTTGTGATGGAAAAAGCAGTTTTGCCAGCAAAGTTGTGTACTAGGAGTACTTTGTTCTGTGTACTAGTTTTTCTCTATGAGATCCTGTGTATAGGAAAGATACAAGAAATGCTTTCAATTACTATAATTTATATAAATAAATAAAATACTACTCACAACCTCTTGGATCAAGGCCATTCGGTTGCTTTACAAAGATGAATACCTACCACCAGGGAGGCTGTAGCTGGTCAAACCAGTAAGGAGATGTCACCTGCCCAGGGCTTTCCTGCATACGTATCTGTTGGTGTTTTCATGTGTATATAAGCTTTGTGTAAAATAAGTCCCCCCTGACCCTTCTGCCTCCAAAAAAACAAAGCTCAAGAACGCCGTTTCCCTGTCCCACACTCACTAGACAAACGCCTTCTTTAGAAGATGTTTTAAAACCTGATTATCCAAGTCGTGCACTGTCTGTTTTGCTGGGAATCGGATCTTTTGTAAGTTAATAGAATACAATTTAGGTGCTTTTAATTAAGAGGTTAATTTGTCTAATAATTCTCTTTAATGGATTGGATTATAGCATGCAACCCAATAACTGTTAACCATAACTATTATAACAGTAAGATGTGAGTTACTCTGGTGCTGCTGCCCAGAGCCAGTTCTCCAGTGAGTGAAGTGCTGGGGCTGCATCGTGCAGGCCGTGATGTGTGTGTGTCCCGTTTCTTTTTGGTGGTGCTGCTAAGCCCAGACTCTAAGAGCTGTTCTGCAAATTTGTTTGCAGAACGTTCTTATTTCTACAAAGTGATTCCTGCTAGATTTCTGGTTGAGATTTTACAGCAGTAAGAAATTTCAAATATTTTACATGGACGTTTTTCTGTAATAAGAGAACTGGTGGCTGTAGTGTTTGTTCATTGCTATGCTCTTAAGATCCCAAGTTCCTTCTCAAGCAGCTTTCCTGTTAGCATTTCCTCTCCCCTTGTTCTTTCCCTAGTTGAAGCCTTGTTTCACAGACTGCTTCTGTCCAAAGAAACAAAAAAAACCCTGACCAGCCTTTTTTGTTTCTTTTGACACAACACAGTATGTCTGTCTGTGCCTATGAGAGAACTATATTGAAATAGCTCTCTTTGTGAATTCCTCATTGCTATTCATTGGTGGAGATTGTCACGTAAGGGGCAGATTAGAACTCAGTCAACCAGAGCAGCAACGAGAAGAGCCAGGCCCAAGACAGATTTCACCATAAGGTCTGAGAAGCAGTTTATTTGGACTTTGTTACAATTAACATGCATTTATTTTTGCACAACGTTACTCTTTTGTCTGTAGAAACTGAATTATGCTTGATTTATTCCCTCAGGTCATTTATTCCAGAATTAATCTTTCACTCTACCTCCTGACTTTCATCTTTGGATGTATCTTTGCACAGTTTTGTTAAATTTAGTAACTTCTGAGCACAGACTTTACTTCTGTTAGTTTAAAGAAAATGTTTTTTTTCACGTGGCGATTCCATGCCTTCTGAGATTGAATCGGTGCAAAGAAAAGATCACATTTCTGGTAATTCAGCTGAAACATAAGAAACAGTGTTTATGCTGGCATCAAGAAGGCAGACAGTACCTGGTGAAGCATAAAATCTGCTGGGGCAAAATTACTCTTTGAAAGTGTTCTAAAATATTTGAACCAGCAAAGTGAGTTTGTACTGGCTCTGCACTTCGTGCCATGTGGTTGCAGCGTTTTACGTGGTGGTAGCTTAAAACTGGATATGCTGCTTCATGGAACCATGCCTTTGTGAAATAGATTCTGTTCTGTATGTTATCCAGCAAAAACAGGTCCTAAATTTGCAACCACTGACCCAGAGAAGTTCTGTGCTAAATGTTTTATGACAAAACAAGTCCAAGATTTACGGAGCTAACTAGAGGACCTAATATCCAAGAGCCTACTTTCACTTGCGTTTCCTGTAGGCTTAGATTACAAACAGGGAGAATAAACAAAGCAGTTGTAAACTATTGTGCTGTGTGCATCTTTCAGAAATGAACTTACCCTCTCTGACAAGTATCCATGAAACAATCTTGAGCCATTTCAGGGCTCATGCATAAAACAGGGGACCTAAAGTTGTGTGCCTAAATAATTACTATTATTTCTAAGAGCTTCATGTTAGGTTTCTGTGTTCTAAAATGTTTGGCTGCAATATCCAGTTTTAGAACATGCAACTATTGACTGCTGATAACAAACCAGATTAACTTTTTTCTTCCTTTTCTTTAGCAGTCTTAATATTGCCTTCTTCAGATTTTGTTTGTTTTTATTCCAGATTGGGAACAAAACAGTATCATAAATGATCTATGATAAGTAATTATCTATGATAAATAATTTATACAACAAACTAAGGAGAACATGGGAAACAAGTGCAAGTGTGAGCAGAAGAGGCTGTAATATGTTGTTAACTAACTCTGTCTTCTTTTTCTTCTCTCTTATAGTTGGTTCTGCTTGAGGCTGCTGTCCTACTTTGTCAATACAGTCTTAGCGGGTGATGTCACAGCATCTTTGACATTCAGACCCCAGTAATCCACTAGGTGTGTATCTTGCTTGTTTTTCTCTGCATGCTTTCTGATCTGGCATGGGGGATAACAGTCATTTTGTGCTGCGCATCTCTTGTACTTCAGGGTGAAAAATAATTAGCATGTGCTATGCTTCGTTTCCACAGATTATTTTACTCCCACCTTTGCTTTTCTTCTGATGGCTTTCCTCCCTGTAGAAGCACAAAGCCACTGTTCCCATGCATGCTCACAGGCTTTCATTTTGCTCCTACAGCTGCCAGTTTGCTGTATGTACAAGCTTCTTGTTGCTCATCATAGTACCATCTCTAGGTAGCAGGACCTAGTAGACTTGAATTGGGCTGGGAGAGAGCAATAGCTGTGCTCACTATTCAGACTATGGGACCTGAGAAATTTATTGTGTGCCTTGAGAGAAACTTCCCTTCCCTCTGAAAGAAGGCTCTGCGATGTTCTGTGGCTGACTGGTGGACACTGCTCGTCTCTTCAAATCCAGCTCACTCAAGAACCTGATTGTCTTACAAAGGCAGAATGCTTTGAGAAGTGCAGCAGATCTGGAGGTTCTCTAAAACTCAGTTTCCTTAATCACAAGGGCTTTCTGACAGCTCTTGACCATCAGCTATATTAGCAAAATTAGTGTGCTGAGCTACTCACTTTTTTGCAGAGGACCAAGTAACCCTAATGTTTCTAAGAGCCTTCAAACCTGGTCATGAGTTTGGGTATTAGCTGTGCATAGGCCCCCATTTTGGCCTCTTTGCACAGGGGTGGTGTTCATCCCTACTGAGCACTAAAGCCCTGTTGACCTACAGGAGGCCATTTGATGCATTAGTTCTTTATATGAATGGTCAGAAAAAATAGATCATCTTACTTTGCTCTCAGTCTAATGCAACACAATATATTTAGAGTCACATAGACAGAAGGGAGAAGATTCGCTGCTGTCAGCGTAGCCTTTGACACCATGTAGACAAGTGTTTGCTGTGTTTAGAAGTGCAGCCTAAGGAATAATCTTTACCTGGCTGCTATAGGTCTAATATTTTCATTTAGTTGTAGGCTTTTCAATGCACTTTAATTTAGTTACAAATGGTAGCAAATTGCAAGTGGCAGCATGAATAAGTAACTCATGAGTCAGTACTTTTGTTTTCTTCCTCTGGTCTAGACTGCTGATAATGTAAATTGTCGAAACCCTGGGTAAATAATTGGGAGTGCAATCAACAGCAAGCAAGTATTTATCTGTTAATAAATCATTTGAAATGCAGAAGTCGGTCTTTGTCCAACCGTTCTTAAAAGGCAGTTACTGGTTCTGCTGCTGTTTCTGCATAGGAATTAGGATTTTAATGGTCACTAATTGTACATCTGAAAATTTATACAGTTTATTTTCTGCCTATGTTTTTCATTTCACAGAGGAAAGAACCACAATATTTATGGTTGTAAGGAGGTTAACATTATATTTTCTGCATGGAGATCTCTATAGCTCTCTAGAGAGCTGTACCATTTATAGAACCCAAATTTTCTAGGATCTCTCATGTGTGGCATCAAGTTCTTATACCTCATTAAGAATTTTCAGAATGGGATCTTTGTCTCATTCTCAGAATGTGACTTGAAAGTTATACATCAGCTAAGTCATCAACTGTAGCTTTTATTATTCAAGCTGTTACTGCTTCAGAATCAGTATTAGAGGAGGTGTTTGTCAGTTTTACATGCTGCTGTTAGTAATACTCTTCCCTGGAACAGAAACTTGCAATATATATTCTGAAAGGAGTGTGTTTTTCTGAATTTAGTTATTGTGGTTTACATCCTGCCATCTTCTTTCTACATTCCGAATTGATTCATGTTTTGAGTTAGTACATGGAAATATCCAGCTGCTTGGGTTCCCAAAAGATAACAGCTATCCCTTCTCATAGTCACAGGTGAGAGAAAGTTGTTTTAGCTGCAGACAATGAATTGCCTGAATAATCTGAAGGTACTACAAAAGAGGTTTGCAGTTACATATTGTCAGGTGAGGTTCGATTATTTTCTTTTTTTTTTTTTTAAGTGGGAGTTCTTCTAAATCCTTACACTGAACTTTAACCGAAGGCAGATTAATTTATAGTGTTTTTTTTTCTTTTGAGGTGAAACTCTGGTCTCCATAAAGAAACACAGTAGATGGGTACAGCACACATGATTGGCTCTGCAGTGATAACTTTCTATTAGAGCTTAGTTCTGACCTTCTCTTGAGGTGAAAAACCTGGAGGAATGCTGAGAACTTCTATGCTTTGCTTTTATTTCTTTCTGTTGTGTATATATGGGCTTACCACTGTGACATATAAGCTATTTTTTTTTTGACCTGTGGATTTTTTTTTTCTCTTGAGGGAAATTCTATTAGCCAAATCCACTACTTATTAGGATTTCCAGAGGGGTCTTCTGATCATTTCATTTACAACAGAAGCATTTCGTCCTGCCTTGGATCTTTGTCAAAGGTTCACCTGGTACAAATACATCCAAGATAAAATTTAAGCTCAAGGATTGCTACACTGCGCGTTGGAGGAGTACTGTACTGCAGTGCTTATAAGAGATTGGCATAGTAAAGGCTGGAGAAAACAATAGAGATCCTTTCTTACCAGATGAACTACCTACAGTAAGCAAGAGGAGGTGACCCTGCTACTGAGTAGCATTACTGAGCCCTTCTCATCTGTGCACCGGGAGCACTGCGCGTGGCTGTGCTGCACTGGGCCATTAGCATTTAAGAGGACTAGAAGAATGGGGTGGTATTTTTCACATTCTGCATGTAGGGTTTCAGTTCTCTTCAATGTAATGTTTCCCATTTAATACAGATTCTTTGTTGATATTAAAGACTGTTGGTCTTGAGTTGATAAAGCATTGGATGAAAGGACCAGTCGTTTATACCTTCCATGTCATCACAGCACCAACTATGAGACGGCTGTGGAGTTCAGGCTGTTCCTGATGCTGGCATGGCCTCTTGGCTCAGCTGGGGAGAACACGCGGATACATCCTCTGAGTTTGGAACTGAGAAAGCCGGAGCTTTTCTCAGGCTGAGAATGGACCCAGCACCCTCGTCTGCTCAGAGCTAGGCCTTGAAAGTACAAGCCACTTCAAGCTCTTAAACTTTACTCAGTACATTGTGATCTGCTGGAAAAGAAAAAAACAAATGCAAGCTTTAGTAAAGAAGTTGGACTTCTGGGGGGTAATAGCTAAAGTCATTTATTTTTGATTTGAATCCGAGAATGATTCCACCTCTAGTATGCTCACATTTTATAGAGAGGTAGTCATGACTGTCCTAGACTTCTGCAGTGATTTGTACCTTTGATCCTTTAGGATCTTTTTCCCTCTAATTCTGTCATCTAACTTAGCCAAGCTAGTTTGGCCTCTGAGGGCTCCACGGATAGTTGGCTGATAAAGGTGGCCTTGTGCAGAGAGAGACTGAGGAAACCTGAGGTCCTGCTCTGCGGTGCTTCTCAGGAGCATCTCTCTGTTCATTAATCCCTGGCTCATTCTGATACATTCTCCTTGGGCCTGGAGCTTCCCTTCGTCTGAGGTGAGTTTGGGTCAGTGTGGCAGTCAGGCTGTTCCTCTGCTGAAGTGTGAAGGCCACGATAATGTAGTCAGGTAGCTGTCTTTTGGAATATGTTTAGAAATGTCCCCCACCCCAGCCCCCACATGTGTTTTTCCCAAAATACAACTCGTGCCTGGGGCTGCAAAGTCATCCCCTTTGGTCTGGGAGCATGTCTGCGCTCCAGAGAGGAAGGACAACAAACTGAGCTGCCTCCATCTGTGCAAAGCAGGGAAGCACAAAAGCAGAAACACGCAAGTAGGCTGCACGTGAGCCAGCTTAGATCTAGAAAGCCTGGCTGTGTTTGTGTGTAGCTGTGCCAGGGCTAAATCATGCTGAGATGTAGCAGGTGAGTCACGCAGTACCATCCTGCACCGCATGGACTTCTTGAGTTACGCTGTCCTTCTAGATGGTGGGGATTCTCTGTTGCAGAAACCATAACACACTGATGGTTTTGTGGTCTCTTGATAAACTGGCATTGCAAAATAAGATTCTCAGTGGCAGACCTCTGAAGTTGACAGCTTGGTCTGTGTTTGACTAGGATGTGGCGTCTGGAATATCCTGTGGTGGTTTTTGGTTTCCTTTCAGATTCTCAATAGGAATTTAGTCAAAGCTTAAATAAGAAAAGTCTTTAGATTACGTAACACTTGCTTACTGGTCTGAAAGCATGAAAGGCTAAATCATGGTGGTAAATGAACACTGTGAAATTAATACATAGTAGTCCTTGCGACATGATTTCTTACCACCCTGATTCCTTTCAAAAGCAAGTGCTTAGGAGTAAACATTGAACCACACTGCTTATGGCAGGTTATTTCCTATGAAATCAAATTATATATCGTGGGTTTGGGGTCTGGTACTGCTTCTTCAGCATCTTTTGGGCATCTTGGATTATTTCGACCAAATATGACAAAAAAGGGAGACATCAGGGTTACTTCTGAGTAACCCTGACAGAAACCATGTTTCTGTCAAACTGAAAATATGCAGCTTAATATCTACTAACACCTCTCTTTTGGGAACACCACAGCATGTATATAATTGTATCATTAACTACCAAAGAATCAACACAGGAGAAAGACCTGGTAAATAATGTGCCAGTCGTGGAAAATGAATCAATTCAGAGTATGCACCGAATGACAAAATGCAAAGCTTCTGAAACTAGGGTTTAATATCACCAGTGGTCATGGAAATCCTGCGTAATAGTTGGGGAAAACAAAGAATCTCTGGCAGCAGGAAGTATTGCTCCTGATTTGCATATGAAGGGATAATTTCTAGGCAGTATAACTCTTAGCACAGAGTATGAACTTCTCTTGAATTACAGCAGCTGAAGAAAATTTGGCCTCTGTGCACTCAGTTCAGAGGTGCCTTACATAGTTTACTAGTACACAGAAGCAAACTAGTCATTTGTTTAGCTTTAGTGAAAGGATTCTGTTGAAGCCACTATTTAAGCTTATATTACATTGCTGATTTTATACTCTCATGAAAACATTTTAACTGATGTTCAAATGATAGATCTGTGGAACCAATGAGGAGTTTTGCTGCACGCACTATACAGAGGGAAATAGGGTTTTAAATTGAATTCTTCATAACCCTACTAGAGAAGAAATGAGGGAGATGTATCCCAACTATATGTTTTCTGATTTTTTTTTCCCTGCACTGAGAGACAATCAGTCCTGTGTGTTTTCCATTGAAGAAGTTTGATTTGGGCTTTTTCATTTACATTATTAGCAAACAGCTGCATGATGGGCTGCTTCATTGGCTACCATGCTGAAATCATCAAGCACATTTCAACTGCAATTGCACCGTCTGTATTTTAAAATATTTTCCATATTACAGTGTATTCCTGTAATTTCAAAATTTTCAGCTACTATCTGCTAAATCTGGGGGACTTTTGTTTACTTGGAAGCCATGGATGCAATCGTTTTCACGTAAAGTTTGTCTTTAAAAAATGCTAGACTTCACATTTATGCTGTTTAAGTAAAAAATTACAAGTGCCTATAGCAAGAAAGGTTGTGTTCGTCACCCCTCCTAGGTCATATTTCTTTAATATAATTCTTTAAAGTACATTACTATTTGCACAGTGAAATTAGCTCTGCAAGAGGGATGAAAACCTCTGTCAAGCAATTTTAGCAAAAAGATCAAAGGAATTAAATATAAATTCTATCCAAGGTGGGCATGTATTTCTTTCTTTTTTGAACAGGGAAGCATTAGATTAATTATTTTTCATTTAAAATCAAATCAATGAAAAGAAAGGAAGTTTTTTCAAAGAGCATTGGAATTTGCTTCTTAGAATGAATGCTGTTCTATTAGGGTGACTAACAATGTGCGTTTTTATTCTTAACCTCTGACCTGTGCCCTCCCCACCCCTTTACCTAACCCTTTCCATTTGCCCATGTCAGTTAACAGGCAGGAGCATTTGAAAACAATCATGGATGACTATGATATCAGGTCTGCTGCCAGCATTTTAGCATCTGTTAAGGAGCAAGAAGCTCGTTTCGAGCGGCTTACCCGGGCACTTGAGGAAGAGCGGCGCAATGTCTCCTTGCAACTTGAGCGTGCCAATCAGCCAGCAGACCGAATGAGCATTTGCAACATTGGCAATGGTCAGCCACTGGCAACCGCCTGGCAGCAGCTTGTCCTGCAGGTAACAGCCTGCTCATTTTACCTGTTGCTAGAGTTCACCTATTGCAGAATTTCCCATTCCTGACAGTCAGGTGCATCGTGTTTGTCACCCGCATTTCATTCCCTAGGTTGTCTTCTGATACCCCGGAGTCGGTGTGTTTCATTGATTAGTTTCAGAGCTCAGATTTCAGAGCCTTGGCTTGGATGTTGCTTTACTTCTTAGCTCGTGGGATATTTGTGTAAATGTATGCATCCTTGAGTATTAAACCGTCAATAGAAATCTTCTCTGCCCCCTTTCAGTCTGTGCCCTTGATGTGAGTATGGTGATGTTCTGGTGATTGGAAACCAATACTGAATCAAAATCTCTAGAGCAAACAAAATTTCCGTTAGAAATGGTTGGGCTTTGAACAGGGCAAACAGCATGAAAAGCAGGGATTGTCCTCCTGCAAAGTCTCCTTGTTTGTGCAGGGAGGATTTCATAATTTGTTTTCCATATTTGTTGAAATGACGGTTTTTATTTTAATGATGCAAACTTAAGCTTTGTGGTAGCTTTAGATTTCCAGATACTGTTTTGCCTGATTTGTGTTCTTTAACTGCGATGACAAACTACTTACATCTCTAAATTACTTTAACTAGCAAATTCCGCTGACATGCAAGGTAAGTCATGCAGAAGCAATAGAACCATTTGCGAAGGTCTGTTTCCTCAGAAAACACTGTTCAGACAGAGAGACTCCAGGCTATGGGGATTCTGAAAGTTGTTTCCCAGTCGTCCTAGACTGCTTTACAGTGATACCTGCATTGAGCTGCATTCAGGCAGGCTTGGCGTTCTATGAAGTTAGCATAGCTTTTCTGCCAAGCTTCTGTACGTGGTACGTGTAGATGCTTGAGTGTGGGACTTGATGTGAAAGGAGCAGCCTGCACTGGTTAGCCTGAAAGTATGACAGTAGCTGGTAGGAGCTGTAGGTCATTATCTCCTCTTGAGTAGCAGCTGGGCTGGGGAGGGGGGAGATGTGCTTACAGATTTTTTTATAGAAAAGGACAAGCTCACCTTCAGTTTTCTGAATGACTTTGTGCAAAGTACCTGATTAATAGCTTCAGAATGAAATTCCTTATCCACAAAACTGATGAAGCATGGGTTTTCTGCAGTTATGGCTTAAGGTCTAACCACTTCCTAGAAAACTTAATAAAAAGAGTTTAAGTTACAGGCGTCTACGTGACTCTTGTGGAGAAACAGCCCCTGGAGGTGACACCAATCTGAATCTGTGTATGCTCGGCTCCTTGTCGCTCTGGAGCAGGGTGGTGGTGAGGAGAGAAGGCTTTAGTTCATGAACATTGTTGAGGTTTTTAGCGTAGCTTGTATATGACATAGAATGGTTGATTAGCTAAATATGCACAGTTAAGAATTAATGTAAGGTTATTTAAGGGAATTTTCCTAAAATATTCTGAGGGCCAAATTCCTTCCTGACTTAGTAAAATTAATTAAACAGTGTTTAAATGAAGGAAGAAACCAATACCTTCAGTCTTACGCAGGATGTATAGTGATTACATTTTTACTGTTATATGTTGAACTTCATTGTCAAGAGTACAGAGAGCAAAAGGTACGGTATGCTCTGCTCTCTGCAGGGATTGCTCGTGCACTAGTCAAATACAGCTCTCTCTGAAGCTGTGTTTTGGTAAAGACTGACTAATCACTGCCTATCACCCTATTCAACCCGATGTTGTATACGGTATTACAAAATCCCTTCAGTAGGAGCTTTTCCATTTGGAAGTGGTGAGGGTAATTATACATAATCTAGTTATTCTGTGTAGAATTTGGGCAAGAATTGAGAATTAACTCCATTTTATGAGGGTGCTGAATAATCTTTAAAGATCTGCACAATTTGACCTCAGTTTTCCATGTTGTTTGCTGGGATTGTATACAACGTAATGTTTTGGCCTTTCACAAGAAATGTCAAATCTTCAAATAAGGTCAGGGATGTTCTGTAATTGCCAAAAGACTTGGGCAGAGATTTATTTATTTTCTTAATTGTAAGTTAAGAAGGTGTGAAGGATTTTATGAAAAGCATCTTGAAGTTGTTTTACTGGGATAATTTCATTGTTGGACAATCTAAACAAATCATAAGTGGTTTGTTCAGATATTAATTAGAAATAACAGGGACTGTTCTTTAATAAGATTTTTTCCTCCAGAGGATGGATTTCAGGGAGATACTGTCATCACAATTAGAGGTGCTAAATGTTGCTGAAATGTCTCCCATTAATATCAGTGAGAATCTTTTAGTGATAGAGCAGCTGAAGTATTTGTGTTTTCGTAGCCCTTTGTAGAAGGCAGTGCCTGCCAAACCTTCAGACTGTGCAGATGTTTTGTACCCATCTCCCCTGCCTGCAGCAGGCTGTAATTAGCTACTGCTATGTCACAGCTAGCTTTAACCAGTAATTGCTTCTGGTTAATAGCAGCAAAGTGCTGTATTTTGTTAATGCTGTTGAACAACTGGGTAAATCTGTCCTGTGTACCTTACATGGACTTTAAGCATTGCTTCAATTATCGTGTATTGCTGTGTGTATACCTAGTGACATAAATTAGGGTGCTTTAACTCTTAAACTTCTGGAAGACGCACATTGTAGTAGGAACACTGATCTAAAGCCAAAACTGGAAATGTGGACCCCAGCCCTGTGCTTTCTAGGGAAATCTAACTTATTGCAGATTTTGAAGTGGGCAAAGAAAGTGCTTTTCCAGGCTAAGAACCCATTGGACAAAAGGTTGTTGGTTGCTTACTAAAAACTTTTCCACTAGTCTGAAAATGTAACATGTAATGATCTTTTAACCTGAGAGCTTTTATCAGGTTAATAAAAATCTTCTAAAAACCCTTCTATTCTTTAATTATATTCTTGACTTTGCTCCCCACTCTGGCTTCGAGTGCTGGGAGCCATGTAGCTGGCCATCACTCTTAGTTTCTGAAGCTGAAAACCTGGCTATACTAAAAAAGAACAGAACTGTCTGTTAACGTGCCTGCATTTGCTTCCCTAAACTTTGCACTAAACCAATGTAAAATAAATAAATATATTTTTGTTGTTATAGTATCCCAAGCAGTGGGAGTCTTGGCAGCACAGATAGGCCGATAAGCTTTTAAGTCACTGGTGAGTAGCACCTATCATGTGTCTTCTACATATTCAAGTCTCTGGTTGATGATGTTTTTTATGAGCTTGATAAATCTTAATACTCTTCATGTGTGAGGGATTTAGTTTAATCTGCCTGGTTCTGTTTCACTTCTTTTCAAATCAGCCTTCTGCTGCTCTTCACAGTGGGAACTAGAGTTGGGCAGGGAGAAGATATGAAAGTGCCTGGGTAGGGTATGTGCTATAGGAGGCTGAATGCTCAAAGCTGCAATATTATCACTGGATAGTTATTCTGAGCGTAACTTTTTAATAATAAAGAATATTGTCTTTTCTTTTATTAAAACATCAGACACATGACACTTATTAAACACAAGGCTATATCCTGAGTTGGTTTAAATTGGCATGGCTCCACGCGTTGTAGAGAAGCTCTGTCAAATCTGGTCAGCTGGGGAGCTGAACAAAAATGTTTGCATTCAAAGACTGTTTCCCCGTTGGTACACATTGACAATTTCCATTCCTATTAATGTTTCATAACCAAAATAAAGTACAGCATCCAATAAACCTGTTTTGCCAACAAATACAATAAATTTCTGCTTTCAGTGATCTTGAAGTGATATATCATGATCTGAGAGGTGTTCCCAATCACTGTTTAAAAAATAGATAAATAAATAAAAGTAGTTGTTATCCCCCTTCCTGTAGGTAGGAAACCTATGGGTGTTACCAGATCTTACATGGTATTAACAACAGAAATCAGACCCTTGCAATGTGGTGCAGAGTCTTTTCAAACTGACCCTTATGCCTGTAAGAACTACTATAAGTTCATCTGACAAGTCTTTGCACTGACAAAATTATCCAATAATTTTAAAATGTATTCATTTGACTGTTATTCCCCCCCCTTTTTTTTAAGATAACAGGGTATATTTGTCTTAGTAGGTACTTCAGTAGGTACTTGAATAGATTACACCCAAAATTGAGGTTCTCTGTGTGCATGTATTACTATAATATATATTTTAACATGTTTATTACAAAGCTAGTTATTAAAACAAAAAAATGTCAGCATAAAATCACCTTGGTGTACATTTTTTTTAGAATTATATATTTTTTTAAACTTACTGGTGTTAAGCTGATAGTCTTGTTGCAAGTTCCACAGAACTCTGCTGTACTTTATGGAGTAACTTTTACACTTACCAGTCGAGCCCGCTGGAAGAAAGCTGCATTACAGTGGTGCCCCAGAAGTGGCAAAGGCTGCTGAGGAGTCAATAGCGGCTGAACGATGGCTGTAGGTTTTTGATATGCATTCTTAGAGGGTCTGTCAGTCAACAGCACGTGTCAAGAGACCGTGGACAGTAACTCCAAGTTGAATCAGTTTAGGAAATTTTAAATCAGTGACCATTTTCTTTCCCTAAGAGGAGTGTTTAAGGAGCTTATGTTGTTTCCAAGAGTGAAATACAAGCTTTGGATCATGTTTTGACTTCAAACATCAATCCAGCCAGCTTCACTGATAAATTTCTGACTCAGGCCAGCAGCTTCATAGGTTTCATCCTGTCAGTCTCATGTGCTTTTTCACGCCGCATAAGAATCAAGGCTTGCTGAGATTCTTAGTGGTTGTGTGTGTGTGTTGTATGGGCTGAAACATCTAATAAGCAGACCAAGCTGGATCAGCATGATGTGATACTGGTGAGTATAGCTTAATATCTCATATTTCTCTAGCTATTAGGCCTAGTAATGTACATTATTATACAAGCTTCTCATTTGTCACTTGTAAAGCCAGCCAGCCCTGGGTGTGACTGTGCAATTGCAGTAGTTAATAGGGCATGAATATGGTGTTGGAGGCAGATCTGAGCTTGTTTGTACTTTGTAATAGCGTGCACAATTATTTGGTCCCTTAGATGTGACTGAGACAGATTTGTCCAAAATAGGGCTTGTGGGTATGACATCTATAAAAGCTTATTCAGAATTCACCAAAGGCTGCTCTGCAGTTTTCTGGTACTAACTTGACCATTTCAGTACAGATTATTTTTTTGTTTTGTTCAGTTTGTTTTAGCTGCTGTTCTTTAAACCGAAATAACATAACTAGTATGATGCCTGGTGAAGTCAGATATACCATTACAAATGCATCTTGTGTAAGTCGTGTTAGTGGCTTGTGCCCTTTAGAGATGGGCGTCCTCCAAGTGGTGAAGTTAGAATGATGCAAAAGCTGTTCTTTCTGAACTAAGGAAACACACAATAAAATACTGTTTAAATACAGACCAGGAGAAAACAATTTAAATAATTCAAGTGTTGAGGTTTTTGAATCAGTCTCTTTTATTGCTGCCTAGATTATGTGTTCATTTTGAGGTATGGTAATAAACACAGGCTAAAAATTATCTATCTTGTTTAATTAGTGTCCTAACTCTATCACTGACAAATGCTTTTCCGTATGTTTCTCCCATACATATATATGTGTATGGTATATCTATGACCATGATTCTTCATGAATTGATGCATAGTTTTGGTGCAGATGCTCCTTAACTTTGTGTTAGCCGAGGTATTAACAAAACAGAGGTGAAAGGAAGGCAGGCAGTGGGGAAAGAGTGGGAATGAGCAAACTTGAAAGAAATTGCATACTGTTTTTTTTTTTTTTTTTTTTTTTTCTGTTAACACCCTTGTGAGGAGAAAAACCCACAGACATCCTTCCAATAAATAATACCCCAGAAGGCCATCTTGAAATGCCAATAATCCACCAAGTTAAAAATAATACAAAATTAGGCTTTCTTCACTTTGCAAATGTGTTTATAGCTGTTCAAGGAAAATCAAGTTAAGGAACAAAGCTGCAGAATATTTTCATAGTTAAGATTTGGATCCTTTATATTTCAACTTACTTTCCAGAAAAATAGCATCTCTTTTAAAACTGTCAAACACTTTTTCCTTTATTTATATATTTATATTATTTTTAGAGTTATTTCTTAGCCATAACTAAGCACCAGTATTCTTCAATCTGTATGTTAATCTGAGGTACCTGTGACTTCTGCCAAAAATGACAGTTTGTGAATTGAGGGTCAGTTTCCAGTAAAAGGTGAACTCTAAAGCACACCAGAACACATGGTGAGAGTAAAGGAAAATACAAGATTAGCTCAAGTTGCATTTCTAAGAAAATATCGTCAAGTTAACCATTCTAAGTTACAGTTTGGGCAACAATAACTCTTCTGTCTATATTTTATTAGATTTATTTGAGATTCTTTGCTCCACACTGACATAGTGCAGACTGTTAGAACATAAAGACTATTTCCAGTGCTTTGACAGTAAGAACATGGGTGCATTAGTATTGTACGTATGTTGGAATATATGCAGAGAAGAAAGAAAAATGGGATATGAGCTGCACTGAGTGCTCAGCTTCCCCCCCCCCCCCGCATACAGCATGCAGTTTCATCTCTGCTTAAACTTCTATTTAATTACTTGGTTTGTAGTGCCTCTTGGCTGTAGAGCATTTTTTCCTTGGTTATATAATGTATTTGTGCTCATGTTAAGGGACTGACAGCATGGAAGATGACATGCATTGCTTGCCTTACAGGTAAGGTCAGGTACAGGCAACAAGGCTGTAGGTTCATGACAGCTTCCTGCTATTTCCCGATACGATGCCAAATACCTGGAAAAAAATCGTCAGTAGTTAACCTGTGCACATTCCACTTGTGCTGGTACTGAGCAGATCGCAAATGTGAAAGACTTTCTAGGGGTAGTCCTAATTCTTTTATAAATCCATCTGAGACCATTGAAATGTAAGTTCTGATTTGGGGGTGTGGTATGGATGGGACAGACCTCGGTGTCAGAGATGTGCCATGACTGTTCCCCAGCCAGCTGCTGGTGCCCCATCTCTTTGCTCCCCTAGCTCTGTAATTCAGCTCCTGTTTTCTTTCGGCCTGCAGATCACTGTGCAGTTATGCATGCACTAGCTATGCCGTTAGCCTGATCCTGTAAATTCAGTACGTATGAGTAGTCTTACTGAACTTCTAGGAATGACCAGGGTCAGGTTTCAGGTTCTGCCTGTGTGCAACTATTCAAAGGATGCAGGGGGTGGGGACTTGGGAATATGATTCCCATGGGAGAATGAGTCTTTGAGTTCTTGGGTCAGAACTCAGTGTGAGTTGAGGGGGAATCGCTGTACCTGTGAATCCCAGCACAGTTAGGAACCAGGTGCCTTTACTCAGCTGCCTTCCAGGGGAGCATGGTTCTTGCCATGCATGAGGCATGGTTCTAACCCAGCTTCTGCTGTGCTGGGAACAATATCATCAAGTTTAGCTTGGAGGTCAGAGCTTTTGTCTCCTTTTTTTTTTGTTTTGTTTTGTTTTGTTTTGTTTTGTTTTGTTTTGTTTTGTTATTATTATATGGACGTTGTCCCGTCTCTGTGAAAGCAGCAGCTCCAGGTTTACAGTGAGAGTCAGGATCTTTTGTTGATAGCTCAGCAACAGTAGAAACTGGGAGCATCAGATGCTGCTTCTCAGAGGCAAAGTACTGCTGATCGCTTACGACAATGTTGCTAAGCCAGCCTGCATCTTACAGGAATTCAGCCAGAGCACTAGCTCTCTTGGAATTAGTACAGGTGTTCTAAAGAAAGAGCTTCCAAAGTGACAGTAAAACTACTGCACTCCTGTGAGCTCAAGAAGCTCCTGCTGTTTGCCTTTCTTCTGGGATTAGCCAAATTCCAAGAGAAGTCATAGAACCTGCTTCCAGTATTGCAGGAGGAATGTGATGGGACAAGGCTACAAAAGAAAAGGGGTTATGCAGCCTTCGTCATGGTGTATATCAGTTGGAAGCCTTGGAAAGATGGAATCAAGTAGTATTTCTGTGAGAATTTATAATTTCTGGTTCTTCTTTTTCTCATTATAGCTTCTCCCTTATGATTGCTCTTCAGTCTTCATGTGTAAGGCCTTAGATGGCAAAAACATGGATATAAAAGTGAATGGGAATATTAGCATAAATTTCAGCTACAGCTAAGAAGATTTGACCAAATCCATCAGAACCTGTGATGTTCCTTCCCGAAGGGATTTGATAAGGGAACACCTAAACCCCACTTATTAGAGTTATTTGAGACTCAGCTCTGTTGGCATGCAGCAGAATCCACTCAAAAGCTGATGCATTATCTGAGAAGCGTTTGTTTAAAACTTTGTCTGTAAAGCTAATTTAAAAAGTAGATCCCAAAGGAATCATTTGAAAATTAAAACAGGGAACCAAGCAACTGAGAAACTCATCGTCTGTCTGGTGAGGAAGGAATTATTTGATTATTTCCAACAGAATGATTTTTTTTCAAAAATCAATTTCATATTATTTTATAGTTTTACATGTGTGGTTGAAAATGTGTTAGCTGAAAGATGCATGCCTTTGCAAAACACCTCTTTCTTCTCTCTATAATCAACAGTAGCCCACCTTCACATCTCACACTACCTCTCTGAAGTGTGTGCTCTGAAACTTTGTATGGGAACTGCAAAATTCCGAAGTGCCATCTAATGTCTGTCAGCAGGAGAGCAACTGCCTTATGCTAATGATTACAATAGTGCAAAGCAATGACCACATTTTCCCTAATCATCTCAGAAATATTCTTGCAGTTTCATTTGACTTGGAAAGCCTCACCTTCTTTTGTTTTGTGTGAATTTTTATTGAATGAGGTTTTGGAAGCAACTGAAAGGCAAAGATTTTCTTGCTTTGTTTGCCAAGAAGTGTGCAAGTGAGAATAATTTTCCACACCTTTTGGGCCTGGAATTTTGCAAGGTTTAAATCAAAATCATTTAATTTGAATGACAAATTCAGTTTCATAATAATTTTCCTTAATTTTCCATTGCTCTACCAACAGGACTATGTTTTTTTCTAGTAGTACATACAACAGAAACACTAAAAAAAAATTCAGCTTGCCTTGTGCACCTTTGTAGGTAAAGGGGCATCTCAGTTGTTCTTTGCACGATGTGTCTGACTGTTGCAAGCTCAGTCAGTATAACGTCAGGTAATTATTAAATATGTCTTTAAAAGGCAGGAATATTCAATTGTAAACATTAAAACATTAAAGAGTAATATCAGGCTTGACAGGATTTTTTAGAAATACAACTTTCTAGTCACATTTAACACATTTGCTTCTTGCTAATTAACATGAAAAGCATCTTACCTTCTAAGTTGTGATTTATTTTTCATGTTCTGCTGCTGGTTTATTTTTCAGCTCAGACAGCAGAACATGATTAATTGTGCTGGCTTCTTAAGATTTTTATTTCTTCTACATTTCAGTTCCCAAACATACTACTGTAGTAGTTCAGCTAGGAAAAAAAAAAAAGGTTTTAAATCCTCACAAAACCCTTTTGAACTCTCTCAATTTTATGAAAAGATTTTGTTACTAGCACAGGCCTTGATCCTACACATATGAGCAAGGCAGACCTTTATCCCTACAAGACATCGCGCTGTAGTCAGCCGGTCTTCATAAGCTGCTGCCGTTGCTGCTCCACATGTAGCAGTAAGAATGTTTTGGAGAAACTTTAAAAGCAACTTGCAAGCAAACTGGTGATTTCTTCTTCTTCCCCTGAGCCCCTTGAGCTTTGGACCTGACGAGGCTTTTAAAACCCCAAATTCTCTACAATTCCATTTCTGCTGTCTCCGGTATCTATAAGCTCTGTGAATTAATGCTGAAAGAGTACAAGAATGAATGTTGGATTATGATGACATTGATAAATTGCTGAGCCTTTTGCTAGTTTAGGCCCATCCTGTTGATGGTTCAAATTATGCTCTTGTTCGCTTTGTCCCAACTGTGGAGTAATTCACTGAAGTCATCGGTGTGACTGAGAACAGAATGGCCAAAGATGGCCACAGGCTGCCTGAGGCTGAGTGCCAGCTACAATTATAGCCTTTGATTTAAGTGAATGTTAGAATTTATGCTTTATATATACATATATATGTATAAAAGCTGCTTCCCTTTTTAAGCTACCAAATTACTATCTGAAAAGGATATTTTTAAGGTTACTGTCTGAGTTCAGTTTAGGGACTTAAGCTAAAATGTATCTTCAGCTGCTGGCAGAGTGGCATTTTTAGAATTCTGTCATGAAGGATTGAGAAGAACTATACTCTCCTTGGTTCTAACCCATCTCAATTAGCTCTTCTTTCTTCTTACAATCTTATTTTACATATATTTCAAATACAAGAAGCTTCCTTTGGAATAAGGTTTCTTTGTATTTGACATCTTAATTCTCTCTTCAGAAAAAAAAAAAAAGGAAAACAAAAAACAACAACAAACAAATCTTCAGGTTTTGGTTTGAGAAAGATCATAATTAAGTCAAAAACTATCATAAAAAGGGTTGACTGTACAGACATTTATCAATCCAGTAACGACAAAGCGCACCTTTTCCCCTCTGAATGAGAAAATGCCGTAAGTTGATCTTACATCTTCTGAGCAGGTAATGGTAATATTCAGCTTGAAATATGGCACAAATCATCCAGAAAATCCAGGGGTAGAAGGGGGGGTCGGTGGGAAGGGGGATAATAACAACAACAACAACAAGTAAGGAATGAAAAATACTTAATCCTGAATCTGTCTTTCATACATTTCAGTGTCTTGGTATTCCTTTCCAGTAACTACATTATGAAATTAAGGCCACAGTACCAGCCTTAAATTTGATTTGTTTTCCTTGCCATTGTCATTCTGTTATAAATGTAAAGATATCTTAATTTTTTTTTCATAAAACAGGAAGTGATTATTTTTTTCTAGTTCTAAGCCTGTAAAATGTGGTTGATTCTTATCTAAACAAAGCTGCTGGAAAGAAACATAGGTCATTCATTCAGCTGCGCCCTATATGCAGTGACATGTAGCTTCCTTTGTCCTTTATTTCTAATGTAAGCAGTGCTGTCACCAGACTGTCCTTGTTCTCATCCTGTCATATGACAACTTGGATGAAATGGAGTTGACTGATATTAGATGTAGCATGATGGAAGCTGTTTGTATACAAATGAAAATCCTCTGAACTTACTGAAGTGCCTTAAGTCTCCCTCTACAGAATGTGGCTGCTTCCTCTTTGTCATACTGGTCTTCAGCTCTGTGATCCTCTAGACCTCCTCTTTATTACTAAGTTCTTAAATAAGAATGACATAAACCCCTCCATTTATACACAACCTCCTCCCTGATTAAGGCTATCTGGCTTGATCTCTGTTTCTAACCTTGCAGTATCCTACTAGGGTAATGCAACAATTTTGGACCAAGTACAGATGCCCTGAAAAGGTTAATGTAATTTGTAAAACATTTAAAAATGATGGAAATGCTAACAGAAGATGATTTCAAGATTTATGTTTGAGATATAATTTTCTGTTTTCATCTGCCCCTATTAAAACCATTACAGTATGGCAGGCACAGTGACACATCGTGATGTACTCTTCTTTAGTACTCTCATTACCTTGTTCATTTGCTACATGAAATTCATAGAACAATAAAAATATCCTTGGCATGGAAGGTACCTATATGAATACAGGCCAGCTAATAGTGGGAATTGCAATGGGTGATCATTGGGCCTTTGCCTATATGGTTATCTGGGACTCTTGATTCATCTTGTGACTCCTTGCTCTGTTGGCTTTATGGAAGTTACATATCACTGAAGCCATATGTTATGTTTCCAGGCAGAGCTGTAAACCATTTCGTTTTTACTGCCGCTGAGAGCAGATCAATCTATAGTGCAGCACTACTGATAGAAAATTTTTAAGGGTAATGGAAGAAAATAAAAGAGAGAACTTGGAAGATGGACTGGCACAGGATCTCAGCCAGAGAATTAAATTCCTTCCTACTTATCAATTGTTAATTTTTCAGAGAGCAAAAAGATGGTTTTCACCCTACTGTTGCAGCTGGGAAAAATGTGACAAATTATGAAATTGAAGTTCAGCTAAAAAAAATACGGTGGTGGGGAAAAAAAAAGAGTTTAGGATGTAGTCAGCAGTCTGATACTAATGGATAGAGCGTTTGTTGCCAGAATTTGGAAGTTCAGTATAACCTTAGGGATCTAATCCATAACTCTTATTTAGATAATTAGTTCTTTTACTTCAGCATTGCCAAACCCTAGCGTTCAAAATCACATGAGCTGTAAAATATTGCAAGTGGCTAAGAAATAAGGGGACTTGAAATGTACCTTTTTTTTTTTAATAGGGAAAAAAAATCTTTGGCTTTGAGTCCGAACATTTTCAAAACTTACTTTATAGCCAGAAGGCCTACGAGCATCTATTATATTTTTGAGAGGAAAATGATCATTTTAAATAACAACCTGAATCCAGAAGGTGGGACCCTAAAATTCAACAATGCTAATCTTGCATGGCTTGCAAAAACACCTGTGGGTTTACAACGTGAGAGACTTCTCATGTGAGTAAGAATTGGCAAGTCCATCCAGGAAGGTTTTCAGTTTCATCATTTTGCATTCAAGAGTAGCTACTCCAGTGCCCTATGGATATAGACTTTATAATGTTTTTTTCTTTGACAGCGTATAAAGGTCTGGCACATGTCCATGTGCATGCCTAAATTGAATGGTACTTTTCCATGCCAGCATGGCCTCAACAAAAGTTGAGCTATGTTAGTTAGTTAACCGAAGAAAAGCTGGGCAAGGAGAAGGGGGGGGAGTGCTGGACAAGTACAGCAGCCTCATACAAAACTGCATTCCATTCACTTTGCTTTGACTTTTAAGTATTTCATTAAGGGCCGCTACCGGTTGCCTCTAAATTATTCCACTTTAGATAGACTCAGAGCATGTTTTTTACCCTCCACTGGAGCAAATACTTTATTCAGCTAAACCTTGTAGGTTTTGTCAACCTTTACAACGTTTATTTTTAAACAAATTAGGATCAGAGTTGGGTAACACAGTCCTGCCCTTTCCTCTGTCCCTAAAATACAGAGCCCTAGCTCTAACACTCAGCTAGAACTCTGACATTGGCAGGGGTAGGAAAGCTGAAATTAGGGTTAAAAAGGTCTGACACATTCCTGCCTGTCTTGAATGCCCCCCTTTGCATGTAGTATTTTTTTCTGTGGGATTGATATTAAGGACACAGTAATTGCGTTGACCCAGGGCGCGTGTTTCAGGGAACCTGAAGCTGGATGCCAAGATCCTTTTGTGCAAAGGCGCCTATTCTGAAAATTACAGAAAATTTGATTGTGATCTACCTTCCTTTTTTTATTTTTGGCTGGTCTGACTGTCTCTGACCATCCCTGCTTTCCAGGGACAGGCTCTAATTTGATTCCAGTAGCCTTCAGTCCCTAATTACCACTGTTCAGCCACCAGCTGTTACAGGCTCGGATTTATTCCTTGCTGGGGCTCGCTGCTGGCACGGAGCATGAAGGAGGGAGAGGGGAGGCAGCCACTGCCCCGTGCCTGGTCAGGGCGAGCAGTGCTGCTCCCTGACCTGCGGCAAGGCTTAGAGCAAGAAAAAGCCCGCAGGTTGGGTCAGGGCTGCTTTACACCCACCTACCTCGGTCTCGTTGCTGCCCCCCTTGCCGTCCTACCCTTACCACCACCTCCCCGTTTCGCTAACCAGTAATTTACCAGGGCCCTCTTGCAGTGAAGGTGGGACAGGTCTGAAGGCAGGTGAACGACTTGAAAAATACATAAATAAGGCGGCTGGAGTTTGAGCCGTAACCTCCCCGTGGCTGGGTAAGCTCTGGAAGGGAGGAGGCTGTGCCCGCAGCCCGTCCTTCCGCGCCGCTGCTGCAGCGGGGCTGGCCCCGAGCTCCCACAAGTGCCCCAAGTGCCCGAGCCGCCGCCCGCCCTCCCCTTCCTCGCGGCGCCACGTGAGGGGTCCCCTTCCCCTCCCCTCCCCTCCCGGGCCCGGCCGGGTGACATTTCATTTTTCCTCTTTTGTCTCCGGACCGCGGCAGGACGGAGCCCCCGGCGGGGTTGGGCAAGCTCCGGGGGCCGCCGCCGCCCTCCTCGCCCGCCCGGCGGCAGCGGGCACGGAGCGAGGCCGCCCCGCTCCCCTCAGGCGCCGCCGAGCTCTGCCCGCTCCCCACGGGCGTGGCCGGGCCCCGGCTGCCGGGTCCCGCCCTGGGGAGCGCCGTGTGAGGGGCCGCGGCCCCGCCGGGAGGGCCGGGGGGCTCTGCTGCGCTCGTCTTCTGCCCCGGCTCGGCTCGCAGGGGGAGCTCCGCGCAGGGAGGAGGCTCCGGAGCGGGAGGCTGTGGCCGCGGGGGGCCGGCGGGAGGCGCGCAGTGCCGGGCTGGGCGGCCGGCCCCTCGGCTCCATGCCGGCGGAGCTCCAACAGGTGAGCGGGGAGGGCGGCTCGGGCTCGGAGCTGGGACCAGGAGGGGACCAGGAGGGGACCAGGAGGGGACCTGCGCCGCCTTTTGTGCCGGGGCGTTCCGCAGAGATCCCGCTTTTGTCTCCGGTGGGCGAACTGATGAAACGCGAAAAAGGCAGCTATTGTTTGCTGTGACCTTCTCGTCCTGCTCAGTGCATCTGGAGAACTCTTTGACAGGGCATAGCTACAAACGGTGTTTTTTTTTTTAAAAACGGCTTTGCAGTTGTGCTTCTGCTAAGTGTTTGCCTTTCCCATACAGCATGCCAGTGCTTTCTCTCTGATTTTCTTGTTGAACATAGGAGGGAAATAACTTCAGTTTCTGACTCAAAACGTTACCTTAAACAGAAAGCTCTCCTTGCTGTCCCCTCGTTAACTATAACAGACTTAGAGCTCTGTGGGAAAAGATTTCAAATATTATTCCTTACCTTGGAGTGTCATTGGGCATTGCAGAGTGAAGCTGTTGCAGGCTAGATGTAAATAAGCAGAGATCAGGGAGGCTCCCGGGATGTAGCGGGGCTCACCTGGGGAACCCCTGCGCCCACCGGTGAGCCGGGGGAGCCCTGGAAGTGCAGGGGGCAGCAGGGGACAGCTGCTCCTCAAACTTGGCTGAGGTGCTGTAGCTTTCCTTAAATGTTCTTTTTCTTCTCCACCTTTTTAATTTAAAACTGTGTGTTTTGGGAGAAGAAAGTAAAATGCTGTGATAGTACATCCATGGATCCGTGTAAGTTCAGCACGCTGGGATTGCCGGAGGTGCTTGTTTGCTTTAATTGTGGTGTGTGCAACTTGGCCATCTCGGTAACAGGAGGCTGAGCCATTTCTCAATGCAAGGAGGATATTGGTTTCTCTGGAGGGGAAAGTAGCCCTTTCAGCTGGGCCCCTGTGTGGTCATTCCTTTGTCTGTAGCTGGTCCCTGTAGCTGCTGCCCTGCTGCTGGAGGTTACCGAGCACTGGGGTGGTTTGGGTGCCTGTCTGTGTGTTGTGCCACCTGTGGGCTTCTTAAGGAGGAGGGGATTTATCGGTGTGTGGGGGCCTGGTCATACTGCCTGGCCTGAAGTTACTGTACCTGTCAAATTGCATGCAAAGGCTTGTTGATTTTGCATACATAAATAATTAGCAGATTTCTTGGATTTTTTTTCCCTCAATAAAAGAAGAAGAAATGAGGCACAGAGCAGAATGCTAGCTGTGTTAAAAAAAAAAAAAAAAGCGTAATGCATTTGGCATGTGCAGTAGAGCTGTGTTCTTGTCTCCTGGCTTTTCGGTTTGGATAGGAGGAAAAGCTTGAGTGAGTGGAAGATTACCGTTAATCACTTCAGGTCGTGCATTTCAGTTAATTTGTAAATTCTTCCATATCAAAACAAAACAAGAAAAAATCTCATGGTTTTAATTTTCCTGCTGCCTGTCATAGCAGAAGATCAAACAGATGTGTTATTTTGTCTTTTCTGACGGTTCTGGATTCGTTCTGAGGTTTTTCTGCAGTATAACTTATCAGGTTGAAGCTGCAGTAGCATATTAGAGAAGGCTTTGCGTAATGAAAGGCAGTAGTTTTAAACTGTGTTGTCAGAGAAATTTATTGTGCAGTTACAGAGCCTTTAGAAAGTAATCTTTTAGCTTTAATGATCACAATTAAGTAAAACTAAGCCAAATGGATAAATGACTGAGGTGAATGACAAATCTACACAGCCAGTATAGACAAAAACTGAGGGAGATACTGGAAGGGATTTCTGCCACATTAACAGAAGACCCAACGCCTTCAGAGACTCCTTGCATTAAAATCTGAGAAAAGACAGTTATTGAAGCATATTTAAAAAGAACCAGTAACTTATAACTATCCTTTCGACTTCTCCTGAGAATAGTTAGACTTCCTAAAGTTCTGGGCTACAAGAGCAGCTATCTCAGAAGACCGGTAGAAGAAATACGTGCTGAAAAAATACTGTTGTGGCCAAGAGAGTAAAGGTTGGTGTCTCCTTCTTGGTGTTATCCCATGGCTCTTTCCTCTTCTACTGATGAGCTGTCCAAGGATCTGTCCTTAACATCTGCAGTCTGAATTCTTCAGTGGCCTGAATGTAACTACAGAGTTCATGAAACTTTGAAGGATCTCTAAGTCTGGGACTGTTCAGGATATTTTGGTCCACTATATGACATACAGTTTTGATCTGGAACTTTAGCTACTGGCTTGCCTCAGGGCCCTGAAGTTGTGAAGAGAGGACTCTCATAGTGATTTTTGCCAAAAACTATTCAGTTCGATTGTGATTTCTGCTTCAGAAAATATGCTTTGTGAGCATTACTAATTCATGCACCGTGCTGCCCCTCCTCAGCACCTTGTCCCTGAAGCATTGTGCTAGAGGATGATACTGATGTGAGCAAGTACGAGATCTTAGATCTGGCAGGATGAAAAATTGCATAATGCGTTAGTGACGTACCTGACGGAGCCTGTACCAGTGATGGAAATCTTCTGGAAGAAATGTTCTCAGAGGTGCAGCATGTGAAGGCATCATCGCTTTCCAAACAGCTGGGCAAATCGTACTGGAAAAACCAAGTGAGAAGGGAGCTTACTTAGCATGGATGCTGTGTGGATTCACACGTGGACTCGCATAGAACGGGCTGCCCAGGGTGAGGGTAGGCCTGAAACAGCTCTGCTGTGCTCTGGTACCTGGGAGTGAAGGGATGCAGCAGGCTGACGCTGACTCCTCCCCGCTCCCCGAAGTAAAGCCTGTGCCAGCAGTTGTGCAGCAGAGCTGGGCAGAGGGACGTGTTGCCGTGACTCAGTTGCAGAGGCATTCGATGTGCTGGAGCAACTGAGTGCAGGCACGCGCTGCTTTCTGTCAGCCCTGAGGCAGAGGCAGGCGTTCCCTGCCAGAGGGGGGGTGCTGCAACTCCTCAGGCACTTGCTGGCAGGATGGCTGGGGGCTCTGGTGCATGGATGTGCCTTTGCCTCGTAACGCAGGCGTTGCCCAGCCAGGTCCTTTTCCATGACTGCAGCACAACACAGCGTGGGCTGGGAGCACTGAGGTGCTCTCATTCTGAGCATGCTGTGACATGAGCTCTTTTCTTATGAAAGTGCTGTTGTGTGCTCTTGGAGCTGTTGGGACACAAAGGTTTGTAATGTCCAAGTTGTGTATCTGTCTGTGTGAATGCAGCTTCATAACAGCAACAGGTGTCTCGAGCAAGCATTCCAGTGATCGTGTTTCCTAAGCCACCTGTCCCAAAGGCCATGAGGTGAGCTGGTGCACGGGCAGCACTGGGAGAGCTGCATTTTTTGCTTAAGTAGCCCTGCAGTTGCTAAAAATACAAGTTTTAGTGTTTTTTTTTTAAAGGCACATACACTGAATGTCTTTCATAACTTAGAAATATCCGTTATTGTAGATGAAATGGGAAAGAAAATGCTTGGAGTTAAATGAAACTGATGGGCTGGGCATTTCTGACAAGGCTGTTCTCAAACACAATCTGAGGGGTTTGGTTCTGCCTCCCGGGGTTTTAATACTGGCTTCAGCGGGAGTGGGGTCAGGGCCACTGGATGAATGTGGCTGTGTCATGTATAAGGTGTGTCTGTAGCTGGATGTTAAATGTCGTATTTCTCTGAATACGGATCCTGGTGTGTTCTCCACGTGTCTGTCCACTGCTGCAGCTGTTCCTCTGTTATTCTAAGGTAGTTTCTTCTGTGATACAAAACTGTGCAACTATATGCAGGGAAACTTCTTCCAAACTCCTGTTTTGTATGAAGTAAGCCATAAAGATGTAGTATGTGTATCATAACATACTTCTCTTACTGTGTCCTCCTCCTGCAGACCTTCTGAGTAGCCTGTGCTAATTCAGGGCAGTGCTCTGCCCTCCTCCTACCCCCCGGGATACTGCTCTGAGAGGCGGAAGTAAAATTGTTAAGATAATTTGGATTTTACTCGGGAAACAAAAATTTCACAATCTCTGCCAGTTGTTCTTTCTCTTTGCCTGAAACATTTGTGGGTATGGCTGGGGGGACAGGAGTTTTACCTTCACTGGGTTACGAAGGCCCTGGCCTTCACTGCTGCTGGCTTCCCAAGCTACACAGCAGGTTGCCCGCAGTCCTGCAAGCACAGATGTTTTCAGGGCCGTTCTGTGGGTCAGGCCAGTGAACTGGTCCAGCTTTAAATCTGAAATGAGCCATACACGCTTTAGGAAAAGAAGAATTGTCTTTAATGCCAGTGGGTGGCAGAGTATTAAGTAGATTGGGAGGGAGAAAGAAAAGGGCAAAAGCATGCACATCGGATCTCATGTAACTACTCCTGATTAAATATTATCTTGATGTTGTTTCATATCTCACGTGACTTGCCCTGGGAGTTCTGCATATGTTTGGTTTGGTCAGATTTTCCCAAGGACAGAGGGGAGCGTTAAAAACAGCTTGTTCTTCATGGTCTTGAAAATTGCTGTTGTTCCAGAGGTGTCCTTTGTGTGACTGATGTTGCCCAGCAAAGCTCAGCAGTGTGCCGTGGTGACTTGGAGGAAAGTGGCAGAAGTTAGGGTTGCATGTGAGGGTTGATAGTGGATGGTTTAAGTAATTTTTATGGGAACTTGCTTCTTTTTAACTCTGCTTTCCAAGATATTTTTAATAACAGGAGTCTTCCTCGTTATTTTATATTAGGCTTCAGTATTTGTCATAGCAATGCACAGACTTGTTTATGCTACAGAACATAAGAGAAGGAAATTAGCATTGGAGTAGTTTTAGCAGTAATAAGGTTAGGATAGTAAGAGGTGATGTTTAGTTTATGTTCAAAGGTTTTATTTCTAGTGAAGAATGGAACATAGGATTTTGCTTGTAGGTCTCCCTGGTTTTTGTTTCCCCTTTTAAGGATGAGGGGAAATGATGGTTCTACCCTGTGTCCCAACCGGAATAAATAGCAAGAGAAAGGGTTCAAGAGTGAATGGAGTCCCTGAGTTAAATCTTGAGATTAGAGAGGGTATTACAAATGACTGATTAAAGGAAAACTGAGACTCAAATTTCGATAGTTTTAAATTTCACAGCGTCCTTTGTGCCTCATGTATTTCATTAGGTTGCTACCCAGCTTTGTTTTTCTTTCGTTCGCTTGTCTGCATGCCTAAACAGTGAACCGATGTAACAGTACCCGAGAGAGGCTTGGTGAGCACACAGAGCCTAAAGTTTTGCTTTCTCTGGGGAATCGTAATTTTTTATATCTACAAATGTGCAAGCAAGATCTCGTCTGCCTTACTAAGGGGTGGTGTTTCCATGGACTCGGTGCTCCCTGTATACTGCAGTAATGTGAAAATTCATTACTTCCAGTGGTGTTCTCTGCCTCTTTGATGAGTCAAGCCCACACCTGCTTACAGCAGGAAATTGAAATGCCTGAGTTTTCCCTTTTGGCTAATCCCACGCATCTATCCTTCACATCACAACTCTTCTCTTTGGCATTCAAAAAATAAAGTGAAAACTGTTCTAAGTAAATGTGGAGAATGTTTGAGCTTGGGAATTTCTGCCTCTGCAAGCTAAATCTCCTGGCACAGCTCTGAACTCTTATTTTTAGTAAAACTTTCACAGCCAAACTATTGTAATGTTCAGAGAAAGATGTTCCTGAAAGCCTGAAATGAAACCAGAATGTGAGGGCTTAATTTTGTATTGTAGATAACGTCTTTGCTTGGGGAGTTGTGGCTGCAGCAGTATATATTTAAGTAGCATTAATCTGGATGTATGCAGTGTAGCAGTGATCAGAATCATCCTGAACATGCAGAAGACTTTTCAACTTACAAACTTGCCATTCATTAAGGAGCTGATAGGATATGCAGCACAATTTGTTTGTGGATGGTAGAGCCCTGAGATGTAAACAGTTCCATGGTTGATCAGGATTATTCTGCTGTTTGAATTGTAAACTCTTTCAAATTATTTGAGCAAGTTTTGCATCTGAAGCTATTTGCATTTCTCTTTGAAATGATTCTCAGGGGAATTCAATGTTCAGGGAATAAAAGCCCTTTTGGCTTCCAGGCACAGCAGCATGTGGACCTTAGCTGGTTTGTTTTGTGATGCATTTAACCAAGAAATAAACCAGTGTTTGTACCAGCACATTATGCAAAAACTTGAGCTTTCCAAGCTCGAATGAGATGGAGTTAAAGTCCAAGTAGACACGGAGAAAGGTTGGATAAGAAAACCAGTATATAAGACTAAAAGCAATATATAAGACTGCACAGTACTGCATTACAGTAATGCAAAACAAACGGTTGTTAATGGACAAAATGACTTATTTGTAAAACAGATTATGCAGGTGGCTGCATTTTTCTGTGAACACCTCCCTGAATCCTTGTTAATCACCAGCACAACAGACCCTAGCTTTTTAAATGGAAGTGGTGGTCAGAAGTCCCCCTTTCATGCGCCCACTGTTTTCTGTTGGCATAAATTCTGTAGGGCAAGTGCTCTGGTTCTTCATAAAGCCCTGCTGGTGCTCTCCCAAGTATGTGGTTAGTTAATTTGTGTTAATGTGTTGTCCTTCCTAAACCTTTATCTTAATGGAAGCAACGTTCACCAACAATGGGAGGATTATCCTGGTCTACTTTAAATTAGGAGAAATGTGTTGTCATTTAAATTGAATCCAGCAGATGTTTTATGTTACTAACATCAATTACACCGGTTATCAGCTCATCTGGAAGAGCTTGGCAATATGCTTTGGGATGCCAGCGTTGCCCCGTTGGGCTCTTTTGGTGATGTCTTTGCCATTTCAAGTCTCTCATGGATCCTAGATAAGGTTTTCACTCTCTTAAGAGTGCAGCTCTTTATAAATCATTTTTATGACACTGTAATGAGGCAATGGTTATAAATACTCTTTTCCTGGGTCGTAAAAGATTTCAACCTAAATGCTAGATGTTGTGAAAGAGTGACTTTGTAAATAGCGGTGTTTTTATTTATAAAGTACATGTTGATGCTGCTTAAGACTGTAAAATATAACTCTCACTGCTTTCACAGCATCTGTCCATCCGATGTCCCCTTGAACTGTTGGATTGTTGGCAGACCTTCTCTTTTTTAAGAGCAACTAATAATATTAACAGTTGCCCTTAATGAAAAGCAAATGGTTGTTTCTGTGCTTGTAACTTCAAAAGCGGTATCGTTTTGTTACTTGCCTGAAGTGCTGCTTGGCTTGTGCATTCTCATGCCTTAGTTGTTTTCTGTTGTCTTGATAATCTTTTGCAGCACCTAATTTAAAAACAAATAATTTACTGTCTAGTTGCTTTTCTTTTTATTGCTACTAGATAAATACAGGCTTATCATCAGTATTTGAGGAGAAATTGCATTCATATTTTATGAGCATTCCTGCGATTCTTGAATGCTCCTGAGAGAGGTGATTGGACTTCAGGGGTGAGGTGTTTCCCTCTGTAGGGTGTTCTTCTTTGGGTGAGGAAAGGGAGCAGCTGGAAGTCCCTCGTGAAGCCGCAGTTGACTGTCCTGTTCCCGAGCAGCACAACGTGGCAGCCCTCCCACCTCCCTGGGGCACAGTGATGGCAGTACTTCAAACATTCCCCAAACTTAACAATTCGAGATGTACATAATATCTTTTTTACATGATTAGGTCTTCAAAACCAGTGCCATTTGTAGTGTGCTGTTACAGGTGAAGCAGTGCCCACCCCGAGAAGCAGCGTGGCTGTTTGGAAATAGGAGGGGAAGCAGAGTTGTGCTCTGGAGGAAGGGAAGCAGCAAGCTTGGGCTATGGGATTGGTTCCAAGGAAGACTGGGTGGTTGGGTGAGGTTAAGTACACGGAGAGTTGTGGATGAAATTTTAGTGAATCTGTTAGGTGGAAACAGATACCTTAAAGGAGGCTGTAGCGAGGTGGGGGTTGGTCTGTTCTCCCACGTGCCTGGTGACAGGACGAGGGGGAATGGGCTTAAGTTGCGCCAGGGGAGTTTTAGGTTGGATGTTAGGAAGAACTTCTTTACCGAAAGGGTTGTGAGGCATTGGAACAGGCTGCCCAGGGAAGTGGTGGAGTCACCATCCCTGGAGGTCTTTAAAAGACGTTTAGATGTAGAGCTTAGGGATGTGGTTTAGTGGGGACTGTTAGTGTTAGGTCAGAGGTTGGACTCGATGATCTTGAGGTCTCTTCCAACCTAGAAATTCTGTGATTCTGTGAAACCTTGTCCTTGCTTTCTCACGCCGGCAGGCAGGTTGCTAGGTATCGAACAAAATGTATGGAGTCTTTCTGAAGTCTGATAGTTAGGGCATTAATTCACTTCTGCACGGTGATCGTGTCCTAGTAATAACACAGTGTCAGAACCTAGTGCTGCTGCTCCCATCTTCTTTTTTTTTTTTTTTTTTTTTTTTTATTCCTTCTTTGGTCGTGGTTTTAATAAGCTCATTGTACTTTCTGGAGCTTCATTCTGCCCTTTGCCCAAAAGGAATGGACTAAGAAATGTTTACAAGATTTCTGAAAAACTGTGTTGCTCACATTAGCATATGTAAATGGCAGTGAAATTATGTAAATGTATGCATGATGAGGAACATTTCATATTTGTCCTTAGCAATTTCATCTTATCTGGGTCATTCTTTCTCTTCCGATCATGACATGGTGTTGTACTACCTGAGGTTAGAATGTGTCTTAGTTGCGGCGACACATTTATCTTGTTTTTTATGATGTGATCTTATCACATCCCATCTCTCTTCTTTTTCCTATTCAGCATTTCAGCCATCAGTGACAGTCATGCCACCAGCTAGTGGCACAGGAATACCAGGGCTATGCAGTAGTGCATACCTTTGGCGATTTTTAAGGGTAATGTTTTGCTTCTAACGTATGATATTCTTTTTAGCAGGTTATTTCCGGAGGGAAGAGACATTTGTAATTACATCAAAACCAGCCGCCATCAGTCATTTTAGATGTAGAAGATAGCAAAAAGGGCTTCCTTCAATAGTGTTCAGTAAATATGAAGCTGACACTGTTCTTCTCCCTTAGCTACAACAGTAGAAAGAGGTGCAAAGAAGTGCTAATTTGTTATTTGTGTAATAGCAACAGAAAAATCTTTGTACTTGCAGTTGTAGCTTCGATATTTTAATCCACAGGAAGTATTTTCCATTAACTCTGTGAGAATGTAAAGAGAAGGAGAATGCTGTTCAGCTATTGAAAATGTCATCACCCTTTTTAACATGTTGGATTTGAAATATACTCTTTTATACTATTTGTTTGAGGACCGAATCTTTGAAAACTGTTGCTGTACAGGCAACCAAAAATGAGGAGCAGATTTCAAACAAGCTGGCGTACAGGAGGGTTGCAGCAATCCGCTGAACACTTCTGAAGATCTGGCTGCTGGTTTTGGTGCATATATAGTGTTTTTTTTCTGCTGCTTGGTTTTTGGATCTCCAAATCGTCTTTGTGTTTTTGTTACATGGGATCTGTTTATTTTATTTCCTTTCACTAAGCTGACACTTCAAAAATTCAGCTTAATAGCACAAGTTTTTAATGCTCAGATAAAACGTGATTTTCTTCCTTCGCTGCTTCTACCAAGAGGTATAGCAAATATTCCGTAATGCCTGTTCCAGGGCTGGCTGCATTCCAGAGGCTTTCCAGAAGAGACCCTGGCAGAATCAACATCTGCCATGTACAACAAAATACTGAAGGAAGAGTGTCCGCAGCAGCTGAAGTGCTATGTGTGCTTGTATAAATACACTGCAAATGTGTGGGTGTGTTTTGTGAATTGTTGCTCCTTGAATTTTCTTGTTTTCAAAGAAACTTGGCGGAGGTGCATTATGCGGATACTGTTTTGGCAATTGGAGTTGCAAAAATATTTACGAAGACTGATGGGTTCTTCCCCCATGCCCTTATCCCTCCTTCCTGTACTTAAAATTCCCTGAAGTGTTCTATTTTATTTTTTGAAATCCACAGTTTTCTTTTAAAGGGGCAGAGAATTAGCTTTCTTTTGGGTATTAAAATGTAGGTAACTGCTTTTATAAGAAGTCTTTAAAATCTTAAGTTAATGATGGAAACATGCCACTTAAACCCATTTATTTACATTTTTAAGTTTTTGCAGTGGATCCCAAAGACTATACTGCTGGGTGGCTAAGCAGTTGGGAAAAGGTACTTTTACTCCTTAAAACTCCACTTCATATTCTCCTGAGGAAAAATACCAAGGTAGCTCTGGCACTTCATGCAGTGTGTACTCAGCAGAAATGCTATTTTGAAGTTCTGATGCGTTGTACATGTATTTACCACAGCAGTAGTGGGAATGCAGCACTGAATGCCCGCAGACCCACGGGGGCTTGGGGTTTCACCATGAAAGAGTGCAGTTGGTGATCTCCTCGTGAACTGTGCTGGGAAGTGTGGTTGGCAGTGGGCTGCAGCCAGCGTGTGGAGATGGTGTGTGGTGATGGAACTGACTTCTTTGTTGGACAAAATAGCCTAAATATTGACACTGGCAAATGGTGAGAACAAATTCCTCATAAATTTTCGCTCAGGTTGACTGGTTGTAACAGCAGACTGTTAAATGCACTTTTGGATTTTCTTTCTTTCTCTCTTTTTTTTTTTTTAAAAAAAAAACTGGTCCCTGCAACTCTAGATTGAATCCTGCTAACAGCACTCATGGTAATTTAGAGCTGCTGTGCCTTTCGGGCAGAGCTGCCATCTTACCAATTCTGGTAGAAGCGCTATCGCGGTCTGGGCTTCAGGCAGATAACGGGTCCTTCTAATCTCTCTTTGAATTTAGTTGAGAATTTGAAGTGGAAGAGAAGACTGTCACAAGCTGATCCCTTGCATTGGAAATGAAAGAGTTAAGAAGGAAAATCTGATTGCAGAGCTGAAATCTCAATTTGAACTTGTCTCTTGAAAGAAAATGCCATTCAGCACCGTTGCACAGAGTTATTTCATTCTTAATTTTAATTGACATGTCCCAGAATGCAACCTTCTCTTATGAATCTCTTACAGTGCAGGGATGGTTTGTGAGTCAGTGTGTCTGTAATGTGGGCAATTGCTGTGTTTTAAATTCAGGTCATCATTAATTTCCCTTTTGATACCAACATCCTTTCTAGTTAACTTATTCACTCACTAGGTTTATAAAATTTGAATGAATCTTTCCCTAAATAAGATGTTGGTCACCTCTGGGGATTTCAGCTTAATGACCTGAAGCTGCTCCTTTTTTCCTCTGTCTGTCTCTCCCTCGGTGCTGTGGATGCCAGCTGAACTGTTAGTGATGCTTTCATTGGAGTGTTTGCGCCTTGCCTTAGAGACAGGGGTGTCCTGTAGAACTCTGGTAACAGAAATGTGATTGTTTTATTCATGGCTGTAGAAATGGCATCACTGCACCACCTTTATTAGGGAAAGAAGAAAAAATAAGCGGAAACTTGTGCTGGTGAAACATCAATTTTTCATTCCTCTTCTGGGTTTAATTAAAATCCAGTTATTTCTAAATCCAGCAGTAACAGCAGAGCTGTGCAACTCCATCTTTAGGTAGTTATTAAGAGAAGAGATACTCAGCAATGTTTCATGGAAGTATTTTATATCTCCAAGATATATTTCCCAGATAAGTTCTATGGTTGTCCCACGTTGGGTTTTTCCCAGAAATTAATTACCATTCTTACAGGTGTTGACTGCTTTGTATGAAATGCGTGTCAGCTTAAGAAACACTCAAAAATGGCAGAGCCTCAACACGTACAATAATTGCAAGTACAGTGGAAAATTTGTGCTCCAGAACATGAACTTGTGTTTTAGATTTGTTTTAACCTGCAGATGAGGACAACTGCAGGTAACTGCTCACCAAGGACCATTGAAAGTTTCACTGCAATCCAGACTGTGACTGCCACTTCTGCTTTGAAAGGGTAGGGTTGGAGTTACAGGTCTAAATGCCTAAAAAGTGGAAGTCTCCAGTGTAGAATTTGTTTCTAGTTATTTTTTTTATATGGCTTATCTTCTGTGTCTTCGTAGCTGCTTTTGTTGGCACAGTATTCTGCCAGTGTATAACGTCGTAGTTATCATTTTGGAGAACTGATTCTTATTATCTTGCAAATTTTTGTGTAACATCAACTCCATCATTGAAACCATGCATTATAAGCATAATGATCAGGCATACTGCATCAGTGCAAGAATATTTCTGTCTAAAAGACAGTAATTGAAGTCTCCTTAAGGCGTTAGCTTTTTAAAATCATATCCAGTGTTCATCTCTTCCAGATTGATTGGTGGTAATGTAGGTAGACTAAATAGGAAATGACAGGTAAAGGGCATCATGTGGTGCACTCTTAATTTTTAATTAAGTGTTCATTTTTTCCATCTAAGCCTAAATAGGATTTGTATTGTTTTAACATGGGAAGTGGCTTTGTATCATTATTGTTCCTATCTTATTGAAGTTGAAGTAAGCTTTTGTGTGTTACCCATCCTAGTGAGTCTGCATTGCTCCTCACATAGATTTCCTCACTTGAACACAAAATGAGATTGTTCAGCAGGAGCCAGAAGGGGGGAGACTAACCAAAAGGCTTAGTGTTGTTTTATTTTATGGCTATTTTCCGATAAGACTTGAACATCCCTAAATATAAGGGAACAAACCTCCCTGGTTTTGCACATAGAGCTGATGGATCAGCCATGCAGTTCTGTTACATGGACTTCTTGCTTGTGTTCTACTTCCATTTGAAAAAATAAATGTTTTGTTTGAATTATACGCAGGTGAATTAAAAATACTGCATTTTAGTGTGTTTGTACTCTTGTACAGCTGACTGACTGCCTTGGCTAGGGTGGGATCTTAATCAATTATTAAAGCACAGACTTGTTTGGCTTCTGCACTGATGCTGGACAAACCACACTGCTGAAGTTCCTGGCTGGAGGGGTGAGTAAGAGAGCTTTGTGCTCAGCAGCATCATCTCTCCTGTGTCTGTTTCCTCAAACAATGAAAGGATTCAGAATCTGTTAGCCTACCTGTGTCTGTGTCTCAGGAGCTGTACCATAAAAACTTGTAACATCTCCTTGTGTGTATGCTTTGATTTACTTCTTAAATCTACTTTTTCTCTATCCCCCGTAGATACACATATACTAGAGATTTTGGGGAAAAATCATTGGTTTTGTGCTGCCTGTTGTTCAGTCAAGGTGCATATTACCAATGGTCACATGTTCTGCTTAAATATTTTATAAGATCAGTGTGTAGAAGGCTAACGCTGCCTTCCTTCTGTTGTCTGATTTCCGCTTATACCTAGCTAGTAATCTAGACAGGCTTGAAATGTGTATGCTTTTTAGCAGATACTTAATTTCAGGTGTGCTTTGTTCTGAAAGTTCCCTTTTGATGTGCTGAAATGACAGAGCTTTGAGTAATAAGAAACTTTTTTGTCCTCATAAACAGCATACAGTTGTGAAGTTTGGTACTTCTGGTCTGACAGCAGGAATTACCTGACATCTCTGCAGATGGTCTGCTTTCCACTTCTCTGCGGAAGTTTCCAATCAAGTATTGCAGAAATTTACAGGAGCTTTGTCACTAAACATGGCAGAAAAAGGTCTCTGGACCATATGCAGTCCGGTAGGCCTTAAGACTCCTCGGGTACAGGTCCACAGTGGCTGAAGTTGCCACCGATAGTGATTTTCCCAGGATTTTTTTGTCTGAGTTGCACTTCATTCTTATTTGGGCTAATGAAGAACTGCTGCTTGTTATTATGTTGGGGTCGTTACTCTGAGGGCAAGCGAGAACAGCTTATTGTTTGAGTTCGACCTCCAGAGTTTCACAAGTCTCTGGAGACGGTGGTTTTCATGGCAGTGGTTTTCACTTTTCTCCCTTCTGCCCATCCGGGCAGATTCAATAGAATGGATTTTTGATTCTTTTGCTTAGTTGAAGTTCTTCTAGGAATGTCAGTCATTATCTCTGAAGGCAATTTAATTTACAGGAAATGCATTCAGCTTCTTGCAGTGTGTGAATCAAGAAAATTTGAGTAGATAATTAATCTAAGGAACTGGAAATTAATTGGGAGGGAAATTGTTGCTTTAAAGATGTGCGAAATAATCACCATTTTACTATATTTAGCTGTCTATTAAGATTTAGAGAAGATAAACCTCTACGGTCTGGTGCCCCTTAGTTTGGAAGGACAACACAATGCAAACAGCCAAATATTTCTACTTCTGGTTCATTGGATTTTCTGACGTGCAGAAGGTTAGCTGGCAGCTGTCAAAGTTTGACAGCTATTGGGTACCTGCCTTGCTGTAATATACTTTTTAAAATTTCATTTCTCTTTATAACCTTCCAGAAGTGGAAGTCATCCACATGACTACATAAGGACTTTGGAGCTCTGGAGCCTGGAGGCTCTGCTGGTCCTCACATTCAGTGGGGATGTTTGAGGAATGACCACAGGAGTAGTGTGACCCTTCAGGACAGCTGGCTGTAACCCTGCTGGGTTGTCTTTGGGAGGCAATTGAATCCCTAGCAGTGGCAAGGTATTTCTGGGCTGTGTCTTCAGGGGTAAAACGTAATGATGAATCATTTGAAGAAGCGTTTCCTCAGTTTTCTTCTGGACTTTGAAATGGCTGCCCAGTGGGAACTGCCACTGGAATTTGTTGTGCCTTGAAATCACCACTGAGTGGAAAAGCTGATGTTGGAAGCACATGTGGCAGTGCTGCTTAAAGCCTTTTGATGAACAAAGTCTTTTGAAGCCATTCTTTTTGCTTGACATTGCATGATCTTAGCAGTCCAAAAGGCCCTTTATGTGGCTTAAATGCGACAGCCTGTCAGAGGAGATCCAGGCTCTGGGTTATCTTTGGGGGCCAGTGAGTTGCTACCAAAATAATAGCAGGAGGCTGTTAAGAGGAAGGTGTTGATGGCACAGCAAGTTATTTTTGCTGGTGCTGAGTTGAACTTTCAGCCATCTTGCGATAATGGTGCCACTCTTGAATTCAGCCCTTACTTATTAGAGAATTTGGATTGAAATGTGATGAATGAAGGTTGTATGCAATGTATCAGCTGCGTGTTTGTGTCTGACAATGACAAGGAGCAATTTAGTCAGAAGCAAGTTAGTAGTCATAATATGCTCTGATTTAAAATCTAATTGAGGACCTTTTTCCTCATGAAGCGGCTGAGAATGCCTGCTTATGGTGTATAATAATATAGGGCAATGTGTCAATATCATGGAGACAGCCTGTTAGAAACGATAGGGGATTAATTGTAGAAAACTGTGATGTAAAGGTTAAACATGCAAAGAAGTGTGACAGAGCAGGTATTGGTTACAACCTTAAGAATATATTGCAGACTGAAGGAAATGAGACCATGCCTCCTCGCCCACAGTTTGGCACCATGTGATTAAAGGCACCTGATTTAAGGGTCTGATCTGTAGAACTGCGGCCTCTGAAATCTGTTCTCCAAATAAGTCAGGTCAGAGGGTGGAGAGGGTTTGTAATGATGATTGATGAACTGGTGGATTTTAAGGAGCTTTTTGAAATAGAGATTGCAGAGCGTATGCGTGCATGCTTTGGCTCCTTACAGCAATCGTGTTAGCAGGATCAGAGCAGCGCGAAGGTGTGCTGAGACAGCTTCTGCTGGGCCGCCCGACGCAGCCGGGGAGAGCGGAGATAAGAAAATGGGCAGGCTTTGAGGCAATCTCCACTTTTCTGGACAGCTGGTAAAGATAACTTAGAAAAATCCTTTTGCTGTTTCAGCCAAGGGAATGTGTTCTGGAGGGATTGTCAACACCTTGTTAGGGAGAGTGCTGGGGTCCTGGGGGCTGCGCCCTGCAGTGCGGAAATAAAGGAATGTAGCTTCGAGGTTATCTGAGGCAAAAATTCAGTATTTTTGGCTTTTGAGAAATCTGACTTCCAGACCCTACCTAAAGCGTATAGAAGGAGTAAGGGATGTGCTTTAAACTGTGTGGAACAAGTATTCAGGTGAATTTAATGCCTTAATCCATAGCATATCAGTTTATAGCATGTGAACGTCATTATTTGGACAGACGTGTTGTGGGTTGAGTAGGTATCTTGAAAACAAACTCTTAGAGTATTCCTGCCTAATTTTTGATCTGTATTTAGCTTTATGATGGGCAAAAGGAAGCTCATGGTCTTTTTGTGTCTCTGTAAGAAAGCATTACTGAGTCTTTATTTAGCCCGAAGTAAAGATGATGATTGTTTTGTGTGCATTTATAGCTGCTGCAGGTTGGAATGTAGGGGAAGCAATTCAGAAAGCCTTTGAGGTTGTGTTTTTTTTTTTTGTTTGTTTGTTTGTTTTTATCCTGTTGCTTTGCCTTAGGTGGGGATTGTCTCAGGAGGAATTAAAATGCAGATTTATACTTTCAAAAACAGTAGGATATATTTTGGTGGCTAAAACAGAATCACAGCATGACCAGCTGGCTGAGTGGAAGGGACCTCTGGAGGTCACCTGGTCCAACCTCCCTGCACAACCAGTGCCACCAAGAGCTGGCTGCTCAGCACCGTGCCTGGATGACTTTTGGGTACCTCCATGGAAGGAGATTCCCCAGCCTCTCTGGGCAGCCTGTGCCACTGATCAGTCACCTGCACTGTCAACAATTGATTCCTGGTTCAGCTGGAACCTCCTGTGTTTCCAGCTGGTGTTCACTGCCTCTTGTCCTGTGATGGGGCACCACTGCAAAGAGCTTGACTCCTCTGCACCCTCTGTTCAGGTATTTATACGCATTGATGTGATTCCCCATGAGTCTTTCCCAAGCCGAACAGTCCCAGCTCTCTCAGCCTTTCCCCACAGGAGAGGTGCTCCCGTCCCGTAAGCATCTTCACGGCCTGTTGCTGAACTGTCTCCAGTATATCCACGTTTCTCTTGTATTGGGAAGTCCAGAACTAGACCCAGTGCTCCAGTGTGGCCTCACCAGTGCTGAACGGAGGGGAAGGATCGCTACCATTGACTCACTGGAAATGGTTTGTGTGATGTAGCCGAGAATACTGTTACCTGTGTTTGCAGCAAGGGCACGTTGCTGACTCACACTCAGTGTGGTGTCCACCAGGGCTCCCAGGCACTTTTCAGCTGTGTGGCCCCAGCGCCTTCCTCCCCAGGGGCAGGACTTGGCATTTCCCCTTGTTGAACTGAGACTTAAGGTAAAACTTGCTGAACTTGAAGTGAAATTAATTCGGCATATATTTAGATGTTGTTTTTAAGCAATAATATTTGGCTTGAAACATTTAAAAACAATGCTGTGAACATGCCAAAAATGCTGAAAAAATTCAAACACGGTCTAATTAAAAACTAAAACATGCACACCAGATATTTTTAAGCTCAGCTGACATTGTTAAAAACAATAAGCTATTTTAGAAGGATGCTTGTTTATTTCATGCCACTTGGAGCAAACCATTTACTAATTTTGATAGTTTTTATGTTTGTTTCCAGAACCTTTTGTTCTCTTCCTGTGAGATATGAAGACTTTTAATGCAACACCATGAGGTGAAATAGCTCTGGTGTTGCTGCTTCTTCTCTCACCTGGTACAAACAGGGAGAGTATGACTAATTCTGGGACACAAGAAACCTCACTAACTGTTTGTAGGTGTGTGAAGGAGCCGCAAGATAGGAAGACTAAATTACTAACTTGGGAAAACTGCCGGCTGTTTAATTATAAATCCTTGCAGGATGCTGAAATTTCTTTCTAGTTCAACAGAATAAGAAGTCAGTGCTTTGAACACTGTCGTTGTAGACTTCCAGGAAAAAGGTGCAAATGAGTGAAAATGCAAAATGTAAACATCATTCTCAGATTCTGCTTCCTTTTATCTTGATGACAAATAAAATGAAGCTGCATATTTGATAAGGTTTATGCTTGGTTCTTTATCATCTAATCATTGAGTGACTTTCTGTGAAGGTGGATGTCATCAGTGCCTTAAAGTCTGATGTGGAATACTTGTTTTATTTGAATATGGATAACTAGCATGTGTATTTATCAGGATTCCTGCCCTCCCAAATAAAACAATGTTTTACATACTGTTTTAGAGAATGATAAAGAGAACTTTAAATCTGGATTTGCTACTACCAAAACAGGCTAGAATAGCATTGTAAAGTGTGGTTGGAAGCCAAGGCAGAAAATTCAAGCTAAGTTCTACTTCTATTTTTAGTGACAATAAGAATTAAAAGGAGATTAGTCTTGAGTTTTCAGTCCTGAAATAGTGTAACTGACAGAAAGAGTTTGATTTAAATCCATGAGAGTGGTGTTTTCTTTAAAACCGAATGCTGCCTTTTGTTCTCGTAAGGAAGATGTGGAGTGGCAGGGTAAGCCATTTCACCGTGCCTCTCGGATAGACAGAAACCTGTTGGACTGTTTGAGTGAGAGAAGAATTGTTGTCCTGTTAACTAAAGCTTTCCCAAGTCGTATTTTTCACTGCATCTTGAATTCTTTTGGCATCTATCATGTTGACCCCATTTTGTCCTCGGCAGACTATTCCATGGCCCATCTCCTCAGGCTTTCACAGGTTCTCGCTGAAGGCTATCAGGTCGGCTCTGATGCTTTATCGTGGGGGCAGAATGAGTTCAGGTGCGAAACCCTTAACTCTGTGTGAATGATAAGGCACCTTTCTGTTCAGAAACGTCTCGATTAAATTACCTGAAGCTGAAACTGGATCAGAATTGCCATGGGTTTTACAGAGACAGGTTTAGTATGTCTAGCAAAACTTCCCTGTTTCAGTTCAGAAAGCGGTGCCTTTAGTTACACCCATTGCAAACTGCCATCCCCGCAACTGGGGCATGCGCTGTTGGAGGGGCTTTTTTTGCAGAGGGGGTTGTTAAACAGTAATTGGAGAACAAACATTTCATAGTTCAGCAGTGTGGTTGAGTACAAGCCAGCTTTTTAATTGCGGAATGCGAATCCCACTGCTGTTTCCAGAGGCATTTGGAATGGCAGCAAATGAGTTAGCCAAGTGTAGGAGGATCATTTCTGGGGAAATGCTTCCTGTGAAATTTCCAGAGTTTAAGGGAGCGGAACGTATTTTGTCTTCTTTAAGATGTGACAGATGCTGGTCAGGTGGAGAAATGTTGGACTTACTTTGCTTGTTGCTGGAACTGATGTGAGATTTCCGTTCCAGTGGTTCTGAATAATTCCAGCTCCACATTTCTCATCCGACATGATGAGGACGTAGCGTGATGTTGATGTAACCGTAAGGTACCTGAACTGCACCATGGCTGTTGGAATGTGCTCATACGCATTGTTACCGCCCAGATGGATGTCCTTGTTTTTCTTTCCTGTACTTGGAAGGTCTACAAAGAACATTTAGAGCCTCCTGTGCCATAAGGCTCCCTGGTTTTATTTATTTTTCTAGAGAAATAATCTGAGAAAAGGATCCTGGGCTTATCTGGTTTCTTCTCCCTCTCTCTCCATCCTCCATACTGTATGTCTGGTTTTGGTTTGGAACCAAAAAAGAAGGTAAAAAGCCCACAGGTAGTTAAGAGTAGAGTCCGTTTTGCTGCTGAGTGCTAACTCTGAGAGCCTGTTATGGGGCCAAAGAAGGATTTGGTACCAGCTGTCATCCTGGGGAGCCCTGCTCTGGTGTGTTACTGACGGAACAGTCTGTGAGGGTGACTGCGGGGAACTAGTTCGGCATGTTGTGTATTTGTTGACTGTCCATGAGAACAGAATATCCAGGAAAAGTTACCTTCTGAAGTCTGGGATAAATTTATTTAAAATTTTCTTTCTCTTTCCCAATGAGTGATGTGATTTTTCAAAACATTTGCAAAATCTGAAATGAAACAAGTACCAAGAGTGCCGACTTGAATTTCAGATAACACTCCAGAATTCCCAGATAACTTAAGAAAGTAGAAATATAAAGAGGGGGGTATGTTTGTACATCCCATAATGCCAGCGAGCTGGACCAGGAGAGGTGTCCCTGCCATTCATTGCCCCTGCCAGTCACCTCTGGCAGCGCCGTGTTGCTCCTGCTGGAGCTGTTCAGCCGGGCAGGATCCTCACGGAGCCAAGAGGAAGAGGAGCTGCGGGAGCCGCCTGGTCTCTCGCCTTTGTGCTCGGGGAGCCTGAGGCTCGGCTGCTTGCTGTCGCCTCCCTGCTAGGGAGGCAAGCTGATAGAGGGCAGTCCTCGGGCAGGTTCAATGTCTCTGAACATTCTGGCAAAGGGAATAATACCTTCCTGCTGCGGGTTTGGATGAAAGCAGGCGATATGCCAGGAAGCATGGCTCTGGGGCTGGAGATTGGACCTTTAGTTGCAGCTGTGTTGCCAGCATCAGTGATGCTTCCAGATGCTTGTTCCTGTGTATTCACTGGGTGGTAAGAGACATGGCAAGTGAAATGCATGTAGTGAGCATTGCCCACAAAGCACAGATCTAAAGAGCTTTTGTATGTACATGCAGCTGGAGCATGACCCGACTGCTGGCTAGTTTTAAAAAATAAATCCAAACTCATGCTCTTCCAGTCATTAGTCTTCCCCTAATCCCTTTGGAGTTCTTCCACTGTTTTCCTGCCACTCCTTACTCTGCTTCCCCTTCATCTGTTCTTCCCCCAGACTTTGGCTTCTTCCCCAGGCTGCCCTTGCGCAAGCGCTGGCTGTCAGGGCTGGCTTGTGGCCCCTCTTGGGCTCCTCTCGGCTGGGTGCCGTGCCTCCCTGCGCCTTGGGATGCAGTGAGATTCCTCCTTGGAGTGACGGGAGGGTGAATCTGGCCTTCAAGTATGGTGATAATCATCAAAAGGCCTAGTGGGAAGCAGGGAAAGGAAACGCTCACAGGCTGGAAGGCAGGGGGATTTTGAAGGCAGTCTCACAGCCCTGGCCTGGCCTGGCAGTGGGTGGCACCCCGGCTTGTGTGAAGGTCAAGAGCACACCTCTTCTGTGAGCTGCTAGTTTGTCACCTGAACGCTGGGGAAGATTCAAAAGGTGGTTCTGGTGCCCTGTTCTGTACAGCATTTGTAGGTACCCTACTGGAGATGGTGTCAGGCTGCAGTCCTGACTGCTGCTGGCTGGGCTTGTTCAAAGCACCTTGCATTGCCACTCAGCTGAGGTCATGTCTTCTGTACCTACTGCTGTGGGGACTGCTGACATTGTCAATGGTATTGAAGTTGTAGGTGTGTTTTTCTTTTACACGTGCACATCTGAAGTACGTGAGCCAGCAGTGGCGTGAGTGTAGGGTTTTCTCTTCTCTATAAAGGGCCGTGATGGCATTTGACATGTGGCAGCTGCTCTGTACTACAGTGCCTCTGCCCTCTCCATTCTCCTAGTTTATTCAGCAATACGTGTGTATCAGAGCTCCAATGCCTGGGGCTTTGTTTGCATGATCAGATGTTGCCATGCTAGGTCCCCGGGCAGCTCGGAGCCCTGGTTTCCTAAAAGGCATGCCTTGGACCATGAGGCAGAAACAGGAACGCTGCAGAACTTGTAGGTACGCAGGTGAACCCAGTGAGCAGATCGTGACCCTTCCTCCCTGGCTGTTACGGAGCTTCTGCGTGCGACTGCTGCTCCCAGCCTGATGGGAAGGAACTCCTCCCTCAAACACAACTGCTTCCCATGTCAGGGTCTTTCCTGGGGCTCAGCCTTCTTTCTTTGCTGACCAGAAGGGGAAAATGTGGCATACATGACTTGTTGAGGGAACTGGTCAGTGGAGAGGGACCTGCCAGGGAGGTTATGCATCTGGAACAGATTCTTGCCCCCGTGCTCTTTGTCACTAAAAACGCGATAGCCACCCTGTATGGAAGAGGATAATCTGCTGGTGCTGCACAGCTGGCTTCATCCAAGACATCTTTTTGTGGAGCTCCTTGAAGCTGTGGGATGGGGTGATGTTTCTGGAAGCCCTCGCTGAGAAAGGTAGAGTTATATTAAAAAAAGCTGAGGGGGGAAGTATCAAATGCTCCCAGTTTGTTGCAAACGGAAGGCATTGTTTTACACAAGCCCCTTTTCTGTCTATTGCATAATTTCTGACAATTTTTGTGTGCTTAATATAGGCAAAAATAACTAAAGTGAAGAATTTTCTCCTAGTGATGATTTCTAGAAGAGTTCAAAGATGTGTCCTTGATACTGTATTTTCAGTACGTATAATAAACTTGGTGGACTGTTGGAAATGGATTGGTTAGGGTGCTGTTTTCTGTGTAGTGGCATGTCGGCTTTATACATATTCTAATGCTCTTGGCTAGGGCTGAATGGAAGTTACTCGAGTGAGAATTTCCCAATGACACTGGAGCCTGAAAATCGGCATTGTGTAATATGCGTGGTTACAATGAAGCAGCTTTACTGGAATACAACAAAAAGACTATGTTCTTAGTACAAAATAAATAAATAAAAAGCAGCAGATTGGATTGTTTTCCATAGGTGATTCAGAAACTTGAACTTTCCTTTACGTAGAGGCTATTAAAGCATCCTTTTGAAATCATTGTAATGAGTAATTCTTACACTGCATTAACAGTCATCCCAATGAGCGTGCACAAACTAAAATGCATTTTTTAAATGCCTGCATCAATGCTATTTCTGCAATAATGAGAGCCTGTATTTTCCGGAATGGACAGGCTTCATCTGTACAAAAGATAAATGGCTACCAAAAGAAAAGCTAGAAAGAGCTTTTAATAAGAAGATGAAAAGATTTTTGTAAAAGGATCTTGCCTGTTCTGTGATCAAAAACATGTGGGATATAGGAGGAAGAAGCAAATGGGGATCCCAGCACAATGGAGCACTTGGGATGGAGTGTTTTGGTGCAAGATAAAATGGAAAGAAATGGGAATGCTTCATGGGAGGTAATTCCAGTGCCTATAAACTATTACATCTCCATCTGACCTGAGGGCAGAGATGTAATTCGATAACCAGTCTCTGTGGGTTTGCGTGTTCTTACAGCAAGTCCTGCTAAGTCTGACGTGTTTGCTACAGAAAACCCGATGGCTGTTTGCATATTCTTCCTCTGAGAGCATATGACATATATGATGCCTTCCCATTATATGTGTTTTAGCTCATTAGCTCAGGATGTTTCTTTTACCTAATATGTCTGTAAGATACGGTATGGGATACTTCCAAGAGATTTCAGCTTAGTCCCAGTAAACCACTGGATGTCACTCTGTTTCACAGGAACCCACCTGCTCTTGTATCTGTCAGGCTTAATTTTGCAAGCACTGGCATTGTGTGTTTAATTACAAGTTAGGCAACAGCCATTTTTCAACACCCCCAGACACTGTTAAGATTGCATGGCTGCAGTTTGTACACCTCACTCTGGGTGTTGTGCTGGAGCAGGTCCATGGTATTTGGTAGGGTTATCAGGTTATGGGTTCTGGGCCCCTGTTGCACGTCTCTGACTCTTAGATCTGCTGGCGTAATTTATCATTTTTATATGCTCTTGAGAAATACTTGCTTTCTTCATTGACTTTTAGATATTTCTCTGGCATTATAGCTACTTGCAGACTCGAAAAACAAAACCAAAACAAAAGAACAGACCTTTGCTTTAAGGCTAAAGACATAAGGTCATGATTTCCAGAAAGATTGGATGACTTTAAAAGTAAGCAGGGAAGCTTTTTCTTTCATCGGGATGGTCAGCAATTTAGAAAATTCAGCATCGTTTGTCACATCATTTCTGTATGCCTATAGTTTCTACATGGGAAAACAAAACAAAACCCTTCTCTAGCTGAGAGGTAGCCTTGTGTAGCCCCTGGATTCCTGAAACATCCTGGGCTGACTTTTTGTTGTTCTGTGAGATGGCCTCAAAGTGCCAGTCATTGGTACGTTGTGGGCTAACTGCTGAGCAGCAAACCAAGCTAGAGAGAGTGACAAACATCTGAGCCCTGCCTGTCTTTAAGCAGGCTTGGCTGTTGAGTTCCATCTGTTTACCCTCAGGAAGATGGGTATGAGTATCTACGTGGCTTGGTGCAGCGTTTATTCCTTTTTAGAATGCCTTTGAGTAGGTATAAATAACCGCCGGGGTGCAGTGGATCCTGTAACTTGCTCAGCTTGGGATGTTCTGATCACGTTTTTGTAGATAGGTGCACGTAAATTTCTTGTAATCTTTAAAGAGGAAAGTGGCCATAAATAACTGAAGTGCTATTTTGAAATACACGTCTGGTTTGCAAGGAAGCTGTTCTTTGGGAGCAGTAGTAAACTGCGTCATAAGGGAGTAAATTATCAGCAGTTTGTGGTTGGTGGCTTTTTGTTTTGTTTTGTTTTAGTGTAATGAAGAACTCGTTTTGTTTTTGGCTTCCATGAGTTGCTGCCAGGCCCTCCACATTTGTGATGATGTTAATTTTTGTATGTGTGGTTTAATTTGGTTAATTTCCCATTCTCTTGCCATGCTGTTTGATTCCTGCGTTTTCGTGCAGCCAGCTCTGATTACTGAGAAGGCACAAATGATAGCAGGGTTCCCTGCTGTCAACAGGCGTTCTTCCAGCACGATGCTTTTTTTCTGGAGTGAATGCATCTTTGCTAGGACAGGAAAAGCTTTGCAAGACCTGTTCTGCTACTTAATGACCAAGCACTACTACTGCTGAAATCTGGAAGCCAGCCATGGATCCCATGAGCATCACACAGTGTTTTCATGCATTTAAATGCATCTATGAGTTTCACAACTCAAGCAACAGTGAAGTTGAGCCCTGGAACTGGTGAGCTATCAGCAGCCGTGTATTCAGGAGAACGTTGTTTTCATTAGCTTGATGGTTTGGTGTTTGCTTCACTTAGAGGCCTGGCTCTGTGCTTGTTCTCTTGTTCTGACCAGTCAGGGTCACTCTGGCTTGGGCTGGCAAAGAAGCTCTGCGTTTTTGTGAGCTCCAAAGGGCTGTCAGAAAACAACTTGTCACTCTGGGGGACTGCGGGAGAAATTCTTCTGACAATTCTGTTAGGGATGAGAAACTTCCAGGGGAAAAGCATGTGTTTATTTCCAAAAGCATGTTGGTATCCCCAGGGCTGAAGCAATGTATCCTATTTTGCTGGAGCAGCAGAAGGGTTATCGCCTTTGTGTACTGATGGGAGGGAGACGAGGCTGTCTTCATTGTGCTGGCGTTACAGCTGAGCTGCACATCTCCAGTTCGTGGCTGTGCCTGTGTGATGGAACTCCTTTAGCAGACAGCTTACAGAAAGACGTGCTCCTTCCCTGCTCTGAGACTTCTTGTAAAAGGATAGGACCCACTTCTGTTAAATTTTTTAACTTTTAAACATGTTTTTATTCCCCTTGCCTTCTGTCTTCCTCTTCCAGAGGTGGCCCAAGTGTTTTAGAAACAACATAGTCAACTGGAGCTCATTGAATAATTCAACTGTTGCCTGAAGTGATAATAAAAAGAGGACGACCCATTTAATAAATCAACCAGAGCTAAAAGCTCTGTGGTTTGTAAAAATGTTCCTCTGCCCTGCCTTTCAACTATCTGAAATCCTCTTCTGAAGCACGTTTTTCCCCCCACGTTTGGGTTTTGCATACTCAGGAAGGACACCTTCCTGCCCGCTACCTGTGGGTTATCCATGGGAGTTGTTTCTGGTCAGCAGAGCTCTTCAGAAGCATCACCATGGGGTGTTGTGAACCCTTATCTCTATCCAAACTGCTCCTATCTAGCTGTCCTCTGCCATAGTTGCTGCTAGGTATTCTTTCATCAAGGCCACTGCTGCAGCAGGAACTTCTCCAAGAGCTGCTAGAATCACTTATGGGCTTCCTTGACCACTGTCACTTAACCCAAGAAATAAATCTCTCTGTGGCTCCTGATGTGTGCCTTCTAGAGCAATGAGAAGTGGCCTTTCCTTTTCATAGATGCTTTTGCTTTTCTTTGAGTAAGAGTATTTTCAAAGTACTTCTTGTTTCTGCATTGGAGCTCTGTTACCTGAAACAGATCTAAATGCAAACTAAATGCAAAATACTGTATTTAAGGGGCATTGCACAGAAATGTGAGCATCTAGGGAAGCTCATAAACCTTTTGTTGAAGACGTTTTTCTGTCTGTAGCTTGTGTCAGACTTTTTATTTAATCCCTTTGGACAGAGGCTTGGCAGTACATCAGTGTGTTACTGTATAAATTGCTCTTTTCATTGTAACTGTAATTGTAAAGCAGCCTGGCTATCACAGCCACCCAATGATGGCAGCATTATCTTTCTGCAGAGCTGCAACATTTTGTGGGGTGCAGTGGGGTCCTGCCTGTTGAAATGAGAGGTGTTTAATAACTTGGCTTCTCAGTTGTGGCTCAGTTTTAAAACTAGCATAGTGATCAGAGAGCCTTGCGATGTGCCTTGAAACATCATCGTGCTTCTTGGAGCTTACTGCCTTGTTTTTTTTAAATGGGCCCTACTTCAATCTGTGTATGGAGGCTTGTGCTGGCCGTATTCGATTACTGAGCTTTGTGCTTCAGAGGCTGCTGGGGACAAATGTGTGAACGCTGATGTGTATAAATAAATGATTGTAGGTTTAAAATCAAGGTCTAGGGATAAACGATCCATTTGTCTCTCTTGCCTGTTTTGACTGGAGAGCTGAATTAACAGCTAAAATAGGTGCTGTAGCGTGTTGAGCAGCACTGAATAGGAGGCTACAAAATTAATCCCCGGGGGATGGGTCGCTGGGGTTGAAACCTTTCAGCACTGAACCCTGTGCGGGCTTTGCTGTTCTTGCTGTGAGTGCTGAGGTGGTGGCTTTTTCAATAAAAAGTTTGTACCCTTTGAAGCATCCCAAACCTCTTCCTTAATCAAGAGGGAGAGCAAGGAAACATCATGCTTGATAGTTTTCAAGAGCTTTTGGCTATTTTTGTACTCTGCTGTGTTTATTTTTTTATAAATGGTTTGATTGCTTTCTCTCTAGCTGTAAGGCAAAAAGCTTCGTGTTCCAACGTGAAGCTTATTCCTCACCCTCTTCTCACAAGTGTATTCACAATTAAATAAAAATATTAATAATAAAGGCACTGGTGTTCTCATTTGTTTCTCTTGAAACAGTCACATTCAGATGACTTACTCCAGATATAAACTAGAGAGACTGAGCAGCGTGTCTGGATTTCCTTGTGCCCTTCCCTTCTCCCCAGGCAGAGATCTCCTGTGTGTAGGTTCGTGTGCTGTGTCGGCAACCTGGGAATTCAGAAATGACCTGGGTCCAAAAGAAAAGTTGACCTAAGTCATAAGAGTTAAAGCAGCACAAAGAAATTAAAGCATCTGTTCTCTCTCAACATACTTTCTGCACTTGAGCCTTGAGAGATCTTAAGTTTCTGTTTTTGAAGCTTTTTGATAGAAGCACCAAATAATTCAAGTGAGTACTGAGCCCACCTAGGAAGGGCAGAAGGTTTTCCAGCTGCAGCAAGTTGCTTTGTCCCTGACTATGCAAAACTTGCTGCAGAAGTTCTCAAGTTGTCACGGTGGTGTCCTGGCTATGTGGTGGGCAGGGATTGGGAAAATATGAAAAGTTGTGTATTACAAAGCCAGTGATCATGTACCTGTGATTTAAACAGACTTCTTGGCTTGCACGTGCCCACCACCCAAGTAAGTTAGTGTCTACTCTCTCACCCCCAAACAAAATAGTGTGGCTTTTCCTTTTCCAGAGGGAGGTAATAAATAAGGCAAACTGACACTGGAGGAACTTGAAGTCCTAGACCTCTTTCAGTTGTTTTGAGAGCTTCTCCTGTCAATGAAACTTTAAAGCAAGCACGAATAATTTGGAGTTGGTTTAGGGTGTATTTTTCAAGGAGAGGTTCAGGGACTGAGTTTGTTTTTAAGCTCCATTTAGAAGTAAGCCTGCCAGTTTCCACTGATCAGCTTTAATTTTATTTTTCCCACTTGCCATACAAACAGCAAAGTACGTTATCAAATGTATGCCCAGGCCAAGTCAATAAATTCTAAATGAGTCCTCAATTATTTTCTGTCCATCTTGCACATTTTTATGCGGTTATTGAAGAGCTCACTTGATGCATGCTTAGATGAGCAGGGGAAATTAAACTGTTTTTCCTCTTCCCTTTCTCTTCCCTCCCCATGATAGACTAATGTGCTTTGGCTTGAAATTACAAAATGCCCTTTAAAGGTCTCTGAAGTAGACAACAGAAGTGCTCTCCACTATCATTTTTCATAAGTATTTATGTAAATGGTTGTTTTTTTTTCCTATTTAGAAACTGAAAAATTATACATATTTTCCCTTTGAAATCTTACTCTACTACTGGAAGGCAGTTCTGCCTTCATGGGAAGTACTTGGTGCTACTATAGGACAAAGTGGCCGGGTTGTTTGATTAACATGGTTGTATCAAGATGATATGGTGTGAAAAAGGCATTGTCCTCTATACTATTTGTGTGTGGCCATATTGAGCAATCTGGCCCCTGTGGGGTTGGGAACAACAAAAGATTATGTGTTTTAGTAAGTGGTTTGCTGTTGGATGTGTTTATACAGAAGCTGGCTGAAGCACAAGCCATCCTTATGCTGATATTGTTGGGTGCCAGCCACATGTTTGCTTGTGCATATGAATCGCTGGGGGCTGCTGTTGTGTAAGCTCGTTCCTAGACACTCTGCTCCATCTTTTATCACTTCCTTAGACTGTAGTTGCCCTATTCGTGCCCTGTATTGTGCGTAGAAGATGAAATCTCTCATTGCTGTAAGGTTTCTTTGGTTTCTTATTCCAAGTAAAATAACCCTTTTGTGTTGTGCAGGACTGTGTTCCTTCCAGACGTGCATCTCTCAACACTGGTAAGAGAAATACTGGGCATCAGCAGAACTTAGGTGCTTTAGAAAACGTTGCTCAACAAACGAGAAAAACAATAAATTAAGCTTCAAAAAGACCAAGCCAGTAAAACCAGGTCTACCCAGTGACTATTTCATCTGCATCAAATTAGCATCAAATCCAAGAAGTTATACGTGCATCATTCTGCCACTAGGTAAATAACTGACTTGTACAGCCACCCCTCCGAGCAACAGAACAGCTCTTTGCTGTGCACAGCTGGTGGTGGCCCGGGAGCCTGTCAGACTGACTGCGGCGCTGCCCTAGGCTCTCCTGCTGCAGCACAGGAAAATTCACGGGTAGGCTTCTGCATGTAGCCCTTGGCTTCTCCTTTACGTGCAAAACCAGCTCGTTTCAAACTTTGGCATACACCTTTGTGCTAAGGTGGCAGGCTGATTTGAGTGTCCCGCCCGGCCAACAGTTGCTCTGTGTTTGTGGGAGGAGGATGCGGTGTCTGTAACGGGGAGGGATGGCGCTGTTGGCAGGCCAGCAGCGAGCTGGCTGCGTGCCCTGCAGCCTGCCAGCAGATCCTGTTGCACAAGCCAGCCTCACCAGTGCAGCAGATGGCAAGACCAGTGCCACGGCGAGCCGTGTAGTAGCAAGGAATGACTGCTTAGAGTGAGCCCCAGCTATTGATTAATTAATACAGAAATCAGCAGTGAGGATGCGAAGAGGAAAAATGGTGTTGTGTTGGTTTTTGTGTTTTTTTTTTTTTTTTTTTCCCTCCAGAAGGATTATTGTAAAGGAAAGGCACCAGTGAGCTGGTGAGCTATGAAAATAGCTAGAAGAGTCTTCATAGGAGAAGTGCAGAAGCACGTGTACGACATGCAGTCAAATTTAGCTGTAAGGCTAGAAAAATCTACAGAGTGGTGGTGTGTCTTCCAGCTGTTCGTCTAAGCAGGATTCACGTGACTGGGAGAACTCTTTAGGGTTTGTATTTGTGAAAACAGCCATACTTCTCTTCGTGTCAGTGTGAAGAAATAGCAGGGTTTGAGATTTGACCTGTGGGTGTGGAGGGCTGGCTTTGGTTTGGAGACTAAAGGAGAGCTTTCCAGTTTTTGGAGGACAAGATTTTTTTCAAAGCACAGGGATGATCTGCAGGAGGAGAAAATACTTTAGAAGCTCATATTAATGTGGAGGTAGAACTGCAGGATTTTAATCCAGTAGAAAAGGCTTCTCTCAGTATGTAGGCATAAGAAATTTAGGACAGGGAGTGTTTCTGAAATACTTGATCTACCTTTGCAGGTGCGGAGTTTTCATTTGCTTGCCAACCGAAAGGTGAGAACTTCTCTAAATTAAATTGTTATTTCCTTTGTTGTTTGCTGTTTGCCTTTCTTTGTTGTTAGCTCGTATTCCGGAATCTTAGAGGTGATTGTGTTGATACTTCCCAGGAGGAAAGAAGCTGTTATTAATAGAGCTGCTTCCAGCAAAAATCAAGGTTAGGCTTTGTGGAACTAAGACATTACAAATAACCTCAACTTGAACTGTGCTTTTCCAGTTACAGATCATAAAGCTTCTTGCAGAGAAGATAAGTGTAGCTACTTGCCCTGTGTTGGGTGATGTTGGGTCAGTCACCCTTTGTCCCTTTTCCCCACACTCTCCATTTTGCCATCGGTTGAGACAGGGGTCCTGCTTTGGCATCTTGTTCTGTACACCTTAAAATGAACAGTCCTCACAGTACAGCGGAAAGAAGACCCAGGTATGTTAAGAATTGTGATGGACAGCAGGTTGCAGGAGTAATACGTGAGATGGTTTATTTTGGCCTGGTGCCTTAGATTGAAAGGGACTGTTAATAAAAACTGTGAGGCAGAGCTCCTTTGAATTGTATTTGATGTTTGTAAAAGATTGTTGTGAAAGGGGAGGAAGGAATGGCTCATGCTGATGTATTGGTCGAGGAGCTGGCTTTTCAGAGTTACTAAATGGGAAGCTGAGTGCTTCAGGCACGTCCTGAAGGAGATGGATGCTGAGCATCAGATGCTAAGGTAGGATGGGCAATAAAGAAGCAAAGAGCGGATGCTGTTTGAAAACATTGAAGGAGATTACAGCTGCTGTGCTGCAGAAAGGGTAGCTCATGGGGAATCTGAGAAAATCATCTAGATACTGAGGAAAGCAAGGCTTTGGCATGGGGAATGCTTAAGAGAAGTAATGAATATGTCTGAACTGTAGCTAAATGGAAGGGAAAAAATTATGGGGGGAAAAGGACAAGATAAATAAAAGGCTTAGGGGCCCTAGGAAGGTGTGTCGTGCCATAGAGTTGTCTGCTCTGGGTCTTTCACTGCTTAATGCTGCTGTGTTCTCATTGCCCTGAAAGAGCTGTGGTCAGTGTTCACGGGAGTTCTGCAGTCTGAAGCCCTGTATAGTTAATCCATCATATTTTACTCCAACGAGATTTTGCATTACAGCAGCAGCCTAAAATGATACACAACATCTGTGCAGAGCATTGCTGAAATTCCTAATAAATGAGTTCCAGAGGCAACCCTCCATTTGTGGGATGTTTTCTGTACTGCACGTTTTGTGAAGAATTTGACCAGCCTAACTCTTCAGTGGCCTGCAAAGGTAAAGAACTGGAGGCTCCTATTGGGATCACAGGGCAGGCTGGAGGCTGTTTCTGCCAGACACTGATGTTCCTGCATCTTGCTTCGCTGTTGCTGAGAGCTGCTGTGTGCAGTGAGCTCAGCCTAACTGGGGGCACTGACACACTGGGGGACAATCTGTCACCAGTCTGTGCCTCAGTTTCCTCTTCTGTGAAATATGGACCTTTAAAGAAAATACTTCCTGAAATTCTCAGGATGTAGATCTCTACATCCCGATTGTGAACAGCAAAATGTTATTGCAAAGTTATTGAATGATTGCAAGTTATACAGTGTGAATAAAAACAGGGCCTTGGTTTGCATGGGATGTCTCCTGCAGGACTGGAGAGCTGTTGCTGTCCCTACTTTGCAGCAAGGTCACTTGTGTCAATACCATCCAGATGTGTATCCTCAGGGTTCGTCTAAACACAGTTTTCACTGCATGGTGTTAATAGCTCTTACGCTGGCTCCCAGCGGGGTCCCACCCCTGTGCTTTCACCTCCATGTTTATTCTCTTTTATACCCTCCCACTGCTTTCTATTTTTTTCCTTTCTTCAGCTGTCTTATTTTAAAAGTTCTGGGCAGTAAATCTTCTCTCCTTTCCTTCTATTGGAAAGAAAAAAAATATCTTAAAAACCAAGGAGCTAGAAAGCCCGTTGCAGAAAAATGGTGCGTAGGAACAAATCTGAGAATTCCTACCCCTGAGAATCCTTCTAGCAGCAGTGAATCAGTGTGAACTTGGGAAAGGTGAAACAGTGCAAGGGTAACCGCACTGGGAAGTCATCTGGTATTAAGGCACTTGTGGATTGTTGGAAGTGACTTCGTGAAGTGCTGCGGGAAGCTCAGGGCTCCATTCGTGTCTTGTGGTGGAGCGAGGCAATGCCTGCGCTGGCAAAGTCAGGTGTTGGAAGAGAGGAGGTTGGAGTCAGGCTGGGCATGTGCCTGCCCGAGGATGGCATTTCCCTGCTCTGTTCTTGCTTCTGTTGACAGCTACCAGGTGATTTTAGTTAAGCTCAGGAAAAGGTTATAAAAGGTTTTTCCTCTTTGCTGGTGGGCAAGCAAAGGATGCTGTGCATGTGCAAACGCGAAGGGATGAAAGCAAGCACATCCCCTTCCAAGTGCGGAACGTGATAGTGTCACTGCTCAAGGCGTTTAGTACTGAAGTCAGCGTAGAAGATAACTGCTTCAAGCTAGCGTGGACATAATCCAATCAAAACTTCATTTTTTGCCTGATTGTGTTGGCCTGAGCAAGTCAAATGTTACCCAGTTTTCTGACCCAGTTCAGTTCTGTGCCTCCAGGGCAAACTCCGTGATATGCTTCTGTCTTCTCAAATATGTTTTTCAGCGTGTTTGTGTGAGTTCCTGAACCATTTCTGGGCTGTGGGAGAGAAGTATCACATGAAAGAAAAAATTAGAAAAGCATCTAGTTAGATTTCTTTTTTTTTCCCCCCTTCACTTTTGTTTTCGTCTGGTGGCTTTATCCCAGCAGAAGCAGCGATTTGTTACTTCAGTTGTACCCTGGTGGTGATATGGATATAGCAGAGCTGTGCCTGGTGCAACCTAGCATAGGTCAGAGCTAAATGAGGTTGCCTGTTGAAAGGTATCTTGCATCCCTTCTGTTCAGGTTAGGCTTTTCATTTTAGGGTAACTGCTGTGGTATTGGCCATGGTTGGGTTGTTAGAAGTTACTAAAGGACTTCTTAAAATGAGAACTAGACTGAAAGAAAATCCCTTGAGTACCATAACATTTAGCTTTTTGGAAAGGCAAAAATGTGGGGTACCGGAGTGGGTCAGAAAACCGAGAGCTGCTGAGGCAGCATGCGGTGTGCAGCTGCCCGTCTGCAAAATGGGAGCCGATGGTGGTTCTTTTTCTCAGTTTTGTGCAATGGTTGGGAATCTATGGCTTCAGTGTGGTGGAGCTGTAAGTCAAAGATGCCCCTTGTCACTGGGGTTTATTTATTCCAGTTTATAACATTACATCTAGAAAATTCTCTTCCTTCCAACATTCAGCTCTCGTGTAATTTAATTGTGTGCCGGCTGCATGAGCCAGACCTGGCTCTCGAGTTAAATGGAGCCACATCCATTTAATAGAGTTATGCTGTAGATGAATTTTCCTCTCTGTGCTAAATCTGGGACGCTAGTCAAGTAGGTTCTGCTGGCCCAAACATACGCTGAGTCCTTCCCTGCAAGTTCAAAGGCCTGCCTAGAATTGTGTGTGCATAAGAGCTTTTTTTAATAACACAGCTACTCCAAATGATGTGCCTAAAAAGCAGTTGGGAGGCAAAAATGTACAGACCAAGATGGTTAGCTTTTGTTTAATGTTTTAATTGGCATTTGGTGTGCTGTGTGAATTCTCACAGTTGTCCTATCAATATCTGGCCAGATTTTAGTCTTTGCTCTCCCACACCCAAATGGCTGCAATTTCTGAGAGGAGCATATTGTCTCGTATCAAGCTGGCACACGTTGCACGGCTGTGTTCTTGTGGCTGTATCACAGCATCGGTTTTGCTTCCTGTGTAAATCTTCAGGCTGGCATCCCTGGTGCTGGCTGGAAGTGCTGATCTGCAGCCTTTCAGGTGCTCAGAAAACAGTCAAGAGCAAACTGTTTGTTACTTCCTCTACTGTCGCTAAGTGGAAGATGCGTTTCACTGCTTTTTTCGTGCTTTAGTTCATTATTAGCTTCAGAAGCTTTTATTTGTGAGATGCAAAGAGTGGTGCTAGGAACTGCGCTGTAATTGCAGTCACAATGGTGCATGTTCACCCCTTCTGAGAGCACAAATGCTTCCAGGGCTAAAAACCTCTATGCAAAGGAGGACATTTAAGAGGAGCACATTTAAAAGAAGAGGAGTTTATTTAAATAAGCAGGCAGTGCTGAATGCTTAGACTCCTCGTACCCACCCACACTGACTGCTGTTTGGAAACACTTCAGGAAAACGCCACTCCCTTAGCAGGAACTCAAGTGGGGCTGGGGCTTTGTTCTGTTTCGGTTGTTTTTCTGTTCGGAGTGATGCTGTCATGGGGTTGTCCAAGGCAAAGGCTCGCAGTCACTGTACTCTTTATTTTTCTCCAAGCTCCAGCTATTGTGCTCTACCTGAAGATTAGGGTGCTTCTCAGTAGTGGAAGAGAGCAGTGAACTGCTGATGCAACTTCTCAGGCCAGTGCATTTGCTAACTTTAATTACTGTCTCCAATAAAGGATTAAGTGCACCTCAAATTGGGGCACTTTCACGTATGTTAAAATTACCAGCAAAGAGGTAGTTATCTTCTGAGTCTATGTAAATGCCAAACGGAGATGAAGCATAGAAAGGTGAAATGAACTTTGCCTTTTTCTTAAGGAAATCACAAGAGCCGTGCCCTTTTGAAAGGAGTGGATGGAGAATATAACAGAGGGTGTACTCGCAATTCCTCATGCTCTCTTGAAGGTGCATGGCACTTGTTTCCCAACTGAGGTCTGCTGTGTATATTTAAAAATCCTGGTTTCAGAGGAATACCTGTAGGAATAGTTCCTACAGGTAGGGAAGAAGAAAGTGGGTTAATAATAATAATTTATGTCCTCTCCCTTGGATAATGTTGTCCATGGTAGATGGCCAGTTGTTATCCTGAAATAAAATTGGGATATCAGAAGTAACAATCCCAAAAGCATGCACGAAGGCTACGGAGGAGCTAATGTTTGAGGAGACAGGGAACTTCACAGGTCCCTGAGCTGTGCACAGGCTGAGCAGTGTCCAAGGGGCCGGAGCCCATCAGGCTGCGGTGTGCGGCTGCAGGGCACCAACCTGCAGTGAGCAGCGGGCTGGGTTCTCCGAGCGGGTGGATTCGGTGTCTTTGTGAACTCGGCATACGCTGAATGAGCTTATTTGGATGCTTATAATGAATTGGATGAACAGTGAAATAATTAACAAAGTAGACACTTAAATGGTTATTGCAGGTTTTACAGCTGACTTTATTTAGATGAATGAGGTAGCTCATTCTGCTATTAGCTGCACCTTAGCAAAAGATTTTTTTTCTTTTCTCTTTAATGAATAAACACCACTAATAAGGAAAATTAGCGTGGCATTCATTGGAAAGACAGCATAATGGTCGGTGTCCTTTGGATGGAGAACATCAGACTCTGAAGTGACTCACATGCAACTTCTGAAAATATTTTGTTGGTTTTTTAGATGAAGAAATGTTCCCAAGTTCTTTGATACAGTATTAGAGATCATAAATTCATCGAATGTCAATATATGACTTACTGTCCAGTTAGATTATACCCATAACAGTTTTCCCAGGTACTGCGTTAGAGTCCATGTAGAGGCCAGGCCTGCATTTTTGCTGTTCTCTGGCTGCTGTTTTTATTCCCTCAGTCAGCAGAGTTGCTTACACTTGAATGCTCGTGGATTCCTCTTGTATTCCCCAGTCAGCTGTAGGGCTTTCAGATACTTCACCCCAGTGACTGGCTCCTAAACTGGAGAGCCTTCATGCCAGGATTTAGGGCAGGATTTTAAGGCCTTTTCCTGATCAGTGTAGATCAGTATAACTAAACCTAATAGTCAGCCTCTGTGGGTTAAGTGGCTTTTATGATTCTTACTCAGTAGAGATAATTTAGCAAGACTTGCAAGCTGTTTAGTTTAGCTTTCATTCTGTTACAGATACCACATGTAGCTCCCTGACTTTCCCGATGAAAAAGAATAGCAGCTAGCGGTGAAAACCTCTGACCTCAGTTCTGCAGGTTTTCTCTTTATCTGTTGCAATACAGCAACCAATCTGTGCAAGACTCTCATATGTTGTGAGAAACTGCAAGGGAATTCAAGAGGAGTGATTCAGATTACTGCAAAAGCTGAGTTTCTTATATTTTAAAATATGCAATGAATGTATCCCCCCCCCCCCCCCCCCCCCCTTTAAGAACAAAGAGAAAAGACTTAGACAATAGCCTGTGACTACATGTACTGGGACTGGATGCTGCTGTATGTAGTCTACTCGTGGTTTGGTTTGGTTTTCTTTTAAAGGTGTTACCAGAGAGATAAAATGCAGCTGAGATGTGAAGCTTATCTTGTAAAAACATTATTAGTAAGTCTTTAGTTGTGCATTGGTTTTGAGCCTTGCTGAACCATTTTAACCAAGGTAATTTTATCTCCTTCTGTTTGCATTCTGTGTGTACATTTTCACTTGACTTTTTCTTATTGAAACCGTCCTTTATGTGCACTCCAACCATTTGGTACCTGGCATTCCCTAGTCACCGAGCTATTTCTGCCTAAGATTGTTACCTTTCAGTGTTCCCAGCACATCTCAGAAATCTGGAATGGTAATTGGATGGGAAAAACACTTGGTCATTTGTCCTCCTGGATTGGTCCATGAGGAGGCAGATTTCAAGCAAGAAGCAATGCATTTAAGCATGATCGGTAGCACTGCTTCTGGATCATTTTGTTTTCTTCCAAACTGAATTTGGTGTTCGTAATGTGTTGTATTAAAAGCCAATATTTTGATACATAGGATACAGAACATCATACTATGGAAGATTTGCCTGTGTATTCTGAATTCCTATCGCAAGCCTTACTTTGCAAGCTTTGTCCTACTGTTGCATTTGGGGAGATGCTAAGGAAAAATCCTGTGACTTTGGAGAAAGACAGACAAATTAGGATAGCTGTGCTGATCTGTATTTATTTCAGTGTAAATTTTTTACATTACAGATGTCCTTGGATGGATTTTATTATTATTAAAAGTGGCTTCCCTCCAGAATAATTGCTCTGTTCTACCAGCGGTTTAATTTTCTTCCGAAAGAGCACTGTTTTCTCCTTCAGGACTGAGTATTTGCCTGAGGAATTACTCTGAGAAGCTGTAGTTGTTTCTTTCTGTACAGACAGCCTCCAGGTGATCCACAGCTACAAAAGAAATCAAGAACTCATCTGACAGCCTGTACTGTGAAAGCAAGAGCTGGAGTCAGAAACTTTTTGAGAGGTTTCGGTATATTTATATCTTGCAATAAGTCACTAGTCACTTTTTGTCTGGGGAGATCTCTGTGGGAATTTGTTTTTAACTCTGTCTTGAAAATCCTGAACAATATTTTCTGTTTCAAGAGCAGAGAGACTGATAGGGGAAGTAAATCTAAATCAAATGGCTGATTCCACTGACAGCACCGAGCATGGATTTATAGAAAAATGAAACAGTAACTGTGGCCTTTTTCCTTTTCAAAAATCCCTAATTGGTATTTTCCCCCCTCCCTTTGTCAGATGCTTTCATGCTTTGGCGGTTGAGATGCATTAGCTTCTCATGGACTGCTTGGGTTGGTTCCTCTGAAATACCTTGAGAGCACGAGCTGTCTGTAAGGGGCTGAACCTGCTCTTAATGAAGTGAGTGTGCTGCTTCTCTTGTCAGTTGCTTTTTTGGGCTATATTTAGCAGTTCCCCAGAGCTGTGTTGCAGACATGAAAGAATAAATATGACATCTTTCTAAGGACTGGGTGAGGAGTCATGGTGGATGTAATCTTTCACCGCCAACTGAATTGTGTCTGGGTGCAGAGCCTTCTTCAGCATAGATCTCGGCTCTGCGCTCGCTCCTTGGTGTCTGTGCTGCTGGGGGTGAAGTTGGCAGTACAGATCAATGCTTAATATCTTTCCACCCTGTCTGATTTATATAAAACCCAGGTAAAGGAAGGTTTGCAAATTAATCCACTGTGTAATGGTCACCTTGTGTGGGAGAACACAAAAGACTCCATCGGATGTGATTTGAGCTGGTACGTGCTTTGTGTACTTCAAGTCATTTGTCTGAATCCATGGGTTTTGAAGAGAAACTTTGACACCCTGGCTATTGAATGGAAAATGAAAAGTACTGCTTTTTTTTCGTTGTTGTTCAGCTGGATTGTACATGACGTTTCTGTTCCTTTCCCTTAAAGAAAATAATGAAGATACAGAGGAAAAATCCAAGAGCTGTCTGTATTCGATTTGCTTGGAAATTAATCGTTAATGATATCCAGGTGGACAGCAAATGTGTTATGAAGCCTTACGTATTTGCGTGCAAGGTAGTGAAACAAAACATAGTGATGTGCATGGAAAGGATCCCATCAAGCCTGAATCCTCAAAGAGCAAATTGGTGCCTGTAGGAGCAGATCAGTCTGTGTGCAAGGGGATTACTGAGGTTATGCTGACTTGATGTTGTGGGTACTGTGGTTTCTGCTTCTTGAAATCCTGTGTGTAGGCTCATGCTATATCACAGTGGCTGGAAACTGAACCTTTATCATTTTTGTTGTCTTATGCATTTTACTAGCATTTGGAGTAGAAATACTTGCTCCTAAATGAAATGTCAGACAATTTAATCATTGGATGGGGCACACATTATGACTTGAATAGGAGCGGTTCATAGCTTTGAGAAAGATTTGCCAGCTCTTGGGAAGATGAAGTGCCGTAGCCAGTTCCTCATGGCACATTGCAAATCTTTCTGAAGCTCGTCTCCCAGACAGGAGAAATCTTCCCACCTTTTTTATTTGCTGCACTTCCAAGCGGTGCGTTGCACACTAATGTTTTATACTGATCGCTTCAAAAGCCTTGCTTGTCATATGCCCAGTATAAAATGAAAATATGTTTGCCAGACAGGTAGCATAGATCCTGCTGGCTTTAATTTGCAGCCTGCTTCGTAGGAAATGTTATTTGCTGAAGCTAACTTTAATATTTTATAGTTGTCATATACTTGCAAAGAAACAATTATAAGCAAGGGCTCTGATTTAGGAATGTGGTTTTGAGCCTCTTTACAGTCCCTTCTGTTTCTTTACCAGCATGGCCCGGCGGCAGCTCCCTCCACAGGCAGTAAGGCTTGAACACGTTATAATCACACCTGGGTATTCTGACGAATGCGGTGTGCCTCAACTGCTTCCTGCAGCACAATTGCCTTGAAGTTCTATACTTTACTGTTTTCAGCTTCATTTTTTGGCATCTTGAGTGCGGTGCTGTAGCTGCCCCAGAGCTTTGTGATGCTGGGCGAGCAGTTTCTGCCTAAGCAGCGGTCGCACATCTGCTCCTTGGGCCCGCGCAGCTTGTGGCAGACAGCGTGTTATTACACTGGCGGCACAGTAACAAAACCTTGGCACGCAGTGTGTTAATTTAGCTGGGACAGTGCTTTTCTTCTGTCAATGTTGACTTTAGATTATTTGCCGGGGAGCCGGGGAGCTAGCTTGGGCTGCGTTAGGGATGCTGCTGCGCTGCTGTCGCTGCAGTCTGCACTTACCACTGGGTGTGGTAATTATAGTTGGTGTGTTCGGGTTTCTAAGTGGGTATTGTGTACGTGAGGGAATGCTGAAATCGGAGACCTGGACTAAATAAGCATCAAACGCCTTGGAATCAGCCTGCTAGCCTGCCATAATGGGTGCTCGTCCTCCCTTATGCTGGCAAGGGGCTTGTTTGGCCCTGTCACGGTGTAGGTGTGTGTGTTCATGGAGGGGCTGGGAGAGGTGGCACCACAACTGAGAGACAGGGGGGACCTGGTGAGTAACGTGCCCGCATGGACGGGGAGATAACCCGCACTACTGCGAGCTCACTAGAGGCTGGCTGTGGGATGGCTCTCCCGGCCCTCTGCTTCTGCGGCCTGGGCTTACAGCTGCTGAAGGACGGCTCCTGTGCAAGCAAATGAGAGGAGCCACACACCCTGCCTCTGCTGGGGGGGTGAGGAAGGTCTCTCAGGGAGATCAATAACACTGGAAAATTGATGGCACTGTACAGGCTTCTGCCAGGTGTAGTCAGAGTCCGAAAATACCTTTCCTGTCATGATGAAAGGGAGTAGGAGGAGAGGATGTGGTGGATGTTAAGATCAGCTTGGTAGGAGTGGCACCAGCTGCTAGGACAAGTTTGTTGGAGGGAGTGTGAAAGGAGCACCAGGGAACCTGCAGGTAATGGGCTTGCCAACAGGCGGATGGCCTCAGACGGGCATTTTCTTTCCTTCTGCTTCTCTGCTATAAGACGTGCTTACGTCTGAAATGAGAGCACATGCAGGCTTTTTTTGTTTTACATCATTATGAGTTGGGAGTTTTAAATGCAGTTTTACATGACGGTGCGTTGATGGACACACTTGGAATTTGGTGAAGTGGAAGCATGAATTAGTTTGGGATTAATGGAAGTGTCCCAGAGAACTTCCTGAGTAGCCAGCGCACCTGACACCTTTCAGGTGTATCAGTAGGGCCGCAGTCTTAGAAACACAGCAGAGCATATGGGGAACCAATTAATTCAGAAGATATTAATTAAACACTTGTCCTCTGGGGAAAACCTTTTAGCACATCAGCTCTTTGGCCCAAGATCACACATGCATGAGTGGACAGTGAACATGCCTGCCTGGATTGTCACTTGTTACTTCTCTCGATAGGCTGGGGAGTTGCCTCCTTTAGACTACTGCTGCCAGGCTTTTAGGGAAGTAGACTGTAGTTAATGCTTAAGCTGTGTCTCAGCCACCAGCTTTCTCGCATATAACTGATGTTAACACATCCTGTTTTTTCACTGTTGCCCCGTGGACTGTCTGACGAGCTCCTGGCAGTCTATGGGCTCTTTGTTTTGAGAAGCACACTTCATCTGTGGCATGCATGTGGAATTATCGACGCTGAATATAGCTATTTTGTCTGTTAAAGCATACAGAAACGCTTGCAAAAAAGAGCTCTTCCATGAAAGGGTAACGCATTGTGAGTGTGCCTTCCTGTTGATACCAAACAGCTTTGTTTGTGTCTGGGTGGTGCTGCGCTGACTTGAGCATTGTAGACTGAGTGGGTAATAGACACTGCAGGGAGATTCAGCTGAATGACAAGGCTCCACTTAATTTATCTGCTTTTAGAAAAAAGTCCACTGGTCTGTCATCAAGATCATGTAGCTCCATTAGAGAGAACAGTAGAGAAATGCTTGTGTTGTAGTATAGTGATTGACAGTGAAGATCTTTTTTTTTTTTAAAAAAAAATCTCTCCACCTGGTCCTGACAGCTAATTAGTTCTCTTGTGAATCTGTTTTAGTAGTAACAAGATGCAAACGGTTTACAAAAGGTATTTACTACTGACCATTTGAACTTGCTTGATTGCTGAAACTGCAAATAATTCTTGATGTTATAAGCAAAGGATTACACTGATGGTTTCTTCTGCCACGTTGTTGCTGCAGGTGCAGCTCGCTCGTGCTCCTGAAGCAATTCCTTCAGTGATTTATTCTGAAGGTGCTTTTTTAACTGAGAAAAAAATCCTTTAAACTCCTTATGTGGATTTGTATTGATATTTGCTTACCTTCTGCTGAGTGTAAAGATAGAAACCTATTATTGGAATGCAAATATCTGATGATGGAAAATCACCTTCATTGTAAAATACAGCAGTGCTTCAGAATTGGCAACGTGCTGGAGATATGACCTTAGTGGTAGAGGATTCGGCCAGCAATGTTTAACTCAATCTCTCGTTATGATTTCTTATGTTCATCTCATTACATGAAATATTATACTCTTCTTTTTTAAAAAATAAATAAATAAATAAAAGATCTTGTTTCTTGTGGTATGTGTACAACTGGAGAAATTTCTCCTTTTGTGTACAAAAGGAGAAATTTCTTCAGGAAAGACTGCAAAGAAAACAGAGGTTTATCTGAGGATCTCCCTCCTACTCGGAGAAATCACGAGTACAAAATGTTAATGATAACAAACCTATTTTATCAATTATAGCTTTTAAAAGGCAACAAAATTTCCAAAAGATTAGTATTTAAATAGCCTATTTGAACGTGATGAAAGAAATAGTGAAATGCCTCTTCAGGGCTTGTGTGCTCTGTCTTTATATGGCTTTTGTTGTCAGCTTTTCTTTGGAGATTTTTTGAACGTTGTAGGACAGGACAACTTGGTCTTCTCTTGCTGGTAAAATTAATTGTTGTTCTGACAGTTTTCCTGTATTGTAAATGACTGACAGAGTGACTGGAAGCAGTAGGGCTGGATGCAAATACTGTATGAAGGGGCACATTGCCCAGCAGTAGCCGTACGTTATACCTCCCCTGTTCTGAGGTGCCTGGGCTGACATGAAGCTGTGCCACTACAGCATGGCTTGAGGTTGCTGAAGATGGGTCAGAGAAAGTAGAGAGCTCAGTTAAAATACTTCATCTTCGAAAAAACAGCAGGCAGCTGGGTTGGAGAAGGACTGAATTCAGCAGCTTGTCAAAGTTTGGAATTTATGAAGTTAATTAGTTGAGAATAAAGCATCTTTTATTAATGTTTGACTATCTGTGTTCATGTATAACTTAGTATGATAAAACAGCTGATGCATGCCCAGTTTCCCTTTCTAAAGCAAAAACTCTAAATAAGCTTATAAATAGTGAATAGTAAATAAATAAGGAATTATTTGGTTATTTCAGAACATAATTCAGTGTTCTAAGCGGTGCTGTGCCATATTCAGTCACTTCTGGCTTGTTTATGTACTTTTCACTCTTTAATGAAGGACCTTGGTTTTCATTAGTATGATTTATTTAGAATGTCTTTATGGCTATAGTCAAATATCACCTATTAAAATGCCACCAGTCTTTGTCAGACACAGGCATAACCTTTTTCTACTTAGTATTTGCAGCCTATATCCTTAGCAGGGAAAATTATTAATCCCTTATGAATGCAACTGAAATGATACATGAAGTCAGCAGAAATCCTTCTATCCAGTGAGCCAGCAGGGCATGCTTATAAGCCAGCAAACTGCAGTGCTTTGCAAAATATTATGGATTCAAAAGCATAGTGAGTTATGTCTACAAGGTTTACAAAGCTAGGATTAAGACTAGCTAACGTCTACTGCTGAGGGTATATAGAACAGGTTATCTGGCACATTCTCTGGGTCTCCAAACACATTTTAGATACATACTGATGGCCTGCTAGAATAAGTTGGGTAGCTTTTGTTTAGTGAATGACACAGTTACCCTTAAGTTTTTAATTTTCTAAATAGAGCTGTACTCAATTTAAATTTCTTGGCAAGCAAACTGTTCTGTTTGGTTTTGGTGATTTGAGCTCTTGCTGATTAACTTTTCCTTGTTCAGAACAAGTTGATTTAATTTATGCACATGTGAACTGATAAATGGTGGGAAGATGGAGATACTGAGGTGTCTGGTCACTTGACATGGATACCTGTACTAAGTGTAGAATCAGTCTTGTCTTCCTTCCCCCTGTGCAGTATGAAATGTTCATTGGTGGGTGTTGTCCTTTTTTTATTTTTCATTATAGCATTTGCTGTTCAGGATGGGTATCTTTGCTTTCCACCCAGGTAGCTAGATTGCTACGTTTGGTTTTCTGACTTGCTGTCATCCCCTGTAAGCAAGATTTATTCATTTGGCTCTGTCTGTGGTGTCATTGCTGCACTTGCCTGGTATTTGTGGCTAAGGGCTCTTCCTCGATCCTGAGCCCGTGTGTCAGATGCAGCGAGCCGGCCCGCTGCAAGGCTGGAAGCAGTGTCTGGCACATGGCCCTTTGGTGTGGCAGATGTGTCTTGATTTGTGCTCCCTTTGTAGGGTCTGCAAAAGACCCTTTCTCACCTCTCTTAAATGAGTTGCTCACGCATTGGTACGGAACAATTCAGGCACAATTAATTCATCCACCATCAAAATTGACTTGGTGGTGCCCAACAGCCCTGTAATTCAGGGTGGGAGTCTGACTTCAAAGATACGGTCAGGCTTGGTGAAATGGAAGCAGGTCTTTCTACAGCCATGCACCCAAAGGCATGTTTGTGGAAGCTCAGAAAGCTGGTTGTGTTTTGGAGCAGCACTACTGAACAGAAAAGAGCCTTCTCTCTTTCTCATATTCACTGAGTGCAGCTCAGTAGGCCTTTTGGGGCATATGTTACAGCACACTAACATATATAGAAGAAATACCACTAAGTTGCAACCCAGGCATGTCACTATTGCTGATGAGTGTTCACTTGTGTCAGACTGAATGCTGGGCTTGTGTTTAGGTTTCCTGTTTTTTGTGTTCTCTCTCCTGTCTGTAAGTACCAGGACAAGATACGCATCTAATGAGTCCTGAGCAGCAGGAATGTAGGCTAGGCAAACCAAGCAAAAAGCCAAAGAATGACATTGCGTTCTTTGGGAAGTCTTTAAAATAAAAATCTTCATGCTGTAGTATGTGGGGAGAACTGCTATTTATCAAATGATTTATACAGGGAACTAAAGCAGTGTTAACACGCTGGAATTAAAGATTGAAATGTTTCTTGCACATATGGATTCTGTCTTCTCTCCTTTTTTCCTGCGCTCCCCCTGCTCCTTCCCTGCCGTGCTTTTTTGTTTTGTTTCTCCCCTCTGTGATTAGACTTATGCCTTTTGTAATGCTCCTAGCTGTCCATCTCTTCTTGGTGTGCCTCTGGCTCCCTGCATCGCTTTTGGATCTCCTTTCTGCCAAACGTGCTCTCTTCCATGCTTATGTTAGCTGTTGATAGCTATGCTGCTCACAGATTGAACACATGGAGCTGTGGAATATTATGCATTTCTGTCAGACTGGTTTTGAGGATGCCTGCGTTTTTTAAGAATATCATTACAAGTGATGGGTCAGTCCAAACCACCAAGCCTGTCTCACAGCTCGGTGGTACCTTTCTGGAGGTATTTTTGTCCTGCTGGGGACTCCAGGAAGGCATTAAAAGGCACCGTTCTCTCCCTCTCTCTCTCTCTCTCTCTGTCTCTGTCTCTCTCTCTCTCTCTCTCTCTCTCTCTCTCTCTCTCTCTCTCTGTCTCTCTCTCTCCCCCTCTCTCTCCCCCCCTTTTTAAAAATAAATAAATAACTAAATCTGAAAGCTACAAATCAAATGCGAATGAGTCCTGGAGGCAGGCACATTGTTCATTGCGGGCTGTGGGCTCGCTGCCGAGTTGGTGCTGACTGGATCTGTCCGACTGGGTTAAGGGGGGTGAGATGACTTTATTTTCAGATTGCTCATGAAGAGTTGGAAGAAAAATGCAACAACTTCATGTGAACTCTGAGAGAGACAGCTGTGTGTATAGCTGATGGAAGAACTGCTAATGCTTTCCAGAGCGGGCTGGTCCTCTGTGATGCTCTTACGGGAGCCGTGCTGGAAGAATCGGCGTCCTTCTGCCAACGCCTTAGTGGGGGAGATGGGTCTGAGGGAGGCAGTTCCCTTTAGAGAAAGGCAAGAAGGCAAGGCTGGGTACCTGGCTGATGCTTATACTGCCAAAACAGGTGAAAAAGGTTCATTCTCTGCGATCCTAAATAACAAAGGAGGCTGACAGAGGAGGCTTGTTTGAATTAAAGCAAGGCAGTCGCTGCTGCCAGCATGTACACAGGGAATTACGCGCTTTGAAAAGCTCTGGCCAGGGTGTGAGCAAGCTGGCTAGGAGTTTGCTAACACACTGTATGCTATTTGCAGCCTCAGCTTTGCAGGGTTGGTCTGGAAAATTAAAGATTCCCTTTCCTGGCATAAAACCACAACAAAGAGTGAGAGTGAAATGCAGCTGGCCTGTTCCTGGGTTGGAACAGCAGTGCTGCAACTTGTCTTTCTAACTGTATGAAAGTGCAGCATTCAGAACCTGGATCTAGTTTTCTGGCTGATGCTAGGTAATAGCAAGTCCTTAATTTCATCTTGTATCAGGTCTTGTTGTTATCTGGATGCTTAATTGAGAAATGGCTCTGAAAAGCCCTCTGAGAACCTGTTTGAGAGAAGTGACTTAGATCTCTAGCTCTAGGGCTGTGTCTTGTCTTAATCTTTGTCGTATTTGAATTCTATTGTGACGTGCCAAATGCATGCACAACAGAAAGAATAATAAAAAATATGTAATGTAAATTTTTGGGTGGTTGGCAAAGCATTTGAATTGTAAAATCCCATTTAATCCAGAAGTGCTGGCTGTATGCTCAGTGCCAGTAGGGGTGGCCACAGAAAGATGCTCGTTTCCAGAAAGCATGTAGAACGCTTTGCCACAGCTGATGTAAAGTGGGGAGGGGCAACAAAACCCACATTTAATTTAAAAAGAAAAAAAAAAAAGAAAGAAAAAAAGCTATTTTAGTTTGAAGAAGATGTTACATCTGGGCATGTGACTTCCACCTCAGCTTAAATAAGTTTCCCTTTCTGGGACCCGTGCTCATCACACAGGAATAGCAGTCCTTTTGTGTTCTTATTTTGCCACTGAGTGTACACAGTCGTTTACAGTGAATTTTCTTGATGGCAGTGCCTGGATGAACAGTGCTCATTTCTTCTTTTTTCCCTTCAGTCACTTGTTCCTGCTGTTATGCAGCCATCTCAGGCTGACGCGACAGGTTTGGGGAGCTATGATGTAGATAGCGAAGGCTGGGGAATGGGACAGACAGCGATGTGATGCCTCGCTGGCAGAAGGTTCCCAGCCAAGTTCGCACAGTGCTCTGGTTTGGAACTTGACCTTATCTGAAGTGCTGCTGGCACGGCTGAGAAGGGGATTCCCGATGGCTCACCGCTGTGGGGAGAGACAAGTCCCCGAGGCAGAACCACTGCTGACCAGGAAACCTGTTCTGAGCTGCTTCCTTGGCTGACAACGATCCCTTTATTGCATTTAAGTATGATTTTTCTGGGGCTGGGATGGAAGAAGTCTTTCACAAGCTTTAAATGATTTGCTCTTAGACTGGAAAACCTTCAGAGGGGTGGAGCAGTGAAGTCTGAGTACTTGTGTGCAGAGAAGTGAGCACCTCTCCGCCATCAGGTTTCTGATTAAAGAGGAACATGTTGCTTAAAAGGTTAGAATTCTTAATTTTTAATCAGTGAAGGAAAATCTAGCATGAAAGTTTCTGTCATTGTGCTGCCTACTCTTGCTTTCTAAAAATTAAACCAAAATACGTATCTTGCAGATCCTCAGCTTCCTGTCAGTAGCACTACTTAAACCTTTACCTGTGAGTCTGAAGGGTTCTCTTTCAGCTTTCCCTCACTCCTTTAGGCACTTGAGCTGTGATCAGATCACCCCTTGACCTTCTTTTTGAGGTGAGCAGCTCGGACCTTAGGGCTGGATGTGAGATGTTTCTGATCTCTCAGCTGTTCCGTGCTGATGTCTTCCGATGGCTGTGCTGCCAGCTGTGTTCTGAAGCCATCGCAGCACAGCCGCGTCCTTCCAAGCAAGTGCGTACAAGGCCCAAACAGAGTTCTTCCAGCAATGGCCATGCAAATGCCAAAGAGAGGTGATGAAATGTTCTTCCTCAGCGTTTTCCCTGTCTAATATTCAGGATTTATGGGTGTGTTGTTTTTTTTTTTGTCCTTTCTGTTAAACAGGGAGCTCACAAGATGTGCACTGGGAGTCTCCCCAGCTTTGCTTTAGGAATGCTCTTTTTCCTCCCCAATGTTTTGTTTTTTTTTCCCTTCTCTGTCTACAGTTTCGTGCTAGTTTAACACCAACTTAGTAACTCTACCTGCCATCTTTCCAGCCTGTGCCAAGACTGTCCATGTACAGGGGCGTAAGCTCAGTCCTAAGAAATGCACAGAGAATGCGTGAAGTAAACAGACTACTGAAAAAAAGCTGTCAGTGAACTCTCTCAGGCAGTTGAAATAACACAGTAACTGCATCACACTTGGGAAAATTTGCCTTTCTGCTGGAATCTCTTCCGTTGGGAAGATTTATGGTAGATGGAGCAGCCTCTGGCTTTGTTGGCTTGTTTTTGGCTTTTGGTGTTCACATGGAGTTGTACTCATCAGAGACCTCCTGCAAAGTTTTTCCTGCTGTCATGTTTTTAGTTTCTGGGGATACGTAATATTGAGAGCCGGGCCTGTGTTAGGAGCCACTCACAGGTTTCCTGCTATGTTTTGCTTCGAGAATAGCTTTTGGTGAGGGGCTGGAAGGGAGAGGGACAAGGTACAGAGGCAAACAGAATTGATTTAACGTGGATAATCTCGTGGGGAGTTGTTTGGACTGAAGCACTCCTGCTGTCTGGATGCCAAACAAACCTGCTTTTTGGTGCCTGATACTGGGAGATGTTGGCAAGCACGTTCCTATGAGATGGGTGATGAGGTTTATTGTCAATCACTTTTGTATTCCCTAGAATGTGAAATAATTTATTATAGAAGCCACTTCCTTGGAATTCAGCCTTAAAAAATTCATCAGTGGCCAATTTGTTCTTTCTATCTCCCTCAAGTTTATGGAAGCTTTTTTTTTGTTTCTTGTGTTTGTAGCCGTGTTTTGCCACAAAAGCATTCTTGTTGCATAGTTCAGACCTAGGGGCAAAATTGTGGGTGGATGAGGAGATTAGTTAAATTTAACACTGATCTGATATGGCAGCTAGGACACCAAATTAATGTTCCAGTCTTGATTGTAATTTGAAGAATGCAGAGATGGCTTACATCTGCCTTGAAGTTCAAAATGCAATTCTCTAAGGTACTTCTGTAGCAGCGCAAGTAGGCGTGCATGTGTTAGCCTAAAACTGACGGGCTGGTCTAGAAGATTTTGGTTTAACACAGTAGTGGTGTGCTTAGGTGGCTGGGGTAAAGTCTGGGACACACAGACTGCTTACAGAAACTTTTTGCTGTACTCTGCAAAACTGACAGTTCTTTCTTTTGTTTTAGATGAAGGACCTAGCTTGTACTTCTGACTCCTATGTGCATGTAAGTTGATACCTAGTAATACATGCATCAGTTTAATTTATGACCAAAACTCTGTGGGGTCAAGGAGAAATGAATGCCTGTCTTGCAGAAAGGAATGTGCAAATGAGTCATCCCACACCACCGTTAATGCCAGCATTGTAGAGGCAGCAGGTGGAGATGGAGGAAAAAGCTTGCTGGAAAATTGTAGTCCGTGATGTAACCTCATCCCACTAAAAATCTCCCTAATTTGGCCTTGCTTAGTTCATCTGAAAGACTTCAGAGAGGAAGCAAGTCAGATCTGTTCTGGGTGTGGTCAAAGATTAGACTCACACATTTCTGTTGTGTTTTTGGGAGGTGTAGTGACTAAAAAGCTGCAGACCTAAATTACTGCAAATGATAGTGAACTCTCTGTACCAAATCTTGGTGAGAAGCAGTCATTTCCTCCTCATTTCGTATGCTTTCCTGGTGGACAAACTTTCCTGATATACACACTGTTGACAGCTAGGAGAAATAAAGCTACCCCTAACATGTGTTCCAAGTGCTTGTTCTTTTTTTCTTTATCATGTTCGTATTAAATGTAGGACTTACGCTTCTGTTTTACTGCATGATCTTGCCAAAATGCTGGGGAAAAAGAGCTTGTGACTAAGGGATTGACTGACGGATTGTGATATTCTCATCCAATTCTGGGTTTTACTACCTGGGCTGTGAGGCCTGGATCGCCCAGCTTTAATGCTTTCTTGAAATGCCACAGGCTGGCTGTAATTCCCTACAGAATTGGTAGCAAGAGCTGGATGTGTCCCAGGATGCGATTTAGCCTGTGCAAGATCTGAATTGTTCTCTGAAGTTCCAGTTCTTCACTGAATGGAGACGGGAGAGGAGGAATTAAGTTGTTGTGCATTTAGGTACCTTGCTAAGCTGCCTGAAGGTGGGTGATGTGAGTTTGAAGCTATTATGCACCTCTTTGCTACCTGGAAGATGTGTGTCCCCATTCTTTCCTCCCAGAAATGCTTCGGGTCAGCAGATTGCTCTGTCAGAGTGCAGTTGTATCATCATCCTTCGGCAGTACAAAAGCTACTAGCGAGTGCTTGGTTCTGAAAGCCAGTGGGCATGCTTGGTTTGCTGAGCATTACCTTTATTTTGCGGTGGGTCTGCTTAACGTGTAATATTTAAGTACGTATCATATTGCTTCTGCTGAGGCTGAGTGGGATGTCGATGTCAAGACATCTTTGGTTAACACCCAGTCGATCTGAAAAGCAGGGCAAAGCAATACAGAGCCCTGCGAGACGTCTCACTTGTCAAAGTGACAAATTGCCCTTTCTGATTCAAAGGACCAGCTTGCATGGCAGAGCTAAGTAGCTACTGGAGAAAGGGGAGGAGAGCATGGGAAAAATACCCTATTTGTTTAGGCCTTCCCCAGTGTTTTTTGTTGTTTGTTGCCCTGAGTTTGAAGGTCTTTGTTTTCCTTAGTCTAAAACAACTTCTCAGCAGGTTGAGAGGAGCAAGGCCTCTGGGACTCTGCCTCTCCCACTTTTCGTTCTTATAAACTGTTTACAATCTCCCTCAGTTTCCTAGCTTTGTATGGAAAAGTTCAGTGGGTCAGCTTTCCCTTTAGCTTCATCCATCATTCCAGTCAATTAGAAATAGTTGAGGGCCAATTGCCCGGTCTTCCATTAACTGAGACACTTCAGATTGTTTAAAATAGCATAAAAGCCCTCTTTGTTGACCGTTGGGCAGGCTCTGTGGATTTCCCCGTTGACGGGCAGTTACCGCGTGGCTGAACAGAACCCCAGTGTCCCTGGCAGTATTTGAGGGATGACTATTACTACTACAGGCCTTGTCTGCGTTTTGATTCCTTCTCCTTCACCTCCGCCTCTCGCTTTCCCTGAAAGGTGCGATGCCTTCAGATGGTGAATTACCATGCCTGCTTGCGAAAAAAGCTGCTTTGTGGCTTTTCAAAACTTCTGTAGTAAAGGGTGTTTTTTTTTTCCAGTTGCTGAAAAGTTTCTTTTTAACCTTGGTGCTTTAAAAGCTCTCGGCATTATTTGTTAGTTGCTTGTCGTGTGTGTTTCTAAAGGACAAAGGAAGTGTGTAAGTGTTCAGGAAACAGCCAGGGCATTGTGGTGTGCGGCTGAGTTCATTCTGGTACCCCATGCCAGGACAGCCTGCTTTCATTTAGGGCTAACATTTTCCTTATGTTCAGAACTGCCCAGCCTCAGGGTAGGGCTTGTGTGAGAGCTCCAGCAGAGCGCTGGAAGCTCGTCATAGGTTAACGTGTTTGGGTTGACACTGAAGTGAACTGATATGTATAAAAATATTACATTTTGTTTCCCGTGACATTTAACCAGAGAAGTAGGCTTACCGAGAGGAGATTGGTTTATCTGTAGCAATGTAGATATTTATGTATTCTCATCTTGAAACCCTTGTCCATCTTGCAAACTCTTTCTGATGCCACACACTGCTTTGGTTTCAGTATGGCCTAGTCCATGCACTTCTTGTTGTTCTGGAGTCATTTTGCCCGAGTGGTGTGTTATCGTTTGATCCCAGCTGTACTGCAGTATTTCCCCTGATTGTGAAGTCTGGATAGCTGCGACTGAGCAGCTGTGCTTGGGGCTGATGGCCTGGACCTTGCTGTGTCTTTTGGAACTGGAGGAAAGCAGTTTGTGGCCACCTTGAATATAAGGAGGTGCCCTGTCGTAGTAGTGCTAGCATGTGAGGGCTTACCTGTTTCTCTGCCTGCTCATCACTTTTGGATCGTGCTTCTGGAAATGTCCCCTCTGTGGCTGCCTCCCAGATGATAGAGGCTCAGTGATGTGCATGTGCTAGTGAGCTTGGATTGCAGCTCATGCTACTGAGAAGCAGAAGAAGCTCTCTGGACAGCAGGGATTTGGGGTCTTGGATAAGAGAAAAGGGAGCTTGACAGGTCAGGGGAATGTGATGATGATCAGATTTGAGAGTCTTCAGCTGCTGGGGAGCTGGATCTTGTACTGGAGAAAGGTCTGCCACAAATGCACCAAGCAAGCTCCACCAGTGACTTTCTTGCTCTTTGATGTCCTTCTGGGTTACCAACCTGATGTATCTTCCTCAAACAAGGAACATACAGGCTTGTTGGACTGATGTGTTTCTAGAGACCTGCATTTTTTTCCTCCTTCTTTCTCCTCCACATGCTTTCAGCAAATAACAGCCTGAGGACGTGTCTGAGCTAGAAGGGCAGACCTAGGTTGGAAGGAGACCAGTGGGGCAGAACATCAACCCGAGATTTGAGTCTGACAAAATTGATGTTTGTTTGCTTTGTACTTGTAAATTATCTCATGCTTTGCAGAAATTGAAGCCTTAATAAGTAATTTAAACAAAGTATGAGAAGGGGAGGAGAGAGAAAATCCCTATTTGCTGTAATTAGCGCTCTTGTTCAATGCCATTAATTATACCCAGCCTTCTAATGTTCTTCACAGGAGTTGATACACTTGAGCTTTGTCTGTGCCGGGATCAAGTGAGGACGAGTATGTCCACTGATGTAGAATCCAGCCTTTGTGCTTTGCAAAACCCTTCAAATTTGGTATCTAGCAGTAGCCTGGAGTAAGCAGTAGCCTGAATAGCCTGCATTGCAGTCTGCTGAACAAAGGATGTGTCTGGGAGAATGATGATTCGATGTACATGTTTTCCGTGGTTTTGAAGAGGGACTGTTTTAGTGGAAGTAATAATCTACTGCAATTTTATATTATTGCCAGGCTGTTTTAAATTGTTTCATAGGCAGAGAATAAAGAACTTTGTTTACTGTTTTAAAGTAGGATGTCTGATCCTCCTAGGGGAGGTTATTCTTTTATTAAGAAAGATATAAAATAGCTGCTTTGATGGAAATACAAGTCTAGGAATTGAGATGGTGATGATTATAGAAGCTGTAGCGTTCTAATGCAAAATAAGCCCTAGGAGGTATGTGCCCTAAATGGCAAATCACTCTGTTTTTTAACAAAACAGGAATTACTTATTATTTTGATTCTTGCTTATTTTACAAGGTCTTTAGCTATTTCATCTGCACTTAACTTTTACAGGCTGGGGATAAATTGATTGTTGCTGTTGTTTTGCTTTTTAAATAGCTTGGCGTTTTTAAAGCATGCTGGAGATGGTAGCACAGATCAACAGCATCGGATTCATTTGGTACTCAGAAAAGGCAGAGGGAAAAGCTGTGACTACTGATATCCTATGCACTAGCTGAATTAGAATCTGTTCTTATAACCTGGTGTTGTCTTGTGATCTTCCTGGAAGGAGCCAAAGTTCATTATTTCAAGAAGACCTCACAGCTAATGCATATTAATTTCTGGGAGGTAGCAACTTGCCATGTGTTTGTTTATTGCAGGAGGTGTCCTGCAGCCATTTTACAGGGGCAGTGGGATCCCTCGGGGCCCTGAGGATACTGATAGACCTTCGTGGCCCTGACCAACCTCAGGTGGGCTTCCACCCACGTTCCCAGCCCAGAGGCCTGGGCCCTGTGCCCTCAGTCCTGTGGCTGGCCACAAGCCCAGCTGATCCAGACCCTGACCTACAGCCTGCCTTCCTGGCCTGACCTCATGCCTGCCTCGTCATCATGGACTTGCCTGGTTATCACTGGGAACCCCATCTTGTTTGACTGGAGGGACTTGGCCACTGTGGTGGGGAAAGAGGAGTTGCCATCTTGCTTTTTGCTTGGAAAGCTGTTCCAAGCTGGAATTACCTACCTTTAGCAGGCAGGGAATTACCGATAGGATTATTCATTGGGAGTGTCATATTCCAGCTCTATCTGGTAACTTGTGTTTAAGTTTGAATAATTAGGCTCAACTGCCAAATGTTTGGAATCTGAGATGCTGAGATGTATTTAGCAAGAGCGTCCTAGATACTGCCTTAGAAGCCGAGCACAGAGGAAGGTGGTTGAAAGGGGTGATGTGTCCCAGTTTCTGCAATTTGTGATGACCTAAAATCCATAATGATGGAAACTAAAAACAGATAACAACATCTTTGCATCTTTTCTCTGTTAGTGCTAGCTTGTGACAACTACAAGTTAACAATGTGGAGAAAATACTGGTTTGGGAGATCAAAGAACCACCTCCTTAAACTGATTCAGGGAAGAGTAAACTGGATGATACTCTGTCCTCTTTGCGCATTGCGCTCCTCAGTAGCTCATGTAGTAAGAAAGAAAAGACAAGAAAATGCGGTCTGGTTAGTTGTCTGTGTTGGGATATTCACCTCGAACTTGGTAAGCTTTTATTCTGTCTGATGCTTAGGACAGGCTATTGCTAACAATTCTCTCTCCTGCAGACCTGTACTGTATCTGTACCTGGATCTTTATTTTAGGAGCAGCCACATGATAGAAACTGGCTTGGCATTCATTTGAAGTCAATATGCTCTAGTTTGCAATTTGCTCATGTTTAAGTGCCCAGCTTTAAAGGTTTGCTTTGCCTACAGGCAGTCTGAATACAAAGGGATGCTATTTTTTTCATAAAGTAAAAGTTTTACAAAAACACAAAGAACAAGATACTTGATTCCACCTTCCATCTCCTCAGATTTATTATTGCAAAGCAGAGTTTGCCTCTGAAGAATCCAGAGAAGGAAGAAATGTGAGTTCATGCAGTCGTCTCGAGGTGCAGGTAGAAATGAGCGAGATGGGTGAGATGTGTCTATGCACGTACATGTGTGAGAGGAGCGAGCAAGTTGCACCTTGAATCAGTTCTGGCATTTGATGCCACAGAGATGACAAGGAGGTTTACAGGGACGAGATGTAATGGAATTAATCTGTTGGTGTAACTAGTGTCTTTGATGTTGGCCAGACTGCTTGTGTGAAGATGTGTGGAAGTTCTGAGTCTTCACTGTGCTGCAATATTGTGTAAATTCTTCTGTTTAAAGGGAAGCTCTGCTGCGGAGTGGGGAAAACTGAATTGCAGTTGGAATTTATTATCTTTGAGGAAAAACATGAAGGAATTCATGTATTTGTCGCAGGAGCTAGTTTTCCTCCTGAAGTTTTAGGCAAAAGACACCATCTGACATCTGAACTGTACCATAACTGAAGATGTGCTGAATCTTTTATCAGCTGTAACAATGAAGTACTGCAGACCGAAAGGGGTGATTTTCATTAGGATTTCAAAAGCCTTATTCTGTTGATAAATTCTGTAGCCTGAGTTACTTTGTGATTTCAATAAAATGAGAGCAATGCCTGCTTATATCACCTCTGGTGGTCTAGCACGTGCTACCTTTGAAGGCTGTCCTTGTTGCTTTTTGACTGAGATGATTGCTGAAGGCTTATTGTCATGGTCTTGGTTAATATTAGTACTTACCTGAAAATGAAAGCAGCTGCCTTACTAGAGCCCACATTCCAGAACGTCAGAATACAACTGTAGATAAAGGAGACTGAGCAAGGGCATCTTGGCTTGTTTCAAAGGAAATTATAGATCGCACAGGAATTAAATGACAAGTTTTCCCCGTGGAGCTTAATGAGACCTCAGTACCCTGTTCCTGCTCACTGGTAAAAAGTCACTTGGAAGGATAATGTCCTTCAGAGCTTACACTAAACCACGGCACAGCAAAAAGGGCAATCCTAAAATTCATCATCAGGATGAAATACAATTTTTCTAAATAACGTTTTGCAAAATAAAATCTTGTAGTTCATGGTGATGAGGCTTCTCACAAGTACAGGGTATTTAAACCTTGAGGTGATTGGATTTGATTCCCACATGGCAACAGTTTCATCCCAATCATTTTGTTTTTCTGTGATGTGAAAACATATACTGAATTTGCCCATGGTGTTTTCTTTAGAAAAAGTGTATTAACTTTGCAAGTTAAGGCCCTGTGTCATTCTTCTCCATTAAAAGAAATAAAAAAAAAAAAAAGTGTGTGTGTATATATATGTTCCTTAATAAAGGCTCCTCTTTGTATGCCTGTTTGACAAGATGAGCAAAGCTTTCTTTGGCTTTGAGGCTTGTGTAGCCTGATAGCTTCAGGAATTATAATGAAATGAACAGTCTGCCATTTCATTTCACATAGTTGAGGATTCATAATGCCGGAGAAAAGTCTTATTTCTCAGTATGTAAGCCAGGTCTTTATTGGCCACTTGCTGTGAAACTTCTAAAATACATTCATATACCAAAGGGGAGCTTCTCTGATTTCTGTGCTGAGACACACAATTGCATAAGAAAAAGGAAAGTTCAGACGTTTGTGCTGGCGAGAAGCAGAAACATTCTCTTTGGGCAGTATTCCTGCGAGAACTGGCCTTTGATCTAGTTTCATTCTGTTTAGTGTTTCTGTGTGTTGTCTATCTGTTACAAGTTTTAAACGAGCTTACAGCCGGTTAGATCTTACCCCCTTGGCGAAGGGAGGATGTCAGAAGGGTGGCATTGCACGTAATGCAGCTGTTAATCTCTAGCTGTCCCTTTTAGATTATCATTGCTGTGGACAGTTTGAGACAGGTGTCAGTTTAATGGTATGTACTGATGCTTTATAGTCTTCTGTAGTCTGCAACTGAGTGGATTTTATTAAATGGAAATAAACTTTTAACGATGTGTAAGATAAACTGCTTGGAAACCCAGTGGTCCTGTTTGCTGCAGAACAGAATGAATGTTTTTCTGGGCAGAAATTCCACTTCTCCTAGAGTGGGCATCGAAGAGGAAGCTTAAAGCAGGCTTAAATATAAGGCAGTAGTCTGTTAGTCTGTAATAGCTTGCCTATATGAAGTTCATTGTAGCTGCTTCACATGATTTCCATTTACTGAGCTGAGCCCAGTCATACCAGCGTAGTTACAGCATGTTTTTCTGAGGCAGTAAATTATTCTTTTCTCTGAATCTCTATTTGCAAGTTGTTGAGTAGAGTGTGTTATTCAGTTGAAAGAGCTGAAATCAATAAAATATTTATACCGTGATGGTAGAAGTGAAAAATTCATTTTATTTTATTTTGGCTTTTTGCCTGTTTCTTTAGGAACAAAGCCCCAGTAACCAGACATCAATTGCAATGATGCAAGAACCTCAGGAAATGGTGGAAGAAACAGTTACTGTGGAGGAAGACCCAGGCACTCCTACTTCCCATGTGTCAATTGTCACTTCTGAAGATGGAACCACAAGGAGAACTGAAACCAAGGTGAGAGGTTAATAACCAATGAAGAAAATGGGAAACCACCACCTAATCACAAAATAAAAATAGCAGGGAGTAGCACGAGTGGTGAGAATCGTGCTATTTTGACCCTCAGTGATTTTTTGAGTGTGTTCCCTTTGCCAGCAAAGCTGAGATAAAGTTGTTTTTCAGTTTTGTCTCTATGTCCAGATTGCTCCCAATTGGTTGTGCTGATACAGGTGTACACGGAGCTGCAAACTGAGCAGCAAAAATTATCTGGGTTAACCAAACAGAAACACTGGCACCCATTCCCAGACTGCTCTTTTAAGGTTCAGTTTGTTTTATTGACACAATTCACAGAATTGCTCTGCAAACACGTACAGTGATGTGAGAATTAGATGAGATAGAAGGGCTTGGAATAAAAGACTTTTGCAGCTGAGGAGTATGTGCTTGGAAGCATGTCTTCAAATTAGTTATAATCTGTAACAACAATATGCAATTATGCTTTTGTCCTTTAGAACAAGAAGCATCCTATTTAAATGAAGCCACAACATTTACATTCTGCAACAATACGGTGAATGGGAGTTTACTCCTGATGAGTAGGGAATGTTCTCAAGCAACCTGTACCTCAGGTTCCGCTGGATTACAGACGCTGCAAGTTGTCTTTTCCTGATGTCTTTTCGCTCCCTTCTCTAGGCTTTGTGTAAGATAATTTTGCAGTCTCTGATGAGCAGGTGCTGCATGTTCATGGTTGTATTGCATGCTGTTGGTACAGTTTTTGGAACAGTAATATGACTTGACGTTTGGGTCTTGAGTTGAGCTGACCTCTTTGTTAGGTTTTGGTCTTGTGAAAGATCAAGGGTGATTCCTTTTTTAAAAAACTTGTAAACAGCAGTGATTTAAAAAAAGGCTGTCCAGCTGCTTCCTATGTCAGAAGGAGTTAAATAGAGGTTGGTGCATATATCAGTGTTTATTTTTACTGACATTCCAGAATTGCAGTCCTCTAAGGTTTGCAGAGGACATTGGAGTCGCAGGTTAGAGTGAAGGAGCATTAGTTTCCTGAGATCACAGGGCCTGCATGCATTGGTATAAACTGAGTATCTGCTTTAAAATTTGTTAGTTAAAAGATAGATTTAACTGGCCTATTTTCTCCTCCTTAGAAGGAAATGAAGGTCTTAAAAAGTAAAACCTAAAAAGCAACAAAACCCATTTTGATTAGTTCTTCAAATAATCTACTGTATTTCATTTGTGACTTACTTGACAGAAACGCCGTTTTGTTTTTTTCTCTTGGCAACAACTGTTTACAGGAAGGAAGTGATAAAATTACAGTGATGATGGACACCTTTTTATATGGACTAACAGTAGTGCATATTTTTAGGACAAAGTGCAGCTATGTGAAGGAATAAAATGATAGCTATGACTATACAAATAGAGTAGAGGCCATGTAGCAGTCCCTAGATAACGGAACTACACGGAATGAAATAGTTTGTCTGAAATAGTCACACCGCTGATAAATCTGCATGTTTGTCATAACAGACAAGGTGTGTTCTTCTCCTGTGTGGCACAGCTGTTGTTTTACCATCTGCCCACAGAAAAGGGCAGTGGCAGCTCCAAAAAAGGCATTATGTCTGCATGTGGGGAAAAACAGTAAAAAGAACAGCTCTACAACTGCTGTTCCATTTCAGAGCAATGTTTTCCTGCTACTCTAGTTCATTCCAGGCACTGAGACGCATTAATAACAGGGGGAGGGAGGGTGCACAGTTGTCAGATTCTGGTTTTATGTTGTTTCAAATAATTCCACTGATTTCTACTTACATACTACCTGGAGGTGTGTCATAGTATTTCATTAGTCTCTTTAGCAACTCTTTAATAAATAAATAAAGAAAAATCCAGCTGTTGAGAAAGTGGCTCTGAAATGTCTAAACGCAGGCCGGCATAGCCCTAACTGTTGAAAGAAACACTGGGTCTTTGCTGAGGTTGTTGCTGTCTCTGAGTGGTTTTGTTTTGACTTTTCCTTATTGTGATAATATGGTGTAAATTTAACAGCACTTAGAGATGAATCCGAGGTCAGATTTTTTGTGTTTTTTTTTTTTCTTTAATCACATTGGTTTCAACTTATGTTTTGTTTTGGTAGTGAATGTGAAAATGAAAACTGTTGTCATTGGAATTCCATAGCATTGGTTAAGTGTCCTGCAGTTAATTGGCATTGACTTCCTATCACTTCTAATAGGTATCATCATGGTGCTTTTATAGGTCATCCTATTACACGTGAGTGCCTTACGGAGAAAATGAAGCTTCCTAGTACCTTTTGTGTGGTGGCAAAATTCTGACCTTGTTGCTCAGATGAGGACAGCGAAGGAGAGTTGCTGTGGGATGCGAGATGCAAATGTGTCCCCTGGGCATGCAGCGTGCTGCAGGAGCACTGGTCCTCCTCTTGACTAATGGCTGCAGATGGGGCTATAGTTGAGGTGTTTGACTTGATCAGTACTGTCCCGGTGCTCTGCTGCAAGTGCATGAGTACTTGAGCAATTTTAATCTCCCTGGGCGAGTGCTTCCTCTCTGTAGACAAGCACACTAATCAGTACATACCCTACTAACTGTTGGTTTGGACCTACAGAATTTGACTACCTAGAAACTGGCTATCTCAGATCAATTGCCACTCGATGGCAACAATAAAATACTACTTCAAGGCAAGAATGTCACCTCTCTTAGTTTAGAATCTGCCTGGTAGAACAATCCAATACAATTCTGCCTTTTAAGATTTATTTCAGGATTGTTCATTTGTATGGCTGTATACATAATGGCTTTGGGTAATGAGTGGCACAAGTTGCAGCATGTGCCTACTGGCAGGAGTAGGGCTGGAAGCTGTGGTAGTGCTGATGCCAGGGGACTGTCCCCATGTCCTGGCTGTGATGGGTTTGCTGGCTTTGCACGTGGTTTGCACATCTCAAAGGGGTGTGCTGCTGCCTGGAGAGAGTGGGAATTGTATTGTCAGTGGGCTCGTTTTAATGAGTTCTTTAGTGATGCTCCCGCTAGTAGGTTCTTTTAAAACTACTGTTTGGCATCTCTCTGCCTGTTCCCTCCTAGATTTAAAAAAAAAAAAAAAAAAAGGGGGGGGGGGGGGGGAGTAAAAAAAAAAAAGAAAAAAACACCATAAATCTAGCCTTGCTTTTGTTGTCTGTGCCTTTAATTTTTGTAAAGGAACAGCATCTTCTGTGGAATCCTAACATCTATTTACAGTAACAATCTAATCCCTTACTTAATAAGGGTAATAGTTAAATTTGGGATAGTCACACTGTGTTTGTTCAATGTTAGGAGGTTAAGTTTATGTTCAGCTTTTTTTTTTTTTTTTTTTTTTTGAGCAAAAAAAAAAAGCAAGTTAGCACAACATACAAATAAAGGTTTTTATGCTCTGTTTCATTTGCTCAGGGCTTCCTTGGAGAAGGCCTTAGAACCTCTCCTTGTTACCTCTGTAACCAGACGGTTTTTCTGGACAGTGCCAGTCACGTTTTCCAACCCTACTTGTCTTAAAAAGCAAGACAAGTTGCTTTCTCAGTCAAAATAACACAGGTCATGTTTTTAAGAGATGAAGAGACCAAAGGAGTTTTCCAAAGGTGTACTTTCTTGTTACATAGCTTATATGTGCATTAGTCAACCCTCTGTGTATTTTTGGACACATCAAAAGAAAACTGTTTTTGCTGTGTTGTACAACTCGCTAGCTTGCTGGAGAGTGATGTCTACGAAATTATTGCACTGGAACTGGAGCATAGCAAAAGCTATAAAAGTGGATGCTCCTGTATGCTGCTGTTCCTTGTTTTCTTTTATAAATCTCTCCCTCTCCCCTTTCCTTTCCCTTCCTCTCTCCCCCTCCCCTCCAAGCCCTTCTGTATAGAGGTTATTCTTGCCAATAATACATTAAGTAAACAACCTCAACGCAGAAACATTGACAGTTTGGTGTGCTTTTCCCCCACATCTCTGATGATGCCTGTAGCAGTGAAGCAGGAAGAAGGCATAATAGAATTTAATATTTGACATATTTTAAATAGAGAACATCTGCCTTCTCAAAAATGAGATATCTGAGTAATTTTCCCCAAACTGTTATTATCTTAGTACTGTGCTGGCTAAGTCCCTACATAACATTCCCTGCACAAAAAAAAAATTATCAGATAATGCTTCATTTCAGCTTTATAATCTCTCTGGAAGCCAAATACCTATCGTGCTAAACCAGTGAAAGTCACCTTGGGGACAGGACTACCACTTTTCAACAGTAGGCTGGAATGCTGCCATGTGTCAGAGGAAACCTGTTTGTAAGTGAAGAGAATGGAGTAAAACAAACTAGATTTCTGTGTTTATGTTAATGCTTGCTTTTTTTTTTTTTCTTTCTTCAGGCACCTTTTATTTTTGTCTTTGTTGAAATGCTGAAAGATTTGAGAGATCTAGGTCACTTCTCTTCATCGAAAGTGATGTTTTATGATGACAAACTGTGAAATCAATCTGTATACAAAGCTCTTTTATTTCCAGTCCATCCATTTGCTTTGTGCTCTCTAATACTCACAAAGTCCAGGTCTTTCCCTACAGTGATTCCTGCTGCTATCCCTTCCTAGCACCAGTGACTGGGAAGTGCTTGTGGCTTCAACTCCTCGGTTGCGTTGGTGCCAGTTACCCTGGGATGCAGGTCTTTGAAACTTTGCAGAAAATTCAGGGGGAGTTAGATAATGGAGCAGGAATGGATTTCAGCTGAAGTTGAGGGCCCTTTGAAAATGTGAAACATTAAGCTTAAAATTAAAGGGGAGAAATTTGAGCTGTTGTTTTGAAAACCTGTGGGGTGAGTTCTTACATAGCATTTAATAGAAAGGTAATAGCTTCAGCCTGCTTGAGCTGATTATTTTTTACAGTCCATAGTTCAAAAATAAGCTCTCAGAAATGTCAGAATGCTTTTATCCTTGCACATTCTTTCTCATCTGTTTTTGTTTTATGACATAGTCTCAACAAATTTTTTAGCCCTGTCAGCTTTTATAAAGTACTTAGTTAATCAAAAAAAAAAAAAAGAAAGAAAAGGAAAGGAAAAAAATGTGGGGGACAAAGCAAAACTGAAAAACAAAAGCTCTCAGTAACAAGATGGAAGGCAGGAATTAGGAGTAGTTGTTAAGTTGACAGCAACTGCCTGTGAAAGCAGGCTTCCATTGAAATCTCAGTACTGTCTTTTCTCCACTGTCTGAGCACTGTGCACTTTGATAAACCTTCTTGTACCAGCTAGACATGCATCCAGTAAGTCCAGTCACTATTTTCCCATCACTTGAAGAAAAATAGAAGGATAAAAGACAGAAAAATGCCAAAGCTGCTTCAAATGTGTGAATATTTCCTTTGTGTTTTGTTGGCAAATGGCTTTCCAGAGATGGAACTAATGACTAACGTTATCACGGAGCTCATAGGGTAATTACCGAACAGGATAATTGCAGTGTGGGGTTGGAAGAGAACAATGGCAAGGTCAGGAAACCTGCAGTGTGGTTATATTCCTGTTTGGGGGGCAGGTGAGTGTGTTGACAGCACCCACATGCCGTCCCTTTAGAAGACAGATGATTGCTTTAGGATTTTGGCTCCAGAGGGCCTGAATAAGTTGGTATGTTGGAACTTCTTTTTTTTCTTTTTTTCTTTTTTTTTCTGTGGCTGAAACCTTAATATAATTTACAGGAAATACACAACTACAAATATATTTCAAGCGTATTCAAATAACCTCTTCCTAGAGAAGCAGTTTGAAGCTCTTGTCTGGTAATCTGTGGGATTGTGGCAGTGAAGCAATTGAGCACCCTTTGATTTGTAATCAGGCTAAAAACCTCTCTAAATGGATTTTCTTTAGATAAACAGAGGAAGTCAAATTGCAGTACCTCTGAGTAACTTGTATCTCTGAATTGTTCATTAGAACGTATCTGCGGTGCAGAGTTCATGCTAATAAATCTTTGTGGAGATCGGGCGCATCTGCGGGATCAGGTGTCTCGCAGATAAGGCACTGCTGGGACTCCCGTTTGGAACAGCTTCGTTTTCTCTGGCTAATGCATCAGTATTAGGAAACCACAAAAATGTTGGGAGGGAAGATTACTGTGCTGTCAGCTATTCAAGAGTGCCTCTGTCCTTTTAAGAAATATAAATGAAACATTCCCTTGAGCTGAGTTTCCTGAAATAAAGGTTTATTGTTTTTTTTTTTTTGCTTGGAAGCCTAATAAATGGACCTTCCTCTGTGTGCTGGCTAATTGCTTCCAAAAAGCTTCCCTCTATTGTCCTGTAGGCAACAACGTCTGTTTATCAGGTGATAAATCTTCTGTTTCGATGCCTGCCCCTGAGAAATGAGGCGTAGTGCAAATACTCCTTGTCTCTCAAAGTAGGAAGACTCGCTTTGATTCCCCCACCGTAACACCTGTAGCATTATTGAATGCTTTGATGCTAGGAGAAACGTGTACCTTAATGCTTGAGTGAAATGTTCCTTTTTATCTGTCTGACAAGGGGTTTTGGTTTTGCTGTTTCTTTCTGCTTAGGGGCAGCATTCAGCAAACAGTAGAGGTGAAGCTGTGCTAATGGTGTAAACTTGTTCTCCCCCGTGTGTCGGCTGATGCTGCGTCTTTTTGGCTAGCACAGATGTGGAAAACTTGTCTATGCTCAGAGATGAAAATGAAGCAAATTGGGAAAAAAATGCAACTGAATCTCCTGCATTCTGTATTGGTGATAGACATCTCTGTACTCTGTAGAGCACCAGAGCATGGTGAAGTTGTCCCAATTGCCATTAAATGTAATGGTGAAGTCACAAATTGTGTAGGAACTGTTCTTCAGAAAGTTATCATTTTCTACTTCATCATCTTTTGTGTATGTGTACTGAATTCTTGTAGTCAGTTGTCCTTCCCACGGTGTTTCTGTGCTGTTTTACCCCATTCTGTTTGACAGTGAGAGTGATTCTCCACAAAAGTAAATGGGCAAAAATGCCTAAGTGTCCATACTGGCAGGAGAAGTGGTGGCTGAAGACACGCAGCAGTGTGGCTCCTCTGCACAGCCCGTGTCCGAGGATCTTGCAGGTCAAAGCTTATTGCTTCTCTTGTGCTGTTGCCGCAACCATACTGTAGTAAATTAGGTGTCTTGCCTTGTCTGATCTAGAAAATTTTGTGAAAAGTTGCCTGACCAACTATACGTGTACTGCACCACGTGTCTTGAAAAGAGGAACTCGGAATTAGATTTAGGATATCTGGCTTCTGCTGAATAGTGCTGAAAGAAAGAGCTTTGTGAGGATACGCGAGCCCTCTTCTTGGCATTGAGAGAGCTACTTTTTTGTTCTTTACTGTGCAAAAGTATCGATTTCTGATTCATCAAAGTGTAGAAATGCTACCTGACTTCCTGTTATTCAGGTTACTGCTCCCCCAGTTCAAGAATGCTGAGTCCCAGCACTTAGTGTCCATTTTTTTCAGGGCTTTGCAAAACTTGCATATTTCAGGCCTGAGAAATGTTGCTTTTTCTACTGTTAGAAGATCACTTCTGAGCACACTGCTTTGAATGCAACTTTTGTTTCAAACTCAGTAGGAGAACACTGAGCTGTATTCCACTTGTTTATGTCCACATTACAAAGAGCCACTGTAAGCTGTCCCAAATCTTTTTTGTCTTTTAAATGCTGTCTAGCTTTATAAATGCCATGACAGCCGTCATGCTGATGCTGAATGGAAAGTTGGAGTATTGTGCACAGGTAATAAGCAAAAAACACTGTTGGATGCTGTCACAAAACAAATTCTTGTTTCTAGCTTTTAATTCCGTTATTTTAGTTATTATAACATGTGCCTTTAGTTCAAAAGGGATATTTGGAGGGCTGGAAACTAGCATCTTTCTTGAAGTTTACTTGGTAAGGAAATCCTTTTGGGATTAAGAGGAAGATGTTCAGCTGTGGCCCAAATTAGGTGATAAGATAAAATAAGATTATGTTGGTACCTGGCTATGCTTTATTCAACATCATGGTGCTGCTTAATTATGCTGCTGGTGGAGAGCCATTTGTGCTGCTTGCACTATTGCAGGATTTCATCGATTCATTAGGCTGAAGTATCATTTGCTAATGAAGAAAAGAAATACTGCTTGGGTGAAATTATTGTTTAGGATTTCTGTGGGAAACCATCTGGCTAGAGGACGTGTCTGGAGCTGCTTCAAGAGATGTACCCTAATTATTTTGTTTAGCAGCAGTTTGGCTAATCTGGTGCCAGTCTGTAGGTGTAAATCAGAGGCACAGGTCTAGGTATCGACATGGGCTTCAGGCCCAGGGAGCAGTTGGGAATCCCTGCAGTAGTCACTGTTTCTCTTGATGGACACATTTCACTCTGCGGCTTCTGTGAAGAAAAGTCAGTTATGTATGCTCATTTCTCTGTATAATGCTTGCTTTAGAAACCCAAAGTAACGGTCAGTAATTGTGTTGTGTGTTCCCCTCCTGTGCATAATCCACTCTGGTGTGTTCACTCTCCCTCTCATCTTTGTGATGTGCTTTACAAAGGACACAAAGTCAGCATTTTCTTGACGTAACCATGCTTATACATAAAGGTAACTTTATAAGTCAGGGTAACCAAGGGTAGCTTGGCTCCTGCTGGATTTCTTGTTCTCCCTAAAGCAGCTTTTGCTGGTCGCTGTGGAAGACAGTACAGAAGTCGGTGGACTCCACGTATCAAGCAAAACAGAAATTTCTTTGGTAGCTTGTAAATAGCAGTGGCTTTTGTCCAGAGCCGTCTTACGCAGATTACCAGACTTTTCCCATGAAGGGCAGAATGCTCTTGGAAGCTCTCGAGGAGTCTTTGTTTCTTACCCTTTAGCAAGAAATCCCGAACACAGTGCCCTCCGGACACTTCATTTACAGCTGTTGTCAGTTATGTGATCTAGTCTGGTTCTGTCTGTTGAAACATGCTTCACAGAAAAAAGAGATAAAGATGTATTTGGGGTCAGGTTTTTTGTTAATATTTTAAATAATCTTGTCTAGGCCAGTATGTTTAAGGTAACTACAGTTGCAAGAGCTGCGTGGAGCTCGTGTTTGTTGTTCAGCTGTGTTGGTTTCAAGACTCTCAGCACCAAACTAATGGAGTGACACCAACAACTTTTTGGGTTTGTATGACAGTGGTTGGATGTGAGCAGATCTTCAGAGGGAACGTGGTTGTGTTGTCTAAGAGCTAGAAGACTGTTCGAGGTCATGGTGTTCCCTAAATGTTATTACCAAGTTTGAGCTTCAACAGCTACCCCATGGGACAAACTTCTGGATCAGGCAGGAGCACATAACTCTGTGTGTCAGACTAGAGGATGTGATGTTGTATTTATGTCAATAGTGGGGAGGATAGGCTGTGGCTCTTCCACATCATAAAGTCTTTTGTAGGAAAGATACCTCCTGAAAACATTTTGGGCAAATTTGATCTGGCCTGATGCCTTTGGACTGCTTCTATGTGCTGTCACCTGGCTGCAGAGTTTTTGATTTAGTAGTAAGAGTCCCAGAATGCACTTAACTCTGGATCTAGGACCCATCTTTTCAGTTCTGTGTAGAGATATTTTCGCACTATTGATACAGTATACTAAACCTAATATGTGAACTTGAAATAGGAGTACCCCAGCGCTTCCATTCAACAGGCTTGTCGCTGTTGTATGTTTCGTGGTGCTTTCTCCCAGTTTTTACTGTTCTGGCTCTCCTTGTGTCTCATCACACTGTGCAGGAAGGAGAAAATTAACATATTTATTCACTACTAATTCACAGGTTACCAAAATGGTCAAAACAGTCACCACCAGAACAGTACGTCAGGTCCCGCTTGGACCCGACGGCCTGCCGTCGATGGATGGCTCGTCTCCCATGGGCAGCTACACAGATTCGATCGACAGGAGGTACATGAAGAACGGGGAGCGGTACATCACGCCACAAGCATCGTCCACGTTAACCAGATCTTACAACAGCTACAATGATTCTTACCCTGACAGCCACGAGGGCCAGTATCGCCCTTATATCAGTCACGATGGCTACGGAGATCTACCAGACAGCTACGGCAGCTTGTCCCGTGGTGTCAACTACCGTCCTCGCTACGCCTACGTGCCAGGAAACAGTTACCGGCCAGACGATGGTAGCTTCACTTTGCCAAGCAGAAGGGATAACTACGGGCCGGTTGCCCAGCCTCAGGTGCCAGTGGGCAGCAACGTTGACTTGAACCGCTCTCAGCCAGAACGCTTCCAGCCAGAGCCCTACGGACTGGAGGATGATAACCGCAGCCTTGGAGTAGATGATGAAGGATATGAACTGGATCCTGATTATTCTACTGTGAACCGAAGGACATCTGCAGGAGTGTCAGAGAGAGGAAGACCTCATAAAGGAAGGTAAAATTCATGTTCCTTGCAATGCTATCAATGGTTGTTTTGCTTAGTTAAATATGTACATCTGAACTCTTAATGGTCTGGAAAGTTCAGGAATTAATTGTCACAAAAAAAATGCAGTGGCTGTGGTCGATATAAGCACTGTAGTGAAATAAAGATCTTAAAATCTCAAGAATGGGAAAATTGAAGGATGAAGTGGGAAAGGCATTACGCAAGACACAAAGAATAAACTGGTTTGGGACTGCAGTGCACTTGTGATCTTGGCTAGGGAAACAATCATTTCTCAAAAGCAATTGTAGGAAAAAACATGTCCTAAACATAAGAGCGGGAAGAACAGGTTGTCCTTCTTGAGGAAGAATTTTCTTCTAGGGAAGGGGAGAGCTCCCTAGCCTACTATGAGCAACATCATTTCGTTAGCCGATAAATAACTGCAAAATGCACATGAAGTACAGAAGGGAGTGAGTGTAGTGCTCAAAATCCCTTTCGTCTGTGTTTCTGGACCACTTTAGTGCATGTTTAATTTAGCAAGAAAGAGGCAATCTGGAAGAGTGCTCAGTGATTTTTTCTTCCTAAAGTGTGACTGCCCTGCGTTCTCCCAGTGCTGTCCCACACTAGCAAGGTAAAAAAAGGGAACTGTAACCTGTGAGACTTCTGACAGGTCTGGTTATGCACACATCTGCCAAAGAAAAATTTTGAACAGCTGTTTGGTTGCAGATGAGCTGATACCTGGTGATGAAGGGATGCCTCATTATATAAAAGCTGTCTTGTGAGGTGTTTGACAGCCTCTGCTCCTGGGCCTGTGTTTATTGTACACCGTCAGCTGTGTGACAAGGCTGTGCAGAACCTCACTGAAGTACTTCAACCATTTTGTAAGATCGGATTGTTATTTTATCCTGTCAGTCTAAATAAAGGGGAGAGGAGAGCATCTGTGTTTGCCCTAAATGTAACTGAAGAGACCAGTCACAAATTACTTCTGGTTCAGTCCCTTCCCAAGGGTCATTTCTGTTTTGTGCCATATTTTCTGGTATTAGTTGTTTATGCTGTGCTTGCAGCTATCAGCTCTTGCATTGGAGGGAAAAAAAAAAAAAAACAAGCTTTGGAGTAGTCTTATTACTCGGCTGAAAATCATCTTCTCTGAACCTGAAAAAATTCTATTCTTGTTCTTCAAGCTGTGTTCAAATTTTGCATATGTCTTCATGAAGTCACAGCCTCGTCATTTGTGCTTTGATATGGATTTAGTTCAGATGATTTTCTTGTAGTTTGGGGTAGTTTCCAGAACGTTAAAGAGTGGCTGGAACCCAGCAGCCTCTGTGTCTGTAGGTTGTCCTTCGACATGACACCTCTGTCCAGAGGCTTCTCTTCAGCAGCAGCAGGAGTTGGTGGTGGGATTTGCGTGGGCCTTTTCCTTGTTTTTTTTTTTATAGCTCCACGAAGTAGGAGAACTGCAATGCTGATGATTCATTCACCCTTTCATAGCTCTATCTTCCTTCACGTTTCTGGAAGTTCATTCTAAAGTTAAATGGAATCACCAAGCACCTGCAAATTGTCATCTGTATAAAAAAGAAAAAAACACAAGGTGGCAAGGCATATCTGCCAAAACCTCCTGGAAGTCCCTTCTGTCATCTTTGCTCTTGCCAGCTTACTAACAACTGGGACTGTGTTGAGGGTTTTCTAGGTGACAAAATACCGATTGATTTATCAAACTTTAGGTTTTGTACCCCTACATCTAAGCAAAGTTTACAGTGCTAGTTAAGAACAGTCAGGCAACAGGACTTCTAAAGTTTTTATTAACGTTTTTCTGACTCTGTGCATGATGAATAATTGAACGCATTCCTCAGAAACTGCCTATTTGCATTTTAAAAATATATTTTTAAACATCCTTTTGATTTATTGTTCCTTGCAGTTTGGATAGGACCGATTCACAATTTTTGTTGTGCATTCCTTTTGTTGTGAGTTTTTCCATGTTTAATATGATCAAGAGGATTTGACAAGTAATTAGCCTGACTGGCAGCAAACTTTAGCTTGTGAGCACATAAGAAGATTGTTTGAGGGGCCTCTTCAGGAGTAGTTACTTTTTGACATTTCAAAGAAATACTTGAACAATTCAATAAACCTGCGTTTCAGATATGCTACTGATCTGCCAGGAACTAATGACAATAAATAACGCTTTGTACTAGGTGAGGGTAATTACTACTTGATTATTTTTCTCCCTAGGTTTATTTGGAAGAGGTTATTACTTGCGAAAATGATGAAATGAATGTGATCAATTGGTGGAACCTTCACTTTTACAAAGATTTTGTGTAGAGTAGGTATAATAATAACACTGTTAGAAGGTCTTCTGTCTCACACCGACTTTCAGGTAGGGCAACTTAATCGAGTGGTGCTGGGACGGAACTGAATCCTTCTGTTAGCTGATTGCTGTGGAAATTCAAGTTATTCTCTCTTTCTCTTCCTTTAAAAAAGTTTTCTTCCCAATACGATGCTCTCACTTTCCAGTAGTTTAAAATAGAAAAAAGCATCCTTCCTGTCCATTACTGCTTGTGATGGTGTTGTGTCTCAGCACAGAGGGAAGTTTCTCATCCAAATCCGTGGCGGTGAGTTCTCACCCGTATGTGATAGGCAGTGTCTGTAGGGGATCCTAGTCAAGGGAACTGCAACTACAGATTGTTCTTCCCACTCCTTTCCTGCTGCACCTGATTGATCAGAGAGACGTGTATCCATTGTGCTCTTCTGTCATCACCAGCCTTGTTTTAAGCTACTTATGTTTCGTTTAAATTTGGGGGAAAATGTGCCTCTTCACCAGCATTTACAAATCCAGACAAGTGCACAAAGGCAAATATCCCATCTGTTTGCTCTTCAGTGCATGTGGCTGGGTTTGGTCCTCATTTCTTTTATATCGAGTCTCTGCTCTAACCTATATTATTTTCTGAAAGAGGAATACCTGGCATCTGATGTTCTTGTCCTCAGTGTGTGCTCTGATTTGGATTAAGTCAGATTGCATAACAAATCAGGGTGAGAGGAAAGGCATTTGGGTGTATAATATTGATCTAATAGTGCTCAGATTTACTTGTGAAGGTATTGACACATTTTTACTTGGGTTTGTGTCCTTTTTTTCTTCATTGGGTGGGTTGTCTTTATTAAATAATGAGTATTTTATTATAGTTTCTAAAAATACATAGTCTCATGGTGGTGACAGGTGTTTTGTATACAGCCATTTTAAAAGAGATGCAGGAATTACTGAATATTTTTCATTCACAGAAGACATTCCTAAAATTATTTGAATATTTTTTTGTCATTACATTGCAGTTAACACAAATGAGCAGGAAAAAATGGCCACTCGTAGTTCATCCTTTTTTTAAATGGTCTTCTGTTCTACTTTTCTTTTGCCTTTGTAGTGATTTCTTTCCATAGCACATCGCTACAGTTTGCACTTGTATTAGCATCCGTGGGACTTTTTTTCCCTTAAAAAACAGCAAACAAACACACACACACTCTGGAGCAGCTATTGCTGCTGTGCATCCCAGACTAGACAGGATGGGAATTTCTAATGTTAATGGAAATCAACAACAAACCAGTTTTCTGCTGGTAAATTTCCTGTCAGAGGTCTGATTTAAGAGACTAATGCTATTTGTTGCTGGCTACTTCCTGATCCAAGTTTTTACCAGTAGGAAATGGGCCAAATTTTAGATTCAGTAACTGTAACACTAGGTCTCTTTTGCTTCTGTTATGTATAGATCGTGCAAGAATATGGGTACCACACATTTCTTATTCACATTCTACTTGTGGTCTCTTTTTAAACTAGAATATAAAGGTTTATGTTTGCAGATTAGCTTTCAGTCAGCACTTCAGGCCTAACTCCACCCGCTTCGAGTCTGGTCTTCCAGCAGCATCCATGCAGGCACCCTTGAAGCTGGGGAAACGTCTGTCATGGTAAATCAGCCTCTTTGATTTAGAAGCCAACTGCAAGAGTAATGCCAGGATGTAGTTAATGCTGGGACGCTGTTTGGGTCAGACACGCCTGGGCAGAATGGGGTGGAGCCCAAATGCAGTCAATTTGGAGAATTTTGGTGGTGTTTTGTTTTGTTTTGTTTTGTTTTTTCTCTGAGGCTTCTCCCTAGAGTGAATTTGTTTGATCCAAGTTCATTGATCTGGATGCAGGTAACAGAAGATTGATGTATGGCTGAGTTTTCTGTGGCAGCTGCAGCCTGAGTCAGCTCGTCCATTAGCAGCGTTTAGGTGGTTCCAGTCAAGGTGATTTCAGTGTTAGGGGCCATATGGCCCCTAACTCGGACTTGTCTCAGCAGAAAATTCAATCCAGTTTTTGAATCCTCCTGCACGTCCTCCCATCAGGGAACAGAGGCTGGCAGAAGCAGGAGCTCATTCTGCAAAGCCTTTAGATTTCCTCTTCGGTGTTTTGGCACAAAGTTCACTACTGAAATCCCAAGCCTTTTTGGTCTTTTATCCAAAAGCAGACACCAGCTGCAAACTGTGATGAATGTAACTCTTGTATAAATTGCTGGGGATTAAATGTGTAAATCCTTCACCTGTTTACTCAAATGTGCCTGTGCTGAAGCCACAAGGAAGATGATAAATCCACAAGCGCTCTCCTAGTTTTTATCGGTGCTAGAATGTGTTTTGATCAATTCCCTGAGACAGGTGATCAGTGAGACCCACAGCATCCTATAAACTCAGCTGCCTTGCTACAAGCAGATGGAAGTCAAGATGCTCATTCTCAGCAACCCTGGCACGCTACCAGATCTCTTCGGTCCCACAAGTAAAGAGCCTTTGGCCACCTGAGCACAGGTGGCTATCTACTGAGGTTCTCATTACTCCTCCTCCTGTGTTGAGTAGCTTCTCTTCCCAGTATAGCTGCTCAGCCTGTTAGTAGTGAACAGTTCATGTGAGAATGGGACTGGCTTGAAAATAGAACAGTTGTAAAATCACTCGTCAGCATCCATATCGTTCAGGTTCTGTTTCTTTGAGGACACTTTGCTTCTGCGGTGGATTGGGGCCAGCAGTACGTGCTGTGGTCACCACTTCACAGCGGGGCAGTACCTGGTGGGTTATAAACAGTGCTGCTCTCTCCATCACCTGTGCAATTCATCCTGAACCATCCATACTCACAGCACTCAGGAATGCAGCCTCTTCCTTGCAACATGAAACACTCATCATCATCCTATATTTTGTTCTAGCACAGCTTTGTGTTCTGGATACTACATCAGAGAGGGACCATCAAAGCATCAGTTTTTGTATCAATTTAATGGAAGGAGAAACTTCTTTGTTCCAGTAAGCAGAAAGTTAGGTTGTGTTCCTTTTTTTTTTTATGCTTTATTTCAGACATTTGACATTCATATTTAATAACCTGATTGACAATTAAAAAAAAAAAAAAGGTAGTGTAGGTATAAGAGTTATGTGGTGTGCTCTAATGTCATGACAGCATCACAATTTGCAGTCCAAATTTTGAAGTTTTATTTCTGAGCAAATGTTACAGAACCACAGAACTCTGTGTGGCGCAGAGAAGGTATGGCATAAGGGAGACTGACCCATCTGCATGGTTCTTTTTGGAAGGCTTCATCACAATAATGCAAACAAACTGCATCCCAAGACATTAATTATCTTTGTGTATTTGCATGGATGCCAAGGAGAGAGATACTTAACTGTGCAGGTGTAGGGAGGTAGTGTATGGTTACCTTGCAGACAGGGCTGAGAAGTGCTGAATCGTAAGTTACCAAGTCAAGCATGCAACAGCTGTGCAGAGGGCAACTACCAAAATTAATCTTTTACTTTTGTGCTGTCAATAAGAATTTAACTTCAGGAGGTGTTTGAGAAAAGAATTTCTTTTTGTTGTAATTTTAATGCTGGTCGTGCCTAATTTGCAGATACAAAAACAAAATGTAGTTTGAGTAGCAGTTTAGGGGTTTTGTTATTACTTCTTTCCTATGTATACGCACAAAGTAGATCTTTTCAGTGTTGTTGCTTTCTTTTCGGAAGGATGGAAGCAGCTTTGTTCTGCAACAGAAAATAAAACAGCTGTCCAGATGTTGGAAATGGCTGTGTAGGGCAAGTACTGAATTATACATACACAAATAACTTCAGGTTCAGCTTCATTCTGAGCTTTGGATACTGGCCCATTTTATCCTTTCATTCAGTTTATGGTTTAGAACAACAATTAAAGCAACTTAAGGTCAGTAGAGGTGCTTTTAACATTAAAAGCATTAATTGTGCAATACTAAGTCCTGTCTCTACCTCCGGTTGCTTCTCTCCCCTGCATCTAGTTGAATGAGCAGTCCCTTTAGGATAACAGCGAGCTCCATTCTCTTTCTGAGTTCTAATGATCCCTGTCTCCTTCTGTACGTTAGAAACTTTTCAATAACATCAGACAGTGCTTAAAATGAAAGTTTTATAACTCCTTTTGCAGCGATTAAAACTACTTGCCTGACTGGGATAACTACAATGCCCTTTGAATAAAGGATCAGGTGTATCAGTGGGTCTCAGAAACAAATTCACAGGTTGTACATTTCTTTCCGTATAAATCTCGTGCAGAAATATTCTGCCTTAGTGGCTCATGGTAGGAAGTGATCTGTGTGGATTTTTTTGTGAAGGCTGAGGATTATAGTTGCAGTGGTTGCAAATAAAGAACAAGAAGGTTGTATTTGGCAAACACTGATTTATTTATTTTTGGTAACTAACGTGGACATTTGTTGTGTGCGAATATGCTGCCTTTGTATATTTTCAGCTGTGTAGACCGTAAATTTGCACTTTGTTTGAGCAAGGACAGCCGTATCTTAAATAGGTGTGTTTGCTGGTTTTGGCTGCCCTTACCTCAGTTCAGTACAGGGAAGGCACAGCAAGGTGGGTGCCATTCATTCTAACCCTACAAATGATTCGAACAGCGTATAACATCCAGGATGGTTGCTGAGGTGGAAAGGGGAGGAAAGCTCAGAGTTCTGGACTTGTTTAGGATGTCCAGCAAATTACTGTGGTGTTAGAAGTTGGACCCAGCTCTCCTGACCATCAGTCTCTTTCTTATCTTTATTCCAGCTGATTCTGTGCAAGGTGGACTTCTGCGATGTGCTTGGATTCAAGCCTTAGGTTTTCAGTCATCTTTGACAAATCCTTATTTATGTAGATGAATTCAGTATGCTCGTGTGAGCATCAGCTCTGTCATGGAAGTGCAGTGGATCTTCTCAGATTTGCTGAAAAGTGTCTGTGGTGTCTTTCTGCCCAGGCCTTGAATGCCTTTAATTAGAGTTTTGGTTTGTCGCAGAATTAGCGGCATTAATGAAGCTCAGTGTTTCCTACTAAATGTATTCCAGCTCTATCATAATTGCTTTGCTAAGTGACCAAAATGAAAGCAATCTGTTTGATGACTTGCAGTTCCTGTCATCATTTCATTGCTAGCCAAACAAATACAGTGCTGTAGTCCCATCGCTGCTGAATGCTCAGCTACGCTTTAATTTTCAAGTTACTACAAATAAATTATTTGAAAGTGTAAATAGGTTGTTCCAAATGATGTTTGTGATATTAAAAGATTTGATCACAGCTGAAATCTCCATACTGACTCAGGGGCACAGAATGTTTAAATGTGTTTTCCCCCCCCCCCCTCTTTCTTTCTCTTGGGACCGTTGCTTTTTACAGGGGCTACGATGACCCCATCGAGACAGAGATGGTTGAAGAAAGGATCCCTTACCTTCATGGTGGCTACGCAGCACCGCTGGCACAGCCGGAGAGAGGAAGCATGGCCAGCATTGACCGCCTGGGGAAGCGCTCCCCCTCGATCGACAGCATTCGCAAAGACCCCAGGTGGAGGGACCCCGACCTCCCCGAAGTCATCGCCATGCTCAGCCACCCTATTGATCCAGTCAAGTCTAACGCTGCGGCCTACTTGCAGCACCTGTGCTATGAGAATGACAAAATCAAAAAGGACGTGAGGCACCTTAAAGGGATACCCATCTTGGTGGGCCTGCTCGACCATCCGAAGCCAGAGGTCCATCGTAAGGCCTGCGGGGCTCTCCGAAACATCTCCTACGGGAAGGATAATGAAAACAAGGTGGCTATAAAGAACTGTGACGGCATCCCCGCTTTGATCAGACTTCTGCGAAAAACAAATGACATGGAAGTCAGAGAGCTGATTACAGGTCAGTGTCTGCATTTTCTTTAATAAGTTATTCTTTAGAGGAGTTCTTTCAGTTTCAGGAACAAGAATTTCTGGAGACTAGAAGATTGAATTTAGATCACTGGCTGCCGCTGTTTCTTAGGCTGCTCAGTGTTTGTGGTATGAGAAAGCCTAAGGCAAATGTGCCCTTTAGGAGGAAATCCAAATCATCTGTATATGTTGCACACACTGGTTTTCGTGAGTGCTGAGAGATAGATGGTGCTTCTTGGATGTAGCGTGCAACTGCATGTGGTTGAGTTACTGAAGCTGAAATGAGTTATAGCAACTCCACTGACAGGTAATTTGTACTGTGCCTGCCCTCAGTGTGTTATAACCATGAGGTAAGATATGCTAATCTAAAACTTTCCTTGTTAATCTCTCATAAAGTGATCCCGCTGCCATGTCCCAACTCCTTTATATTGATAGAACAGTCAGGCTCCTCAGGAGCGCTTCCTACCCTGGTGCCGGGGCGTCTGAGGCTGTACATAAATTGCAGCACTCCTGGAGCTGAGGGTTGGGAAATGCAAAGAATTTAAGGAGCCTGCTGCAAGATGTTCTGGTGGACGCGTGGATTGTCCCTTACAATCGGAAAAGGGAGAATTACATTTTGAAGATACTGAGCTCTTGCACGCTTTCCAGGGATTTTTCAATCACTTAGAACTCCATTATTCAACCTATTTTTATTTGAACTTAGTCTTGGACATCATCCAAAAGGAGTAGTAAAGTATATGCCAAGTTTCAAAGTTCAGCCACTAAGTGGAAGAGGGTGGAAAAGTATGTCAGCTCCTAAACTAAGGAGAAAATGTATTGTTCTTCAGTCTCTCGTAGCTCATGAGGAGTGAAATGGATTTCCCTGGTTCTTCTCAGAAGCAGCAGGGGAAAAAACGGGAACTGTGGTGGATTTCAGTGCCAGAATAAAAAAAAATTTGGAGAGTTTTTTTGTATGCAGAATTGGGTCCAGGACTGAAACGTTTTAGCTACCTTATCAGTGTAGGACTGTCCAAGCAGACCCTATTACAATGTGGATTAAGCCATTTGAAGTAAACATCATAATTCTATAATCGCCTCAAAAGTATGGCAGCTGTCCAGGTTTTTACTGGTAATCAAAATTCTCTGAGATGAACAGTGGCTTGGGGTGTTCCGACCGTTCTTCCCCCCACCATTATAGCATATTGAGAATACTGGGTCTAAATACACAATATAGAAACCAGATATTTTTTTCCAGTCCTTTTCCAGACAGCTGCTAGAGGAGAGCTCTGTGGAGCGTGTTTTGGTTTTGCCTTGATTGCTGTGTGTGCTTGGTCTCCTAGCGTGGAAGCTCTGTAGGTAGTATTTATGTTCCATTTGTTGCACTCATTTAGTATGATGGCTGACTTGATTTTATTTTTTAAATAAAGAGTTTCTGTTTATCTACTGTTCTAGTTTACTCAAAACTCATTTCTGGAGTGCTGAGAAGGAATAAATTTATTTCTGTGGATTCAAGAAAGGAGAAACCAGTCTGTAATTTACTCTGAAGGAATATCATTATAATGCTAAATGGTAATCAGTCACTTTTGAGATGGCAAAAACAAACTGGATGTTTTCCCTTTTCACTCTAAATGGTGATTGCTTTGATTTCCAGTTGATTAATTAGATTTACAGTTCAAATAAATTTTATTTGACAGTACCTCCTGCTAATTAAATATAGTATTTTTGTTCCACTTCATTTTATGCTATTTAAAGATCTTTATTTCTTTTTACTGAGAAACACCAGGAATACTGAGGGCATTAACCTAAACAGATGTCCAGCAACAGATGATATGCGTTTAATCTCCACCTAACTAGGAGTGATTTCATTCCACTTCTAAAACGACATCACCAGATCCGGTGTGAGACATTGAAGCATCAGAATAGAAGAGAAGAGTATTCCAACAATGCCTGTGTGGCTGATGCTAGCGTACTTTGCAGCCAGTGTTCAAAGCTTCAGCTGATAATGTGGAATTGTTCACTCAGAAATACGATCCACAGGACAGCAGAGAGAGAAACTCAAGAGCCAACTTAATGGCAAAGAGAGCATTCAGCCGGGGCTGCTGCAAAAAAAGATGGTGTTTTGCAGCCTCAAAAATTCAGGTGACAATTCTGGCATTCTTGTGGTAGAAATCTTGACTTCCTACCAGCGAACTTTTCCCAGGTGATAAGCCAAAGATAACCTTTGCCATGGAAGTTTTTCATTCTGTCTAGCATGAAATCTCTGGGGACTTCTGCAGCTATGCAAAAAAAAAATAAAAAATAATCTTTTTGAGATCAAAATGGAAGAAAAGACAACTGTGTACAGGGTTTGCGTGTTTATTTCTTCTAAAAGGCTACACACTGAGGTTTGGTATGAGGCATTGCCTTTCCTGTGCTTTGCTATTTCTGTAATTCAGCACTGGCTGTTTTTTGAAGGCTGGATAGTCGTAATCAGCTGGTTATCCCAGATGTGGATGGCTGATGAAATAATCCTGCTTTCCTAAGAGATTTAAATAATTTAGATGCCTGAATTCAAGAGCGCTTCCAGTCTTGAAGTTTTGCTTCTCCGGGTGTGGGGCACTGCCTGCCTGCAGGACAGGAGCTACATGGGAGCATCCAAGAAGCCCCATCATTTGCAGCTGGGGAGGGTGCTTTCTGGCAGAAGTGTGCATTGTTCTCTCATTTGTGAGAGTCCTTGGCTGTAGTACAGCTCCAGGACCTCTCATTAACTTAGTGATCTGACACAGCAGCCGCAGCTGTCCAGGGCAGGATGAGCCCAGCCAGCCAGCTGGGCCTGGTCAGTGGGTTAATGGAGTGGGGAAAAAAGGCACAGCAACATGTGGAAAATGCAGAAGAAGTAGATGCAGCTGCATGGAAGCACGAGGAAGGAATTGGATGTGTGAAGACCATTGCTGAATGCGTGATCATGAATAGCATGTCAGAAGTGTGTTCACTTGAATGTTGCCCAGAATATACTTTTTTTGAAGAACATAAGTTAAATGCAATTTTGGAAGCAGGCTGAATATACTGATAGAGCACTGCTGCCAGGTTAAGCAAGTCTGTAGCTTTTTTTCCCGTTTCAGGTAATGAAGTTTTTAGTGGAATTGAGAACCTCTGGGTTAATGTCACAGCTGTTTCACCAGCCGGTCTTGATATAACTGCAAATGGCACTAAACTATGATGTACATCAGGCTAATACAAATTTGTGAGGCATGTAAAAAATACCTTCAAAACTCAAGATACAATCATACGGTATCACAGATCTTCCTTTTCTTGCTTTTTAATGTGTGGAGTTACAAAATGGCTCCATCAACTGCACTGAGGGAAGCTTGATTTAACTGTCAGTGTCCATAAGTAAATCACAACTAGCATTGTGATGAGAAATATTCCACAGAGTTCTGCGTTGTATCCCTCTCTAATCTGGGACTATAGTGCTGAACTCTCTGTGGATCATTTTCTTGATAAATGGAGGGAAATGAGGATTAAGCTGATAAGGAATGAAATCTGTTCTGATTGGGAAAGCTGCAAGAGTTTTTTATCTTGAGTGATAAGGGTTTTTTGTGGAGCAAATGTTCCTATCAGATATGCAAGACCAAAATTCTATTACATTCTTTGAAAAGCAATCAGAAGTTGGTAACATTAATGAATAATTTTGTTCTTTGTGGGAAAGTTGAAAGTAATTTTGTTGTTTAACGACATTGCACAGATTTTAAGTGGTGCAGAACGTGATTTTCCTGCTGCTGTATATTGCCAAACTGATTTTAATTGAAAAATGATTGACCTTCAAAATGCTCTGCGGAGGATGTATTTTGATCTAAGACTATAATAGAATCTTTCTGATTGATCAGCTCACTCAGAATTCACAACTGCTGGGCATTCATGTATGTTAAGATGCTGTCAGCTGATCCAGCACCAACTTCTCATTGAAGTACTGTGCTGTCTTGAACTTTTGGATTACATTTTCTATGAGAAGGCTTGTCAGAAGAATGTCCCTCTTCCAAGTGTGTTCTGCAACACAGTAGTTCATGTGGAGGTTCTGATCTTGACCATCATTCAACTCCAAGAAGCCCAGCTCCACTCTTTGGGACTTGGAATGGTGCAAACAAGGCTATATGTGTCCAGTAAATATGTACAGGACCACCATACAACAAGAAGTCCTTGGTAAATGTAATGCAGAGTGCTTTTTTCCCAAACGCTGGAAGATTTAGAATGGACCAGACACGAAGAGTTAAACAGCTTCAGGATCTAATTTTGTGGTGACATTGGATTTTTGCAAGTAAGCAAGCACAGCAGGAAAAGATGTGCCTTGGATTTTGGAAGGTAATAGCATCATTGTGCTCTGGCAGAATTCCTTCAGAGATCTTCTTTACAGAATTAGCTCCAAGGAGGCGGAGATTTAGAAAATTATGGCTGTGGCCCTAATCGCTTTTAATATGACATAAATTGTATAGCTGTTTATAGCTTATAGTGATTTTGATATATTTGTATGATAATTAGTACTTCTGAAATAAAAATATGTAGCTATTGTCCCTGCTTAACATGCTGAAAGAGTAAGGTAATGATTACAGTTAGAACTATGTAAGTACATTGCAAATAGTGCTTATGAATAAAATAAAGAGTTGATCATGATTGTGATCATCTTCTGAAAAGCAGTAGCTCTTTGTCAAGTCCTAAAATTCATTCAACCTCTGGTCAAAAAGGCAAATACTTGTGAAAGCGTATGGAAAACTTAGATAACTTCATTTCCCTTACGCTGCTGTTAGCGACTTAATTTCTCTTGAGTGCTATTCATTTGAATAGAGTAAAATTAGAGTTTTAAAAACGGTGTTTCTAGCTTTTTGGATCATTAGTGTGTGATGCTAATAGAGGCAGGGAGTGATTTTTACAAGATGAATGTCAAATTTACAGGGATTTTTTTACTCAGATTTCCCTACACTGCTGAAACCTACAGTCTGATAAGAATTTTTTTTTCACTTTTTTTTTTTTGGCGTGTATATGGCTGTCATGTCTATAGTTCTACCATTTGTTTCGTTTCCTCAAGAGCTGAAAGGATGCTGGGATTTAGATCTCTTTGTTTTGTAACTTTGAATAATAAAAACGTATTGTTGCTTTTTATTATCTTTATCTCCTATTATGGACTACTTTCCCCATAAAGTCGAGCTTGAATCTGATTTTTTTTCTTTCTCTCTGCCTCTGGAACCACAGGACTCCATCATCACTGTTTATCTTGGGCTATCTGTCTGTGAAATGCTGCTGTGCATTTTTCTTCAGTGAATGCTGCTCAGCAGCCAAATTCCTTTGGTTTTCCCCATGCGTCAAGGGGGACATTATAAATATAAGCGCTTTGACATTTTTTGAATATTTTGAAGAGCTTTCTGCTGTATATTTTTCATAAGAAGACACTTTTTATTCTTAGTTTGTTAGTGTTTCCTATGAAACATTTGAGAGGTGGGTGAGAAACTGAAAGGCTTGCAAACTGTTTTTTGTTTCTTCGGAGGAGATGGAGGAAAGGCATTCTGTTTAACGTCAATCCCCGCTGTCTCGTAGCCACTCGAGGGCACGGAGACTGACAGTCAAAATGTGTTTGCTTCTGAATGGTTTATTGCATAAATTGTATTCAGTCTTTTGTTAAAAATTCAGGATGAGTATGTACAGGAGATCCTTTTGTTAGGCGTGGGCATCGGTGAGGTTCACTTGCGTGGTGTAGATTGACAGGATTGCAATGCTTCAGTTCTGCAACCCGGGGAGAATACTAAGCCCAGCTGGATTTAGTCTCTTGAAATAACTACTGCTGAGTGAGAACATAGAACAGAGGGAGTTTGGAGAAGATGATTTTGTTTTTGCAGATTTGGGTTGAAGGTTGAATCTAGATGCAAATCTTTAAGTCTGAAAAATGGCAAAAGATTTGAGCATTGGAAAACTTTTGGGTAGTTCTTTAATATTTAGAGCTCTTGGAAATTTTGTAGGTATTTTTGTCTTTTTAAGTATTTATTTGCCTGATTGTTCTTAAGCACTGAAATTTGCCTTTGTAGTTCCCTAGCACAGACAGCACATTTTGTCAGTCCTCCAGGAACGAGGAAAAGGCAGAATCTCATTTCAGATGCAGAAGAAACATGTAAGAGCTACTTCCTGAAATGCACATACAAAGGGCTGTCAGATTTTAAAACTTAACTTTCCCACATACAGATGACTTCTAATCTTGACACTGTTTCCAGTAGAAATATCTTCCATTTCAAAAGGACAGAAATGCAGGCTCCTTACAAACACCATGTGAGGTTCCTCAGTTTCTCTTTTCCTGCTTTTTTAAGCAAATGCTTCATCCATGTTCCATGGAGGAGCCCTGACTTACACTGTATAATTTTCTGGGATTTATCTGTCTAGTTCAGTGCTGGATGTTCTGATTTTGCATCTGAATTTCAGAAGTACTGAGCCAGCAATGCATTTAGGGATCTACTTGTAGTTGTTATTTCTATGTCAGTGAGTCTGATATGCTTAAGGAATTGGTGTACAGTGACTAAAGAAAGACCGTCTAGTGAAGTATTTAAAATTAATCTGATAACTTACATGTCAGGCTTTATAGCCTTATTATGAATATTGACTTAAATTTGTTTCTTATACCAATTTGTTATGAAAATTAAAGACATTCTTCCACAACAAAACGGGACCAATTAGTGTTTCCAGCTTAGTTCTGTTTGTTTATTTTTATTGGTTGTCATGTTTCACAATGACAAAGGGTAATTATTATAAAGGTACAAAGAAAACTAATTCATACTTCACCTATACTATCTTGTTGGAAAGCATAAAAAAAGTTATGATAAATTGCAAAGTATCTACAAATGGCAGGGTTAAAAAAAACACAAACATGGCATTCATTCTGTTGTCTGCCTCTGAAATTCTGTAGTCTCCAAAGTCTGAGCAGACACCTGGCTTTTGTAAAGCCCACTGGGAATCGGAGACAGCCCAGTGTTAGACTTCCGAGGCTCTGCTAAGCACCAGCCTTTGAGGTTATCGTGTAAGTGCCACTCACTGCTCACATGCAGATAAAATTCCTTTTTGTACACGGTACTTGCCATGACCCTATACGGATAATGCTCTGATATTAAAATAGGACATTGGGCATTTGACGCTTCCAACTTGCAGCTGTGAGAGCTCGGGTGCTAGGAGAGTTCCCACGGGGCAGCCGTGGTGCTCTCCTGACCGCCGGTGCCTTGTGGTGGCTGGCAGGGCTCAGCGAGGCAATGGGCTTGTTACACCATTCGACAAAAGTCACAGATCCAATGTCGTTTTCCAGTCATTTTTGAAGTTTGAAAATTGTAGGTTTTAAAACTTGGAGTGGTTGAAAGGGACTGAAACAGAAGTTTGCACCTTTGTTTTTCTTTTGTGTTTTGTTTCAAATACGGCTAAGAGGCAGAGCTCTCCAACCTGTAACATGCACAAATTCACTTAGAAAAGATTTTCTTTGACTTCTGGGGAAATCTAGCTTTTCCAATCAGTCTATCTGAAATTTTGTGCATCCTCACACTTCTCCTTAGAGGTCAAAAATCTGCATTTAGCTCCCACCGAGTGTAGTTACCCACTGTTCTTAAACCTTACAAGGCTGGGCCTATGTAGAAATTCTCCATTTTAGTCCAAACTTCAAAAGCAGTAACTACCAGACAGTGTTACAGGTCTGATGGAAAGTTGTGTTGTGTATCTAAGACCAGGTATTTTTACAGTTGTGAGGCTGTTCTATTGTTTTGATACTTGACATCTGTCTATTTTAGCTCACAAGTGAGGTAAAAATGGAAAGACTTGAGGAGGAGTCCTGGTTTGCAGCTTCTTCAAGGAACCGTATGCTTATGACACCAGGTGATTTGAACACAGATATTGTCTGTGACAGCGGAATGTGAAAGTAAATAACAGAGAAGTCTTGTGTGAAATACTGTCTGGTGCAGAGGATAAGCATAAGATCAATAATCCTTCATAAATTCAGCCCTGGTTTTAAGGCTTGCTTCACTGGATGAATTCTGCTTTTTGAGACATAGCTGACTTAATAGTGTAACAACAACACATTTGTATATAGTAGAAATATCCTGTTAATCTCCACATCACATGTATGTACTGTGTATTACAACTTGATGACTTCAACATTATCCATATCTTGATAACAGTGATTCTGTGTCTTTGGAAATGCTTCCATTGCAGCAACTGTGGAGCTTTCCTTGAGCTACCTGTGTAGTCCGGCCTCTCATCAAGTGATCACTTAGTTTTGTGATTTAGCCTTCTCGTGATCCTATTTAATCAAAAAAATAGTTGTTATCCTCTTGTTATTTGTTTAATTATCCCTGTTTCTCCTGAAGGCACCCTATGGAACTTGTCTTCCTACGAGCCCCTGAAGATGGTCATCATCAACCACGGCCTGCAGACGCTCACCAACGAGGTGATCATACCCCACTCGGGCTGGGAGAGCGAGCCCAACGAGGACTCGAAGCCTCGCGATGCCGAGTGGACGACTGTCTTCAAGAACACTTCTGGTTGTTTACGGTAAGACAGAGCTGGGAAGTATTCCTCGGTTGTTCACCACACCCTGTGTTAAGGATTTCCTTAATTCTTTTGATTTAAAATCACGTATCATATACCTTCTGTTTTTGCAAAGAGATCCCCATTTCAGTGGCCACAATAGCAATGCTGGCTTTAATTAGCGTGCCACAGTTTCTTGTTGTAGAACCTTGTTGGTGTAGGTCTGTCCAGTGAGGTCTGTATGAAGAGTCGGTGATTTAGGCAGGTTTTGTGGAGTGGCCCTCTGTAGTGAGGTGTGCAATGGGGAGTGATCCAGTTAAGAGGTTAACTGCCAAACTGAGCACAGAATAAGTATCTTTCAATGCAACCTGTGCCATAAGTACCACGAATCATGCTTTCATTTATCTATTGTGCTGTGATTAGTGGGATGTTTCTATAAATTTTGAGTATGTTCTTTGCTTCCCCCAGTGGTGCAGTTTTTATTTATTTTAAAAGCATGTTTTGAAACAGTTCCCTTCCTGTTCTTGGACTTCCTGCTATCAAAAAAGCATTTTTTGCAGGTGCTAGGAAACTGATTTCATGGAAATATACCTAGCCTGAAACATGCGTCCCATTTTAGCCACAGATGCTTTTGTGGAAGTTACTGAGATGCTCCTATTTTAAGTTCAAGTGGCTGAGGACCTATGGGAATACAGTTAAGAACCTGAACTACTGAACAATTCTAGTATTACTGGTATTTGCTGAAAAGGATTTTTTTCTGGTTAGAAATGGTATTTGAATTTCTGAGGGCACCTCAAGAGTCAGATGATAGGTGCTAGAAGCTGGGGTCAGGTAGAGTCAGAAAAACCCGAAGAACCATGTGCTCTAAATACTGACTCCTTTCACTTTGCTTGTCTCTGAGATAAAATAGTGGAGGTGTCCTGTTAGATTCTCCAGCTTCATGAAGAAGTCAATTAGTTTGAATGAAGCTAATAAATATTTGGCATTGTTCCTTCTGTTGCTCTGAAGTATACTTCTGTCAGACTTCTGCTGATTAATGCTTCTTCTGAAGTTGGTTCATTTCTGTTCCTTGGACTTGTGGTCTCTAAATTGCACAAACTATTCCCTTGAGTAACATCACAAATGAAGGAAGTAATGAAAACTGTTCTGAAAGGGCCCATTACTGAAATTATTTGCAGTCCCACTGGAGACTAAGGTCCTTTAAGTAGGCTCCAGACATCATAGGTTTTTCCTACTAGTGTCTCATTTTCTAATGGTGTTCCACAAGAGGAAATTAGTCGTGCTGGGGGATAAAAGGTTTATCTGAATGAATGTGAGATTCTCCAAGAAGTGTAGACAATAAATTGATCATTAGTAGACTAACCTAATCCGCATCATAAATTTTTATTAGTCTGTACAGTGCCCTAATCCACTCAAACTTCTAAATTCCAGGAAACTTTTTAATGAAGAAAGGCATTGGCTTTACAGGACGTGAAAATAGCACACACCACTCAGCCATTTTATTTTCCAAAGGCTAGTGAAGAGGGATGCAGAGAACAGCAGTACTGAGATACGCTAGTTAGAGAATTCCACTTTGGATAATTCAAGTGTCCTGCTTTTAAAAAGTCACTTCAAAAGCATCGAGACAGCAGTTAGAGAACAGTGACTGCTTCTGTTGTTGAGAGGGAAGATGTATTTCAGTCCATAGTCGCTGTTGTCTTAGTCACAGGGGACTAAGCAACTTGCAGAAAATTCGGAGCTTCATTCAGTCAGGTGTGGGGCAAGGTGATTTCACGCCTGAAAGTGGCTGCTTAAGGTAAATGGAAATGTGTTGGCAGATCAGCAGGAAAAGGTAATCTGTAAAAGGTATTTTACTGGTGTCTCTGCTATGCTGAGGAGGGAGCAACCCCTTGTGTAGAGAGGGGGAGAGTTGCCTTGCTGTCTCCTCTCTGCAACAGAATGTGAGCTAAAACAAGTCTAGGACAGCAGAGATGCAGAAGTATGAGAGATACAAGCTGCCCTTAGTGTTGCGAGGTAGGTGATACTACATATCTTTTGCAGAGCATTTGCAGGTCTAGGGATAAAAAAGAACACATCAAAAGTAATTATCTTTATTTCTGTTGGAAATATTTTTCTGCTATTTGTTGAAATCCTCTGCAGCTCATCCTTAAAAGCACCCTTCAGATAAGACAGTTAATGCCAGTAGAGAAGAAATGTTTTCAGCCATCTGTCTGACAGACTTCAGTGTTTAAAAAATCTTTTGCCTACTCTTCTCTTTTTCACACAGTAGCAGGTCCCAGAAATTCAATTTTCCATGAATGGAGCTTACTGCAAACTACAAACTGTGTACCAATTTGATATTTAATTGGGAGGTTAGTCCTCTTGATGATGTGCCAGCCTCCTTTGTCCCCTTTGGAATCAATCCGAAAATATGTGCTACGTTGTCTTCAAAGATGCTGTCAGTTCTTTTGGAAATTCAGACTTCTCAGATGTCTTTGCAGTTTGGATATCCAAGCACAAGAAAGGCATTACGCATGCAGGACTGCTTTCATTTCAGTATCTTTTTTTCAGTAATTTTGATGAAGTTTATCAACAAATGTGGGCGAGTTGGTTTCAAACTCGTTGATTCACAGCATGAACTGCTGCTTAATTACTTGTTGTTTTGTTGTGTGTTTTTTTTACACTGCTTTCTGATCTTTACTTTGTTCTTAATCTAGGTCTCTTCTTTGATAATATGGAGTCTTGAGAACACTTATTTCAAAATAATTGAAAACAAGGATTTTTTTCCAAAAAAAACCACTAATTTGGCCTTCTTCATAGAATCTTGATTTATCCCATTTTCCTTTCCAGTCCTAGTTTGTCTACAATACCTTGATGAATGGATCTGCAAAGCCCATAATCACTTTACTTCTTAAATTTTTCATGTGTCTTGTGATAGATGATAGGTTGCATGTAATTTTATAAAAAGAGATATTTTATATTCTGTTGAAGCTGTTAAGAGAAATAAGTAAGTAGGAAAATTGGAAGGGAACAATAAAGGAAAAACAAATGAACAAATGAACAAAAAACCTCACAGATTAATTTATGGAAATCAAGTGGATTTTGGTTTTAGAAAAGTAGGACTAGGGAAGACGTAAGAAAGGTATTTGACGGAAAAATCATAAAGTATTCACAGGTGTTGCTTTATCTTACTTGGAATACAAGTTTCATGTCTTTGTATTGTATTCTTTTAGGTATGCAGAGTATATCTCTTTGATTACTGTCTTTTTATCTTTAAGCCCCTAAATCCCTATTGGGGTTTGCAATCCAGAAGCATTCACTTTTTAATTGTACTCTCCACCAATTTAATATAATGATCTGGTGCATTTTTAACAAGATCATTTTGTGATCCTTCCTAGAACTCTGCCCAAGACAGTAAGGTGCTTTAGGACGAGAGAATGAGATGAATTGCTTGCGGGAGTGCCGGAGCTGAGGCTAACTCATTGCCATCCAGGTCTGGTTTCTCCCAAGGTGCTTCTTCCTGCTTCAGCGTGGGAGTGCTGCTCCGTGGGTCAGAGAGCACTGCTGCAGTCACATCACCATTTTCATTTTCTGTGTAGATATCCACCATGATTCTCAGTTTTCCAGAAGCAGCAAGGATTAATGGTTTAAAAATTAAATTCATTCTGAGCTTAATTGCAGTTTTCTGCCTAATTACTTTTAATTCTCTCTTGGATTTTTTCACTTTTTAGAGGGCAGAGTAGAACTTAGTTTCTAAATTGCCAACTTTTTAGCCCGATTCCTGTTCTAAACTGACCTGCTGTCAAAAAATGTTAAATGAATTAATTTGCATAGTAAACAGATGCAAAGTGCCCCTTTTTTCCAGGGTACCATCTGTACTTGCAGCGTTTCTTGACAATTCTCCAAGTATACAGAAATTCACATTCACAAATAGCCACAAGGTTCAGAGACCTGGCCGTGGGTGTACAAACACAAACAAACTGCACCCACTTGACTTCTACTAAAAGCATGCATCCTTCAGATCGAAATTGCACATAACAGCTTGTCCAACATCAGCTCCTGAGAAGAGAAGGGATGACCTGGTGGCTAAAGCTGTGACAAGTGACTTGAGAAGCATGGATTTAATTGCTGTTCTGCTACTGTTCTGACATAACTTCAGGCAAGATTAACTGTGTAAATCTTTCTATGGTCTAATTTTTAATAGCCCCTCTTCCCTCTGATTTGGATGAGATTTGGATTCCTAAGTTCCTGAGTGGATCTGGAATTCAGTCAGTCATCTTCACTTCTCCTGCCTTGATATTTGCACCTCTGTCTTACCTTCCCATGAAGATGGTAAATGCCAGTAGTTCAAGTATTGTGCAGTGGTTGGCCCAAGCAACAACAACTGGGAATCGATCCGTCCTGTAGGTATAAATTAAGAGTGCTGTCCTGTAAAATCAAAACCTGAGAGTTATGGGAAGTGTGAGGCAATGTTTGATGACATGAGATAAGGACTCAGTAGATTCAGAGCCAAAACAAATATATCTTACTAGGGTGGGAGATGATGTGTAAGTGTGTGCAGGCTCCTGTTACTTTTATTTTACTTCAGAGGAAATTGGACCACAGAAGCTTGATAGTAAATCATTAATAAGCAGGATGTGCCAAATAGAGTTTTTATATGAGCGTGTTTTAAACCTTTTTTTGAAGAGGACGGAGAACATCAGTGTACGTGCACATACATCTTGTCCTGCAGATATAATTTACTGTGCTTCTGTCATATTTAAGCAGCAGTGCTTAATGGTAATGGGCTCATTCCTCAAGCTGTAACTTCTTTATATGTTTGCAAATAGATGTGTGCACACATACCTCCAATACACGCTGGAGCATGTGTGTGCACCTGTAAGACGCAGAGGTAAATAGGGTTTGGCAAACCAAGTCTGTGGTCTTGTGTTGAGAGAAGAGTTCTCCCTTTGTACCTGAGAGGGCTGAATAGGTCTTGGTGACAGCGGTGTTCCCGTTTCTTTCTTCCCATCTCTGCTCCTGCAGTCTCTCCTGGATTTTTTGGAAAATTGACAGGGATTGTGAACAGAAAGTGGGCTTGGACTTGGGCTGTTCGTGTTTCTGCGTTGCATAGTATTTACTAGTAGACCTAAGAGGAAGAGTGCTATAAGTAGAAACTTATTAGTTGTTATTACTTATTCAAAACTGTTACCTTAGTTGGGTGGGGAATGAGAATCCCTTTATATTGCATTCTATTCTCCTTAAAGTCGCCATGCCTCCAGTCAGGGAAATCTGTGGGATCTAGTAGTGCTGGGCCTTGGTGTTGCTGGTGCTGTTTGAAGGCCTCCAGCATCCTGGCTGCAAGGCTTGGGGCTTGCTTCCCCTCGTGCCTCTGCATGCTGAATCTGAGGTAAGAAAGGCTATGCCAAAAGCAGACGGTAATGCCCTTCTATCTTCTTAATGATTAATGTGTAGCTTTCCTCTGAAGAAAAGTGCTTGGGAATAAGAGCTTTCGAGGTGAATTACCTTCAAGCTCTACCCACATTTAAATCCTGCTGCTGTGATGCAGGGTATGGTGACAGTCACATAATATTTGTCCCACCTGCACTCTCATCTACGTGAGGTAGCCTTGATCTGCAAGTGACTGAAGAAAGAAGGCACCTACGTGCGAATCCTCGGCCTGGAAGCACGGCCTGGGTATGAGCAGGGCACAGGAGGTGAAGCTCAGGTGATGCCACCACAGTGCCACCCACCGAGCTGCCCTGGCTGTCAGGGGAGTTTTGCTGACTGCAGCAGGGCAGGACTGAGAAGGTACTAGATGGGAGTTTTCAAGAGCTGGCTTTTATTTTCTCTTTGGAACAGCAGCAAATTAGTAACTGAGCTTACCTAGTAGAGCATTTTTACAGAGCCCTGTCATGCTGCACAAAGGGTCTTGTTGGAGCAGCTGTGTTTCCTCCCCACCCTCAGAAAGATTGTTTGACAAAATCATTTGGCTGACTTTTCCTTTTAACTAGCGTGCCTGCCTATCATAGTTCAAGTAATCCTTCTCTATGTCTTCGTACAGCAGTCATTTAATCAACAAGGCCTGCAGAGGACTTGGTACAGAGCTCACCCCCACCCAGAGGAGATGAGGGCAGATGCTGCCTTGTCTCTGGCCACCCACCCACCATGCCTGGAGCTGCTGCACGGGTGTCTTCACACATGGGTACAGCCTCTGGGAGGCTGCTGCTCCAGAAGCCGGAGCTGACGATCCTGTTTGTGTTTTGTTGTGTCATAGGCACTTTTGAACTGGACTTTAGAAAGATAAAACGGAGCAAAAATTTGCCTGTGAGTCTTGATTTTGCAGCACAGAAGAGGGAGAAGCTTATCTGCCCAACCCAGACTGGAAAAAAACAACTCAAATTAAAAACCCACACCTCTCAATACAGAGGAGTGAGTGAAGGCAGTTTCTTAATTAGCTTACTGAAACTGTGCAGGATCACAGCATATGGCTGTCCTGGGGCTTATATGATGAGCAGAGCGTTTAATTCGTGCTAGTAAGGAGCCGTTAGGGTTCTTCCTGACAGTTCCTGATGTTTAGCTTGTAATATAAATAAATTATGCATAGATTTTAGCAGCAGAGACATAACCTAGTTACATGCAACCTTAATGCTTTACAATCAAATCTGAAGTATAAGTGTAAAGTTGTGCGCTTGCTTATTGCCTTCTGTCATTCTTCAGGAAAAAATGTAGGTCCCTTCCCCCTGGGCTATCAATGAAGGCAATCGACAAAACCGTCTGTTGCTGTGGTAGGGTGAGGAGTGAGATCGAAACAAAGCACGCTGCGTGTAATGGGCATAGTTTGCTTTGGAAGGCACGTGAGCTGTGATCCTTTATTAGATAACAACTACCTTATTTTTTGTATCTTTGAGATTCTTTTCACATTGCTGCGAGAATACGTGATAAAGCAGGCAGAGCCTCTCAGCCTTTCCTCCAAGCAAAGACTGAAATAATTTGAGAGCGAAGTAGCTGCTGGGTATTGTGGAATTCTTGTCTATTGCATTTCTGCATGGCTTTGTGTTATAGGAGAGCAAACTAAGGCCCTCCAAGTAGATCATGCAGGAGGTAACCAGTCAGCGTTTTACTAAAAAGGCATTACATGGTATTTTGGATGTAGAAAGCCACAAATAACAATGGATGGAATTCACGTCTGTATCTTGTTAAACTTTGCTGCTGGCTGTTGAGCCCTGGCTTATTGCAGGGGGATCTTAGAAACAATCCTGATGTGATCCTGAGATGTGCCAGCATGCCCTACAGATGCGTTGCTCCACAGAAATGTCTTCCTGGAGCACAGGCTAAACTCATGAAGTCTGTTTTCAGGGGTGGCTTATGTTATGTCCTGTTATTGGCATTTGGACAATTAAACAAAACCAATCCCTTTATTTAAGTATCTGGAAGGGGCTTAGGTGCAAGGCAGTCAGAGCTGCTCTGCTTCTTTCTTGGGTCTGGCCAGTAAGTGGATACTGAAATGGAGCAGCAATCTCCAGTGAGATCTCCTGCCCAGATCTGATGCACCTTTTCTCAGCTGAACAGCTGCTCCCTACCAAGCATCACCCTCAGTAGAGCTTCCCTATCTTTTCTGCTTATTTCATTTGGACTTTGGCTTTGCTTGACTTTCATCTGCTTTGCTTGATTTCTGATCCAGCTGCCTGCTGCCAAACTCCGTCACGTTGTATAGGTCTCTTTTACCAATGTGGATCAGGCTATCTTCATGTCACAGGCAGCTTTTTGCTTTTTCTCTTATTTTTGGAACAATGAACTTAATACCAATAAAACTTTTTGGTATTTCATGTGAACTCAAGTATGGAATTCATTGAATTTCTGCATGAAATGATGGAATGATTTTAAACTGCTCTATATTCCTCCTTTGGGACATTTAGTACCTAGAAATGCACTAGGAAATAGAGTACGCCTGCTGCAGCTGTTACTTATCGATCTCCTTCAGCTGACATCCAAATAAAAATTTCTTAATAGTGAAGCAAACCATGAGTGCAGAAGAGTGCTTTTATAGCAAGGGATACTCTGACTACTGTCAGAGTAGGTGGGATATTAACGGCTAAAATATTCAAATTAAACTTGGGTAAACCTTACAGTATCTTATCAGATGAAGTAGAAAACTCAGCGCCTGGTCAGGGAAGCCGAAGTGGTTGTGGTAGTCAAGGTTTAGCAAGGTGTATGTGCCGTCTGCCTGCTCAGCCCCCTGGTGAAGTGCCTCTCACTAAACCTGCCAGAAAACCCCTGTGCTTTGGAGCTCTCTGGCTTGCAATGATCACAGGGAATTCACCTTCTTTACCTTCTTCTCCAGTGCTGAGATAGGAGCCAATGTTCCTTCTTGGCTTGGCAATACAAAAATCACTATTGGAAGGTTGGTTACAGTTTTAAAAAGTAGTTAAACTTATCTGGACCCTGTGGTATGCACAAAGGCTACTGAAACGAGCTTTCCACTGAGCCAGCTTCAGCTGCTTCCAGCGTGCTTCTTCTAGAGAGAGATGAAAATCTTACTAGAAACATATCTAAAAAATTTCCATTTCAGCTGTTTATATTAAAAAAAAAAAAAGGCAGTCCCCATAGTCCCCAGCCTGTTGCCTTTGTCCCCAGCTGGGTCTCTAAACAAAGTGCTTTTTATGCCTGGAGAACCGAAGTGGGATGGTGAGTGTTGGGTAATGCTCTAACCTCTGACTTTTGGCTTTATCTGCAGCACTGTAGGATAACAGCTGATGGCCCTTTCCAGCCAGGTGGCAGACATAGCAATAGTCTGGGAAATACTAGTTTAAGTGTTCAAAGAATAATGTCTCCCTGGTGCTTGTATTTTCAAGTTCCTCTGTGTTTAAAACAAAACAAAACAAAACAAAAACCACCTCAGAACGCACACAAAACCAAAAATGCAAGCTCTCAGCTTTAGCTTTAGCATTGTTAGAGAAAGCATAGTGGGGGCATTGCTACATGATTCGCATTGAAATCTTGCAAATTAAGTGCCATGCATTTAATTACTTCTAAATCTTCTCTCTTGAGGATAATTCTGGTGTGTGGCGCTGATCGTAGTAATGGCTCACCTATCCTAGAGGTGATGCATGCTGCCTGTTCTGTAAATGTAAATGTTACATTCAGACTTGCATGTCATTAAGAAGACTATTTGGTGCTAATGATAACCTTATCTGAAATACGAACAGATTTCTCACACACTCCCCACCATTTTCTGAAGTCTTTAATGCCAACAGACTGGATTCCTAGTCTGATGCGTTTCCATGCTGGTAGGTATTTGCTTTTATTTAACATTTACTTAGCCCTCTGTTTTGTTTTCCCAGGAAAAGCATATATTTAAACATCCTTGCAAATCTTCTTTCACTAGTCCTGCCTACAGGCTGGACTGCAAGAATTCGAGGTAGAATCCAGGATACTCTGCCCAGCTAAAGGCTGGGGTTTTCAAATCTCTGGGTGAGATGTGTGCTTTGCTGCTTCACGTAAAATTGGTCATAGAGTTGGTTTCCATCCTACATATTGACTAACATGGACAGTAATTTCATGTCTTGCTCTTGGAATTGCTTTTTTTGAGTGCATTGTATATATTTATGGCAAACACACTAAGCAGCTTTCTGTTACTCTTTGCAATACGATGTGAGAAAGATACTATTCTTGTTTTTAAAATATATTTTTTGTTTAATGGACCCTTGGAAAAGTATTCAGAAGTGGGTGTTAAAGCAGTGGGGACCTCTCTTGGGGATGAAGAGAAGCAGACTGTATGGAACAGCAGAGGTGAATTTTCCCCTGAAGACTATGAGGGTATTAGTTTTATAGGCTAAAAGAGACCACCAAGCAATGTAGTCTGAGGTGGTTTTGTTTTTGTTTTTTGCCTAGGTGCCTTCTTTATCTAGGTGCCTCCTTTGTCATATGAGGAGTACACTTTGGTTTTAGCTGTTTATTTGCAGGCGCTGATGGTGTCCTTTTTAACGAGCAGCCTGCAGGACATGGCAGGCCTTCCTGCACTAGCTCTTGCCCAGGTGATCACTTCTGGCTGAGCACTGCAGCCCCTCCTGAATACCCGAGGTGTGAATTTGACCGATGATGACCAGGTGATCATCAAGGAGGCAGGCTGTGGTATTAACACCCCAAGGCAGAAATGCAAACTGGCATTTTCCTGGGTTGCAGGACCCCTTGGCTGTTTTGCTGAGTTCAGCTGGGGATCGTAGCCTCAGCTTAACCAGCTTTCCAGCGTTGCTCTGGGTGATGGACTCCAACCCCGGGAGCTCTTCTCCAGGGGCTGCCAGATGACAGCTCACTCAGAGCCCACCTTTCTGTGGTGCTTACGGATGTTTGGTGTATTTGTGCATGTGTCTGAGATGCAAGTATTCCCTTGGGAGCAGGGAGCTCTTTGCTGCCTGGTGCAGTGTCAGAGCAGCAGAAAGAGCAGGTTCTGCCAGGCAGGACCCATCTCCCTAGACGTAGTCTCTCTGAGATTTGTGTTGCCCAGACTTCTGTGTGTAAAGGATGTGGGCTGAGCTCTCTGGTATGTCTGGGCTGTAATTACAGACAGGGAAATGGGTTTTGTTGTTCCACGTTAGGTAAATCCCATGGGCTGCAGGAATCTTGTCACCCAAGGAGGACTAGCAAAATCCCAGGAGCATCAGGTGTTTGTAGGGCCGATGTTTCTGCACGAGATGCTCACACGGATGTTTTCCAGTGTATTAGTTACGACATTAAAACTGCTAAGTTTGATGCCTGGGTAGCTTATACACAGTATTAATTAGCTATTAATTTGATCCTGCAGAATTTTCATGCTCATTTATGTCTGATATATGTGGGAATCTTTTCTTGAGGCATTAATTTTCATTAAGTTCTATAGCTGAAGATACTCCAAGAAAGTGAGGTTAGCAAGCCACACTTACTGACACACTTTCTAATATCTTTTTCAGTTATAATCTTATCAATGTCTACCTTCATATTCATCCTATAACAGATCAAGAAGTAAGACAGCAAGATAAAAAATTCTGTGATGCAGTTGATAACCAAAGCCATAAAACAAACGTTATTAAACGTGTGGGAGCACAAATGAAAAAAAAAAAGAATCTCTTGTGTATGGGCCTTGAGGGCAAGAAAGGTGTTAAGGAATATTTTTTGCAAGATTTGATTTATTTATTTCTTGAAGTTTGAGAGTGTTTCTCATGTATTTTAGTTGGCTATTTCTAAGGCTTAATGAGTGAGTAAGAAATGTGATACACAGCTCCACATGGACCATTTTTAGAGCATTTCTGCCACCCTCAAGCTCAGTAAGTAATGTTCCACTTCTAATAAATGTACTTGGAGGTGGAGCACCTGTCGTTTATTATTATAATGCCTGAAAGGTATCTCAGAGAATTCTAATTCAACTTTCAGTTTCATAAAAACTTTACATTAAAATTCACGTTTGATATTAAAGGATTAGTACAACAGGAAATGAAAAAACAGTGTAGAATTCTTGTCCATATATCCTGTGGAATCATACGTTAATATCCACTTTATGTGCTCTGTATCAGCCATTGCTAGAGGTGAGACTGTGTTAGGTTTTAGAGAAAGGACTCGTTTGTCTGTGTATCTCATTTGTGATCTTAACTGCAAGTCAGTGTGCTGTTACAGCAACCAGCTCGCAGTTAAGTGTCTTCAGATTTTGATAGGTCTCAGAAAGTTTTTTTTCTAGTTAAGCGATTAACATACAAACTTGTGTGGGTGATGGGGGGATGGACCATGGTTGGTTTGTTAATTACTTTGAGATTGGCAGTCCCTATAGTTAGGTAAAAAGAACAATTGGACACATTATCCTGATAGCAGAAGGTAATCACTGCGTCCTGACCTTTTGAGAGCTTACCTTACATGGATCTGAGAATTCAAAGACCCTGAAAGCTGTAGTGTTGACTGTGATATTGCCAACATTCGTGTATTTCAGCTTTGAGAAAACTTGGGCGTAGGCTTGCCAGTGAACACTATTGAGAATTGTTTTGTCAGCTCATTCCCCCCCCCAGAACATGGCAGAGTGATCATAGTTAAATGAACTATAGCTTTTTGATTATCTGTTTTGTTTTGTTTTTTTCATGAAATCAAAAACATTTTTGTAGTTTCTGTGGCCAGTAGCATACTGCTGCTGAGTAGTCTTCAGCTTCCGAAAAAGTAACTTTATATATATATACATATACATATGTAACATATGTATATATGCACACACTCATATACACGTACATATATATATATATATTACATATACATACGTAAGCTGTAATAACTGTGCCTGACTATGCATTTGACTGTTTTTATGCATTTATTTTTTATGCATTTGACTATGCATTTGACTTGTGATTTTGCCGTCCTGTGTAATTTTCTTTAAAAAGGTGAAAGTATTTTTCAGATGAAAAGTTCTGGCTTTAAAAATAAATTTTTAGATTGGGTATTGTTTGCTACGAGAATTCCTGTCCACTTCAAGGTACATGGCTGAACTTGCTAGCAAGGCAGAAAAATGTGTGCATAGGCACCTCTGCAACTGCATTTCCCTTTTTGTTCAGATTAGGGTCATTGCGGATGCCCGCGTTTTACTGAGGTATAATAGTTTGTCAGGCTTCTTTGCCTCCAAATTGTTGATCTGAGATAATGAGTTCTTAATAATTGTATTATAAATCAACACACCTTCAACCTTGCGGTGAAGGTTAGAGGGCTAAGTTTTCTTTTAAATCTCTTCTATTAGGAACGTAAGTTCAGATGGAGCAGAAGCACGCCGAAGACTAAGAGAGTGTGACGGCTTGGTGGACGCCCTCCTTCATGCCCTCCAGTCTGCAGTTGGCAAGAAGGATACGGACAATAAGGTGAACTTGAGTATCAGAACTTGAATGGATGTTTCCAGTAATTTAAGCTGAAGTGCTGCACTGGGCTCTGACTTCTATTTGCTAGTATTAGAACATGATTATGCTTGCCTCAGAAAATATAGTAATTACCTTCCTTTCATCTCTGTCATGGTATCGATGGTTCTACTGATGGGTTATCAGCACGATGCTGCTGTGTTGCCTTGTCTGGCTGTTGAGGTGAGCAAAGACAAGTGGCTGTGATGGGTGGGGAAGAGTAGTCTTTTATTCCTGCCACTGGCATTATTGCTATTGTTCTGCATTACTTAATTGACATTTTAAGTGCAGTTTGCAAATCAGAATTGAGTCCCATTGTGTTGTACTCTGCACAGTGTCAGCAAAGGAGTCAATTCACATCTTAAAGACTATATTCAACACCATCTTAGAAGAACGTAATAGTAAGACGTTAAGATGTCTTTAGACCTGAAACAATTTGTGGCTTTTTCTTGGAGGTACAAATGTTGATTCATCTGTTTTCATCGTCATCTCATCCTGTAGTGTTTAAAACAGTATTTTTACACATAGGGAATATCTTAAGTTTAACCTGTTTAAAAAGTGAAGAGCATACTATTGCTTTATAACACCAATAAGGCTTTTTAGCATCTTTATTTTATTCTTTCTAGTCCCACCATGTGATGGATTGTAGAAGGGAATTCTAAAGCCCTGTCACTTAATCAGATAATTTTGGAAGTGGATTTTGTAACCACCTGGTGGCTTCCATTGCAACCTACAGAGCATTGCTCTTGTCAGAGCCTGATGTGCTATGAATGAGCTATTCCTACAGAACAATAAGCGTTGTCATTGAAATCCTCACATGCCCTTAATTTTGACCTATAGAAAGTTTAATAAATAGGGTATCTTGGGGATTGTAAAGGTTGGAAGAGTGTGACAGCACTGTATTAAAATAAGAACCTTAAATGATCATTTTCTGCTGTGTGTTTGATCTTTTGGTGAATTTGTCATCTTTATGCACGATTGGGTGCTATTTTTGATTAGAGAGTTTTCATTTTGAATGGGTACTATTTATAAAACACTTCACTTTTAGTAGAAAAGAAGTGGTTTTAGAACAAGAAAAAACCTTAAATAAGGGTATTTTTGACAAAATTTCCTTGATCTACATTCTTTTCCTGGTATGGGTGGCTTTTTTTTTCTCCTTTTCCACAAACTTCCACTATGTGATGTAAGAGTTTACAAATTGGAGGGTTCCATACATACTTGTAATGTAATTTTTTTTTTTTTGTTACAGTCCGTGGAGAACTGTGTGTGCATCATGCGGAATCTTTCCTATCATGTCCACAAAGAAGTCCCCGGAGCTGATAAGTATCAAGAACTAGATGCCAGTCAGACTACTAGCACAGGCGGCTCTCAGAAAAAGAAGAAAGATGATGCTGGTTGTTTTGGTGGAAAAAAAGCTAAAGGTATGTCTTGCAGAGAACTCACAATTGGAAGTGGATCTGTGGGTAAATTTTCTGTGTAGTCCTGCTCTTGCAAGCTCTTTCATCATGCAAGAGTGAGGCAGTTTGTGGAGGTACCTGTCTGTAGTGCTGTGGATTGTGGTCCACAATTGCGATCCTTCTGCTTGGCTTTAAATAGGCGTGGTGCATGCTGTTGTAAGACACTATGCTGTTGGGCAGTGGTGGATGTGCTCTGCCTCTCCTCTGCTTGTCTGTGTCCTTGCATCTGTCAAATTTACTCTTAGTCCACTTGCCTGGCTGTACAGCATGTGCCATAGCCCCACAAGCCAGGCCAGCATGTGCTTGTCTCCATGCATGGTAGTTCTGTCTGTTCCATGCCTCCATGTCTCTCACATCTGAATGCAAACTAAAAGCTTACATCTCCCACCCACTGCCAAAACATACAACCTCCCAATTCTGTCACTCAGTAATTTAAATTGCAAACAGGATTTTGTAGCTTTTAATTGTCAGTCGCTTTTAGACCTGTTCTTTCCTTTGGGGCATGAGTGTTGCAAATGAGTTTCATTACAAGAGAAGATTAATAGTCTCAGTGACCCCCCTTCCATCTTCCTTCTAAAAAGAGACACTTAAATGTGTTTGAGTGTGCAAGAAACTTATATGCATTCTCTTTGTTGTTTTAGAGAAATGACTCTTATGAATTCGGAGATAGCAAAGTTAGTTTTCTGTCTAGGCTCCATTTTCTGCATTCGTATGTACTCACATCCTGGCTTACTATTTATGCCCATGGTCTAAGGAAGGTTGTGATGCTGAAGAGCAGACAAGGAATTGTTTGAACTTGAGGGACTGTGTGCTGTACATTAATCTTCCTCTGATGTGACCTGTACATGTTAGTGAAATGTTTTGTTTCCATATGTGCTATAAAGTCATCACAGTGTGAACTTGCTATTGCAGACTAGTCTGTCACCAGAGAGGTTTATCATGTGTCTAAAATATAAAAAAAAAATAAAAAAATATTGAGGGGAATGTTTTAATGACTGGGGGTGGGGGGGAGAGGGCGGAACTGGAAAAAGAATTTTAGCTGCCTGGCCAACCTGTTCTCACAGTGAATGACTAAAGCTATGCTGTGATACCCTTTGGAAACCCTGAACATGTGCTGACTGGTTAGTTTTCTGCCACTTGTCCATGTTGTTTTGCTGCTTGAAAGCAATGCAGTCAGTTAATTTTTTTTGTTTTGTTTTACGTAAAAGCTGTGTGTGTGCATTGTGGAAGAGGGGAGTGTGATGACAGAGAACTGTCCTCATCCTCTTGATGACTGAAAAGACAGCGCTCTCCGGTGGCTGCCCGTTGCCAAGTGGCTGCCAGTTTCCTATATTTCTGCATCTGTGCACCCTGATAGCTTCAGTTTAGCAGCCACAAAATCTGATTGTGTCTTTTTCGATTAATTGATCTCAAAATCATGTGACGCTGGATGAAGCCGCGGATTTCAGCAAGTAGTGCAGGCACTCAGTGACAGCTTGGGTTTGGCCCTGTGTGTAAATATACTTTTAAAGTCATAAATAGAAGATTCCTTGTCCCATTACTAAATTTATGTGAATACCTAGGCTGAAACTGTATTAATTTAGTCAGTCTAGGACTTTAAAATAGGTCACTTCATTTCCCTCCCTCTCTTGTTCACTTAATCTTGTAGTGTTTCCATATTTATTTTATTTCATGGTCATTGATCATAGCATTTCAAACACATCCACAAAGGGCTAGTCACCCTTCTGTCCCCTCAATTCCTGGAGCACCTTTTTTATAACGAAAAGTGAAGGGGGAAAAAAAAAATCTGCAGGGAAAGACTTTCCAGCAGGAACAAAAGAGATTAAGTGGAATATCCATTTTTTGTGGGTCTGTTTTGGGGTTGTTTTAGGTGTTGGAAGTTCCTTGTTCTTGTAAATCTCAGGCTTTGAACCTGTCCTGTAAAATTCTGCCTCTTTGTGACTGTTCCTTTGTATTTTCTTTCTCCCTGTAAATTTTTGTTTTTCTTTTGCTGCTTTTCTGGTAATTAGAGGAATGGTTCAATCAAGGTGAGTCTTTGCAATACTTTTTTTTATCATCACCATAATCTGCATTGTTCTGCTTTTACATGCAAGGCAAAGAGCTGACATCAAAGTCTTGCTCATTCGCCTTCTCTGCTCCCCCAGTGCATCCTCCTGTTCATTTCAGCAGGCATGGAAATCCGCTGTCTAATTGAGGGAGCATTTTATGTTTGGTCTTCTCACATTGCTAATAGAAAAGACATTTTTATTCAGTCCTGGTGCAAGTGCAGTAACAGAATTGATTTGTGACTGGCTTGATAAACCCATGAGGGAGGGCACAGGTAAGTGTGTGAGCTGCCTTCCCAACCCTGTCATGCCAAAGTACAGCTTTGCTAACTCACCTGCGTAGCGATAACTGTAAAGACTCAGCAGCTTGGATGAGTGTTCTCAGAGAGCCTTGGCATTTTGTTTGACTGGGCCCAGGTGCCTTGGCTGCTGCGTCTTTATTACAGACATTCACACTAGCTAGGTGAAGACACCTCCAGTAAATTGTTGGGGGCTCTGCCCTTCAGTTTAACATCCTAACACAACAGGTGAAATTGCAATTGAAATGTCCAAGCTTCCTTCCCTCCCTCCTCCTTCAGCTGGGAAGTTCAGTTAGTGGAGTGCCCTGGAGTAATTGATGGTGCACTGTGTTATCGATACTGATCTGGGGGTAAAGACGGGCTCGTTTTCAGTCTGTGACACTTGCTTCAGATCAATGAGGTCTGGAGGGCTGAGCCAGAAGAGAAATGTTGAAAAAATTGCTCCCCGCAACAAAAGCTGCTCGTTAGCATTCCGTGAGATGCTGATTTCTGACTGTGACTGGTGAGGCCTGTGGAGGGTGGGCATGTTGGCAAGGCAGAGCTCAGCCCTTGCTTTCTGTTACTCCACCGCCGTCCAGCTCAGGGGGTGTATTAACGAGCACAGTATTGACTGCTGGGGATGGTGCTGGTGTCATGAACAAATCTCTTTGCTTTTAATTTATTTTCTTTAACCAGGAAGGAAGTGTTTGGGAATTAATCCTTCAGCAAGAGTGGTCTAGCTGAATAGCTGTATTGATTATCCAGGAAAACAGAACGACATTTAAGGAAGATCATAAACAACATTAGTGGTTAATAACACTGGGTCACACCTCAGGGTCCTTGCTGGCAGAATGAAAATGCAAAAGGTCATGTTTTGGTTGTTTCTCACATAGAAGAAGTGGGGGGAGAGGCAAAGAATTTTAATCCCACTGTTTCAGAGACTGTAAATTGCATCTTGTACAAGCAAGTCTCGTGTCAGGCTGTTTTCCCAAACCCAGTTGCAGTGCCAATTCCTACAGCCAGGTTTCATAAAACAGACCTGTCAGCAGGCACATTCAGGGCTGTCTGTCTCTTGGCCAAGTTCGAAGCTCTGCTTGTAATCCAACAACATCGTCTTTTGTCTAGTGTTGCTAGGTCAGGAAAACTTGGGAAGGAGGGAGACGCATAGAGCAACAGAAATTGAGATGTCCAAAACCAGTGCTTTCAGATTTTTAACTGCTAGTGTGGTCATTTAAGCATCCCTGGGCACCAGCGATCCTGGCTGGCTTGAGGGATAGCAAGATGTTCAGAGCTCCGGTGGCTGGCAGGGAAGCTGTTTTTCTCGTGATATCAGGCAGGCTCAGTGATGGCTGAGGGCTGTGTAATTGATTGGCTCTTGAAATTGCTAAATTCTGTCACCTTTTTAGAAAATCCAAATCAATATTTTGGGTCTCACGGAAATTAAATGGAAGAAGTAGCAGCTGGGCCACCTTTGTCTTCCAGATGGATTTCTGTGGAATCATCTTACAGCTTATTCCTCATGCTCCGAACCCTCTCCCTGTAGGAAGGCTCTGGAAAATGGAGGTGCTTCAGGTATTTCTGAACCTGGCCTCTGCTCAATTTGATTAACCAAGCAGTTTGTAGAGTTGAGATCCCCATGGTCAGAACTCTGTCTTCTGAATTTCTTCCATTTGTAAACAGCTGGCAGCTTCTGTTTTAAACAGATGTGGTTTTGCCCGAGGGCTGGATTAGTTCCTCTGGGGGCTGCGAGACAAACCAGGAAAGGTTTCACAGAAGAAGGCCGGTACGTTCAGCCTGGCCCTGAAATTGTGAGGCTGGAAATGAAATTCACAAAACACAGGTGGACCGTGCTGTCTTAATGAAAGATGGCTTAATAAGCAGGCAGCTGCTTCCGTGCTGCCAGCTCAAGAGCTGTAGCAGCCTGCTGTGTTCTCCTGGACAGTCCCTTACAAAGTGCTGCACGAGTACGTGCTGCTCACTGACCAGTGCACCCCAGAGAAGGGAGTCTGGCTCTTCCTGCGCCATCTCAGTTCTGCAGGGCTGGTAGAAATAACAAACTCCGATCTTAAAATTGTAGGGAGAACTTCTGAAATGAATAGCTGAGTAAAGCCTGGCCCTCAGTGCAGTTATTCTGAGGTTTTTAACTAGCTAATGCCAGAGACATGAAATCTGGGGGCATGTGAAAAAAGCTTGTCATACTTGTAGATAAGATGCAGTCACATTTCTTGGTTTTAAGTCTGTAATCTTTCCTAAACACCGACTTCATTCCTCCAGTGCTCCTTTTTTAATCCCTCTGGCCTGCTTTTTCCTCTCCCTGGTCTGAGGGTCAACGAGGGTTTGCAGGCAGCAGCAGGGCTCAGCTGTCGTTTCGAAATGCTGTGACCTTCGCTGTGCGTTTTGTTCTTCCTGGTATTCAGTTCCCCGAGCAACATGGTTCTGCTTCTGTCACGGTGCAAAATCTAGATGGAGGGCTGCAGTGTAGAAAGATGACTTTTCCATGCTTTAACCAAATTACTTCAGATGAACAGAACTTCCAGATCCATGCTTTGTTTTGTTCAGTACTTAAAGGTGGTGTTGGTGTGTTTTGTTTTTCCAAATAAAGGGAGAGAATGTATTGCTAGCCTCAAGTTTTTCTTTCTTTCCTCTTACTGTCATTTCTAAGTGTTCATATTGGTTTTTAAAAGTTGTTTCTCCACCATACTGCATGTTTGGTCTCTTGTCAGGAAGAAAGGTAGAGCAGCCCAGTGACTTCCCCATGCAGAAGCTGCACCAGCAGCCTCCTATAGTGGGGCAGGGATTGGCCTTTCCTCTTCTGTGACCTATTCATAGTCAAGACAAGTCTCTTGTAACTCTCCGTGTTAGGTTTTCCAAGGACTGTTTTCCTGTTTGCTTTTAACCATCCCTACTGATGGAGCTTTTAGCCCTTCCTGTAGACCTCCAGTGACAGTCTGGTAGGGTCCCTGGCCAGAAGCCGCCCCTGAAGCTTAAATCAAGTTGTTCTGAATTCATCTCATCACTCATCGTTGCACCTTCTTCCCCTGCTCTTGTGCAAAAGGGACTAAATAACTGACTGGATTTTCCCCTTAAAATAAATTGGAAAAGCTAAATTGTACAATGCTGTCCTCAGAAGCCATGGGGATTCCTGCACTTCCTTGAAAATCTGCTGCCAGGGCTTCCAGCCACAAGGAACTTGGTTCTCCCACAGCATTCAAGTGTGCTTAGCCAAGGTGGTGTGCCCCTTTGGTCGGGGAAGAGAAAATTAACACTTCTCTCCCCAGCTGTGTACGTAACCTTGCATTTCTAGCCTAAAAAATAAATTAAATTAAATAAAAGCTGATGAAAAGGTTTAAAACTGTCTCTTAGCAAAAAATATGAAATTGTTTCCATCAGTTTCTACTAAGTAGCCAAAATTGCACTTCATTGATTGAAGGGCAACTGAAGGTTAAGTTGTTGGTTGCTGTCTGTACCGTTAAATCTAGGCCTCCCTACCTGGCAGTCACAGTGAGGATAGAGGCTGCTAAGCAAGCCTGTTGTATTTTCCTCTGCTGCTCTGTTTCTTCTTCAGCTAAGCCTCAGGTCAAAACTTCTCTGTGGGAATAATGAGGAAATCCTGGGTCTCTGAGGGAGGACTGCAGCTTTGCAAAGAAGAGAAATGGCACAGCTTTTGAAGATTTTAAGCACTCTCAAGGCCCACTGAATTGCCAGTGCTCTCATGTTAGCAAATCAACCTGAAAGTTGCACAGTTGTTTTTGTTTTTTTAGCCTGCAATTGCTCAGGCTAAAAGCACAGCTATGCAGCTGGATTGCAGGTCACACATGTACAGATTCTTGTAGTAGTCTGATTTATATTCTGAGTCAATATCTTCTCTCACAGATGCGCATGACAGTAACTTACCTGTCAGTATGCTGATAGTCTTTACCATCTGTTGTCTTATTTTTTTGCACAGGAAAGAAGAATGGAGATTTGGACAGGAATTTTGATACACTTGATTTGCCTAAGCGGTCTGAAACAGCAAAAGGTAATGCTAATGTTTGTGCTTTTGGAAATAACAAGTAGCATGGGAGCTGGAGGCTCTTAAAGGGACTTGAGACATGAGCATATCAGGTTGATCTTCCTTTTATTTTCAGTTAATTGAAATAATAGGTGTGTCAGAGCTTATTTAGTATTTAATACGGGATATAAGCAGCTTTTATATTAAATTGCTAAATGGGGAGAATCTCAAAGAGGCCTGTCTGATTTGGTATTAGGTGGTGTACCTCCATAGAAGGGTAAATGCATGCAGTTGTCTTTTACAACTCCATTTGCAAATTGCCTGCACTGAACCTGAATGTAAGGAATTAAGCAATGCATTAGCTGAGTGTACTTATCACTCATCTTTTCCCTTTCCTGGCATCTCTATAGTTCTTCGTTTTTTCTGCATTGTGCTTTTGCATTTCAGCTTCTGGCAGAGGTGAAATCTTGTACAGATGATCTGCATCCCACCCTGTACGTGTGGTGCTCTCTTTCCTTGATTGGAGGTTAGGAGATGATTTGGGTCTCATCAGACTTCTTACAGCATTGGACAGTGTTTTGAAACTTGTACAGGTTTTTGAAGTGTGTGCAGTATCACTGCAGATCCAACCGTTGTCGTGGCAACTGCTGTGGTGCCACCCTGTCAGCCTGGTCTTGCAGGAGAAGCTCTTCTAGAGCACCCTCACCTTAATGATCTGTAAGTGCCAAGGACTACCGAAGTATTCTTCCAAAGGACAATTGAATTCTTCCTGTATCACATATACAGTTCCAGAGAGTATAAAGAGATCTCTAGATTTTCTTTGGATACCTGAATTCTGCCACCACAGTGACCTTGATCAAATCAACTGATTTGTGCTTCAATTTCATTTCTGTAAACTGAGGGCAGCAGCAAAGGCCACATCTAACGTTCTTAGAGATGTAATGGTGGTCAGTAATGGCACAATAATTGTACGTGTGAAGTGCTGCACTCAGTTAAATTCATGGGCAGTGGAGCTCTGTTTTGATTATACAAAAACTAATCCTAGTATATAGATGGATCTAATTTATTTACAGACACCATCTACAATGGGTGCAGTTTCTAGGCTGATGTCTAAATACAGATTTCCATCTGGTGCATTATTGCATGAGATACTAAGGCACCTCCTATAAGGTACAATACCATCGTGTTATGGGAGCTGCAGGAAAAGGCTCTTAACCAACTATCACTTCCATGTCTTCAATTCAGGGCTGGGCACTGATCACATTGCAAAGCAAGGACACTTCTTAAGGGTGTTAATAAAAAAGAATTGGGGGGGGGAGGGCAAAATATAGCAAGGGCTTCAACTCTTTAATTGTTTTATAAATGTGATTGGAATGTAGGTGCCAGTAAAGGAAAAATGGAAATTGAGGATTTCTAAAAAGGAATGTATCTTGAATAACTTCATTTAAAATAAATTTGAAGTCTTTGATGTGGCTTTGCTAATGGTAGAATTTGTGTGGCGTATCTGATAGGAGCTATGTCGTGCTATCAGAACTTACGCAGCTCGTTATCATTTTCAATTGCCAGAAATGGCACACTCTTGAAGAGGCTTTGTTTGACAATTCTTGAGATACCCTAATTTAATCTAAATGGAATAGATTGTAATCTAACTACATATCTCATACTAGATTGGGTTAGGCGATTAATCCCCCAGTTTTGAAAGAAGCCCATTTGCATGGGAAAAGGCATGAGGAACTATTCATTTGTGTGCGTAAAGGGAGGACAAAAATTGTGACACATTTTTGTTGTCTTTTACCAGTAGTTTCCTGCTAAGCGTCTAGTTTACATCCTGAGTATTAAAGGTCCTAACAAGATTGCTAGGACTTTGAATTGTTCAGTAAGATAAGAAAAATAAAATTGCAGTCTGAAACCCCTTAAAAGCTCAGGTCAGATGTATGCCATAGAGTATAATTGGTTCTGATGAGATCAGCTCTCAGCTGAAGCAGAACCTCGTTACTAAGATTGAAAAATCATGCAAGTTTTAATGATCAAAAGCACTCAAACAAAAGTTTGAGTGACACAATGAAGTGCTATTTCAAAAATCAACAATTATAGATTAATCTCTTTCATGTATTATTAAAGCCATATTAAAGTGAGTTTTCAGCTGGAATCTTTGTGGGCATATGAAACTGGGGTAATAAGATTTGTTCATGCAGTGCAGCAAATGAACATTGTGGTGGTTACCTAAACATTGGGATGCAGTGTTGTAAAGTTTCCTGTAATCTTGCGTCAACATCCATGATGTTTATCTGGTGGATCTAAACAGGCTTTAGGAAGCTGATGACATGGTTTCCTTATAGAATAATTTTAGATGTGATCACTGAGCTTAATTGAGGCTGTGCTTATGATCACTTGAAAAACTGCAATCTAGAAAATGTGAACTAGTTCAAACCCATTTTCTATCATCTCTGGAAATTTTGTTTGGTCTCAGAATGACTTTAATTACAGGAATCTCTGCTTATCACACAGGTGAACATCATAAAAGCAGAACCCTTTGGGAGTTCTAGTTGTGGGGGAATGGGACAGGTAAATGTCTGTCTGTATGGCAGAGATTTTTTCAGTCTCTTTCAAGACAGCTTATGAACATGTTCATGTTCTGAATAGAACAAAGGGAATTTGGGTTATTACCTGGTTTAAATACTAGTAATTTCTTCCTGGAATTTGTTCGCTCTGGAGAGGAAAGAATGAATGAAGGCAATCTTTTTTTTTTTTTTTTTTTTTTTTTTTTTAAACTAAGGGATGATCTAAAGTCCTCTTTCTTTTGATTGCTCTTGTTTCTTTTTTTTGTTTTGTTTTTAATGGAAATCAGATTTTGCACAGCACGGCATTTGAGCAGCCCTGAAACCATTTCTAAACCTTTATTAACTTTATGTGCTAGGCGTTCTGGCAGGGGGATGCTTCTAGTGCAGGGTTATCATTTGTAGTAAACTGGATAATGTCAGATGAGAGATCTTCTAATGCTTTCAGAAGCTGTCTCATCTGATATAAAAAAATAAATATATTTGCTCCGGCAGCGTCCAGAGTACTGCTGTCCTCATGAGGAAGAATTGTGGAAGAGATGCTTCTTGTTTCCTCTTTGTTGAAAGGAGCATTTTTTTTTCCTGACAGACAGGGAGAGAGGATAAATTTGGGGGAAACGATAAGAGCTTGCATAGAGCCATATGAGAAGGAGACAGCACTGACAAGAAATTACAAATGCTGTCCCTAGGACCTTGCTAAATTTAGTACTTTCAAAAAATTCCTACTTCTGGGAGAAAAAACAGTCTTGCTAAAATCCCTTCCCCGATATAAAGTAGGTCACTGACAGCAGCGTTGGCTGACTCCTCTGCAGACTGCTCTTTCTGTGCTACCTTGGTGTGAATGTTGATTTCTCCTGTGTGCACGTTTGATACGTAGCGTAGTACAGTTCCTTGGCTTTGTGAGCAGAGCCCTTATTTCTGAGCAGGACTAGTGACAGGAGGCTCGTACAGTAGGGAAAAGATCCAGATTAATCATATCTGTGCAGTGGAAAGCAGTGTCTCAGATGGCAGACTGGCAGATTGTGAGATAAGGTTTTCTGAAAAGAATCAGCACTGATCTGTGTCAGCCCTCTGAAGATGTTAGGAAGGTTGTAACGTTTGATCCTCCTGATGGGAGGGTGCTGGATTGTCCACCTCTGTTCATCAGAAAAGCAAGTCTGCTCTTTGTAGGTAATTGGTCAGTTATTCATAATTAAGTCCAAAGCACTACGCTGTTAGTTTAGACAAATCTCTTGGCTTCTTTCTTATGCTTGCATATATCTAATAGCATAAAAGCGGATGCTCTAAGCTGCTTTGGGTGTTGAAAATGAAGTTAAGGTCTAGTTTCAGTTCATCTCATTCGGGAGTTGAAATTTTTCAGCCAAAAGGACATGTGTTCAGGTACATCTCAGCCTGGTGGATGAGCTAACTCATTCTCTCCTATAAATTAGTTAGTGTTTATTATTTTTTTCTTTTCTCTTTTGATTATTTAAGCTTAGTTGCATTTTAATGGGAACATGGGCATAGGAATAGAGTAGAGTAGAAATACTGGGCTAGCAATAAAGATGCTCGTATTTGAACAAATCCATTTTGTTGTAGCAGGGACCTGAAAGAAAAGCTGCATATATATTCAAAAGCTCAGCCTTGTGCGTACGCTTACGCTGGTCAGTAGCCTTTGTACGTAGGGAAGGAGATCTTGCATGAACTTTAGTCAGCAGGTGAATTTCCTCTTTCTCTGTTATCTCAAATACTCAGTCACTTTCCATGTAGCCCAGTGCTGATGATAGATTTTCTATTCCAGAAGGTGAGTGTTTAAATTCACTTATAAATCTGTGTGTTACTGCTCCAGGAAATTAGACTTCCTGGCACTGTCAGGGTAATGACTTTAACTTAGTAGATTACCAAAATGCTAGCAATTTGTCTTCAGCTATAGGCAACGCTGTCGTGGGGGAGAGAGGAAACTTCACTGAAGCTTTATTCTGACTTTGTTTGTAATTAAGATTAGCTTCTGTTCTCATTTCACTGCCATTTTAATTTGCTTTCTTGAAGTCCTTAAATGTTGACACAAGCTCTCACCTGCCCTTTCCATCTCCTTTCAATCATTAATTTTGATTGTTGTATGGTGAGTGAGTGGAATTGCTTGATTAATGGTACATCCACATCCCTCCTGTGCCTGCTAGGGAAAATTGAGGGGCTGAGAAGACCTCTTCTGTGAGAGCAGGTAACATGTTCTTGTATTTTAACATCTTTTAAGTGTTTCATGCATGGCGATAGAACTCCTATCAGAATTAAGTATCTTGTATTTCTGTTGCTTTACCAGGTAAAATGTTCTTTTTGGCTCCCATGTGGTATTGTGGTTTTGGTATATGTGGTGGTTTTTTTTTGTAATTTACGAAGCAGTGAAATCTCCCTCATCTGTCTTCCAGTGCTTTGAGTCAGAGAAAATTTATTATCTTAGATGGAAAAATTCCCTTATGCAGCCTGCCCTTGCCAAACTTCCTCCAGCCTTGTACCTACAAATTCTAATCCTTTTTCCCTAAATCTGCTAGGAATTCAAAACGGACACCAGTGGATTTTTTTTTTCCTTTCTTGTGCGCACATTCATTCTGTAACTGACTGCTTGTAGTGCAGAAGTTTAATTGTTCTGGAATGTTCTGCTTTATTTTCATCATCTTTTACAGTTCTTACGTTGAGTCACTTGTTTGATCAAAGCTGGGTTGTGAAGCATGGCTGTGGGATTGCTTCCTGGTCTTCTGAGTTATGCTCTACAGCGGGAAACTCTTATTTGTGATCTTAATGGGTTTAATTTTATAGAATGTAAATCTTAAGTTCAGGGCTGAGACTGAAGGGTCTGAAAAATCATATGGGGAGCTGGAGCTGGAATGTGGATTAGAGGTCCAGGAGTGGGTTGCGGTGACACTGTTAGACCTTGCATCTTGTTTCTGCCCTGACACATCTTCCACCAACGGAACAAATGAGTCTAAAATAAATCCTTGTTCTTGACATTACAACTCAAGCAACTTTAACTAATACCAAGTGCTTTATAGAAAAAAATATTTTAAGTTGCCTGGCCGAAGCCTTTGAAAGTCGTACCCTGCCTTAACACACATTTAGGGTTTAAAGGCTGGTTTCTTAGCATGGATTTTAAATTAAGTGCAAAATCCTGTCACCAGCACTTAACTTGACAAAACTCTTAAAACAGAAAACTGTCACGATAGAAGTGTTCTTCTCTTAACAGTGGTGGTTTTTGGCTTTGTTTGTTTATTTTTAAAAAGTTTATAGAGAACTTGTGTTGTTTGTAAACTCTAAATGAGGTGAGCACTGATGGGTGGTGCAGTGGTGAGAAGATGTTTCTTTTACTTCTGTCTCTGAGTCCCCTTATATGCTCCAGGGTACCTACAAGGAATTTTGCTGTAGGTTTGTGCCAGAATGTTCCTCAGTACCCGCTTGAGAATTTTTATGTAGGCCAAAAAGGCAGAAGAAACAAGTGGAAGGAAGAGTCTGCATCTCTTTGCAGAAGCAGCTGGCTTTGAAACCTGTTGAACAAACACTGCTCCATTGTCACGATGTTCCTTCTCGCTCGCTATTCTGTTTTGCTGTCTGTTGCCAGGATCAGCTGTTTTTTTTGCTTGTGGACTTGTCACACACATACAGAGCTGCTGGACTTCATTGTTAAAGCAGTCCTGGTAGTTACTGATTCACCTGCTGATAAGCTCACCTTGCTGCACAGGTGTTGCATAAAATAAATCATTAGCACAACTCTTAAGGGTTGTTCTTTTCGTTTTGCTATTGTACAACTGGTAAGCCTTGAACAGCCTGGCAATATAAAGATTTTTAACCATGGAGTGACCTCTGTTTCCTTCTGCATAACTCGGTAGCATAAGGTTAAAAATATATATATCTATATGACCCAGCCTATTTTTAACAGCTATTGAACTGGCTTAGTAGTTAACGTGGCAGATTTTCCCCAGGTATCTTGTTTTGCCTACTGGTACCTACGGGCTTTTTTCTAGTCTGTTGTTATTTATTCAGATGACAGTTGGAAGTCAGTGGAGTCTGATACTCTGGTGCAAAATAGAGAGCAGTACAAGGATTTGGGAACACGTGCAGCAGCTCTTCGGTTTAAGAAGAACAGTGGAGAGTAGAAGAAAAAAAAAAAACACCTCTCTTCTAGCTGATTTCTTGTATTACTGCATTATCTTGGGAGCCTTGGGTTGGGAAGGGGCAAGTCAGGTGCAAGTGGCTGCATCCAGCAGTGAGGTTTTAGGAAATATTAGTAGTGGAAAAATAACAGATGAGTTGGTTTGGATGTATTCATTCTATTATCTCTGTACCTTTGCAGGACAGCTGCCAGATATCAGATATGTGAGACTTATAGTGCCTGCTTTGGGGGTTTTAACAACGTATCTGTTTATTTCCAGTCCAGGAGTGAAAGCATTCTGTTCTTTTTTCTTGTGCTTGTGCGAGAAGCTGGCTTCGAGTTCTGGTGGATTTCTGCTTCAGGAGAAAAGGAAGGCTAGGTTGACTTTGATGTTGCTCTCCAGCTCCTCATCTGAAAGTAAAGTATATTTAGGGTTTTGTTTTGGGGCCAACTTAGAATTGTGACACCCAGGACTTTATCTTCTACAGCTGCTGTTGTGTAGGTGTAGTAGGTGGACAGACGGATTATTTTTGTCATCCTGTCTTCGATTCTAGCCCTGTGTGTGGGCACTCAGTGAGGACCATAACTTTTTGAGAAGGGTACTGTAAGTAAGGTCAATTCTCAGTAGTCCACAAAGGGCATCGAGAAGATTTGAATCAGGCCACACAGAACATGCTTCCATCTGCAGAGGTTCTTTCTGAAGTTGAGGTCTGTTTTGTCTGTGAGAGATCACCATGGCAAAGCTTTAAGCAGGTGGATGTGATCACTTCTCCCTACATCCAATATGGACACTTCATAGCACAAATGTCTTTTTCAGTTTTAGATCATGTAGCTTTGAAATCTAAGAGGAGCAGTGGAAACAACTGCTGGAAGGGGGAGGGAACAGGAGTGATTGTAGTGATACGGGAATTTATTTCAATTCTATATTTATAGGGAGCTGAGAATGTGAACATCTTTATGAAGTCGTGACAGGGTTCTTCATGTCCATCACTACTTTTGGCTTCGTTGTAACTTGTTTACTTCTAGAGCTCCTCCTTTTCCCTTAGTCTTCCTCTGTCTTATCAGCTAGAGGGAGTATGTATGCGAGATGAGTCAGGAAGACAACTTGCTTTCTGAACTGTTTAAAACTCTTCCTTACGAATGAGAAGAAACTGACACATCAGAAGGTCCTTGGTTATCCCAGAAACAGTGGATGAACGTCCACAACTATTCCTCTTCTTTATCCTTCCCTTGCATTCTTGAATGTTCAGACTTCCTCAGCATGTGGAGGGGAGAAGCTGGCAATTGGAGACAAGATAGTCCCTCTCCATCTTTAGGTCCTTTAGGATTAAAATAATTCCTGTAGTCAGTTTCCAGCTCCTTCTTGCTTAGGGCTAACACCTAAGATTATTAGATCTGTTACAACAACTAGCTGTATCTTCAAAAGACAAGAATCCCTGGTGGTAAATTCCCTTTCCAGCTTGTTAGGAATCTGTGGCCAAGTTACAAATGCACAGAAATGAGATTTATAGTGTATGTGGTTATAACATCTTCAACTAGAACAGCCTATACATACTTGCATAATAAAATAGCCTATGAAAAACTAAACAGTAGGAATTCCACTGAAGCACATAGTAATTATGGCAGCTACTGAGGTGATTGAGTGATTTGAGGTTTCAGCAGAAGACAGAGCTGGAAGTAAGGAAGTCTCATTTTCACGTTCCAGCATTGCTACTGACTTGCTGAGTGGCCTTAGGCGAGCTAATTGCATTCAGATGCCAGAGCTGTAGTGGACTCATTCATGATGTTTAGCTACTTCCACTGCTTTCAGTAGAATAATTACTGGTATTTTCACTGCTGCTGTGATAACCAGTGCAGAATGAGTGTACATGATGTGTTTGTAAAAACAGCAAATTTGGCCAAAGTATTGGTATTATAACTGTTGCTAGCACTGCAGTGATATGAATATTAAATAAAAACAGCTTTTGTTCAAGGTGTGTGGTAGTGTCTTACTCCAGTGGGACGTTTTGTGAATGGAAATTGGAATATTTTGTGATGACTTCCCAGTGCAGAGAGTAGTTTGAAGATACATAACACTGGGAATTGCTTAGTATTCTTGTTACTCATGCCACGCTTTGTATTTTTATGAAGTTCATCTGCCTTATTTATGGTGCTTTGCATAGATAAATGCATTGAGAAACCATTACATAACTTGCTGTAACAGTACTTGTTGTAAAACTCAGCAAGTTTTACAGCTCAGCTACAGCATTTACTTCAGTTTCAGCGATGTGTTACTTGGCAATTCGGAGGCAGCTAACAGGATCTTAATCCTTGAATCACTGACTGGACTCACATGTTGGCTACCATTTCTCAGGATAAAGTAGTTCATGTTGGAATGTGTTAGTTCTCAGTTATGTTTTCTGTGCTCGCAACCTTCCCTGCACTGTTTGTCCCTTTCTGAGATTAGTTAGTATTCTTCTCCCCCTTTTGGTTTGTGTGTATGTTTTTTTATGTCTCACTTTGTATTTCTATTTGACAAGCAATGCTAATTGTTACTCCAAAACAAAATGTCTGTTATTACAGGGCGTAGCTCATTATACAGATGCTGATCAAGGACTATTTATAAAATGAGAATATGCCAAGAAAATTTGCCCAAAACAAAGGCAGAAGTTGGTTAAAGGTTAGACTAGATGATCTTAGACGTCTTTTCTAGCCTGAGTGATTCTGTGATGAGGCAGTGTTTATCTCACATAACTTGACCTGCCTCAGCCTTGGGACTTAGTCACTACAGTGAGATCTCCATCCATCCATCCATCCATCCATCCATCCATCCATCCATCCATCCATCCATCCATCCATCCATCCATCCAGAAGTGCTGCTTTATGTTAAATTTGTGCCATATTACTTCAGAAAAACAGCAATGAAAGGTTACAGACTTCTTCCCCTTCTAGCATAAGTGTAAAAAATGAGATGTTACACTTTGAAGAGAGGTGCAAATCAGAAAATTTTCCTATTGCCTAGCTAGTATTATTGTGAAAAGCAAAAAAGAGCAACTCCAGAATTTATTATATGACCAGAATTTAGAGGTGAAGTTTCGTGTCAAAATCAATCACAAAAACCTTGTTGCACAAAGTTACAAGTGTCTTTGGTGTCCGTCAGAAGTTAGGGCAGCAAGGTTCTGCTGACAAAGCTACTTGACAAGAGGCCGGCAGAAAGTTTCTGAGCAGCTGAGGCAGAAAGCTGGTTTAACGTGGGGTTTAAGTCCCTGGCCAGACTTCCAGAAATAGTCTGTGTGTAAGTAAAAGGAGTAGTTAGAGCTCTGCGTAAGTGGTCTGAAAGCTGTGCCTTCGGGAGGAATAGGCGAGTGGATGGCTTTCTCAGAGGCCTACATGGCTCAGGTGTTTTCAAAACTCAATGTTAGCCTGATATCTCTTGAATCTTACTTAAAATTCTGTCTTGGATAGTCTGGCTATCGTGTCTAGTACTTATGCACACAAAAATGCAGGTTAAGCATTGGAACAGGTTCACAGAGAAGCTTTGCTGGGTTTCAAGGCCTGGCTGGACAAAGTCATCACTAACTTGGTGCCAGTTCAGTGCTGAGGCTGCTTTGAGCAGGGGGCAACCCGTGGGACCTCCCACGCTCTTTCTCATCATAGTTTTTCTCTGTGACTGTTTTTGCTAACTGATTACAAAGTCAGCCAAGAATTGTCTGCGTGCAAAGAAACAGTGTATTTCTTTTTCTTAGGGACAAGTTATTTTCAAAATGGCTTAATCCACAGCAGCTAGCTAGGCAACTGAGATGGGAAAAAGAGAGAGCCCATTTGCCCAGGTTACTTGGGGAAAAAGGAGCATAATATGCAAAATGCCTCTTAATTGTTGGCTCTCAGGTTGATCACACACACACACGCACTTTCAAGGTATGTCTTTTTTCAAAAAAAAAAAAATAATCTATTTTTATATTTTTTTATTTTTTTACAGTATGCACTTTCTCTGGTGTCAGCACAATAAACCACAGATTCCTCGTTACACTGTTAATCAGTCATTGGTGGTATGCTTCTAACAGCTAATGATGGAGGAGAGAGAAAGGGACAACAAAAATGAAATAGTTATGTGTTTCTGAACTAATTGCAAATTGAGGTACTAGAGATCAGGCCAAGGAGGCCTGCCTTGTAGTACAATTAGTACAGGAGAAGTACATGCAGTAAGGTGGCTAGTATTTTTCCACTTCTGCTTGAACAGTATTTATTAGAGTTAATGGAAAGCTTTAATCATGGAGTTAATCTGAAAATTAATATAAACTGGAATGTCATATAACCTGTGAATTCTAAATTGCAGAAGTTACTGGTGCTCATTAGTCAGGCTGAAGCTGCAGATGTGTTTTGCAGAAAGGCAAATAATCAAAAAAATTAACTTCTGTTTTCTCAGCATTAATTTCTGGTGCATTTACCTACACAGTTGCTGCAGTCATATTATCTGACTCATTACTTTGTAAGCCACTTTGAGATCTTGAATGTGAAAGCTGCTCTCCAAAGCCATATTTATTTCTACAACCCTGAGTGCTCTACACAGGCTTAAAAGCTCCCCTCTTCTCCATCATGACAGGGCAATGACATGACTTAATGTGCCGTATACATCTAAACTGTGGATTGAAGTAAAATGACCTTGAACTACGAGGCGGGCATTTTACATCATACAGTAGACACTTAAATTTACCTGTCAACTTTGGAGGGGAGTGGGAGAGAAATCTTACCTCTGCGTGGTTTGGAAAGCAATGTCAATCCAACTGTTATTTGCTCTGAACCCACTGAGAGCTTGATTGCTGACCCAGGCATTTTCAGATGATCTGTGTGAATGTTGATCAGTATGTGGTAGAAAGGAGAGCATTTTTATTTCAGCCTTTCAGACCATTACTTTCAGCCCTGAATTTTCTCAGTCTTGGTCATAGGGAAAACTAGAATTCAACACTGGCGTGAAATGTTATTCGTCTATTTAGGAATGGACTATGGCTCGGGCTTATCTGGAGTGAGGACATGAAAGAGCAATCCTTCCATCTCACATCCAGTTTAGTCATGTTTTGCATGCCTTGAGGTGTCCATATTTTACTGAATGTATTGTTGCTTTTGTAGGAGCCATTTAGAGCAGCTTCACAGCTTCTAACTTTTACCAGTAGCCTGACACTATGACAGTGTGCTTGAACAGGCCACGTTTAGATAGGCAAGACAGAAATCATGTGTGAGGGAAAAGGAGAATACAGATTGCTAAAGCAGCTGTACAGAGTTACAGAGCATTTCAGTGGCAGAGCTCAGAAGAGATTGCTTCATGATTTCTGAAGCAATTTCTTTCCAGCTGGCTCATGGTAACAAGCAAGGTAGAAAAGCCACTCCATTTCAAAATGTCGTTCTTCATGTCCATCTCAAGCAAAGCCAGGAAGAACATTTAATCTAATGTAACCCCTACAAAATATGAAGGGCCATGAATAGGAAAAGATCTACAGAG